>NC_052098.1:6436250-7792500 GCF_015852505.1 Tachyglossus aculeatus | reverse complement strand
CCCGCGAGGAATAGTGGAACCTGGATTATTCATTTTTTCTCGATTTGGGGAGAAAGCATGAAATGTTTCGAGGGTCAGTGTAGTCCCACTGCCAGCAAACGCACTCGCCTAGTTCCCCACTCGACCTGAGAAACTTTATCCAGTCTCCATCGCTAAGTAGTGCCTCTCGGAAAGCCCATTCCGAAGTAGTAAATAGAAGATAACTTCCCGGGCCTCGAGTTAGATTGGGGAGGGGGGCTGAACCCGTTTAGATAAATCATTGCAGACGGCTGCGGATGGAATCCCCCTCCAAGAGGACCCAGCGTCCACCTCGCCCAGTGGGCTGGCTGACAGGGAGCGCGTTTGGCATTCTAGTTAAGAGCGGGAGGCTGCCTGCTTCTTCCCTTTGCCCGGATCCGACGACTATTTCTTACGCCAGAACTGAGGTGTCTCTGTCTGTCTGTCTGTCTGCCTACCTGCAGGTATATCCTGGTCTCCTTTCTCTCGCAGTTCCGCACCCTGCTTGAAGAAGACATTGTTCTCTACATGAAAATCACAGTTGGCGAAGTGTTGAGCCTTCGGAGAAGGGTTTGATTTGCCTCTATCCTAGTCTGGTCATTGCAGGGCCGGGATTTCCGAACAGCTGCTGCCTGCTGTAGCTTAACCGGAGGAGGGTTGCACGATGAGGTTTGCGCAGAAAACTTGGCGGCCGCTGTTGCACGGGACAGAGGGTGTCCTCCATCTTCCCACCACCGCATTCGGTTAACGTCTGAGGTGTAAACTTTGACTAGGGTCAAGTTACTGCAATCTCCTCCCAGCCCCCTAAAAAAATCTGAAAGATAGAGACTACCCTGAATCATAATTCATTCTAAGAAGGGAGTGTGTGTGTGTGTGTGTGTGTGTGTGTGTGTGTGTGTGTGTGTGTGCGTGTGAGCACGCACCTGGGGAAGCGTTTTATCTTTTTCACCCGGAGCGGGGAAACGAGCGCTCAGAGAGGTCACCTGCCCTGGACCTCTCTAGCGTTCTCCAGTTCGAGGAGCCGTAGGCAATAAGGCGAGTGCATTCTCCCTCCCTCTCTTCCTGGATAATACACTGTCTTATAGAGTATGTGTATGGGGCGGTACGTGCACTTATCCAAACCGCTATGGCCGAATGTTTAAGAGGTTTGCGCACACGATAAGTTTTGGTGAGTCTCAAATTCTGCAGAGGTACAAGATATTTCAGTTGAGAAGGGAAAGAAGAGAGTGGTGGAAAGAAGAGAGTGAGAGGAGGAGAAGAAAGAGGAAGAGGAGAAGAGGGGATGAGGGGGAAGAAGAGGAGGAGGAAGAGTGGGAGGAGGACGATGAAGGAGAAAGAGGAAGAGGAGGGGGAAAGGGAGGGGAGGAGGGAAAGGAGAGGAGGAGAAGGGGAAAACGCAGGAAAGGAGGACAAAGAGGAGAAGGGGGAGGAAAAGGAGGAGGAGGAGGAGGAAAGGAGGAGGAAGAGGAGGGCTACGAGAGCGACGACTAGACAAGAGGTAGAAAGCAGAGACACACTCAGAGACAACCCTAGAGTAGCTAAGAAAACATCGCTTTCATTTCTCCTCCTTCCTTAATTGCCCTCCCAGCTCACTCTGTTTTGCGGCAGCCGCGACCCCACACGGCGCTGTAAAGCTTCCCCGCAGAGCGGCATGTGCTCTTGGCCCCGCCTGGTCACAACACTAGGGTGGTCGGGGCGGGCATAGTTGAGGGACCGAAAAGAGAAGGAGGAAGAGGAGGAGGAGGAGCGGGGGAAGGGGGAAGAGGAAAAGGAGAGGGAGGAGGAAGAAGAGGAAGGAGAGGAGGAAGAGGAAGGAGAGGAGGAAGAGGAAGAAAAGTAGGAGATGGAGAAGGAAAGACCTCCTGGTCCAGGAAGAGGTGGAGGAGGAGGCAAAGGGCAAGTGAGAGGAGATGGAGGGGGTGGAAGAGGATGAGGACAACAAGGAGGTACAAGAGAAAAATGGGAGGAGGTGGGAAGGAGGAGGAAGAAGAGAAAGAGGAGGGAAAAGGATTAGAAGGAGTGAAGGAGGAAGAGGAGGAAGAAGGATGAGATGGAGGAAGAAGTGGAAATGGAAGAGGTGGAGGAAGAGGAAGAAGAAGAGGAGGAAGAAGGGACGAGTGAAAAATGGGAAAGGAGGAGGTGAAATACGATGAGGAAGAGGAGGGTGGAAGACAGAGGGAGGAAGAGGAGGAAAAGAAGGTGGAAGAGGAGGAGGAGGAGGAGAAGGGGAGGAGGAAAAGAAGGGTGGAAAAGGAGGAGGGGGAAGAGGAGGAGGAGAAGAAGGAAAGGAAGGCGGAAGATGAAAAGGGGGAGGAGGGGGAGGAGAAGGAAAAGAAGGTGGAAGAGGGGGAGGAGGAAGAGAATGAGGAGGAGGAGGAGGAATGAGCAAGGGGCTTCTTGTCCCCTTCTCCTGGAGTCGAGGTGGCGGCGGAGTCCCTGAGCCGCTGTCATGTGATAATCACGAAGCGGGAGCTGCGGGGGTCTCGGCATCTCGGGGTCCATTACAAAACCCAGGCAGGAGCGCGCTTCCCTGCCACAGCCGCCGCCGCCGCCGCCACCGCCGCCACCTCTCCTGCCCGCCGGACCCGGGGGGGCTCTCGCAGCAGCCAAGGCAGCCGCCAAGACAGAGAAGGCAGCCAAGACAACCAAGGCAGCGGCAACAGCGAAGGCGGCAGAGAGGAGTTGGAGTGACCGACTCCTCGCCCCATTCGGTGGCCGGGCTCCCGACCCCTCCGTGTCCTAGCGGCGGCAGCAGGAGCAACAGCAGCCCCAGCTCCCGAAGCACCATAGCAGCCTCTGCGGCCCCCTCCAAACTTTTTCTGCGGCCGCGGCAGCCCAGGGCGATTGGATTGTGTCTTTCCCAACACGGGGGCGACCTGGGGGGGGGGCAGGTGCCCCGGATCCTCCCTCTCTTCTCTCCCCCCCCCGCCCCGCGTCCTTCGGCCGGGATCGCCGTCCCCTTCCCTCCCCGCGCCTGGCCCGGCCTCTCCTCCGGGAAACCAGAACTTGGAAACGGCCGGCGAGAGTGACGGGGCGGCGCGCAACTTTCCCGGCGCCCTTGGCTCAGCGAAGACAGGATAAAGAGTCGGGATCTAAAGGGCTGGCCGCAGGCGCTCGCCCTCTCGGTCCTCGCCTCGCTGCCTGAGGCAGCCGAAGGGAGGGAGAGGGCGAAGGGGTGGGGGGAGCATTGCGGTCACCGCGCGTCGCCGCCGTCCGCGGGCCTCCCTTCCCCTCCGTCCCTCCCTCCCCCCTCCCCCTCCCCCTCCTGCCACTGGCCAGCGCCTCCTCCGAGAGCCTGGAGCCGGGCCAGAAGGGGCGGGGGAGGGAAAAGCTGGCGCGCACCCGACGGGACACCGCCGGGGCAACAAGTCGCAGCCTCGCGAGCTCGGGGCGGCCGCAGGAGGTCCTCAGAGGGAGCCGGGCAGCGGCCGGGCGCGAGGACGGAGGGTGGACAGAGAGCGGGCCGGAGACAAAGAGACTCCGGGAGAGGCGGCCAGCGTGCGGGCGAGGCAGGGAGAGACAGAGAGAGGGGTGAGGGTTCGGGGAGGGGGAGGGAGAGGGAGGCGCTGAGGCCGGGAGGGGGTGGCGGCGGGGAGGGGTGGGGCGATGCCTCGCCCGGGAAAGAGCTCGTACAGCGACCAGAAGCCGCCGTACTCGTACATCTCGCTGACGGCCATGGCCATCCAGCATTCGGCGGAGAAGATGCTGCCCCTGAGCGACATTTACAAGTTCATCATGGACCGCTTCCCCTACTACCGGGAGCACACGCAGCGCTGGCAGAACAGCCTGCGCCACAACCTGTCCTTCAACGACTGCTTCATCAAGATCCCCCGCCGGCCCGATCAGCCCGGCAAGGGCAGCTTCTGGGCGCTGCACCCGGACTGCGGGGACATGTTCGAGAACGGTAGCTTCCTTCGGCGTCGCAAGCGCTTCAAGGTGCTGCGGGCCGACCCCCCGCACCTGCACCCGGGGGCCGCCAAGGGCGGCGGGGCCACCGGGCCTCTGCACCCGCACCACCACCACCACCCGCACCACCACCACCACCCGCATCACCACCACCACCACCCTCCGCCCCCTTCCTCCTCCTCCTCCTCCTCGTCTTCCTCCTCCTCCTCCTCCTCCTCGCAGCACCACCACCACCACCACCACGTGCCCCCGCCGCCGCCGCCGCCGCCTCCCCCTCCCCACCTGGTGCACTACTTCCACCAGCAGCCGCCGGTCCAGCCGCCGCCGCCGCCGCCGCACCTCCAGCCTCAGGGGCAGCCGCCGGGGCCTCCGCAGCCGGGCAAGATACAGGAGGCGGCGGCGGTGGCGGCGGCGGCGGCGGCGGCGGCGGCGGCGGCCGTGGGCAGCGTGGGCCGCCTTCCGCAGTTTCCCCCCTACGGCCTGGGCTCGGTGGCGGCGGCGGCGGCCTCCACGTCGTCGGGCTTCAAGCACCCCTTCGCCATCGAGAACATCATCGGGCGGGATTACAAGGGCGTGATTCAGGCGGGCGGCTTGCCCCTGGCCTCCGTGATGCACCATCTGGGCTACCCGGTGCCCAGCCAGCTGGGCAACGTCGTCAGCTCCATGTGGCCCCACGTCGGGGTCATGGACTCGGTGGCCGCCGCTGCAGCCGCGGCTGCCGCTGCCGCCGGAGTGCCAGTGTCCCACGAGTACGGGGCCTTCGGGGTCCCGGTCAAGGCCCTATGCCACCCAACCGGACAGACCCTGCCCGCGGTGCCCGTGCCCATCAAGCCTACGCCGGCCCTGCCGCCGGTGCCGGGCCTGCCCCCGGCGCTCACCGTCGATCCGCCGCCACAGCCGCCGCCCAACTGTCCCTCTTCGGCCGCCTCGCCGGCCTCATCCCTGCTGGGGCAAACGCCCCCCACCTCGGCCGACAGCAAGGGCGGTGGCGGCGGCGGCGGGGGGGCCTTACCCTCAGTGCTGGTGCACTCGTAAAAAGAGCGAAAGTCCGGGGCTGGCGGGCGGGGCGCGGGAGAGTCAGAGACCCACCCCCAGAGGAGAATGGGACAAGGCGGGCAGAGCCCCCTTCCTCTCGCAGCCCCCGTGAGAAAGACCCCATATCCAGAGAGAGAGAGAGAGATAAACCGATCCCATTTGGGATCCAGAATGTATTTACGAGAAACGAGCAAACGAACAAAAAAGTGGACTCCTTCAATGGTTTGAATAAATATAACATTTCTGGTGTCTGTGTTTATACTCTGTTATACAGGCATATTATTGAGAGCCCGTTTCAGGCGAGAGTTTCAATCGTTGCCCCTATTACACGCCAAGGCAGTCCTGCAGGGCCGGCCTCCCGGGACAGAGGGTGATAGCAAAGCCTTAGATCCCCAGGCAAACTTGGGACCGAGCCGAGGCCAAACTCGGAGCCGGCCGGGTGATACTGGGGTTCCCCAACCCCACCCCTGGTTCCAGGCAAGCAGAGACAGGGACCCGAATCGAGCTCTGGGGCGACGTCCAGGCTCGGAGATGTTCCTTCCTCGGGAGCGGCAGAGGTGTATCGCCAAGATAAAACGGCAGTCAATCAATACATCTTGGTGGAGAGACGAAAGAGCTGCGGGTCTGTACGAGTTTTGCGAGTTTGTTTAAGCTCCTCCAGGGTGGCCGATGCCTTTATTTAGGGGGAAATCCGCGGACTGTCTGAGCTTGGAGCTGGAGTTTGGGAAGGGTTAGAGGCGGCAGCAGAACGGAGCCCACTGAAGATTGGAAGACGGGAACCTTCCTTCTCCGCCGCCCGCTATGGCCAGAGTAAACTCGGCGAAAATAAACCGAAGCGAAAAAGATGAACAGAAATTTCGAAGTGCAGCGGAGCGATTGCCATGAAAGGTCCGGAAATGAAGCAGAGACCCCTCGATCGTTTCCGCTCTGGGTTTTTAGGTTCAATTCTTTGCTCTCACCGTGTCTACGTTTTCTCGGGGAACCCAGACACTTCGTCCCAAGAAAGAACGGCAGTGCAGCGCTGTCGCACATTCCTCTGTCCCTCGAAGTTTTCCCCCTTTCTCCTCGCCAGAGAAAAGTGAATCGCTCTTTCCCCCCTCATCTTTGAACGCTCCCTGTGATTTGATGTTTTACGTGTTGCTTGGTGTCCATCCCTCTCCGATGAGATTTCCCGTTTGAAGTAGCAAGTGAAAAGAAAATAATCAGATCTCTTCCCCGGTCCGCTCTTTAAAACAAACGGCCACCGCAGGAAGAGCGCTGCATTGGAAACCAACTTTCGGCGGAGGAAGACAACAAAAACAACAGACGACAACGACAACGACGGACACATGGCTTGAGAGAGGGCACAAACCTTTGCTCCGAACGGCTTGCCTTTGGCCCTCCTGTCCTCCGCCCGGGTCGGCTTGTGAATCCGTTGCGGCGGTGCTCCGGCCCGCCAGTGTTGTACGAAGATGTTCTGTATTAAAGCCTCTCTGTGGATTTGCCTCTGGTGAACTCGCCTCTGGTGTCCGAGGGGTCAGGCTGGTCAAGAGACAAGGCCAATCGCGGAGACTCGAATAGGGGGAACCGGGCGGCCCAGCCCGGGGAGCGGCCAAGACATCGCTCCGACACCTGGAAGAAAGCCTTCTTGCTTCCCACTTGGAAGTTGAAAGTGGCTTCGGCTCGCCCCGACATGGGGCTGAGGTGGGCGGGGTGGGGCACCCGGCCACGCGGGTTTGGGAGAGAACTGTTCAGCTGCGCGCGTGGCATGGGAGAGCCCGTCTGCCCGGCCACCTTCGTTCGTTTCTTTCTAGCTAGAGATGGTCTTCATCCTCTCGACCATCCTCTCATCACCTCCCCTCGTGTTTCTCTTCTTCTGTCAGCTTCGGCGCTGGTCGCAGGCTGAAACGAGAGGGGCTTTCCCCTCGATCCGAGCCCTCCTCCCTCTCCCCGCCTCCCCTCCGTTCCCTCCCCGCTTTCCTCGCTCGGACCTCGCTCGGTGTCGGGGCCCGAGCCCGGAGGGAGGGAGAACCCGCCAGAGTCGCCGCGGGCCGTCGCTGTCTTTATTCGGTTTCTCTGGGGGAGAATTGCGTCGGGTCGGGTCGGGTCGCTGGTGGTGGGCTACGGGGCGAGGGAGGGAGGGATGGGCCTAAGAGTGTCCAAGAGAGCCCCAAGGCCGGGGGCCAAGCCGCCGGTGGTCGCGCCTCCCTTGGCTTGCCCTGGCCTGGGCGGTGGGGCCGGGCCGCCTGGCTGCTCCCCTCCTCCCGCCCCGTTTCGCTCCGAGCCCGCCGCCACCCGGGGTTTCCTCGACCACACCCTCCGCCATTCCGGGGGACCCACGAGAGAAGCCGCCCGCGGAGAGGGCAGCGGGGGCCGGGGGTTGGGGGTGGCCCCTCGGAGCCGAGTGAGAGAGAGAGAGAGAGAGAGAGAGAGAGAGAGAGAGACGATGAGGCCCGGCGAGTCCCTTGCACCGTCTCTAGGAGTCCCAGCCCCGCGTCTCGGGCCCAACTCGATGGGCTTTGGAAGAACCAACCCCTCCTCAATCTCAACCCCGCTCCGCCCCAGCCCCAGCCAGCTGCCTCCAGCCGCCCCCTCCACTTTTCCCACTAAGAAGAAAGCAACAGAAAAACCCCGGTGTGGTTCCCAGTCCCGTCCAGTTGGCTGGTGTGGGAAGGAGCCCACCGCTCGGGGCCTCTTTGCAGGCACCTGCATCATGTTCTCATCCACTCTGTTTCCCCCGGGGGCCCTGTGAACTGGGCTGGTTTGGGTCTCAGTTTCAAGCTCTGGATCGCCCTGAGAAGCCTCCTGTAGGGAGGGGGGCTGGGAAGTGTGTGTATTTTGCGGGGGGGGGGGAGGTGGATGGGGGAAATCGAGAGAAAGCGGGACCAGGGACAGGGGATGGTGTGGGGGACACATCCTGGAGAGAAGGAAACACTGGTTTGATTCCATCTCAGAAAGCTGGGGGTCAGGGCGTTAGGGTCTGGGTGACAGAGAAGCTGAAGAGCCCCCACAAAGCAAGGCGGGAGAATGAGAATAAGGTGCACTAACCCCTTTCTGCTTTCTTGCAGGATCTGGTTGCTGCTGGGGTGACCAGGTCTGCCAAGTTCAAGGAGAGAAGCTCAGCTAGAGACACCGGCGGTCTGGTGGTGGGGAAGTGGGATTTGGGCACCCCCAACCTTGTACAGTTCCCTGCTGCAGCAGGGTCCCCCAACACTGGCAACACTGGCAAGGGGAGAAAGAAGCACTTTGGAGGGGAGGAGGGGAAGTGGGAAAGCTGGTCGGTGAAGGGAAGAACAATTCCCTGCACAAATTCAGCGACTGCTGAGGCTCGGGTACCAGAAGAGCAGGGGAGCCCTGCCTAGGAGCAAGTTTGTGAAGTGGCAGGTGACTGGCTTTTAATTTCTTTTTCCCAGAACAATGAAGCAAGTCCTGGAGGGGGTGAAAGGGGCATTCAAGGTCCCAAGGTGCCTGGGGGTGCTCACATACACTTACTCCTTTGAGTTTCTGTGAAAATGTGATCTGTCATTGAACTGTAACTGCAAAGACATGCACAGGATGCCTGTTTTCACCAACTCCAGGGATCATCATCCCACCCGAGAGAATTGGCCACCATCCCGGACTAGGGTTTTGCTCCGAAAGAGAAGCCTTAGAGCAGTGAGGATCTCTTCTGGGTATCAACCCTGAGCATCCCAGGTCTTACTGCAATGCTGCCAGAATTTCTGTGCCTCTGTCTCATATGACCGTGCCTAAATGTTCTTGTTCTGAGACTAATTAGGGGGCAAATTTTTGTCCCTGCTTATACTTGAAATGTGTGCCCAAGGGTCAAGACACTACTGAATTACCGTGGGCTGGCACTAATGAAATCTGGGTAATAGACAATTCCCCATGCTTCTACAAGCACGATAATTACTGTACTGTTGGCAACACCGCCCTAATATCTGACCTAGATGCTTCCAGGTCTGATCTTTTGAGCTCTGGACATTTCTCGGCCTCTGGCTACCTATGTCTTTTAAGTTCCATCTCTTTAAGTTATAAATTCTAGGGAAAACTAGGGTGCAACTGGGGGAAGAAAGAGAAAGAAAGGACTTGAAGCTATAAATATGGATATTGAAAATTCAATTAAAGCCACACTTGGTAAATTAAGCATTGATCTAAAGTGGTAGGGTTGATAGAATAAATGAGATTATAGCCCAAGACTTCTATGATTATGGATAAGGCTGTTGTTCCAGTCTGTTTATTCTGTTCTTGAGTCGACACCAGCTCTGAGAGGCAACAGTAAAGAGCTCAGCAAGCAGAGGGAAATTTCAGGAAAAGCATCTTCATTTTCTTTGAACCTAGAAGGAAAAAGAATCAATAATAAAACATTACACAAGAATTCTTGGGTATGTCGAGCGATGAACTGGTTAGGTTGGTGGTCGGCTGAGTCTTCATCAGTTTCGCCCTGCCTGGAGCAGGCACTCTTCCGGGGGTTATGTTGGCACAGTTGGCATTTCCTGGCAATGAGGAAAAACTGTCAATCAGGCTGGTTTGTGGTCAATTATCCCCTTGAGCAGACTGGCATCTTTCCAGCCAGGGAAACAACCACATTTTATCCAGGAGAATTCAAGAGCCAGTTCTCCAAAACTGGTGCAGTTCATTGCTTTGGATGACAGTTAAGCAGGGCACCCTCCTGCAAATCAGAAGTCGCAGACTTTCTTGATGTTGTTATTATGGCCAGGACCCTGGTGCCAGAGAAAGGAGTTGGCCATCCATGCCCAGAGACCCTGACCAGCAAAACATAAGTTTAACCTCAACATGAGTTCACCAAAAAAAAATCCTCTTAATAAACATCAGATCATGGTAAGAAAACGTCCTGTAGGTCCGAATAGAATTTGCATAATTTCTTTGATTACGACTCCCATTTTCACTACAGATAACCATGACAGGAGGAATGGGAAATTTTGTGCATTTACTATGCTTCTGGGATAGGTGGTGAGAAGTGGAAGAGGCTGTGGAAGGGGAGAGGGGATAACAGCAATAATAAAAATGGTGATATTAAGCACTTACTATGTGCTAAGTGTTGGGGTAGATACAGTACATTCTGATCAGACCCAATCCCTGTCCCACATGGGGCTCACTGTATTTATGTATCATATTTTGGGCAGGGTGTGTGTACATGTGTGAATATCCTGCCATCAACTTCTCCAAGACAGTAGGGCAAGTATAAGCAATGACAAACTTGCCACCCAGTGAAATAAAAAGCCTTGCCAGCCCTGCTGCTGCTGTGAAAGGTTGGGAGGAAGGCACAACCTTGAGGCTGTGATGGGATAGATGCCCCAGGGCTAGCAAGAACACAGGCACCCACTGCTTTTAGCACTGCACTTTTTTGGCACTGAACATACCAAGCATTCAGATGAGCAATGACACTTGAAGTAAAACACTGGGTGGAAGGAGGGGGCACAGGATACTGCCAGGGTTCTTAGAAACAGTATGGACGAGTGGAAAAAGCACCGGAGGGAGGGTCAGCAGACCTGGATTCTAATTTCAGCTCCACCACTTGCCTGCTGTGTGACCTAGAGCAAGTCATTTAATTTCTCTGTGTCTCAGTTTCTTCATCTATATAAATGGGGATTAAGACTGTGAGCCCCATGTAGGGCAACCTGATTACCTTGTATCTACCCCAGCGCTTAGAACAGTGCTTGGCACACAGTAAGCGCTTAACAAATACCATCATTATTATTATCATTATTAGAGAAGCAGCATGGCTTAGTGGAAAGAGTACAGGCTTGGGAGTCAGAGGGCATGGGTTCTAATCCCAGATCGGCTACTTGTCTGCTGTGTGACCTTGGGCAGACCACTTCACTTCTTTGTGCCTCAGTTACCTCATCTGTAAAAATAGGGATTAAGACTGTGAGTCTCATGTGGGACAACCTGATTACTCTGTATCTGCTCCAGTGCTTAGAACAGTGCTTCGTACATAGTAAGTGCTTAACAAATACCATAGCTATTATTATTATTGTTGTTGTTGTTACCTCTCCCTAAGGCTATCAGCCCTGTGGGGGGACAAGGACTGAATCCAGTCTCATCCTCCAGTATCTATCCCAATGCTTGGTGCATAGTACATACTTAACAAATGTCAAAAATATTTATTTTGTGTCAGTCTGGCTGCAGAAATGGGGCAAAAAATCAGGGGGTGCCATAGGCACGAAGATGCTTGGGCCTTGTCCTGATGTGTAGGAGCCTTGGAGAAAGGCACCTCTCCAAAATGATATTTCTAGAAATCCTATGAATGAGAATGCACAGTCCAACTACCATGTGCTTGCACCTAGTGGGCCCTAAGTTTCCAAAGAGTGAAATAGCCTTGCTGGTGCTGTTTCCATTTATCTTGATTACACCATTTGGTTGCTAACTTTTCCTTTTTGGTGATGAAGTCACCTCTGCCTAGCCCCAGTGCTTAGAACAGTGCTCCCAGCATTTAGAGCAGTGCTTGGCACATAGTAAACACTTTACAAATACCATCATTATTATTGTAAGCTCCTCTCCACACTGTAAGCTTGTCCCCAGACTGCCAGCTCGTTATGGGCAGGGAACGTGTCCGCTAATAGAGAAACAGCATGGCTCAGTGGCCAGAGCACAGGCTTGGGAGTTGGAAGTCATGGGTTCTAATCCTGGCTCCACCACTTATCAGCTGTGTGACTTTGGGCAAGTCACTTCACTTCTCTGGGCCTCAGTGACCTCATCTGTAAAATGGGGATTAAGACTGAGCCCCACGTGGGACAACCTGATTACCTTGTATCCATCTTAGTGCTTAGAACAGTGCTTGGCACATAACAAAAACCATCCTTATTAGTATTATTATTCTCTTGTATTGTACTCTCTCAAGAGCTTAGCACAGTGCTCTTCAGATAGTAAGTGCTCAATAAATACCACTAATTGATTGACTTCCTTAGCCCTTGGGGATGAAGGAGGACTCTGGCTGTGTGTTTTCAGTAAACTATCTCCAACCTCATTCACATGTTTTGAGCTTGGCAAATTCATTCCCTTTTGCCTTGAGCCCTCCCCCATTTATAGTTCATAGCTCTGGTTGTGTGTTCCCAAGGAAACTGCAACCAGTTGTTTCCCTGCTTTCTGGAGTCCAATTATATTTTTTATGGAGTTTTCACATGTTCCATGAGGTATACATACAGAGTTTCCAGTCCTCTTAGATATACATAGGAATATATTCAAGTACTGTACATAAGCCTAAGGAGAATTATCACTTGAAAATCAAAACTCCCAAACTAAAGAGGCAGGGTTAAAAGACATCACTGTGTTATTGTACATACTATAAAAAAACAGAAAAGCCAGGCTGTATATTATACACTTTCATGGTATTATTGCAGCCACCTGGGGCTGACTCCTTGACTACTAAAAATGCTGTCCTTTAAAGAACAATTCGCTGTTCAAGAGCTATTTGAGCCTCATTTCTTAGAGCCACTTTCATAAGTCTTTCCTGCTGCATCGAATAGGATTCGAGCAGAGACAGGGTAAGCCTTGCCACTAAGCCACCCAAACCTTTGGCGCTGCAGGCATTTCTCAGCTTTTTAATGCAATCTCCTCAGGAAGAGCTTGGTTTTGGAGAGGGGCAGGTCACAGAACTGACTCAGCTGAACCCGGTCGTGTGTTCCGTCATTATGCCATTATGTCATTATGTCACTGACAAAGCAAAAGGAATCCATCCAGCAGATGTTCCTTTTCTTTGGTTTGGAGCGATGATATTTAACCTGATATATGCATATCATGTGTTCTCATTTTTTCGTGCTTTCTTCCTCTATCCACCTCTCTTAAAGCATCCAAATGGGAATTAATGGTGGTATTTGTTAAGCGCTTACATTATGCTAAGCATTGTACTAAGCAGAGGGGTGGTTAGAAGATTATCAGGTCGTACACACTCCCTGTCCCTCATGGGACTCACCTTCTAAGTAGGAAGCAGAACGGGTATTTAATCCCCATTTTACAGTAAAGTTAAGTGACTTGCCCAAGGTCACACAGCAGGCAGGTGGCAGAGCTGGGATCAGAACCAGGTCTCCTGGTTCCTAGGCCCACACTCTGTCCACTAGGCCATGCTGGTTGTCATCCTATATATGAAGCTGCTCCTACTTGATGTTTGCTGAAGAACAACTCCAAAGATTTCCCCCACCTTCCTGCTTCTGCCTCCCTCCTCAGCACATGGGGACTCGGGACCTAGAGCTCCTTCTAAAGTGAAGAGTAAAATTCATTCCCAGTGAGAATTTAAGATTTCAGCTCAAGGTTGATGTTTACTTGGCTCCAGAGGGCTCTGGTCCATTATATGTCTTTAAATAGGCTTTCTGCAGTAGACCAAAATGGAAAATGTGCTCCAAAATCATTCCTCTTCCATATAGATTTTAAAAGGCAAAAGCAATAGGATGAGTGGAGCATATTTCCTAGAGCTTTACTGATTATTTAGCAAGGGATTCAGAGGTAAAGAGGCCAGGGAAACTTCTCCCTTGCCTTCCATGCCCCCATGACATATTATGATGCTCAGATAGAATGATGCAGCAAGTTAGCTGCCTCCAAAGGAGGAAAATAAGTCTGGCTTTTTCAAAAAGTAAAATCATTTTTTGACCTGTTTTTAATTTTTTTTTCTTCCTCGAGCTCTAGGGTAAAATTGCCAAACTAGGTTCTAGGAGAACTGCTATTGCTTGTGATCTTGGCCAGACACAACCAGAAGGGTCTCTTTGGGGGTATAATCTGGGGAAGCAGCATGGCCTAGTGGATAGAGCATGGGCCTAGAAGTCAGAAGGACCTGGGTTCTAATCCCACCTCCACTCCGGCAAAACTGAGGCCTGATAGGGTTTCGAGGAAGTGGGAGTGCTCCAGTGTCAAAGGCAGCTGAGGAGTCGAGGAGGCTCAGGAAGGACTTGGCTTCAAGAAGGTCATCGTGACCTAGGACTAGTCTCAGAGGCGTGAAAGGGTGGAAAGTCAGACTGCAGTGGGTCGAGAAGAGAGTAGAAAAAATGAAGGGAGTGGGTACATAAAGCCAGTTCCAGGAGTTTGGATAGGAGGGGGAGCAACAACGATGGTAGTCCCAGCACTGCAAGTGTGGAAGGTGGGGAGGACAGTGATGGTCGCTCAATCAATCAATCAATGATACTTATTAAGCGCTTACCAGGTGCAGAGCACTGAACTTAACACTTGGGAGAGTACAATACAATAGAGTTGGTAGACCTGATTTCTGCCCACAAAGAGCTTACAATCTCAGAGACTTCCCCCCCAACTCCAGCCCATCTGATCTGGCCTGGGAGTCATGGATGTGGTGGTCCTGGTTGGGGAAGGGGGAGCAGGGAGATGGGACGATGGCTGCAGGAAGCTGTGACATTGAGGGCTTTTTTAGTATGGAGGAATACTTGAGTATGTTTGAAGGCAGAGAGGAAGGGGCCAACAGAGAGTGAGAGGTAGAAAATAGTGCAGTAGGAGAGGTAAACTCTTTGAAAGCAGGAATCATGTCTACTAGCTCTATCATACTCTCCTGTCATACTCTCCTAAGAGCTTGGTACAGTGCTCTGGACAGAATAAGCACTCAATAAACACTATTGTATTTACTGAGCAAGCAATTTTAGGAGGACGGAGGGGGTAGGGTCAGAGGGACAGGGGAGAGGGGGTAGATTTGAAAAACATCAGGGAAGCAGGAGAAAGATGAAAAGGTGGCCATGGAATGATGGGGGTGAGGTGATTGAGCAATCTAGGGGAGATCACACCTGATTTTTTCAATTTTACCAATGAAGTTGGCAAGGTCATCAGGGACTAGGCAACGAAGTGATGGGAGGACTGGGGGAGTTGGTGATTTGAAAGAGCTGGAGAGGGTTGGGGGCATGGGAGTCAATGTGAGAGGCATATTAGAGTTGCTGAGCAGGAAAGAGCTGAGTTATATCAAGATAAAGTAAATTCGTAATTGACATAAATCATCCCAGAGCCTGGATTTCCACCATCTGCATTCAGCAGGAGCATTGGAAGTAGACCGTGGGAGTGGATGATCTAAGATTGGGGATTGGGTATTTGTGGGCAGGGAATGTGTATGCTTATTGTTATCGTTTATTGTTACTCTCCCAAGCACTTAGTACAGTGCTCTGCATACAGTAAGCACTCAATAAATATTACGGACTGACTGACGGACTGAGAGCAATGAAGGGAGTGGTGGGAGGGAGAGTAGCAAGAATGGTGGAGAGGGCAGAGTTGAGGGCGTGCACTTTTGCATCTAGGGATGGGAGAGCTGGCAGAGATTCCAGGAAGGGTATAATGGCTTAGGAAAGGTTGAGTGGGCTTAGGGTATGGTAGGGGTGAGGGTAGGCTAGGGTGTGTGGGTAAGATGGAAGGTTTGAAGGGTGGGGTCAGAAAGTGGTAAATCAAGTTGGTGAGATTGGAGGGGAGGCAGCATTGCTTCAAGATGATTAGGTGTAGCTCATATCCAAGCTGATGTGTGACTGAGGTGGGATGAAGCAGGAGGTCAAGGGCTCACTTGGACTGTGGGTAGTCCAAACAAAAGGTTACAAATGCACCTTACGGTACATAGGGACTGATGTGTGGTTCACTGCCTATCTGGAATACCATATACAACACTGTATGATATATCCATTATTTTAATGAATCAAATCAATCAGTGGCATTTATTAAGTGCTTAATGTGTGCAGAGCACTGGACTAAGCACTTGGGAGAGTACAACAGAGTTAGTAGACATGTTTCCTATGGCAATTAAAATCTCTGCCTCCACGGGGGCAGGATCACTAGACATGCTAAAAGATTCAGGGCTCTTGTGGCACTTCCAGAAAGTGCCGCTGCATGTGTCTCACAGTCTGCCAAACCCTTCCTGAGTCTTAATCCAGCTTCACCACTGGCCAGCCGTGACGTGAAACCTTGGGCACAATTACCCACATTGTGTCTCAGCGTCCAGGTCTGTCAAATGGGGAGAAGATCCATGCTCTGCCTACCTCTATGATTTTGAGCCCCATGTGGGACCAGGGACTGCCAGGAATGTGTCTGTTATATTGTACTCTCCCAAGTGCTTAGTGCAGTGCTCTACACACAGTAAGTGCTCAATAAATACGATTGACTGCCTGACTGCCCCAAACTGATGGGCCTAATGGGAGAGCCTGAGAATGGGGGCTTAGAAGACTCCAGACTTTGTGCTCTCTGGCTGCATACCCTATAGGGGCAGACAGGTGGGGCACTTAAAAATCCTTTAAGGAGGCAGCTGGGAAAGGGCAAGATTGCTGGCAGACTCCCCGCACGTGGCTCTGTCTCTAGATGGCACTGGACACTGCTAGAGGCGAGGGGTGTACCCTCCTCAAGGATGGAGCTCAGAGTCCTGTGCAGATTAAGTGGGGGAAGCACAGATCCCTCCCCGCATCATGAGAAAGGTCTCTTTAGACTGTAAGCCCCTTGTGAGAAGGTATCGTGTCTATCAACTCTAATGTATTATACTTTCTCAAGGGCTTAGTACAGTGCTCTGTACATGGTATATGCTCAAAAAATACCATTAATTGATTAAACCTGCTCACTAGTGTCTGAGGTTGCACTTTTGGGCAGCCTTAGTCTCCCTTAAGACTCCTACCATCCAAAAAAATGAAAGTGCAAACATGGTTCTGCCCTAAAACCTTAAGTACATTAGAAATGCCTTTTATGTCAGTACAGACAGTTTGCGACTTACAGTGTTTCAAGTTACCCCCAACAGCACTCAATGTCACTTCTGAACTGACACCCTGTTTCAGTTTTACAACAGGCTTTTACAACACTAGCCTCCTTTATGGCACAAGCACTGTTTCCCATCTACCTTGCAGAACTTCGATGGAGGTAAGGCGGGAGTGTCGACCCTCCCTAATGACTCTGCCCCACAATCAGGTAATCAATCAATCAATCGTATTTATTGAGCACTTACTGTGTGCAGAGCACTGTACTAAGCGCTTGGGAAGTACAAGTTGGCAACATATAGAGATGGTCCTTACCCAACAGTGGGCTCACAGTCTAGAAGGGGGAGACAGAGAACAAAACCAAACATATTAACAAAATAAAATAAATAGAATAGATATGTACAAGTAAAATAAATAAATAAATAGAGTAATAAATACGAACAAACATATATACATATATACAGGTGCTGTGGGGAAGGGAAGGAAGTAAGGCGGGGGGATGGAGAGGGGGAGGAGGGGGAGAGGAAGGAGGGGGCTCAGTCTGGGAAGGCCTCCTGGAGAAGGTGAGCTCTCAGTAGGGCCTTGAAAGGAGGAAGAGAGCTAACTTGGCGGATGTTGGGAGGGAGGGCATTCCAGGCCAGGGGGATGATGTGGGCCAGGGGTCGACGGCGGGACAGGCGAGAAAGAGGCACGGTGAGGAGATTAGCGGCAGAGGAGCGGAGAGTGCGGGCTGGGCTGTAGAAGGAGAGAAGGGAGGTGAGGTGGGGTGGGGGGGCGAGGTGATGGAGAGCCTTGAAGCCGAGGGTGAGGAGTTTCTGCCTGATGCATAGGTTGATTGGTAGCCACTGGAGATTATTGAGGAGGGGATTAACATGCCCAGAGTGTTTCTGGACAAAGGCAATCTGGGCAGCGGCGTGAAGTATGGATTGAAGTGGGGAGAGACAAGAGGATGGGAGATCGGAGACGAGGCTGATACAGTAGTCCAGATGGGATAGGATGAGGTAATCTCATCTCTCTCTTCTCCTTCCAATAATAATAATAATGATGATGATGGTATTTGTTAAGTGCTTATTATGTGAAAAGCACTTTTCTAAGCACTGGACTTCCTGGTCTCTCAGCCTCAACTCCCCCATCTGTCTTTAATTTTTCTGCCCCCCAATTGTTCTGCTATTTCCTCAATGCTCCCCTGTGTCCTAACCATGTCCCAAATCTTCCCCCCTCATCTCCATGGATCCATTATGGCCCCCAACCCATCTTTCGCCAACGGTGTCGCTGTTTGAATTTAGAAAAAAATATATACAGTACAGTGCGCACTGGTTTCACAGCTGGGCCAGCCCCTTCCCCCACCAGGACCACCACATCCATGGCTCCCAGGCCAGATCAGATGGGCTGGAGTTGCGGGAGAAGTCTCTGAGACTGTATGCTCTTTGTGGGCAGCAATCAGGTCTACTAACTCTATCGTATTGTACTCTCCCAAGTGCTAAGTTCAGTGCTCTGCACATGGTAAGTGCTTAATAAGTATCATTGATTGATTGAGCGACCATCACTGTCCTCCCCCCCTTCCACACTTGCAACTCCGGGACTACCATCGTTGTTGGGACCAGGCCAGACTGGCGTAGAATGGGGGAGGGGGAGGACAGCAATGGTCCCTTCCCAGGATGCTTCATCCACTCTGGCAGGTCTGGCCCAGACTCCACTCTTGTGGTGGTCCTGGGGGGCTAAGGGCTGCAGCTGGGGAAATGACCGGAGCACTTAGAACAGTGCCCAGTGCTTAGAACAGTGCTTTGCACATAGTAAGCGCTTAATAAATGCCATAATTATTATTACCAGCAAGAGAGGAGAGTGGGCTTTCATGGACACCAAGAGAATGTGTGGAGGAGGCAGGTTTGGAGGCACTGAGGTAGGTGGGGTTGATGTAAGGGCATGGGCTGTGGGGGAGGGGCACTTGGGAACTGGGGGAAAATGGGGATACAATTTTAAAAGTCGCAATAAAGGGTATAGGGAGAAAGTTTAAAAAGGGAGGGGAAGGAATGGAACGGGAGAGCCTGGGGAGGGGAGTATATTTCTTTTCTCAATATACACCCACTCCACTGAAGAACTCATTTCCTCCCACAGCTTCAGCTACTACTTCTATGCAGATGATTCCTAAATCTATTCCTCCAGCCGTGACCTTTCGCCTTCTCTGCAGTCTCGCATTGCTTCCTGCCTTCAGGACATCTCTTCTTGTATGCCCCGCTGCCTCAAAATTAACACGTCCAAAATAGAACTGCTTACCTTCCCACCCAAATCCTTTCCTCCTCATGACTTTCCCAACACTGTAGACAGTAGACAGCACCACCATCATCCCTGTCTCACAAGTCTGTAACCTTGACATCATCCTTGACTCCTCTCTCTTTCAACCCGCATATTCAGTGTCATCAAGTCCTATCTGTTCTACCTTCATAACATCACTAAAATCTGCCCTTTTCTTTCCTCCCAAACTGCTACTATGCTGATCCAAGCACTTATATCCAGCTTTGATTACTGTATCAGCCTCCTTGCTGACCACCCTGCTTCCTGCTTCTCCCCTCTCCAGTTCATACTTCACTCAACTGCTTGGATCATTAAAAAAAAAAAAGATGATCAATCCATGTCTCCCCACTCCTCAAGAACTTCCTGGGGTTGCCCATCCATCTCCACATCAAATAGAAACTCCTTACCATCAGCTTTAAGATAGTCAGTTCTCCCCTTCTTATGTTACTCCACTAATCTCCCACTACAGTTCAGCCTGCAAACTTCACTCCTTCAATGCCAACCTGCTCACTGTACCTAGATCTCATCTGTCTTGCCACTGACCCCTTCCCCACATCCTCTCTCTTCCCTGGAACTCCCTCCCCCTTCATATCCATCAGATGATCACGCTTCCCCGCCTTCAAAGTCCTACTAAACTCACATCTCCTCCAAGAGGCCTTTCCAGACTAATCGCTCATTTCCCTACCTATTTACCCTTCATACTGTGTTGCCTACTCACTTATGTCTGTACTCAAACACTTAGTACAGTGCTCTGCACAAAATAAGCTCTCAATAAATAGGATTGTATTTTTTAAATGTCATTTGTTAAGTGCTTATTATGTGCCAGGTACTGTACTAAGTGCTGGGGTAGATACCAGCAATTCATGTTGGACACAATCCCTGTCCCACATGGGGTTTACAGTCTTAATCCCCATTTTACAGAAGAGATAAATGAGGCACAGAGAAGTGAAATGACTTGCCCAAGGTCACACAGCAGACAAGTGGTTGGAGTAAGGATTAGAACCCATGTCTTTCTGACAGGGAACAGAGAAAATTTGGGGTTGAGAAATTCAAACTTCAAGTCTAATCCTGATCTTGGGTATTTTTTTGCTGGCTAAAGTAGTACTCCTTTCCTAATTTGGATTTCTTTCTCCTGTTCATTTTTTTTTCTAGATTTGTTTGTTTCTAGTGATAGAAAAGTGGTAGGAACTAATTAATAAATCATTACATTAATGAAAAAAGTAAATGGAAATTTTAATTAAAAGTAACATCCTAATAGGATTTATAGTTACTGCCTTGGAAAAACAAAGACATTCTATCTGGTATCTTCTTTCATCGCCTGAGCCAAGAATTTACAGGTGCTTTTATTTAGCGTGAAATTCAGATAATTTCAGATATCCATTTCTAGGTCTTATCTACAGTTAATTAGCCTTTTATAGTGTATAGTTATGAAAATGTCATCCTGATCTGAGAAGCATTTCCTTCCAGAATAATGTCATATTTACTGCTGGCAAGCATATTTTTCTTAAACGAATCATCAGCAGAGATTTTCATTTGGTCAGTATTTCACATGGTGCTGGCATCCACCACAAATAGTCCCATTCCTGCAGGACTGCCAACACATATGAACATCACCTGTCAGTCATGGGGGTCTTATTACTATTAATACTACTATTTATTATTTATTATGTACTTACTATGTGCAAAGCACTGTACTAAGCACTGTAATTGATACAGTGCAAGAGGATCGGACACCATCCCTGTTCCAAATGAGGCTTACGGTCTAAGGAGGGAGAACAGGTAGTTTAATCACCATTTCACAGATGAGGAAACTGAGGCACAGAGAAATGAGTGACTTGCCCAACATAACACAGCAGACAAAAGGCAGAGCCAGGATTAGAATGCATGTCCTCTGACTCTCAGCTCATGCTCTTTCCACTAGGCCACACTGCTTCTTCAGCCAAACAGCTAACACACGGAAGCATCTTTTGTGGCCTCTGTTGAAGACGACTGGATGGGCCATTGGTCTGACTCAGGAAGACATTGCCTATTTTGTAAGGAATACTTTGGAAAGTCTCCTTTGTCTTCACAAGCCCAACCTAGCAGTCTCAGGGAGAATCAAGTTCCATTATAATAGCTCACACCATTTTGTTGGAGTGAAAATCAGGCTGGGAATGCACCAAACAGTAACTGGGATTTCCTGGATTGCTGTGCAGTTTGACTATTGGAAACAGAACACAAATTTGCAACATTTGCCTGAATGTTCCCTCATTCCCTAACAACATTTTAGCTAAAGTGTATAGTTATGGGTTCATCACTTAATCATACCTGTATATATGTATATATGTTTGTACATATTTATTACTCTATTTATTTATTTATTTATTTATTTATTTATTTTACTTGTACATATCTATTCTATTTATTTTATTTTGTTAATATGTTTGGTTTTGTTCTCTGTCTCCCCCTTCTAGACTGTGAGCCCACTGTTGGGTAGGGACTGTCTCTATATGTTGCCAACTTGTACTTCCCAAGCGCTTAGTACAGTGCTCTGCACACAGTAAGCGCTAAATAAATATGATTGATTGATTGATTGAACTATATCTTGTGTAATAGGTTTTAATTGCTGGAGTCTGTAAACATATTCCAAAATAATGAATGGAGGCACATAGTTATATGATTTGCTCAAGATCTGCCAATAGTGGAACCAGAATGGAAACCAAATCTCCCAAGCCCCATACCAGTGCACAAAACATTGGGCCACCCTGTCTGAGATATATTTCCTTCACAGTATCCAGAATTGAAGCATTTCAGTTTTCTTCGAGACAGGGAAAATATCTCATAAATTATGAAAATAATTTCCTGGGTCAATTTACTTTTTATATTGTTTCTGCGACTGTGGGTGAGGTGAGACTGCAATTCCTCACAGCCATCAGTATCATCTTCTCTTTGCCTCTCTCTCCCTCTTGTCTCTGGTTGTTGGGGCTGGAAAAAGAAAATTTTCAAGGAAGCGTAATTGCCGAGACATAGGCAAGAGAGGGCCATGGAGTGGAGGAAGGGAGTGAAGTAAAGCATGATCACCTCAGGAAGGCACAATGCAAAGCGGTAGGTATGTGACCTTGATCTGACTTCCCCTTTAGATAACCTGGCTCGTTGGAACCTTCAGTAAAGTCATATTTACTGGACAATATTGCTGTGTGGTGATGGAAGCAATTATACTATCACAGATCAGCATTATGACTTCATTGGAGGGTGTGAAAAGTAAGCACAGTGGATGGGACAGAAGCTGGGCAGAAGCCTAGCTTTAGTTGTAATTCTAGTCCTGATAATTAACAAATGTGGCAAAAGCAGCAAGAAGGAAATTAGAATAACCTATTAGAACTCTTACTTCAATTGGAAGATGCTCAAAGAAGATTGATTGGTTGATACATCTTT
Source organism: Tachyglossus aculeatus (assembly GCF_015852505.1). Taxonomy (NCBI): domain Eukaryota; kingdom Metazoa; phylum Chordata; class Mammalia; order Monotremata; family Tachyglossidae; genus Tachyglossus; species Tachyglossus aculeatus. Next base: position 7,770,214 of record NC_052098.1, on the reverse strand, counting down.
TGCTTACAAATGTAATTGACCATCACAAAACCATCATTTAATCTGATGGGATTTACACAGCTGTGAGCTCTAGGCTCCCTTTTATAGGAGGAAGGTGCTAGCCAGGGTGAACATCTATCCAGCAGGCCAGGTTCTTGGGATACCAGGAGGGATGCTGAGTGGAGTTTCTAGGGGTGAGGGTGTGACAGCCAGCTCCACTGGCCCACCGATTTAGGAGGATGAAGAGGAAACCAGAAGAGTTACTCCGTGGAGCCCCTTCTTGAGAGAAGTGCAAATATTTAGACCAGTCAATCAGAGGAAAGGATCGGGGAGGGAGTAGGGAGGCCAGGTATTGGTGGAAAAGTCCCTTATCCATGTTGGAGGCTAATGGTGAGAATATGTGTACTTGAGACAACAGGACCCAGGCAAAGCTCGAGCTGTGTCCCTGGACGGACACACAGTATGGGGTAGGATCAGAGATGATCCCGGGAGAAGGTTAAGGATAATCCTTGAGCCTCAGTGTCCAGAAGCTAGGACTCTGGAGGAGTGAGGCTCCTGCCCTGGAGGGGAAGAAAGGACACTGAGAGACCCTGCTTCTGAAGAATTTAGAGAGAGTGAGACACGAACTTGGGATGCCCAGAGAGAGGAAAGAACCAGAGGAGTGTGAGTCCCAGAATACCTACAGGGAAGAACAGAGGGTCCTGGGGGGCGGGGAAAGTATTGGACCTCGATAAAGATGGTTTGAACTGGAATTGTTTTCATTGTAATCGAATGAAAAAACCATTAAACATTGTTGGGAATCTCAGAACTTGGTGTCTGCCTCTCTTCAAGCTGTAAGCTCCTTGTGGGCAGGGATCGTGTCTACCAACTCTGTCATATTGTACTCTCCCAAGCACTTAGTACGGCAAGTGTTCAATAAATATAATAATAATGACGATGGTATTTGTTAAGCACTTACTATGTGCCAAGTACTGTTCTAAGCACTGGGGTAGTTACAAGGTAATCAGGTTGTCCCACATGGGGCTCATAGTCTTAATCCCCCAGATGAGGTAACAGAGGCACAAAGAAGTCAAGTGACTTGCCCAAAGTCAAATAGCTGATAAGTGGCAGAGCAGCATTATAACCCATGACTTTTCACTCTCAAGCCCTAGTTCTTTCCACTAAGCTATACTGCTTCTCTGAATGATTGATTACCTGCAGTAGGGGCTGGAGGAGAATCCCTGGGTCCTGGGAAGTCACATGGACCTGAAGGGCCATGGGATAGGGAGAAAATGCTTTCTCCATGAGCTTCCTGCAGTTAGCCCTGGGAGGGCAGTGGTAAGCTAATCCCTGTGACCCTTTAGTCTTTAGAGAGATGCCTGGGCTTCAGCCAAACGGCGGTGGCAGTAAATAGGGGTTTGGGGATTTGGGGAGCACTGAGCACTGAACGAGTCTACAAACTCTTCCAAGAGCTTAATACAGTGCTTTGCACACAGTAAGCACTCCATCAAATCAATTGACTTATTGATTGAGCAGAATATCCCCAAACTTGCACTATAAAGACGAAAGAAATGGAGGTCTGTAGGACCCAACGGAGGCTAATCAGGGTCTGGGAGTTCCTAAAGTGCCTGTGGGGGTTCTTTCAGCTAGGATCTAGGGTTAAGAACTCCTTGTAACATTGAAACATAAGATTGGTGACTTCCTGGGAGACATAAGATATCTCCTTGATTAGAAGCAGGCCAGAAATATTCCTGCTCCTCTCCTGCGGCCAGAGATGTGCAAAAGAGCAGCCTACCCCTCAGCCTGAATCTTCACTGGTCCACGTGTTTGTCATAGCCCCACTAAAGTACTGTATCAGTCTCCTCAGTAACCCTCTTGCCTCAGCCCCTCCTCTCTGCAGTCTATATTTCATTCTGCTGCTTGGATCATTTTTGTAAAATGTCATTCTGCACACGTCTTCCCACTTCCAAGAAATTTCAATGGCTACCCATTTCTCTCCACATCAATCAATCATATTTATTGAGCACTTACTGTGTGCAGAGCACTGTACTAAGCACTTGGGACAGTACAATATAACAAAACAACAGAGTTGGTAGACACGTTTCCTGCCCACGATGAACTTACAGTCTAGAGGGTGAGACAGGACAACTAGAGTGTGATCAGCAGCCTCTCAACATCAAGCAAAAAAACTTGTCCAGGAACTTCGAAGCACTCCATTAACTCACTTCTGCTTACTTAGCAGCAGTCTTCTCTTACAACCCAGATCACCCTCTTTGTTCCTCCCAAGCTCACCTTCTCAGTGGGCCTTGCACTTGATTCTCCTGCCTCTGTCCCCTTGCTCCAGCCTTTCTTGCTGTCTGAGACTTCCTTCTGTTAATTTCTAATCCTGGCTCCTAATCCTGGCCCTGCCACTTGTCTGCCTTGTGACCTTGGGCAAGTCACTTCGCTTCTCTGTGCCTCAGTTGTCTCATCTGTAAAATGGGGATTGAGACTGTGAGCCCTATGTGGGACAGAGACTGTGTCCAGCCCAATTAGCTTGTATCCACTCCAGTGCTTAGTACAGTGCCTGGCACATAGTAAGCATTTAACAAATACCATAATTATTATTTCCATCTTCCATATCTTATCCTCCCAACTATCACCTCAGCACTTAATCACTCTCAGCCACCTATAGCACTTTTTAATGCACAATTTACCTATTCCATTATTTAAGCACTTATTTATCTATTTACCTTTCCATTCTCTTTTTTCTCCTACCTGTAAATTACTTTGTGTCTGTTTCCCCCATTAGCTCCTTGAAGGCAGGGATCCTGTCTTTTCCTTCCAGTGTACTCTCCCAAGCACTTAATAAAGCAGGAGCAGCCTGGCCTAGTGCAAGAGCACGGGCTTGGGAGTCAGAGGTCGTGGGTTCTAACCCAGCTGTGCCACTTGTTTGCTGTGTGACCTTGGGTAAGTCACTTAACTTCTCTGTGCTTCAGTTACCTCATCTGTAAAATGGGGATTGAGACTGTGAGCTCCATGTAGGACAACCCCAGCGCTTAGAACAGTGCTTGGCACATAGTAAGTGCTTAACAAATGCCATAATTATTATAATATTGCTGACTGTCAGATCATTATACCAATGGGTAACAGGGCCAATTAAATTGATGTTTTGCTAAAAGAAACAAAATGAAGAAAATATAAATGACTAACCTTTACTTTGTATCTATAACTTTCCTCATCTTTTATGTTGATTTTGTGTTTTTATTGTTTTGTTTTCTCCCCACTCCTGCCCACTGCCCATCCCCTTTCTCCACTTAGTCTTAGATGTGAGCCCCTTAAGGGTCAAAGACCCTAATTCTCACCCTTGTATTCTTTCCCAGTACTTAGTACAGTGCTTTGCACACAGTAAGCTCTTAATAAAAACTATTACTACTATCATGACCTTAAATGAAATACTCATAATACACATCCACATACTGTATGTTCAACATTTCAAAGATTGAGTTACCATGTATTCCCCTTGCTTCATTATTTGCCTATCTGGAGCCACAAAACTTTAGTCACAGATACCTTAATACGTTTGATTTTCCCTGTCAAGCCCTTTGGGACCAATTCATTAAAAGATGGTGGGACCCAAAGAGGAAATTCAGGATCTTAAAGAAGAGCTGAGGATTTAGGGTCAGAAACTGGCCAGATTGAAACAACCATATTCAGTGGCATAAAAGGTGGTGATTGAAACTGACGGAGACCAGCACCCTAGAAGGGAGGTTAAAGGAAATGGGTTTGGTTAACCTGAGTGAGAAAAGCCTAATAGGTTTTAATAATGGCCTTCAAGCCTCTGAAAGATTTGTATAAAGATGATACCAACCAATAGTATTCTGTGTCCACAGCAAGAGGCAATGGATTCACTTGCAGCCTGAGAGAGGCTCAGGGAAGCAATGGAAGAACTTCTTGACTAGAGGGATGGAGGGGCTTGCGTGGGAGTTTGTGAAGTCACTGCACCTGGAGATCTTAAAAAAAAATATCAGGCAACCACCTATCCTAAATGGTCTCGTCATTCACCTGGAGGTGGGGGGGTTGGACCAGATGATCCCTAGAGTTTTCTTCCAGCTCTATACTTTGATACTGAAAAGCAGAAATGTGTAGGAAGGATTTCAGGGGCTGATGAAAGGGAAACTGAATCTAAGAATGGAAAGTCAAGTAGGTAGATATCTAAACTGACATCTGGCCATTTAAACAAACAGGTCAGGCACTACATGAATGAAGGAGAACAAAATCACATTTCACACATTTTATTGACAGATATTTTTTACAAACTAAAATAGCAGAAACAATTGTACAATTTGCATATGTATCAGCTTTAGATGGTCTGGCTGTGTATTAACTACTGCTGAGGAGTACTAAAAAGACAAGAAAGGGAAACTAACTTTAATTGACAAAGAAGAGGAAATCTCCCTCCTGCTTCCCACAGAGAAAAAGAATGGCTGTATAAAATACAAATGACCTGTAACATTGTTGGAACTCCTTAACTCTTTCCCCTAACAAATAACAAGTCCCCAGTAACAATGTTTGGAAGTTGATTGTCTTTTTATCGGCTGGTGCAGGTGTCATCACTTTTCCCTTTTTAACATGTGGCTAGACAAAGGCAATGATTAAGCTCCTGCAGATGTGCCTGCCACTTTCCATCCTCTCCCTTTGGAACCCTATTGGGATCCTTCTCCCTCTCCCTTCGTTGAAGGAGAATAGAGAGCAAATTCTAGAGATTACCCACCAAGATGAGGATCTGGGTTTATTTGTCCCTATTTGCAATTCAATGAAAGGCATCTATGAGCCCCAAAGGAGAGTAAAGTATATGCCTCCATTAAGCTGGTTATGTGGAAAGTACTGGACTCCTCCATTAGATTAAAAGGATCTCAAGAGCAGGGATTGTTTTTTTTTTTTTTTGCTTTACACTCCCAAGTACCTTGTACAGTGCTCTACACACAATGGTAATCAATAAATAGTGTTTATTGAATGAATGAGCTGGGCTCACAGAGACAAAGAGGAGGTTTGAGCTGAGTGCTTCTTTATGTAGTGTCTCCTGACTGGCTTGGGACTGTGCCCAGTTGCCCGGTGATACTCAGAGCTGCTGGTAGCCTGTTCCTCCCTTCCTGCCTGGATTGTGTAACCTGCCTAGAATTGGGGAGGCAGAAGAATAGTAGGTGAAGAACCTCCAGGGATGTTGATGCTGATATGAGTAAGAAGATGATATGGATATAGTGCTTGATCTGTTTGTTTCTTTAATGTTGGTAATTGAACTCTGTCACTGAACATTTCTCTTTTCAAGGCCTCATTCAGGGTCTCTCGAACTTTGATCACTCAATCAATCGTATTTATTGTGTGCTTGCGGTGTGCAGAGCATTGTACTGAGTGCTTGGGAGACAGTGTTTGGGGTATAGTAAGCGCTTAACCAGTACCATAATTATTATATAATGGATTATGTAACAGTATAACAAAGTAACAGTAGTTCACTAGCATCAACTTTGAAACAACAACTTCCAAGTTTCAGATATAAGTTTTAAGATAGCTGGTCAGTCAATCATTTATTGAGCACTTACTGTGTGCAGGCACTGTACTAAGTGCTTGGGAGAGTACCCTATAACAATAAACAGACATATTCCCTGCCCATAATGAGCTAACAGTCTAGAAAGGGAGACAGACATTAATATAAAGAAGCAAATTACAGATAAGTACATAAGTGCTGTGGTGCTGGGAAGATAATAATAATAGCGGTATTTGTTAAGCACTTACTATGTGCCAGGCACTGTACTAAGCAATGAGATCGATACAAGCAAAGATAGCCAGCATGGTCTCTAAATTTCTCTTTTGCTTGATGTTGAGAGCCTTGGCTTCATCCAGTCCATCTATTTCATCACAATTTTGTTCAGAAGTTGTCATCTTGTAAGGTCAGTTCTAAATCTATCAAGCAAAAGAATCCACTACTTGAGTGTACTCTTTGGTCTTATGGGAGAGTTAATTTAACTAGTCCAAACAGCTGCTGCAAAGTGGTTGTTGCAGAAGTATTTTGAAATAAAATTTTGGAAGCAGCGTGGCTCAGTGGAAAGAGCGCAGGCTTGGGAATCAGAGGTCATGGGTTTGAATCCCAGCTCCGCCACTTGTCAGCTGTGTGACCTTGGGCAAGCCACTTAACTTCTCTGAGCCTCAGTTCCCTCATCTGTAAAATGAGCATGAAGACTGTGTTCCACGTGGAACAACCTGATCACCTTGTATCCCCCAAGTGCTTAGAACAGTGCTTTGCACATGGTAAGTGCTTAACAAATACCACCATTATGATGATGATGATGATGTCAACATTAGCCTTTATTTCTGGAACTTGGGAAAGAGTTGAATTAAGTGAACACGGCAGACATTTGTTACTAATGTAGCAGCATAGCCTAGTGGATAGAACATGGGCCTGGGAATCAGAAGGACCTGGGTTCTAATTCTGCCTCTGCTACTTGTCTGCTGTGTGACCTTGGGCAACTGACTTCTCTGTGCCTCAGTTATTTCATCTGTAAAATGGGACCAAATGAGCACTAGATGTTTGAATTTTTTTGTTCCATTTGTTCTAGTTTGTGTTGCTATTTCTTAAGGTAGCATGGTGTTGTTATTATTATTATTATCAAGTGCCGTCGAGTCATTTACGATTCATAGCGACTCTATGGATATACTTTCTCCAGTATGTCCTGTCTTCTGCCATAATCCGTAACCTTTCTAATGGTTCTTCCGTTGTTGTTGCTATGGTCTCTATCCATCTAGCTGCTGGTGTGCCTCTTGTACGTTTTTCCTGGATTTTTCCTAGCATTAGCATCTTCTCCAAAGAATTAGTCCTCTTGATTATGTGTCCAGATTATGCCAATCTGTCATTTGGCCTTCCAAAGACCACTTTGGTTTAATTTGCTCCAAAATCCATTTGTTTGGTTTTGGGCAGTTCATGGTATTAAAAAAAAAAAACCCACAGCATAGTTAATAATAATTGTGATGTTTAAGTGCTTACTATGTGCTAAGCATTGTATTAAGTGTTGGGATAGATACAGGATAATCAGAATAGACACAGCATGGCCTAGTGGATAAAGCACGGGCCTGGGAGTCAGAAGGACCCGAGTTCTAATCCCGGCTCTGCCACTTGTCTGCTGTGTGAACTTGGGAAAGTCACTTCACTTTCCTGTCCCTCGGTTACCGCATCTGTAAAATGGGGATTAAGACTTTGAGCCCCATGTAAACAGAGACTGTGTCCAATCTATCTTGTATCTACCCTAGCACTTAGTACAATGCTTGGTACATAGTAAGTGCTTAACAAATGCCATAGAAAAAAAGAACAGTTCCTGTCCCACATGGGGCTTACATGAATCCACTAGGGGTCAGCCCTACCTAAAAGAGACTCATCTCCTTTTGTTTGGATGAGATTTCGATGCTTCCCCCTAAATTCCTAAAACTGTTTTCAGCTCCCCAGTCTCTGTGCCTTCTCTCTCCCTCTTTCCTCTCCTCCTGGAGAGGCAAGGTGGCCTAGTGAAACAGCACTGGACTGGCAGTCAGGAGATCTGGGTTCTAGTTCCAGCTTTACTCTGTGACCTTGGACAAGTCACTTAACTTCTCTGGGCCTCAATTTCCTCATCTGGAAAATGAGAGAAGATAGATTGTGGGACAGGGATTGACTCTGATGTGGTAAGCCTGCATTTACCCCAGCACTTAGCACAAAGCAAATGCTTAATAAAATGTCAGATTTATTATTATAATCACTATAGTACTCCCCAACTCTTCGGTGTTTCAATATTTCAAACATCAACGTCATCAGCATCATCATTTATTGAGTGCCTACTATGAACTCTCTATGAGGAGCTTGGGAACATACAGTAATAATAATGATGGCATTTATTAAGCTCTTACTATGTGCAAAGCACTGTTCTAAACGCTGGGGAGGTTACGAGGTGATCAGGTTGTCCCATGGGAGGCTCACAGTCTTAATCCCCATTTTACAGATGACGTAACTGAGGCACAGAGAAGTTAAGTGACATGCCCAAAGTCACACAGCTGGCAATTGGCAGAGCTGGAATTTGAACCCATGACCTCTGACTCCAAAGTCCATGCTCTTTCCACTGAGCCACGCTGCTTCTCAGTAGAAATGAAAGGCCTAATTCCAGCCCTCGAGGAATTTACAAGGATCTAGATGGCAGCCCACTGAAAGATTTACGGATTGATATTTTTTTAATAGTATTCTGCTGGGTGTGTGTTTTCTTATATGTCAATTCTTTATGGTATTTATTAAGCACTCACTATGTGACAAACAGTTCTAAGCACTGGGGTAGATACAAGTCAATTAGGTTGGACACAGTCCCTGTCTCACATGGGGCTCACAGTCTAAGTGGGAGGGAGAACAGGATACCTGACACAGAGACACTAAGTGACCTGCCAAAAGTTACATAGCAAGCATTTGGCAGAGCCGGGATTAGAACCCTGGTCCTCTGACACCCAGGCCCATGCTCTTTCCACTAGGCCATGCTGCTTCCTGTAAGACATCCAGGTCTCCTTCCTGTGTGGCACAAATAGTTATTTCTGGGTGACTGTGTAAACTATTTCACCCTTCAAGACTCAGGTTATCACTTTTCCCTGGTGACTGTTACCACATTATTCAATCAATCAATCAATCATATTTATTGAGCACTTACTCTGTGAAGGGCACTATACTAAGAACTTGGGAGAATACAGTATAACAGAATTGGTAGACATGCTCCCTGTCCACAAGGAGCGTACAGTCTGGCGGGGGCGGGGGGGGGGGGGGAGACAGACATTAAAACAAATTACCGCTATATACGTAGGTGCTGTGGGATGAATAAAGGATACAAATCCAAATGCATGGGTGATGTAGAAGAGAGAGGGAGAAAGGGCAGTGAGGGCTTAGTCAGAAAAGGTCTCTTGGAGGTGATGTAATTTTAATAAGGCTTTGAAGGTGGAAGGGTGATCATCTGTCAGATATAAAGGGGGAGGGAGTGACAGGTCAGAGGCAAGATGTGGGGAAGAGGTCAGCGGTGAGATGGAGGAGATGGAATAGATCGAGGTACAGTGAGTAGGTTGGCAGAGGAGAAAAGTGAGCAGGCTGGGTTGTAGTTGGAAATCAGTAAAGTGAGATAGGAGAGGGCTTTAAAGACAAAGGTAAGGAGTTTCTGTTTGATGCAGAGGTGGATGGGCAACCACTGGAAGTTCTGAAGGCGTGGGAAACGTGGACTGAACTTTTTTTTAGAAAAATGATCCAGGCCGGAGAGTAAACTATGGACTGGAAAGGGAAGATATAGGAGGCAGGGAGGTCAGAGAGGAGGCTGATGCAATTGTCAAGGCGGGACCGAATAATGACTTGGATCATTGTGGTAGCAGATTGGATGGAGAGGAAGGGACAGATTTTAGCCATGTTGTGAAGGTAGAACTGACAGGATTTGGTGACAGATTGAATGTATGGGTTGAAGGAGAAAGATGTCAAGAATAATGCTAAAGTTACAGCCTTGTGAGATAAGGAGGATGGTCAAGCCTGTCTACAGTGATGGGATAGTCAGAGGGAGGATGGGGTTTGATTGGGAAGATGAGGAATTCTGTTTCATATAAGTTAAGTTAGAAGTGTCAGCAGAAAAGGGCGGGGAACCCCTCCCGCCCGCCCGCCATCACACCGCGTGGCCCCCGCTGCTCCCGGAAGGATCCTCTCCTCAGAGCGCCGCCACAGACGCCCGGGCCTCCGTTCCCGAGAGGCCCACCTGCCATCACACCGCGCGGCCTTGCTGCTCCTGGAAGGATCCTCTCCTCAAAGCGCGCTGCCATAGACGACCGGGACTCCGTTCTTGAGAGGTCCACCTGCCCGCCATCACACCGCGTGGCCCCCGCTGCTCCCGGAAGGCTCCTCTCCTCAGAGCGCCGCCACAGATGCCCCCTGCTTCCACCGCACCCACTTAAGCGACCTTCCTTATAGTGCCCCGCAAGCTCCCTTCCCGGTCCGGTCCTGACTGACTCCCCCCCACCCACCCCGGGAAAAAGGCCTTTGTTATCACCAAATTACATTAACGACAACCTCATTCGCACCTACTCAGCCTTCGTGTCCCGCCATCGACCCCGGCCCACATCCTCCCCCGGGCCTGGAATGCCCTCCCTCTGCCCATCCGCCAAGCTAGCTCTCTTCCTCCCTTCAAGGCCCTACTGAGAGCTCATCTCCTCCAGGAGGCCTTCCCAGGCTGAGCCCCTTCCTTCCTCTCCCCCTCGTCCCCCTCTCCATCCCCCTCATCTTACCTCCTTCCCTTCCCCACAGCACCTGTATATATGTATATACGTTTGTACATATTTATTACTCTATTTATTTATTTTACTTATACCTATCTATTCTATTTATTTTATTTTGTTAGTATGTTTGGTTTTGTTCTCTGTCTCCCCCTTCTAGACTGTGAGCCTACTGTTGGGTAGGGACTGTCTCTATATGTTGCCAGCTTGTACTTCCCAAGCGCTTAGTACAGTGCTCTGCACACAGTAAGCGCTCAATAAATACGATTGATTGATTGATTGACATCCAAGTAGAGATGCCCTAAATGTCAATGAAATGTGTGTTCTTAACTAAATGGAAAAGAGAGCTTGTTATGTAATGGAGCAAGTAGAGTAACTTCTAAAATCAGTTTCTTGGAACTCCAAAAATGAGCTCCACATTTGATTGGTGCCCTGGTATCATTAGCAAAAACTCTGCAACTGAAGACAAGGATGATGATGTAGAAGATGGATGGTCAGAATCCTATAGTTTGAAGATGGATCCACCTGAACAAAATGAGGTCAATTACAGTATGGCTTATTTAGTATTATTCATTGCACTTATTATGCCTTTAGCTGCCTTCGACACTGTGGACCACCCCCTTCTCCTCAACACGCTATCCAACCTTAGCTTCACAGACTCTGTCCTCTCCTGGTTCTCCTCTTATCTCTCCAGTCGTTCATTCTCAGTCTCTTTTGCAGGCTCCGCCTCCCCCTCCCATCCCCTTACTGTGGGGGTTCCCCAAGGTTCAGTTCTTGGTCCCCCTCTGTTCTCAATCTACACTCACTCCCTTGGTGACCTCATTCGCTCCCACGGCTTCAACTATCATCTCTACGCTGATGACACCCAAATCTACATCTCTGCCCCTGCTCTCTCCCCCTCCCTCCAGGCTCACATCTCCTCCTGCCTTCAGGACATCTCCATATGGATGCCTGCCCGCCACCTAAAACTCAACATGTCCAAGACTGAACTCCTTGTCTTCCCTCCCAAACCCTGCCCTCTCCCTGACTTTCCCATCACTGTTGACGGCACTACCATCCTTCCCGTCTCACAGGCCGCAACCTTGGTGTCATCCTCGACTCTGCTCTCTCGTTCACCCCTCACATCCAAGCAGTCACCAAAACCTGCCAGTCTCAGCTCCTCAACATCGCCAAGATCCGCCCTTTCCTCTCCATCCAAACCGCTACCCTGCTCGTTCAAGCTCTCATCCTATCCCATCTGGACTACTGTATCAGCTTCCTCTCCGATCTCCCATCCTCTTGTCTCTCCCCGCTTCAATCCATATTTCATGCCGCTGCCCAGATTTTCTTTGTCCAGAAATGCTCTGGGCATGTTACTCCCCTCCTCAAAAATCTCCAGTGGCTACCAGTCAACCTACGCATCAGGCAGAAACTCCTCACCCTCAGCTTCAAGGCTCTCCTCCACCTCGCCCCCTCCTTCCTCACCTCCCTTCTCTCCTTCTACAGCCCAGCCCGCACCCTCTGCTCCTCTGCCGCTAATCTCCTCCCCGTGCCTCGTTCTCGCCTGTCCCACCGTCGACCCCCGGCCCATGTCATCCCCCTGGCCTGGAATGCCCTCCCTCTGCCCATTCGCCAAGCTAGCTCTCTTCCTCCCTTCAAGGCCCTACTGAGAGCTCACCTCCTCCAGGAGGCCTTCCCAGACTGAACCCCCTCCTTCCTCTCCCCCTCCTCCCCGTCTCTATCCCCCCCGTCTTACCTCCTTCCCTTCCCCAAAGCACCTGTATATATGTATATATGTTTGTACATATTTATTACTCTATTTATTCATTTTACTTGTACATATCTTTTCTATTTATTTTATTTTGTTAATATGTTTGGTTTTGTACTCTGTCTTCCCCTTCTAGACTGTGAGCCCACTGTTGGGTAGGGACTGTCTCTATATGTTGCCAACTTGTACTTCCCAAGCGCTTAGTACAGTGCTCTGCACACAGTAAGCACTCAATAAATACGATTGATTGATTTAGAACAAGTGAAACAGTACAAGGAAGAATTGCCTATTTCAGCTCTTACTGATATCAAAACTACTTTAAAATGTGGTAGTTCCATTAAGTGATATCCGTATTCTTGCTCAAATACTATAAATCAAATTTAAGTACAATCAGTTCTCCTATCGTGAAAGGGTCATGTTCTTGAAAGCTCCCCCATTAAGGAAAAGTGTCATTGTAAAACTCATGCTTTAATGCCACAAACTTGTGTGCAGCTATTTCTTCTGACAGCCACATGGTACTCTATCCATACAGGTGTGTGGTGTCAGAGAATGTTTACTAATTTTTCCATCGATTTCTATCCAGAATATGTGGTGAAAACACACTGTATGGTAGAACTGACTATAGTCCAGAAGTCTACCAAGAAAACAAGGAAGCAAACATTTTTTTAAAAAGTTCAAAACAAGAGATTCTAACATGGAGCTTTTGCATGTTCATATGTGTTCAAGCCATTAGACTGTATTGAGAAGCGGCATGGCTTAGTGGAAAGAGCCTGGGCTAGGGAGTCAGAGGACATCATCATCATCAATTGTATTTATTAAGCACTTACTATGTGCAGAGCACTGTACTAAGCGCTTGGGAAGTACAAATTGGCAACATATAGAGACAGTCCCTACCCAACAGTGGGCTCACAGTCTAAAAGGGGGAGACAGAGAACAAAACCAAACATACTAACAAAATAAAATAAATAGAATAGATATGTACAAGTAAAATAAATAAATAAATAGAGTAATAAATATGTACAAACATATATACATATAAACAGGTGCTGTGGGGAAGGGAAGGAGATAAGATGGGGGATGGACAGGGGGACGAGGGGGAGAGGAAGGAAGGGGCTCAGTCTGGGAAGGCCTCTAGAACATGCGTTCTAATGCCAGCTCTGCCACTTGTCTGCTGGGTGTCCTTGGGCAAGTCACTTAACTTCTCTGTGCCTTAGTTACCTCATCTGTAAGATGGGAATTAGAACTGTGGACAACTGTTGTCCCACATGGGACAACTTGATTACTTTGTATCTACCCCAGTGCTTAGAACAGTGCTTGGCACATAGTAAGTGCTTAACAAATACCATAATTTTATTATTATGGTTGTGATGGTCCTCAAGGGCGGTGACTTTTACTTTTATTGTACTTTCCCAAGCACTTAATACAGTGCTCTGCACACAGTTGATGCTCAGTCTATCAATCACATTTATTGAGCACTTACTCTGTGCAGAGCACTGTCCTAAACACTTGGGAGAGTACAATATAACAGCATTGGTAGACTCTGAGGAGCTTGCAGTCTAGAGGAGGAGACAGAAGTTAAAATAAATGACAGATATGCACGTAAATACTATGGGGTTGAGGGTGGGGTGAATAAAGGAATACAAATCTAAGTGGTCATTAAATGTTATTGATTAACCAATCAAATGATTGATGGTCTACAAAGTAGCTTGTTCCTGAGAAGGAACATTTCCATGATGCTTTATTCTGACAACCAGGTCTCTTGTTTCTTCCTATCACTATTTGCATTGTGCCCACATGTCTGCCTTTCCACAGATAGTGTTAATAATAATGATGGTATTTGTTAAGTGCTTACTATGTGCCAAGCACTGTTCTAAATACTGAGGGAGATACAAGGTAATCAGTTTGTCCTACGTGGGGCTAACAGTCTTAATCCCCATTTTACAGATGAGGTAACTGAGGCACAGAGAAGTGAAGTGACTTGCCCAAAGTCACACAGCTGACAAGTGGCAGAGTAGGGATTAGAACCCATGATCTCTGACTCCTAAACCCAGGCTCTTACCACTAAGCCATGCTGCTTCTCAAGTATAATTCTGCTTACATAGACTCCTCAAAGGCATCCTTTTAATAACCTGACAAGTCCAAACCATGATAGATTTTTCCATTCCCTCACTAGATCTCAAATCAATGGTGAGCCCTCAGGACTTCTGGAGTATTTTGCTCAAATATTTATCTTTTGTTCTCTCCCAATCTATCTTGTCCAGATACAGCTTTAGCAGCTGTATTCATTTAACGTTTTGAAACGTTGTGCTTTTAGAAGTTGTCTCGATTCCAGTAGAGTGTAGGCTTCTTGAGGGCAGGGTCCTGGTCTTTTAGTTCTGTCCTATTCTCCCAAGCACTTAGTACAGTGCTCTGCATTCAGTAGGTACTCAATAAATACTCTTATTGATGATGATGATGATGATGATAATAATGACTCTGTATACCCAAACTTGCAGAAAGACATTAGAGCTAAGTAGGAAATCCTTTTGTTATCTCTTATCTCCGTAGGTATAACTCCACAGCTGGAAAACAGAAAATCCCAGTAATGCATAGTGCAGTATTCTGGCCTAGGCACTGGCATTACTCAGAAGAATTGTTTTCTTTATTAATTGATATAGGAACTCCTGGAAACCTTATAAAACTGGTTCCTAAATATAATACAAGGTCTTGTGTGATCTATCTCACATTTCTAAAAACGTTTACATGAGTATTTTTGTATCAAATAGCATAGAATGATGGCATTTATTCAGTAAGCACTTACTATGTGCCAAGCATAGGGACGCTAAAAGATAATCAAATTGGGCACATTCCCTGTCCCACATCAATCAATCACATTTATCAAGCACTTACTGTGTGCAGAGCACTGTACTGAGAACTAAGAGAATATGATATAACAGAGTTGGTAGACATGTGCCCTGCCCACAACAATGGAACTCAGTCTAAGAGGGAGGGAGAACAGGTATTTTATGCCCATTTTACAGATGTGGAGACTGAAGTACAGAGAGGTGAAGTGACTTGCCCAAGGCCACAGGGCTGGCAAGGGACCAAGTCAAAACTAGAGCCCAGGCTGTGGTTACCATCTTTCTATGTGGCTGAGCAACAGAAGGAGACAGAATAAATTGTAGTCCTTATTACATAATGATTTAAATAAAACCTGTTAAATATTTGAAAAATAAATAGTTGATTTTCATTCATCTGGATGACATCATATGAGATCAATCTTCTAAGACCAATCATAAATCACAGTTTGTTTGTGTCCACTTCTCACTGTGTGAAAAAATATTTTGAACTTAAGTAGTACGTTTCAACCAAAGCTCCAAATAAACCTTGACCGTCACACACAGGTCTTGGATGCAGTGATAAGGACTGTTAGTTTTTTTTCCAAAGGTCTAGGAAAGATACTGAATTGGCTCAAAGGTACACCACAGGATACTGGCCATGTTAAGAACAGAAACGATACAAGCCTGATTATTTCCCAAGATTATTTGGTGGACATTTTCAATGGAGACCAATCATTTAGGTAATTCAGACCAAAACACTGTTTTCTTCATCAATAGTAGGATTTTTCTTTAAACAAAACTATCTGGGTAATTACTTCAATGTTCCATTTCACTCTGCTTGTGTATATAATATGTACAATTAGAATGCTATATTCATTCATTCATTCAATCGTATTTATTGAGCGCTTACTGTGTGCAGAGCACTGTACTAAGCACTTGGGAAATACAAGTCGGCAACATATAGAGATGGTCCCTACCCAACAACGGGCTCATAGTCTAGAAGGGGGAGACAGACAACAAAACAAAACATGTAGACAGGTGTCAAAATCGTCAGAACAAATAGAATTAAAGCTACATGCACATCATTAACAAAATAAATAGTAAATATGTACAAGTATTACTCTACAAGTATGAAGAGTAATAAATCTGTACATACATATATACAGGTGCTGTGGGGAGGGGAAGGAGGTAGGGCGGGAGGATGGGGAGGAGGAGAGGAAAAAGGGGGCTCAGTCTGGGAAGGCCTCCTGGAGGAGGTGAGCTCTCAGTAGGGCTTTGAAGGGAGAAAGAGAGCTAGCTTGGCAGATGTGTGGAGGGAGGGCATTCCAGGCCAGGGGAAGGATGTGGGATGGGGGTCGACGGCGGGACAGGCGAGAACGAGGTACAGTGAAGAGGTCATCTGTAAAATGGGGATTAAGACTGTGAGCGCCCTGTAGGACAACCTGATCACCTTGTAACCTCCTCAGAGCTTAGAACAGTGCTTTGCACATAGTAAGTGCTTAATAAATGCCATCATTACTATTAGTAGTAGTATTAAGTAGTGTTCTTAGCACTGGGGCAAATGGCAGAGCTGGAATTTGAACTCATGTCTCCTGACTCCCAGTTCAGTGCTCATTCCACTGGTCCAGGCTGCTTCTTGAGATAGGCTGATTTTCTCTTATTACCTGAGTCTGGTTAAAATTTAAGGGTGCCCACCAGTCATAAATAAGATACATAATGATCCCCATGTGGGACAGAGACTATGTTTGATACCATAATTTTGTACCTACCCTAGTCCTTAGAACATATTTGCTTAAGAAATCAATCAATGGTATTTATTGAATGCTTACTGTATGCAGAGCACTATACCAAGCTCTCGGGAGAGTACAAGAGAATTGGTAGACACATTCCCTGGCCCACAATGAGTTTAATAAATGGCATTATTATTATTAATAATAAAAGTAAATAAAAAGAAATAAAAGTGCTAACAAATACAATGCTGACTCCCAAGTCATCATTAGCAACCAGCTCCCAGTCCTTGCCTGTTCAAAACAGATGAAAAAGAAATAATAAATAAAATAAATAAATAAATAGAAATCAATCAATCAATCATATTTATTGAGCGCTTACTGTGTGCAGAGCACTGTACTAAGCGCTTGGGAAGTACAAGTTGGCAACATATAGAGACGGTCCCTACCCAACAGTGGGCTCACAGTCTAGAAGGGGAGACAGAGAACAAAACCAAACATATTAACAAAATAAAATAAATAGGATAGATATGTACAAGTAAAATCAATCAATAAATAGAGTAATAAATATGTGCAAACATATATACATATATACAGGTGCTGTGGGGAAGGGAAGGAGGTAAGGCAGGGGGGATGGAGAGGGGGAGGAGGGAGAGAGGAAGGAGGGGGCTCAGTCTGGGAAGGCCTCCTGGAGGAGGTGAGCTCTCAGTAGGGCCTTGAAGAGAGAAAGAGAGCTAGCTTGGCGGATGTGGGGAGGGAGGGCATTCCAGGCCCAGGGGATGACGTGGGCCAGGGGTCGATGGCGGGACAGGTGAGAATGAGGCACGGTGAGGAGATTAGCGGCAGAGGAGCAGAGGGTGTGGGCTGGGCTGTAGAAGGAGAGAAGGGAGGTGAGGTAGGAAGGGGCGAGGTGATGGAGAGCCTTGAAGCTGAGGGTGAGGAGTTTCTGTATGATGCGTAGGTTGACTGGTAGCCACTGGAGATTTTTGAGGAGGGGAATAACATGCCCAGAGCATTTCTGGACAAAGAAAATCCGGGCAGCGGCATGAAATATGGATTGAAGCGGGGAGAGACAAGAGGATGGGAGATCGGAGAGGAAGCTGATACAGTAGTCCAGATGGGATAGGATGAGAGCTTGAACGAGCAGGGTAGCGGTTTGGATGGAGAGGAAAGGGCGGATCTTGGCGATGTTGAGGAGCTGAGACTGGCAGGTTTTGGTGACTGCTTGGATGTGAGGGGTGAACGAGAGAGTGGAGTCGAGGATGACACCAAGGTTGCAGCCTGTGAGACGGGAAGGATGGTAGTGCCGTCAACAGTGATGGGAAAGTCAGGGAGAGGGCAGGGTTTGGGAGGGAAGACAAGGAGTTCAGTCTTGGACATGTTGAGTTTTAGGTGGCAGGCAGACATCCAGATGGAGATATCCTGAAGGCAGGAGGAGATGCGAGCCTGGAGGGAGGGGGAGAGAGCAGGGGCAGAGATGTAGATTTGGGTGTCATCAGCATAGAGATGATAGTTGAAGCCGAGGGAGCGAATGAGGTCACCAAGGGAGTGAGTGTAGATCGAAAACAGAAGGGGACCAAGAACTGAACCTTCAGGAACCCCCACAGTAAAGGGATGGGAGGGGGAAGAGGAGCCCGCAAAAGAGACTGAGAATGAACGACCGGAGAGATTAGAGGAGAACCAGGAGAGGACGGAGTCTGTGAAGCCAAGGTTGGATAGCGTGTTGAGGAGAAGGGGGTGGTCCACAGTGTCGAAGGCAGCTGAGAGGTCAAGGAGGATAAGGACAGAGTATGAGCCGTTGGATTTGGCAAGCAGGAGGTCATTGGTGACCTTTGAGAGGGCAGTTTCCGTGGAATGTAGGGGACGGAAGCCAGACTGGAGGGGGTCAAGGAGACAGTTGGTGTTGAGGAATTCGAGGCAGCGCGTGTAGAGGACTCGTTCAAGGAGTTTGGAAAGGAATGGTAGGAGGGAGATGGGGTGATAACTAGAAGGTGAGGTGGGGTCAAGGGAGGGTTTTTTTAGGATGGGAGAGACATGGGCATGTTTGAAGGCAGAGGGGAAGGAACCAGTGGAGAGTGAGCAGTTGAAGATGGAAGTTAAGGAGGGGAGAAGGGATGGAGCGAGAGATTTCATGAGATGAGAGGGAATGGGGTCAGAAGCACGGTGGCCAGAGTAGCACTTGAGAGGAGAGAGGAGAGCTCCTCTGAGGATACTGCTGGGAAGGATGGGAGAGTAGTAGAGAGTGTTGAGAGCTGGGGGGTTGGAGAAGTGGGGGGATTGACTTTGGGGAGGTCAGACCTGATGGATTTAATTTTATTAATGAAGTAGGAGGCCAGATCGTTGCGGGTGAGGGAAGGAGGAGGGGGAGGAACCGGGGGCCTGAGAAGGGAGTTGAATGTATGGAAGAGCAGACAGGGATGATGGGCATGGGTGTCAATGAGGGAGGAGAAATAGTTTTGTCTGGCAGAGGAGAGGGCTGAGTTAAGGCAGGAAAGGATAAACTTGAAGTGAACGAGGTTGGCATGGTGTTTAGACTTTCGCCAGCAGCGTTCGGCATCTCGAGCATAAGAGCGAAGGAGGTGGACAGTGGCAGTGATCCATGGCTGTGGGTTAGTGGTTCGAGAGCGGTGAAGGGAAGGGGGAGCGAGTGAGTCTAGCTGAGTAGAAAGGGTAGAGTTGAGAGCAGCAATCTGATCATCAAGACTGGGTAGAGAGGAGAGGGAGGTGAGGTGGGGTGTGAGGTGCTCAGAAAGATGGATGGGGTCAAGAGAGCGGAGATCTCTGTGAGGGAGTAATATGGATTTACAAGGGAAAGGAGTGTGAGTGAGGAGGCAGGTGAGAAGATTATGATCAGAGAGAGGGATTTCAGAGTTGGTGAGGGTGGACACAGTGCAGCGGTAGGAGATGATGAGGTCGAGTGTATGACCAAGTTGGTGAGTGGGCGAGGTGGGGTGGAGCAAGAGGTTGGCAGCATCAAGGAGAGATAGAAGGCAGGCAGAAGAGTCGTCAGGGATATCCATGTGGATGTTGAAGTCTCCGAGGATCAGAGTGGGCATGGAAAAGGAGAGAAGGAAGGTGAGGAAAGGGTCAAAATCGTTAAAGAAGTTAGAGGTGGGGCCGGGGGGGTGGTAGATGACGGCTACAAGAATCTGGAGGGGGTGGTAGAGGCGATTAATGTGGGCTTCAAAAGGAAGGGAAGGAAAGAGGGGGAGGAGGGATAATGTGAAAGCGACATTGGGGGGTGAGAAGGAAACCAACACCTCCTCCTTTTCCGGTGAGTCTGGGGGAGTGGGAGAAGAAGAGGCCTCCACTGGAGAGAGCAGCAGAAGAGACCGTGTCATCCGGAGACAGGCATGTTTCAGTTAGGGTGAGGAGGAGTAGAGAGCTGGAAAGGAATAGGTCCAGGATGAAAGGGATCTTACTTATAACGGAGCGGGGGTTCCAAAGGCCACACTTGGTAGTAGCCGTCGAGGGAGGGGAGGGAGGGGGAAGGGTGCGAGGGGTGGGGAATAATATTCCTATCTGGGGAACTGATGAAAAGTGGACCTATTCCTAGGCCTGATCCCCAATTAGTAATACACTCAGCAAGAGGTGTCCAGGTGGCTGCGGGAGGGGAGGGTGCCACAAATACACAGCTAGATCAATTTGCTTCATGCAGAGAGGGTCAGTGGGGCTCTCAGCTCCAACCCAACACCTCTCTGAGTGGAAGCAAGGATGAGGAGAGGAGAGGGCAGTCTCATGCCCCTAACCCACTCTCCCTCTGTCTATGCTGGGGGTGACAAGGAAGGAGGAAGGAAGTGGACCAGAATGGCAGGGGTCAGGCAGGGGGGATATGTTTATTCCTGCTGCTACCAGTTAATCAATGATATTTACAAGTGTCTACTATGTACTGAGTGCTGTGCTAAATGCTTGGGAAAATACAATATTCACTCATTCAATCGTATTTATTGAGCACTAACTGTGTGCAGAGCACTGTACTAAGCATTTGGGAGAGTACAGTATAACAATAAACAGACGTATTCCCTGTCCACTATGAGTTTACAGTCTGGGGGGTGGGGGAGCAGTATTAATAGACATGATCCCTGCACTCAAAGAGTTTCCAATCTAGCAGGAGAGGCCAACATTGAAATAAATTAGAGATAGGGAAAGCAACAAAATATAAAAATGTGTACTTAGGTGCTGTGGGGATAGGGGATGGATGAGTATCAAAGTGCTCGGGAGTTTGGACTCAAGTACATGGGTGACATAAAAGGGAGGGAGAATAAATTGGGGAGATGAGAGAAGAGTCAGTAAAAGGCTTCCTGGAGGAGATGGGATCCTAGTAGGGCTTTGAAAAGAAGGAGAGTGGTGATCTGTCAGATATTAACAGGAAGAGAGTTCCAGGCAGGAGGGGTCAATGGTGAGACAGATTAAATGGAGGCACGATAAATAAGATAAAGAGTGTGATGTGTTTGCTATCAGAATTCAAGAGGGTAATAACGCCACAGGCACCAGATGGACGCAGCTCAGCCCTGCTCTCCAGGATGAGATTCTGAAAGCCTTTCAATTACACCTGTCATTTGGAAGCAAAGGCAAATTTTTGTTTGACATGTAGAACAAATTATACCAGCTAAATAAAGACACCTGGATAGTGAATGCTTTCAGCTGGGTTCCTGCAATTCTTTCTTAGTTTGGACTTTTTCCTTTTTCTTTCCCCCTGTCTTTTCTCCCACTTTAAATGTAGCTAACAGTGGAAACAAAATTGGTTTTGATGTTACTCAAGATCCTTTAGCATTCGGTGTCATGGGGCAGACAATGAGAATTTTTATGGCACACACAATCCCCTATTAGCCTTTTCCACAACTCCCTGATGCCAAAGGACATCATGGGAAAGGTTGCATTATGGATCAGAACACCAAACATTCCTCCAAACCATACTGTAAATGATCAAAGAAAGGAAGAAAATGGCCTGCTTTATCAGATGGCTGGAGAAAGTATTGTTCCCTTGCTTCAAACTCGATCTCCCTTGGAAATGAACATGCCCTGTGTTTGGAAATACCATGGACATCAAACATGTGAACCAAAGACACACCTGGAGCCTTGAGGCTTTGGAAAGTTACTCACGAATGTTTCATTTAGAAAGATTCTCTCTTGGATTCTCCCCCTCCACCCCTTGCCTCCTACCTCCTACCCCTGCAAGCCCCAGAGATCTATTAGTCCTTGTCTTGTCTTATACTGTCGAGTCGTCTCTGACCTATAGCGACACCACAGACTCATCTCTCCCAGAAAGCCTCACCTCCATCTGCAGTTGTTCTGGTAGTGTATCAGTGGAGTTTTCTTGGTAAAAAATATGAAAGTGGTTTACCACTGCCTTCTTCCATGCAGTAAACTTGAGTCTCTGCCCTCGACTCCCTCCCGTACCGCTGCTGCCCAGCACAGGGGAGTCTTGACCTGTAGTAGATTGCCTTCCATTTGCTAGCCACTGCCCAAGCTAGGAATGGAATGGGTAGGCCTCTGCTTGACTCTCCCTCCCATAGTCGAGACTGGTAGAGTGCAGGAAACTCTCCAGCTGTGACCCTGAGAGGGTCTCTTAGTCATACCTACTTGAAAATGATTTTTCGAAAGGTTCTCCATGAATACAATAGATTTTTTTATACTTCTTTTTTGTTGAGAAAAAGCCCCCAATCCTATAACCCTCTAGTAAACATCTAGGTCTGTAAGAATTAAAATTAGATCAATTTTTAAAAAGTGAAAAGAAGCAATCATAATGAAAATACAAGAGACAGGGATAGTGTCTAATTCCCACCTGTGTGTTCTTTCTCAGTACCTAGTACAGTGCTTTGCACATAGTAAGTCCTTATTAAATGCTGGAACTACTAAACCAGAGACTCCTGAGAAGGGAGACTCAAGACACTGGCTGGTTTTACGTGTATGTAATTGCTGTCTATCTGAAATGCTGTCTGCCTGGCTATGCATCTTGTTAAATGGTTAAGATTGAGAAGCAGCATGGCCTAGTGGAAAAAGCACAGGCTGGGTTGGAAGAAGGATCTGAGTCTTAATTCTGGCTCTGCTACTTGACTGCTTTGTGACCTTGGGCAAGTCACTTCACTTCTCTGTGCCTCAGTTACCTAATTTGTAAAATGGGGATTAAGACTGTGAGTCCCACAGGGGACATGGACTGTGTCCAACCTGATTGTTTTGTATCAGAGGAAGCAGCATGGCCTAATGGTTAGAACACGGGCCTGGGAGTCAGAAGGACCCAGATTCTAATCCTGTTGCCACCACTTGTCTGCTGTGTGACCTTGGGCAAGTCACTTCACTGGGCCTCAGTTACCTCATCTGTAAAATGGGGATTAAGACTGTGAGCCCTAGGTGGGACAGGGACGTGTCCAATCTGATTAGCTTCTATCTACCCCAGTGCTTAGAACAGTGCTTGACATATAGTAAGTGTTTAACAAATGCCATTATTATTATAATTATTATTATCATTATCCCCAGTGCTTACTGCACTGCTTGGTGCACAGTAAGCCCTTAACAAACACCACAATATGTAGAAGAAAAATACTAAAAATTAAATCTGCCTTGGGAGCAGATTCTCCTTTGCCTTTAAATTGAGGCAAAATCAGGAAATGATGAGGTTTTGAAGGTACGAATTTATCTGTGTAGCAACCATTGGTTAAATTAACACCTGCAGGGAAAAAGCATTAAAACAGCAGCTCCTGTCGAGAGAAGAGCTTATGATACTTTTTCCTGCTGATAAGACAGCCACAGCTATACAAGCTCTGCATCCGTTATCCATTATCGACACTACTTATTGGGAGGCAGAATTAACCTTGTGGAGAGTAAGGCCTGGGACCCGGGAAACTGGGTTTTAATCCCAGTCCTGCCACTTACCTGCTGTGTAACCTTGGGCAAATCACTAAACTTCTCTGTACCACAGGTTCCTCCTATGTAAAATGGAGATAAAATGTCTACCTCTTAGACTCTGAACGCTGTGCAAGACCAGGACTGTGTCTCATCTGATTATCGAGCTCAGCACTTAGCCCAGTGCTTGGTACAGAGCAAGAGCTTAATAAATACTATCATTATTAGTATTTACTGATCACCTGCAGTGTGTACAGTGTTTACAGAACAAGTATAAGATATGATTTTTAGCTCCAAAGAGCTTGTGCTCTAATGGGGGAAAAAGCGAGAATAAAATGATGAAAATTCAGTTGGTGAAAGGGTGTGAGAGCAGATATAAAAAATAAACACAGGTGGATAAGTCAATCAGTAACAAATAAAAAAACAGGTAAGTGTGTAGGAGCACTTTTGACACCCAAATCTACATCTCCAGCCCTAATCTCTCTCCCTCTCTGCAGTCTCTCATTTCCTTCTGCCTTCAAGACATCTCTATTTGGTTGTCCTCCCATCACTTCAAGCTTAATACGGCTAAAACCAAACTTCTTACTTTCCCACCCAAACCTTGTCCTCCTGCTCACTTTCCCGTCACTGTTGATGGCACCAACATCCTTCCTGTCTCACAAGCCCATAACCTTAGCATTATCGTTGACTCCTCTCTTTCATTCAACCCACATAGTCAAGCCATCACCAAATCCTGTCAGTTCTACCTTCATAACATCACTGAAATCCACCCCTTCCTCTCCATCCAAACTGTTACCAAATTAATGCAAGCACTTATCCTATCCCCCCTTGACTTTTGTATCAGCCTTCTTGCTGACCTCCCTGACTCCTGTCTCTCTCCACTCCAGTCCGTACTCCACTCTGCTGCCCAGATCATTTTCCTTCAAAAATATTCAGACCATGTTTCCCATTCTTCAAGAAACTCCAGTGGTTGCCCATCCTCCTCTGCATCAAACAAAAAGTCACCATTGGCTTTAAAACACTCAATCACCTTGCCCCCTGCTACCTCAGCTTGCTACTCTCCTACTACAACCCAGCCCACACACTTCATTCCTCTAATACTAACCTTTTCACTGTACCTCAATCTTTTCTATCTCGCTATCAACCTTTTGCCCACATCCTACCTCTAGCCTGGCCTGCCTCCTATTAGACAGATAATTGCTTTCCTCTACCTCAAAGCCTTATTGAAATCATATCTCCTCCAAGAAGCCTTTCCTGACTAAACCTTCCTCTCTTCTTCTCCCACTCCCTTCTATGTCACCCTGATTTTCTCCCTTCATTCATCCTCCCTCCCATCCCCACAGCACATATGCATATATCGGTAATTCGTTTATTTATATAGATGAATTTCTGTCTCCCCCTGTAGTCTGTGAGCTCACTGTGGGCAGGGAATGGGTCTTTTTGTTGTTGTATTGTACTCTCCCAAGTGTACACAGTAAGAATTCAGTAAATACGATTGAATGAATGAATGAATGAACTGGTGTGGTTGAGGGCATGGCATGAATGGGAAGGTAGGGGACAAGTCTATATGGAGTTTTACAATTTGGGGTCGGGGGCTGTGCATCTTGTTGAATGGTATTGGTTGGTGAAAGGAGCACGGACCTAGGAGTCAGGGGACCAGAGTGCTAGTCCTGGCTCTGTGCCTCAGTTCCCTCATCTGTAAAATGAGGATTAAGACTGTGAGCCCTCTGTGGGATAAAGACTATGTCCAACCCAATAAATCTTGTATCTACCCCAGTTCATAGAACAGTGCCTGTCACATAGTAAGTGCTTAACAAATACCACAATTATTATTATCATTTGCCTGCTATGTAACCTCAGGCAAGCCACTTAGCTACTCTGTGCCTCTGTTTCCTTAACTGTAAAATGGGAATTAAATGCTTGGTCTTCCCACTTGGTCTGTGAGCCCCATATAACACAGGAACTGTGTCGGATCTGATGCACTCTATCTACTCTAGGAACTGTGTACTCCAGGAAGCCTTCCCTGCCTAATTTCTAATCTCCTCACCTTATTTTGTCCTCCCTTCTGTGTCACTTATGCACTTAGAAGCAGCGTGACCAAGTGGAAAGAGCATGGGCCTGGGAGTCAGAAGACCTGGGTTTTAATCCTGGCTCCACCACTTGCCTGCTGTGTGTCCTCAGCAAGTCTCTTAACTTCTCTGGGCCTCAGTTCCCCCTTCTGAAAATTGGGTATTCAATACCTGGGCTCCCTTCTACTTCAGTCAATCAGTTGCATTTATTGAGTGTTACTGGGTGCAGAGCACTGTATTAAGTGCACAGTAGAGTACATTACAACAATATAACGGAAGCATTCCCTGCCCACAACGAGTTTACAGTCATCTTAAACTGCGAGCCCAGGAATGGTATAAACCTTGTAGTTCGGTCTAGTGATCGACAGCAAACAACTGGAATGGATTTAAGATTTTGCTAAAGTTTGTGGTCCAGGAGATGTTTCTAGTTCAGGGTGAATCTCTGGCCATTGTCTTTTCTGTTCAGATATGTTGGTCCCTTTTCAATCTCAGTGGTTTCCTGCCTCTAAGTGATGCTTCAGAGTTCCTTTAAAGCTGATTCCATGTCCTCTTTCCTGTTTGTTCTCCTAATTCCCTGGTTCCTTTTCCTGCAGCAGAAATGTGTTCTTATCATTGGTAAGGTATTTTTTGTCCCATCTGGCTTACATATGTTCTGGTACGTGAACCACTTCAGTTTCTTGTAGGTACCTCTTCCTTCTGGGGGTATGTAAAGCTCTTCTCCCACCAAGGGGCAGTCCCCAACACTTGGACTCGGTAGGCAGTCTATAACAGATGAGGTTGCAGTCAGGTTTATTTGCCAGCTAGTGGGCCTCGTTATTACAGAAGTAGGTTTAGCATA
The DNA here is from genome assembly GCF_015852505.1 of Tachyglossus aculeatus. NCBI lineage: Eukaryota > Metazoa > Chordata > Mammalia > Monotremata > Tachyglossidae > Tachyglossus > Tachyglossus aculeatus. The sequence goes on along the minus strand of NC_052098.1, from coordinate 7,743,938 downwards.
CTGGACTCCCCACCCAACCCTCGGTCGGACCAGGGGAAACCTGGTGGGAGGAGGAAGGAGACAACAGGACAACAGAGAGAGAGAACAAGAAGAGAGGAAGAGAGAGAGTGAGAGAGAGAGAAAAAGAAAGACTGGCTTAGCCTCTCTCACCTTTACACACCCACTGCCTTTGTTTATACCCTCACTCTTCACATTCACACCTAGTAACCTTACCCATCATGGATTCAGGTCTTCCTTCTGCAGGTAGGGTCTCAATGGCTTCAGGTGTATCTTAGGGACACTAGCCTTTCATTCCCTACATCTCCACTTCTGGAGATGAATAGTCCTGGGCCTGCCCTTGGGCTGGATTTCTTTGGAGGCTAAGTCCACAGAAGAAATGATTTAGTCATTAGATCCCTGATGACTCTCAGCTCTAAGTGGGCAGGGCTCTTCCCAGCATTCCTGACTGACTGGGGTTTGTCCAAATGTTGACAGGGGCTTTTCTGGGTCTTCATGCCCAGTTTGGGGGTCTTCCCAGGGTCCATCTTTCCCCTTCCTGGCCATACCATTGGAAGTAAGTATACATAGCGTGGCATAGTGGAAAGAGCATGGGCCTGGGAGTCAGGTGACCTGGGTTTTAATCCTGGCTCTGCCACTTGTCTGTTACATGACCATGGGCGAGTCACTTAATTTTTCCATGCCTGCCTCACTTCCCTCATCTGCAAAATGGGAATTCTTCTGTTCTCTCTGCTTCTTAGACTGTCGGCCTCATGTGGGACCTGATGAATGTGCATGAATATTTAGATACCAAGCTATGTTCTGGTAAGTGGCATGATTGAGAAATCCCATGATTTCTGAATTGTTGCCTTTGGTAGCCTCCTCCATCCCTCACCCCCAACGATCTGGCCTCCTACTTCATTAGTAAAATTAACTCCATTAGGTCTGAGCTCCCCAAAGTCACCCCTCCCCTTCTCCATCCCCCCTGCTCTCAACCCTCTCAGCTACTCTCCCATCCTTCCCAGCAGTGTTTTCAGATGAGATCTCCTCCCTCCTCTCAAGTGCTACTCCATCCACCTGTGCTTCTGACCCCATTCCCTCTCATTTTATGAAATCTCTAGCCCCTTCCCTCCTCCCCTCCTTAACTTCCATCTTCAACCGCTCACTCTCCACTGGTTCCTTTCCCTCTGCCTTCAAACATGTCCACATCTCCCTCATCCTAAAAAAACCTTCTCTTGACCCCACCTCCCCTTCTAGTTATCACCCTATCTCCTCATACCCTTCCTTTCCAAACTCCTAGAACATGTTGTCCACACCCGCTGCCTCAAATTCCTCAATGCCAACTCTCTCCTTGACCTCTTCCAATCTGGCTTCCATCCCCTACACTCCACTGAAACTGCCCTTTCAAAGGTCAACAATGACCTCCTTCTTGCCAAATCCAACGGCTCCTACTCCATCCTAATCCTCCTCGACCTCTCAGCTGCCTTCGACACTGTGGATCACCCCCTTCTCCTCAACATGCTCTCCAACCTTGGCTTCACAGACTCCGTCCTCTCCTGGTTCTCCTCTTATCTCTCTGGCCGTTCATTCTCAGTCTCCTTTGAGGGCTCCTCCTCCCCTCCCATCCCCTTACGGTAGGGGTTCCTCAAGGGTCAGTTCTTGGTCCCCTTCTGTTCTCTATCTACACTCACTCCCTTGGGGAACTCATTTGCTCCCACGGCTTCAACTATCACCTCTACGCTGATGATACCCAAATCTACATCTCTGCCCCTGCTCTCTCTCCCTCCCTCCAGGCTCGTATATCCTCCTGCCTTCAGGACATCTCCATCTGGATGTCTGCCCACCATCTAAAACTCAATATGTCCAAGACTGAACTCCTTATCTTCCCTCCCAAACCCTGCCCTCTCCCTGACTTTCCTGTCACTGTAGACGGCACTACCATCCTTCCCGTCTCACAAGCCCACAAACTTGGTGTCATCCTCGACTCCACTCTCTCATTCACCCCACACATACAATCCGTCCCCAAAAGCTGCAGGTCTCACCTCCGCAACATCGCCAAGGTCTGCCCTTTTCTCTCCATCCAAACCGCTACCCTGCTGGTTCAATCTCTCATCCTATCCCGACTGGATTACTGCATCAGCCTCCTCTCTGATCTCCCATCCTCCTGTCTCTCCCCACTTCAGCCTATACTTCACACTGCTGCCTGGATCATCTTTGTGCAGAAACGCTCTGGGCATGTTACTCCCCTCCTCAAAAATCTCCAGTGGCTGCCTGTCAACCTATGAATCAAGCAAAAACTCCACACTTTCTGCTTCAAGGCTCTCCATCCCCTCGTCCCCTCCTACCTCACCTCCCTTCACTCCTTCTCCAGCCCAGCCCGCACCCTCCGCTCCTCTGCCGCCGCTCACCTCCTCACTGTGCCTCGTTCTTGCCTGTCCCGCCATCGACCCCTGTCCCACGTCCTTCCCCTGGCCTGGAATGCCCTCCCTCCACACATCCGCCAAGCTAGCTCTCTTCCTCCCTTCAAAGCCCTACTGAGAGCTCACCTCCTCCAGGAGGCCTTCCCAGATTGAGCCTCCTGCTTCCTCTCCTCCTCCCCATCCCCCCCGCCCTACCTCCTTCCCCTCCCAACAGCACTTGTACATATTTGTACAGATTTATTACTCTATTTATTTTACTTGTACATATTTATTATTCTATTTATTTTGTTAATGATGTGCACATAGCTTTAATTCCATTTGTTCTGACGATTTTGACACCTGTCTACATGTTTTGTTTTGTTGTCTGTCTCCCCCTTCCAATAATAATAATAATAATAATGGTATTTGTTAAGCACTTACTATGTGCAAAGCACTGTTCTAAGCTCTGGGGAGGTTACAAGGTAATCAGGTTGTCCCATGGGGGGCTCACAGTTTTAATCCCCATTTTACAGATGAGGGAACTGAGGCCAAGAGAAGCTAAGTGACTTGCCCAAAGTAACACAGCTGACAGTTGGCAGTTGGCGGAACCGGGATTTGAACCCATGACCTCTGACTCAAAGCCTGGGCTCTTTCCACTGGGCCATGCTGCTTCTAGACTGTGAGCCCGTTGTTGGGTAGGGACCGTCTCTATATGTTGCTGACTTGTACTTCCCAAGCACTTAATACAGTGCTCTGCACACAGTAAGTGCTCAATAAATATGATTGAATGAATGAATGAATATCAACATAATTGTGTTTTCTTTGTCTAATGGTAATATCAAGGCATTGGGATTGGTCTTCAATTCTCTCAGAATGGTCTTAGGTTCTTTTTGGTGGTTTGAAATTTCTGGGGATCCCATTAGTATCTGGCCAGACCAGATCTGTTTGCATTTCTATTATGATTAGAGACTTCCTTTTGGTGGGAAATAGCATCTTCTGCTGGAAAGGTGATGAGGAGCATTGCAAAACTAAAACTTTGAGTCAGGAGGAAAAATAAGCACTTCAGTAAACGTCTTTTAGATTGTGAACTTCTTCGGCAGCACAATGCCAATACTCAGATGAAACACTGGTCCATCCAACCCAGGATTCTGCCTCTGACAATGGCAACGGGCAAGTTGGAAGAACTACGGGGCGGTTGCCTTCTTTGATATCCATCCTAATATGTAGGGATGTACATTTTCTTAAAGTATTTGTTAAACATTTACTATGTGCCAGGCACATAGGATAGCACTAGGGTAGAATCAAGCTAATCAGGTTGGACCCAGTTCATGTCCCACATAGGGCTCACAGTATTAATCCTCAATTTAAAGATGAGGTAATGGAGGCATGGAAAAATTAAGTGACTTGCCCAAGGTCACACAGTAGACAAGTGGTGGAGCAGGGATTAGAATCCAGTTCCTTCTGACTCCCAGGTCTGTGCTCTATCCACTAGGCAACACTGGGTCTAACATTTAACATCCGTCTTTTCCTCTCTCATAATCACCATCATCAGTCACCAGCACTTATGTCTAGTAATTCCTTAGAGACTGCTTATCCATGAAATTTTCCAAATTCTCTTGAACCTGCTAATATTTTGGGCCTGCATAACTTCATGTAGCAATGAATTCCCATATGCTTATCACCTGCTGTAGCAGTCATAGTAGTAGTATTTATTGAGCTCTCGTTTGGAAAGTGAAGAATGAAGAAGAAGCAGTAGTATTTATTATATTTATTGTAGGCTAACTGGGTACAGAACACTGTGCTAAGCGCTGGGAAAGAATATACAATTGGGAATTAATGGGGGTCCACTCTAATTTTGTTTTAAACCTACTACCTTCAAGCTTCAGTTGTGCCCCCTTATCCTGGTATTGTGGGATTTGATGAGTGATAATTTACCGTTTGCCCTGTCATCACCCTTCATGATTTTGTAAACTCCAGTAAGTTTCCCTCAGCTTGTTTGCCTTTCTCCATACCATTTCCAGCTCTATTACGCCTTCGCCAAAATGCAGTAATCAAAACCGCATGTAGATTTCCTGGTGCCAGTCAACCATGATTTATACAGTGACCAAATAATAGTTATAGAATCTTAAAGTGATCATTGACTTCCGTGAGCGCTGTTGAGCTGTTCTGGTTGTTGTTCAGTCCATGGTATCCCCACTCCTCAAGAACCTCCAGCAGTTGCCCTTCCACCTCCACATCAAACAGAAACTCCTAATCCATTGGTTTTAAAGCACTCAATCACCTTACCCCCTTCTCTCTTACCTCACTGATCTCCTATTACAACCCAGCACTACAACTACTACTACAACTACAACACTTTCTTCTCTCCTTTAACACCAGTCTACTCTCTGTCCTCTATCTTGTCTATCTGATTGGCAACTTCCTAGCCTCTGGCCTGGAACTCGCTCCCCCTTCATATCCAGACAGACCACCACTCTCCCCAAATTTGAAGACTTATTAAAATCCCATCTCCTCCAAGAGGCTTTCTCTGACTAAGTCCTTATTTCCCCCATTCCCTCTCCCTTCTGAGTCGTCTGTGCACTTGGATATTTACCCTTTATTCACCCCATCCTCATACCTGTAATTTATTTTAATCTTTCTCCCCCTCTAGACTGTAAGCTCCTTGTGGGACGGGGACATTCATTCATTCAATCATATTTATTGAGCGCTTACTGTGTGCAGAGCACTGTACTAAGCACTTGGGAAGTACAAGTCGGCAACATATAGAGACAGTCCCTACCCAACAATGGGCTCACAGTCTAGAAGGGGGAGACAGACAACAAAACAAAACGTGTAGACAGGTGTCAAAATCATCAGAACAAATAGAATTAAAGCTACATGCACATCATTAACAAAATAAATAAAATAGTAAATATGTACAAGTAAAATAAATAGAGTAATAAATCTGTACAAATATGTACAAGTGCTGTGGGGAGGGGAGGGAGGTAGGGCAGGGGGATGGGGGGGAGGAGAGGAGAAAGGGGGCTCAGTCTGGGAAGACCTCTTGGAGGAGATGAGATCTCAGTAGGGCTTTGAAGGGAGGAAGAGAGCTAGCTTGGCAGATGTGTGGAGGGAGGTCATTCCGGGCCAGGGGAAGGACGTAGGCCGGGGGTCGATGGCAGGACAGGAGAGAACGAAGTACAGTGAGGAGGTTAGCAGCAGAGGAGCGAAGGGTGTGGGCTGGGCTGTAGAAGGAGGGAAGGGAGGTGAGGTAGGAGGGGGCGAGGTGATGGAGAGCCTTAAAGCCGTGAGTGAGGAGTGAGGACGTGTCTACCAGCTCTGCTGTACTGTAATCTCCCAAGCACTTAGTATAGTTCTCTACACACAGTAAGGCCTCAATACATACAAATGATTGATTGTTTCATCTGGATTTCACTGGACCGCTCAGGATGGCTCTTTCGCCATTTTAGGCTCTTGGAATATAGTGGCATTTCTGCTTACATTTCTCCACCACAGGAACTAGGAGGTAGGTGGCCAAGAGGTGCATGGTGGTAGGAAAAGAAAGAATGGGCAGAAGAAGAAATGGAGGTCTGTAAGGGTTAGTCCATGGATTGGGTTTGGCTGGGACAAAAAAACCAGAAAGGTGTAGACCAGGCCATGATCAGGGTCTGATTCCCCTTGTTTCCATTCCAGGAGGGTCCACCACATGGTAGCTTGGTGTTGCTGAGCCATCACTCATGTGCAAGCCTGAGGAGTTGTCCTCAGGTGGCTTAAAGCCTCAGCTGCACACAGAACAACACGCAAGCAGGAGTAGATCACATGTATGCTGCTCTGCTTCCCCTTCTGGATGCACCATGCTTGGGTCTTGGTGGTATGAGTCAGGGTGGTCTGTGCAGGGCTCTAAAGAAATTTGGGGTTGCGGCCTCCCTCCATGCCCACCTCTGGATCTCTTACAAGTGTCGCCCTCGCACCTGAAGGAATCTGAAGGTAGCCCCATGGAGCCTTTTGTTAAGGGAAACCACCTGATTCTAAATGGAGAGAAATGCTGAGTTCTTCTTTCCTCTTTTCAGTCTGGGCCTTTTCTTCTTCCATTTTCTTGGGTGTGGTGGGGAGACCATTGGTTTTAAAGAAATCCCACATCGAGGCCCAATTGGGACCTGGAAAACCAGGCTAGGCAGCCAGTTTTAGGTCCCTCTAATGAGAAATAGGGATCGTGGGTTTCTAATTGGCCTTAGCCTCTTTTTTCAGGGTTCACAAACGTCTGTCATTCACCTTCCATAACTCCTGTTAGCATCCATAATATGCCCTCAAGAGAGGCAAAAAAAAAAAAGATTTACAAATCCCATACACAGCTGGAGTCATCTGAGTTGGCGCTAGGCAACCCTTTTTAGTGGTTGCTGCTGCTCCTGTACTTTAGTTCCTGTTGCTTTGACTACCAATCTTGCCTGCCTTGCCCGGTGTCTGGCACAGAATGTGTTTAAAGTGGCCTTTCAACTTTTGACAGGTTGGGAACTTGGGAAAATGCGCGCATGAAAGCAGCATAACGGCAACACGGGCTATCGAGAGCTTGTTAAATATTCTAATAGTCTCTCTCCCAGAGGCCTTGTAGGTTTTCCAAGAACTGCATTGACTGCAGAAAGTTTCAAGGGACCCTAATGGTCACAAAAGATTCAGTGGGACCACCCAGTGCCGCCAAAGCTATAAGGGGCTTCAAGGGCCTCTTGCAGGATTAAAGTCGCCCCCTCCCTTAAAGTCCTGGAAATCTTCCATGAGGGCCTCCCAAACCCTATCAAGAAATGAAAACCTCTCTCTTTAATCGTGCAGGAATTTACACAGCATGGACAATGCCTGATAGTGGACCGGAAGAAAATACCCTTCTCAGAAGTCCTAGCCCTGTTAAATTTGAAAAGTGCAGAAAACTCCTAAATCACTTTTGGCTCCAATTCCCACTTTCCAGACCATCCCTTTTTTTTTTTTTTTTTTGCAAACACATGGTACATCTTCTTCCTCTGTTCCCACCAATTAGCACTGATCAAGTGTTGCCCCAAGATGAAACAGTGCTACAAAGCCAGTGCTGGTGAATTCAATCCTGTGGGAATGAATATGCGTCTGAAGCTAGTTCCTCTGTAATGACGCACACAAATAAACACATCTCTCTGAATGTCTGAGTTTCACTTTGTACAGCTCAAAAGCGTTCCATCATTGCTTACGAAGCAAGCCTTCGTGGAAACGGAAATGTGTCTGCTTTTCCGACCCAGCAGAGTCTGGGGAGAGGGATTAAAAATTGCCCGGGTTTAGTAACACTTTGCATTGCTAGGGAGATTGGGGCAGATAATTAGTACAATGCTCGGCACATAGTAAGTGCTTAACCTACCACAATTATTATTATTATCATTACCTGGAGTTTCTCAGATTCCATTTCTTTGGACTTCTGTGTAGCATAGACAGACGGGGCTATTGAGTGCTTAGCCCCAAGTACAGTACCATATGCTGTTTAACAAGATCCAGATCCCCTCTGGATTCATCCTGGCCCTCAGCCAGTACCAGGCTAATTTTCTTCCCCAGTCCAGAATAAAATGGGAATGGAAGGTCATCAGAGATCCTGTTGACTAGTGAGCAAAGCTGTTCATTAAAGCCACATCTCCTGTGCCCATGGAAAAGGGGCCCATGCTTGGTGCCCAAGCTGGGCTTTCAGGGGCAAATCCCATCCCATGTTCCTGGGAAAACCAAGGGGCTGCTTGGCTGCCCACGTAGCTTGGCGTGAGTCAGGGATCTGATTTCGCCGATCATGGGAAACCAAAGTTTGTTCCAGCAGGTGTACCTAACTTTCCAAAGCGTGGGGGGGCGGGGGGAGCGGTATAAGGGCGAGCAGCAAACATGGCATTTTTCTGTAAAGGACAAATGACCTGCCTTTATACTGCATGCTTAGTGGGGTTTGGTGCTGTAGAAAGAATCTTCTAATGGTTACTCTGTGTTAAGACTAGGCCAGAGCACTCTATTTTGGCTCTTGGAAGATTAACCAACCACTTGAATGCTGATTCAGTGCTTAAAGAACTAAGTACTCTAAAGTCATGTGTCTGTTTTAAAACTAAAATCTTCCTGCAGCAATGCCAGTCAGTGCAGCTGTCCATGTTAAAGGGCAAAGGTTTGCATTCATCCCAAACAATCCTTTGAAGCCTAAAGCAGGACATACCACCTAGTTACAGTACGTTTTTCTTTGGAAGCCATCCCCTCGGTGGAGCTATGTATTTAAGGTCTACAGAACCCCATGCTTTGCCTTTGATTGGGGATCATGTTCTTTAGATTCCACTGGTGCTGTTGGAACCTAATCAGGTATTAAGATGTCAGAAGCGTGATTGGCAAATAAAATGAACTCAGTAGTTAACGTGATGGGTGAAGAAAAAAAGCCAGCCCCGCAGTTAATGATGCTGAACTTAGGTATTTCTCCCTTCTGTCCTGATAACGCTGCACCAGTCCTGAGTGGAAGCATGAGAAACCTAGTTAAAATCTCATTAAAGAGCTATTCCAACAGTAGACATAATAATGTCCCGGATTTAAAAGCTAGACTTAACATATTAATTTGCAGAACAAAGCCCTGCAAAGCCTACAAACAATCTATTAGCACGTTTGTAAAGATTATGGCTTTAATACACAGCTCTTTCTCCTGCCTGTGATGGGCCCTGTGCCTTCCTGCAGCTCCCCCTCCCCCACCCCTCTTTTCCTTGCACCTGGACCCTGGCTTTTTGTGTTATAAGGAGGGTTATTTTGCCTTGGAGAGAGGAGGACTTTCACGACTTCAAACATGGACATTAGATCAAGTTTTTATCTTCTCACATAATCCTGTCTTTGATGTCACCAGACTGAAGCCTCTCAGAATAGAAAGGGAAAGCTGTGAAAAGAGGCCCGGTTAATTTATACGTTTAAGTGCTGCTGTTCTAATTCGCCTGTGTAGCATTTTCATTGTTTTCTGCTTTGCATCCTAAAAGCAGGCTTACACCAGGCAATTATGAATGGCCTCTCTGAACAAATAATTGAAATTCACAAGTTGTGGGGTATGGTTAAACAATGTCAGGGTGGAGGTGTGAGGTCAGATGTATTCCCGATGGCATTATTAAAGTTACAGGCCCACTTCTCACTTGTCTCACCAGGATGAGTATTTGTCTTACATTAGCTTTAATCACAACTAATCAGGTAAGCTACATGTGCTAAATACTAAGCAAGCAAGCATGGGCAGCTGATCTTTACAAAGGGCTATGGTAGATTTCCATGGCTCCTCTAGAAATTAAAAATCCACATCTCTGGAAAGGCTGGGAGAAAGATTCTTCACTCTGTTCCTCAATTTGGAAAATCTAAGCCAAGTTAAAATGGATCTCAAAGTTATGTGATCCATGTGCTTGAAGAGTGACTAAAGATCAACTTGGTCAGTGGACAGTAAAATCAACTGCAGTTTTACACCACTAATGTTTGGGAATACAGAACTGGAAACCATTTTAGAACTGGAAACCAAAAGTAATCAGCAGTACCTGCGTTAGCCAAGCTAGCTTACTAGCTTGCTTTTGGGGGAGACCAGAGGGTGTATCCAGCACTTAGAACAGTGCTTCACACATAGTAAGCACTTAACATAGTAAGCACTTAACAAATAACAAATGCTATTATTATTATTATCATTATTATTATTATGGCAGTACAGGAGAGGGAGATTAGTGCTTCTCTGTGCCTGTTTCCCCACCTGTAAAATGGAGATTCGATACCTGTTCTCCCTCCTACTTTGACTGGAAGCCCTGGGCGGGACAAGGACAGTGTCCACCTAATTATCTAGTATCTACCCCAGCCCTTAGTGCAGTGTTTAGCAGGGTAAGCACTTAACAAATACCACAATTATTATTACTATTATTCTTATTCTTATTATAAAAATGACCCCAAATGTATCACTCATTTGAGGAGAGGTATAGAAGACTATGGGGGTGAGATCACAAAATCACCTCACTGGAGTTGCTGCTTTTATCTACCCCCTCTCCTGTGCCTGACACTATCCCTTCTCAGCTTCAAAAAGCACCTGTACCTACTTTTCTTCCCTCCCTAACCACCATCTTTAGTTCCTTGGAACATGAACAGGTTACCCCTATTCTACAGAAGCCTTCTTTGGAACCCCCTGTACTTTCCAGATATCACCCAATTCCCTGCTCCTATTTCTGTCCAAATGCCTCAAATGTGTTGCCTCCACTTCCTCTCCTCTAATTCCCTTTCTGATTCTCTACAATCTGGTCTCTGATTCACAGACTCCGCTGAGATTGCACTCTCCAAGGTCACTAACGACCCTCTCAATGCCAGAGCTAATGGGTTCTACTTTATTTTTATTCTCCTTGATGTCTTTGCTGCCTTTGACACTGTGGACCACTCCTTTATCCAGGAAATGCTACCTAACCTTGGTTTTACCAACACAGCTCTCTCCTGGTTCTCTTGGCCACTCCTTCTCAATCTCTTTAGCTGGCTCTTCCTCCATCCCTTGTCCCCTAACTATGGGTGTTCCCTCGGGGAGCTCATTTACTCTTAGGGCTTCAGCTACAGATGATTTCCCAAATCATTGTCACTAGCCCTCACCTCTTATTTTCTCTGCAATTTCGCATTTCCTCTTGCCTCCAGGACAATTCCACATGGGTGTCCCAACTAGCATCTTAAGCTCAATAGAACAGTGCTTCACACATAGTAAGCACTTAACAAATGCCATTATTATTATTATTATATCTAAAACTGAGCTTTTCGTCTTCCTTCCTTTCCAAATCTTCTCCTCTACTTAACTTTCCCTTAACAGTTAACATCACTATCCTTCCCATCTATGAAGCCCACTCCATTTCAACTCTCACATTCCATCTGTCACTAAATCCTGTCGGGTTTTCTCCACAGCATGTCCCAGATTTGCCCCTTCCTTGTCATCCAAATGCCTCTCGCCCTCATCCAAGCACACATCATATCCCAACTAGAGTACTGGATCAATCTTCTTAGGTCTTCCTGCCTCTAGTCTCTCCCAACTCCAGTCCATACTTCAAATGCCCCAGATCCCAGCTCTCCCCATCTTCAAAGCTCTCCTGGAATCTCACCTCCTTTGGGAAGCCTTCACTGAGTAAGTTTTCTTCTCCCCAGGTTACATCCTCCCAACTACCACCTCAACATTTTTGCAAAACCTTCAGTGTTTACTCATTACTCTCTGCATCAATCAGAAATTTCTGACCCCAGTTTTTGAAGGCATTCTATGAGTTCTCCCCCTCTATCTTCACTCCTCTCCCACTATACATCAGCTCATACATTTAACTCCTCTCAAGCCAACCTACTCACTGTTTCTGCTTCTTATCTCTCTCACTGCTGACATCTGGCTCATGCCCTCCCTTCTTCCTGGAACTCCCTCCCCTTTCACATCTGGCAGACCACCGCTCTCCCCATCCTCAAGGCCCTTCTGAAATCACATCTCCTCCAAGAGAGCTTTCCTCATCAATCTTCTCATCTCCCCACCCTATTTCCCCCTACTATTGCCACTTCAACACTTCCACATCACCTGAACAGTTGGATATTCACCACTTTTGCCCCTTTCCATAGCACATATGTACATATCTTTTTATTTAATTGCTTTCCCCTCCTTGTAATTTACTTCAGTGTCTGTTTTTCTCACTAGAATGTAAGCTCCTTGAGTTCAGGGACGGTGTCTACTAATTCTGGTGTATCCCAAGCACTTAGTATAATGTGAGTGCTAAATACATTTTATTGATTGATAATAATATATTGATTGATTATAATAATGATAAGCCAATAGGCAAAAGATTAGTGCTAAGATTCCATGGGCATCAATTAATTAGCCCTCAGTTATGAATATGAGCCATAGAATTTGTCGGAAAATAGCTGCTATATATCATAATAGTAAGAGAGATTGAGGTAGAGCCATGTTTGTTTATCCCCGCTACAATAAAAATTATGGTATTTTTTAAGCATTCATTTTATGCAAGACTAATTACTAGGGTAGATACAAGTTAATCAGGTTGGCCACATGATCTCTGTCCCACATGGGGCTCACAGTCTAGAGGAGAGGGAGAACAGGTATATTTAATCCCCCTTTTTTCAGATGAGGAATCTGATTCACAGAGAAGTTAAGTGAATTGCCCAAGGTCACAAAGCAGGCAAATGGTGGAGCCAGGATTAGAACCCAAGTCTCCCTACTCCCAGTCCTGTGTGCTTTCTACCAGCCTATGCTGATTCTCTTCAGGCATGTCTGTATTTCTTTCCAGACTAGTAAGAAATCATCCGGGAAGCAGCATGGGCTAGTGACAAGAGCATGGGCCTGGGAGTCAGAAGATGTGGTTTCTAATCCCAGCTCTGCCGCTTGTCTTCTGAGTGGCCTTGGGCAAGTCACTTCACTTCTCTGTGCCTCAGTTCCCTCATCTGTAAAATGGGTATTAAAGACTGTGAGCCCCATGTGGGACAACCTGAGTACCTTGTATCTACCCCGGCGTTTAGAACAGTGCTTGACACATAGTAAGCATTTAACATATACTATAATAATTGTTATCTTTTAAAGACACCTCCCCTCCCCCAAAGAGGGAGATTCTACAGTGCTCCCTTGGTCCCCCATTCCAATGTGCAACAACTTGCATTGTTGGAAAATTCTGCCTTGGAGCTTTTTGAAAATGGTATTTATTGATCATTTACAGTGTACAGGGCACTGTACTATGTGCTTGGGAAAGTACAATGCAACAAGCTGATAGATGTGATCCCTGCCCACAAGGCACTTACATCATCATCAATCGTATTTATTGAGCGCTTACTGTGTGCAGAGCACTGTACTAAGCACTTGGGAAGTACAAATTGGCAACATATAGAGACAGTCCCTACCCAACAGTGGGCTCACAGTTGTACAGGGGGCGACAGGCATTAAAATACATTGCAGATGGGAGAAATATCCACATAAGTGCCGTGGGGCTGGAGTGAGCATCAAAGTGCCCAAAAGACCTTCAAGGAGGAGCTGAAACTGATTTCTGCTTGTTTGGCCCTCAGTGTAATGGAAAGCAGTTTGCCACCATCTTCAGTATAAGAATTCTTCAGAGATTTTCAGATGATTATTCTGTGGAGGCACTTATTAAGTCCCTCTGCTGCCTTCTCTTCTCCAAACAATCCAAGTTTCTTTAGCCATTTCATTTAGTCCTATAGCTATCTTCACTACTCTTTGCTGAATCCTTTCCAAATTATTCATGGCCAGCACCATAGCTAAGCTAGGGTCAATTAGGGCAAATACCCCAGAACCCATACTTTAGGGTGCCCCACACCTCCCTACAAGAGGGACTACCTAACCTGAGACACCAACATTCTGGACAATCATTCTTCCCTCTTTTTTGTTACCCCCAGAGGCAGCAAGCTACCTTGGAGAGGCAATGCCTCCTAGGGTTTGGGACCTGGGGTTACCTAGAGAGAAACTGGGAAAGGAGGCCTAAAGTCAAAAACTTCTGCTCTTTAAATCCCATCTTTCCCACTATCCCTGAATGATGGGGTCCTATACTGGGCTAGTGGCCCTGGGCCCAGCATGCTTTAGGAATGGCCTTCTCCATGGCCTTCGGAAGGTGTGTGGTAGTCCTAGTAGTAGTAATAGTATTTATTGAGTCCTCACTGGGAGCAATGCACTATACTAAATGCTTGGGAAGTGCACTTGGATCCATGTCTTTGGGCATTTATATTCACCTCCTTATACTCATCCTCAGGACTGATGCATTTATATTTATACAGTACACATTCCACTGCTTATTTTGATTACTCTGTAAATGCTTTTATGTTTGCCTCCCTAGTAAAGCATAAGCCCCTTGTGGGAAGAAAATGTAGAACTTTTTTCAGACTTTATCAATCAATGGTATTTTTATTGAGCACTTACTGGGTGCAGAGCACACAGTAAGCACTCAATATATAGGATTGATTTGTTTTTCTTTTATGGTATTTGTTAAATGTTTACTATGTGCCAGGTACTAATTGGTTTTGAAGGCAGGACTAGTGTTGTATACCTTTCTAATGGAGAGATTTGTGGACACAGCCCAGGCACTGTGAGCAGGAATTATTTGGCTAATGGAACTGTGACTAAAATGAAAGTTTCTTCTGAAATCCCTTACTACACTTGAACTGTGTACTAAGAGGTTGGGAAAGTACAATATAACAGAATTGGTAGACATTTCCTGTTCACAAGAAGCTTACAGTCTACAGTCTTAAAACAAGCCCCAGGAAGCATGACACCACATAGCCCTGAGTGACAGAGAGCAATTTCAGACTTTTCCATCTGCTCCGTCCCCTGCCCCAACCACTTCCCCACTATTTCTGCAGTCATTCTGAGGGGCTTCAGTCAGCCTGTAGAGCCCTGGCAGGCTGGCAGTGGCTGGGGGTGGGAAGGGTAGTACCGTCAACCCTCTGTGACACACCATCAGCTGCCAATCATGTGGCCTCCTGGACCAATCAGAAGGCACACCTGAAAAAACATTCTTCAAAGACCTGCTATCTTGTGTTCTTATTCAAGAGCTCAACCTAGCGTTTGTCATGTGAACCAAGCTCAATTGTGATAAAAAAAATATTAGTGACCCATTTCCCTCTTGTTTCTGGAATTGCAATGGCAATTAAAGTGCAGTCAGTTAACATCCATTCAGAGTCTTCAAGCCTGTTCATTTTTCTCAAACTCCCATGCAGTACACATGGGAAGCAGCATGGCTCAGTGGAAAGAGCACAAGCTTTGGAGTCAGAGGTAATCCCAGCTCTGCCACTTGTCAGCTGTGTGACTTTGGGCAAGTCACTTCACTTCTCTGTGCCTCAGTTACCTCATCTGTAAAATGGGGATAAAGACTGTGAGCCCCCCATGGGACAACCTGATCACCTTGTAATCTCCCCAGTGCTTAGAACAGTGCTTTACACATAGAAAGTGCTTAATAAATGCCATTATCATTATTATTATTATTATTATTACACCAATTGTGGACACAACCTCTGTTTCCTAGCTCCTACCCTAACCACTGGACCACCTCCCCCTGCCTCTGCTTTCCTTCTCCCTGGCTTCCTCTACTCTTCTATGGAGATGTTCTTTCATCTTAATAAAATGTCACAAAACTAAAGCTGGTTTTCCAAAGAAGCTTTTTTTTTATAAAAACACATAAATATGTGAATTTCTGAAGAATGGTCATCATCTTACCTCCTTCCCTTCCCCACAGCACCTGTATATATGTATATATGGTTGTACATATTTATTACTCTGTTTATTTGTTTATTTATTTATTTTACTTGTACATTTCTATCCTATTTATTTTATTTTGTTGGTATGTTTGGTTCTGTTCTCTGTCTCCCCCTTTTAGACTGTGAGCCCACTGTTGGGTAGGGACTGTCTCTATGTGTTGCCAATTTGTACTTCCCAAGCGCTTAGTACAGTGCTCTGCACATAGTAAGCGCTCAATAAATACGATTGATTGATTGATTGATTGATTGATTTACGGCCCACTTGATTGAAAAAATGCAAAAATAAAAAATCCTTCTAACAGCTCTCCCTGTAATACAAAACCTACATCCTTTCACCTCATTTATGGACCTTTTTATGGCCATTAATTTTTAATTTCTGGAGATGCATTCACTGTTCTTCTTACTCTCCAGTGGGTTGTAAATGTGATTTAGGCCCCATTTTATGTATGTTTGAGGCTGATAGTTCTGATTGTATCTATTCCCTGGGAGAAAAATGGCTGGTTTCTACACTCACCTTTTAGTAGTCATAAAACAAATATTAAGCAATGGCAGCAAACCAAGAACTTCATCCAAGACCTCCATTTTTAATTACATGAGGACTAATGGAATACAAATTGTGTTTAAAACTTACAGTTCCTACCCAGATCAACACAAAACAAATTCCTCAGACCCTGGAGATCATACAGTATAGGCACAAAAACTAAACTATTGCTTCTTTTGCCATATTTTCCTTACTTATGGTCCCGAAGAGTTCGTGGGGGAATGCTGGGACTTTGCAGAGTAAACTTCTCTAGATACTAGATTTTAGATTTATTTGTAATACATTAAATAAACAAGTCCTATATATTTACTATATTCAGTCAGTTGTCTACCCTAAGGACCATTTACATGAGGCTTGTGAATGAGAAAAAGCTTTCAATGCTTTGGACTCTCCTATTATTTTCATCTATAATTCCAGAGTTCCAAAAGTATGCCAGAAGGAATTGAAAATCTGACCCTTAGTGTAATTTGTGGAGCCTCTTCAATTGGCTTAATTTAAACTAAATCTTGGGTTGTTTTCCTGGTCACATAACAAACTAGTCAGTGCTGCTGATGTCATTCTGTCACAGGTTGAACCGAGATACTGCTTTATGCAGTAGGAGGTCTTTCATTTGATCTGGGCTAAGTAAATGGAGGACCAGCCTCTGGGCTCAAGAGGATCTTTAAGTGGATTTTATGGCCAGATGGAACGTGTGTGTCAAAGTTGCTTGCTTTGCTTGCTTGGCAAAATCCCACCCAATCTTATATTGAGTTTTCTACTTTGGTAGGGAGTCACACACAAAGATACTTGCTGATTTTTTCTTTTTCTTTGAGTTTGACCCATGTCTTTTACTTCTGTTGTACTCTCCTAAATGCCTACTACAGTGCTCTGCTCACAGTAGGCACTCAGTAAATACAACTGAATTGAACTGAATTTCGTTTGTCCATTTTTGAAGGGTGGGCAAGCATAGCTTTGAGAGGCTAAGTTGAAACTGTTTTACACCCAGGCAAATCACCAATTCATGCTAGTTTACCAAATCTTTCCATTATACAATCCAGTGTTCTTGAACATACCTGCCCTTTGAAATGTGAGACTCAAGCTTATAATGTGTGAAATAGTTCCATCAGAAATCAGAAACAATATCTCTTTGTCTGACATTACTGGAGATAAAGCATGGCAGGAAGTGTCAATCAAAACTAGCAGTAACTTGACTGAACCACCCAGCTCTGGAACTAGAACTCACACAACCACTGAAAAATGTGTCTTTGGTTCCTGTGTGGATGTATGAGCCCAGTAGTATAACTGGTAGAGTGAGCACACTGGTTTCCAGAAATAAATCATAGCCATGTGGATTAACCAATACGGGGAATGTCCAAATTACTAGAGAAATTATTTTAACTGATTTATCTGATCAGTCTTTGGTGGGTAGAGTGATGTTGACTGATGAGTTGTCAGTTTCCCTTGCCAAAAAGAGGGGTCCTTTGAAAATTTAGAAATACCAGGAACCTTAGATGAATGCACGTTGACATTTTCAACATCATTCAAGTTGATCCTATGGGCTCTTTCAAAGGTATAAACACAAGAATTGTGGGCATCGCCATTTATCAGCTCCTGCCTTGCACAATCCAAGTCTTCCGATCCATGGGCAGGAGAGTAATTGGGGTCCGCTAATTCTCTTCTATTACACTCTCCCAAAGGGCTTAGTACAGTGCTCTGCACATTGTAAGTGCTCAATAAATGTAATTGACTAACAGATGGAAGAGTAGTCAGGATCCCTCCCCAAACCCTTCCCCACTACAAATCACCCCTTCATCCTGTCTATCTCTGTGTTTCTCACTCACTGGTGCACTAGAGCCCCCTCTCCCCAGCCAAGGGGGTGGACCCAGAGATGGATCTGAAGCTCCTGGGGCATAGTCCTTGTGGCAGATAATGAAACAATGAATAAAAAGGGGTGCCAAAAATATGTTGGGGCTTGGGATCCCTCCCACCTCAGTTCTTCTTTGCCATCCCTTACCTCTAGCTTTGCTGCCATCTGTCAGACTCCAGGCTGCACTGCAAATGTGAGATCAATTAATCATATTTATTGGGTGTTTACTGTGTGCAGAGCATTGTATTAAACACTCGAGAGATTTCATAGACATATTCCCTGCCCATAAGGAGCTTTCAGACTAAAGGGGGAGACAGACATTAGAATAGATAATGGGTATATTTCTAAGTGCTATGGGACTTAGGGTGGGATAGCAGGTACAGATCAATCAATCAATCTATCACTCAATCGTATTTATTGAGTGCTTACTGTGTGCAGAGCACTGTACTAAGCACTTGGGAAGTACAAGTTGGCAACATATAGAGACGGTCCCTACCCAACAGTTGGCTCACAATCTAGAAGGGGGAGACAGAGAACAAAACCAAACATATTAACAAAATAAAATACATAGAATAGATATGTACAAGTAAAATAAATCAATAAATAGAGTAATAAATATGTACAAACATATATACATATATACAGGTGCTGTGGGGAAGGGAAGGAGGTAAGGCAGGGGGGATGGAGAGGGGGAGGAGGGGGAGAGGAAGGAGGGGGCTCAGTCTGGGAAGGCCTCCTGGAGAAGGTGAGCTCTCAGTAGGGCCTTGAAGGGAGGAAGAGAGCTAGCTTGGCGGATGTGGGGAGGGAGGGCATTCCAGGCCAGGGGAATGACGTGGGCAGGAGGTCGACGGCGGGACAGGTGAGAACAAGGCACGGTGAGGAGATTAGCGGCAGAGGAGCAGAGGGTGTGGGCTGGGCTGTAGAAGGAGAAAAGGGAGGTGAGGAAGGAGGGGGCGAGGTGATGGAGAGCCTTGAAGCCGAAGGTGAGGAGTTTCTGCCCGATGCGTATGTTGATTGGTAGCCACTGGAGATTTTTGAGGAGGGGAGTAACATGTCCACAGCGTTTCTGGACAAAGACAATCCGGGCAGCGGTGTGAAGTATGGATTGAAGTGGGGAGAGACAAGAGGATGGGAGATCAGAGAGGAGGCTGATACAGTAGTCCAGATGGGATAGGATGAGAGCTTGAATGAGCAGGGTAGTGCTTTGGATGGAGAGGAAAGGGCGGATCTTGGCAATGTTGCGGAGCTGAGACCGGGAAGTTTTGGTGACGGCTTGGATGTGAGGGGTGAACGAGAGAGCGGAGTCAAGGATCAATCAATCAATCAATCAATCAGTCGTATTTATTGAGCGCTTACTGTGTGCAGAGCACTGTACTAAGCGCTTGGGAAGTACAAGTCGGCAGCACATAGAGACAGTCCCTACCCAACAGCGGGCTCACAGTCTAGAAGGGGGAGACAGAGAACAAAACCAAGCATACTAACAAAATAAGATAAATAGAATAGATATGTACAAGATAAATAAATAAATAAATAGAGTAATAAATATGCACAAACACATATACATATATACAGGTGCTGTGGGGAAGGGAAGGAGGAAAGATGGGGGAGATGGAGAGGGGGACGACGGGGAGAGGAAGGAAGGGGCTCAGTCTGGAAAGGCCTCCTGGAGGAGGTGAGCTCTCAGTAGGGCTTTGAAGGGAGGAAGAGAGCTAGCTTGGCGGATGGGCAGAGGGAGGGCATTCCAGGCCCAGGGGAGGACGTGGGCCGGGAGTCGATGGCGGGACAGGCGAGAATGAGGCACGGTGAGGAGATTAGCGGCGGAGGACCGGAGGGTGTGGGCTGGTCTGTAGAAGGAGAGAAGGGAGGTGAGGTAGGAGGGGGCGAGGTGATGGAGAGCCTTGAAGCCCAGGGTGAGGAGTTTCTGCCTGATGCGCAGATTGATTGGTAGCCACTGGAGATTTTTGAGGAGGGGAGTAACATGCCCAGAGCGTTTCCGGACAAAGACAATCCGGGCAGCAGCATGAAGTATGGATTGAAGTGGGGCGAGACATGAGGATGGGAGATCAGAGAGAAGGCTGATACAGTAGTCCAGACAGGATAGGATGAGAGCTTGAATGAGCAGGGTAGCAGTATGGATGGAGAGGAAAGGGCGGATCTTGGCAATGTTGCGGAGCTGAGACCGGCAGTTTTTGGTGACGGCTTGGATGTGAGGGGTGAATGAGAGAGCGGAGTTGAGGTTGACACCAAGGTTGCGGGCTTGTGAGACGGGAAGGATGGTAGTGCCGTCAACAGTGATGGGAAAGTCAGGGAGAGGGCAGGGTTTGGGAAGGAAGACAAGGAGTTCAGTCTTGGACATGTTGAGTTTTAGGTGGTGGGCAGACATGCAGATGGAGATGTCCTGAAGGCAGGAGGAGATGCAAGCCTGGAGGGAGGGGGAGAGAGCAGGGGCAGAGATGTAGATTTGGGTGTCATCAGCGTAGAGATGATAGTTGAAGCCGTGGGAGCGAATGAGGTCATCAAGGGAGTGAGTGTAGATCAAGAACAGAAGGGGACCAAGAACTGAACCTTGAGGAACTCCCACAGTAAGGGGATCGGAGGGGGAGGAGGAACCTGCAAAAGAGACTGCGAATGAACGACTGGAGAGATAAGAGGAGAACCAGGAGAGGACGGAGTCTGTGAAGCCAAGGTTGGATAGCGTGTTGAGGAGAAGGGGGTGGTCCACAGTGTTGAAGGCAGCTGAGAGGTCGAGGAGGATTAGGATAGAGGATTACAGATCCCCATGCAAGGATGATGCAGAGGGGAGAGGGAGTAGGGGAAATGAGGACTTATTCGGGAGGCCTTTTGGAGGAGCTGTGATTTTGAATAAGGCTTTGAAGGTGGGGAGAGTGTTCATCTGTCAGATATGAAGGGGGAGGGAGTTCCAGGCCAGCGACAGGATGAGGGTGAAGGGTCTGTGGTTAGATAGATGAGCTTGACATACAATGAGGAGGTTGGCATTGGAGGAGCAAAGTGTGTGGGCTGGGTTGTAGTAGGAAATCAAAAAGATATGGTAGGAGGGGAGAAGGTAATTGAGAGCTTTAAAGCCAATGGTAGGGAGTTCCTGTTTGATGCAGAGGTGGTTGGGCAACCACTGTACGTTCTTGAGGAGTGGCGAAACTTGGACTGAATGTTTTGAAGACAAGTGCTCTAGGCAGCAGAGTGAAGTATGGACTGAAGTGGGGAGAGACAGGAGGCAGGGAGGTCAGTAAAGAGGATGATGCAGTAATCAAGGCGGAATAGGATAAATGCTTGGATTAATGTGGTAGCAGTTTGGGTGGAGAGGAAAGGATGGATCTTAGTGATTTTGTGAGGTTGAACCAACAGGATTTGGGGACATATTGAATATGTGGCGAGAGATATGAGTCGAGGATAATGCTAAGTTTACAGGCTTGGGAGACAGGGAGGATGGTGGTGCTGTCTACAGTGATGAGAAAGGGGGAGGGCAGGGTTTGGGTGGGAAGTTGAGGAATTCTGTTTTGGACATGTTGGGTTTGAGGTGTTGTGGGGGACATCCAGGTAGAGATGTCTTCAAGGCAGGAGGAAATGCAAGAATGCAGAGATCTGCATTAGTTCGTAGTTGAAGCCATGGAGCAGAAGAGTTCTCCAAGGGAGTGGTTTAGATGGAGAATAGAAGGGGACCCAGAACAGAGTCTTGTGGGACTTCCACAGTTAGGTGGTGGGAGATAGAGGAGGAGCCTGTGAAAGAAACTGAGAATGAGTGACCAGAGAGATAGGAGAAGAACCAAGAGAAGACAATGTCAGTGATACCAAGGTTGGATGAGGTTTCCGGGAGAAGGGGGTGGTCAAAGGCAGCTGAGAGGTCAAGGAGAATCAGGATGGAGTAGAAGCCATTGAATTTGGCAAGAAGGAGGTCGGTGGTGACCTTTGAGAGGGCAGTTACTGTGGAATAAAGGGGATGGAAGCCAGACTGGAGGAAGTCAAGGAGAAAATTGGAGGAGAGGAAGTGGAGGCAGCAGGGGTAGACAACTTGCTCAAGAAATTTGAAGAGGAATGATAGGAGGGAGATGGAGTGATAACTGGAAGGAATCATCAGGTCAAAGGATTTTTTTTTAGGATAGGGGATACATGACCATGTTTGAAGGCAGTGGGGAAGAAGTAATTGGAGAGTGAACAGTTATAGATGGTCGCTAGGGGGAAACAGGAGGGGGCAAGTATTTTGGTCTCCTCTTGAGATACTTCTGGGAAAGATGGGAGAGTTGAAGAAGGGGCAGGAGAAGGGAGGGACTGGAGAGGAGCCAGGAAGATTTTAGGGAGATCATGCCTGGTGGTTTCAATTTTCTCCAGAAAGTATGTGAGAGAGGGTCATGGGAGATAGGAATGGTATGTGGGGTAGGGAGGTACCTACAATTTCTCCTCCCCTACCCTTAGCCTATTGTGGTCAAAATCTAAGTTGGGGTATGGCGGGGGATGGGGGGGGAAGGACAAAGATATCAAAACTTATTGTACCTAGCTACCAAGTTTGGGTCGGGTCAGCTCAGGATCCAGAGGGAACACAAGAAATTCGGCATTGGGACTTCAGAGGGGTGGCAAAAAAAACAAAAAGTCTTGTATCATTTGTATCATGTCTTAAAGATAGAATTCATCATGATCTACCATGAAAGGTGAATCCCTCAGCATAAGGCCTCCCCCAGAGAGCTCTTTGTCTGATCCTGCCAACTTAATGTTCCTGGAACTCCCTCCACACAGCTTTAGAACAGTGCTTCGCACATAGCAAGTGCTTAACAAATGCCATTATTATTATTCTCTGTAGACTGGGACATGCTATTTATTTGCTCAGCGCCCAGAGTGGTAAGTGCTGCTGATGTAATTCAGTTTTCCCAATGATAAATACATCCTCGGGGAATGACTGCAGGAAACAAAGAGGATGGTAGCCTGAGTGACAGGGTGAAGACGATGAAAAAACCCCAGGGTGGTTCTGCATCAGAATCTGCTGCTTCTCCTCCTTACCCTCTTGGCTGTCAGCCATGATGGATGACACTGTCAAGGAAGGGTTTGACTCAACCATAATGGGGAAATGCAATTAAATCTCCCATGCATCCTGCACCCCTTTTTCATTAACATATATATAATTACCAGTCAGGCTTGAGTATACACCATCTTTGGGTGAGGAGATGGCCTGAACCCTAATTTAGGGGATTCACCATAGATACAGGAATCTTCCTCTGCGAGCAAGGTTCAGCCAGTCTAGTTTATATTACAAAGCATAGTCTTTCACTTCAAAGCACCATTTTCCTGCTGCAACTTGAGAAATGATGTTGATAGCTGACAGGTTCATTTAAGTAGTTAAATATCCCCATTTCCCCTAAAACGCAAGGGTTGTGTTTTTGCAGAACACTGAGATAAAGAAAACTTGCGTAGTAGTCCTCACTCTGTGTCCCATGCTATGCTCATGGGCACAACTATTTCTTTTGACCCCGTATCACACTGAGCCCAGGTAGCTAAGCATGTACATTATAACAGAGTTGTAGACATGTTCCCTGCCTACGGATATATACATAAAGGCTGTGGGGCTGAGAGTGAGGTGAATATCAAGTGTTAAAGGATACATATCCAAGTACCTAGATGACACAGAAGGGAGAGGGAATAGGAGAAATGAAGGGTTGGTCTGGAGAGGCCTCTTTAGGAGATATGGTGACAGATTAAATGAAAGAGATGAGCCAAGGTTAGTGGTTTGGGAGACAGGGAGGATAGTGGTGTTGTTTACAATGATGGAAAAGAGGGAGGGCAGGATTTGGGTGGGAAGATGCAGAGTCGTGTTTTGGACATCTTAAATTTGAGGTGTTGGCGGGACATTTAAGTAGAGATGTTCTGAAGGCAGGAGGAAATATTCAATCTGCCGCCACATCCTGTCAGTTCAACCTTCACATCGCTAAAATCTGCCTTTTCTTCTCCATCCAACCTGCTACCATGTTAATTCGAGCACTTATCCTATCCTGCCTTGATTACTGCATCAGCCTCCTTGCTGACCTCCCTGCCTCCTGTCTCTCCCCACTCCAGTCCATACTTCACTCTGCTGCCCAAATCGTTTTTCTACAAAAATGTTCAGTCCATATCTCCCCACTCCTCAAGAACCTCCAGTGGTTGCCCATCCACCGCCGCATCAAATAGAAACCCCTTACCACAGGCTTAGAAGCACTCGATCACCTTGCCACCTCTTATGTTACCTCCCTGATGTCCTATTACAACCCAGTCAGACCTAGAGACTGGCAAAAGACTCCGAGGATGGCAGTAGGGTAAGGTGATGGGGCTAGGGAAAAGACCTGAAGTACCCTAAGTCAATCGTTGACATTAGGCTGCTCAAGGCAGGCTTGGAGGCAGGACTGGTAGCATGTCCCTTCATAAACATTACTCTGATGCTCCTCCTGTAAACATGTGTTTGACATCAAAGGTTAGATTTATCTATGCTGATTCTGAGCAGAAATGAACATTTCCTGCCAATAAATTCTTGCCCAAAGATCTCTTGCCTATGCAAACTCAGCCAGCAGGAGAATAGTACCTAAACTAGGGAAAGCAAAGGGGGAGAAGGAGGCTTTGTCAAAGAGTCTCCCTGCTGTGGCTACCAGCAAACAGTTATTCAGAGCCTCCCCATGCTCCATTCATTTAATTCATTCAATCATATTTATTGAGTGCTTACTGTGTGCAGAGCACTAGCATTACTGAGGAATCTTGCCACCACCCGCAGCCAAGCTTGTATGTAGAGGTTGACTGTTTCAGGTCTTTAGGGGATAGCAATAGATCCCTGGTTTTCTTTTGTTTTGTTTTGTTTTAAATCATATTTGTTGAGTGCTTACTATGTGCCAGGTGCTGTACTAAGTAAGCACTGGGGTAGATACAAGATAATTAGGTTGGACACAGTCTCTGTCCACAGTCTTAATCCCCATTTTACAGATGAGGTAACTGAGGCACAGAAAAGGTAAGTGACTTGCCCAAGGTCACTTAGCAGAAAAGTGGCAGAGTCAGGATTAGGTTATGATGCTTCTTTAACCAACTGTTAACCAACTATTACAAAGGCCATTGTAACTAGTGATACAAGTGGAAATTATGCACCCTGAGAATCCCAATTATATTATTGTTAAAACATTTCTGTATAATAAATCTGTACACCAGTAAAGGCTGGAGGTTTTGGAACTGCCTGAAAAGTCCCAAGCACTACCTGAAAAGCTTTTTTCCTTTAAGGTATTTGCTTTTCCATTTCCAGTCATTTATCTCTATATAACAATTACAGCTCCAGTCATTTCCTTAGGTTGCTGCATATATCTATATTGGTACATTTCTCAAACATTACCATAACACTATTGGGTTGTGCTTCTATAAGCCCTTTTCTGAATGGAACTTGAAGTGTTTTAACACATTATGCAAGGTAAACTGGTGAAGGTAGTCAAAACAGTGCCAATTCCAGGACTTTTTTATGGTATTTATTAATAGCTTCCTATACACCAGGCACTGTATGAAGTGCTGGGTAGATAAAATACAAGTTAATCAGTAGGTTGGACATAGTACATGTCCTACATGGGGCTCATGATTTGATCCCCATTTTACAGATGAGGTAACTGAGGCACAGAGAAATGAAGTGACTTGCCCAGGTCACACAGCGGACAAGTGGCAGAGCTGGGATTAGAACCCAGGTCCTTCTCCCAGGCCTGTGCTTTATCTACTAAGCCATGTTCCTTCTCATATAGACTCCTCTTGTTTCCTGTCTCTCCCCACTTCAGTCTATACTTCACTCTGCTGCCTGGATTATCTTTCCACAGAAAAGCTCTTGGCATGTCACTCCCTGCCCTCCGTCCCCCCACCCCTCAAAAAATCTCCAGTGGTTATCTATCAGCCTCCATAGAAAGCAAAAACTCCTCACTATTGGCTTCAGAGCTCTCCATCACCTTGCCCCCTCCTACTTCACCTCCCTTCTTGCCTTCTACAGCCCAGCCCACACACTCCACTCCTCTGCCGCTAATCTCCTTACTGTGCCTCATTCTCTCCTGTCCTGCTGTCGACCCCTGTCCCACGTCCTACCTCTAGCCTGGAATGCCTTCCCTCCTCACATCCGCCAAGCTTACTTCCCCCCTTTAAAGCCCTACTGAAAGTTCACCTCCTCCAGGAGGCCTTCCTCAACTAAGCCCCCCTTTTCCTTTGCTCCCCCTCCCTCCCCATCGCTTCCACTCACTCCCTCTGCTCTACCCCCCTCCCCGCCCCATAGCATATACACATATTTATAATTGCATTCATTTCATTAATGATGTGTATATATCTATAATCCTGTTTATTTATATTGATGCTATTGGCACCTGTTTTCTTGTTTTGATGTCTGTCTCCCCCTTCTAGACTGTGAGCCCATTGTGGGCATGGATTGTCTCTACTTGTGGCTGAATTGTACTTTCCAAGTGCTTAGTACAGTGCTCTGCACACAGTAAATGCTCAATAAATATGATTAATTGAATGAATGAACTGCTTATAGTCTCTCCAATGGGCATCCCTGAACAGAAAGCACCTCAAACCCAATTCTTTCATTTCTTGGAGAATGAAACTGTGATTTGTACTCTCCAAGCACTTAGTACAGTGCTCTGCACACAGTAAGCGCTCAATAAATATGATTGAATCAATCAATCAATCAATCATATTTATTGAGCGCTTACTGTGTGCAGAGCACTGTACTAAGCGCTTGGGAAGTACAAGTTGGCAACATATAGAGACAGTACCTACCCAACAGTGGGCTCACAGTCTAAAAGGGGGAGACAGAGAACAAAACCAAACATTCTAACAAAATAAAATAAATAGAATAGATACGTACAAGTAAAATAAATAGAGTAATAAATATGTGCAAACATATATACATATATACAGGTTCTGTGGGGAAGGGAAGGAGGTAAGATGAGGGGGATGGAGAAGGGGACGAGGGGGAGAGGAAGGAAGGGGCTCAGTCTGGGAAGGCCTCCTGGAGGAGGTGAGCTCTCAGTAGGGCTTTGAAGGGAGGAAGAGAGCTAGCTTGGCGGATGGGCAGAGGGAGGGCATTCCAGGCCTGGGGGATGACGTGGGCTGGGGGTCGATGGCGGGACAGGCGAGAACGAGGCACGGTGAGGAGATTAGCGGCAGAGGAGTGGAGGGTATGGGGTGGGCTGTAGAAGGAGAGAAGGAAGGTGAGGTAGGAGGGGGTGAGGTGATGGAGAGCCTTGAAGCCGAGGGTGAGGAGTTTCTGCCTGATGCGCAGATTGATTGGTAGCCACTGGAGATTTTTGAGGAGGGGAGTAACATGCCCAGAGCGTTTCTGGGCAAAGACAATCCGGGCAGCCGCATGAAGTATTGATTGAAGTGGGGAAAGACACGAGGATGGGAGATCAGAGAGAAGGCTGGTGCAGTAGTCCAGACGGGATAGGATGAGAGCTTGAACAAGCAGGGTAGCGGTTTGGATGGAGAGGGAAAGGAGGATCTTGGCAATGTTGCAGAGCTGAGACCGGCAGGTTTTGGTGACGGCTTGGATGTGAGGGGTGAATGAGAGAGCGGAATCGAGGATGACACCAAGGTTGCGGGCTTGTGAGACGGGAAGGATGGTAGTGCCATCAACAGAGATGGGAAAGTCAGGGAGAGGGCAGGGTTTGGGAGGGAAGACAAGGAGTTCAGTCTTGGACATGGATTGAATGAATGGATTGGATTGAATGAATGAATGAATGAATGAATTTGTTTAGAAAGTATAGGTATAGGTAGAGGGGAAAAAGAAAATATGCAATGAAAAGCAAAGAATTTAACATGAAAGTTTCAAAGCAGTAATGCCTGTGTTCATATTTTCCTGAAATCCTCTTCTGGTCATTTTTTCCCTTAGTCCAGTTTTCCACCTTTCCTAGGTGCAATAATAAACAAGATGACATGTACAGATAATTCTTGGTTTTCTGGGGGATACCCAGTTCATCGACTATTGGATTCATTCCTTCTCTGGCTGCTCCTTTCTGGCCATTTTATATATGTGTGTGTATATATATATAGTGGTATTGGTTAAGCGCTTACCATGTGCCAGGCACTATACTAAGTATTTAACAAATACCATTAAAGAAACAAACAATAAACAAACATCGGTTTCTCCAACAGAGAAAGGGAGATGAAAGAAGGTAAAATGCCAACCAAATCTTTGGACTACTCATTGGCTTCTCTGGTAAAAGGTTCGGGGAGGAGGTTGAAACAGGGATGGGACATATTTTCCCCCTGGGAAGTGGCAACCAGCATTTTCATCACCCTGCAGGAAGCAGTGAACTCAGAGTAGGGTGGGAGGGGGAATAAGAAGGGAACACACTGGCTTTCTGCATGGGGGAAGGAGAGAAGTTCTAAATTGAAAGTTCCCCTTTGGGTTTTCCCCCATGGAACTGCTTCCCTGAAGGGAAAATCCCTGAGAAGAAACTTTAAAATTAGAAACAAACAACAAGCAAACAAAAAATAAACCTTTTTTTTAGAGAAAAACACAGAAGGTCACTGTTTTTTCAGTGACAAGTCAGTGGGGTGAACAGGGAAGTGGGACTCATCCATCTATCAATCCGTGGTATTTACTGAGTGCTTCCTGTACGCAGAGCACTATACTAAACTCTTGGGAAAGTACAGTAGAGTTGAGAGAAAGAATGCCTGCCTCCAAGGAGCTTACAATCTAGTGAGTAAATACTCAATGAATACTATTAAAAAAAAACTATTGACTAAAATGAAGTTCGAGTAATTATTAGAGGATTACCTGGGATTATTGGGATTATCTGGTGTTATCACACTCTTCACATAGCATGCTTAACGGAGAAATGACTGTATTGAACTGTAGCTGATAAACAAATAATAACTGTAATTTAAAGAGCCTAACCTTAAGGCCCATATAAAAAGTGGCTATGTCATTCTAATTGAAAAAAAACAGTTGCTTGAAAATTCTGGTCTAAGTGGTGTTATTTCCTCCAATCAGCTAGTGAAGCACTGAGAATGAAAAAGGAATTCGTTTTAGTTAGATTCAGCCTTAAACCATTCCTGAGTAACATACCATCGTAAATATGATATAGGATACATCTCAAAAGAGCAGACCCATTAAGTCAGTAGTGGAGACTGCAAGAAGAAATAACTTGTAAGTACATTAAACACTCTTAAACATATGACCCCATATACCTATGGGAAAATATAATTAAATGTCGACTGTTTTTTTTAAAAAAAAGCTCATCAGACCTTTCACTTCATAAGGATATTGCATCGTAGAAGTGTTTGACTGAGTTCCACACTATTCTACAATAAGAGTAAACCACTTATCCCTGCTCGTAATGGGGAATTTGAAATGTGATGGAGATATGATGAAGAAAATTTAAATACTTGTAGTTTATGGGAAAATAGACTCTCCACTAATTGCTTCAAGAATTGAGGGATTGGGAAGATCTCAGGAGAGGGTTCATCCTGCTGATTAGCATACACTTTGCACGTGCTCCCTGACTTACTCTAAATTCCTCGATGCAGTGGTGGTTTGTGGAGTGCTCCTCATCAACTCCATGAATTGTCAAAGAGGCAGTGACTCTAGGACCAAGAGGCTTCTTCTCCCTGTAGAAGCTGCCCCACACTGATATCAAACCCCAGACAAAGCAGGCTTCAAGTTTGATAAATGATCTGATTTTGAACTGCCTTGTTGTTATTTTCTTTGAAAATTAATTGGCTTAATTTTTGCAGAGCTTTGACTGAAGTTATTGGTTAATATAGAAAGTTTTTTTTAAAAGTCAATTCCAATGACCTCATTTAGTTTCTTCCTTAAACAAATGGACCCTTTAGAACTGCTATCACCTGGCAATGTAAATGATATAGAGATCTAAACCACCAAACCCACTTAACAAACACAAAGGCCTTATATGGAAAATAGGACCTGGTGTTATTTTACACTAAAATGTAGGGAATTTACATAGGACAAGCCCAAAATGCATGCTTCATGTAGGTGTGAGAGTAGTAGGAGGGGATCAGTAGAGAAACAGACAGAGGGAAGTCAGATCACATGCATGCACACACACACACACACACACACACACACACACATGTTCACAGAAGCTCTCATACTACCAACACAGATGTCTTTGATCTTATACTAAGTGGAGCAGTAATGCCAATAGAAAGTAAATTCTACATCAGTCAGTTGCAGACATTGATGCCCACTGCTGACATGGCTGTCTACTCAGAATTCCTAGTGTGGAGCCCATAGGAGCTGGCTAAGGCAGAATATTGGACAGTCAGCCGTTGTTTCACTTACCCTTTTCTTTTGCTGCTGCTCAGTATGTTTCCGGTCAGCAGTATTATTGGATGCCCAGATTTCCCACCTAAAGCGTAGGATAGAGAACGGGCCTGGGAGTCAGAAGGTCGTGTGTTCATTCATTCATTCATTCATTCATTCATTCAATCAATCATATTTATTAAGCACTTACTGTGTGCAGAGCACTGTACTAAGCGCTTGGGAAGTACTAATCGGCAACATATAGAGACAGTCCCTACCCAACAACGGGCTCACAGTCTAGAAGTTCAAATCCCAGCTCCACCACGTGTCTGCAGTGTGGCCTTGGGGAAGTCATTTCAATTCTCTGTGCCTCATTTACCTCATCTGTAAAATGGGGATTGAGAGTGTGAGCCCCACGTGGGCCAGGGACTGTGCCCAACCCGATTTGCCTGTATCCACCCCAGTGCTTAGTACAGTGCCTGGCACACAGTAAGCACCTAACAAATGCCACAATTATTATTATTATTATAAAAATAATAATAGTGGTACTTGTTAAGTGCTTACTATAAGCCAAGCATAATACTAAACCCCTGGGGTAGACACAGGATAATCAGATCGGATGCAATCTCTGTTCCACATGGGGCTCACAGTATAAGGCAGGGGTGGGGGAGGGAGAGAACAGGTATTTAATCCCTGTTTTACAGATGAGAAATCAGAGGCACAGAAATGTTAAGTGACTTGACCAAAGTCACACTCCATTCATTCATTCATTCAATCGTATTTATTGAGCGCTTACTGTGTGCAGAGCACTGTACTAAGCGCTTGGGAAGTACAAGTTAGCAACATATAGAGACGGGGCCTACCCAACAGTGGGCTCACAGTCTAGAAGGGGGAGACAGAGAACAAAACAAAACATATTAACCAAATAAAATAAATAGAATAAATATGTACAAGTAAAATAAACAAATAAATAGAGTAATAAATACGTACAAACATATAAACATATATACAGGTGCTGTGGGGAAGGGAAGGAGGTAAGGCAGGGAGGGTGGAGAGGGGGAGGAGGGGGAGAGGAAGGAGGGGGCTCAGTCTGGTAAGGCCTCCTGGAGGAGGTGAGCTCTCAGTAGGGCCTTGAAGGGAGGAAGAGAGCCAGCTTGGCGGATGTCTGGGAGGGAGGGCATTCCAGGCCAAGGGGAGGACGTGGGCCGGGGGTCGATGGCGGGACAGGTGAGAACGAGGCATGGTGAGGAGATTAGCGGCAGAGGAGCGGAGGGTGCAGGCTGGGCTGTAGAAGGAGAGAAGGGAGGTGAGGTAGGAGGGGGCGAGGTGATGGAGAGCCTTGAAGCCGAGGGTGAGGAGTTTTTGCCTGATGCATAGGTTGATTGGTAGCCACTGGAGAGTTTTGAGGAGGGGAGAAACATGCCCAGAGCGTTTCTGGACAAAGACAATCCGGGCAGCGGCGTGAAGTATGGATTGAAGTGGGGAGAGACAGGAGGATGGGAGATCGGAGAGGAGGCTGATACAGTAATCCAGACGGGATAGGATGAGAGCTTGAATGAGCAGGGTAGCGGTTTGTGGCATAGCTGGGATGAAAAACCCAAGTTTCATGATCCCAGGCCTGTGTCCTTTCCACTAGGTCACGTTGCTTCTCAACAACCACTGCTAGTTCCTTCAGGAACCATCCTAAGAATCTGGGGAAGTCCGTGGCAAAGGCCATGATGACGATTGCATCTGTCTGTTATTTCACTTACCTTGTCTTGCTGCTGCTGTTCCACTCTATGATTAAGAAAATTTGTGAGCCTCTGGAAGTGTGTGTGACTCAGTTTGTGTGTGAATAGTTGTAGCTGTAGCTCCAATGGCTCCTTTGTAGGCAGGAGGAAAGGGAAAAGGTTAAATTCTGATTCCCCATCCTCCTGTGGAATTTTGGCCTGTAACAATAATAATAATAATGGTGCTATTTGTTAAGTGCTTTCTGTGTGCCAAACACTGTACTAAGCATTGGGGTAATATGAGATAATCAGGTCCCACAGTATAAACAGGGGGGAGAACGGGTATTAAATCCCCATTTTTCAGATGAGGGAACTGAGGAACAGAGAAGTTAAGTGAGTTGTGCAAGCTCACACAGCAGGTACTCCTCATGTGAGGGTTGAAGCTGGGACTGAGGATTGGAGGAAGGGGATAGGTCAGTAATTGTCCCCCTTTCAGGGTTGTTTTTATTGAAATTCTGCTCCCCCCAAAGGCAGGGTTATAACAGGCAGGAGAGGATTATCTTAGGGGATGTGGGGGACCATTTCTGACTTGATCAGAGTACTCAGTGATGAGGACACAGGCAAAAACACTTACATTTGAACAAATACTGATTAGTTTAAATGTTCATAATATGAAAAATAAATAACAGTTACTCACTGGTATTTTAGCATTTGAGGGCAAAGCATATTTATTCTGTAATGTTAAAAACATTTACTTCCCATCTGCCATTTCCAAAGCGATCTGATGGCTTCATGAAACTTCATAAAGGAGTCTTTTCTCCACTTCTTCTAACCACGTCATATCCCAGAAGGCTTCCTTCACTCATAACCTGCTCCCACTTTCTGCCTCTCCTTTCCCCTTTGTCTTCTTCCACCTCCACTACTCAAGAAAGCAGGAACATTAATAAGTGATTTTGCTAAACCCACACCTTGATGTGGAAAGAGGAG
Source organism: Tachyglossus aculeatus (assembly GCF_015852505.1). Classification (NCBI taxonomy): domain Eukaryota; kingdom Metazoa; phylum Chordata; class Mammalia; order Monotremata; family Tachyglossidae; genus Tachyglossus; species Tachyglossus aculeatus. Next base: position 7,711,012 of record NC_052098.1, on the reverse strand, counting down.
TTACAGTTCTATGGTTCCATTAACACCAGACTTGTGACCTCTCTACTCAGTTTAGCTATCTTTATTAGTTATTGATGAATGACATTGGTGTACAACTTTCTGATAAATATTTAGACCAGCCCTGGCTTAAACCATCTTGCCAACCAGCCTTGAGTTCTTAGCGTTCTTAGAAGCAGCGTGGCTTAGTGGAAAGAGCACAGGCTTTGGAGGCAGAGGTCATGAGTTCAAATCCCAGCTCCGTCAATTGCCAGCTGTGTGACTTTGGGCAAGTCACTCGACTTCTCTGTGCCTCAGTTTCCTCATCTGTAAAATGGGGATGAAGACTGTGAGCACCCCGTGGGACAACCTGATCACCTTGTAACCTCCCCAGCGCTTAGAACAGTGCATGGCACATAGTTGCCATCATCATTATTATTATTATTAGAGATGGCACCCAGGTGGTGGGGTGAATAGGTAGCTGGATGGATAGATTCCTGAGAATCCAGGGAACTCAAGGCTCAGACTCTTTGGAGAGCTTATCAGTCATTGCATGTAGCCCTGGACACCAGGGAAGTACACCAAAGAACACTGTACACCCCATACATCGTTGGAATAAACAATAATAAAATAATAATAGTAAGTGCTTACTATGTACCAAACACTGTACTAAGTGCTAGGGTAGATACAATCAATAAATCAACTAATTAATGGTAACTATTGAGCACTTTCTGTGTGCAGAGGACTCCACTAAGTGCATGGGAGAGTAAAATAGAGGAGGTAGACACAATCACTGCCCTCAAGGAGTTTTTCATCTAGTGCCAGAGACAGGCATTAAAATAAATTCCAGAAAGGAGAAGTGGCAGAGAATGTATATAAGTGCTATGGGGATGGAGTGAGTATCCAAGTGCTCGAGGGATAAAGACACGCAAGTTAATCAGGTTACAGTACCTGTCCTACTTGGGGTTCACAGTCTAAGCAGAAGGGAGAACTGCAATTTAATTCTCATTTTGCAGATGAGGCAATGGAGGACAAAGTAGTGACTCACCCAATGTCACACAATAAACAAATGGCAGAGCAGGGATCGGAGGCCCGGTCCTCTGGGTCCCAGGCCCACGTCCTTTCCACCCATGTTCTTTCCCACTAGGCCATGCTGCCAGGAGATTGGAGAAAGAAGTTTTGCCTTTCCCTCCTCTGGAAACCATAGGCTATGACGATTCCCTCTGCCCAGCTGAGGGTTGAGATGGATTTTTGTTTTGTTTTATGTGCAGAATGCAGAAGGTACAGATTGTAAATTTGCCTGGTTCCCGTGTAATGGTGACCAACTGTATCATTTGTGGGAGACAGATGATGGGGGAGAAATCTGGCGTACTTAGATCCAATATCAATCAATCATATTTTTTGAGATTATGACGATGTCATAGTCATCAGCAGCAGCACCAGTGGGAGCAGTATCAATATTGATTACTGAGTGTTTTCAGGATGCCCAGCAGCTGGGGAACATACAAATGAAGTATAAATCATGCTTTCTGCCTTCAAGGATATTACAATCTAATAGTAAGATGAACAGACATAGTTAAGAGTGCCGAGGAGGCTGGAGAGACGACATCACTATGAAGAGGGGAGATTAATCAGGGAGGAGGGAAATTAAGTTACTGACTGTTTACTCTGTGCTAAAGGGATTTATACTATACAGTAAACGTTGATGGAATCCAATATACCTTGGTTAAGCTGATTCCTTAGAGACCAAACCCAGGTTACGGGAGAGTCTGTAGGTAAGCTCCTCAAGAGCAAGGATCGTGCCCATCTCCTCTATTGTACTCTCCCAGGTGCTTAGTATAGTGCTCTGCACACAGTAAATCCTCAATAAATATGATTGATTGATTAAGCAAAATTCATATTGACAGGTAGTGGTGAGGGAGAAACATTATTACCATCGGTGGACCATTTCCTTCATTGGACCCAACCACAGGTAGCTGAACAGGATTCTAACAATGGGGCCTTCCTTTCTCCATTCCTCTTGCCACAGATCTCTTGCCCATATTCCAGGGGCTTATATAAGGTATGTAATTGTAGGAGTCTCCCCCCTAAAGTATTCATCAGATAAATACATAGAATGAGAATCTGAGCCTTGGCAAATGGCATTTTTATTTCTCCCTGTAAGTAGGCCAATACCATCTCTCTGCTGGAGAACACCACCAAAAGATAGGTCTGCAAGCTTGCTCTGAGTTGCTTCAGTACAATTTCCTCCTTCAGCCAGATTGTAGATAATACTTAGCAAGACTCTCATTTAGCTTAGGCTTTACCTGAGGATGGAGCCTGACAATCTAAGAGTTTTCTCTAAGAGCCTAGCCCTGTATTCTGAGAATGAAGAACCTTATGAATACAGTTTCCCTTTGGTAGTCCTATTTATATGTCAGCAACATTGGGGATGCTAGCAAAGCTTGAGAGAACCAAAACCATCCTCTAAGGAACAGAATCATATTTTTAAATAATGCCACAAAGTAGCATCTTTTAGAAATTTACAGGGATAATCAAAATGTTAGGATTTTTCATTTATCTTGAATACACAGTCGTGATTTGATGTAGTACAAAGGGCCGGACAAGGGTTGAAGAGCATGGCGGGACTAAAATACATTTCAGAAATTAAAAGAAACATAAGGTTAGCTTTCATCCCAGAGAAATCTGTTAAATATGAATATAAAAATGAATAAAATATAAGGTCACCAACAAATCATCCTGTTTTTATGAACCTTGTTCATAGAATAGAAGTTACATTTAGTCCTGAAACATGAATGAAGGTGGAATTCAAGATAAGGTATTAATCATAATTAGAATGACTATGACAGGTCTGTGGTGACAAATTCTTAACAAGCAGTAAGAATGCTTATTCATAATGAACCCCTTAAGTTATTAATTCCTCATTAAAAGGCCTTTCTCTTAATAAGTTCAATATAAAGTTGGTATAGCATGGTATTTGTATTCTCTCTCTTTTTATCTATTTCCGTTCGAGGAGAATATTATTCATAAAATGAGATAAATCATTTAAAACATATAATTACGTGGATATATTCACATAGTAATTCCCTAAGCAATTCTGTGGTTATAAGTTGTCAGTGTGCATATTAATTTATCATACCCACTAACCTCATGTTCATTGATTTGCTACTAGCCATTGGAAAAGCCGATTAAGAAGCACATGCTGCCTTTCTCTGAAACTTTCATCTGAACACAAATAGGGCAAAATAGTGGTTTCCAATTAGAATCCCGCTGTTTGCCAAGACTTGACAATGACTAATTATTGTCCTAAGTGACTTAATATGTTTGAATGCATGATTATTTATAAATACAGTTTAATTGCTGCATAAAAGGATTGTTTGTGGTTTCACTTCAAAAGGGTCTTTGTTGCAGAAAAGGTAAAACTTGTTGAATACCTTGAGGTTGTGGAGAAAATACACAGGGTGTTTAATTTCCTTTAGGTTAAGGCTAAAAGAAAAGATTGCTTTCAGAAAGGGAAAGGGAATGAACTGTTTAGATCCCAGATAAGCAAAACACTTCAAATGTAGGCTGGAACTGTAGTTTCCCTGGCGATTCAGACACCTGAATCATCTCCTTTTAAAAGCCTGCATTCGTGCCCAACCTATAGGCAGGGCTGAAATAAGCAGGTGAGTTGCTTTTGTACATCCTGGAGGCTGTTTGATTCCAACAAATTCTGTTTTTTGAGCCAGCTTCTGATTTTGTTGTTGCTTTATAGACTCCTAGGGTTATTCAAACCCCCTCATTTAGACAAGTCATATTGTGAACCTTCTCAAACAGATGACCATCTCTTCTATGTCAAAAGACTTACAGAGAAGGAGATGACTAACCTCCCTTTATACCCCAATTTCCTCAGTAGTTTTCACCGTTAGGAAGCTCTTCCTTTTATCTAACACAAATCTCTCAGTCTCCAGCTTCAGCTCCATACATCCTTTTGGCTATTGGTGGTGACAGAGAGCAGCAGTTTCCTGTCTTCAGTATTATAATCTCTCAAATTCTTGAAGACAGCAATTAAGGCTCCCCTCAGCCATCTCCTCTATAGGTTTACTAATCCTGTTCCTTCAGTTTATCATTATAGATTTTATTTTCCTCCCTTAATTGTCTTTGTTGTTCTCCTTTAGGCTCTCTCTAAGTTGAAAAATAAAACTCCAAACTTAAATATCAGGAAGGCAGAGGGTATGAATTTTGGTAAAGGGCTGGCTCTTGTACTGCTTTGGCAGCTTTTATTTTTTTTTTTCAGATTTTAGTTCTGTCATTTCCTTTTCATAGTTACCTTTTTTTGTGAGAAATGAGCCTGATTCTCTCCTGGTTTAAGTTAATCTTTTAAAGGGATGCATTCCCTCTCTCTGGCCCCCAGCACTGAAACAGACATGCCCTAAATGGCTGTCAGGTGGCCAGAAGAGTGAAATCACTTTCTCATTCACTTTATGGCCAGGGAACGATAATGGTGGTAACAAGTGATATTTTTAAGTCCTTACTATGTGCTAAGTACTGTGCCACGTACTGAAATAGTTACAAGATGATAAACTCAAACCCGGTCCCTGTCCCAGATGAGGCTCCCAGTCTAGGAGGGTAGGAAGAACAGGCATTTTATCCCCATTTCACAGATGAGAAAACTGAGGCACAGAGAAAAAAGTGACTTGTCCAAGGTCACACAGCAGGCAAGTGGCAGAGCCAGCTTTAGAACCCAGGCCCTCTGACTCTCAGGCCTGTGCTTTGTCCATTAGGCCCTGCTATCTACCTGCCATAGTAGTCTGAGGAAGCAGGCATTTTGGCTTTTGGTTTCTAGCCTCTAGGGTGTCTGAAGCAAGTGTTTAGAATCCTGGTGAAGATTAACTTCTCTTCCTCTGAATCTCAGTTTCCTGATGTGCAAAATGAGAATAAGATACCTGCTGTGGCCATCTTTCAGATTGTGAATCCCATGTAGGACAGGGACTGTGCTGGATCTGATTTTCAGTATCAACCCCAGAGTTCACAGTGCTTTGGCACATATGAAGTGCTTAATAAATGCCATAGCCATGTCATTTACATTAATTCAGTATTAATAACATCATTATGGTATTTATTAAGAGCTACCTACATGCTCAGAGCTGGGATAGTTACAAGGTTAAGAGATCAGGTTAGTTCATCCCCATTTTAACAGATGAAACTGAGGCCCAAAGATGTTAAGTGACTTGCTCAAGGTCACACAGTAGGCTAGTGGAAAACTTGGAACTAGAAGCAACGTGACCTAATGGAAAGAGCATGGGCTTGGGAGTCAGAGGACCTGGGAATGAATCCTGACTCTGCCACTTGCCTGCTGTGTGACCTTGGGCAAATCACAATTTCTCAGGGTTTCAGTTTCCTTGACTGTGAAAAATCGGGATTAAATACATGTTCTCCCTCTCCTCTAGACTTCGAGCCCCATGTGGGACAGGGACTGTGTCCAACATAACATGTATCTACCCCAGCACTTAGTAGAACAGTGCTTAACACATACAAAGTAAGTGCTTAAGAAATATAATAACAATAATAGTAATACCTGATTCTCCTGATTCCCAGGCCCTTGCTCTTTCCATATTTTTCCTGGGAGTTTCTCTCTTACACTTATATGAAGTATCTGGCCTCAATCCAATTATCCTCAGTGAACAGAACTCCTGTGGGTTGCATTATTACTTGTTTAGTATGAATTTGGATTTGGTTCCTCTGTGGTATCTTTGTCTCTGGAAATGTTTTCCTTGCTGACTCTGGCACTGTCTTGTCTCCCCTTTCCTACATACTGTAGCTCCAACCAGTCATCGGCAGGGGCTTAGGTAACTTTGCCCAATATGAAGGTAGTAATTTTTTTTTCTAAACAGAGCTCAAAGACTCAAGGGATCAAACCAAAATTGATCAAGATTTAAAACGAGACACCTCCCAGCAAAGAACGTAGGAATCTCATTAGGTTATGTTGTGGGATTCATCCCACTTTGATGATTTAGGGGTTCTAAATCAGGAAGATATTTCTTCCAGAGAGGCAGTTGAGATTCTCTAAGGCTGTGTCTGCCCAAGAAAAGGGATGAGAATGTTGAGCAGATATCCAATGAATCTATTCTCCTAGTGTATACAGCCAGTCTAGATGACTCAAGCCAAAGAATCTCTCTCCCCACCACACCCCTTTTTTCCCCTCAGAAGGCAGGCATTATTTGCCAGGCATTATTGAGCTAATTGCCTCAGTTTTCCACTTTGCTGTGCCATGTAGGCGCAACCTTTTTGAAGAAAGTTCTTCAAGCCCACAGAATAGCATATTCTACTTTCAGAAGAGTCCTCATTGAACTCTTAACCTGTTAGAGCATACGGGATAAAACCTGCTGAATCGCATTCAAGGAAGGAGCCTTATTTCAAGGACCATCATGAAAGGGCACCCATTCAAAATAGGGCCCGTTCGTAGCCGTATTGGAATTAAATGGGGCCTGTTTCAAAAATGGGGCACTATCTAAGGAAGTGACTAAGTCTTACCGGGCTCGATCACTATGCCGGAATTCTGAATTGCTACAAATCCAGCCAACTTTGTAAAGGTATAATAACTAAATGCATAACTAAACTATACTAGCAGAATACATTCCATCGATCTGGGGGCCAGCATTCACGTAAGCTGAATGAATGGCAAGATTGTTTTCTGAGTTTTTTTCTCATCACACAGTAGGTTAATTTTCTGTTTGTTCTTCCATAGAAAGCAGCTCGTAAAGGCTTCCTTTGGAGCAGTCTTGATTGAGCGAGTCCCCCATCTTTGACATATGGTTCCCAGAAGCCGATGTGGAAACGGTGTGCGAGCTGGGCTGCGTTTATGACTGAGAACACACAGTTTGTAAATGTCTCAGGTATTTCCAATAAATTGGAGGTCACCATAAAAGATGTGAAGATAATAAATCTAGCTCCTAAGTATATTTTCCCTTTACCCAGTGGGGCCTCTCCTGAGATCGTTTGTCTCCAGTTCATTATCTTGTCTGCATTATTCAGCAGCTCTGTTCATGCTCCATAGGCTTCGAACAGCTTTTAACAGCTGCAGCATCCTCCAATTTTTACTTAAGTTCCCTCCCTCTTTGTAATAAAAAGTTGAAGCTGACTTTGATGCCTAATAGCTAGCTAGGTAATTGGACTGATGTTGAAACTGAGGGGCCTTACTTATCAAACATTTCCTCTAATGGTGTTTGATTTGTAGTATTGTTTTGGCAAAGCTTGCAAGTGAACACAGAATGAAAGTATTTAAAGGAAAACTGACAGAAACCACACCACTCTCCAAAATAGAATCATTCAGGATGCTGTTGTGAATAGTGACTTCTTTGCCATTTGGACTGAATGGGAACCAGCAAACCCACCTAGCAATAAAATAGCCTGGTCAAAACTAACACAAGACACAGGAGAGCAAATGAGTTTCAGAGGAGGAAAGGGCAGACTTGTTAACCTGCCTTGATGGAATGACCAAGCAGCCTCTCTGTTTAGCTCTGGCTTCCTGCCTCAGCCAAGATGCTGTTTACAGGCAGGTGTCAATTTTGTCTGCTCCCTAGGCTGCTGGCAGGTTGTTTGATTTTCAGAAGTGTTGAAGATATTCCATGGCTCATGTTAAGAGGATTCTGGCAAGGCTTAAACAAGGAGATCCAACAGAAACCAAGTTTGGTTCTTGTAGAGATTGTCCCGTGAGAGGGTAAAGCAAATTAACTTCTCTAATGACCTAAATTGGGCAACCCCTACAAGAAAGAAAAATGTGCATTATCGTTTCTTGGCATACAAGGTGACAAGGACTGCCAAAAATAGTGACAAACACGAAAGGAACAAGATTAAAACTACAGAAGAGATAATAGGAGTACATGGGGAACCTATCAAATGCCAATGATTTCTTCTTAACCATGAGATATTCGAACTACCAAAAAATATCCAAACAAGATGACTGAGACAGGTCACCTTTGACCAAACTTGAACTGGACACAACTCCATCCATCAGGAAATCTTCCAAGCTCGAATCAACAAAAGTCAAACATTTTTAAATAAAGCCAGAACTTTACAATTGAATTTCTGCACATCTACGGCTCATCAGTCATTCAGTCATAGTGTGATTACATGGTTCAGTAAATATGCTTAGTACACTTAGTACAGTGCTCTGTAAAAAGTAAGTACTCAAGAAATGTCATTGATTGATTGACATGCTATATTAATCTGTTTCTTAATTATGGAGATGCCTCACAAGCGGGGGTACAGAGAGTTCTCCTATAATGTGAGGGTTGTGTTCTTGAAGACAGTGTTATGAGAAAATTGCACTAGCCACCGATTCAGTGAGAATTAAATTGGTTAGGGGGTAGATGGCTTGAAGATAACCATCTTGAATGACATTTTCTTGGTACAAATTCCACTGTCATTGTTATCTCCACCACTAGCACTACCACTTGACCTTGGACAAGTCACTTAACTTCTCTGTACCTCAGTTTCCTCAACTGTAAAATGGGGTTTTAATTCCTGTTCTCCCTCCTACTTAGACTGTGAGCTCAGTGTGGAACAGGGACTATGCTTGACCTGATGAACTTACATCTACCCCAATGCTTAGAACAGTCCTTGACTCATAGTTAGTGCTTAACACATACCATAAAGATTATTATTAACAGAATGCTTTATGCCTTTGCCACCCATTGTTATTTCACTATATTAAGAACCTTTAATGTTGCAGCGAGAATCAGCATGGCCTAGTGGAAAGCACATGGGCTTGAGAGTCAGAAGACCTGGGTTCTTTCCTTGGCTCTGCCAGTTGTCTGCTGCGGGAACATGGGCAGTTCATTTAATTCTCTGTGCCTCGATTTCCTCATCTGTAAAATGGGGATTAAATACCTGTTCCCCCTCTTACTTAGACTGTGAGACCCATGTAGGACAGGACTGTGTCCAACCTGATTATCTTGTGCACAGATTAAGTACTTAACAAAAACCATAAAAAAAATACAAAGAAACATAAAGTACGGTGTGGAGTGCAGTGCTTTCATCTTTCCTACGGTATCTGTCACCAAATCCACTCTCCAATATTTTTAATCAACCAATCAATGGTATTTATTGAGCACATACCATATGCAGAGTACTGTACCAAGCACTTGGGACAGTCCAAAAGTGTTTGGGAGAGTGCAAAGTATTTTTAGATAATAATAATAGTATTTGTTAAGCACTTACTATGTGCCAGGCACTGTACTAAGTGCTGGGGTGGATACAAGCTCTCCGCTACTCTCCCATCCTTCCCAGCAGTATCCTCAGATGAGATCTCCTCCCTCCTCTCAAGCGCTACTCCAGCCACCTGTGCTTCTGACCATATTCCCTCTCATCTTATGAAATCTATAGCTCCGTCCCTCCTCCCCTCCTTAACTTCCATCCTCAACTGCTCACTCTCCACTGGTTCCTTCCCCACTGCCTTCAAACATGCCCATGTCTTCCCCATCCTAAAAAACCCTCTCTTGACCCCACCTCACCTTCTAGTTATCGCCCTATCTCCCTCCTACCATTCCTTTCCAAACTCCTTGAACGCGTCGTCTACACACGCTGCCTCGAATTCCTCAATGCCAACTCTCTCCTCAACCCCCTCCAATCTGGCTTCCATCCCCTACATTCCACCGAAACTGCCCTCTCAAAGGTCACCAATGACCTCCTGCTTGCCAAATCCAATGGCTCCTACTCTATCCTAATCCTCCTCTACCTCTCAGCTGCCTTCGACACTGTGGACCACCCCCTTCTCCTCAACACCAACCTTGACTTCACAGACTCTGTCCTTTCCTGGTTCTGCTCTTATCTCTCCGGCCATTCATTCTCAGTCTCTTTTGTGGGCTCCTCCTCCCCCTCCCATCCCCTTAGTGTAGGGGTTCCTCAAAGGTCAGTTCTTGGTCCCCTTCTGTTCTCTATCTACACTCACTCCCTTGGTGAACTCATTCATTCCCATGGCTATCTATTCTATTTATAATCTATTCTATTTATTTTATTTTGTTAATATGTTTGGTTTTGTTCTCTGTTTCCCCCTTCTAGACTGTGAGCCCACGGTTGGGTAGGGACCGTCTCTATATGTTGCCAACTTGTACTTCCCAAGCGCTTAGTATAGTGCGCTGCACACAGTAAGCACTCAATAAATATGATTGATTGATTGATTGATTGATTGAGTGGCTTCAACTATCATCTCTATGCTGATGACACCCAAATCTACATCTCTGCCTCTGCTCTCTCTCCCTCTCTTCAGGCTCGTGTCTCCTCCTGCCTTCAAGACATCTCTATCTGGATGTCTGCCCGCCATCTAAAACTCAATATGTCCAAGACTGAACTCTTTATCATCCCTCCCAAACCCTGCCCTCTCCCTGACTTTCCCATCACTGTTGACGGCACTACCATCCTTCCCGTCTCACAAGCCCACAACCTTGGTGTCATCCTCGACTCTGCTCTCTCGTTCACCCCTCACATCCAATCCGTCACCAAAACCTGCCAGTCTCACCTCCGCAACATCGCCAAGATCCACCCTTTCCTCTCCATCCAAACCGCTACCCTGCTGGTTCAATCTTTCATCCTATCCCGACTGGATTATTGCATCAGCCTCCTCTCTGATCTCCCATCCTCCTGTCTCTCCCCACTTCAATCTATACTTCACGCTGCTGCCCGGATCATCTTTGTGCAGAAACGCTCTGGGCATGTCACTCCCCTCCTCAAAAATCTCCGGTGGCTACCAATCAACCTACGCATCAGGCAAAAACTCCTCACTCGGCTTCAAGACTCTCCATCACCTCGCCCCCTCCTGCACCCTCCGCTCCTCGGCTATTAACCTCCTCACTGTGCCTCGTTCTCGCCTGTCCCGCCGTCGACCCCCGGCCCACGTCCTCCCCCTGGCCTGGAATGCCCTCCCTCCCCACATCCGCCAAGCTAGCTCTCTTTCTCCCTTCAAAGCCCTACTGAGAGCTCACCTCCTCCAGGAGGCCTTCCCAGACTGAGCCCCCTCCTTCGGGTCCCCCCCCCCCCCCACCCGACGCCCGCCCGGTGGAGCCGCCGCGGCCCCGGGGCCACCGGGTGGAGCGAGAGAACCAGGGCGGGCGGATGAGCAGCCGTACCCTCCGCCACGAGTTAAGGGGCCGCGGCCGGTGGACTTCGGTCACGGCGGGGAGGTCGCCTCGGCCTCTCCCCCCCGGTCGCGGTCCCCCTCCTCCCCCTCCCCATCCCCCCCGCCTTACCTCCTTCCCCTCCCCACAGCACCTATATATATGTATATATGTTTGTACATATTTATTACTCTATTTTACTTGTACATATTTATTCTATTTATTTTATTTTGTTAATATGTTTTGTTTTGTTGTCTGTCTCCCCCTTCTAGACTGTGAACCCGCTGTTGGGTAGGGACTGTCTCTACATGTTGCCAACTTGTACTTCTCAAGCGCTTAGTACAGTGCTCTGCACACAGTAAGCGCCCAATAAATACAATTGAATGAATGAATGAATGAATGAATACAAGCAAATCGGGTTGGACACAGTCCCTTTCTAACGTGGAGCTCACAGTCTCAATCCCCATTTTACAGATGAGGTAACTGAGGTCCAGAGAAGTGAAGAAACTTGCCCAAGGTCACACAGCAGACAAGTGGAGAAGGCAGGATTAGAACCCATGACCTTCTAATTCCCAAGCCCATGCTCTATCCGCTACTCCCTGCTGCCAGGAACGATGCTTGTATCCACCCCAATACAGATACCAAAATTATTATTAGTATATTTTTCCCAGTGCTTAGAACAGAGCTCTGCATACAGTAAGTGCTTAATAAATATGATTACTGCTATTACAGTCAGATGGAGGCAGAGGCTGGGAAGTTTAGCAGCATCAAGACTTGACTATACACATTTGCGTACAACTGTTTCTTCCTGCCCTGAATCTACTTGTGCTGACTCCTAGATTGTGTTATTCCTTGAGGGACTCCCTGAAGAAAGTTCCCTAAATATTCCATTGTGTTATAGCCAAATGGAGTGATGAAGACAAATTGAGACCCAAACTGGGTGTGTAGCATTTTGGGAGATTTTGATAGGCTAAATAGAGACACTTGCAGTCTATACTGTTCCCCCAACAGTTCAGGTTCCATAACAGGATATCGTCTCTTGATCTAAGAACAGTACCCATCAATCAATCAATCGTATTGATTGAGCACGTACTGTGTGCAGAGCACTTGGGACAGTAAAATATAACAGAGTTGGTAGACATGTTCCCTGCCCACACAGAGCTCACAGTCTAGAGGGGGAGAGAGACATAAAAATAAATCATGGCTATGTACATAAGTGCTGTGGGGCTGATGGAGGGAGGAATAAAGGGTTCAAATCCAAGTGCAAGGGTATCACAGAAGGGAGAGGCAGTAGGGGAAATGAGGGTTTAGTCAGGGAAGGTCTCTTGGAGGAGATGTGATTTTAATAAGGCTTTGAAGGTGGGAAGAGTGGTGGTCTGTCGAACATGAGGGGAGGAGGGAGTTCCAGGTCAGAGGCAGGACATGAGTGAGGGGTCAATGGCAAGATAGATGAGATTGAGGTACAATGAGTAGGTTGGTGTTATAGGATTGAAGTGAGCATGCTTGGTTGTAGTAGGAAATCAGCAAGGTAAAGTAGGGCTCTGATACAGGCTCTGCCACTTGCCTGCTGTGTGACCTTGGGCAAGTTACTTAACTTCTCTGTGCCTCAATTACCTCATCTGTAAAATGGAGATTAAATCCTATTTCCCTGCTACTTATACTGTGAGCCCACTTGGGACAGGGACCGTGTGTCCAACCTGATTAACTTGTATCTACTTCAGTGCCTGGCACACAGTAAACATTTAACAAATATCATAATTAAATTATGTGGAGGTGGAGGGGCAACCACTGGAGGTGCTTTAGAAGTGCAGAAATGTAGACTGAATGTTTTTTTAGAAAAATGATCCGGGCAGCTGAGTGAAGTGTGAACTGGAGTGGGGAGAGACAGGAGGCAGGGAGGTTAGCAAGAAGGCTGATGCAGTAGTCAAGGTTGGGTAGGGTAAGTGCTTGGAAATAGGTTAAGTACTGGTGGATTCCAAGAATTAGATCACAATACTATGTCAAAAACCAAGGGAACTATGAATTGCTCCAGTCAATTAATGGTATTTTTTGAGCGCTTATTTTGTGCAGAGCACTTGTACTAAGTGCTTGAAAGAGGACAATAGAGTTGGTAGACATGATCTCCAATTTACCAACTGCAAGGCTCCATTTTGTACTAACCCAGCACAGCTCTTGCTAGCCAGCAGCCATCCAGTTATGTCCCCAAACTGTCAAATCAGTGCCAAGTTTTTGTTTCATCCAAATCTCCTTGAGTTTTATTCAGCTTCAATTCACTAGATCCCCAATAGGTGTGGACTAGCCCAACCAAACTGTTAAATCGATAAGATCTTCTGCAAAGCACTTTCAAAATAAAATTAAACCTTCTGAAAGCCTGACTCCTTCAAAGGAGTGAGTCCTCTAAAAATACATACCCTCCAATTCCATGACCATAATTAGTATTTGCATCTGGAAATCAGATCAGCATTAACTTTTTGCTTTAACTTAATTCTCCTTTTGCCATGACCTTCTGACTCCCAGGCCCGGGCTCTAGCCACTAAGTCATGCTGCTTCCCTAGTAGATCCAAGTGCCCAGCCCTCAATTTACTGATCAAGTCTTCAGACCCTTTGGACTTGGAATTCTAACAGGAATGATGAAATAGCTCAATTTGGGCAGCTGTGAATGTGGCCAGGGGATAAACTGGGGACAGAGCTTGGCCAGGGCTTGGCCTTGGCACCTCTCGATTTGGTCGTTCAGCTATGAAAATAAAAATAAAACCTGCAAACATCTTAGATGTCAGAAGTGTCAAGAAGTGGCGTTGCCTAGGGGAAAGAGCATGGGATTGGGAGTCAGAAGGACCTGGGTTCTAGTCCTGGCCCCGCCACTTGTCTGCTGTGTGACCTTGGGCAATTCACTTAACGTCTATGGGCTTCAGTTCTCTCCTCTGTAAAATGGGGATTAAGACTGTGAGCCCCACATGGAACAGGGACTGTATCCAACCTGATGATCTTGTATCTACCCCAATGTTTAGTACAGTGTCTGGCACACGGTAAATGGTTAACAAATACTATTTTTTTTTAAAGTGCCTAACTCTTAAACAGTACTATTCTAATAGTACTATTCTAGCAGTTGGTTCTTTTAAATAAACTTGATATAAGGGAATGTGCAGCAGTATTATTATCACTAGCAACATGTGAGAAGCAGCATGGCCTAATGGAAAGATCATGAGCCTTGGAGTCAGAAGAAACTGGGTTCTAATCCCAGTTCTCTCATTTGTCTGCTGTGTCACCTTGGGCAAGTCACTTAACCTCTATGTGCCTCAATTACCTCATCTGTAAAATGGGGATCGAGACTGTGAGTCCCATGTGGGACATGGACTGTCTCCATCCTGATTAGCTTGTTTCTACCGCAGTGCTTAGCCCTGTGCCTGCCACATGGTAAGTGCTTAACAAATGCCATTAAAAAAATTAGCAATGATACCCATTCATAACCACTTGAGCCGTGGTCCTTCTTTCATTACAAATTAAATACTGGATGTGGTACAGTCAGAGGGAGCACACACACACACACACACACACACACACACACACACACACACACACACACAATTTTAGCAGGCTTCCCCTTGGATATCAGGAATTAGTGGATAAGAGTTTTATCACAGAAATATAGAGGTAGAAGAGACTCGAAGATATCATCTGACCCAATCTCCTGCCTCAGGCAGTGAATGACTGGACCATCAAGGATGAATTCCCAATCAATTAATCAATCAATCAACCAACCAATCATAGTTATTGAGCACTTACTGTGTGCAGAGCACTGTACTAAACACTTAGGAGAGTACAATCTAAAAGAATTGGTAGACAGGTTTCCTGCGCACAACAAGCTCACAGTCTAGAGGGGGAGACAGACATTAGTATAAATAAATAAATACAGATATGTGCTATGAGGTTGTGGGTGGGGTAAACAAAGGGTGCAAATCCAAGTGCAAGGGAGATACAGAAGGGAGTGGGAGAAGAGGAACTGAGGGCTTAACTTGGGAAGGCCTCTTGGAGGAGATGTGATTTTAATGAGATTTTGAAGGTGGAGAGAGCGATCATCTGTCGGACATGAACGGAGAGGGAGTTCCAGGCCAGAGGCAAGTTGTGGGCAAGGAGGGGTTGGCGGTGAGTTAAACGAGCTGAAAGTACAGTGAGTAGGTTGACATTGGAGGAGTGAAGTGTGCAGACTGGATTATAGTAGGAAATTAGAAAGGTAAGGTAGATTGTATGTGGCTCAGTGGAAAGAGCATGGGCTTTGGAGTCAGAGGTCAGGGGTTCAAATCCCGGCTCTGCCAATTGTCAGCTGTGTAACTTTGGGCAAGTCACTTCACTTCTCTGTGCCTCAGTTTCCTCATCTGTAAAATGGGGATTAAGACTGTGAGCCCCCCAAGGGACAACCTGATCACCTTGTAACCTCCTCAGTGCTTAGAACAGTACTTTGCACATAGTAAGTGCTTAATAAATGACATCATTATTATTGTAAACTCCTCGTGGGCAGGGGTCATGTCTACCAACTCTGTTGTATTGTACTTTACCAAGCACTTAGTCCAGTGTTCTTCACACAGTAAGCTCTCAATAAATACTGTTGATTGACTAACAGATTGTTGGTGCTCCAGGACTGGAGGTTTAACAAGCTCCTTTGGTAACCTAACCCAGTGTTTGACCATTTTTAAATGTAACTGATTTCAGAGCCAGCAGAAAATTCTCAAGGGGAAAGCCCCAGATCAATTGTCTAAGTATATTTTAGAGAGCGGTTTTCACCTGTCTCCCTTTGTCATCACTACTCCTGGTCCCAGAATTCTCCAACTGCACCCACCATCAGTTTGCCAACATATAGGTTAGGATGAGCTCCTAGGCTCCTTGCCAAAGAAAAAGTGTGACCAGGAAAGTGAAAGTCCTCAAAGGAAACACCACCAATGCCAAATTCATGCCTAGAGGCCTTAAATTTTTCACTTGAAAAAAAATATTTTGCCAGTCTGCTGAACTGGGGGAGGTTCCTGAAGTACATCAGCCTGTGGGGAGGGGAGTGGAGGGTGGTCATCCCTTTTAAACAATCAAGTCTTTAGGTTTTTAACTAGATGTTAAATCCTAGTGCCACTCGCGGTTCAGTCGATTAATGTGTGTAGTTACAGAAGCATTATCCCCTTAAATGAGCTAACTGCATACCAACAACCCTCATTAAGTAGTTTCTTGAAGACGGTATTCTTGAAAGTACTTGTTGCACATGATGCAAGGCACATGAAGGGACCCAGGGATGCCATTCAAAGGTCCCTTTTATTCCCCCAACAGGCTACACCATAGGGCTCTTTCGTACTTGCCTTGAGTACCAAATACCAAGAAGAGAGAGAAGCTCCAAACAATGCTGATTTTCCCTTTATGTCCCCTTCTTGTTCCCCCTCCTTCCCTACCCCAAATCCTTCCCAATAAACAACCAGCCCCTAATTGCATTTAACCCCCATGTGCCAGGCAGAAGGCAAAAAAAGCAGAGACGACAGACACAGTCTCCGTTAAATGTTACTTTTGTACATTTTGCTGGGCAGCTGCTACTTGCATTGGGCAGCATTCCCACTTCTCCCAGCCCGGCCCCTCCAACTCAAACTCTTTCAAACTCACCACAACCTCCAGCACTTATGCATTTATTTATACCTATTTTGAAGACTTTTGCTTATATGCTTTTCAACTGCACATTTGATTACTTTCTTCAACTTGTAAATATTTTCCTGTCTGTCTCTCCTAACAGAGTGTAAACTCCTTGTGGATAGGGAATGTGTCACGTGCTCATTTTGTAGTCCTCAAACCCTTAGAATAGTGTGCAATGCACCCGCGGGCACTCAACAGATATTAATACTAGTATTATAATAACTCAGCCTTCCTTACTCTAAAAGCAAGATGTGTGTGTGTGTGTGTGTGTGTGTGTGTATAGCTACAATTCTATTTATTTTGATGGTATTGACACCTGTCTACTTGTTTTGTTTTGTTATCTGTCTCCCCCTTCTAGACTGTGAGCCCATTGTTGGGTAGGGACTGTCTCTATAAGTTGCCGATTTGTACTACCCAAGCGCTTAGAACAGTGCTCTGCACACAGTAAGCACTCAATAAATACGATTGAATGAATGAATGAATGAAGATAGGTTTTATTGGGTAAAAGTTCGGTAGAAGTCAGATTTGGGTTCTTAAGGGAAGACAGGCAATTGTAAGCTCCTTGAGGACAATGGTTGTGTCTACTCTATTGTACAATAGAATACTCTCCTAAGTGCTTAGTACAGTGCTCTATACACCTTAGGTACTCAGACCATGCCACTGACTGATCAAATGATTGATTGTGAGTGGTTTGCTCAGTTTCTCCTTGTTTCCATCTCAATATCCAGGCTTGGATTATATAGGAGGAAAAAGGTTCGTGTTGTTAGCAATCAGATCACTCCACCAGGTTCCCTTATTCCCCCACTTTTGTTACCCCAACATGACTCTTCAAACAGATATCCAACCAAGTTCCATAGGGGTCTGGCCATTTGCTTACCAAACCAGAAAGAAATTTTAAAACGACATTCATTTTTAAGGGAGTCTATGCTTCAATTTTGCATGCTTAACTCATCCACAAAAAGCTTCCCCGCCAATTGTACAGCAAGAAGGAAGACATCATTCATACATTCATTTAATCATTTATTGAGAACTTACAGTGTGCAGAGCACTGTACTAAACACTGGGAGGCGGGAAGAACAGATGGAACAAGTCAGGGAGATGCGAAAGGGAGTGAGAGGAGAGGAAAGGTGGGGCTTAGTCAGAGAAGGTCTCCTGGAGGCGATGTGCCTTCAATAAGGCTTTGAAAGTGGGGGAGAGTAGCTGTCGGATTTGAGGAGGGAGGATGTTCCAGGCCAGAGGCAGGATGCGAGGATGACGGGAGGCATCCAAAGCCTCAAGACTAAATATCTTTTTCTCTGGAGATAATGTGTTCCCTGATGAATAAATAAATAAATACGATGAATAAATACGATTGATGATGATGAGAGGATTAACCCTTCCAGAACCTTGGGGGAATCATTTTCTTCCAATTCTCTAAGGGTGACCATGTAACCTGGAAGAGTTCATCTGTTTCATCTGGGTGTGGTTTACCAGGTCCAAAGGAGGAGTTCTCTCACTCTTCCAAGTGTTAACCAAGTGGTCAGGCCATGCATGATACATTATTCAGGCTCTGAGATGAATTTACAGGTAAAAAAAAAAAAGAAATCACTTGGATCACTGAAAAAGAATGACAAATGGTTGACAGGTTAGCATTAGGCCTCTTTCCTCAAGACGACGAGTGTCTATGGGAGTGGTGTGGGCAGTTGGGGAGCAATATATCAGAAGTTTAAGACCAGGGCAAGGAATGTATTTTCCTTCATTAGTTTTCAAAATTCAACAACTGAATTGCCTGAGGTGCTAATTAGGGAAGGGCAAACCCTGCAGTGCTTTCATTTTGGATACATTTTTGTGCTGTTTTTTCAGAAGTGGAGTGTTGTGCAAAACCTAAATTGATTTTTACCTCCCCTCTCCCTGCCTTTGGTTTTGAAAGGAAAACCAAAGTGCCGCAGTAAGCTCATTGTGGGCAGGGAATGTCTCTTTATTATTGTATTGTACCCTTTCAAGTGTTTAGTACAGTGCTTCTCACACAATAAGCACTGAATAAATATGATTGAATGAATGTTTTGGTTTTGTCAGACATTTCCAAGATCTGAATGATGGTTAGGGAGATAAGGGTCTTTTTTTTTCATGTCTTTTCACTGACAAGAGAAGGCAAGCTTTGCTAAGAATGACAAAATGTAACTCTCTAACCAGGATCTGTGTAGTTAAAGAAGACTGGAGACTAATTCCTGTGTTAACAACGATGGTATTTGTTAAGCACTTACTATGTGCCAAGCACTGGAGTAATAATAAATAATAATAATAATAATAATAACAATAATAATGCTGGCATTTAATAAGCACTTACTATGTGCAAAGCACTGTTCTAAGTGCTGGGGAGGTTACAAGGTGATCAGGTTGTTCCAGGGGAGGCTCACAGTCTTAATCCCCATTTTACAGATGAGGTAACTGAGGCCCAGAGAAGTTAAGTGACTTGCCCAAAGTCACACAGCTGACAATTGGCAGAGCCAGAATTTGAACCCCTGACGTCTGACTCCAAAGCCCGGGCTCTTTCCACTGAAAAGTAGTCAGGTTGTCCCACATGGGGCTCACAGTCTTAATCCCCATTTTACAGAAGAGGTAACTGAGGCATGGAAGTGAAGTGACTTGCCCAAGGTCACACAACAGACAAGTGGTGGATCTGGGATTAGAACTCACGTCCTCTGACTCCCAAGCCCGCATTATTGCCACTAGGCTATGCTGCTTCTTTATTCAAATCAATTAGTGGAAAACCAGAAAAGTTTATTATGTGAAGATTGACAATCTGGTTATAATTAGTGAGTCCAAGATAAATGCTTGCAGGTTAAAATGAATGAGGCAAATGTATATTTCACATCACCTGATGAATTCAGCTTATTGAAGGGGGATGAGTAAAGAAGAAAGCAAAGAGGAGAGAGAGGAGAGATCAATGGTGAGGCTTTTGCGGAAAGCTTTTGTGGGGGGAAAGTTTTCTCCCATGGCTTCTGGGTTCTACAACCCCCCACAAAAGCTTTCCACAAAAGCCTCACCATTGATCTCTCCTTTCTCTCCTCTTTGCTTTCTTCTTTACTCAAGAAGAAAGGACAAGAGACTCACTTAAATCTCTGGAACCCCTGCCTCTAGTGGTATAGTTACTACCTGAGCAGATAGTATAGTTACTACCTGAGAAGTGGTATAGTTACATGCCCCCAGTGGAATAGTTACTACCTGAGCAGATGCACAGATGGCCAAGGGAGGTAAAGGCTGGTGGCAGAGCCTCGGAAGTAACGGACAGGTCAGTGCTGAAGCCAGGTCAAATCCTAGAGCCACAGGAAGAGGGGCAACTCCTTGGTCCTTAAACCAGAAGCTGGTATGCCAGGCAGGACCTGTGCTGAGGATTGTCAGGTCAGAGTCTATTTCTGGAAAACTTCTCCCTCTGTCTAGCACCAGTCCAGTGCCTTGAACATGCATGTGCTTCCTTTGACTGTGATGGTTTTTAAGCAAAGAAACATCAACCCTGAGCACTTTAGCTCTGGCTTTTTGTTGTTGCTTTGGGAAGAAGTTGCTTCAATAAGAAGAAGAATGGTGGAATTTGTTAAGCACTTACGGTGTATCAAGGGTTGGGGAATATACAAAATAATCAGATCAAATGCAGTCCCTGACCTGAGGTTCACAATCTAAGCAAGAGGGAGACAGGTATTGAAGCCCTATCACTGATTAATTCATCGGTTGATTTTTACAGACGAAGAAACAGAGGCACAGGGAAGTTAAGTGACTTGCCCAAGGCTACAGGGCAGCAAGTGGTGAAGCCGAGATGAGAACCCAGGTCCTCTGACTCCCGGGGCCATCCTCTTTCCACTGGGCAAAGTGTCTTGTCCCTTTTTTCTGCCCTATTTTTGAAGAACATCTTCTGATCACTGCTAGTGAAGTATCCTAGTCCACGGAAGGCAAATGAAAATGCTGGCCGGTGGTCACCCTTTCGGCGATGCCAGCGACTCTGAATTGCAGACTCCTCCAAACCACAATGGCGACCTCACCCTGCAGCAGCTGTAAAATGGAAATGCAATCACACAAAGAATTATCAGCTTTATGAATTGAGGAGTCTTGACACTACTTGACATTCATTCTCAATTACCAAGTTCAGGTTTCTCGCCTTCACTGAGCAGCACTACAGAATATCTCAAGTAAATGAGTAGATTCTGGGCACCCACGATGGTGTAAGGAGCCTGCTTCACTGCTTCAAAGGGCCTGGGTCAGCCAACAAAGCATTAGGCATTAAATTATTTCTGACAGCAGCCACGGGCTATTAGAAATGGAACCCTTCTCTCTCTTTCAGATGTTTATCTTTGAAGAAAGCACTCACTTCTTTATTGCAGCCATAAACTCTGTTATAATGATAAAAATAAAAAGGCATTTGACATGTGGCTGGGACGGACCACGGAAAGTGTTAATTGGTGGGTTTCACACTTCTTTCACTTACTAGTTACAAGGTAGGACTTGCAAGCACAGAACCCCAAATGAAGGTGTGTTGATAAATAGCCATAGACCTGAGCCCAGGATGGATCAGATCACTTGTCTGAAACATGAACTGAATAGATATCAGTTTGTATGGGGGGTTGGGGGGAGGGAATTTTGTCCAGACCTGTGTGTGTTTGGCGGCGGGTGTTTGTCTTAACCTCATTAATTACAGGCTACTAGGTGCAAAGGCACCAATGGAATTTGACATTTTTGTAGTAGTAGTAGCATTTATTAAGCTCTTACTGTATGCAGAACCCTGTATTTAGCTCTAGGAGAGAATACTCATGTGGGAAACAGACATGGGCCCAGTTCAATCAGCCATTTTGAACCTTTTCCCTTTAGTTTATCTGTAGCGTATAAAACTCCTCACTATTGGCTTCAAAGCTGTCCATCACCTTGCCCCTTGTTACCTAACCTCCCTTCTCTCCTTCTACATCCCAGCCCACACACGCCACTCCTCTCCCATCTCACAGGCCCGCAACCTTGATGTCATCCTCGACTCCGCTCTCTCGTTCACCCCACACATCCAATCCGTCACCAAAACCTACCAGTCTCACCTCCACAACATCACCAAGATCCACCCTTTCCTCTCCATCCAAACCGCTACCTTGCTGGTTCAATCTCTCATCCTATCCTGACTGGATTACTGCATCAGCCTCCTCTCTGATCTCCCATTCTCCTGTCTCTCCCCACTTCAGTCTATACTTTACTCGGCTGCCTGGATCATCTTTGTGCAGAAATGCTCTGGGCATGTCACTCCCCTCCTCAAAAATCTCCAGTGGTTGCCTGTCAACCTACGGATCAAGCAAAACCTCCTCACTCTCGGCTTCAAGGCTCTCCATCACCTTGCCCCCTCCTCCCTCACCTCCCTTCTTTCCTTCTCCAGCCCAGCCCGCACACTCCGCTCCTCTGCCGCTAACCTCCTCACTGTACCTCGTTCTCGCCTGTCCCGCCATCAACCCCCGTCCCACGTCCTTCCCCTGGCCTGGAATGTCCTCCCTCCACACATCCACCAAGCTTGCTCTCTTCTTCCCTTCAAAGCCCTACTGAGAGCTCACCTCCTCCAAGAGGCCTTCCCAGACTGAGCCCCCTTTTTCCTCTCCTCCTCTCCATCGCCCCCGCCCTACCTCCTTCCCTTCCCCACAGCACTTGTACATATATTTGTACAGATTTATTACTCTATTTTACTTGTACATATTTACTATTCTATTTATTTTGTTAATGATGTGCATATAGCTATAATTCTATTTGTTCTGACGATTTTGACACCTGTCTACATGTTTTGTTTTGTTGTCTGTCTCCCCCTTCTTGACTGTGATCCTGTTGTTGGGTAGGTACCGTCTCTATATGTTGCCAACTTGTACTTCCCAAGCGCTTAGTACCGTGCTCTGCACACAGTAAGCGCTCAATAAATACGATTGAATGAATGAATGAATGAATGAGTGAATGAATGGTACTAACCTTCTCACTGTGCCTCGTTCTCACCTGTCCTGCTGTCAACCCCTGGCCCATGTCCTACCACTGGCCTGGAATGCCCTCCCTCCTCAAATCTGCCAAACTAGCACACTTCCCCCCTTCAAAGCCCTACTTAAAGCTCACCTCCTCCAGGAGGCCTTCCCAGACTAAGCCCCCCTTTTGCTCTGCTCCCTATCCCCTCCCCATCGCCCTGACTCGCTCCCTTTTCTCTACCCCCATCCCCGCCTCACAGCACTTGTGTATGTATGTACATATTTATAATTATAATTCTATTTATTTTTTATTAATGAGGTGTATATATCTATAATTCTATTTATTTATAATAATAATGATGGCATTTATTAAGGGCTTACTATGCGCAAAGCACTGTTCTAAGCACTGGGGAGGTTACAAGGTGATCAGGTTGTCCCACGGGGGGCTCACAGTCTTCATCCCCATTTTACAGATAAGGTAACTGAGGCACAGGGAAGTTGCATGACTTGCCCAAAGTCACACAGCTGACAATTGGCAGAGCCGGGATTTGAATGCATGACCTCTGACTCCAAAGCCCGTGCTCTTTCCACTGAGCCACGCTGCTTCACAATGCTTTATAATGATGCTACTGATGCCTGTTTACTTGTTTTGATGTCTGTCTCCCTGCTTCTAGACTGTGACCCCATTATGGGCAGGAATTGTCTCTATTTGTTGCTGAATTGTACTTCCCAAGCATTTAGTACAGTGCTCTGCATAAAGTAAGTGCTCAATAAATACGATTAAATGAATGAATGAATGACTTTTGATTTTGCCCCATCTCCATCCCCGCAGCACTTATGTACATATCTTTAAATTACAGATTATAAATTACTTATTCATTATTTATAAATTACTTATTACTTAATATCTTTCTCCCCCTCTAGACTGTAAGCTCATTGTGGGCAGGGAATGTGCCTGCTAATTCTGTTGTGACATACTCTCCCAAACACTTGATACACTACAATATATATATTAACCACTATATATATGTTTTCTTCTCTAGGGCTAGTACTAGGCAAGTGGGGAGTCTGGACATTTTAATTCCCATAATGGATTTCTTTTTAATTGCATCAAGTTTTCCATAAAACTTTCCAGGCCAAAATGGATTTAAGCTGATTTATGCATCCATCATCATCATCATCATCATCATCATCGTCAGTATTTATCGAGTGCTTACTGCATGCAGAGCACTGTAGTAAGTGCTAGGGAGAATACAACAGAGTTGGTAGACACATTACCTCTCCACAATAAGCTTACAGTATATAGGGGAAGACAGACACAATATAAATCAATAATTCATAATATATAATTTATATTTATATATAAGTATATATATACTGCCAATTCTGCCACAGGTTGCTCCAATGAATTTTCAGCATCTCTTCTGTTGCCAACTGAAGCAACATTCTGGGATGTGAGATCTGGAAGATTTGATCATATTTTAATGTGACATAAATGTATTGCTTTTTCTCCTTCCTCACTCTGTAAAAGATCTGGAGTTGGGAGGCAGCATGGCCTAATAGTAAGAGTAGAGGACAAGAAGCAGAAGACCTGGGTTCTAATACTGCCACTGTCTGCTGAATGAACATAACTTCTCTGTGCCTCAGTTTCCTCATTTGTAAAATGGGAATAAAATACTTGTTCTCCCTCTTGGACTGTGAGCCTCATGAGGGATAGGAACTGTGCCCCATTTGATTATCCCCCTCTAGACTTTAAGCTTCTCCCTCTAATAATAATAGTGATCTTTGTTAAGCACTTACTATGTGTAATGCACTGTGCTAAGCACTTGGGTAGTTACAAGATAATCAGGTCCCATATGGGGCTCACAATCTAAGGAAACAGGAGAGCAGGTGTTGAATCCCCATTTTGCAGATGAAGGAACTGAAGCCAAAGAAGTGAAGTGACTTGCCTAAGGTCACATAGCAGGCCAGAATTAGAACCCAGGTCCTCTGACTCCCAGGCCCATGCTCGTTTCACTAGGCCATGCTACTTCTCTGTAGACTGTAAGCTCCTTGTGGGCAGGGAGTGTGTCTACCAACTCTGTTGTATTGTACTCACCCAAGTGCATGTGCTTTGCACATATTAAGTGCTCAATAGATACCATTGATTGATTGATTGATCAAGTGCTTAATAAATGCCATTATTATTATTACTGTCAGTTTTGTGGGAGTGTATGTGTGTGTGCATGTGTCAATCAATCAATGTTTTTATTGAGCACTTACTATGTGCAGTACACTGAACTAAGCACTTGAGAGAGAGGAACACAATAGAGTCGGCGGACACGTTTCCTGCCCACAATGAGCATATGTGTATCGTGTATTATGTATCGGTTCTAGTTCCAGCTCTGCCACTTGTCTCCTGTGTGTCCTTGGGCAAGTCACTTAATTTCCCTCTGCCTCAGTTACCTCATCTGTAAAATGGGGACTAAGACTGTGAGCCCTATGTTGGATGGGGACCATGTCCAACCCTATTATCTTGTATCTACCCCAATGCGTAGTACAGTGTCTGGCACACAGTAAGTGCTTAACAAATACCATTAATAAAAAAATAGTAAAAAGGAAGAGGAGAACATGTATTGAATCACCATTGCACAGAGGAGAATACTAAGGGCCAGAGAAGTCAAGGGAAGGGACGTGTAGTAGTATGGCCTTCCTTTCCTGGGAGTCAGAAGGACTAGGGTTCTAATCTTGGCCCTGCCACTTATCTGTTGTGTGGCCTTGGGCAAATCACTTAATTTCTCTGGGCCTCAGTTTCCTCAACTGTAAAATGGGGATTCAAAACCTGTTCTCCCTCCCACTTAGACTCTAGCCCCATGTGGGGTAGGGACTGTGTCTGATCTGATTAAATTCTATCTACCCCAGCACTTAGAACAGGGATTGAGTCATAAGTCCTTAACAAATACCATAAGGGAGAGAAAGGAAGGAAGGAAGGAAGGAAGGAAGGAAGGAAGGAAGGAACGAAGGAAGGAAGGAAGGAAGGAAGGAAGGAAGGAAGGAAGGAAGGAAGGAAGGAAGGAAGGAAAGGAGGGAGGGAAGGGAAGGGAAGGAGGGAGGGAGGGAGGGAGGAAGGAAGGAAGAAAGAAAAAAGAAAGAAAGAGAGAGAGGGAGAGAGAGAGAAAGAAAGAAAGAAAGGAAAAAAGAAAGAGAGTAAGAAAGAGAGTAAGAAAGAAAGAAAGAAAGAGTAAGGGAGGATGAAAAGACTGTGTGAGAGATCCTGGACTGCTATATGAATGCAGGATGCTACTTAAACATCATACATAAACATGATAAAAGCATGATATCATGTTGCCATGATGTTTATGTATTTTGCAATCGGCTGTTTCCTTTTTCCTTTTTGAAGCGCTTCATAGTTCTCAGTTTGTCCTCTGAGTCACTTGTGTTGTTCCTGTATTATCACATTTGCTTAGTTAGTATTATTCATTTACACTTTTTAACTTTTGCATTTCAACTCCAGTGACCTGTATTCAGGACTGAGACATTGGAACTTCTGAAGTTTTACCCAGGCTCCATTACTGACTTACTGTGTAGCCCTGAGTTAGTCATTTAACAATATTTCTGTCTGGGTTTCCTCATTTCCTCATTCCTCGACTCCACTCTCTCATTCACCCCTCACATCCAAGCCATCACCAAAACTTGCCGGTCTCAGCTCCGCAACATTGCCAAGATCCTCCCTTTCCTCTCCATCCAAACCGCTACCCTGCTCGTTCAAGCTCTTATCCTATCCCGTCTGGACTACTGCACCAGCCTTCTCTCTGATCTCCCATCCTCGTGTCTCTCCCCACTTCAATCCATACTTCACGACGCTGCCCGGATTGTCTTTGTCCAGAAACGTTCTGGGCATGTTACTCCCCTTCTCAAAAATCTCCAGTGGCTACCAGTCAATCTGCGCATCAGGCAGAAACTCCTCACCCTAGGCTTCAAGGCTCTCCATCACCTCGCCCCCTCCTACCTCACCTCCCTTCTCTCCTTCTACAGCCCAGCCCGCACCCTCCGCTCCTCTGCCGCTAATCTCCTCACCGTGCCTCGTTCTCACCTGTTCCGCCGTCGACCCCCGGCCCACGTCATCCCCCTGGCCTGGAATGCCCTCCCTCCGCACATCCGCCAAGCTAGCTCTCTCCTCCCTTCAAGGCCCTACTGAGAGCTCACCTCCTCCAGGAGGCCTTCCCAGACTGAGCCCTCTCCTTCCTCTCCCCCTCATGCCCCTCTCCATCCCCCCGTCTTACATCCTTCCCTTCCCCACAGCACCTGTATATATGTATATATGTTTGTACATATTTATTACTCTATTTGTTTATTTTACTTGTACATATCTATTCTATTTATTTTATTTTGTTAATATGTTTGGTTTTGTTGTCTGTCTCCCCCTTCTAGACTGTGAGCCCACTGTTGGGTAGGGACTGTCTCTATATGTTGCCAACTTGTACTTCCCAAGCGCTTAGTACAGTGCTCTGCACACACTAAGCGCTCAATAGATACGATTGATTGATTGATTGATTGTTTTGTAATATCAAGATAACATCCGTACATCCCTTTAAAATAGGAAAACAATTTCTGTTTACATCACTTCTTCATCAGACACCCAAAGCCTGCATTACTATAATCTAAGGCCAGGGCTTTCTTCTTTCAGTGACATCCACTATAATGCTGTAATCACTGTTGACACTGTAAAGTCTCTTAAAATACTCAAATTGCTCTTCTCCAAGGGAGAGTGATATAATAGATGTGGAATTCAATGACATGTAGGCAATATTCCTATGAACTTTTTCCCTACGCATAAATCACGGCTGGCTTCTCTGGGGGACTGTATCCAGCACCAAGTAAAGGGACCAATCTTAGAGGAAGGAGGAGTTAGTTACTCATGAAATTAGCATAAGGGTTTAGGAAATGTTTGCCATTCTTGTTTGTGTTTTCAAATCTTTGTGTCCCTACTTAGACACATCAAAACTCTCTATAGACTAGCATAAGGCTAGTCATCACAGCCAAGATTAAATAAATAGGCCTTGTTTCGTGACAAATATAAAACATGTGTGACCTTACATTATTAAGAAATACATTAGCCCCAACATTATTTATTTGGGATATTCACGTTGACAACGTCTCACGAATGTCAATCTTTTCAAATGGCTAAAAACCTGTTTAAAATGGATTAGTCTTCTTACTTCACAGTGGGAGAAATAATGAGAGGGATACAAATGTAAATGAGCCCTTTTTGTTGAGCACAACATTCATAGCAAACGCTTGCATTACAAAGGACGCTCTATGGCTCTGAAGGTGTGAAGTGGTTCCAGGATCTGGCCGATACTTGCTGCCATCTGCTGGTCACCCAAAAACTCCCCAG
Source organism: Tachyglossus aculeatus (assembly GCF_015852505.1). Classification (NCBI taxonomy): domain Eukaryota; kingdom Metazoa; phylum Chordata; class Mammalia; order Monotremata; family Tachyglossidae; genus Tachyglossus; species Tachyglossus aculeatus. The sequence goes on along the minus strand of NC_052098.1, from coordinate 7,682,966 downwards.
AAAGGGTTCGCTTGAGGAGATCCGCTTGTATGTTGGGGGGAAGCTGGTTATTTATTCATTCAATCGTATTTATTGAGCGCTTACTGTGTGCAGAGCACTGTACTAAGCGCTTGGGAAGTACAAGAGAGAAGCAACGTGCCTCAGTGGAAAGAGCCCGGGCTTTGGAGTCAGAAGTCATGAGTTCAAATCCCGGCTCTGCCAATTGTCAGCTGTGTGACTTTGGGCAAGTCACTTAACTTCTCTGGGCCTCAGTTACCTCATCTGTAAAATGGGGATTAAGGCTGTGAGCCCCCCGTGGGACAACCTGATCACCATGTAACCTCCCCAGTGCTTAGAACAGTGCTTTGCACATAGTAAGCACTTAATAAATGCCATTATTATTATTATTATTATTACAAGTCGGCAACATACAGAGACGGTCCCTACCCAACAACGGGTTCACAGTCTAGAAAGGGGAGACAGACAACAGAACAAAACATGTAGACAGGTGTCAAAACCATCAGAATACATAGAATTATAGCTATATGCACATCATTAACAAAATAAATAGAATAGTAAATGGGTACAAGTAAAATAGAGTAATAAATCTGTACAAATATATGCAAGTGCTGTGGGGAGGGGAAGGAGGTAGGGCGGGGGGGATGGGGAGGAGGAGAGGAAAAAGGGGGCTCAGTCTGGGAAGGCCTCCTGGAGGAGGTGAGCTCTCAGTAGGGCTTTGAAGGGAGGAAGAGAGCTAGTTTGGCGGATGTGTGGAAGGAGGGCATTCCAGGCCAGGGGAAGGATGTAGGCCTGGGGTCGACGGCCAGACGAGAACGAGGTACAGTGAGGAGGTTGGCGGCAGAGGAGCGGAGGGTGTGAGCTGGGCTTAGCCAGGTGCTTGGCTATCCCTCTCCCCCGGTAGGCATCGGGGACCTCCATGTGCTGCAGGTCCACGATCCTCTTTCCCACCTACTCATAGAGCAGGACCGCCGGGTCATGACAACCATTCAGTCTGACTGTGAATTGCCTCCGTTTCCGATTGTGTTCCACGTGGATGGGGCAGTTCTGCTCCAGGGTGTTGAGCTGAGCTGAATGGGCCATGGGTTATCAGAATGAAGCTCGGTAATCAGAACAATCAGATTCCAAACTGACGTGGCAGGGGCCCGGGGAGGAGGGGGTTGATGTTGGATGACTGAACGAACTTGGACCCGAACCTATTGGAGGTGGCTGAACCCGTTTGTTCAGTTATCCACACTTTCAGTGACCTGAATTGACCTTATTCCGATTCATCAATCATTCAATCATTCATTTAATTCATCAGTGGTATTAATGGAATTAATTAATGGGAACAGCATAGCTTAGTGGAAAGAGCCCGGGCTCTGCCACTTGTCTGCTGCTGTGCCTCAGGTTGTCAGGTTGGAAAATTGACAATTTAACTGGGGAAAACTTCCAAGATCTTGCTTTTTTTCGTTAAACTCTTTTTTTGTTGTTGCTTACTGCAGTTGCTTAAATTGATAGCTTCTTTAACTCAGACCAGGTGGATACTAGGAAAGCCTGGAATTCTTACCCAGGGAAAATTCCCTTTGTAAATGGAACGTTGTTTCTACAATGTAGGGGACCAGAGAACCCAAGGATAGCTGCCTTCTCCATTTCCCTCCTATTTCTGGGCTGACCCAAGGGGAATAGTTCTGGGTTGTGTCCCAACTCCTCCCATCTAAATGGTGATTTGTATCCAACCTGACAAAAATGCCCATAGAATAGAGACAAGAAAAACACACGTCGGATCACTAGATTATCTGAAATAGTTTTTAAAAAGGTTTTGAAAGTTTCACTTGGGAGTAGTGACAAACGAAATAATCAATAGTATTTACTAATCATCTACTTGTGCAGAACACTGTACTAAGCACTTGGGATAGTGCAATAAAGTTAGAAGCCACAATTCGTGCCATTAAGGACCTTACAACCTAAAGGTTAATGTAGTCCTTGCCCCAGATCTGGGACCAACTTACAGGTTGGCTTTCAGCAAACTGTTGAACTCCTCACAGACTCTGTTTCCCCATCTACAAAATGAGGATAATAACCTTGGCATCTGACTTGCCTCTCAAGTGTCTTTGGAGATTCACCCATTCACCCATGTCCTGTATAACAAGCTGTCCTAAGTGGTGAGGTAGATTCAAGGTAATTAGGTAGGACACAGTTTCTTTTCCCACAAGGGGCTCACAGCCTAAATAGGAAGGAAAATGGGTATTTAATCCCCCATTTTATAGATGAGGAAAGTGTAGCCCAGAGAAGTTAAATGACTTTCCCAAGGTCATACAACAGGCAAGTGGTAGAGGAAGGATTAGGACCCAGGTCTCTTTACCCCCAGGTCTGTGTTCCTTCCATCAAGCCACACTGCTTCCTGGTTGTCACCTTACCCATTGGAGATTAGAAATGACAAAATTTTTGGCCCTTAGTTATTTCCTTTTGGCCTACAAACCCAGTAGATTTATAGCAGGGCAACACTTCTTTGCCCTTAAGAGGAAGAGAATGACTGGTGATGGGAATAAAGGCTGTTCAATCTATGCCTAATTTTGGAAGAGGCAGGTGTTTGGGGCCTACATTCTGGCAACACCAGAACAAGGGACGAAACTCACACACAAAGTTCCATCAATCAGAGGCATCAAAGGGTGATGGGCTTCAGCTCCTCCAGGCAATTCCCACATGACGGTCTTTATCCTTGACATACCCCTTACCTCACATCAGTGATGACTGGCATTGGACCCTTCTGGCTTTTCCTGAAATGCTCTCAGCTGTGCCTCAGTTCTGCTGCCCTAATGATTATGGGATCATGATGAAAATCACTATTGACTTTCATTAGGCTGGAGATCAGGGCTACGAGAGGTAGCTTCCTTTTTAAGCAAGGTGAACTTGCCCCAACCATATGGGTTTTAATTACAGATTCCTACCAGTTCATAGTTCAGGAAAGGTGGCAATTGAAAGTTTTTGTTGCACTTTCTGTTGTGAGCCTCCTTCTAGACTGTGAGCCCGTTGTTGGGCAGGGACCGTCTCTATACATTGCCAACTTGTACTTCCCAAGCGCTTAGTACAGTGCTTTGCACACAGTAAGCGCTCAGTAAATATGAATGAATGAATGAATGAATGTTGTTTCTATGCAATACCCTTTAGTTGTACATAAGCTTATCTTGTGGCTCATGCAATGTTGTAAGTAGGCCTTCGTGTAGGCATTTTGGGGAGGGGAGATTGAAGTGTTGAAACAAAATCTGTTGAACTTCATACACAGTGAATTCAGTACCCAGTTATTAAATTATTAAATAAATTTCACAAATTGTTTTTGAAACACACCATCTTCATTTCTCAATAATACCCTCAGTTTTAACCAGATGCATCTAGGAAAAATGGGTGGGGGCACAAGGAAAAACAAAGAACACGAATTTCATAACTGGTAGGGCAAAACACTATTGAAATTAATTTTTATTGTCTCGATGGCATGTTTCTTCTTCGTGGGTTTTTTTTTTAACATATGAGAAGGAGTGTGATCTATTGGATAGAGCATGAGCCTAGGAGTCAGAAAAACCTGGGTTCTAATCCCAGTTCTAATCTAATCTAAGAAGTCTCTGTGCCTCAGTTACATCATCTGTCAAATGGGAAGTAAGACTGCGAGCCCCATGTGTGACATGGACTATGCTGAACCTGATTAGCTTGTATCTACCCTAGCGGTTAGTGCAGTGCCTGGCACATGGTAAGCATTTAACAAATACTACTTTTTAAAAAAGACACTGAGGAAAACTAAAACAGAATTTTCCAGTCAAATTTCTAAAGGATCCTGTCACTGTCATATAAAAATCTACAACTATACAGGTTTGGTGGCAGATGTTGCTGGGGAGGGGGCCAGAGGACTTGGTTTCCTGGGTTCAGAAAGGTTTTAGAGGGGACAGGGAGTGGTAAATGGTGGAGGGAAATAGAAAAGGTTGCCACACTCCTAGAGCCTGCAGAAAAAGCTGCCACCTCTCCTTCCTATATAAATATCAGGAAGTTCCTGTCTCTCCCCCTACAACTTCCACTGCCACCCAGGAGCAACATTCTGCGGATCACATACCTTTAGCCATTCATTAATGAATTAGGGCAAGCTCGAGCAGGAAAGATTCTAGGTTTGAGAGTAGGGGACCCTAGCATCAATCCAGTTTCACTCACCCTATGTTTCTGTGGAGAGCCAGAGCCTGGGTCACTCAAAGACAGAGCAATTAAGCATCCCTCTCTGGGAAAACAGTACACAGAAATGAAATAAGGAACAATTCCGCAAATATAGGATTTCTGGCACTGTAGACATTATGGTCAACATTCAGATGTGATGATAATGTTATAAAGACCCTTGAAAACTATTTATGTGCTCAAATCTCTTTAAGAAATTAGACCATTTTTATTGCGAGTTTACACTACTTAGGTTCTTTAATGTATAGGTAAAAAGTTTAAAGTACAGCAAATCTAAGTTTACACAAGGTTTTTGATATTAAAGGATTTATCAGTTTATGAAATATATCCAAAATAAGTTTCTACTGTCCCCCAAATTGATACTTAGAAGTAACTATCTGAATGTTGTAGACTAGAATCAGTAATCTTGTTCTAGGAGGTTTCAATAATATCTCAATCATCATCATAATAATGGCACTGATTAAGCAGATCAAGCAGTCCCTGTCCCACATGGGGCTCACAGTGTGAGAGTGGGGGAGAACAGTTTTTTTTTTTAATCCTTATTTGACAGATGAGGAAATGAGACACAGAGAAGTCAAATGACTTGTCCAAGATCACACAGCAGAGATGGGATTAGAATCCAGGTCTCCTGATGCTCTCTCTCTCTCTACTAGGCTAATCTGTACTGATAGTCTGAGGGGGTGTTTTGGCTTTTGACTTCTGGGATGCGGAGGACAGGACAGGACAGGACTCATGTCTACCAACTTTATAATATTGAACTCCTGCCGTCGACCCCCGGCCCATGTCATCCCCCTGGCCTGGAATACCCTCCCTCCCCACATCCGCCAAGCTAGCTCTCTTCCTCCCTTCAAGGCCCTACTGAGAGCTCACCTCCTCCAGGAGGCCTTCCCAGACTGAGCCCCTTCCTTCCTCTCCCCCTCCTCCCCCCTCCATCTTCCCCGCCTTACCTCCTTCCCTTCCCCACAGCACCTGTATATATGTATATATGTTTGTTTGTATTTATTACTCTATTTATTTATTTATTTATTTTACTTGTACATATCTATTCTATTTATTTTATTTTGTTAATATGTTTTGTTTTGTTCTCTGTCTCCCCCTTCTAGACTGTGAACCCACTGTTGGGTAGGGACCATCTCTATATGTTGCCAACTTGTACTTCCCAAGCGCTTAGTACAGTCCTGTGCACACAGTAAGTGCTCAATAAATATGATTGATTGATTGATTGATTGACTCTTAAGCACTTAGTACAGTGCTCTGCAAACAGTAAGTGCTCAATTCATTCAATCGTATTTATTGAGTGCTTACTATGTGCAGAGCACTGTACTAAATACCACTGATTGATTGATTGACTGAAAAGACAGTGTACTAAGTGTTTTGTGCCAAGCGCTTAGTACAGTGCTTGGCAAAAAGTAAGTGCTCAACCAGTACCATTAAAAAAAAATCACTGTGCCATCTTGTATACAAAGGACAGCTCTTCCTTCATGCAAATATACATTATTGTTTGAGGTCTTGCATTAATCTTGGAAAAAAATGTTAACATGCCACTTGAATGGAAAGCAAAATTAATTCAGAAAAAACTGGTCTGTTTCTTGGCAGATGTTATGTGATTAGTCCATTCTTTATTTTTAAATTGATTTTTATATTAAGTTATCCATAAATATTGTGATAATACTCCAAATGTAATGAACAAAATTAATGCATGTGTATGCGGGAACACATACCTTATTATGAACTAAATCACTACATTTTTTTATATTGGAAAAATTTAGTCTGGGAACAAAGATTTCATTGCTTTGGATTGACAATTACTAATTATTTGTGGAGAGTTGAGAGTCTGGAAACCCGGGAAAGAATTATGAAGTGAAGAGATATTTCATCTTTGTTTCAAGGATTAACATCTATCATTTTTTCTGTTATCCCAAACACTTCTGAATTTGGGTTCATTTTTTTTTCGTCCAGAATGAACATGTGGATTTATGTGCATGGTTATTTTGAAGAAAAAAATTAATAATTTCCCATGGTTTGAGCACTTTTATTTCTTTGTTTTCTTAAAACTGCTCCTAACACTTTGAAAAGCAAACCATGACTAGACAGAATTGTCAAAGGATATATATCCAAAGACATTTAAAAAATCTAATATCCATCTTTCTGATAAATTCTAGCTAACTGGTCAAAAAAATTAGAGGATTTTGGAATGTGGAGATATATCACACTCTTCTGGCTTGTGTGGGTATTAAACTCTCCACTGAAAGTGAATTTATTCTCCAGAAATTTCTCTGTGCTTGGTTGGATATGATAGCAGCCTTGTGAGATATAGATGGATCATACAAAAAAAATCATACTTTTCTCTGCAATACATTGCATTTATTGCTCATAAACTCCTGGTATTCATGTCAATAAAAATGAATTGCTAGCTTCTCTTTTCAGCTTTGCCATTTCTGTGCCAGATTCTCCTGTTGATCTGCAAGGATTGACATACATGGCCCGTTTTCCAAGGTTGGTGGATAAAACCTCTAAAACCATAAAGATATACAAGTGCAGAGAAGAAAATTGCCCCAAGAGAGGAAATGAGTTAGCAGTTACAGCTGAGTGTGGGAATCAGGATTTCTGTTTCCGTTGTCAGTTTGGCAAGGCTTTGCATATCTATATTACCCATTTATATGTGTGTATTTAGACATCCCTGCATATATCATGTATCTCTAGAAGTGAATGATGTATACATCCATAGACACAAGTGTCCTATTTTAAACAATGGATGAGCCACAGTCCAATCTCAAAGACTGAAGGCTGAGAACATGTACAAAGGAATTAATTATTGTGCTAGCGGTTTCTGCGGTGCCACTTGCCCACTCTTGTCCTTGTCAGTCATGTTCCCATGGGGGCAGAGGGTGCAACAAGTGAGTAGGTTGGCAGGGATGCAGCACACTACAAAATGCTTGCAATAATTTCATAGACAAAAATCCAATTATGGCCAATGTGACCCCAGGATAATGCAGATACGCGGGCAGTTGCCAGGGTAGCTGGTTCAGTAGGTCCCGCGGTCTTTGCCACCCACGGAAGGCAGCTATTGTCAGGATTCCTAATGAACATGCCTATCATGTGAGATGTCCTAGATAGTTCTTTAGTCAGTCAATCAATCAATCAATGGTATTTATTAAGCATTTACTGTGTGCAGAACACTGAGGTAAGCACTTGGGAAAGGATGATGTAATAAAATAATAATACTAATGGTACTTGTTAAGCGCTTACTATGTGCCAAGCACTGTCCTAAGCACTGGGGTAGATACGAGGTTGTCAGATTGTCCCACGTGAGGTTGACAGTCTTAATCCCCATTTTACAGATGAGGTAACTGAGGCACAGAGAAGTTAAGTGACTTGCCCAAAGTCACACAGCTGACAAATGACATAGCTAGGATTAGAACCCACGACCTCTGACTCCCAAGGCCATGCTCTTTCCACTAAGCCACACAAAGTTGATAGACCAGTTCCCTGCCCACAGAAAGTCTAGAGGACTTTCCCCACTACCACATTAGTACAATCTCTCATTCTATCCCGACTGGATTACTGCATCAGCCTGCTTTCTGACCTCTCAACCTCCTCCTTCTCCCCACTTCAGTCCACACTTCACTCCAATCAATCAATCAATCGTATTTATTGAGCGCTTACTGTGTGCAGGGCACTGTACTAAGCGCTTGGGAAGTACAAGTTGGCAACATATAGAGACGGTCCCTACTCAACAGTGGGCTCACAGTCTAAAAGATAGATATATATCTATATACTAGAAGGGGGAGACAGACAACAAAACAAAACATAGACAGGTGTCAAAATCGTCAGAACAAATAGAATTAAAGTTATATGCACAGCATTAACAAAATAGTAAATATGTACAAGTAAAATAAATAAAGTAATAAATCTGTACACTTCTCTGGGCCTCAGTGACCTCCTCTGAAAAATGGGGATGAAGAGTGTGAGCCCCACGTGGGACAACCCGATCACCTTGCATCCTCCCCAGAGCTCAGAACAGTGCTGTGCCCACAGTAAGCACTCCACTACCCAGATTATCTTTCTACAGAAACGTTCAGGGCATGTCACCTCCCCTCCTCAAAAATCTCCAGCGGTTGCCTATCCACCTCCATATCAAACAAAAACTCCTCACTATTGGCTTTAAAGCTCTCCATCTCCTTGCCCCTCCTTACCTCACCTCCCTTCTCTCCTTCTCCATCCCAGCCTGCACACTCCACTCCACTGGTGCTAACCTTCTCACTGGGCCTCGATCTCATCTGTCTCACCACCAACCCCTGGCCCCTGGCTCCTGGAAAGCCCTCCCTCCTCAAATCCGCCAGACAATCACTCATCCCCTTTCAAAGCCCTACTGAAGAATAATAATAATGGTATTTGTTAAGTGCTTACAATGTGCCAAGTACTGTTCTAAGTGCTGGATGATAATGATGATGGTATTTATTAAGCGCTTACTATGTGCAAAGCACTGTTCTATGCGCTGGGGAGGTTACAAGGTGATCAGGTTGTCCCACTGGGAGCTCACAGTTTTAATCCCCATTTTACAGATGAGGTAACTGAGGCACAGAGAATAATACTAATAATAATGATGGCATTTGTTAAGCACTTACTATGTACAAAGCACTGTTCTAAGCGCTGGGGAGGATACAAGGTAATCAGGTTGTCCCTTTTGAGGGCTCACAGTCTTAATCCCCATTTTCCAGATGAGGTGACTGAGGCCCAGAGAAGTTAAGTGACTTGCCCAAGGTCACACAGCTGACAATTGGCGGAGCCGGGATTTGAACCCCTGACCTCTGACTCCAAAGCCCAGGCTCTTTCCACTGAGCCACGCTGTTTCTCCTGTGCAGCCGAATCTGACTCCAACTTCTAGAACCTTTGTTGCACTCAAATATAGAAGCCGTGTGGACTAGTGGAAAGGGCACGGGCCTGGGAATCAGGAAATCTGGGTTCTAATCCTGCCTCCGTCTCTTGCCCGCTGTGTGACTATGGGCCAGTCACTTAATTCCTTTGTGCCCCAGTCTCTTCATCTGTAAAATGGAGATAAAAATACCTGTTCTCTCTCCCACTTAGACCGTGAGGGACAGGGCCTCTGTCCAACCTGATTATCTTACCCACCCCACACTCAGTACAACGTGTGGCACAGAGTAAGCACTAAGATACCAGAAACATTCAGGCATAAATATAGGTGGAACAGGACTAAATTATAAAGCCCCTACAAAGCGCTGCTACTCAGATGGTGACGTGTAAATCCTCAGGGTCTTTCTTCGTCAAGTAGGGAAGTAGCATGGCCTAATGGATAGAGCACGGGCCTGGGACTCAGAGGGACCTGGGTTCTAACCCAGCTCCGCGACTTGTCTGCTGTGTGACCTTGGGCAAGTCACTTAGATCCCCTTTGCCTCAGTTACCTCGCTGGAGGCACACCTCCTCCAAGAGGCCTTCCCAGACTAAGACCCTTTTCCTCAGCTCCCCCTCCCTTCCACCTCACCTCGACTCACTCCCTTTGCTCCTCCCCCCTTCTCCGCCCACACAGCTCTTATGTAAATATGTATAGATCTATAATTCTGCTTATTTGTATCGATGCCTGCTTGCTTGCTTTGATGTCCTTATCTCCCCACCCCCCACCCCCCCCAGATGGTAAATTCATTGTGGGCAGGGATTGTCTCTCTTTATTGCTGTATTATACTTTCCAAGTGCCTAGTACAGTGCTCTGCACACAGTAAGCACTCAATAAATACGATTGAAAGAATGAATGAATGACTTCTAATAGAGTTAGAAGACCCAACCAATCCCTGCCCTTGGGGAACTGCATCAGCCTCCTCTCTGATCTCCCATCCTCCTATCTCTCCCCACTTCAATCTATACTTTACACTGCTGCCCCGATCATTTTTGTGTGGAAATGCTCTGGGCATGTTACTCCCCTCCTCAAAAATCTCCAGTGGCTGCCTGTCAACCTACGAATCAAGCAAAAACTCCTCACTCTCGGCTTCAAGGCTCTCCATCACCTCGCCCCTTCCTACCTCACCTCCCTTCTCTCCTTCTACAGCCCAGCCCACACCCTCCGCTCCTCTGCTGCTATCCTACTCGCTGTGCCTCGCTCTCACCTGTCCCGCTGTCGACTCCAGGCCCACGTCCTCCCCCTGGCCTGGAATGCCCTCCCTCTGCACGTCCGCCAAGCTAGCTCTCTTCCTCCCTTCAAAGCCCTGCTGAAAGCTCACCTCCTCCAGTTCCCAGACTGAGCCCCCTCCTTCCTCTCCCCCTCCTCCCCTTCCCCATCCCCCCCACCTTACCTCCTTCCCCTCCCCACAGCATCTGTATATATGTATATATGTTTGTACGTATTTATTACTCTAAGTATTTATTTTACTTGTACATATTTACTATTCTACTTAGTTTATTTTGTTAATATGTTTTGTTTTGTTGTCTGTCTCCCCCTTCTAGACTGTGAGCCCGCTGTTGGGTAGGGACCGTCTCTATATGTTGCCAACTTGTACTTCCCAAGCACTTAGTACAGTGCTCTGCACACAGTAAGCACTCAATAAATACAATTGAATGAATGAATGAACTGTGTTTGACTGCTCTCTGAGCCAGGTGAAGGCTCGGTTGGGCCCGCACTCCCTAGTACTTGGGGCATCACAAGGCCAGCCCCCAGAGCAGTGCTAGCCCTGGCTCCCCTCTGGGGGTCCCCATGGTTGCTGCTCACTTCCACTCTTTGCCTCCTGGATTGGTGGGATCCAGACTGGAGCAGTCCCCAGAGGTGGGGGAAGTGACTCGGGGTCAGGGGACACTTGGCAGCACTGCTCTCGGGGGGGAAATGGAGAGGAGGGAAAGGAAGGAGGGAAAGACTTTCCACTCTGGTGGTCATCCTTCGTCTGGTCCCAGAGCTCCCCAAGTATCATTCATTCATTCATTCATTCAATCGTATTTATTGAGTGTTTACTGTGTGCAGAACACTGTACTAAGCGCTTGGGAAGTACAAGTCTGCAACATACAGAGACAGTCCCTACCCAACAACGGGCTCACAGTCTAGAAGGGGGAGACAGACAACAAAACAAAACATGTGGACAGGTGTCAAGTCATCAGAATAAACAGAAGTAAAGCTAGATGCACATCATTAACAAAATAAATAGAATAGTAAATATGTACAAGTAAAATAAATAGAGTAATAAATATGTACAAACATATATACAGGTGCTGTGGGGAGGTATCAGCTAATGAGATTCAGCCTCTGGCCAAAGGAAGTACAGAGTTCCCCCACCAACACAGAGTCTCATGAAAACATGAAAACCAAACCTAAAGGGAAGGGCAGAGCATATTCAAATCCTTTTAGGCAGACTGATTTCTGTTCAGCCTACTGTATTGCTTCAAAACCCTGGGCATGGGGGAATATGAATATCTTTCTGGCTGCTGTAAATCCCTTATAAGAATGCAAAGGTAAGAAAAACCTACCAGCAAGCCAAAGCTCCCCAAACATCTTTTGAAAATAAAATCCACCCCTCCCAACCTTGGAAGGAGCCATGACAGATAGTCTCCTGATGATTAATGCATTAAGAAGCCCTGCAAGATGTTTCTTAAAACATATGAAGAGCTCTGATCTTGGAGTTGGGCTGGAGGAGAAATTTCAGGTGTCAGGAGGAAGCGTGGACCTTGGAAGCCTAGTGGGTGGGAGGGTTAGGGGGATCCCTTTCTCCATGAGTTTCCGGTAAGGGGTGGTGAGCGAGTCCCCAGGTGATACGCTTGTTTTAGGAAGCAGCGTGGCGTAGTGGATAGAGCACGGGCCTAGGAGTCAGAAGGTCGTGGGTTCTAATCCCTGCTCCTCCACTTGTCTGCTGTGTGACCTTGTGCAAGTCATTTCACTTCTTTGTGCTTCAGTTACCTTGTCTGTAAAATGGGGATTGAGACTGTGAGCCCTATGACTGTGTCCAACCCAATTTGCTTGTACCCACCCTGGTACTTAGTACAGTGTCTGGCACATAGTAAGTGCTTAAAAATACCATTATTATTATTATTACTGTTATTATTATTAATATTGTCTTCAGGGAGATGCCTGGGCTTGAGACAAGGTGTAGTGGCAGCAATAGGGGTGCAGGGATTTGGGTTGTGTTAGGCAGAGATCCCCATATCTGATTGCCCTGGGAAAGGAAGAACTGGAGGGCTTTAGCACCCAGTGGAGGCTAGAGAGTCCAGGTGCCCCTAAAGTGGCTCTGGGGGCTCTTTCAGCCAGGAGTTTGGGCTGAGAACCCCTGGAAATGCCACACCCAGCACTGAAGCAATGCTCACAGCAGTGCAACTCCCATGGGTGGGACATGTGAGAAGAATAGGTGGCTGCAGTATATGCCTAAACTGCATGGGGAAGTGGAAGGGAGCACACAGATCAATCCATCAGTTGATCAATCATTGATGTGTGTTGAACACTTACTGTTTGCAAAGCACTGTATTAAGCGCTTGGGAGAGTATAATAGAGTAGGTAGACATGATCCCTGCCTTCAAGGAACGTACAGTCTAGCCATGAGCTTTTTTGTTTTATGCTGTCTCGTCGTCGCCGACCCATAACGACACCATGGACACATCTCTCCCAGAATGCCCCACCTCCATCTGCAATCGTTCTGGTAGTGTATCCAAAGAATTTTTGTGGTAAAAATACAGTAGTGGTTTACAGTTGCCTCCTTCCGCATGATAATCTTGAGTCTTCACCCTCGACTCTCTCCCAAGCTGCTGCTGCCCAGCACAGGTGAGTTTTTGACTTGTAGCAGATTTCCTTTCACTCTCTAGCCACTGCCCAAGCTAGGAATGGAATGGATATGCCTCTGCTTTACTCTTCCTCCCATAGTCGAGACTGGTAAAGTACTGGAAATTCTCCAGATGCAACCCTGAGTGGGATAGCGGTGAGCTTAGCATGACTATATGTAGAAGGTGTCACTTCTACAACTGCCTATCATGTTCCTATTTGACCAGTTCCACAAAAGGGTGGGACATTTTTCACTATGGCACATTTCAGGCAAAATCCTTCAAGATGACTTAGTAGGCAACATTTTAAAATGTCTATGGGGCAATCTCTCTGTGTTTGAATTACTAGGTCTGGAGAGCAGGAGGAGGAGCCGGGGAAGAGAGCAGGTGGGACTTCCCAAGAAGCCAGGGAGGAAGGAACACAGGATCAGTCAATCAGTGGTATTTATTGAGTGCTTATTGTATGCAGAGCACTGTACAAAGCAGTTGGGAGAGGACAACACAAGAGAGTTGGTAGATACGTTCCCTGCCCACATTGAGCAGTCCAGAGGGGGAGATGGACTTTAATATAAAAATTATTCAGATATAATCTATAGATATGTACATAAGTGCGGTGGGGTTGAAGTTGGGGCTAATAGTTGATTGATTTTTAAATTTGGTTGGTTCTCTGCCATTCATTAACTTGTTTACAGAAGTTACCTCATCTGTAAAAAATGGGAATTGAGAGTGAGCACAATTTGGGATGGGAACTGTGTCCAACCTGACTAATTTGTATCTACCACAGTGCTTGGCACATAGTAAGCACTTAACAAGTACCATAATTATTATTATTATTATTATTGTTAGAGGTTATGACCACAGCAACCTGAGCTAAGGGAAAGATTCTCAGCCAGGTAGTCAGAACTCTCTTGAGTGGCTAGGTAACAATGGCCTTCATCCCACAGAAGCGAAAAAATTTTTTTCATTATTGGAAAAAGAAACCACACTAGGTTTTTGCTGAAATTGCGTCACTGAGATTGGCTTATTTTAATGATGCTGGCCAAGTTAAGCAGTCGTAAATGGTGAAATTCATTGAGATGGGCTTCCTTCTTGCATTTTCTAAAGGAACTTCGAAAATTCCTGTGACATTTGTTGGACCTTCAACGTCCTGCTTGATCTTAACTTCTGACTCTTCTTTGTTGCGCAGATAGTAGTTCTTATGGTAGTTGCACAATTGTTGCTGATATGCACTAGGTGATGTTTGCTGAAACTTCTTCACTTTCTCCTGCAAGCTGCAGTTCTGAAGAAACAACTGCCCACGTAAGGTGCTTTTCTGCTGGTTGAAATCATGCTGATAAGTTGAAATGTGTGGTATGTGATTTTCAAGTTCTTTCCTGGTCATGTTCCAGGCGAGAATGTTGCTAAAGTTGTTGTCTTTACTCTCAACCTCTGACCTTCTTAAACCCTGAAACAGGACACAGGAAGATGTGAATTAGCAGCTCAGCCCCTTACCCTATACTCCAAATGAATGGAGCTATAAAAAGTACCAGTCTGCACATACTAAGCGCTTACTTAGTAACATCCTCCCCTGTGATCCTTATTCCTAAATTCAGTTGAACTTGCCAAGTTCAATACACCAGCCTAAAGGTGCTGAACTGCATGGAACTTCTCTCCTACATTTTCCCCTACCAAGCCTTACTGGGATAATATAGATGAGAAAATGGCAGGTTAAGTCAGAAAACCCCCTTGAGACTCTGCCCAGGATTTTCTGGATGAGCTGCAGTGTCATGTGATACAATATTAAAGCTAAAAGCAGTACTCTGTACATAGATGAAGGAGATGACTCCAGTAGGGCCCTTTGGGTAAATCCAGCACTCACATTGCTGAACCTGTTGACCGAACAATGCCCTTGACAGGAGGCGAAGTGGTTCCTTGAATTCTGGGGAAAAACACACACACACACACAAAAAAAAAAAAACCCCAAAGAGAATTAACATAGGAATGGGTCCTAATGCACTCTGCTATCAATCACCTCTTAGGAGCAATAATAAGGTGGTTTCTTGTTGATTTAACATGTCTGGTGAGGTCCAGGTAATTGATTTTTTTAAGCAGTCTCCCAGAGGTAGTGCCCGCATTAAATTATGAGTTTCCTTCTTTTAATATGGTACCTTAACTAAGAACCTACCATAGTGCTTATAGTTCCACCACCAGCACCTGAGGGAAGAGCTGAGATTTCTTGTTGGTCCTTCTTGGCTAAGCCAGCGAATGGGATCCTCCCAGCTTCACAAGGTGTTTTCAAGTACTGGTTGCCAACTAACTGACTGAGAGCAATGTGACATCACAAGTGACATCACAAGTTTGGATTGTTAGGTCAAGCGCTTACTAGTGTAGGAAGTATACTCCTTCTCCTCCCCACAGCACCTTTATATATGTCTGTACTGATTTATTACTCTATTTATTTTACTTATACATATTTAATATTCTATTTATTTTGTTAATGATGTGCATCTAGCTTTAATTCTATTTGTTCTGTCAACTTGACACCTGTCCACATGTTTTGTTTTGTTGTCTGTCTCCCCCTTCTAGACTGTGAGCCCATTGTTGGGTAGGGACTGCCTCTATATGTTGCCAACTTGTACTTCCCAAGCGCTTAGTACAGTGCTCTGCACACAGTAAGCGCTCAATAAATACAATTGAATGAATGAATGAATTTACTTTGCTTCACCAAAGTATCCAAGTATTCTGAGGATCCATTGTTCTCCATCTACACCCACTCCCCTGGAAGACTCAGTCAATCAATCAATCATATTTGCTGAGAGCTTACTGTGTGCAGAGCACTGTACTAAGCGCTTGGGAGAGTACACTATAACAATACAACAGACATGTTCTGTGCCCACAGTGACCTTACAGTCTAGAGGGGGAGACAGACATTAATATAAATACATTGCAGATATGCATGTAACTAGGAGGGGGGTTGAATAAAGGGAGTAAGTCAGGGCAATGCATAAGGGAGTGGAAGGAAAGGAGGACTTAGTCAAGGAAGGCCTTTTGGAGGATATGTGCCTTCAATAAGGCTTTGCAAGTAGGGAGAGTGATTGTCTGTTGGATGCAAAGAGGGAGGGTGTTCCAGCCCAGAGGCAGGGCGTGGGCAAGAGGTGGGCGGTGAGATAGATGAGCTTGAGGTACAGTGAGGTACAGTGAGTAGGTTAGCATTGAAGGTGCTAAGTGTGGGGGTTGGGTTGTAGTAGGAGAGTAGTGAGGCGAGGTAAGAGGGTGCAAGGTGATTGAATTCTTTGAAACTGATGGTAAGGAGTCTCTGTTTGATGAGGAGGTGGATGGAAAACCACTGGAAGTTCTTGAGGATTGGGGAAACATGTGACTGAATGTTTCTGTAAAAAATGATCCAGGGAGCAGAGTGAAGTATGGACTGGAGTGGGGAGAGACAGAAGGCAGGGAGGTCACCAAGGAGGCTGATACAGTAATCAAGATGGGATAGCGTAAGTGCTTGGATTAACGTGGTAGCAGTTTGGATGGAGAGGAAAGGGTGAATTCTAGCAATGTTGTTAAGTTTGAATCGACAGGGTTTAGTGATAGACGGAATATGGCTTCAATTACCATCTCTGTGTGGATGATTCCCAAATCTACCTTTACTTTACTCTTATCCTCTGGTCAGGACTCCAGTCCTGACCCCTCTCCTTCTCTGCAGTCTCACTTTTCCTCCTGTCTTCAGGACATCTCTATGTGGATGTCCCACCGACACCTCAAACTTAACACATCCAAAGCAGAACTCCTCATTTTCCCACCCAAACCCTGTTCGCCCCTTCATGTTCCCTTTGCTGTATACAATATCACCATCTTCCGCCTCACAACCTTGACATTATCTTTGATTCATTTCTCTCATTCGACCCACATATTCAACCAAATCCTGTCAGCTCTACCTTCACAACATTCCTAAAATCCACCCTTTCCTCTTCATCCAAACTGTTTCCACGTTGATCCAAGGACTGATTTTATCCACCCTTGACTACTCCTTGCTGAGCTTCCTGCCTCATGTCTCCCCGCTCCGAGCCTTCCTTCACTCTGCTGCCTGGACCATTTTTCTAAAAAAAGTTCAGTCCAGGTCTACCCTCTTCTCAAGAACCTCCAGTGGTTGCCCATCCATCACCACATTGACCAGAAACTCCTTACCACTGGCTTTAGAACACTCAATCACCTTGACCCCTCCTATCTTAGTTGGTGATTTCCTTCTACAGTCCAGCCATTCACTCTGCTTCTCTAATGCCAACCCTCTCCCTGTATCTTAAGTTCACTGGTTTCATCACAGACCCCTTTTCCATGTCCTCCCTCTGACCAGGAACTCCCTCCCCTTTCATATTTGACAGACCACTTCTCTCCCCATTTTCAAAACCTTATTAAAATCACATCTCCTCCAAAAAAGCTTTCTTGACTAAGCCCTCATTTCCCCCATTCCCTCTCCCAACTGTGACACTCTTGCACTTGGGCACTTGGATTTGTACCTTTTAAACAGTTGATATTCCCCCCACCCTCAGCCCCACAGCACTTATGCATATATCCTTAATTTATTTTAATGTCTACCTCCCACTCTATACTGTATGCTCACTGTGGGTAGGGAACATGTCTACCAACTCTGTCATATTGTACTCTCCCAAGTGCTTATTACAGTGCTCTGCACAAAGTAAATGCTCAATAAATTTAATTGATTGGTTGATTCTCAGTCTGCAAAGCATCCAGATGGCACTCAAACAATCATTATCATCATCATTATCATCATCAGTGTTACTTATTGAACTATAACAGAGTACTGTGCTAAGCGGCTGGGAGAGAACATTAAAGTCAGTAGACACAACTTCTGCCTTCAGTAACCTCACAATCTAGCGGGAGAGACAGACATTAAAATAGACTACAATGGTGAGTTTCAGTTAATTGGTTGCTCTAGCAGTCACCCAGAGCTAGTGCCCATATTCACTTGTGAACTCACTGTTCTTAGGATAGTGTTCCTCACCCAGTAAGCACTCAATAAATACCACTGATTGATCGATCTCCCATGTTACCTCAAGCAGCGTGGCTCCCACAGGCCTGGGAGTCAGAGGGACCTGGGGTTTAATCCTGGCCCTACCACATGTCTGCTGTGTGACCTTGGGAAAGTCACTTAACTTCTCTGTGCCTCACTTACATCATCTCTAAAATGGGGATTAAAAGTGTGAGCCCCATGTGAGACAGGGACTGTATCTAACCTGATTAACTTGTATCTGCCCCAGCTCTTAGAACAGTGCTCCATACATAGTAAGCACTTAACAAGTACCATAATTATTAATTAGTATTACCTAAGAACCTACCATCACACTTTGTAGCCTGATACCAGCAACTGCAGGCAGAACGGAGATGTCTTGTTGGTCCTTCTTGGTTACGGCCGCTTTATCATACTCGTGTTTTCTAACTGACAGCGAGCTATGTGACATCACAAACTTGCATTGCTGGGTCCAGCACCTCAGCACTTAGAACAGTGCTTTGCACATAGTAAGCGCTTAGTAAATGCCATTATTAATGCATTGAGCGAAGAACTGGAGGGTTTTAGGACCCAGTGAAGGTCCAGGAACTCCTGAAATGACTCTGGGGGCTGCTTCTGCCAGGATTTAGGGCTGAGGACCCTCCCAGAAATGCAGCTGATCCTCCTCAAGTATACATTCTTCCTTTTCTTGTTGGTCTCATTTGTCTAGTGAATTTCAATTTGCTGGGCCCACCTGACCCTAATGATGCTTTTACCTCTGTCTTATACAGTATCCTGCCCTAAATACCCCAAACATATTAGGTGGTAATTAAACCTGGCCTGTGGATGTTATGGATTTGACTCTACATGTTGATAATGTTGATGGATTATACATAGTTGCCCAGAACCAGGATTGTCTGTCCCTGTAGGATGCCTCAATCGCCGAAAAAATTGTGGATAATTTGCAAAACTGAATCTCCATGATTTTATATATTTTCCCACATTTGCTTCAAAAGCATCTGAATCTCTAGTAGGAAAGGACCTATTGGTCCTGAAATGATTTAGGATAAATAACTACCCTACAGTGAGGTCCTGTTGTTTCTTTGCTGTGCTTTATAGCTTCAGCTACAAAGTTGGAGTGAGATCTTCCATTTCCTGCTGCTGTCGAGAATACTATCATTTCCAAGGCAGTTTTGGGGCAAGAGCAAGATCTATAGGTCAATCTGAACTACTCCGGACCACATCAGATCATGAACATTAAAATCCTGATCGAGAAGATTAGTTGACTGAAGCCTCAGATCCTCCAAATAAAGAGGAACTTATGCTTGATCTCTGGGACTATAATGGAATAAAATATTCTTTAAAGACCAAAATTATCCATTACATCTGCACCCAAAAAATACTACTCTGTTACTATCACTGCTACTACTCAGAACTTGACCCGTCATAACCTTAATCTGGCTAGGTAATAATTATAATAATAATAATAACAACAATATAATTAATAATTACATGGTATTTGTTCGTCACTTACTATGTGCCAAACACTGTACTAAGTGCTGGGGTAGATACAAGTTAGTCAGGTTGGACACAGTCCTTGTGCCATATCAGGATAAAGCCAGAACTATAAAAAATAGAAAAAAAAACAAGACATTTCCACACAACTTCTGCAGATGCCATGACACTAACTTCAAAAATAGGGACTGTCCTAGGGTAAAACAATAAATGGACATTATACTAATTTGATTTGAAAACAACCTTCTGCCAAGTGGATTAGAGCACAGGCCTGAGAGTCAGAAGGATCTGGGTTCTAATCCCTGCTCGGCCACTTCTCTGTTGTGTGACCTTGGGCAAGCTACTTGACTTCTCTGTGTCTCAGTTACCTCACCTGTAAAATGGAGATTAAGACTGTGAACCCCATGTGGGACAAGGACTGTGTCCAACCTGATTAACTTATATCTACCCCAGTGCTTCGTACGATGCCTGGCATATAGTAAGCACTTAACAAATACCGTAAAAAATCAAAACAAAAGACCCTTAATTTCTGATACAGTTCTTTTTTATTTTTGGATAAATTTGTTAGCTGCCACTAGATGGTACTATGTCAACCACCTCTGACTAGAAGCTGAATGGACTGCCTTGTGACTGTCTGCATCAGCAAACTGCATGTTTGCTAAAATAGTGCAGTTGACCCAGAATTTCCTTGGAGGTAGGAAAATGCAGATATGACTGTATGTCATATCAAAATATAGTCATACAGTCATGACTGTATGTCATGTCAAAATACAGTATGACTGTAATGATTAATTTTCAATGCCTATGTTTGCCCACAAGTGAGAAAATATTGCCCGGCTTTTAAAGCCTGTTTTCCACAAAGTGATGCTGGGAATATTCCATTTGTGGGCTCATTTGGAAACAATATATTTCCAAACTGTTACACTAGGAACACTTTAGAAATTATCATATTAGAACAACAATATTATATTCAAATAATATTTTCCACATTTTCACCAAGTGATACATGAGGTTTTTCTTCATGAATGTGGTCAATCACATTATTATAATTGTTATTATTATTAATAATAATAATGCTTCAATACCCTGTGCTTTCTACCCAGAATAATAGATCTTTTGTCAAAAAAATAGGCTACCTCTAGAATAGTGCCATGCACCATTGTAGGTCTTCAATAAATGACTTTTATGGCTTTCACCTTTTAAGTATAGGAACATAGGAACCTGAAAAAGAAAAATGTTTGAAATATTTTAAAAGTTTTTGTAAATTTCTATTTTTAGATTTTTTTTATGTTGCCAGAGTTTGGCTGCTGTAATAATCAAGTGCCCATTGGAGGTGGAACTGCAGGGGAAGCAGGAAACTGATAAGCTGGTTGTGAGTAGGGAATGTGTCTGTGTTTATTGTTATACTGTACTCTTCCAAGCGCTTAATACAGTGCATTGCATACAGTAAGTGCTCAATAAGCACGATTGAATGAATGATTCTTCCAACAGCTGCTCCCTGAGAACTACATTTCCCAGAATTCTCTGGGTGTGGGTGTATCAGTAAACCAGGTGGGGCCTTTTAAATACAGGGAAAAGTTTTTTCTCTTCCCCCTCCTCCTCCCTCCTCTTTTTCTCCCCTTCCTCCCAATCCTTTCACCTGCCCCCATTTCCCTCTTCCTCCTTCCCTCTCTCTTCCTTCCTCCCTATCCCCCCATATCTCTCTCTCACTTTCTCTCTCTCTCACTCTCTGTCTCACACACGCAAACACAAGTAAACAACTCAGAAAAATGATCTGGACAGCAGAGTGATGTATGAATTGGTTATGTGGGGAGAGACAGGAGGCAGGGAGGAAGCTGATCAAGTAATCAAGTCAGCATATGATAAATGCTTGGATCATCATGGCAGCAGTTTGGATGGAGAGGAAAGGACAGATTTTAGTGATGTCTTGAAGGTAGAACTGACAGGATTTTGTTTCCACTTACAACCGACCTCCCCATCCCAGCCCCAGCTGTGGGAATGGAGACAGTCACAGATCAGGGCAGGATGGGGTCACCAACTGTCACTCTGGACACTACTGCCAGTGCTGCCGTGCTGCTGCCCCTTTCCTCCTCCCCTTTTCTGCCTCTCTATTCTGTGACTCTGTACACAGTAAGTACTTAATACATACTATTACTACTATTCTTCATAGGACCAACTTTAAAATTCTACCATTTTTGAGGCCCTACTATGAAGAGCCTCGTAGATGGGATGTACCATCTGTCCTTTCACTTTATTTGCTCTTTCTGTTACCTGACAAAATTGCCCCAGGCCACCCAGCAGCAGATTTTTTTCTACTCCCTCTATCACTTGACCTACAGAAAATGCCTAACACTCCTTTGAGCATCCCCCAGGTGCAGGCATTCTTGTAGTCCTGCTGAAATCTCCAGTGCTGCTATTTTAATTTAAGCGTTCAGTTTCAGAATTGACAAATGTGATGATGGGAAAATATCAGCCATTTGTTCCCTCAAGAGCTGCAGCTGTTGGTTTGAGAGAATGAATAAGTTTGTTTTGACAAGTGTTTATCCAACTTGCAGAGTTTGGGCCAACTTTTGGAGGAAAAAAATCAAAACACCTAGGAATCTTTTCCAATGTCAGAAATTGCTTGGCAATTAAAATTGAATGACAATCTTCTAAGGTGGGTGACACTAATCTTCACTAGAAATTATCTTTCCAATAATTTCACAAATATATTTCATCCAAAGACATGTTGTCACTAAATCCTGTTGGTTCAACCTTCAAAACATCACTGAAATGCACCCTTTCCTCTCCATCCAAACTGCTACCACGTTAATCCAAGCATTTATCCTAGCTTGCCTTGATTAGTGTATCAGCCTCCTTGCTGACTCCCCTGCCTCCTGTCTCTCCCCACCCCATACTTCCGTATGCTGCCCGGATCATTTTTCTACAAAAATGTTCAGTCCAGATTTTCCCACTTCTCAGGAACCTCCAGTGTTTCCTTACCATCGTTCAAGCTCTCATCCTATCCCATCTGGACTACTGTATCAGCCTCCTCTCCGATCCCCCATCCTCTTGTCTCTCCCCACTTCAATCCATACTTCACGCCGCTGCCTGGATTGTCTTTGTCCAGAAATGCTCTGGGCATGTTACTCCCCTCCTCAAAAATCTCCAGTGGCTACCAATCAACCCACGCATCAGGCAGAAACTCCTCACTCTCGGCTTCAAGGCTCTCCATCACCTCGCCCCCTCCTACCTCACCTCCCTTCTCTCCTTCTACAGCCCAGCCCGCACCCTCTGCTTCTCTGCCACTAATCTCCTCACAGTGCCTCCTTCTCGCCTGTCCCATCGTCGACTCCCGGCCCGCGTCATCTCCCTGGCCTGGAATGCCCTCCCTCCCCACATCCGCCAAGCTAGCTCTCTTCCTCCCTTCAAGGCCCTACTGAGAGCTCACCTCATCATCAATCGTATTTATTGAGCGCTTACTATGTGCAGAGCACTGTACTAAGGCCTCCTCCAGAAGGCCTTCCCAGACTGAGCCCCCTCCTTCCTCTCCCCCACCTTCTCCTCTCCATCCCCCCCACCTTACCTCCTTCCCTTCCCCACAGCACCTGTATATATGTTTGCACGTATTTATTACTCTATTTATTTATTTATTTTACTTGTACATATTTATTCAATTTATTTTATTTTGTTAATATGTTTTGTTTTGTTCTCTGTCTCCCCCTTCTAGACTGTGAGCCCACTGTTGGGTAGGGACCATCTCTATATGTTGCCAACTTGTACTTCCCAAGCACTTAGTACAGTGCTCTGCACATAGTAAGCGCTCAATAAATATGATTGATTGATTGATTGATCACCTTTAAAGGACTCAATCACCTTTCCCCCTCCTATCTCACCTTGCTGCTCTCCTTGTCCAACCCAGCCCACACACTGCACTCCTCTAATGCAAACCTAATCTCTATACCTCAATCTCATCTATCTCACTACTGATGTCTCGCCCACATCCTGCCTCTGACCTGGAATGCCCACCCTCTTCATATCTGACAGACAATTACTCTCCCCACCTTCAAAGCTTTATTGAAGGCACATCTCCAAGAGGCCTTCCCTGACTATGCCCTCCTTTCCTCTTCTCCCACTCTCTTCTGCGACACCTTGATTTGCTCTCTTTATTCACCCCTCCCTCAGCCCCACAGCACTTATGTACATATCCATAATTTATTTATTTATATTAATGTCTGTCTCCCACTCTAGAATGTAAGCTTCTTGTGGGCAGGGATTGCATCTACCAACTCTTTTATGGTTCTCCCGAGTGCTCAGTATAGTGTTCTGCACACAGTAAGCACTCAATAAATGCTATTGATTAATTGATCATAAAACAGAATATTTCTGGGTCTCCTTCCCAGCAACAGTTCCTGTTTTGCCCAATCTGATTCATATACTGTTTTTGAGTGAAATTGTCCACCCTCATGGAGAGCAAATTCAATTATTAATAAAAGTTATCAGAACATTTTAGAACATTTTAAACTACTTCAACTTTACCACATTTTCCTTCCATTTTCTTCTGACTAGGGAAACCTTCAAAAACAGCCCACAATCTTGTTTGATTAAAGGGGTAATTTTAAGTTATTTACTGAGCAAAGCACAGGCAGTGCAATTTAAAGGATTCTCTACTGGTTCAGCAGTGTATTTTTTTTCAATATTACTTAAGGATACACTTCTCCCTCACCACTTTTCATTTTTCAAAAAAGAAATGTTTTTGGTCTGGATGAAAAGCAATTATCTTCTGTTTGTGCAGAAACAAAATACTTTTCTGTGGAAACCACTATAGGCACACTGGTGAACAGGAGAGTCATTCATTCAATCATTCAATAGTATTTATTGAGCGCTTACTGTGTGCAGAGCACTGTACTAAGTGCTTGGAAAGTACAATACAGCAATACAGAGAGACTATCCCTGCCCACAACAGGTAATGGTTCTTACGATAAGTTTTGGAAAGGAAACAGTAAAAAGGGAAAGTAACAAATAACAAATGAACATTCTTTTTAATTAAATGAGAAAAGATGTCAAGATTTTATCAGTTAAAATCAAGGCTATCAAAAAATTATTAACAAAAGTTAGCAAACAATGATAGTAAGGCAGTCAATCAGTCAATCAATATTTATTGAATTCTTACTATGTGCAGAGCACTGTTCTAAGAGCTTGGAAGAGTACAATGGAATAGAGGTGCTAGACATGATTCCTGCCCTCAAGAGCACTCTACTGGGGGAGACACACATTAAAATGATCGGGACAGAATGTACTATCTCTTTGAACTGATAATTTTCAACCATGTCATTCAGAACTAGACTTTATGATTAGAAAGTTACTGAAGTTACTTGATTTTCTGAATGTGACTGAAAATTATTTAGCGTGAACTTGTTCTGATAGTTTAATCAATCAATGGTATCTATCAAGCACTTACTATATGCTGAGCACTGTACCAAGTTCTTGGGAGAATGAAATACAGACAAATTCCCTGCCCATAATGACCTTACAGTCTAGAGGATAATAGGTTTAATCTGACATTGATTTTCTGATGTGACTGAAAATTATTTAGCATGAACTTGTTCTGATAGTTTAATCAATCAATGGTATCTATCGAGCACTTAGTATATGCTGAGCACTGTACCAAGTTCCTGGGAGAATGAATTAGCAGACACATTCCCTGCCTATAATGACCTTACAGTCTAGAGGATAATAGGTTTAATCTGACATTGTTTCTCCTTTTTTCATCTAATTTTTCTTCAGAAATAAATGTAGAAGTTATTCAGTGACATAGACACTGGTCGCCATTAAGGGTTATAAATGTTGTTTAAAAAACAGTATATGCAAATGTTATCTGGTAGCCTCAGCACTATATCTGCGTATTCTGTACCCGTAGAGAAAAACATGAATATGTTTGATTAGCCTGGCATTCCTGGACTAGCTGTGAATTGAATAGGCATACCAACCTTCACAACCTGAAAGATCCCAAATTTTAAAAAGCCAAATTGGTGATTACGATTGAATTTTCTTCTCATCACAGATGTCTCAACTGTGAGACTGCTTGTCCAAAAACCCAAGGTTATGTCTGCCTGGGACAAGTATAATCAATCAATGAATCAGTCAATGGTATTTATTGAGCGCTTACAATATGCAGTGCTTGGGAGAGTACAGTACAGCAGAATTAGCAGACACGGTCCCTGACCACAATGAGCTTGCATTCTAGAGGGAATGTTCGAATATTGTTTTTTGGTACAATTTGGCCCCAGTCAGCTCAATACAACCCTATCTTTACTATTATCTCTGCTGTACTATTTCCCCTATCCCTAATCTATTTTGATGTCTGTCTCCTGCTGTAGAGTGTAAGCTCTTTTCATACATTCAGTCATATTTATTGAGTTCTTACTATGTGAAAAGCACTGTACTAAGTGCTTGGGAGAGTACAACAGAAGAATGAATAGACCCATTCCCTGCCCACAACGAACTCACAGTCTAGAGGGGGTGACAGACATTAATATACGTAAATAAATAAATAAATAAATAAATAAATAAATAAATTACAAGTATATACATAAGTGCTGGGGGTTAGGAGGAGGGATGAATGAAGGGAGCAAGTCAGGGGGATGCAGAAGAGAGTGGGAGAAGAGGAGAGGAGGGCTTAGTTAGGGAAAGCTTCTTGGAGGAGATGTGCCTTCAATAGGGCTTTGAAGGGAGAGAGAGTAATTGTCTGTAAGATATGAGGAGGGAGGGCCTTCCAGGACAGAGGCAGGAAGTTTGAGATGAGGGGAGGACATCCAGGTAGCGATGTCTTGAAGGAAGGAGGAAATGTGAGACTGCAAAGAGGTAGAGAGATCAGGGCTGGAGATGCAGATTTGGGTATCATTCATTCATTCATTCAATTGTATTTATTGAGTGCTTACTGTGTGCAGAGCACTGTACTAAGCGCTTCTTGAGAAGTACAAGTTGGCAACATATAGAGACGGTCCCTACCCAACAGCAGGCTCACATTCTAGAAGGGGGAGACAGACAACAAAACAAAACATATTAACAAAATAAAATAAATAGAATAAATATGTACAAATAAAATAAAAAAATAAATAGAGTAATAAATACGTACAAACATATATACATATATACAGGTGCTATGGGGAGGGGAAGGAGGTAAGGCGGGGGGAATGGGGAGGGAGGGGGAGAGGAAGGAGGGGGCTCAGTCTGGGAAGGCCTCCTGGAGGAGATGAGCTCCCAGTAGGGCCCTGAAGAGAGGAAGAGAGCCAGCTTGGCGGATGTGCGGAGGGAGGGCATTCCAGGCCAGGGGGATGACGTGGGCCAGGGGTCGATGGTGGGACAGGCAAGAACGAGGCACAGTGAGGAGATTAGCAGCAGAGGAGCGGAGGGTGCAGGCTGGGCTTTAGAAGGAGAGAAGGGAGGTGAGGTAGGAGGGGGCGAGGTGATGGAGAGCCTCGAAGCCATAGAGGTGGTTGTTGAAATCGTGTGAACGAATGAGTTCTCCAAGGGAGTGGGTGTAGATGGAGAATAGAAGAGGACCCGGAACTGAATCTTGACAGACATCCACAGTTAGGGGTGGGAGACAGAGGAGGAGGCTGCAAAAGAGACTGAGAATGAGCTGCCAGAGATATAGGAGGAGAACCAGGAGAGGACAGTGTCAGTGAAGCTGAGGTTGGATAATGTTTTCCGGAGAAGAGGGTGGTCTACAGTGTCAAAGACAGCAGAGAAGTCAAAGAGGATTAAAATGGAGTAGAGGATGTAGGATTTGGCAAGAAAGAGCTCATTGGTGACCTTGGAGAGGGCAGTTTCTGTGGAGTGAAGGGGATGGAAGCCAGATTGGAGGGGGTCAAGGAAAGAACTGGAGATGAGGAATCTCTTAGGACAAAGCAAAATTGTTTGCCACAGTGAAAATCAAACTCTAGATTCTTCCTTATCTCAACACTTATAATAATTACTCCAGCCTTGCTGCAGTATTATTTTTAGGCAGCCCGATTTCCTCTCCTTTGGAGGAGGAGAAAAAACTCTTGAAAACAATGAAAGCTTCTGTCTGAGGACCTATGACCCATTCTGCTGATGATTATCTGCTCAGAATGAAACCAGGACAATTCACCAGGCTCCCTTTTATTGGACTTTTCTTGGCAGGGGTGCAAATCATCTAGTTTAAACATCTGCTGTTTGCTAATCACCCTGTGTTAAGCAATGTTTTCACCTTAGGGCAGGAGACAAATCACAAATTGTACTGTTTCTGAACAGTTTTTTTCTCCTGGCAGCCACAAGAGGACTTGGGCTCTTTTCTTTTCTTCGTTTTATACATTCCAAAAACAATAGCAACCCAACTCTGAACTCCAAATAACTATGAAAGCTATTGGGTTCCATTTCAGTTTAGGATGATGGTGCCTTCTGAACCCAATAATTGAGCTACTACTTTAGTGCTCAAGAGTTCCAATATTTTTGATTGAAGGTAGAGAGTGCAGCAATTTGTTAGTCGTGATTCACAGTGACAAATTCTAGCAGGCTTTCTGGAGAACCTACCTGGTTTTTCAAGCACTGAAATCCAATGCAGTGGAACCAAAAGAAAAGCATCATGGCCTGGTGGATAGAGCACAGACCTGGGAGTCAGAAGGACTTGGGTTCTAATCCCAACTCCACCAGTTGTCTGCTGTGTGACCTTGGGCAAGTCACCTCACTTCTCTAGGCCTCAGTTACCTCATCTTCCAAATGGGGATTAAGACTGTGAGCCTTATGTGGGACAGAGACTACCATGTGCAACCTGATTAACTCGTATCTACCCTAGTGCTTAGTACAGTACCTGCACATAGCAAGCACTTAACAGATACCATTAAAAAAAAGGAAAGGTGAAGCAGTAGCTACAGCATTATATGGTCAATTATTCCCCTTTCATCTATGCATCACCAAGTTCAGAAGGGCCAAATGCTCTGGACATATTGGGAGATCAGAGTGCTTGCATGCCCATAAAAGTATTTGAGCTCAGAGGCAGTATGGTTTCTTTTCAGTCGTTTTCCCAGGTTCAAAATTCTGAAGGGTGAAAAAGCTGTCCCTTTTTTTCCATAGCAATCACCAAGAGTTTTATTCAAGCAGTTAGAAAGACCTCCTAAGAGGCAACCCTCATGATACTACTCAGCCCAGCTTGTAGGCCTTCCTTTATCACATAGTTAAGATCCATATTTTTTTATGGTATTAAACACTTACTATGTGTCAAACACTGTTCTAAGTGCTGGGATAGGTACAAATTAACTAGGTCAGACACAGTCCCTGACCGGCACTGGGGCTCACAGTCTAAGTAGGAGGGAGAACAGGTATCCCCATTTTACAATTGAGGAAACTGAGGCACAGAGAAGTTAAGTGACTTTCCCAAGGTCATCAGCAATTGGCAGAGTCAATCAATCAATCAATCAATCGTATTTATTGAGCACTTACTGTGTGCAGAGCACTGTACTAAGTGCTTGGGAAGTACAAGTCAGGATTAGAACCCAGGTCCTTCTGACTCCGAAGCCTGTGCTCTCTCCACTAGGCCATGCCAAAATGGGAGAGCCTGACCACTGAGATTTTCATAGCTGCTGGCTGCTTTGCTTTTAGATTGCTCCTATCAGAGCTGGATTCCTGTTCTTCCTAGCCCTTAAGACTATAAGACCCGTGTGGGACAGGGACTGAAACCAATCTGATTATTTTTTATTTATCCCAGTGCTTTTCATCGTGCTTTGGCACATAGGAAGCACATAATGTCATCATAATCATCACCATCATCATTATGCCAGTGCTTTATTACAATTCTGTAATTCCCTCAGAAAGACTTGTAGAGAAAACCACTGAAATTCTTTCATATTCCTGTTGGATTTACCACACTGCAGTTTACACTAGTCCCACTATCCAAGAAAACCAAAGGAAGAGAAAAGCTAAAGATTGCTTTTTTTTCCATTCCTTCCATTTTAATTTATTTACCATTCTGAAGTAATAATACAGCATTGTTAAACTGCCAAGTCAGCAAAACTTTGACTAAGTTGGCACATAAATGATGCAGGATTGAGAGCAAACCGGGCAAAGGAGTCGGAGAGAACATGGTCTGTTCAGCTGTAGAGAGGCATTTATAAGCACTCAATCAAACAATCAATGGCCGTTATTGAACACATACCTTGGACAGTGCTAATGCTTTCCATAATTAAATACAATGTAAGACCAAGCAGTTTGGGGAGAATATTAGAAGGAAAGGGAGACAGAAAGAGTTTGAAGATAAAGGTAAACTCTGACTTGCCTTAAAGACTATTTGGAGGGTCCAGCTAAAGAGGAATTGAGAGAGGTAATTTGATTAAAACCCGTGCAACAGGAATCATGCAATACCCGTGTCCCACCATCTGCAGTTTAGCAATCTGCTTCTAGGCTCAATTTCAGACTTTTAACTCTAAGGTCCTAGTTGCTTTAGTGGACAGGTCTGGGCATAGTAAAGAGGATGGAATAACATGACTGGTGCCTTTAGTCTGGGCCCATCACCTTTCATGTGGTGGTTTGAGTGTGTTAGGGAAAGCAGAGGGCCGCTGCAAGAAAGTAGTTGCATTTCTCCACCTAGTATCCAGACCTTTGTACCCTATAAATCCCTTGCCTCCTCCACCTAATCCCTCTTGGCCAACTGCCAACTGGAAGTAGTTGGGTATTGCACATGCGTTCAATGTCTTTTAGTGGCAATCTGGATAAAGTGTGATAAAGTGGATTTTCTCACCGAGACACACACACTCATGAATGTAGTCTCGCTGTCTGCAGGATCATCTTCAAATCAGAGAACACCTCTATGGGTACTTCTGCCATGGGACATTATTCGTTGGTTAATCAGGAGCTCGGAGTGACTCCAAAGTAGAGCAGGAAGGGTGTTTGATAGTTCCCACGCTTGAAATCTGGGCATTTGGGGGACTGGTTGGGGATTCTAGGACTGGTTATTTTCCAAGCTCTAGCAGATCCTTGGTTGCTTGGGTGTGTCAGTCTCTCAACAGGTTACACATACTGTTTATCATTATTCAAATTATCGACTGAGCCACATGACGAGGTATTACAAAATAGGGACCTGGCTTTTAATGAGTAGGGTTCTAAAATATTTGTTAAAATGCTCAAAATGGGGCACACAACACAGATCTGAGCTCAGTGATTGCTCAACATAAAATATCTTTCTCTTGGTCCTTGTGTTTGTGTATGGCTTCTTTCCTGTGTCATCCAGGAGGTCATTTTCAATTTAAACAGGGTATCCTAGGCTAGCAACATTTTCTGGGCTTGTAAATGAAATGACTGAAAATGTCGGCTTGCATAGGTGCCCATTTTTCCTTTTGAATGTTGGGGAGAGAGAAGCACGTGGAATTACCCCATGGAACTGGGACCACTGTAGACTTGTCTTCATAGTGAATTCCTCAAAGTCAGTCAATCAATCGATGGTATTTACTGAGCACTTATTATATGCAGAGAACTGTACTAAGCACCTGGGAAGAGTACAATACAAGAGTTGGTAGACACCTTCCCTGCCCACAATGAGCTTACAGTCTAGAGGCCTGAAGAAGCAGCATGACAGAGTGGAAAGAGCACAGGCCTGGGAGTCAGAGGACCTGGGTTCTATTCCTGGTCCTACCAATTGCTTGCTATATAACCTTGGACAAGTCACTTAATTTCTCTGTGCCTCAGTTACCCCAGCTGTAAAATGGGGATTAAATTCTCCTCTCTCCCACTTAGACTATGCGCTTCATGTGGGCCAGGGACTGTGTGTCTAAACTGAAAAACAATCACACTTTCCCCCTTCAAAGCCCTACTGAAGGCTCACCTCTTCCAGGAGGCCTTCCCAGACTAAGCCCCACTTTTTCCTCGGCCTCCCCTCCCCCCCACCTCGCCCAGACTCGCTCCCCTTGCTCTACCCCTCTCCCTGCCCCACAGCACTTGTGTATATATGTACATATCTATAATTCTATTTATTTATATTAATGCCTGTTTTACTTGTTCTGATATGTATATGTATATACATATATATATATATTAAATTCTATTTAATTATATTGATACTATTGATGCCTGTTTATGTGTTTTGATGTCTGTCTTCCCCCTTCGAGACTGTGAGCCCGTTGTGGGCAGGGATTGTCTCTCTTTGTTGCTGAATTGTACATTCCAAGCATTTAGTACAGTGCTCTGCACACAGTAAGTGCTCAATAAATACGATTGAATGAATGAATTAATAAACTTGTATATCTACCCAAGCACTTAGAACAGTGCTTGACACATAGGAAGTGTTTAGCAAATACCACTAAGAAGAAGAAGAAAGACTGTATTGGTTATGTGTTGGTTCCTCAAGTCTTAATTGTTAAGCACTTACTATGTGCCAGACACTGTCCTAAGCCCTGGATAAATACAAGGTAATCAGGTTGGACACAGTTCATGACCCACATGGGGCTCACAGTCTTAATCCCCATTTTACAGATGAGGCAACTAAGGCACACAGCAGGAAAGTGGCGGAGCAGAGATTAGAACCCAGGTCCTCTGATTCCCAGGCCCAGGTTCTTTCCACTTTGCCATGCTGCTTCTCTCAAGTGTGTTGATTTCTCAAATGTGGGATTTTAGGTGCAAATGGGGAATTCCTTAACTCCAGCCATTTTGCTTAGAGGGCGTCAATAATCTTGAACAGTGGGTGATGGGTTCAGGTCTCCCTGAACCGTGGAAAGGAAGAGCACCGCTGCCAAAAGGCATATGCGTGGCCAGTGATGACCCATCACCCTTGAACTACAGTCCTAGTGGATGAGCAGAGTTAGATATATAGTGAGAATCAGTCAATTGTATTTATTAAATGCTTACTGGGAGCTGAGGACTGTACTAGGTGTTTGGGAGAGTACAATACAATAGAGTTGGTAGACATGATCCCCGTCCAAAGGAGCTTAAAGCCTAGAGGGAGAGACTGACATTCAGGGAAGCAGTGTGGCCCAGTGGAAAGGGCACAGGCCTGGGAGTCAGAGGACCTGAATTCTAATCCTGGCTCTGCGACGAACCTGCTGTGACTTTGGGCAAGTCGTTTCACTTTCTTGGTGCCTCAGTTACCTCGTCTGTCAAATGGGGATTAAGGCTGTGAGCCCCATGTGGGACATGGACTGTGTCCAACCTGATTAGCTTGTATCTACCCCAGTGCTTAGTACAGTGCCTGGCACATAGTAAGTGCTTAACAGATGCCATAAAAAATAAAAGTAAACTTCAGATGGGGGAAAAGGATATGTACAAAAGGGCCGTGGGGCTTGGGGGTGGGGATACTCTCCACTGCGTGTTCACAAGTCAACTTCCGTGTAATCTATCAAGGTGGGAGTGGAAAAGATGACTATAGTAACTGCCTTTGGTAGAAGAAAAGAGTGGGGTAAAAGTATAATGAAATATATATTCATTCATTCAATCGTATATATTGAGCACTTACTGTGTGCAGAGCACTGTACTAAGTGCTTGGGAAGTACAAGTCGGCAACATATAGATACGGTCCCTACCCAACAACAGGCTCACAGTCTAGGAGACAGACAACAAAACAAAACATGCATTAATAAAGGCATATAGACATTCTTCATACTCAGAAAAAGATACCACTGACTGTAAATCATCTGTGGGGTGTATGTGATTGAAAAGACCCACGTGGGGATGCCCACTCCCAACCATATTATACATACACAAAGACTGTCCCTTGTTGTGCTGACAAATTTGTTGTTTGCTGTGCTTGGAGTTGTTTGTGCCTTTGTCTCCTTGTTTCATGATCCTTGTTAAGCTTCTGCTGAAACACAGTCGCTTCTTTCTTGATTGCAGTACCATTGCCCAACTGTCTGCAGCAATTGACTCCCAGTTTTCAGCTCACTGTGTCCTTGAAGTGTTTCTTCTGTCCTTCTCACTGTTTCCCAATTTCAGCTCATCATACAGCTGCTGCTTTGGCATCCTGCTGTCATCCATTCTCCTCACGTGCCTCGTCAGATGCAGGTGTGTTTAGATGTGCGAAGCTTCAGTGCTTGGAGACTGACTCCATATTTAGATTTTGTAGTTTGCGATCCTGGCTCGCCTTCTGATGTTGGATAGAGTCCGTAAGTGACGATGACGGATCTGCTTAGGGAAGCAGCATGGCCTAGTGGGAAGGGCATGCACCTGGGAGCCAGAGGACCTGGGTTCTAATCCAGACTCCACCACTTGCCTGCTGGGTGATCAGGGACAAATCACTTAATTTCTCTGGGCCTCAGTTTCCTCAACTGCAAAATGGGAATTCAATATCTGTTCTCCCTCCTACTTGGACTGTGAGCCCCATGTGGGACAGAGACTGTATCTTGTCTAATCACCTGTCTACATGTTTTGTTTTGTTGTCTGTCTTCCCTTTCTAGACTGTGGGGGGCAAAGGTTTGAGGAATGGAATTACTTGCCACTCGATCAATCAATCGTATTTATTGAGAGCTTACTGTGTGCAGAGCACTGGACTAAGCGGTTGGGAGAGTGCAATATAGATTGGTGTTAGAGCCAAGTGAACGTGCTGGGTTGTAGTAGAAAACCAGTGAGGTAAGGGACAAGGTGATTGAGTACTTTAAAACCAATGGTAAGTTTATACGGAGGTGGATGGGCAACCACTAAAGGTTCTTGAGGAATGGGAAAACATGGACTGAACAGTTTTTTAGAAAAATGACCTGGCCAACAGAGTGAAGTATGGACTGGAGTGGAGAAAGAGACAGGGAAGGAAGGTTAGCAAGGAAGCTGATGCAGTACTCAAGGTGGGCTATCATAAATGCTTGGATTAATATGGTTGAGTATGTGGGTTGAATGAGAGCCATGAGTTGAGGATCCATCATCTGAATTTATTGAGTGCTTACTGTGTGCAGAACACTGTACTAAGCGCTTGAGAGGTACAATATAACAGAGTTAGTAGACATGTTCCCTGCACACAAGGAGCTTATAGTATTGAGGGGGAGACAGACATTAATATAAATAAATTGTGGCTATCAATCAATCTTATTTCCTGAGTGCTTACTGTGTGCAGACCATTGTACTAAACGTTTGGGAAAGTACAATATAACAGAGTAGGTAGACACATTACCTGACCACAGTGAGCTTACAGTCTAGTCTAGTCTAGTTTAGAACAGTGCTTGGCACATAGTAAGCGTTTAACAGAGACCATCATTATTATATACACTGTATGTATGTAAATGCTCTGGGGCTGACAAAACAATCCAGGTGCAAAGGGTGATGAAGAAGGGAGAGGGAATAGAAGAAATAAGAGGTTAGTTGGGAAAGGCCTCTTGGAGGAGGTGGGATTTTAAAAGGATAATGCTAAAGTTACAGACTTGTGAGACAGGGAGAATGGTAGTGCTGCCTACAGTGATGGGAAAGTCAGGGAGAGGACAGGTTTGGGTGGGAAAAATGAAGAATTTTGTTTTGGACATGTTACGTTTGAGGTGCTGGTGGAATATCCAAGTAGAGATGTCCTGAAGGGAGGAGGAAATACAAGACTGCAGAAGAGAGAGATCAGGTCTGGAGATGTAGATATGGAAATCATCCACATAGAGATAGTAGTTAAAGCCATGGGAGCGAATTGGTTTTCCCAAGGAGTGGAGTAATTCTACTCCTTAAGTAATAATAATAGCATTTATTAAGTGCTTACTATGTACAAAGCACTGTTCTAAGCACTGGGGAGGATACAAGTTGATCAGGTTGTCCCACGAGGGGCTCACAGTCTTAATCCCCATTTTACAGATGAGGTAACTGAGGCACAGAGAAGTTAAGTGATTTGCCCAGAGTCACACAGCTGACAAACTGCAGAGCCGGGATTTGAACCCATGACCTCTGCCTCCCAAGCCCAGGCTCTTGCCACTGAGCCAAGTAGATTCTTACATAATTCTACTCCTTAAGTAGACTCCTTACGTAATTCTACTCCTTAAGCTGGGCCCTTCCCAGATCAAATCCAGGTGACATTGGACCAAGATGCATTGGAGGAGGCAGCGTGGCCTAGTGGATTAAGCAGGGGCCTGGGAGCCAGATTATCTAGGTTCCAATGCTGACTCTGCCACTTGCCTGCTGTGTGACCTTGGGCAAGTCATGTAACTTCTTTGTGCCTCAGTTTCCTCAACTGCAAAATATGCAATCAATACGTATTGTCGCTCCTACTTAGACTGTGAGCTCCATGTGGGACAGGGACTGTGTCTGACCTGATTTCCCCCCATCTAGACTGTGAACTCGTTTAGGGCAGGGAATATGTCTATTTAATGTTGTGCTGTACTCTACCAAATGCTTAGTACAGTGCTCTGCCCACAGTAAGCGTTCAATAAATATGACTGAATGAATGAATGATTAATTTGTGTCTCCCCAAGTGCTTAGAACAGTGCTTGACACACAGTAAGGGCTTTGGAGAAGTAGCGTGGCTCAGTGGAAAGAGCCCAGGCTTGGGAGTCAGGTAATGGGTTCTAATTCCAACTCTGCCACTTGTGCTGTGTGACTTTGGGCAAGTCACTTAAGTTCTCTGTGCTTCAGTTACCTCATCTGTAAAATGGGGATCAAGACTGTGAGCCCCATGTGGGACAACCTGATTACCTTGTATTCCTTAGAACAGTGCTTGGCACTTCGTAAGCGCTGAACAAATGTCATTATTATTAATACCATTTTTTAAAAGGCCCAATAACATCCCGATTTTGATTCAGAGAAGGAACAAATTTAAATAGCCCTGCTCTTTAAATGCCACCACCACCCCTCCTCCAAAGCTCAGGACCTCAAAATGTCATTTTTGTACAGAGCCACCAAACACCTACACCACTGGAGTGGGGAAGAGCAAGGCAGGAAGCTAGGTCACTTATGACTTGTGGAAAGACAGGGGAACCACTCATGTTACCCATACCCCCTGGCCTGGAATGCCCTCCCTCCCAACATCCACCAAGCTAGCTCTCTTCCTCCCTTCAAGGCCCTACTGAGAGCCTACTTCCTCCAGGAGGCCTTCCCAGACTGAGCCCCCTCCTTCCTCTCCCCATCCTCCCCCTCTCCATTCCCCTGCCTTACCTCCTTCCTTTCCCCACAGCACCTGTATATATGTTTGTACATATTTATTACTCTATTTATTTATTTATTTTACTTGTACATATCTATTCTATTTATTTTATTTTGTTAATATGTTTGGTTTTGTTCTCTGTCTCCCCCTTCTAGACTGTGAGCCCACTGTTGGGTAGGGACCGTCTCTATATGTTGCCAACCTGTACTTCCCAAGCGCTTAGTACAGTGCTCTGCACACAGTAGGCGCTCAATAAATGCAATTGATTGATTGATTGATTGATGCCTAAAATCTGTTTTGTCTGGTTAGCCAGCAGGGTCAGTTAATGCTACTCTGCTCCAAGCATATCCACCTAGGTTAGCATGTATGTAGGTCTCTGCATGAGTCTGTCATCTCTGCTAGTCTCTTGCTCTCTCTGCCTGTGCTACAAGAAGCCTTTCTCAATTTATATTGTACACCCCAAGGTGCATTATAAATGAGAGTTGTACAAAATTAGAGAGGAACAAAGAGTGTGAGCTAAGGCACAGTGGGAGAAGAGAGTAGATAAGTACCGGGGGGCGGAGGGGGAATTGATTGAATCAACCATATTTATTGAGTGCTTACTGTGTGCACAGCACTGTACTAAGTGCTTGGAAACTACTATTCAGCAATAGAGACAATCCCTGCCTACACCGGATTTACAGTCTACAATGTAACCAAGTTGGTAGACATGTTCCCTGCCCACAACAAGCTTACAGTCTAGAGGGAGAGACAGACATTAATGTAAATAAATACATTATGGATATGTACAAAAGTGCTGTGGGGCTGAGGGAGGGGTAAATAAAGGGAGCAAATCCAAGGGCAAGAGTGATGTAGAAGGGAGTGGGTAAAGAGGAAATGAGGTTTTGGGGAAGGTCTCTTGGAGATGTGCCTTCAATAAGGCTTTGTGGGTGGGGAGAGTGATTGCTTGTCAGATATGAAGAGGGAGGGTATTCCAGGCCAAAGGCAGGACATGGGCAAGAGGTCAGCAGCAAGATAGATGAGATTGAGGTACAGTGGCTGGCATTAGAAGAGTGAAGTGTGTAGGGTGGGTTGTAGTAGGAGAGTAGTAAAGTAAGGTAGAAAGGGGCAAGGCAATTGAGTGCTTTAAACTCAAAGGAAAAGAGTTTCGGTTTGACGTGGAGGTGGATGGGCAACCACTTAAGGAGTGGGGAAACATGGACTGAACATTTTTGTAGAAAAATGATCCAGGCAGCAGAATGAAGTATGGACTGGAGTGGGGTAAGCCAGGAGTCAGGGAGGTCAGCAAGGTGTCCGATACGCTAATCAAGGTGAGATAGTGATAGCTGTTTGAATGGAGAGGAAAGGGCGGATTTTAGCAATGTTGTGAAGGTTGATCCGAAAGGATTTAGTGACAAATTCATTCATTCATTCATTCAATCGTATTTATTGAGCACTTACTGTGTGCAGAGCACTGTACTAAGCGCTTGGGAAGTCCAAGTTGGCAACATAGAGATGGTCCCTACCCAACAGTGGGCTCACAGTCTAGAAGGGGGAGACGGACAACAAAACAAAACATATTAACAAAATAAAATAAATAGAATAAATATGTACAAGTAAAATAAATAGAGTAATAAATACATACAAACATATATACAGGTGCTGTGGGGAAGGAGGTAAGGTGGGGGGGATGGGGAGGGGAAGGCGGGGGAGAGGAAGGAGGGTAGGGACCGTCTCTATATGTTGCCAACTTGTACTTCCCAAGCGCTTAGTACAGTGCTCTGCACACAGTAAGCGCTCAATAAATACGATTGAATGAATGAATGATTGAATGAAGGAGGGGGTTCATCTGTAAAATGGCGATTAAGATTGTGAATCCCATGTGGGGCAGGGACTGCATCCAACCTGATTAGCTTGTATCTACACTAGCACTTAACAGTGCTTGGGACATAGTAAGCACTTAACAAATACCATAATTATTATTATTATTCAACAGGGTGTTGGGGCTGGGGCGACGAGGGGAGTTGATAGCTCCCTCACCCACATCCTAACAGGTTAGGATGGACCATCTCATTTTAACTTCTCCCTCTTTATCCAAGCCTCACTGGAACCGGCAGGTATCTTCAGCCTGCACCACTTCCTGTGGTAAGAGATTCTGTCCACGTCCGGCTTTGAGGGACGCCCCCGGGTCTGGGGCCGCGGGACGCAAGCACCTACCGTCCACCCCCTTCTGGACCTTAAGGCGCGGCTGTTCACTAGAGGTGAACACTGTCCCCGGTGAATATGTGGGTTGAATGAAAGAGACTAATCAAGGATAACACCTGGATTACAGGTTTGTAGGACAGGAAGGATGGTGGTGCTGTCTACAGTGATGGAAAAATCACGGGGGGAGGGCAAAATTTGGATGGGAAGATGAGGAGTTCTGTTTCAGACATACTAAGTTTGAGTCGTTGGCAGGATATCCAAGTAATAATAACGGTGTTTGTTAAGCACTTACTATGTGCCAAGCACTGTTCTAAGCACTGGGTGGGATACAAGGTGATCAGCTTGTCCCACATGGGGCTCACAGTCTTAATCCCTATTTTACAGATGAGGTAACCGAGGCACAGAGAAGTTAAGTGACTTGCCCAAAGTCATACAGCTGACAAATGGCGGAGCAGGGATTAGAACACAGGACCTCTGTTTCCCAAGCTCGTGCTCTTTCCACTGAGCCACACTGCTTCTAGAGATGTCCTGAAGGCGTGAGGGAATGCCAGACTGCAGAGAAGGAGAGAGATCAGGGCTGGAGTCAATGATTGAATGATTTAAAGCCAGCGGTCAGAAGTTTTTGCTAGATGTGGAAAGAACACTCGCCTGGGAGTCGGAGGACCTGGGTTCTAATACCAGTTCTGCCACTTGCCTGCTCTGTGACCCCGGGCAAGTCACTTAACTTCTCGGTGTAGGGCTTGAAAATCTGTTCTTCCTCCTACCAAGACTGTGAGCCCCATGTGGGACAGGGATTGTGTCCAACCTGATTATCTTGTGTCCACCCCAGCGCTTAGTATAATGCTTGGCAAATACCACGATTACTATTATGTCTTTTGCCCCTGCTGCTGTCTCTGCCTCCTCCTCCATCTTCATTTCCTGAATTTTATTTCTCTCATCCTCTTGTCTGAATTATTGGCCCCATGCCCGGAACTCCCCGTTCCACTTTGAGCTGCAGAAAATACCATCACTATCGTCTCCAAGAGGGAAAGATTTGGGAAACGAGAAAAGAAACCTAATAGTGATGGTGGTGGGGGGAGGAGTAAGTGGGGAGGCAGAAAAGGCAAGGAGAAGGGGGCAGAGACTCCTGCTGTTTTATTTGTTCATTCATTCTTTCATTCAACCATATTCATTGAGCACTTACTGTGTGCAGAGGACTGTACTAAGCGCTTGGAAAGTACAATTCGGCAACAGATAAAGAGACAGTCCCTACCCAACGGCGGGCTCACACTCTAGACGGGGGGAGACAGACAACAAAACAAGTAGGCCTCAGTGGCATCAATATCAATAAATGGAATTAAAGATATGCACATTAATAATACAATTTGATGTCTTTCTCCCCCCGTCTAGACTGTTGAGCCCGTTCTGGGCAGGGATCGTCTCTATTTAGGAGAAGCAGCGTGCCTCAGTGGAAAGAGCCCAAGTTTGGGAGTCAGAGGTCATGGGTTCTAATCCCGACTCCGCCACTTGTCAGCTGTGTGATGTTGGGCAAGTCGCTTAACTTCTCTGAGCCTCAGTTCCCTCATCTGTACAATGGGGATGAAGACGGTGAGCCCCACGTGGGACAATCTGATCACCTCGTAACCTCCTCAGCGCTTAGAACAGTGCTTCGCACCTAATAAGAGCTTAACAAATGCCATCATTATTATTACTCTTGGTTGCCGAATTGGACTTTCCAAGCGCTCAATAAATACGATCAAATATATGAAAGGCTGAGAGACGACAGAACGGTAGAATCGGGACGCGTGGCAGGTCTCGACTCCCCAAATCCGTGGCAGTGCTACGCCTCAGGAGTTGCCAACCCGGCAGATCGTTGGTGGGTTGCCGGAGGCGTCGGGCTCTGCAACCCGTTCTCCAGGGCCAAGGCAATTCAGAAAGAAAAGGCTGGGCGGGACCGGGCAGGGCCGAGCCCGGTCCGCCCAGTACAATGTCGACCCTCTCTCCGCGCGCAGCCCCGCTTCTCGACTCCGTCCCCCCCGACCCTTCCCGCCGAGCGCGCATGCGCAGACGAACAACTTCTTCTCCGCCCCGCCGCCTCTCGTCCCTCCCCCTTTCCCGCCCCGCCTCCCGCCTCCACTGGGCCGGTCGGGCCGAAGCGCCGACAGAGCCCGCGGGAGCCTGAGGCCGGAGGGCCGGCCGGGCGGGAAAGTCTTCTGACGGCAGTGGGGCCCGGCAGCGGCCGCCGGGGCCACGGAAGATGGTGCTCGAGTCGGTGGTCGTGGACGTGCTGAACCGGTTTCTAGGGGACTATGTGGTCAACCTGGACAGTTCCCAGCTCACTCTGGGCATCTGGGGAGGTAACGAGACCTTGAGCCCCGGGCGCCCCTCTACTTTAACTTCTCCCACCCGATCCTTACCCCGGCGACCTCCGGTTTGCGCGCTTTCTCTCTCTTTCTCTCCACCGTCTCTCGCCCTCTTTATCTTAATTTCTCACCCACCCACGCTGCTCCCTCTCCCATGTCCCGGCCTCTAAGTCATCTCTGCCCAGGGCTCGGGCCACGCCGCCTCCCCTCCCACCTCCTCCCTTCCACCCTTGCCTTGGACGATTCCCATCCCACACCTTTCCTGTGGCTAGTTTCACAAGCTTGGGCGGAGACGATGGCATCCCGTGGCCTTCCAGTTTGGGGGAGCTCCACCTTCCTGGAGCTCGGGCACAAGGAAAGGGCTGGGCAGGATGGCTGCAGCCCTGCGGATCTTGAACCGGAACCGAGTTTGGTTTCCCTCCTAGGAAGTGACGTTCTTCCTTTCTCCTTTCCCCTTCTCTTCCCTTTCTCCTTTCCTTTCTTTTCCTTTCCCGTTCTCTTCCTGCCCCCTTCCTTTTTTAAAAAAGAAAAAAACCCGATATTTGTTAAGGTCTTACGATGTCCCTGTTGTAAGCGCTGGGGTAGATACAAGATCATCAGATTGGATACAGTCCATGTGGCACATGGAGCTCAGAGTCTTAATCCCCATTTTCCAGATGAGGGAACTGAGGCACCGAGAAGTGAAGTGAATTCCCCAAGGTCACACGGCGGACAGGTGGCGGAGCCGGGATCAGAACCCAGGTTCTAATGACTCCCAGGCCCTTGCTCGATCCACTAGGCCATTCTGCTTCCCTTTCGAGTCTCTTTCCCTTTCCATTCCCCTCTCTCCTCTCCCACTCTTTTCCCGTAATAGGGAAGGCCCGAAAGAGAGATCTCGAGTGTCTCTCAACGTGCCAGACCGCTGGCAGACCCTGTCGCCTCTCTTCCCAGTCTCACCGTGATTCGCCTGGACGTGGCTGGAAACCGAAAGAGGTGGTTCTCATGTTTTAGTTTTTTCCGTGCGACTCTCCCCCCCCCCCCCCGTCCTCCTTTCCTGCCCCACCCCTTTGGGATTTTGTGTGCTAAGCGCTGCGATAGATGCACATATACAGAACAGACAGTGGTCTTGTCCGACATCGGGTGTACAGTCTTTGGGGGTTTGGACAGATTAAAAACAGCGGTTGCAAGGATTGCGCCAACAGCGAGCGGCAGAGGCAAGCAAATAAACAGGAGGTCGGAGTCCCCGGGCTCCCCGCGGCTTCAGGCAAACAGTGGCCTAGTTGCAAACCAGGAGTTTATGGGAGAGAAATGATCGACCATTTCTCGCTTGGGCCAATTAGAGGCAAATGCTGTCAGAGGTGTGGCTTGGGCGGGGGTAGGGGAGAAGGAAATATGTCCCATTTAGCTGCCCCGGTGGTGAAAATGAATTTTGCTCTGTCAGTTTCCACCAGGATTTAAAAAGGAACTCATTTAAAGGCAGCTTTATTTATAGCGCCCCATCTGCTTTGATCAGTCATATTACTGCAGCATTACTGACTGTAGACATAGGCAAATGAAAATGTCAACGTTGGCTTAAACAGCACAGTAGTTGCTTCTCTTGTTAGGATGAATTTAGAAATACTCTTTCATATAGGATTGCTGTGGCTTATGATTTTGACTACTGGTATTTTACTGCAGGCTTTTCTTTCTGCTTCCCTGCCTGCCAAATTTCCTTTGGCAACATATGTTTTTATGCAAAATGACTTTATTTTTATTTAGATTTCTTTGTAACAATACCGCTAATCTCCTCACCGTGCTTCGTTCTCGCCTGTCCCGCCGTCGACCCCCCGGCCCACGTCATCCCCCGGGCCTGGAATGCCCTCCCTCTGCCCATCCGCCAAGCTAGCTTTCTTCCTCCCTTCAAGGCCCTACTGAGACCTCACCTTCTCCAAGAGGCCCTCCCAGACTGAGCCCCTTCCTTCCTCTCCCCCTCGTCCCCCTCGTCCCCCTCTCCATCCCCCCATCTTACCTCCTTCCCTTCCCCACAGCACCTGTATATATGTATATATGTTTGTACGTATTTATTACTCTATTTACTTGTACATATTCTATTTATTTTATTTTGTTAGTATGTTTGGTTTTGTTCTCTGTCTCCCCCTTCTAGACTGTGAGCCCACTGTTGGGTAGGGACTGTCTCTATATGTTGCCAACTTGTACTTCCCAAGCGCGTAGTACAGTGCTCTGCACACAGTAAGCGCTCAATAAATACGATTGATTGATTGGGCTTGTTTTGGGCGGAGTGAGGGTAATCAGTAGGGAGCCTTTGCAACAATGTAATTTTAGGCGAATTACTTAATATGCTGAGCTTCAACAACAGATTCTCAAGGTCTTTGGAGGAAAGTTGTTAAAACATTTAAGGCATTAATAATTGGTTCAACCCCTTTCAAAGGATGTTTTGAGACTTACCAATAGAGTTTGTAAATCTGGAGGATAAACTGTGAGTTCTTGAGGCCAAGCCATTGTTTTGTTCTTTGTAACTTCCTGTAGCACTTGATCCAGGGGCTCATTGACTATTGCTCACTGATTAGAAGGTGTAATATCAGTGGAAAATGAGTGTCATGCCTGGTGACAACTAATTGTTTATAATAGGAAAAATTAATATTTTACACTAATAATTAGTTCACTACGCTTTTAATCTTTTTGGTAGTCTTCTAGGCTCTCCTAAGTAAAGCATTTTAAAAGTAACAAATGCAAAGCATTTTTCTATTCAACTTCATGTAGGCATTTAGAATTAATAATAATAATGGTATGTGTTAAGTGCTTACTATGTTCGAAGCACTGTTCAAAGCGCTAAGTCTAGACACAGTAAGAAAAGCCTGTTGATAAATTTCTTCTTCTAGAGGTCAGTGCTAGAATGTTCCGTCTGTTGAGCCCTTTTGCCAGTATTAAATTGCTAAAAGATGTGATTGCTTATGAATGAGCTGTTATTATACTGGGAAATTTCTGGTCTTCACTTTAGACATTTGTTACTCATTCCTATAATCCCAGTGATCCCATTTAACCGGTTCAATCTTCTAACCACTCTTTCATTTCTACACCGCCCCACCCCCCCAAAAAAAACCCCTCACACTAGACCCTTCTATTCAGAAGATTCTTATACAAGATTTGCTAGTTTCCTTCATTGTCACCTGGCCAACTGATACTTCCTATCTAAGTTTTACTGTTTTATTGCCCATTGCCAGTTCTTTGTCTCCCCTTTGTATTCTCAAATTCTAAGCCCCTTCAGGGTCAGGGCCGGGGTCAACTCCCAACCCTGTATTCTTTCCCACCCAGTAAGCACTTAGTAAATACTCTCTCTCTTTCTCTCTGTTAACATATGTAGGGAGTGGGGTGTGTGTGAAATGAAATGAGCTGATTGTTTTGACCTTATTTTATATTTCTCATGCTCTTTAATATCTCGTCTAGGCTGTTGAAACTTTCTGTTGCAGAAGTATCTAGAATTATAATCATTCTCCTAGATAATGGTGCAATATAGAGAGGGACTGAACTCTTCCTGTTTGTAGTACTAAACTAAAATCCTAATGATTAAAAAAATATTTCTTCAGA
This sequence comes from Tachyglossus aculeatus, assembly GCF_015852505.1. Lineage (NCBI taxonomy): Eukaryota > Metazoa > Chordata > Mammalia > Monotremata > Tachyglossidae > Tachyglossus > Tachyglossus aculeatus. Next base: position 7,638,421 of record NC_052098.1, on the reverse strand, counting down.
AGGCAGTTCCACGCTCTGTGCCTGATTAACATATATCTTGCAGGATGTAGGTTTAGAATTCAGAAATAAAAGTATTTTTCACAAATACAGTATTTTGTTTGAATTTTAACAACTTTGGCTCATTTTTTATGGCACTTGTTAAGCGCTTAAGTAGGAGGAAGTACGACACTTATGTTTTCAGTACCTGGACTTTGCCTTTCCATGGTTGTGATGTTTTCTTCCTTTTAATGTCTGTCAGGTCATGAATTTGTTCTTCTTAAGAGTATATGGTACTTCTGTTTAACTTTTGAGATTTCTTAAAAATCAATACTCTTTTGGCTATGCTAGGGCTTATTTGTTTAACTTTGTTTACACTACGTTAATGTTGCAAAAGACATATAAGCATATTAACCTTCATTTTCCCCAGTTCCATTTACATTAGCTTTAGCTGATTTTTCTAATATTTTTAGAATGACTCCTAAAGTGTATGTTTTTAAATTTAGCTTTCACCTTTTAATTTGAATGTTGCCTGAAAACCTCACATTGTAGGCTAAACTGTAGTTTTGTTATTTTATTTCTTCCTGTTATGACAAACTATAGATACATTCTAGTCACAGCGTAACATTTCAGTCTTGAATGTTGTTAGTAAATTGCCTCTCAGCCTTTCCTTTTGCTTGAACATTGAACATTCCTCCTAGATCTTATTTCCCAACCTCATAATCTTCTTTATATCTCTCCAAAACTCTTAAATTCTGCATATTCCACTTAAATTATGGAATTTTGGGGCATCCTGTATAGGAAACTAGTTCTTTAAAAGTTGTAGAGCAAAGTTATTTTTTCTGAAACCTATCTCCCTAGTGACTTTAGTTATATAATTCGAGTTGAATTCCAGAGGAAGTAGAGTTTTGATGCCAAGCTTACTTTCAAATTCAGACTGGCTGGAGAGTGTCTGTCTGGCTTGTGGGCTCTCCTGGGCTAGTTCTTCCAAAAATTTAGCATATTCAGAGAAGACACATCCTCTCTTCCTTTTTGCTTTTGTTTTCTTCTTCTTTGATAGGCTGGTGCAATCAGATTAAAAACAGCAGTCACAAATATGCATTCCAAATTTGTTGCCTAGCTGTAAAGAAAGGCTGGAGCTCCAAGATAGGCTGGGGGAGGCCACAGAAATCCCCCACTACTAATAACACTCTCATAAATGTGGGTACTGAATTGTTCTAGCTTGTTTCATTTTCTGGAAGTTCTGTTTAGTGAGTTTATAAGGTTTATGGAGACTTTGAACTTTGGCCATTTTACCTGCTGGACCACTCTAGATTCCCTCTCCTTGGCTGCGTTCCACAAGCTCATATGCTCCTGGCAAATAGCTGACTGTCCTGTTTGAAGAAAATGCTGCTGAGCCTGAAATTTCACCCCTGTGGAACTGTGGCTGAAAAGAGTCTCTTCTACACTAACCACAAATATATTTGTCATTTGTGCTCAAAGTAGACAGTCCTGATGGTGAGATTGACCTACAGGTGTCCGGGTGCCTGAAAAGCTCAATGAGGGACCCCAGTCTTGAGCTCATTGTGCACACACAAAGGAGTAGTGGTTTGAGTGCCAACCTGATGTCGTGAACTTTTCTACTGGGAAACAGCGTGGCGTAGTGGAGACAGAGGAGGACCTGGGTTCTAATCTCGGTCTTTTTGCAGCCCCTAGTGTTATTTTCACTTGTCTCCTTATAATAATAATAATAATAATAATGGCATTTATTAAGCGCTTACTATGTGCAAAGCACTGTTCTAAGCGCTGGGGAGTTTACAAGGTGATCAGGTTGTCCCATGGGGGGCTCACAGTCTTAATCCCCATTTTACAGATGAGGGAACTGAGGCCCAGAGAAGTGAAGTGACTTGCCCAAAGTCACACAGCTGACAATTGGCAGAGCCGGGATTTGAACCCATGAACTCTGACTCCAAAGCCCGGGCTCTTTCCAGTGAGCCACGCTGCTTCATGATTCCTGTGAAGTTTCTGTTCAAAAGGAGAGGCTCCTTTCTTGATTGTTGTGTGCCTGTGACAGTTGACTCCCGGTTTTCAGCTAGGCTACAGCATTGTCTAAGATTTTGTGCTAACCATATAAAGATAGAGAACCTTTCTATTCCCTTGCTTAATAGAGCAATCATATTTGTTGAGCACCATATTTATTGGCCACAATGAGAGGGAGTAAACACCTAGGTACCAAGAGATGCTAGTGCTTAAGCAACCGGGAAACAAATGTAGTCCTCTAGACTGTAAGCTCATTGTGGGCAGGGAACATGTCTAGCAACTCTGTTGTAGTGTACTCTCCCAAGCACTTATTACAGTGCTCTGCACACAGTAAGCACTCAATAAATACTTCTGTGAGAATATTGGTTCTGATTTCATCATCTGTGGTATTTATTGAGCATTTACTGTGTGCAGCGTACTGTACTAAGCGCTTGGGAGAGTAGACATATTACATGCCCACAACAAGCTTTCAGTCTAGAGGGGGGAGACAGACATTAATATGTAAATAAATAATATATAATTTATAGATAATGATTTACAGTGTTTTGAAAGATATGGCTTTCAGGAAACAATTGTTTCCAAAGGAGGGTTTCTTGTGTCCCTAACTTTCCCTCTAGTATTCCCAAATCAACCTCTTGTAGCCAAAGTCTTCTTGAACCAGTGAATATTTGGGGCCTACACAGTTTCCTTTGGTAGTGGGTTCCATATGCTTGTCACCTCCTGAGTGAAGTGATTTCTTCTGTTTGTTTTGAATCCACCCTCTAGAGTGCTATAAACAGTAAGGATTCAATGCATACCATTGAGTATGCATACCATTGAGTAGCAGCGTGGCTCAGTGGAAAGAGCAGGCTTTGGAGTCAGAAGTCATGGGTTCAAATCCTGACTCTGCCAATTGTCAGCTGTATGATGATGATGGCATTTATTAAGCGCTTACTATGTGCAAAGCACTGTTCTAAGCGCTGGGGAGTTTACAAGGTGATCAGGTTGTCCCACGGGGGGCTCACAGTCTTAATCCCCATTTTACAGATGAGGGAACTGAGGCCCAGAGAAGTGAAGTGACTTGCCCAAAGTCACACAGCTAAGTGGCGGAGCCGGGATTTGAACCCATGACCTCTGACTCCAAAGCCCGGGCTCTTTCCCCTGAGCCACGCTGCTTCCCCAACTTTGGGCAAGTCACTTAACTTCTCTGTGTCTGTTACTTCATCTGTAAAATGGGGATTAAGACTGTGAGCCTCCTGTGGGACAACCTGATCACCTTGTAACCTCCCCAGCACTTAGAACAGTGCTTTGCACATAGTAAGTGCTTAATAAATGCCATTATTATTATTATTATTATTATGCCACTGATTGATCAAGCTTCGAAGAGTACACCCTCTCCTGGTGGTATGGGATTTGGAAGCCAGAGTCCAATCAGTCGTATTTATTGAGCACTTACTGTATGCAGAGCACTGTACTAAGCACTTAGGAGAGTACAATATGACAGATTTGGTAGACACATTTCCTGCCCATAATGAGTTCATAGCCTAGAGGGGGATGCAGACATTAATATAAATAAATTGTGGATATGTACATAAGTGCTGTGAGGCTGAGAGAGGGATGAATAAACAGCAAATCAGGGCGATGCAGAAGGGAATGGGAAAAGAGCAAGGGCTTAGTCAGGGAAGGCTTCTTAGAGGTGTTGTGCCTTCAGTAAGGATTTGAAGGTGGAGAGGGTAATCGTCTGTTGGATATGAAGAGGGAGGGCGTTCCAGGCCAGAGTCAGGGCTTGGGTGAGAAGTTAGCAGTGAGGTAAATGAGATTGAGGTGCAGTGAGTGGGTTGGCATTAGAGGAGCAAAGTGTTCGAGCTAGGTTATAATAGGGAAGCAGCCAGTTGATTGAGTGTTTTAAAGTCAGTGGTATGGAGTTTGATGTGGAGGTATATGGGCAACCGATGGAGGTTCTTGAGGAGCGGGGAAACGTGGACTGAACATTTTTGTAGAAAAATGATCCGGGTAGCAAAGTATGGACTGCAGAGGTGAGAGACGGGGACAGTTACCCTGCCTTTCTGCCCTGTTGTCATTCCTAGGCCTGCTTTCGCTCTGACAGAAAAAGAATGAAGGTGTCGGCTGTGTTAATGTTGAACCTTTTCATCCATAATATGATTCAGAGTTGAAAAATGAATTTACTGCTTTGCTGCTACTTAGAGGAACTTTTTACCTGGCAGTTGTGAAGCAAAGTTGGTCGCTCTTTTACAAGCAGCCTGCTCTGTGTCATAATTCCATCAATAGTGGATCTGGAAACAGGAATATAGGAAGGAGTAAGAAGAGGTACAGAAGCTTGGTCTCCCAGGTTGAAGGACTAGAAATAATATTTCAATAAAGACATAATATTTTAAAAACCCATCATAACTGCATGGCTGAAGCAGATGTGGAATTAATGCTGCACAGGTGGTAAAAGGAGTAGGCAGCTGAACAACTTTTTCAGCAGCATAAATTAGGGAAGCAGTGTGGCCTAGGGGAAAAGGCACTGACCTGGCTTCTAATTCCAGCTTCCCTACTTGTATGCTGCATGACCTTATCTGTAAAATGGGGATTAAGACTGTGTGTCCTGTGTGGGGCAGGGACTGTGTCCAACCCAATTATTTTGTATCTACCTTCATGCTTAGTACAGTGCCTGGCACATAGTAAGTGCTTAACAAATACCACTAAAAAAAAAAAGTGACTCCCTTACCATCCAGTGGAAATCCTGAAAGACAGATGAGAGGGGGAAGAGGCAAACTAGTAGGACAAGGTGAGACTCAGGTGAACAACCCACCCCAATTACCTCTGAGAGGAATCACTCACTTTGTAAGTTCCTCCTCCCACCCCCAATTTGGAGCATTTTTTCAACCAAAATCCATATGTGCCACATTTGAAGTGTAACACTTTGCCCTGAAGTGGACTGTCAGTCATGCATTGAGCTGTTCAGTCACCCCAGCTTTTTGATTAAAAAGCCATCTTTGAATCTGAAGGGCAGGTATATAACAGTAAACTGTATGCAGTTGACTTCTTGTTTGGGGTAAATTTGCCTCAAGGCCAGTAGATGAATGGCTATTTGCATAACCCTCAATGGAAATTGATTTTAGTTTATTTTGCTGCTAGCCCTCCTCCTGATTCCAAAGCCAGAAACTAGCTAAATTTTGTCTCCTTTTAGCATCAACCCTTCCTCATCGGATTGAGATTTTCTTTCTGATCATAGGAGTCTTATTGGGGACAGTCTCCAACCAAACACAGATGATCTCCAAAGAGAGGGGCTGGGTGGTGAAAAAGCCTAAAATGCTCTCTGTTTATCAGGTAATTATGCTGTCCTTAAGGTTTGTTGGATAGGCTTTGAGGTAGGAGTAGTGGTATGTGGTTCCAAAAAATTAGTTTTTTCTGCGGTATAATTGTTGCTAATAGTTTATGTTTAGTTGGCCTTATGCAGATTGGGGCCTAAAATAGAGGCATAATTCCCAGAAAAAGAAATGCTTAATCTCATTTTGGACAGTTATTGAAAGGTGCCTCCTGGATCTTACTCAGTACTTGTTTTATATGGACTAAAGGGCTTTATTGGGCAAAGGTTACAAAGTCTCTTGAAATCCTGGGATGAAAGGTTCCCCCTGAATATCTGTAGCGTGGACAGTTAACACAGAGGGTGGGTGGTTGGAAAGCGAAGGGTCCAGAAGTAGGGATAACATGTCTACTGGGTTTACGGAATTAGTGGTGAAGGTTTCTGCCAGAAGAACCTCCTAAAACACACTAGGAGGTAGACTGGCTCGGCAAGAATTCTGAAAATAGCTGGCTGATGTGGGTGGTGAAGCCCGCAGCAGGTACCCTGGCAACCAGGCCTACCAGTCTTTAGTGCTCTGGCACAGCCCAAACATTATATAGCGTGGTCACTTTGGCCGTAAATCTATCCATTGGTGGTATTTGAGTGCTTACTGTGGGCAGAGCACTGTACTAAGCACCTGGGAGAGGACAATATAACACAAATGGATTTTGTAAATACAAGAATTTCACGTATAAAAATCCATATGCTTAGCAGTGGGCTGTGTCCCTGCTGACTCACTCACTGCACCCCTCTGCACCAGCAGGAATCTGAACAGCAAGGATGGTACTGATCAAACCACTTGGACTAGCATAAATTCTCTTGCACATGTTCTCAGTCCCCAAGTCTTCGGTGTTTAATTTGCCTACTGTCAGTTTTATGGTTCGATCATTTGCGTATGGATTTTAAGATGTATTAACGTTGGTTTACAAAATGTTGGCCTTCCCGAAGCTCCTCAAACTCCAGTGGTTGCCCATTTCCCTTTGCATAGCCGAAGCTCTTTACCATTGGTGCAAGCCTCTCCACCAGCTTTCTCCAATTTACATGTCAGCCGTCTTCACCTGTTATTCCTGTTTGCAGTTTTTGCTCCTCCCAAGCTCACTTTGTAACTCAACCCCACTCTCAACAGGGAATGTATCTGTTTACTGTTGTATTATACTCTCCCAAGCACTTAGTACAATGCTCTTGCACACAATAAGCACTCAAAAAATACGATTGACAGACCTGACAGACCGGCCCATCTCCAGCCCCTTGCCCACATTGTTCCCTGGGTTTAGAACTCCCTTCCCCACTGGGAGCCTTCAAGCCAAACTTCTCCCCATCTTCAAAGGCTTCCTAAAAATAAAAGAAAAACCCTCTCCCCACCACCACCCACAACATCTTACCTCCTCCAGGAAGTCTTCCCTGATTAATTCACAACACCTCCTGTCATGTCAACCCAACTGCCACCTCTGGCACTTATGAATTTGTACATATCCATCCTCAGCACATATGCACACATCTATTCCTTTATGCATTCAAGCATTCTGCTGTTTCATCATGACAAGGTTGTTCTATTCTATCTGATCATTCTTCTTTCTGGTGTCTACTATTTAAAATATTTTTTGTCTGTCCATGTTATGTTGTATGCTCCTTTGTGAGCAGAAATATGTGTTTTTCTCCTGTTGTAACTTCTCAAGGGCCTAGTATGATGTTCAGCACACAGGTTTTTGGTAAATAAAATGAACATTATAATTTACTCATAGAATTGTAAAATATTCTGCTCATTTGCAGGAATTGGTTTTCTAGAATGGACATATGATTTTCTGAACATTAATCTATCATTAAACATTAAAAAAGAATATTACTTACAATTTTGTAACTTGCAGATGGCAAATTTTTGCCATTTTTGCAATTGGAAAATTCAGAAGGCACCCACATAACTCAAGTCCCCTCCCTATTTAAGCCTTCTGAGACTAATAATTAAAGGTTAAATTTAAAAATGAATAAACCTTTGACTTTTGCTAAGTATATACTTGCCAGGATATAAAAGCTATTGTATTGTTCAGTGCTTGGTACACAGTAAGCGCTCAAGAAATATTGTTGATTGATAAACATGATGATGATGCATTTTAAATTCCTGTTGTGGTTAGTGTACAATATAGGTAGGAATCAAATGAGCAGATATTGAAAGCTTATTTTTCCATGTACTAAGTAGCAAAATACCCAGCTTTGAAAATATGAAAAGGTGGTCATTTTATGTAATTTATATGATTCACGTGCTTTTATGGATTGAACAGACCAGCTTTTTGTATGTTTGTCAATGGCATTTATTGAGGGATTAACTAGAAGCAGCATGGCCTAGCGGAAAGATCACGAGCTTGGGAATCAGGGGATGGGGGTTCTAATCCAGTCTCTTCCACGTGTCTGCTGTGTGACCTTGGGCAAGTCACTTCAGTTCTCTGGGCCTCAGTTACCTCATCTGTAATATGGAGATTAAGACTGTGAGCTACATGTGAGACAGGGACTGTGTCCAACCCAATTACCTTGTATCTACCCCAGTGCTTAGAACAGTGTTTGACACATAGTAAGCGCTTAACAAATACCACAATTATTATTATTATCATTATCACTAAGCACTTGGGAGAGTACAATACAGCTGGCAGACATGATCTCTGCCCTCCAGGAGCTTACAATGTATTAGGGGAGAGAGACCTTAAAATAGATTATACATAGAGGGAATAGTAGAGTATGAGGATAGGTACAGAAGTGTTGTGGGTCGGGGAATGGGGGAGAGCATCATCAATCATCATCAATCGTATTTATTGAGTGCTTACTATGTGCAGAGCACTGTACTAAGCGCTTGGGAAGTACAAATTGGCAACATACTACTAACATACTAACAACATACTACTAGCATCAACTTACTAAAGAGGTATAGATCCAAATGATGAGGTATGGGCAGAATGGGTTTCAGACAGCCATTCTGAGGCAGAAGACCTCAGAGAGGCCAAAGAGGCAGAAAGGATAGCAAGTAAGGAAAATGAAGGCTTAGTTAGTGAAAGTCCTCATGGAGATGTGATTCTAGTAGGGTTTTGAAGATGAATCTATCTGGGCATCTATCAGCTCTATGAACCCTTAGATGGGGTTGGCATACGACTCCACAAGGAGGTGTGACCCCTGTGATTGATATATACCGTGGGATGAATATGGAACATAGTCATATTTCTGAGTGTTTCCATATTTTTATTTGCCAATCTGATGCTAAAGATTTCTATAACAAACAAAAATCATGAACAGTACATGTGTTTTTGTATATTTTTTTAATACATGGACTCTAGGGAACATTAAAAGTTTGTATGATATTTGTAGTTTTGAAAAGCATCTTTTTTTTAAGGCACTCCCTCCCTCCAAGAGGGCCCTTCAAGAGGGGTGCAGTACCCCGTGACTGGGGGCAGGGGGCATAGTTTGAACCCCCCCCCCCCCATTTTAGCATTGACTTTACTGCACAGAAGAAGGCAGTTATAAACCATTTCCATAGTTTTACCAAAAAAACTCTATGGATACACTACCACGATTGCAGGTTGAGGTGGGGCTTTTTAGGAGAGATGTGTCCATGGAGTCGCTATGGGTTGGAGGTGACTCGACAGCATAAGACAAGAATGTGATGAAATAGAGGTGGAAGCCTCTTGAGCTGGAAAGCTTGCCGCCTCCTGGTTGAATGATTTGTGAGCACACCTACTCTCAAAGACTTCTGGAATGGGGCGTGTCTGAGTAAATGACTGATTACATATGTTACTGGGGTTCTCATACACTCAGTAGCATCTATAACACACCTAATATCCTAACCCTTGATCATGGCAACAGAGGTAATTGCAAGTTATATAAGCACACTTTCCATATGATCTTCCTGAACTTTAGCTCTGTTTGCTTCAAGCTTCCTAGTGTTTTTAACTCTGCTTGCCCCAGCCTGCTGGCAACAAGCAATTGCGCTCATTGCAGAATATGATACTAGCTGTCTCCTCCTTGAGGTGAGGGATCTGTGGTCCCCAAACCCAGACTTTGTTTTCCAAAGATCACAATAAAAAGAAACAAGCTTTACCCCGTCCTTGTGGTTGTCTCCTACAGACCAGACTCTGTGGAGACCAGTAAGTAGTCTGCTTACCTCAGGATCTCAGTCGCAGCACTGAGTCTCTACCTCACCATTTCCACAGATGCTTTTGATTCTGAGGGTACAGGGTCTTGGGCTACCAAGAAATCAGAGATGACCATGAATTCCTTATCTAGCCCCTGTTGAATTTACCTTAGGAGTCTCCCAGTCCCCTAGCTGATGTGTACCTTGGAAAAGGTAAATCCACCACTCCTTTTCTGCCTGGCTGACATAAGAACTTTTTTTCGTTCTAAACCAGAAACTTCACTGTGCTAGTTTTAAGTTTCCAGAAGAAGGGGGAACTTGGCTGTCTGAAACCCATTCTCAGTAGTCTCCCTCCCTTTAAAGGACAGTTATTTTAGGAAATGAAAAATTCCCGGAGAAGAGTCCCTATAACCTGACTCTTCCCAGAAGACACTGTCTCTCCTGCCACTTTCTCCTGATGGGGCTTCATCTTCTCCTAGTCTCCAAGACATACTGGGAATAGGAGAGGAGTTGAGTTCTTGCTCTCTAATGCCTCTTTGACAGCAACTCACCTCCCCACCCCACCCTGTCCCTCTCCTTTCCTTCGTTTGAAGCCCACATCATCCAACTTGACCATCCACTCCAACTGCTTTGTTGCCATCATTTACTTCACCTCCAACTTTCTGAACCATTTTGGTCCCTTTCTCATTCATTCAATCGTATTTATTGAGTGCTTACTGTGTGCAGAGCACTGTACTAAGCGCTTGGGAAGTACAAGTTGGCAACATATAGAGACGGTCCCTACCCAACAGTGGGCTCACAGTCTAGAAGGGGGAGACAGACAACAAAACATATTAACAAAATGAAATAAATAGAATAGTAAATATGTACAAGTAAAATAAATAGAGTCATAAATATGTACAAACATATATACAGGTGCTGTGGGGAGGGGAAGGAGGTAAGGTGGGGAGGATGAGGAGGGGGAGAGGAAGGAGGGGGCTCAGTCTGGGAAGGCCTCCTGGAGGAGGTGAGCTCGCAGTAGGGCTTTGAAGGGAGGAAGAGAGCTAGCTTGGCGGATGTGCAGAGGGAGGGCAGTCCAGGCCAGGGGGAGGACGTGGGCCGGGGGTCGACAGCGGGACAGGCGAGAGTGAGGCACAGTGAGGAGGTTAGCAGCAGAGGAGCGGAGGGTGCGGGCTGGGCTGTAGAAGGAAAGTAGGGAGGTGAGGTAGGAGGGGGCGAGGTGATGGAGAGCCATGAAGCCGAGAGTGAGGAGTTTTTGCCTGATGCGTAGGTTGATTGGTAGCCACTCTAGCTACCAATCAAGGTAGCATTTATTATTGCAATTATTTACTACCAAGGTAGCCTTTCTAACCTTCCTTCTCTCTTTCTCCATCCCTACACGATCTTTGGGGACTTCAATATCCACATGAATTTCCCGATGGCCTCCCCGCTGCCTGTTTCCTTTCTACTCTACCAACTCTACCAACCTCCTGCTCCACTCTACCGATTCAGCAACTTGATTTTTATCAACTCTAACCTCACCAACTATTGTTTTATTGTACTCTCCCAAGTGCTTAGTACAGTGCTTTGCACACAGTAAGCACTCAATAAATACGATTGAATGAATGAACTCTGAAATTCTTCTGGGCACAACTTCCTCACCCGCCTTCACTCCCTTTATCCTTTCCTCTTAAAAACCATTTTCCATCCCTTTAATCCTTTTTATTGCTCTTGCAATAAATGTAGGAGATAGACTCTCAGCTCACAGTTACAGTCTAATGTGAGAAACTGACACATAATTTACTGAGAGGAAAAATAGAATATTTAAATAGATATGTACAAAAGTGAAATAGGAGTCCTGAATACAAAATTGCTGAGGTGATTGTTGGGAGGTTGTAACTTGAGAAGAAGAAAAATGTAATTGGGAAAATTTCCTGGAGGAGATGAGAGTTTAGAAGCCTTTTGAAGATGAGAAGAACTGAGTTCTGGTAGATTTGGTGGGGAGGGAGTTCCAGGTATGCTCCAGGGGTCGGAGAGGGGAACGAGACACAGTAAGGTGAGCTTGTGAGGAATGAGGACTGTGAGCTGTGGTGCAGTAGGACAAAAGAGTGGCTCGGTAAGAGTGGCGGCTGGAGGGGAGGTGAGCTGATGGAGTGCCTTAAAACCCACCGTCAGGTATTTCTGTTTGATGTAGAGAAATGGGTAAGCAATGAATGTTTTTGGAGAATGGAGAGATGTTTGTGGAATGACATTTTAGAAAGATTATTTGGGCAACAGAGTGAAATATGGACTAGGAAGGGATGAGGCTGGAAGCAGGAAGACAAGTGAGGAACTGATAAAGGACTGAACTCCTTATCTTCCCTCCCAAACCCTGCCCTCTCCCTGACCTTCCCGTCACTGTAGACAGCACTACCATCCTTCCCGGCTCACAAGCCCGCAACCTTGGTGTCATCCTCGACTCCGCTTTCTTGTTCACCCCTCACATCCAGTCTGTCACCAAAATCTGCCAGTCTCACCTCCACAACGTTGCCAAGATCCGCCCCTTTCCTCTCCATCCAAACCGCTACCTTGCTGGTTCAATCTCTCATCCAATCCCTACTGGATTATTGCATCAGCCTCCTCTCTGATCTCCCATCCTCCTGTCTCTCCCCACTTCAGTCTACACTTCACTCTGCTGCCTGGATAATCTTTGTGCAGAAATGCTCTGGGCATGTTACTCCCCTCCTCAAAAATCTCCAGTGGCTGCCTGTCAACCTACGAATCAAGCAAAACCTCCTCACTCTCGGCTTCAAGGCTCTCCATCACCTCGCCCCCTCCTACCTCACCTCCCTTCTCTCCTCCTACAGCCCAGCCCGCACCCTCCACTCCTCTGCCGCTAACCTCCTCACTGCACCTCGTTCTTGCCTGTCCCGCCATCGACCCCTGGCCCACGTCCTTCCCCTGGCCTGGAATGCCCTCCCTCCCCACATCCGCCAAGCTTGCTCTTCCCTTCAGAGCCCGACTGAGAGCTCATCTCCTCCAAGAGGCCTTCCCAGACTGAGCCCCCTTTTTCCTCTCCTCCTCCCCACCCCCTGCCCTACCTCCTTCCCCTCCCCACAGCACTTGTACATATATTTGTACAGATTTATTACTCTATTTTACTTGTACATATGTACTATTCTATTTATTTTATTTTGTTACTATGTTTTGTTTTGTTGTCTGTCTCCCCCTTCTAGACTGTGAGCCCACTGTTGGGTAGGGACCGTCTGTATATGTTGCCAACTTGTTCTTCCCAGGCGCTTAGTACAGTGCTGTGCACACAGTAAACTCTCAATAAATACGATTGATTGATTGATATAGCTTTAATTCTATTTGTTCTGACGACTTTGGCACCTGTCTACATGTTTTGTTTTGTTGTCTGTCTCCCCCTTCTAGACTGTGAGCCCATTGTTGGGTAGGGACCGTCTCTATATGTTGCCAACTTGTACTTCCCAAGTGCTTAGTACAGTGCTTTGCACACAGTAAGCACTCAATAAATACGATTGAATGAATAAATGAAAGGAAACTGATAGAGTAATCAATCTGGGATATTAATAGTACCTGGACTAGGGTGGTGGCCATTTGGGTAGAGAGGGAGGGACAGATGTGGGAAGTGAATAGTTGGGTGGTGCAGTGGGATCCAGGTAAGTCGTTTTTCAGTATAGGGGAGAGGTGAGCATTTTTGAAATCCAGAATGGAAGGGGCTATCAGAGAGCGAGCTATCATGACAGGCAGGGAGGAAGAAGAGTTGGCACAAGTACTTTTAAAAGGTGAGGGGTGGAATTAGAGTTACAGTTAGTTGGGGGTAGAGTTTGCTATCAAGCCAGTGATCTCTGCTTGAGAGATGGCCGAGAAAGATGAGAGCGTGGATATTGGGGTGGAGGCAGGTTGGGGAGGGGCCAGAGTTGGGGTGGAGGGAGTCCAAAGGACTTCAAAAAGAAATTAAAGGTTTGAACTAATTGGTGGTGGTGACTGAAGTTGGTGAGGAGTTTTTCTTGTTTTTTTTTTAAAAAGTGGTATTTGTTAAGTGCTTACTCAACCAGTGTACCAATCATTGTACTAAACTCTGGGGTGCGTACAAGCTAATCAGGTTGGACACAGTCCCTGTCCCACAAAGGGCTCAGTCTCAAACCCCATTTTACAGATGTGGTAACTAAGGCACAGAGAAGGTTGAGGTCACACAGCAGGTAAAGTGGCAGAGCTGGAATTAGAACCCAGATCTCTCTGATTTCCAGGCCTGTGCTCCATACACTAGACAACGTTGCTTCTCTAAGTTATGATGTTGGTGCGAGAAAGAAAGGGCTGGAAATAGCAGAAATTGGCCTGATGCCTGGATTTCTGGCAACAGTGTTTTGAAGCAGGAGTGGAGGAAATGTTCTGTAGGGGTGATCCAGGGCTGGGAGGTTGTGGGGGTTGTAGAGGATAAAGTTGAGACTGGAATTTTGCATCATAAGAGGTGAGGGAAGTTAGAAGTCCAGCTGGGACATGATAGTTTCGGATAACACAGTAAGTGTTCAATAAATACAGTTGAGTGAATGAATGATAACTGGGTTGTGGGATGGGGAAGGCTGAAGATTGAAAGTCTCTGCCGAACAGTTTTGTCAGGAGCAGGGATGTGAGAGAAGTTAGATTAGGAGGGTTTTTTTTATCTGAATGTAATACTTTGGAGTTGGTGAGGTTAGAAATGTTGCAGACATGTGATGATGAGATCAAAGTGTGTGTGCAGCGTGCCTGGTGGAAAGAGCATGAGCCTGAGAGTCAGGAGACCTATACTGCTGACCTGCTGTGTGACCTTGGGCAACTTGCGTAACCTCTCTGTGCCTTAATTTCCTCATTAGTAAAATGGGGGTACTTCACTCTCCCTACCTCTTAGATTGTGAGCCCTGTGGGAAGAGGGACTAGGTTTTATCTTATTATCTTGCATATACCCCAGCTCTTAGTAAAGTGCTTGGCACATTGCAAATTTATAATTATTATTATTATTATTGTTGTTGTTATTAGGCTCCTTTCCACTTTCTCAACAACTTTTATTCTAAATTTGGTGATCAGAATCAGACTACTGCAGTATTCTAAGGGTCTAACCAGTCTATAGTATAATGAAAGGATTACTACAGTTCATGTTGCCGTTAATACGTTTTAGAACTAGTCTGTTAAATTTTTTTAACAACAGAGAATGTATATTTACTTGTTTTTTTAATCACTTTTAGGTGATGTATCACTTAAGAACCTTGAAATTAAAGAAAATGCATTGGTAAGTTTTGAGAATGCAAAATTGGGAAGAAGTTAGTGGATGTAGTGACAGTCAATTTGGAAATGTAACTTGGTTCCTGACATCATTCAGTTAAATTGTGGTTCACTGAACAATGAAGTTTATCTTGCTTTTAAAATGTGTTTTATCCAGTTATGCTGTAGGGCCAGAGTTTCTCCTCACATGAAATTTCAGTGATTTCACCTTTTGACTTTTACAGTATTAGCACATTTAGTTTACATTGAAAACCTAAACTTGAGAAGCAGCAAGGCCTAGTTGATAAGAGTATCAGCCTGAGAGTCAGAAGGACCTGGGTTCTAATCCCAACTCTGCCACTTGCCTGCTGTGTGAGCTTGGGCAAGTAACTTTGCTTCTCTGAGTCCCAGTTACCTCATCTCTAAAATGGGGATTAAGACTGTGAGCCCCATGTGAGACATGGACTGTGTCCAACGTGATTAGCCTATGTCTACCCCAGGGCTTAGTGCAGTGCCTAGCACTTAACAAATGTCACTTAAAAAAAAAGCAACCTGCACTGATGTCTTCATTCTGGTCCTTCTGAGGTAGTAATAATAATAATAATTGTGGTATTTAAGTGCCTACTATGTGCCAAGCACTCTACTAAGCGCTAGGTTGGATACTAGCAAATAGCAGGTCTATCTTTAGAAGACAGGAAAACATTCTTTAATCTTCAGCTTCATATTGCTAGACTAAAGTGAAGGAAGACTATATGAATGTAGATTCTGCCTATGGAAATCTCCAAATTATAGATTTTTCTTCGTGTAACTGTCAATTCTCATTGGTCATATTGTAAAAGATAGATCTGATAAATCTCACAGCTGGCTTTAACTTTTCATGTCACCAGAGGGCAGTTGATAATCGAGCTCAGAAATTGTTCACTTTTTAAAAAGATAATTGTATTCTTCCCTAAAAATGAGTTTAGAAAAGTAACTTTGGCTTAAATAATTTAATATTATTAAACTTTGAAAGAAATCTTAGTTTCAGGGTTAGCTCTCTCCCACTCATTGTGTTTTCCTTTAGTAGTCATGGTAAATGAAAGAAAATGGGCCTTTTGTAAAAAAACAAAAAAAAACAAAACAGGGCTGTAGGATTGGGAAGGAACAAGTAATGTAGTTTTGATTCAATGCTGAAATATGTTTTTGTTCTCTTCAGAGCCAATTGGATGTGCCTTTTAAAGTTAAAGCTGGACATATACGTAAGTTGAATCTGGCAGTGAAACACATTTGAATACCAAAAACTTGAACACTTTTATGTATGGGGCCTAGACATGTTCTTCTACAGGATTGTAATCATCGGTTAAAATTGCTATAGGTAGTGCCCAGTCGTAATCCAATTTTAAGATGTACTAGGGACAGTCACATTTATTGCCTGATATATTGGAACAAAGAAAATGAAGGTCCAATCGAATATTAAAGTTTAGTTTCCCAACTGTAGTAGACAGCCAAGAACTTACAAAAGTGGGCTGACTGTGTATGTGTGTGGTATTGCTGTCCCAGCACTGGGTGAGATTCTCTGGCTAGATTTTCTAGACTGTGAGCCCACTGTTGGGTAGGGACCATCTCTATATGTTGCCAGCATCTACTTCCCAAGCGCTTAGTACAGTGCTCTGTACACAGTAAGCGCTCAATAAATATGACTGAATGAATGAATGAAGAACATCTGAGGAGTGGTTGATGGATGTACCTTGTTTTGGAGAGCCCTTCCCTCATTGGCATGGGAGGTGGTTTTGCAATCTGACAGTGGCTAGGCTCGGGCCCTCCAAATATGCCTAGAGGGAGAAGTGACCATCTGGTGAAGCAGCATTACCCCCCTGCAACAGCCCTTATCCAACATATTCCCCGCTCTGATGCTACCATTGCATACCCACCAACTCCTTACTAAATCACCGAATGTCATATTCCACAGGGGCTTATGAATTGGGTGAGAGCATAATGGCATTTGCCTCAGTGAGGCTGAGCGATATTCTTTTCCATAACAGAACGTATTTGGTATCGCTGCCAACTGTCTCACTGTCTCTGTGCCTGGGTATAGGGGCACTGGGTGAGAGAGTGTGAGGGAGCTGAGACCAAACCATCACTACCACATAAATAACTCATTTCTTTTTCCCTTTTCTCTCAGCCCGACAGTCCTATGAAACATAAGCAGCCCTAGTAGTCTGATCTCTTGCTGAAACTACATCCTCCCTCTGGCTTAGAATGCCCTCCTGCTTCATAGCCTACAGATCACCACTCTCTCCACTGTCAAAAGCCCTACAGAATCTTTTCTCCTCCAAGAGGCCTTCTCTGACTAAGCTCTCACTTCTCTGTGTAAGCCCTCCCTTCTGCACCATCTATGCACTTGGGTCCGTACCGTTTAAGCCTGTTGATATTCACCCCAGCCCCGCAGCACTTATGTAACTATTCATCTGTAATTTATTTTAATGTTTGTCTCCCCTTCTAGTCTTGTAAGCTCCTTGTGGCACGGATTGTCTCTATTAACTCTTTTGTAGTGCACTCTCCCAAGCACTTAGTACAGTGCCATGCTTACTAGGGATTGATTGATTGCATAACTCTTGTAACTCCAAAATAGAGGAGAACCTGTTACATGTGTGGTCATATCAAAATTAAGTCCAGCAATAAGGGGAGCAGAGAAAAAAGAGAAGGGAAGAGAAAAAGGAGGGGAGAAGATGAGAAAGCTAAAAGGGCCCTTGAGACTGCATCTGTTCTGTAGCACTTGTCCAAGTGCTGCACATACTGGGCACTCAATAAATTAACCTCTTCGTCTTCTCCTACTTGAAGTTTGCTCTTCTAAGTAAGGAGACTCCCTCTGTAGGCATGGTCCTGTTTCTATGGAGTTAGCACATTCTGACCCTTTTCTTCCTACTCCAGCCACGGCTTACAAAGATGATCTTTTATTTCAGAGGAGTAAAGGGGGGAATTTACATGGTGGAGGTAACCATGTAAAATATCATTAGTCCCGTTGTGCAAGAGCTTCTCCTTCGGCATTCACATTCGTGGATGCAGTCTCACCATTAGCAGTGTTGTCTTTAAATTGAGGGACAACTCTATAAGGTTAGAGAAGAAAGTGTGTCCAGATCCTTAGAACAAATACCAACAACTTCCATTCCTTGTCCTGGCTTCCTTTTCATTTCAAATGTAGGTCTCTTAACATTTAGAAATCCCCTGTTGCCTGGGCCTAGCCCTAGGACGTAGTTGTGGAGGTTCTAATCTAATTCTGGCCTTGGGGTGAGGCTCATTCTTGCTTTAGTCAACAGTGCTTTTGACTGCATGGAACAGAACAAGGCACTGCATGCATGGGAACGTTCTGTGGAACTATATGTGCCAGTTCTTTCTTGAGAACTTTTTATCTAAATGGAGTTACAACCTAATCTTGTAGTTGAACCAGAACGTCAGGGATGTGGCTGAGCCCTGTGCTGGAGGTGAGCTTGTTCTGTCTCTGGTTTCCTGGTGAGTCCTGTCCTTCAGCTTCTGCCGTGTAAACTAGAAGTTGAGGGCATGGGAACCCGTGAGTCAGAAGAGGTTTCTGTTTGGGCTGGAGAAACCTCCGTCCTAGTTGCTCAATCTGCTCTAGAAAGACGGGAAGATTCCCCACCATCTGTTTTTAACCAACACCAGTTACAAAGGGTTTTTATAATGAAAATTATGATGTTTGATATGTGCCAAGCACTGCTGTAAGTGCTGGGGTAGTTACAAGTTAATCAGGTTGGAAACAGTCTGTGGCCCACATGGGGACCACAGTCTTACCTACAGTTTTACAGATAAAGGTAACTCAGGCACAGAGAAGTGAAGTGACTTGCCCAACTTCAAACAGCAGGCATATGGCAGAGACGGGATTATAACTCAGGTCCTCTGACTCCCAGGCCCATGCTCTTTCCACTAGGACACGCTGCTATTCTGTCACTGTTTTTTCCTCTTTTTGGTTATTTTTAATATTTTGTTATTAAGAGACTCTTCTACTGTACAATGGAATAATTTGCCGGATCATGTGACAATTGGGGAATAGATGATGGAGCCCAAACATTTTGACAAAAAATGCTGTTATATTTGATTTAGTTCTTGGTTGCAAGGTTTATGCAGTTGGGAAAAAGGTGTACCAGGGTCTGTACCATAATGTTTGCAAATTATTGTACGAATATTGAGTAGGATTTAATAGTTGGTAATTCATGGTAAATTTTTTGCAACTGTTATATGAGATTATTAATGAGTTGGGAAAGTTTATTGACATAATATAAAAGTAGTGATGGTCTATGCACTTGAGTCCTCATGCCCTAAGCACTTAAGTACTCTCCCCCAACCCCCACAGTGCATCTGTTCATCTCTCTAAGCTCTGAAGCTCCCCCTACCTATAATTTATTTCAGTGCCCGTCTCTCCCACTAGAATGTAAAATCTAGAGGGCAGAGATCATATCTACCTACTATATTGCATTCTCCCAAGTGCATAGTGCATTGCTCAGCATACAGTAAGCATCTGATAACTGCAATTTATTAATTGAAGCCAGGAGGTACCCTAAATAGTGTAAAATCTTGAAAAAAATAATTTGTCAAATTTTCATCAGTACTGATTACAATATTATGTATTTTGTTGTATCCTCTGCTCCTTGACAACAATAGGACCTTTTTAATGTTTTGTGTTCTTTTTCATACAGACAAACTTAACTTGGCAATTCCATGGACAAACCTTTATACTCAACCCGTTGAGGCAGTTTTGGAAGGAATTTATTTGCTCATTGTGCCCACAGCCAGTAAGTTGAATTTTGATTAAAAAAATAATTTTAATTTATTGTCACCTTTTAAACTGTAAAATTAGTTGACTTTGCATGTGGAGAGAGGTGGCATGGTCTAGTGGACAGAGCACAGGCCTGGGAGTCGGAAGGACCTGGGTTCTGATCTTGGGCAAGTCACTTCACTTCTCTGAGCCTCAGTTACCTTATCTGTAAAATGGGGATTAAGTCTGTGAGCCCCATGTGGGATATGGACAGTATCTAACCTGATTACCTTGTATCTACCTCAACGCTTAGAACAGTGCCTGGCGCATAGTAAGCGCTTAACAAATACCATAAAAAAGTTATAGTAAATAATGATTATTCCTAGAATGTTGTGCATGAGTGTGTGGGATTTGGAAGCATTCAAAATGTATTTGTTGTGTTTTTCAATTAATAAAGCAAACATTTTTACTTTTCTCATCGGAAATTTTTTTTTAAAACACCCATTTTTAGTATTGAACACCTGAAGTTAAATTTTTTTGATGTCCTTTCTTTCCTATATATAGGCATAAAATATGATGCTGAAAAAGAAGAGAAACAAATCCTAGAAGCAAGGCAAAGGGAACTAAGGAGAATAGAAGAAACAAAACAGAAAATGGCTGATACACGTAAGAGTTCAACAGAAAATATAAAGAAAGAACCCTTGATGTATTACCTGTAGTTTTGCCCCTTTCCCTGACAGTGTTACTTATCTTTGTACCTATACATGTGTTTAAAATGACATGTGAGCGGTTCACGATGATGATAATGGTATTTGTTATGCGCTTACTCTGTGCCAAGCACTGTCCTAAGCGCTGGGGTAGATACAAGGTAATCAGGTTGTCCCTCATGGGGCTCACAGTCTTAATCCCCATATTACAGATGAGGTAACTGAGGCACAGAGAAGTTAAGTGACTTGCCTAGAGTCATACATCTGATAAGTGGCGGACCCAGGATGGAACCCACAACCTCTGACCCATTAATTCCAGTTTCTGATTTAGAAATGGCCATGCCCTTTCCTATCTTCCCTTCTGGAAAACCCACCTCCTCCAGAAAGTCTCCCCTACGTACTTTCCACTGCCTCTGGTCATGCCATCCCTAAAGCCACCTTTGGCAACTCTTTATATATTGATATATGAACTCTATTCTTCTGCCTTTTCCATATGCTCACTATTGCCACTTATATGTCATCTCATTCATTCATTCATTCAATCATATTGAGCGCTTACTGTGTGCAGAGCACTGTACTAAGCACTTGGGAAGTACAAGTTGGCAACATATAGAGACGGTCCCTACCCAACAGTGGGCTCACAGTCTAGAAGGGGGAGACAGACAACAAAACAAAACATTAATAAAATAAATAGAATAAATACGTACAAGTAAAATAAATAAATAAATAGAGTAATAAATATATACAAACATATATACACATACATATATACAGGTGCTGTGGGGAGGGGAAGGAGGTAAGGCAGGGGGATGGGGAGGAGGGGGGAGGAAGGAGGGGGCTCAGTCTGGGAAGGCCTCCTGGAGGAGGTGAGCTCTCAGTAGGGCTTTGAAGGGAGGAGGAGAGCTAGCTGTGTGGAGGGAGGGCATTCCAGGCCAGGGGGAGGACGTGGGCCAGGGGTCGACAGTGGGACAGGTGAGAATGAGGCACAGTGAGGAGGTTAGTGGCAGAGGAGCGGAGGGTGTGGGGTGGGCTGTAGAAGGAAAGAAGGGAGGTGAGGTAGGAGGGGGCGAGGTGATGAAGAGCCTTGAAGCCGAGAGTGGGGAGTTTTTGCCTGATGCGTAGGTTGATTGGTAGCCACTGGAGATTTTTGAGGAGGGGAGTAACATGCCCAGAGTGTTTCTGCACAAAGATGATCTGGGCAGCAGTGTGAAGTATAGATTGAAGTGGGGAGAGACAGGAGGATGGAAGATCAGAGAGGAGGCCGATGCAGTAATCCAGTCGGGGTAGGACTATTCCTATTCCTGTTACTACTGTTGGTATTCAATTTATATCTACCTTTTTCTCCCATTAGATTGTACGTTCCTTGAGGACAGGTACTTTGTCTTATTTTATAATACTCTTCTAAACTAGTACAGCATTCTGCAGAAGTCAGTAGTATTTATTAAGCACTTACTGGGTGCAGAATACTGTAAACCCTTGAAAGTGTTAGAAGAGAACAATCTCTACTTTCAAGGAGTACAAAGGTGCTTAATAAATAGTCATAATTACGGTATTTAAGTGCTTACTATGTGTCTGGCACTGTACTAAGCATTGGGGTGGATACAAGCAAATCAAGTTGGACAGAGTCCCTGTCCCACATAGGGCTCACGGCCTTAATCCTCATTTTACAGATGAGGTAACTGTGGGACAAAGAAATGAAGTGACTTGCTCAAGGCCACACAGCAGACAAACGGCTGAGCCGAGATTAGAATTTATGACTTTCTGACTTCCAGGCCCGTGCTCTATCCACTACTCCACGCTGCTTCCCTAACTGATAAGCTTGGGGCACTCATGGGTTTAGTGTCATTACTGGTAGTGATAGTAATGCTATTTATCGAGTACTCAGTGTTAGACTGAGTGTCTCTTAGACTGAAAGCCCCTTGAGAGCAGGAATCATGTCTACTCCCTGTATTAATAATGGCATTTATTAAGTGCTTACTATGTGCAAAGCACTGTTCTAAGTACTGGGGAGATTACAAGGTGATCAGGTTATCTCACAGGGGGCGCACAGTCTTAATCCCCATTTTTACATATGTGGGAACTGAAGCACAGAGAAGTTAAGTGACTTGCCCAATGTTACACAGCTGACAACTGGCAGAGCAGGGATTTGAACCCATGACCTCTGACTCCAAAGCCCATGCTCTTTCCACTGAGCCACACTGCTTCTCAAGGGCTTAGGTACTTTGTGTAAGGAGGTCAGAATAATTATTTGAAGTCGGGTGGATGTTGCCTGTGAGTTGACTAATCATTATCCAACTGTGCAGGTGAATAGAGACTGTGTAACATGATGCGGATGTTTGTGAAATATATTGTTCATGCTAATAATATATATTTATAACTTGTAGAAAATCCACAAGAGAAACAGGATACTTTTTTTGAAAAATTAGTCACTAAAATCATCAAAAATCTTCAGGTTAAGATCTCCAGCATTCACATCCGCTATGAAGATGATGTAAGTGTTTTTATGTTTATGTGGTGTTTCCTCTATATTCTCAAGAAAAATTGAGGTAGTTTTATGCTTGGAACAATAAAGCAGAAGCGTAGACTATGCTAGAAATATATGTGCACAGAGAACAGTAATTTGTTCCCTTTGACAAAATCTCATTTTTTTTCCCTTTTTCTTTAGATTACCAGTCATGAAAATCCGCTGTCATTTGGAATTTCCCTGGAAAATCTCAGTTTGCAGGTACTTTGTTTAACAAGAGCAGATTAATCCATTAAATTTAGTATTTGTTTAATATATCCAGGCCAATATAAAAAAATCTCTATTCTCTAGTTTTCCTGCTTGGAACAGAAATGGATTTAGAAAGGTAGATATCAGAAGCCAAGAATTGGCCAGTGGTTCCGATGACTTTAAAGAAGGCAGGGGCCATCAACTTTTATAGAATCTGAATCCTTGCAGTTCTAGGTTTCACCTCTGTCACATACTTCGCCCTCATACATTCCCTCTCCTCCATCCATCTGGGCCCTCCCCTAATTTGCCCAAGATGCAGAAGAACTGGCAATTTGCACGGCTGTAGGATGATGTGATGGCCAACTATTGGTAGCTTGTTAATGAAGTGATAACAGCCTTAACAATCGAGAGTTAGAATGAAAAAAAAATAGTCGATTGAAAATAGCTTAAACTTGTGCATCTACGTAAAATGCCCATTACTTTGGGCTAGAGACCAAAAAACAAGTAATTGTGTACGTGGCATTCAAAAAGCAGTGTGGTCTGGTGGATACAGCATGGGCCTGGGGGCCAGAGGATCAGGGTTTTAATCCCAGCTCTGCAGCATGGCTCAGTGGAAAGAGCATGGGCTTGGGAGTCAGAGGTCATGGGTTCTAATCCTTGCTCTGCCACTTATCAGATGTGTGACTTTGAGCAAGCCACTTAACTTCTCTGTGCCTCAATTACCTCATCTGTAAAATGGGGATTAAGACTGTGAGCCCCACGTGGGACAACTTGATTACCATGTACCTACCCCAGTGCTTAGAACAGTGCTTGGCACATAGTAAGTGCTTAACAAAGGCCATCATTATTTGCCTGCTGTGTGACCATGGGCAAGCCACTTAACTTCTCTGTTTCCTTAACTGCTAAACTGAGATGCGATACCCATTCCCCTTCCTGCTTAGACAGTGAGCCCTGTGTGGGACCGGGATTGTGCCTGACCTGATTAACTTGTATCTACCCAGCACTTTGAACAGTGCTTGACACATAGTAAGAGCTTAGCAAATACCATAAAAAAATTTGTTACATTGATGCGTCAAGAAAATGAGGGTAGCTTTTACTCAAGTTAAAATTTAGATCAGGGCAGTGTGATCGCACCCTTGATGATTACTCTGTGAAATCTGAGGAGTAATGATGTCAAAATGTATAATTCTTAACCTCTATAAGAGCAAGTGTTTTGTTTCACTCCAATTTTTAAACTCTTTCCCTCTTCAGACAGCAGATCAATACTGGAATCCATGTCTATATGATGAAGATGCCAAGTTGTTCTATAAGGTAAAATTTAGGAATACAGACTTCCTACATAGCCAGAGAAAGGATGCCAGGATTCTTTTATTTTGAGAAAGGAAAAGAAGATAGAGAAGAAAAAGTAATAATGAGTTGTGATCATTTGATTATTTGTTAAGCAGGATACTTAAAGCCCACAGCACATTTTGTCTTCATTGAAAACACATGAACATGAAACATCAGCTGAATTGAAACCTTTTCCTAACCTGGTCTATTTGCAGCTCATCCGACTGGATAACTTTTGTGCCTATTGGAATGTAAAGTCACAGTTGTTTTACCATGGTGATTATCATGATTCTTTGGTAAGTATAGTTTCCTATGAAATGAGCAACAACATATACCTATTTTGTGTTATAAGATTTTTATCATCATCATCAATCGTATTTATTGAGCGCTTACTATGTGCAGAGCACTGTACTAAGCGCTTGGGAAGTACAAGTTGGCAACATATAGAGACAGTCCCTACCCAACAGTGGGCTCATAAGTGCCATTGCCTGAATTTAGATTAGCTGTGCATCTTCTCAGCGCCGGGTACTTCTCGACGGCTTCTTAACGTCCCCCTCTCCATCCCTCGTCCCCCTCTCCATCCTCCCGTCTTACCTCCTTCCCTTCCCCACAGCACCTGTATATATGTATATATGGTTGTACATATTTATTACTCTATTTATTTATTTATTTTACTTGTACATTTCTATCCTACTTATTTTATTTTGTTGGTATGTTTGGTTCTGTTCTCTGTCTCCCCCTTTTAGACTGTGAGCCCACTGTTGGGTAGGGACTGTCTCTATGTGATGCCAATTTGTACTTCCCAAGCGCTTAGTACAGTGCTCTGCACATAGTAAGCGCTCAATAAATACGATTGATTGATTGATTGATTGATTGATTAACATCCCACCTATCCTTGGGCTGGAACCATTTCCTTGGGGTCAAGACAGCTTGTCAGCATTCTAGTTCACCTAAGGGCTGTTTGCCTTCCAACCCAGACAGCCTTGGGATCCCAGATTCGGGGAGGATAGTGATGACAATGATAATCATATTTGTTAAGCACTTACTTACTCTGTGTCAAGCACTGGGGTAGATACCAGTTAATCAGGTTGGACACAGCCCCTGTCCCACATGGGCCTCACAGTCTAAGTAGGAGGGAGAGCAGGTAGTGAATCCCCATTTACAGTTGAGGAACCTGAGGCCCAAAGAAACGAAGTGACTTGCTTCGGAGGTCTTCCGCCTCCCAGGCCTGGCCTCTTTCCACTCGGCCACTCTTCTTCCCTGTTCAGATGTACAGCTCCTGTAGAGTTCTCTGCTTTTCCCGGTTGGGTCCGAGGATGTTCCCCTCTCCCTCTTTCATTGTGAATATGGGTCCTCTCCCAGAAGCACAATGGAAAAAAGAGGAGAACTGATCACTGATCCAGATGGACAGCAGCTGAAGTTACTCGGGAGCCTGGAGGACAGGCAAGAAATAGATGTTTGCAGTACCAGTCAGTCAGTTGCATTTCTTGAGTGCTTACTCTGTGCAGAGCACTGTACTAAGCACATGGGAGAGTACAATATAACAAGAAAACAGACACATTCCCTGCCCACAATGAGCTTACAATCTAGAGGGAGTAAAGTCCCTGGCACATAGGAAGCATGTCACAACTGCCATAGTGATTATTACTGGGCCTTATAAAAGATTAAGTTCAATTCTCCCTTATTTTAAGAGTGTGTAAATTCAGATTTATATGATAAGGGAGGGAGGGACACTGTGTCAAACGGGAGCATAGAGGTGATTAGTGTAAGTTTACAATACTTGTCTATGTAGCCTGAAAGGACTGAATTTAGGTGTTCTTCAGAGAAGGGAAAATCAAGATCATTCTTTTCAGTGACTATTTTTTGGTTTACCATTACAAAGCTGCTGAGCTTCTGGTTAAAATACTGATTTTTAAAAGTTTTGACTACAGGATGTCCCTTTTCTTGTCCTTTGCATGGCATTATTTTGAAATATGTAGATTGACATTTATTGTAAATTAAAATCATTTTTCTTTGAATAGAGAATGTTAGAGGATGGCATTGCCAGCAAAAACGTGACTCCAGAAGGCTATAATTTTGGTGAGTAGTAACAATGCTTCTTTGCTTTATCAATGCTTTAATGACTTAGCAGAACAAATTTTAATGGATGCAATTAATATCAGTGAACTGATTCCTCATTTCCATTTCATGGTAATTTTATTCTGCATAGTACAGAGTTTGGGAGAGTGGGGAAATAACCTTGTAGATTGTCAAATGGTGCCTGATGATAAATAATAAATCTAGGTCCCTAAATAGCGCATTTTCCATATGTGGCCAGATGGGGAAAGTGGTTTGAAATCTCATTACAGGTATCCTGGTATTTTCAGTGTACATAATATACCATAGGCCAAAGATGAAGTTCCTTATGGCCAGAGAATGTCTACCAATTCTCCTAAGCTTTTAGTACACTGCTGTGCAGACAGTAAGCACTCAATAAATACTACTGATTGATTTCTTCTTTGAAAATTGAGCTACCTGGGAGTGGCGATCTGAAGACAGTGCATTGGAATGCCATGCTGTATCTTAGTGTACTTACATTCTGCAGCATGGGAATGTGACATTGTGGCGTGTTTTGTTACAAATGGATTCTTAAAAAAATTATTTTGTATCACATTGAACATAAATTAGAAATGTATGGTTGCCATGCTCTCTGGAAAAAACTATGCACTGCCATTGCTGGAGGCATTTTAAATGATCCCGAGACTTGCTCCAAAGTGAGAGAGTGGTCAGGCCCTGCTGTTTGAGTTTAACTCAATTATGGTAGCACAGATCTTTATGATGTATAGAGTCATATTATTGTAATGAGTTTTTTTGGCTGTTTAGAGCCTCTTGGTTGGCATTTTGCTGAATTTGTGGGGTTCTTTTGTGATTTAGTTAGCAGTCATTGCGCCCTAGCAAGGTAGCTACAAAGGGAGAGAAAAGAGAACACCCCTCAAAATTAGTTTAAAAAAACACTGCTGTTTTTGATCAGCTGGTGGCTGTTTAAAAGTCCAGGATTGTGCAGGTGATGAGGATTGGAAATGAGAAAATGAGGTGGAAAGAGGAAAGAGAAAGCTGAAAAGCTGAATTTGTGTATAGCTGAATTCTGAACTCTTGTCTACCTTAGGTGTTTTGGAGGGATGGAGGACCCTAGAAAATATAGAAATAACTTACTTGTTTCCACAATTTCTTTCATTTCACATGTTTCTTTAGTATTTCGTCCTATATCAGCCAAAGCCAAACTTAAAATGAATCCGCGAGCTGAGCCTGATTTTTCTTCACCAAAGATGGATTTGGATGTTAAACTAGATGATATAGCCATTGAATTGAATAAGCCACAGGTAACTTTTCAGTTATGACACACTTTAAGGTGTTGGTTGTCTACATTCTAAGAGAATTTTAGATACTTGCAAATTAATTGCAACATATACTGTCCTCCTTACTCTTTTTCTTCAAAGATTGTAATTTTTGAACAGTATAGCCTTTCACTGTAAATAAAACCTATTGTCATACTCAAGAACTTTCTGGCTTTCTCTTCATCAGTACTTCAGTGTCATGGAGCTCCTTGAATCTATTGATATGATGACTCAAAATCTACCATATAGGAAATACAGACCTGATGAACCCGTGCACAATCATGCCAAGAAATGGTAAAGTAACTTAGTTTTTCTTTCAGCATTCACTTTAAGAAATATGAATAGTCATGCGTTCACTGTAGTTTATTCCCTATCCGGGATGTGGTTAATTGGGTGCAAGGCACTGCAAGTTGCCCTACTTGGAGAAAGATTGTGTGGTGTCTTTTTCTTTTTTTCTTCTCACTAGGTGGGGATATGCCATAAGAGGTATTCTTGAAGTAAATATCCGGCCTTCCATGCGCATGTGGTCGTGGAAGTACATTAAACAGCACAGACTAAAAGTGAAGAGGTACAAACACCTGTATAAGAAAAAAATATCAAGCAAAAAGCCAGGTGCAGAAATTCTAATCCCTTTGGAGGTCAGTGTTTTAAACAATTAGTCATTTGCAAGGGAATTTTAAAGTTGTTCGGATATTTATGGCAACAAATTAAGTTACTGTAGATCCAATACGTAATTTTGTTGCATTTCATGTCTGGTTGTCTATTTAAAGCACATGCTTGGAGCCTAATGCCTCTTAGATGAGTGCTACATAATGTATTTCAAAGACATAGTAGGTTTGAAGTATTTTGAAAATGTGCCATAGCATTTTTGTACTATCCTCAAGAGGATATTATGTGTTCAAACCAATTCACCTGTTCCATTGAACATATTACTGTGCAGTATCCATTGGCATTTGATTTGATTGGCATTTGATGGCGTGTATACTACCCGGAATTGTGAATACATTGCTATCTGGCTCTGTGTTTCCTTTTCTTCACATTTACTCCACCGTTCTTTCATCCTCATTTTATTTTCTTTACTTGCTTTGCACTCAGTTGCTGCGCAGAGTACTATAAAAAAGCCTTCTTGCATGTTGCGGAATCCTATCTCTTCTTTTCTGGCCCCTAGATCAGCCTTCCTGGATCCTGGCTTCCATCTTCCTTTTTTTTTTTTTTTTAATGGTATTTAAGTACTTACTATGTCTGCAGACATTATACTAAGTGCTGGAGTACGTACAAGGTAATTGTATCCATTGTATTGATGGTGGAGAAGCAGTGTGACCTAGTGGATAGGGCCCAGGCCTGGAGTCAGAAGGTCCTGGGCTTTTAATCCTGGCTCAGCCACTTGTCTGTTGTGTGACCTTGGGCAAGTCACTTCTCTGTGCCTGTTACCTCATCCGTAAAATGGGGATTAATACTGTGAGCCCCATGTGGGATTTGGATTGTGTCCCATCTGATTATATGCTCCAGTGCTTAGTACAGTGCCTGGCATATAGTAAGCACTTAACAGATACCATTTAAGAATTAAAAAAAAAAGGTAATCATGTTGAACACAGTTCTTGCCCACATCCTGTCCCACATAGGGCTCATAGTCTTAATCCCCATTTTACAGATGAGGGAACTGAAGCACAGAGAAGTGAAGTGACTTGCCCAAAGACACAGCAGCCAGGAGGCAGATCTGGGATTAGAACCTAGGTCCTCCGACTCCCCCCTGGTTCTGCGTTCTCTTTTTTCTGTGCTCGGCTACTTTTCCTTCTTCTAGTCTTGCTTCTAGCTCAGTATGCCTACCCATATTTCTTATCTATTTTCTATCCTTAAAGTCATCTTTAGAAATCATGAAGGGACTCTCTAGGCTGACTGGCACTTAGTGTATAGACAGCCCTTTAAAGATGATTAAAGATTAATTTTGGGCTAGGGGGCCAAGGTAGTTCTTTCTGTGATTTATCCATTTTTAAAGGTCGCCACTGTGTACTCTGTAAAGATTTTTAAGCCTCTGATTTTTGAAAGCCTTTGCAGGGAGGTTGTAATGGAAGCAGCGTGGCTCAGTGGAAAGAGCACGGGCTTGGGAGTCAGAGGTCATGGGTTCTAATCCCAGCTTCTCCACTTATCAGCTGTGTGACTTTGGGCAAGTCACTTAATTTCTCTGTGCCTCAGTTACCTCATCTGTCCATGGGAATTAAGACTGTGAACCCCACGTGGGACAACCTGATTACCTTATATCTACCCCAGCACTTAGAACAGTGCTTGGCACATAGTAAGTGCTTAACAAATACCATCATTATCTTCTAGACTGTGAGCCAGTTGTTGGGTAGGGACCGTTTCTATATGTTGCCGACTTGTACTTCCCAAGCACTTAGTACAGTGCTCTGCACACCGTAAGCGCTCAATAAATACGATTGAATGAATGAATGAAACTGGGACTTGATTTCAAAAAATACTGGGAAATTCCAATTTACCAAATCATTTTAAAATTTATAGCTACTTCTAAGAGGAATAACCAAATTGCTTTCTAGCTTTCTCTCCAATGTAAAACCTCTTCAGACTTTTCTGAAGCAATAGAATTTTCTAGGGCAAGGTTGAGTTGACTTCTTCCAGTTTTAGAATTTGGCCACCATCTCCCAAAGGAAAAGCTTTTTTTTCCTGGAAAAAAGCAGAAAGCAAGGGCCTGAGGGGCTTGAGGGCTTGAGAAGCAGCATGACCTAATGAGTAGCGCCTAGGCCTGTGAGTCAGAAGCACCTGGATTCTAATCCCAGCCCCGCTACTTGTCTGTTGGGTGATTTTGGGCAAGTCGCTTCACTTCTCTGGGCCTCGGTGACCTTATCTGTAAAATAGGGATTGACTGTGAGCCCCTTGTGGGACAGGGACTGTGTCCAACCTGATTTGCTTGTATCTACCTCAGCGCTTATTCCAGTGCCTGGCATGTAGTAAACACTTAACAAATACCACATTTGAGGGGTTCAGCCACTAAATAGTAATTATGGTTTTCTGGAACTTATCAAGCTACCAGGCATCAAATTAACACGATGTAGATCATGCATTTCTCTAGCACTCTGAAGGTGGAATGCTGCCTTACTCTCAGATTGACAGACTTATTGATTTTTGTCTGATGAAAAAAGTGTGTGTTGCTGAAAAGACTGATGCAGTAATGATTGTGGTATTTGTTACGTGTTTTCTGTGTGCCAAGCACTGTACTAAGCCCTGTGGTAGATAAAGGTCCCACATGGGGCTCCCAGTGTAAGTAGGGGGGAGAATAGGCATTGAATCCCCATTTTGCAGATGAGGGAACTGAGGCAAAGAGAAGTGAAGTGACTTGCCCAAGGTCACAGAGCAGACAAGTGGTGGAGCTGGGATTAGAACCCACGTGGGCTGCCTCCCGATCTCGGGTGTTTCCATGAAGCCAGACTGATGTGAAGCTATCAGTTCTCTCCACATGGGGCATTTTCTCTGCAGTCAGAGCCCCTGCTAACTCTGTTATTTGTGATCCCGTTTTTGTGACATTCCAGTAGCACAATGTTGGTATTCGAAAAGAGCCACCACATCTTTGCGTGCTGCATGCAAACTTGGTCCATCTGCTCTTTTGGCTTCCCAGAACTTCTTGAAGTTGTCCTTCATTGTGTCCTTTGAAGAGTTTCTGCTGTCATTCCACTTCAGGTCTTTAATGAAAATGACTTGTCAAGGTGATCTATCTTGTATTTTCTACTTCCAGGAATTTGAAAAGACTTTGGATGTTTTCAACATTACTTTGGCAAGGCAACAAGCAGAAGTTGAGGTAAATCCACATGATTCTTCAAATCTAGCAAAAAGACAACATTTAGGGGATGGGATACAGTCAGAATAATAATAGTAATAATAATTGTATTTATCCCTTCAGTTGTGGGGGGCAAAGGAGTAATATCTGGACAAGTTCCAATTGAGTTTTTATTATGATTGAATGACCATAAAGGGCTGGGGCTGTGTCTAAATTGCTTTATATGGTGCTCGTCACAGCACCTCATGCAGGTGGGTACTTAATTGTTAGTAGTAATAGTGGTATTTGTTAAGCCCTTACTGTGTGTCAAGCGCTGTACTAAGCGCTGGGGTAGATAAAAGATATTCAGGTCTCCCATGGAGCTCACATTCTAAGTAGGAGGGAGAACAGGTATTGAATCCCCATTCTGCAGATGAGGCAACTGAGGCACAGGAAAGTTTAGCAACTTGCCCAAGGTGTCACAGCAGACAAGTGGTGAAGCTGGGGTTAGA
This sequence comes from Tachyglossus aculeatus, assembly GCF_015852505.1. Lineage (NCBI taxonomy): Eukaryota > Metazoa > Chordata > Mammalia > Monotremata > Tachyglossidae > Tachyglossus > Tachyglossus aculeatus. The sequence continues at coordinate 7,606,619 of NC_052098.1, read as the reverse complement.
ATTCAGGTTCTCTGACTCCCAGGCCTGTGCTCTTTCCACTAGGCCACACTGCTTATCTTAGTCTTAATTACACTCAGTTCTGCCACAGTGTGTATTTGCAGTACACATTTTGACCACACTGTTGTTAAGGAATTAGGAAACCTTCACCTGACAAAGTGAATCTGTTTGGAAACACATGCCACGGAATTGGAAGCAACAGACTGTGTGCTTGCGTGGTGCTGGAAGGAATGAGTGTTACAGCCCAAGTTTTCCTTAATGTGGAGTTTGGCCAAAACACTGCCTCTGTATTATAGGAGAACTGAGTGTTTTTGTGAATTGATTATCCAGATATTCATACAATATGTTCAGGGTTTTGGCTTCATACTTTCTTGCTGCATATTTTTCGATTATTACCGTGTTTGATAGTACTTCCACCACAGGCAGTATACAAACAGGAAGGAAAGGAAGGAAAGCAACTCATTTTCAATCAATTGTATTCTCTGAGCGCTTACTATGCACAAAGCACTGTACTAATTGCTTGAAAAATGTTGGGGCTTTTTAATGCTATTGCGCACTTACTATGTGCCAGGCACTGTACTAAGTGCTGGGGTAGATACAAGGTTGTTAAAGTGGACACAATCCCTTTTCCTCATGGGGCTCACAGTCTTAATCCCCATTTTACAGATGAAATAACTGAGGCACAGAGAAGTGAAGTGACTTGCCCAAGGCCACACAGCAGGCAAGTGTCAGAGCTGGGATTAGAACCCAGTTCTTTGTGACTCCCAGTCCCATGCTTTTTCCACCAGACCAAGCTGTTTTAGGCAGCCTGGGTAAACACAACCCTACCTCTAGTTACCATGGATATTTAGAAGATAAGTGGTTCCTGATGATGATTATGATGTATTTTGTATTTTTAAACTTGGAATCTTGATCTCAATAATCCATTTCCATTGTTCCAGAGAAAAGTATAAGATATGACACATGGGAGGACTTTATGGTGTTTAAGCACTTACTATGTATCAAGCACTGGGATAGATACAAGGGTATAAGGGTGGACACAGTCCCTGTCCTACATGTGGCTCACAGTCTAAACTGGGGGGAGGAGGGTTTAATTCCCATTTTGCAGATGAAGCAATTGAGGCACAGAGAATGACATGCCCAAAGTCACACAGCAAACAATTTTTATATTGCCTCTTTTAAAAAATATAGAAACTTTAATGTTATGGAATAATAATACTCTGGCTCTATATTTTCTCCAAAGAGAAATTCTGGAAAGAAAAATATAGGAGCATAAGTAACTGTCAGATTCATTCAATCATATTTATAGAGCACTTACTGTGGGCAGAGCACTGTACTAAGTGCTTGGGAAGTACAAGTCAGGTGGAGGGACAGTATTTTTCAACAGACAGCAACAAATGAAGTGGCTTGGCCATTGACATATTTAGTAATTGTGGATTAACCAGTGATTATTTAAGAAAGACATGATGATGTCTCTATTTTGTAAAGTGAGTCCACTCGATCCATTTGTTGATGTACTGATGGTCCTCAGTGCCTATCAACTTTTTCATATAAAGGTTGAGAGACTGCTGAAGAGACCCTGGCCCATTGTTGTTGTTAATAATAATGATAATAACAATAATACAGTAATTGTGGTATTTGTTAAGCACTTGCTATAATAATAATAATAATAATAGTAGTCATCATCATCATGGTATTTAAGTGCTTACTACATGCCAGGCACTGTACTAAGCGCTGGGGTGGATACAAGGATATCGGGTTAGACACAGTCCCTATCCCACATGGGACTCAGTCTCAATCCCCATTTTACAGATGAATCAGTCAATCAATCAATCGTATTTATTGAGCGCTTACTGTGTGCATAGCACTGTACTAAGCGCTTGGGAAGTACAAGTTGGCAACATATATAGACAGTCCCTACCCAACAGTGGGCTCACAGTCTAGAAGGGGGAGACAGAGAACAAAACTAAACATATTAACAAAATAAATAGAATAGATATGTACAAGTAAAATAAACAAATAAATAGAGTAATAAATATGTACAAACATATATACATATATACAGGTGCTTTGGGGAAGGGAAGGAGGTAAGGCGGGTGGGATGGAAAGGGGGGGCGAGGGGGAGAGGAAGGAAGGGGCTCAGTCTGGGAAGGCCTGGAGGAGGTGAGCTCTCAGTAGGGCCTTGAAGGGAGGAAGAGAGCTAGTTTGGCGGTTGGGCAGAGGGAGGGCATTCCAGGCCAGGGGGATGACGTGGGCTGGGGGTCGACAGCGGGACAGGCGAGAACGAGGCACAGTGAGGAGATTAGTGGCAGAGGAGCGGAGGGTGCGGGCTGGGCTGTAGAAGAAGAGAAGGGAGGTGAGGTAGAAGGGGGCGAGGTGATGGAGAGCCTTGAAGCCGAGGGTGAGGAGTTTCTGCCTGATGCGCAGATTGATTGGTAGCCAGTGGAGATTTTTGAGGAGGGGAGAAGTAACTGAGGCACAGAAGAGTGAATTGATTTGCCCAAGGTCACATAGCAGACAAGTGGCGGAGTCAGGATTAGAACTCATGACCTTCAGACTCCCAGGCCTGTGCTCTATCCACTATACCATATATGCCAAGCACTGTACTAAGTGCTGGGGCAAATGCAAGATAATTAGGTTGGACCCAGCCCCTATCCCACATGGGGTTCACAGTCTAATGGGGAGGGAGGACAGGTTTCACCCCCCATTTTACGGATGAGGAAACTGAGGCCCAGAGAAGCTAAGTGACTTGTCTAAGGTCACGCTACACTAGGCAAATGGCAGAACTAGGATTAGAACCCAGGTCCTCTGACTCTCAGGACCATGCTCTTTCTACTGAGCTATGCTGCTCCTCATTGTTCTATTTCCATCCAAATGGTCACCACACAGCTTAAGACTTGACTTCTATATCAGCCCTCTCACTGGTTTCTCTTCTCCAGTGTCCACCCTCTCCAGTTCATATTTCAGTCTGCTGCCAGAAGCATTTTTCTAAAATGTCATTCTGCTTGCCACTCCCCATGCACCCTTCCAAAATGTTCACTGGCCACCTGTTCCTCTCACCGTTAAGCAGAAACTCCTATTGGCTTTAGCACTCTGCACCTGTTTCTCATTCATCTGTTCTTCTCCCACTCCTTACTAGCTCTCCTTCTTTCTTCCTCTCAAGCTAAACTACTCACTGCGCCTTGCTCTTTTCTTGCTGGCCTCCAAATTCTTGCTCATACCCTGGTGCCTGCCTGGACTGCTTTCCCGCTTCCAAGTTCACCAGACCACAGCTCTCCCCATTTTCAAAGCCCCTTTGAAATCACATCTCCTGGAGGCCTTCCCTGGTTCATTCTTCTTCTTCTCTCAAGGTAATAATCCCCAGCTACCATCTCAGCACTCTTGTGCCCATTATGCACTTTTGTACCGGTAGCATTGCCATATTTATCAACTCTGAGAAGCAATGTGGTCCAGGTGGAAGTGCACGGGCCTGGGAGTCAGAGATCCTGGGGCCTAATGCAGCCTCGATCACTTCATTCAGCTGTATTTATTAAGCGCTTACCATGTGCCTCTGTTCTAAGTGCTTGGGAGAGTGCAGTATAACAATAAGCAGCCACATTCCCTGCCCACAACGAGCTTACAGTCTAGAGGAGGAGACAGACATTAATATAAATAAATTACATATATGTACATTAAGTGCTGTGGGGCTGGGAGGGGGTTGAATAAAGGGGGTGATGCAGAAGGGAGTGAGAGAAGAGGAAAGGAGGGTTCAGTCAGGGTAGGCCTCTTGGAGATGTGCCTTCAGTAAGGCTTTGAATAGGGGAGGGTAATTGTTGGAATTGTGGAGGAAGGGCGTTGCAGGCCAGAGGGTGGATGTGGGCGAGGGGTCAGCAGTGAGATAGATGAGATAGAGGTGTTGCCGTCTGCCTCCCTGTCCCTGTTCGGGCGCCATTTGTTGCCGTCTGCCTCCACGCGTCCGGCGCAGCGGGGAGACGGGCACTCGCAATGAAAGAACGCAGGCCAGGCGAGTCTCAAGGTGGACAAGGAGACTGTTTATTCAGCACACTGTGGAGGATTTTATACAGTGAGGAGCCTCAAGGGAGTCAGGGGACAGGCGGATGACTGCAAGTTTCTCAGCAAGGCTGAGCTTATCAGCAAGGCTGAATTTATCAGCAAGATTGAGCTCATCAGCAAGACTGAGCTCATCACCAAGGCTAAGGTTATCAGCAAGGCTGAGCTCATGCCTAGATCTGCACGTTCCCATTCTCAGAACAGCGTCAAGTTATTCATCTAGCAGTCTGACTTCCTTCATTGCTCCTTGTAAGTCTTCCTGTGAGCACAGAAGGCCAGGTGGCCTGGCTTACTACCTAGGCCCAGATGTTAGGTCTGCCACAAGTCCCCCTTTTTGTTTTTGAAACAATTGCAAAGCATGGAGTTGAGTAAGAAGCGGGCGAAGGAAAACAGATAGCCATCGGGCAAGGCAGGGCAGGCAAAACAGGGCCAAGATCAACAAAATAATATATGGGAGACTATGAAGCAGCATTGAGAGCCAATTAAAAGGATTAACCGCCTCAAGGGCAGAAATGATCGGTGAAGCAATATCGGCAGGAATGGTCAAGGGAGGGGTATTTTGCATAGCATTGGAGAGTAAGGCAAGGTGTGACAAATCAAGGGAGACATTTGAAGAATGCCAGGCTCCTTGGAGCCGATTTCGGATCGCAGACCACGAAAATCCGGGAAATGTGGCATTATAATAATATGGGGTCACACAGATATGAGGGTAACGATAATCACAACGTTGAAAAGAAAGTTGAGTGCGAGTAGCAAGGAGGGAGACATTGACAAGTGCCTCTTCTCCTGGTCCTTCCCATGGAATTGCATCCCCCCCTACAAGGCCAGAAGCATTAGTGAGAATATCTCCCACTGGGTCCTGCCACGTAACTGGCCGCACCCACGGAGGGTACGGAACAAAAGTCCAATAGTCCTCAGTAATCACAACAGTGGAGGAGGCGAGAATCAGGAAAGCGATCATCATTTTTAGGAACTTTGCTGCTGATCCTCCAGAGGAAGGGTCACGGAGTCTGTATCCTGGTTCTCTGTCAGCTCCTGAAGTATGCAGGGTGAGGGAGGGTGTGCTGTAGAAAGGACGCGGCGTATGTTCTTTGTAGGTATCCAGATCGGGCGGTCCTCAGTTTCTGGAAAGACACAAGCATACCCTCGGCCCCATGTTAATAAGGGATCTGGCCCTCGCCACTGTCGCGTGAGAGGGTCCTTCCATTTTACTCTTTCGGGGTGTTCTTTAGTGTCCCTGCCACCCCATTTTTCAGCAGGGGTGAGACCTTTGTCATCCATAGTTAAAAAATTAAGGGTATATATAGCAGATTGTAATTGTCTATGGGGAGAGGTCAGTTCATCTCCCCCTTTTTGTTTTTCCAAAAAAGCTTTGAGCCAACGATGACGGTTTTCGACAATGGCTTGACCCGTGGGATTGTATGGAATACCCGTAACATGGCGAATAGCAAAAATATTACAGAAAGACCGGAACGCTTTAGAAGTGTTTGCGGGGCCATTGTCGGTTTTCAATACCTGTGGAATTCCCATAAAGGCAAAAGCAAGAAACAAATGATCCATAACATGTTTGGCTGATTCACCAGTGTGAGCCGATGCAAAAGTAAATAATGTACAGGTATCAACAGTAACATGAATAAAAGCCAATCTGCCAAAGGGAGGGTAATGCGTGACGTCCATTTGCCACAGCTTTCTTGGTGCAAGACCACGGGGATTCGTGGCTTCAGAGGCTGCGGGTAATGTAGTAACACAGGAGGTACAAGCTTTCACAATAGCCCCCGCGCTTTCCCGAGAAATGCCAAATTGACGGCGCAACATTCCTGCCCCTTGGTGGAAGCGCCGGTGGGCTTGCGAGGCTGCGGCTGTAGCATCTAAAGGGAGAAGAGCCGGAGCCAACAGTGGTGCAACAAAATTAATCGCCTTTGGTGCGCCAGCAATTTCCCTTGTAAGTAGGTCTGCACAAGCATTACCTTCAACCAATGGTCCGGGGAGGGACGAATGCGCCCTAATATGAGAAATATAAAAACGATGAGAACGAGCGCGAATCGTTGCTTGAAGTTCCTCAGGTGTTATAATCAAGTGTCCCACCACGGGGAGGTCGAGGCCAGCGGAGCCGCTAGTGGCTCGCTGCAATTCGCCGATGGTGGACAGTTGTCGGGAGAAGTCAGAGCCTGTTCCTTCGGAACAGCTGCGCGTTGCAGAGAGATTGCTGCCCCTATTGTTGTTGGGGCCTGGGGCCGGCCCCTGCGTCCGTTTCCCGGCACAGGGCTGCCATTATTTGAGAACACCGAGCGGCATTCAGAAGCCCAGTGGCGTCCTTTTTTGCATTTTGGGCATACTGAGGCTGGTAGCAGTCTGGAAAAGTTCTGTCGTGAGCTACGACAATCCTTCGCCAAATGTCCGCTCTTTCCACAGTGAAAGCACACCATGTCTGCCTTAGTTTGTCTTTGCATTGCTGCGGCCATTAGATTAGCATTGAAAGAGGCTGTCCCTACATCCTGACATCGGCGTACCATGTCAGTGATGGACAAGGTCCGTTTGCCCCCAGCTAAGGCACGCTTGCAGTCTTGGTTAGCATTGTCATAAGCCAGCTGTCTTAATAAAATAACTCCCGCCGCATTATCACTGACGCTGCGCTGGATAGCCATCGTCAGGCGGCTGACAAATTGTTCAAATGGTTCTGACGGTCCTTGTAATATTTTTGTAAAACTGGAGTTTTGTTCTCCTTTCGCCGGGAGCTTTTGCCATGCAGCTTTCCCCGCTATCATTATTTGTTGATATGCTTGCAGAGTGTAAGTTAATTGATTGGCAGTGTCCGCAAAAGGCCCAGTCCCTGTAAGCATCTCGAAAGTGATTTGAACTGGAGGTTGGGCGCGATCATTGCGACGCGCTTGCTCCGCGCACAAATCAAAAAATTCTGCCTTCCAAAGCAAATAGTCTCCGCCATCCAGGACAGTCTTGGCTAAGGTTTGCCAATCATACGGGCAAAGGATTGAGGAAGCAATACTTTCTATGAGTGCCAGCACATAAGGAGCCGTGGGTCCATATGTCGTAGCACCCTGTTTCACTTCTTTTAATAATTTGAAATTCAAGAGTTCGTGGGTACGTATTATCTGACCAGGATTACCAGGGTCAGGTTGCTCCATCACAGGGAAACCCATCAACAGTTCAATAGGTATCTCCTCTCCCCCTTCCATAGCAGCCCCCATCGCTCGCTGCAGAGGTGTTTGTGCTGCTTTCGGGACCCATGAAGGGGGTGGTGGAGGGGGTGGTGCGGACGGAGCTGGCTCAGTGAAAGGATTCCACTTTCCTTTCGGCCATAGCTCAGGATTACAGTCTATCAATGCAGATTCAGGCGGGGGAGGCAAAGGGGGGTCCGGACAAATCATAGCTTCGTCCGGGCCGGAGGCCACATCTATCCCCGCCAACTTTTCCTTCAAGGGAATTTTGTGTTCAGGAGTAAGGCAAATCTTTAATACGTTCCATAAGGAGAACGCAGCGATAGGAAAAGCCTGGGGTCCTTCTTCTTGTAGTCTGGAACTCATCTGCCTTCCCACTATTTCCCATCGTTCTAAATCCACTATTCCTTCCTTTGGAAACCAAGGGCAGCATTTTTCCACGCATTCCAAAAATTGTTCAATCTGGGCAGTGGTGATAATCAACCCACGCTCCTTTACAATATCCTTAAGTAATTGGATATAATGATTCCGAGAACGGAATTGAATTTGTCCCATTTTCTTCCCTGCTGTAAGCCTGGTGTTTGAAAATGAAAGTAAACTTAAATGCCCTCACCTCTTCCGTTTCTTTGGTGAGTCACTGCGCAGTGATGAGTTGCTTCGTGAGGGTTGCGGTGCTGAGTCTGAGGGTCCAGGCTTCTTGTCCCTGTCCCTGTTCGGGCGCCATTTGTTGCCGTCTGCCTCCACGCGTCCGGCGCAGCGGGGAGACGGGCACTCGCAATGAAAGAACGCAGGCCAGGCGAGTCTCAAGGTGGACAAGGAGACTGTTTATTCAGCACACTGTGGAGGATTTTATACAGTGAGGAGCCTCAAGGGAGTCGGGGGACAGGCGGATGACTGCAAGTTTCTCAGCAAGGCTGAACTTATCAGCAAGATTGAGCTCATCAGCAAGACTGAGCTCATCACCAAGGCTAAGGTTATCAGCAAGGCTGAGCTCATGCCTAGATCTGCGCGTTCCCATTCTCAGAACAGCGTCAAGTTATTCATCTAGCAGTCTGACTTCCTTCATTGCTCCTTGTAAGTCTTCCTGTGAGCACAGAAGGCCAGGTGGCCTGGCTTACTACCTAGGCCCAGATGTTAGGTCTGCCACATAGAGGTACAGCAAGAAGGTTAGCATTCAAACCACATATTCAATCCATCACCAAATCTTTCAGTTCGACCTTCACAACATCGCTAAAATCTACCCATTCCTATCCATCCAAACTGCTATCACATTAGTCCAGGCACTTATCCTATCCTGCCTTGATTGCTGTATCAGCCTCCTTTCTGACCTCCCAGCTTCTTGTCTCTTCCCCATTCCAGTCCATACATTACTCTGCTGCCCAGATCATTTTTCTACAAAAACTTTCAGTCCATGTTTTCCCCACTCCTCAAGAACCTCCAGTGATTGCCTATCAACTCCGCTTCAAACAGAAACTCCTCACCATTGGCTTTAAAGCACTCAATCACCTTACCCCCCTCCTACCTCACCTCACTACTCTCCTAATATAACACAGCCCTCACACTTTGCTCCTCTAATGCTAACCTTCTCACTGTACCTCGATCTCGTCTATCTCGCCGCCGACACCTTGCCCATGTCCTGCCTCTGGCCTGGAATGCCCTCCTTCCTTATATCCAAAAGACAATTACCCTTCCCCACTTCAAAGCCTTATTGAAGGCACATCTTCTCCAAGAGGCCTTCTCTGACTAAGCCCTCCTTTCCTCTTCTCCCACTCCCTTCTGCGTCGCCATGACTTGCTACCTTTTTTCATCCCCTCCCAACCCCACAGCAGTTATGTACTTATCTGTCATTTATTTATATTACTGTCAGTCTCTCTCCTAGACTATAAGCTTGTTGTGGGCAGGGAATGTGTCTGCTTATTGTTACATTGTACTCTCCCAAGTGCTTAGTACAGTGCCCTGCACACAGTAAATGCTCAGTAAATACGACTGACTGATTGCCATGTGGGACATGGACTGTGTCCAACCTGATTAGCTTGTATTTATTCCAGGGCTCAGTACAGTGCCTGGCACATAGTAAGTGCTTAATAAATACCATTACAATACAACAAAAACCTCACCTACCCACCTATTTGCACACTTAATGACAGATCTGTCATTTTCATTTCTATATGTAAATTACTTTCTATCTTTCTTCTCTCCTTGACTCTTTAGAGCCTTATGGGGAGGGATTATGTCTTCTGAATCTGTTCTCAGTGCTCTGCACATGGGAACTCAGTGCTGTTGATTGATTCTTGCTAAAAGCTGTTTTAAATAGGAAAACATGATTATACTTATGGTATTATCCAAATCAACTGAATTTATTGATGCATATGGAAAATATAAAGAGGAAGAAAGAATGACTAAAGGAGAATATAGTAATTCAGAAAGGGGATAATTTCTTCTCTGGCTTTTGGGATCCCCAAGAGGAAAGTGGACAGAGGTCTACACCTCTTTATTTTCTGTGGTTCAGTGACTGTGTTTTTGTGCAGATTGTAAATTGATGCACCAGTTGTATTCATCACATGCCCAACCTTATTGGCCTGGGAGATTAGATGTATATACTTCTTTGCCTATCAAATGTAGAACCATTTGACACACTTTTAAAATAACATTTACTATATCCTAGGTAAAGAAATCCGGATTCGGGGTACACAAACTTGTTTCAGAATTTTCAGATGAAAGTTCCAAAGGCTGGTTCAGTTGGATATGGGATTGGTCAGGTCCTTCTGAGGCAAGACCAGAAGTTAGATCTGGAAGTAAGTTCATTTTGCGTATTCTAATGCTTTTAATAGTATGCATATATGAAAGGAAAGTTTTGAAGAAAATTTGTTTATCACAATGAACTTTTACAAAACAGAACAAAAAATCCCAGACCAACGTCCTTTCTTTCACTGTTGCTTTTTGATAGTGTTTAACATAAAAATTTTCTTCATATATTCCTCACCGCTCTTTATAATGTTACACTGTTTATATCATCTGTGTGAGTAAAAGCTGTATTTATTGGGATGTTCAATAAATACTGTTGATGGATTGTATCACCCTGTCACTAAGTCACTGCATTGTTTCCTCCTTCAACTTTTGATTTCACTGAAGAGGTCTTTTCATCAAGATAACAACGTATTCATTCCCTAGTCATGTCATCCTAACAGCCACCGTGATTACTTTATGTACTTGAGTCCTATCGTCAGCATTTATGGACATATGTAATTTTTTGGTCTAGTCTGTTATTTGGTTATTTCATCCTAACATATTTGTGTTCCTCTTAGAGCATAGTTCTTCTTCCTGCTATTGTAAGTTATTTTTGTCGGTCTACCCCATTAGATTGTCACCTTCTTGAGGGCAGGTAATGTGTGTCTTCTGTTCTTTTCTCCCAAGTGCTTAGTATAGTGCTTTGCACTAAATAGGCATTAGGTCAATGTTACTGATTGATCTACTTGATTTTGGCTGCAAATTGGGCTGCTGTGGCTAAGGCAGTCGCAGCCTAGGCAGTTTCTGTCCTCTGATTCCACCTGAGGGCTCTAGTAGTGCCAACCAGGGGTGTCAACTCTCAGTTCTGAGAATGGGGAGGAACTGAGAGGCAGAGAATTGATGGGGTGGGAAGTTGGGGGTTGGGGGGGGTGCGGGTGGTCTTTGAGGGAACAGGAGAGGAAAAGCAGGGGAAGAGAAGACATGAGGATGGGGAGGAAATAAGGTAGACGGGGAAAAAAGAGGAGTAGGGGGAGGAAGAGGAAGGAAAAAAGTACCAACTGGTGTTTTTCCTCCTTTTTGGATCCGCACTGGGGTTGGGCATAGGTGGCTGTCTCTGCTTGGTACCCTTTGATGAGGGGCTGTCTTCCCACCCATCTCATCCCTGCCCGGGTGGCCCTTCTGATCCACTAGGAAAGAGGTGGAGCCGGCTGCCCTAGGGTTGTATGATGCGGCCATCGTGACTCCACCTCTACTCCCTTTTTTGGCTCCCAAGAGGTGGGACAGACTGGCTATGGCCCCCGTCATTGTCATGGAGTTGACATCTGTGGTGCCAGCTATTGAAAATTGGCCCCCAGTTGATCCTGGCCACAGTCCTCTTAGGCTATATTTTCAAAATAGTTCAGAAAGGACAAGCATTCGGATAGCTGTTTTTAACATAACCTTTGCCGCTTTTCTAGTGACGTACTGCAAAAGAAAGTTTTGGACCTGTTACATCTTTGAAGAGATATTGCCTTCATTTCAGATGGTTTAAATTGTTCATGAACTTTCTGTGGTTTTTGCAAATAAGCATATTCTTTGTGTCAGGTCTTGAGGAATTGATGACACCTGAAGAAAAGGCTAAATTATATGCCGCAATTGGGTATAGTGAAACAGCTGTTGACCCTTCATTGCCAAAATCAGTACGTAAGAATGTTTCACGAATGCTTCTCTTGGAAATTTGCCAATTGTTGGGACTGTGTGATTGTATGTGGAATCCTTTCTTCTGTTTTTCTCTTGTATCTATTCTAATTATGTGCAATTATTCTAACACTCACTATTACATTGTTGCACATACAGGCATTTTCTTAGGGTCTTCTAAACCTCCTTGTTTACCAAAAATCAGGTTGTCAACAATTGTTTCAATGGGAAATAAGAAACTAGGGCAGAGATGGTTTGAAAACACTTAAAACATGGCTTTCATTACACTTGATGAAATTCAAGAAGGCTTGTGGGAGCTACTTCACTCCTTTCTCTGGCATTTCTCTGACACTCCATACTTAGTGGTCACTTACACCTTTGGGGAGCCAATCTGCATTGTCTAAAAATCAATTTCTAGTAAACGGTGAATTCCAGCTGTTCCCTTTGCAGTATTAATGAGGGATTGATAACAAGGTTTCCACATGAGTGCAGATTGCTTCAAACAGCATTTATAACCATTCACAGCCAGGTGGTGGTGGTGATGGCACTTCTGAAGTGCCTACTATGTGCTAAGCGCTGGGGTAGATACGGTGTTGTGTCTTTGTCCCACATAGGGCTCAGAATGTATCTCATTTTCATTTTATAGATGAGGGAATTGAGGCCCAGCGGTCTAGTGCCTTGCCCAGGGTGCCACTTGTAGACCAGTGGCACAGCTGGGACGGGTAGCTAGGGCTTCTGATTCCCAATCCTACTCTTTCCATTACCATGCCTTACATTCTTCTATTCTCCCCTCATGGTCGATGCAGATAATGCGAAGAGAACAGGCATGGAGGCCTAAGGCCGCTTGGATTTTTTCTTGCAAATGTTTAGTCTGTGTTGCCACAGCTAAAATGGATGACCAGAACTGAAGCCATTCCTGCCAAATTGGTATAATGTAAATGAATCTTGTGTAGATCACATTGGCTTGTGTGGCTCTACCGGTCAGGGTGGTATTCTTGCATCCAAAAGCCTCTTCTTGGACCTTGCTGCTCCTTTTTGGCAGTGGGAGGAGCTAATAATTGTTATGGCTTTGTCACCTTCACGGAACCCCTAACTTCAGAGTAATAAATTATTATATATTCCTCCGACTTGCTAGTGTCCTGAAGAATCTGTATCTCCAAAATAAATAATAGTTGCTACTTGCATACTGTCACATGATGATTGAGAGGACTGAGATGTTGATAAATTGGATTATGCTGCTTGAAAAGGTATTTGATCTAGTAGCGACACTAATTATTCTTTGAAATATAATGCAGTACACATCTCTTTGTCTAGTACCAATCCATGAAGTTAGTTGTCACCTTGCAAAGCATGTCCATTTGTATACGGGAAAAGCCGAAGAAACCTGAGTTGATAAGATTTGTACTAGGAAAAATGAACACGGAAGTAGTACAGCGGCCAGGAGCCCAATCAATCAGGTGAGCATTATTATCAAGTGCCATCGAGTCGTTCCCTATTCATAGCGACTTTGGGTATAGTTTCTCAAGAACGTCCTGTCTTCTGCCTTAATCTGTAACCTCTGAGTACCAGGTGAGTACCATTTTATAATATTCTATCTTCTTAATCATTTCATGCCAAGTACAGAACATTCACCACAGGTCTAATAATAATAATAGTAATCACGGTATTTAAGTGCTTACTATGTGCCAGGCACTGTACTAGGTGCTGGGGTGGATACAAGCAGCATGGACTGTGGCCAACCTGGTTAACTCCGTCCTCTCCTGGTTCTCCTCTTATCTCTCCAGTCGTTCATTCTCAGTCTCTTTTGCAGGCTCCTCCTCCCCCCTCCCATCCCCTTACGGTTGGGGTTCCCCAAGGTGCAGTTCTTGGTCCCCTTCTGTTCTCGATCTACACTCACTCCCTTGGTGACCTCATTCGCTCCCACGGCTTCAACTTTCATCTCTACGCTGATGACACCCAGATCTACATCTCTGCCCCTGCTCTCTCCCCCTCTCTCCAGGCTCGCATCTCCTCCTGCCTTCAGGACATCTCCATCTGGATGTCTGCCCACCACCTAAAACTCAACATATCCAAGACTGAACTCCTTGTCTTCCCTCCCAAATCCTGCCCTCTCCCTGACTTTCCCATCACTGTTGACGGCACTACCATCCTTCCCGTCTCACAAGCCCGCAACCTTGGTGTCATCCTCGACTCCGCTCTCTCATTCACCCTTCACATCCAAGCCGTCACCAAAACCTGCCGGTCTCAGCTCCGCAACATTGCCAAGATCCGCCCTTTCCTCTCCATCCAAACTGCTACCCTGCTCGTTCAAGCTCTCATCCTATCCCGTCTGGACTACTGCATCAGCCTCCTCTCTGATCTCCCATCCTCGTGTCTCTCCCCACTTCAATCCATACTTCATGCTGCTGCCCGGATTGTCTTTGTCCAGAAACGCTCTGGGCATGTTACTCCCCTCCTCAAAAATCTCCAGTGGCTACCAGTCAATCTGCGCATCAGGCAGAAACTCCTCACCCTGGGCTTCAAGGCTCTCCATCACCTCGCCCCCTCCTACCTCACCTCCCTTCTCTCCTTCTACAGCCCAGCCCGCACCCTCCGCTCCTCTGCTGCTAATCTCCTCCCCATGCCTCGTTCTCGCCTGTCCCGCCGTCGACCCCCGGCCCACGTCATCCCCCTGACCTGGAATGCCCTCCCTCTGCCCATCCGCCAAGCTAGCTCTCTTCCTCCCTTCAAGGCCCTACTGAGAGCTCACCTCCTCCAGGAGGCCTTCCCAGACTGAGCCCCTTCCTTCCTCTCCCCCTCGTCCCCCTCTCCATCCCCCTCATCTTACCTCTTTCCCTTTCCCCACAGCACCTGTATATGTGTGTATATGTTTGTACATATTTATTACTCTATTTATTTTACTTGTACATATCTATTCTATTTATTTTATTTTGTTAATATGTTTGGTTTTGTTCTCTGTCTCCCCCTTCTAGACTGTGAGCCCACTGTTGGGTAGGGACTGTCTCTATATGTTGCCAACTTGTACTTCCCAAGCGCTTAGTACAGTGCTCTGCACACAGTAAGGGCTCAATAAATACGATTGATTGATTGATTAACTTGTATCTACCCCAGTGCCTAGGACAGTGCCTGGTACATAGTAAGTGCTTAACGTTGAGCGCTTATTTATATTGATGTCCGTCTCTCCCTCTAGACTGTAATCTCATTATGGGCCGGGAATGTGTCTGTTTAATGTTACATTGTACTTCCCCGAGCGCTTAGTTCAGTGGTCTGTACAAAGTAAGCTCTAAATTGAATGAATGAATGAACAAATACCATTCAAAATAACAAATTGTCTCCCAGTTTTCAGTTGGGTTGCAACATTGTCTGAGGCTTTATTGTACTGTGTCCTAAAAATGTTTCCTCTGCTCTCCATGTTTTCAGTTTCTCCATTTCATATCTCCATACAGAAATTGTTTGGGTATCCTACTGTCACATGTCTTTTCACATGTCTCAGCAGAGCTGTGTTAAGGTGTTAGCTGTAATTCGTCTGACTGAGTGAAGCAGTGGGGCTAAGTGGAAAGAGCACGGGCTTGGGAGTCAGAGGACCTGGGTTGTAATCCCGGCTCCGGCACTTGTCTGATGTGTGATCTTGGGCAAGCCACTTCACTTCTTCATGGCTTAGTTACCTCCTCTTTAAAATAGGGATTAAGACTGTGAGCCCCACATGGGACAACCTGATTACCTTGTATCTACCCCAGCGCTTAGATAAGTGCTTAGCACATAGTAAGCGCTTAACAAATATCATTATTATTATTATTATTAATAAATCTTTATATTTAGTAAACTGGAAAGCAGGAGTAATAGTTGTGGGAAACTTTTTTCTAAAATCTTTATCGCTGTTGCTATATGGTAAGAAGCTTGTAAAATTCTATTAGGATTCTGATTTGTAATGGTATTTGTTTTCACACAGATTTGGAGCCATAATTGACTCATTTAAAGTTACTGGCCGGTCAAATAAAAATGAATGCCCACTTTTACTTTCTTCAATGGGAGAATCGTCTTCCCTCTTGACAATTTTATTTGAGACCAATCCGTTAGATGGAACCTGCGATCAGAAGTGTATAGTGGAAGCTCAGCCTATGGAAATTATATATGATGCAGTAAGTAAAATAATTTGTTAGCTGTTTTATTTTCTAAATCTTTGTATTGTCACACACGTACCCTAAATTAGCATTGATTGTATTTTAACAGATGACAGTGAACAGTTTAATGGAATTTTTCCGACCCCCTGAAAAAGTACATTTCTCCCAGTTAACTTCAGTGACTCTGATGAAGCTTGAAGAATTTCGTGAGAAGACTGCAGCAGGTGAATGCCAAAGACATATAGTGAATTGATTACTTACTGGTTTAAATCTTTAGATTGCACCTTATTCCTTGTATTTGATGTTTATAATAACATTTTGCAATGACTAGTGTTTTTATTACACTTTTCTAGGCAGAATAAGCTCAGTGACAATGAACTAGCTTTTTAGCTTTTGACATGAGCATCTTGGCAAGACACATGTTCGTTTCACTTAAAAGAAAGATGCATAAGAAATTTTTCAATGAACCAGAGATCTCTCTCTCTCTAGATACACCTTTATAGAGAGATTCATGCATAGTAATTTTTCTTTTTCTCTTTAAATGGTATTTAAGTGCTTACTCTGTACCAGGGACTGTTCTAAGCGCTGAAGTAGATACAAGCTAAGAAAGGTTGGTCATGGTCCACATTCCATGTGGGGCTCACAGTTGTAATCCTCATTTTACAGGTGAGGTAACTGAGGCGCAGAAAAAATTGTGACATACCCAAGGTCACACAGCAGACAAGTGGTGGAGCTGAGATTAGAACTCAGGTCCTCTGACTTCCAGGCCTGTGCTCTTCTCACCAGGCCACACTGCTTCTCTTTCCCTTTCTCCCCCCCTATCTTTTGCCCATTTGGCGCTCTCATAGGGCCAATTAAAAATTTTGCAAAGATGCCCTTTGTCATAAATTGTAGTAGTTAGTGTAATATTTTAAAAAATCAAGGAATCAATAAATGGCATTTATTGAGTACTTCCTATGTGCAAGGCACTGTATTAAGCGCTTGGGTGAGTACACTACAATATAGTTGGCAGACACATTCCCTCCCCACAACGAGCTTACAGGCTAGAGGGGGAGACATACATTAATATAAATATGTAATTTATACTTTATAGTTTAAAGATCTCACAATTAAGAAGCCGTAGGGTAGCAAGAAGTAGTTTGCTGTGCAAGCGTGGACCTAGGCCATGCATGGGGAAGAGTTTTCTCTGTCCTGCCCCTTTGGCCCTTATAAGCTGGGGGAGGCTTCAACCCTGGCAAGTGTGGCATGTGAAGGGAGGACTTGCACAGGCAAGTGGCCGAGCACCTCTGGGATTGCTTACCCCAGCAGTCTAGAGGGTCAACTGCAAATTTGTGACATACCATCCCAGAAATGAGGTTGGGCCTGGCCAGGCTTGTGACATTAATAATAATGATGGTATTTGTTAAGCGCTTACTATGTGCCAAGCACTCTTCTAATCAACCAATCAATTGTATTTATTGAGCGCTTACTGTGTGCAGAGCACTGTACTAAGCGCTTGGGAAGTACAAGTTGGCAACATATAGAGACAGTCCCTACCCAGCAGTGGGCTCACAGTCTAAAAGGGGGAGACAGAGAACAAAACCAAACATACTAACAAAATAAAATAAATAGAATAGATATGTACAAGTAAAATGAATAGAGTAATAAATATGTACAAACATATATACATATATACAGGTGCTGTGGGGAAAGGGAAAGAGGTAAGATGAGGGGGATGGAGAGGGGGACGAGGGGGAGAGGAAGGAAGGGGCTCAGTCTGGGAAGGCCTCCTGGAGGAGGTGAGCTCTCAGTAGGGCCTTGAAGGGAGGAAGAGAGCTAGCTTGGCGGATGGGCAGAGGGAGGGCATTCCAGGCCCGGGGGCTGACGTGGGCTGGGGGTCGACGGTGGGACAGGCGAGAACGAGGCACGGTGAGGAGATTAGCGGCAGAGGAGCGGAGGGTGCGGGGTGGGCTGTAGAAGGAGAGAAGGGAGGTGAGGTAGGAGGGGGCAAGGTGATGGAGAGCCTTGAAGCCCAGGGTGAGGAGTTTCTGCCTGATACACAGATTGACTGGTAGCCACTGGAGATTTTTGAGGAGGGGAGTAACATGCCCAGAGCATTTCTGGACAAAGACAATCCGGGCAGCGGCATGAAGTATGGATTGAAGTGGGGAGAGACATGAGGATGGGAGATCTGAGAGGAGGCTGATGCAGTAGTCCAGACGGGATAGGATGAGAGCTTGAACGAGCAGGGTAGCGGTTTGGATGGAGAGGAAAGGGTGGATCTTGGCAATGTTGCGGAGCTGAGACCGGCAGGTTTTGGTGACGGCTTGGATGTGAAGGGTGAATGAGAGAGCGGAGTCGAGGATGACACCAAGGTTGCGGGCTTGTGAGACGAGAAGGATGGTAGTGCCGTCAACAGAGATGGGAAAGTCAGGGAGAGGGCAGGGTTTGGGAGGGAAGACATGGAGTTCTGTCTTGGACATGTTGAGTTTTAGGTGGCGGGCAGACATCCAGATGGAGATGTCCTGAAGGCAGGAGGAGATGCAAGCCTGGAGAGCGGGGGAGAGAGCAGGGGCAGAGATGTAGATCTGGGTGTCATCAGCGTAGAGATGATATTTGAAGCCGTGGGAGCGAATGAGGTCACCAAGGGAGTGAGTGTAGATTGAGAACAGAAGGGGACCAAGAACTGAACCTTGGGGAACCCCCACAGTAAGGGGATGGGATGGGGAGGAGGAGCCTGCAAAAGAGACTGAGAATGAACGACCGGAGAGATAAGAGGAGAACGAGGAGAGGATGGAGTCTCTGAAGCCAAGGTCGGATAGCGTGTTGAGGAGAAGGGGGTGGTCCACAGTGTCGAAGGCAGCTTAGAGGTCGAGGAGGATTAGGATAGAGTATGAGCCGTTGGATTTAGCAAGCAGGAGGTCACTGGTGACCTTTGAGAGGGCAGTTTCCGTGGAATGTAGGGGACGGAAGCCAGACTGGAGGGGGTCGAGGAGAGAGTTGTTGTTGAGGAATTCGAGGCATACTTCTAAGCGCTGGGGGGAATACAGGGTAATCAAGTTGTCCCATGTGGGGCTCGTAGTCTTAATCCCCATTTTACAGATGAGGGAACTGAGGCACAGAGAAGTGAAGTGTTGCCCAAAGTCACACAGCTGACAAGTGGCAGAGCCAGGATTAGAACCCATGACCTCTGACTCCCAAGCCCTGTGCTCTTTCCACTGAGCCATACCTACCACCCCACCCACCCACCCACCTTCATACTCCAGGACTTACTTTGAGCAAGGCTAGGCCCCAGAATTTCAGCTTGACTAGTGATAAAAGGCCCCAGTAGTATCAGGAGTTCAGCCACTGTACTTTATGTTGAAACACAAGCTTACTATGTGCCAGGCACCGTACTACCGTACAGCGCTGGGGTGGATACAAGCAAATCGAGTTGGACACAGTCCCTGTCTCACATGGGGCTCCTAGTCTCAATCCCCATTTTACAGATGAGGGAACCAAGACACCAAGAAGTGAAGTGACTTTTCTGTCTCCTCCTCTAGACTGTGAGCTCGTTGTGGGCAGGAATACGTCTGTTTGTTGTTTTATTGTATGCTCCCAAGAGCTTAGTACAGTTCTTTGCACTCAGTAAACACGATTGAATGAATGCATGAATAAACGGTCACACAGCAGACAACTGGCAGAAATGGTATTAGAACCCATGACCTTCCGACTCCCAGTCCCGTGCTCTTTCCGCTACGCCATGCCATGGTACTCTAGACTGTAAGCTCATTGTGGGCAGGGAATGTGTCTGTTATAGTATTGCACTCTCCCAAGTGCTTAGGACAGTGCTCTGCACACAGTAAGCACTCAATAAGATGATTGATGTAGCATATTTCATAGAAGATTGTCATTACAGATGTTTTACCGTCATTTTATTATTATTCTTTATTTAAACCAACAGTGAATTTTCTTTGTCTTCAAAAAATAAACTTCGAGCAATATTTTTGTGCTTAGTTCTGTGCTAATTGCTCTGCAGGGTCCTCGGTAAGGCAGGCCTATGCCTTCCATAAGTTTCTGAAGGTTGCTCTCCTTTTGATTTCAGTCCTCTCCATTAGAATGCATTGATAGTATTAGTCACAAAATGTAAAGCAGTTTTTTAGTCAGTATTGACTTTGGTGTATTTCGATTTAAAAAATACCCTTTAGGGATTTTATAACTTGGGCATAAGCATTGGGAAAAAAATGTGTTCCTATAAATGTTGTAGTAAACTTCAGTTTAAAATATTTCAATCTTCCACCTCCATTGTGTTTTGAATTAGCTCTTTTATCATAAGCAAGATTTTTAAGTATTTTAAATTTAACGTCATCAGATCTTGGTAGTTAGTCAAATCCAGTAGCTTCTAGAATTCCGTGAATTAATGAAAACTGTTGATTGTAAGCCTATTAATTCTTATTTTGAAGGAGTGTTGTACGTCATTGAAACTCAGAAAGTTCTTGATCTCAGAATTAATATGAAGGCTTCATACATTATTATCCCACAGTATGGCTCCTTAAGACAAGGTTCATCAAATATACTTCTCTTGGATCTTGGTCATCTAAAGGTATAGTTTATAATAAAGCACTTGCTAGACAGTTTCACCATGGTTTTAGTTTGTTTAGTTTTACTATCGTGAGTTTACTACAGTGTACGGAACTTAATTCTCTTCACATCAGTGTACACGCGCTCCCTTGATGTATTGATTGATCAGTGGTATTAATTGGGTGTTGACTGTGTGCAGAGCACTGTACTGCAGATGGGACATGGGTTTCCTGGCTAGAATTTGTTGCTCCAGTTGAATTTTCTCTGCAAGGGTTCAGGTGGTCTGTGTAGGGGTAGGTTGGGCCTGGGGGGGTGCCTAGCTGGATCTAGCTATATTTGAATATCATGGAATCACAGAAATAAGAGGGAATTGTAAGTAATCTGATCTGGCTCCCTTTCTTCAAGCAAATGAACCTTGAAGCCATTCAAGAAAGATGGCTTCTGTTCTTTTTTTCCAAAAATAGCTCTGGGAAAGGGGATTTCGAAACCTCTCTCGATTAGCTTGTTCCAGGCTTTAAGATTCTGACAGTCCAACGTGGAACTGTCCCACTCTTGGTTTGGTCCTTGGTGGACTTGGAAAACAAGTCAGCATCCTTCTCCAAAGAGCCCATTTATAAAGCGTATGCTCCCATTTCTAATTATAGTAAATAATCAGGGGGACAATAATAATAGTTATAGTGATTGTGGTGTTTGTTAAATACTTACTGTGTGCCCAGTACTGAACTAAGCGCTGGGGTAGATCAGGTTGGACACAGTCCATGTCCCACATGGGTCTCTCAGTCTTAATCCCCATTTTTCAGGTGAAGGAACTGAGGCCCAGAGAAGTAAAGTGACTTGCCAAGGTCACTCAGCAGACAGGCGGCAGAGTCAGGATTAGAACTCAGGTCCTTCTGACTCCTGGGCCTGTGCTCTCTCCATTAGCCAAACAAGCCATAATGTAGCGCTAGATGAGCTGTGCACCTATTGAACAGCAGTATGCTCAAAGAAGAAGGCTTTTGAAAGAGAAGACCTCAGAGCTGGGCTTGGAATGGCAGGAGGAATGAGCCTTGTAGCTGCCAAGTTGGAGACTGTTTCAAATTATACTTTTAGTGAGCATCCAAATAAAGAGCAATTCCTTTTTTTAGGGCTTGAAAAGTACTGTTACTAATAATGATTATAATAATAATGGTATTTGTTAAGCACATTCTATGTTCCAAGCATTGTACTAGGTTCTAGGGGAGATTCTAGATAGAATGGACACAGTCCCTGTCTCACATGGGACTCACGGTCTAAGGAGGAGGTAAAATGGGTATTCAGCCCTCATTTTGTAGATGAGGAAACTGAGGCACAGAGAAGTTAAGTTATTGGCTCAAGGTCACCCAGCGGGAAAGTGGACGAGCTGGGATTAGAACCCAGGTCCTGTGACTCCTAGACCGGTGTTCTTTCCATTAGGCCACGCTGCCCTTCGATTTACTGTTGAAAAGTGTTCATTGGCAGCTGTGCATTTTTCAACTCTAGGTATGTTCCATGGGTAAACATTCCATTCATACACTTCATTGTTTTTCTAGCTCATGAAAACTTTGTTGATTTGCCTAAATCAATTGCACTGATGCTTTAAAAAGAAGGGTTTAAAGCAGATCTTTCATGTGATTAGTGGACAGGAATTTGAAAATACTTTTGCTGTTCAACATATAATACTAATTATTTCTAGATAATTTCTTATTTGAGGCATTTTTTAAAAATCAAAGGATTTAAATTGTTTCAGGTAATGACTATTTTCATTTTTATTACCTTTTAAGATGATAAGCAAAAGTCGCTCCGAATTGTCAGACATCCGAACAGGCTGGACCAATATTGAAGAAATCATGTCTAGAGCTTATGATACTTTTGACATTCAGCTGAGTAGCGTACAGCTACTTTATAGCAAAGTTGGTAAGTATACAAAAAATCACTATTGATTCTGCTACTTTTGCAACATTTGAAATGTAATCTACTGGAGGTAGGATGTTTTCATAGAGGGGTCTCTAGACTTGCGTTTTTTTTCTTTGGATGGAGAAATCCCCACATGTTTGACCTCGAATGGGACAAAATTTCTGTTCGGAATACTCTGCGGGGGGAGCCTCCTGTATTCTTTGAGTTTGACAAATGAGTTAGGGAACACAGGGCCTTGTTCAGTCCCCACCCGGAGACTTGGGGGATGACAGGGAGGCTGGTGGATGGATTGAATTATTTACGCTTAGTTCCTCCTTTGACCCTATGGGTGTCTTGGAGAGGTTTCAGGTATTGGCCATTGCTCTCCTGGGGGGCACTAGCTTCCACTTTGCTTAGAATGCCCAATTGTAATTGTGTGCGTTATGGGAGGACCCTAACTAGTCCTACTGGCGGAGTGTAATTGTGGGAGGATTGGGCCATGAAGATAAGAGAAAGGGGTTCCTGGGTTTGGGCTTGTATGGGGTCCAGTATGCTCCTATAAGCTTGTTAAGATGGTGACATGATCGCCATTCTTCCCTATTCCTTGGGGTACACACTCCAAAATCCTTTCCAGAGGACTTGTATCAAAACCAGAGAGCTTATCAATCTATTATTCAGTGGTGTCATCGAGTGCTTACAATATACAGAGTACTGCACTATGCGCTTGGGAAAGTACAATGCAATAGAGTTGATAGACATGATCCTTGCCCATCAAGATCTTACAGTCTCTAGGGATTAGGAACTCTAACTGCGGTTGTAGGCCCACTTTAGGCCACAATCATATTGCAATAAGAGTTTCGAGGTAAGACAAATGGCACTTACACTGTTTCTAAATTTACACCCCGCTTTAGCTTTGTAATAGATCAGATTAGATTCAGTAACACTAGCCTCCTTAATGGCATGTGCTCTGCAGACACCAGGACATACGTGGGAGCAGTTGGGAGGAATGGAGACAATTTAAAATACCACAATGCAGGAAGAAAATGGGAGATAGAAAGTTCAAAACTGGGCTGGAGTCAGGAAAATGGCAACAGATAACCAGACGGAGTCACCAAGAAAATGGCAACAGATAACCAGACGGAGTCCCCAAGAAGGGTGAACGTGTCTGTTCTACTTCTGATAAAGTCACAGTTGGCCGCCCTATTGTGGAACTGCTCTGACTCGATAGAAGTACGTTTATGTAGCTATGTTAATGACTTCTGAGTACATAATTCTGGTAATTTGGGTAAAAATGGATTATCCAACCTTTGTTCAGGAACCAAGCCCTCATTTATAACATCATTCCTATGAGAATACTGGTGCCAATTTACAAGACCTCAATTTAAACAGGTTTCCTGAACTAGTTGTCAAGAGTCCAAGGACTTCATGTAGTTATTTTTTAATAGTTCATTTTTAATAGGTAATGCTGGTATGCATTAAGATTAGAAAACAGAGAGTATGGTTTTCCTTCAGTGGCTGAGTATTATTGTATATTGTCATGATGAGCATTGAATTTACTTTTCCAGGAAGCAGTTGTCCCCAGCAACTTAACTTAACATTTTCCTGTCTTTCCAGATGCATTGGAAAGCTGGAATTTTGTTTATTGTGACTGTAATAAAAATTAGGAAGACATATTATTTTTTATTGATGTCTTTCTTACACTCTACTTTTTTCCCTTCCCCTGGAAGGTCCGGTAGACCTATAAAAGGGTGGATCAGAGAGAAAATGAGACTGGAGTGGAAGTATAGCAAGGAAGAAATGAATTGTATCAGAAGAGAGCAGAATGAAGGAGACATCAGAGTGGGAAGAGAACAGTGGAAGGAATATCGCAGAGGGAACAGTTGGGGTGGAACAACCCAGCTAAAATGTTTTTGATAGAATAGTTGTGGTATTGAGCACTTAATATGTGCCAAGCTCTCTACTAAGCACTGGTGTAGATACACGATAGTTCAGACACAGTCCCTGCCCCACATGGGTCACACAATCCAAGTAGTGGGGGAACAGGTATTGAATCCCACTTGACGATTGAGGAAACTGAGGCCCAGAGAAATGGAGTGACTAGCCCAAGGTCACCCAACAGTCAAATGGTAAGATTGGTATTAGAACCCAGGTCCTCTGACTCCCAGCCCCATGCACTTTCCATAAGGCCATGCTGCTTCTCAAGTAAAGAAGTAAATGAGAATGTCATTGGAGTAGGAACTGAATGCTTTGGAGCAAACAGGCATCAGGTGGCAAAGTATTGCCTCCTTGAAGGAGGGAAATTGAGGCAGAGGTGGGTTAGAGCAAAACAAGGCAGGTGCCAGATGAGAGACTAGTAAATAGGGAGGAGGTATGAAGGCTGAAAAACCGAGTGCTTTTCCTGACCATAGTTTCTGTAAAAATGGAACATTTCCATGTTTCTTATGCAGCAGAATCGTATATTTCTCCAAAGGTGGGTAAGAGACAAGCCAGCTGATCACCCTGGTAGCTGCTTCTGGGTACCCCTGGTCATGGCCTTGTAAAACAAGAGGGGCTGCCTCTTTGACTAGCAGGCAGTCTGAGCAGAAAGAGATCAGGCTGCGCCCCTCCCATGTTCTTAAGGAGGCAAGCTCCTCTTCCCTCCGTTTCCCTACTGACTCCTTGCCACGAAGACCTCAGAGACTCACCTCAGGTAAGGTGACTTGGCTGGGACATGTGGGAGGTTATTATACCCTCCCCCCGCCCACCCATTGGCATGACTACTAGGGTTCCCATATCCTAAATGCCTGTGGGGCTCCAGTACTCCATAATTGGTACTGGCTCCTTCCATTCATTCTATGCCCCAGGGGTGATGAGGAGGGAAGTTCCCACCCCAAAGCCCACCAGCCTAGGGAGTTCGCTAGGTGTAGTCTGCCTGGGCCTAGCCAACCCTCCTCCCTCCCCTCCCCTGGCCCCAAACCACCCCGTGTGAGCTTTGGCTTCTTGTTCCCAGCCAATGCGGCTGCATTCACACTCCCGCATCTTGTTAGCTGGGGCCTCCTTTCCTGCCTTTTCCTGCTGCCTAGTCAGGGGAGGGTTCCCAGTCCTTCAGTTCAGGACTCCCTCCCCTCAAGTCTGGATTCCTTCCCTGGCAATGTCTGTAATACCCCACCTTTCCTGGGGAGGGAAAATGTCACTGGATACAGTCCAGCCTGGCTCCCTCCCCTCTTCCCCCCCGCCCAACCCTCCCAACAGCAATTTTTGTGTTCCACAGGCCTTTCTGAGTCCCCTTTTCCTTTAAGGTCCCTAAGAAACTGACCGCTTTCATGCCAGTGTTTCCTATCTGGGAACCCCAGAAAGTGTGTTGGGGCTGCCTGGGCTTACTGTGACCCATATCTCACCATGGAGGGCCAGGGGAAAGACTAGAAGTTGGGAAGTGCCTCCTGAGGTGAGGTCATCAGCAACGAAGGTTTTTGAGTGAAAAACCACCCAGGGCGCTTCGCGAGGTGGCCGAGCTCGGCGGGAATCCTGCAGGTAGTTGGCAAACACGGGCAGTGAAGGTAGCCCAGCATGGGCACCCGGCAGCAGCTGCTCTGGCCATAAATGGGTGCTGTGGGTAAAACTCAAGTGCCCTTCGCAGTGAGTTGCACCCCTGCCCACCTGCCTACTGGATTGTTGCGTTCCGTACCCCAGCGGAAACCCAGCTAATAATAATAATAATAATAATAATAATGATGGCATTTGTTAAGCGCTTACCATGTGCAAAGCACTGTTCTAAGCGCTGGGGAGGATACAAGGTGATCAGGTTGTCCCACGTGGGGCTCACAGTCGTAATCCCCATTTTACAGATGAGGTAACTGAGGCTCAGAGAAGTTAAGTGACTTGCCCAAGGTCACACAGCAGATGTGGCGGAGCCGGGATTCGAACCCATGACCTCTGACTCCAAAGCCCATCCTCTTTCCACTGAGCCACACTGCTTCTTCTGGTAGGGATGGGAGAGTGCGCTCTAATCACCGCCCAGAACCTGCGGAAAGGAATACAAGTCTTCGATGGACTCCAAGCTCGTCTGCCATTTTCTACAGGAGAGGTGTTCTGAAAGCCTTTCCAATCTTTTATCGGAGTTGAAATTGGGGTTCATCCTGACGCTCAGTCCCCACCTCTCATCTTAGATTGCAAACCTGCCCCTCATTCAGTGGCACCTTCTAATACAGTGGAATTCCTTCTTCAGCATATGTTGGATTGCATGAGCAGAGGTGCAGTCTTTACAAATGCTAATT
Organism: Tachyglossus aculeatus; assembly: GCF_015852505.1. Lineage (NCBI taxonomy): Eukaryota > Metazoa > Chordata > Mammalia > Monotremata > Tachyglossidae > Tachyglossus > Tachyglossus aculeatus. The sequence goes on along the minus strand of NC_052098.1, from coordinate 7,580,189 downwards.
TCCCCAGCCAAGGTCTGGCTTCCCTGCCGTTGGAGGTCATTCTTGAAGGGTGCTATAGAACATCCCCATACATCACACTAGAACCTCTGCTCTTTAATGAGTCAGCTGAATTTAAGGATTCCTAAACCAATCAGTGACAGTCATAGTGACTCTAATGCAGCAGCCTCATTTGAGTTCTTCCCGGCAGGATACAAGTGAGCCCGCGGCCTCATTCACAGAGGTCCGGATCATCTATTTTAATGTCTCTTCCTCTCTGGACTATAAACTCAGTGTCTACCAGCTCTATTATATTATACTCTCCTAAGCACTTAGTACAGTGCTCTACACTCAGTAAATACCATTGATTGATCTTTGAATGTCAGACTATGCCCTTTACAATGGAACTCCCCACTCTTTGTCTTCCACCCCATGGATGAGGGGTTTCGGGAAGGTTCTTGCAATATCTAGCTCCTTTGGACCTACCTCCAAAGTATCAACTGGTTTCCAAGAACACTGCTGAGGACTGACCAGAGACTTTGGGTCTCCTGGTCCTCAGGGTAGCCATGGCCAGCCTCCTTAGCTCCCCTTTGAATGTGTCCCTTGAATTAGAGCAGAAGCTGGCATTTACGCCTCTGTCCTTCACTGTCCTTCAAGACTTCCGTCATTTGGCAAGTCCTCATGGCCCCCTCTGGGGGTAATCCTGAAAGGAAACTCATTGAAAGTCCACTGTTTCATGGCCTATCCTCCTTTATTGTGTGGACATGTCTATGATGCCCAGAGAACATGCGCTCGCCCTGCCCCACCCCCCACCCCTAAGGAGATGCTTAGGGGTGATTGATTGTCTTATCAATGGGCTAGAAACCAAAGTGCTACTGAAGGCTTTCTAGTCATTTGTTAATCTGCCCTGAGAGGGAATCAGCAAACAGTTTTCTATCTAAATAAGCAACAGGGCCACTCAGTACCCTCTGTTGAAACTGAACAGTAGATGACTTAGTTTTCTGCAACTCTCTTGCCAATTTAAGAGAATAGGCTATTGGACAAACTGAGGGGAGAAGCCCTGGTTCCCCACCAGTGTTCTCCAGATAATAATAATAATAATAATGGCATTTATTAAGCGCTTACTATTTGCAAAGCACCAGTTTCACAAGGGCTACCCATCATTGGGGAATGCAAGAAGTTGGCTTTCTTGCCTCAACGGAAAAGCACAGTCTTGCCGGGCCATATTTGTTCTAGGTCACCAGGTGCAGGGGCAGCAGCTACAAGAGTTCTGATAGTGGTTTAGAAGAATCAGTGTCGGTATACTTTTCCTCCTCTTCCCATAATATCCAAGGTTCTAATAAAACAGAGGGATCAAGGTGGAAGACTAATTCTTGGTGGGTTCATCTTTGAAAGGCCAAGCAAGAATGCTCCCCCCTTCCCCACCTTCCCCCACCCCCATCATTGCCAGGCAAAGTGTTGACAACCCAATTCTCTGGAATGGGATTAAATTCTGCTCACCTTGGACCAAACTACACTATCCAGTTCTCCGGACAGTGCCACAAGCAGCATGGCTCCCTAGCAGGTAGCAGTGGACAGCTTGGGTGTGTCAGAATCATCTTACCCAGAAAGCACGACCAGGTTTCCCTCAGCATGGAAGTAGATGCAGGGTTCTCATTTTGGGATTGACCTTGGAGCATAAAGGCTCTGTGATGAAGGAGGGGTGTATGTGGAGTGGATTGGGGGGCATTGGATTCGCTCTCCCAAGGTTGATCCTGGCCCACTCCATCGGGGGCAAGGGAGTCACCACAGAGGCTCCAAGCAACATCTTCTAAGACTACTACACTTGCATTTGGGAGCTCCATAGTTTGGATTCTGCTTTTACTGGAGAGGCTGGTTTTAGTAGATCCATCCTGCATTACCTGTTTCAGGAGCCTCAGTACTACAGCCTCCCTGGGACCAGCCTCGGAATCTATAACAGTGATCATCTGGTGGGTCCCCTCAGAGGTGGGTACCTACTGCACCCTGAGTTCTCCACAGTGTGTAGACCCATAGGTGATCACACCCATCCTCCTTCACTTGCTTGAGGGCAATGCCTTTTTTTTCTGCTCTCTTTTTATCAGGGCTCCAGCTGTACTGGGAAATTGGAGGGGAGAGGGCCCCCCCGCCCCCCGCCACTCCTTAGGCTTCACACCCCTCACACACCTCTTTCTGGTCAGTGTATCTGCTATCTAGGGAGGCAACCCCTCAAGCTTTACAAGGACAAGTCCATGTCTCCTAACCTTTGGAGAATTAAGGTTATGGTAAGCAACCCTTGCTTCAGTTCTTTGGCTGTGCTTTCTAATGTGTGCCATATCGAGGTATTTTTGATTACTAGGTGAAAACTGGAAGGAGGCTCGAAAGCTCACCCATTCTTCTCAGCATATTTTGGATCCTATGCACCTCAAGGTGGAATTCTGCAAGGCCATGATTGTCACTGATGCGAGAATGCCCAAGTATGATTTAGATTTACCTCTTGTCATGCCAATGAAAACAATCTCAGTAATTGGGTAACTAAGGGGAAATTTTCTCTCTGGCATCATTAAATCGATACCGAAAATAAACCTCCCAAGTTGTTCGTGAGTCAGGAACTAAACTGGGGCAAATTAAAGTGGATTAGGTTTTCCTAATTCAATAGGATTACTGATTAGTGGAGAGGCCATTGGGATTTCAGTGATTCCTATGAGCTCTTGGGGTGTTTTGTGGACAGCCTAATTTCTACTGGTGCTCCAGGTGGGATGATGGGGGGAGGGAGAAGGCAGAACATAGAACTACCTTAATCCTAGAAAGGGGTCTTAAAGCAGGATTCACCCCTGGCCTAGGCTCCTGCAGGCCCAAACTGAAAGTCTTTGGTGATCTTGGAGTACCTTGAGGCCTCTGAGACCAGGGATTTGGGTGGAATCATCCAGGTACCTAATTCCAATTAATTCAAGATTATGACCTAAAGGGCATTATGGGATGGCGCTTCAGTCCACAGAGTTGTGGGCAGTTCAGTGAGGGGAAAATAAAGAAATACTGCTTGTTAACATTTGTTTGAGTTAGGAGCAGGTCATCTTGGAATTAGCTTTCCTTTCTCAGTCAAGTTAGGGCTTGGTGGTACAGGGATAGCTCCCATAATGATCCATGTTCAATTAGTCAGAAACAACAAAACTGGATTACCATCCCAAGGGAACAAGCTTAGAGGGAGGAAGGTGGGACTCTACGATAAAGAGGACTGAGCAAAGGAAATTCAGGAATAATCCGAGCAGTCTTCTCCATGGAATGACTACCTTGCCCTTCAAGAGCCACATGAGTGGTTGGTGCCACCTTTCTTCCCCTTGCAAAGTTTTATTGTTCAGCATGCCATTCTGGAGCCATTTCCATGAGGGTCATTGCACTAGTGCGGTTTCTGGGGAGTGAAGACTATTGGCTTCTGGAATGTATTTATATATCTGAAATTTATTTATGCATCTGGAATTTATTTGTATTAATGTCTGCCTCCCGCTGTAGACCGTAAGCTCATTGTGGACAGAGACTGTATCTACCACCTCTGTTCTGTTGTATTCTCCCAAGCAGTTAGTACAGTGCTCCGCACACAGCAAGCACTCAGAAATTGTGATTGATTGGGTTCTAAGTTTATCTAGAGAAGGTGTTTAACTACAATTTACCCATCCATACTTTCTGCTTCCCCCAGAAATTCTAATGTTTTCTGAGAGGGGAGTTGAGTTCCTGTCTCTCAGCTATTGCTGGTTGAAGGTGAGGATGTGGGATTACACAAGCTGCACTGCTTGGGGGAGTACAGTATAACAGAAGTGTAAGACAAATTCCCTGCCCAGAATGAATTTATGGTCTAGAGGTTGGGTGACTGAAATTGGAAGCAAATGAATTGTCCTGGCCTGGATAATTTTTGCATTTAAGTAAAATAGCCCCAGGAGCCAGGGAAGCTATTGACCACTTTCAAAGCAGCTCAAACCTCGTAGACCAGTAAGGGATGATCAGTAAGGGATGATCTTCTACCTTTTCCAGATCAGCTACCTGTAATTATTTTCAGAGCAGACCCTATTTAGTCTAGTACCACCAGCCATTAGCCACTTAGCCATTGCTTTACCCATCTGGGCACTCCTTTCATTCATTCAATGGTATTTATTGAGTGATTATTGTATGCAGAGCACTGTACTAAGTACTTGGGCAAGTACAATACAACAATAAACAGGCACATACCCTGCCCACAATGAGCTTACAGTCTAGAGAGGGGGAGACAGACATTAAAATAAATTACAGATATGTACGGAAGTGCTGTGAGGCTGAATCAGAGACACTTTTAGTGCAGTCTGTTTTCCTGGTAAACTCTTAAGACAAAGAATTGCATACAAGCTTCCCTCACTAACCAGGGAAGAATCCACATATACCATTTGATTACCACAGTGAAAGGTTTTGAGTAAACCACCATTTTCTATGTTCAGAAATCAGCTCACCAACCTGCCATTTTGAGTCATCTACACTCTCATGGGTCATTCAGGCCCTCCCATCATATTGGACTTTGTGTCATTGACATCCAGTCACAGTGCTCCATGTTATTCTGCTGATTTCATTACTCTCAATAATAATAATAATAATAGTACTTGTTAAGTTCTTACTATGTTCCAAGCACTGTTGTATGCGCTGGGGTAGATATAAGTTCATCAGGCTTGACACAGACCCTGTCCCACATGGGGATCACACTCTTAATCCCCATTTTACAGATGAGGTAACTGAGGCCCAGAGAAGTGAAGTGACTTGCCCAGGGTCACACAGCAGACTTGTGGTGGAGCCAGGATTAGAACCCAGGTCCTTCTGACCCCCAGGCCCGGGCTGTATCCACTAAGCCATGCTGCTTCTCCATCATGGCTTCTAAGCGAGGAATAACTACACTGTTTGTGAAGAGGGCAAGGAAAGTAATGCCCTTGGCAAAGAAAGAGCAGTTGGATCATTGAGTACAGGTGTCAATGACACAAAGCTGTCAGGCTGCATCTGGGCCTTCTTGTAACCAATTATGACTTGGCGAGCCCCAGCCTCACTCTGAGGAGAAGCCACCCACCCTGCATTGCAGTACAGCCTGACCTTGGAGAGCAGCGAGCTGACGGGTGAGTTGTCAGTCAGTCAGTCGTATTTATTGAGCGCTTACTGTGTGCAGAGCACTGTACTAAGCACTTGGGGGAGTACAGTATATAACGATATACAACATTATAAAAGTCACATTCCCCATCCACAACAAACTTACAGTCTAGAAGGGGAGATGGACATGAATGTAAATAAACTACAGATATAGACAAGTGCTATGGGGCTGGGAGCGGGGATGAATAAAGGGAACAAATTAGCGTGATGCAGGAGGGAGTGGGAGAAGAGGAAGGGCGGGTTTAGTCAGACCTTGTCAAGGCCTCTGGCTCCTGTCCCCACTGACTGTTCCGGGTACCCGTCAGTGCTCATTCCCCCTGCCTCTGTCTTCAAAGTTCCTGGCAAAGTGCTCCCATGGCAAAGCTCCTGGCTGGTTGGTTGGCTGGCGGTTCTTCCTCCAACCTCCTCCCACCGTTCCCTTCCACTCTCCTCTGTGCCCCATTCCCACCCATAGTTCTCTCAAAAGCTGGTGCTGGGAAGCAGCTTTCACTTCAGGGAGCAACAAGACAAAATTATGTCACTCTTTGCATGACATGATGTGATGATGTCATCACATTTGGCTTTCCTGCACCAAAAACTAAAAGACTTCGAATCTCTGATCGAGTACATGAAGAAAGTGCATAATCTCAGTGGCATTTTGGTGAGCTCCCTTTAAGGAAAGTGAAGCAATGGGTTCTCTAATCCCATTTGTCCACCAAATTTTTAGGGTGTTACCAACTTTTAGGAACCTAGTCCCTGGGGTTGGTAAAGGGAAGCTATATTTGTTTTATCTTCTATAGTATACAATTATTTTGAAAGCAACTAACCCCAGGAATTACTTCATTGACCCAGGGATCTGTTTGTTATCTTTTGAAATAGATTCAAACTTTGTGGTCAGCTACCTCTGCTTTCTCTGCGAATCTCAGACAAAAAATTGAGAGGGATTTTGGAATTAATTGAAAGTATTCCAAGATTCTCAAGCCTTCATGGTGCTTCTACCCAGCAAAGATTTTCTCAAGTAAGATTTCTAAAAATAACAATGTACTGCTTCTAAAGTGAAGTCTTTAAAAATTGAATCGAAAAATCAGTCACTCATTTATTCCGTTTTCTGAAGTAAACGATCAACCAATTGAATGGAAGGAAAATCCAAGTTATTGAAAACCACGTTTTCATTACCTTTTATTACCTCACACAGAGATTATGATACTCAGGAATTACAACACATATTTTTCAAATGCATAATAAAAATTGGGGTGGTGGCATCAAAATGGAGACATTTTTCCTTCAAATTTCTAATACTGAGTACATTTTTGTTTTCCGAACATTTGACCATTTTATATTTCTCTTATGTAATAATAATAGTAATAATAATAATTATGATATTTGTTAAGCACTTTCTATGGACCAAGCACTGTTCTAAGCGCTGGAGTAGATACAAGGTAATCAGGCTCATAGTCTTAATCCCCATTTTACAGATGAGGTAATTGAGGCACAGATAAGTGGCTTGCCCAAGGTCACACAGCAGACAGGTGGCGGAGCCAGGATTAGTCCCAAGCCCGTGCTCTTTCCACTAGGCCATGCAGCTTTATATCATAAATCTTGTGCATATTTGACTAAAATAATTGCATGCGTCAAAATCGATCAATGGATTTAAATAAAGCTTATGTCAAGAGTTCTAACTCATTACTCTTATTTCAGGTTCAAATGACCCCTCCACTTGCAGCAACACAGGTATCCCAAAGAGGACTTCCTTGCTTGGAACTTTCTAAAATTATGGAATCTGGTAAAGTGGAGCTACTCATGGATCACTGAGAGTTGTTTCCGATAAAAAACCAAATAACCAAAATGTAGTATGGGCACAATTGAAGAATGGCATCACTATTCATAACATTATTATCAGTCAATCATAATTGTAATTATTGAGCGCTTACATTGTGCAGAGCACTGTACTAAGTGCTTGGGAGAGTACAATGTACAGAGGGTCTACAATATACAGAGTTTGTGGACACGTTCCCTGCATACGATGATCGTACAGTCTAGAGGGGGATAGAGACATGAATATAAGTAAATAAATTACAGATATTCATTCATTGAATTGTATTTGAGTGCTTACTGTGTGCAGTGCACTGTACTAAGCGCATGATGCATAAGTGCCGTAGAGTTGAGGGAGAGGTGAAGAAAGGGTGGAAATCCAAGTGCAAGAATGACACAGAATGGAGTGGGCTTAGAGGAAATGAGGGCTTAGTTGGGGAAGGCTTCTTGCTTTTAATAAGGTTTTGAAGGTCGGGAGAGTGATCTTCTGTCGATTATGAAGAGGGAGAGCGTTCCAGGCCAGAGGCAGGACTCGGGCAAGAGATCGGCGGCAAGATAGTCAAGATTGAGATATGGTAAATAGGTTGGCATCAAAGAGCGAAGTGTGTGGGCTGTGTTGTAGTGGGAAATCAGTAAGGTAGGGTAGGAAGTAGCAAGGTAACCGAGTGCTTTAAAGCCCATGGAAAAGAGTTTCTATTTGATGCGGAAGTGGATGGGCAACCACTGGAGTTTTTCAGAAGTGGGTAGACATGGACCGAATGATTTTGTAAAATAATTATCTGGGCAGCGGTGTGAAGTCTGAGCTAGAGTGGGGAGAAACAGGAGTCGGGGAGGTCAGCAAGGAGGCTGATGTAGTAATCGAGATTGGGTACGATAAATGCTTGGATTAACATGGTAGCCATTTGGATGGAGAGGAAAGGGCAGATTTTAATGATGTTGTGAAGGTTGAACCAACAATAGTATTTGGTGACAGATCGAATATGTGGGTTTAATGAGAGAGATGAGTCAATCAATCGTATTTATTGAGCACTTACTGTGTGCAGAGCACTGTACTAAGCACTTGGGAAGTACAAGTTGGCAACATATAGAGACGGTCCCTACCCAACAGTGGGCTCACAGTCTAGAAGTGGGAGACAGAGAACAAAACAAAAGATATTAACAAAATAAAATAAATAGGATATGTACAAGTAAAATAAATAGAGTATTAAATACATACAAATATATACATACATACAGGTGCTGTGGGGAAGGGAAGGAGGTAAGGTGGAGGGGATGGAGAGGGGGAGGAGGGGGAGAGGAAGGAGGGGCTCAGTCTGGGAAGGCCTACTGGAGGAGGTGAGCTCTCAGTAGGGCCTTGAAGGGAGAAAGAGAGCTAGCTTTGTGGATGTGGGGAAGGAGGGCATTCCAGGACAGGGGGATGACGTGGGCCGGGGGTTGACGGCGGGACAGGCGAGAATGAGGCACGGTGAGGAGATCTGCGGCAGAGGAGTGGAGGGTGTGGGCAGGGCTGTAGAAGGAGAGAAGGGAGGTGAGGTAGGAGGGGGCGAAGTGATGGAGAGCCTTGAAGCCGAGGGTGAGGAGTTTCTGCCTGACGCGTAGGTTGATTGGTAGCCACTGGAGATTTTTGAGGAGGATAGGATAACGCCAAGGTTATGGGCTTGTGAGACAGAGGATAGTGGTGCTGTCTACAGTGATGGGAATGTCAGGAGGAGGGCAGCATTTGGGTGGAAATGTCATGAGTTTTGTTTTGGACATGTTAGGTTTGAGATATCGGTGGGACATCCAAGTAGAGATGTCCTGAAGGTAGGATGAAGTATGAGACTGCAGAGAGGGAGAGAGATCAGGGCTGGAGGTGTTGATTTGGGAATCATCTGTATAGAGATGGTAGGTGAAGCCATGGAAGTGAATGAGTTCTCCAAGGGAGTGGCTGTAGAAAGAGAATAGAAAAGGACCCAGAACTGAGGCTTGGGGACTCCCACAGTTGGTGGGAGGCAGAGTAGGAGTCCCCAAAAGAAACTGAGAAGCAGTGGCCAGCAACATAGTAGGAGAACCAGGAGAGGACATTTTCAGTAAAGCCAAGGTTGGATAATATTTCCAGGAGCAGGGGGTGGTTGAGAGTGTAGAAGACAGCTGAGAGTTCAAGGAGGATTAAGATGGAGTAGAAGCCGTTGGATTTGGCAAGGAAGAGATCATTGGTGACATTTGAGAAAGCAGTTTTGGTGGAGTGGAGGAGGTGGAAGCCAGATTGGAGCAGGTTAAGGAGAGAATCAGAGAGGAAGTGGAGGCAGCGGGTGTAGACGACTCGCTCTGTGAGTCAGAGAGGAATGGTAGGAGGGAGATGGGGCAATAACTGGAGGGAGCCATGGGGTCAAGGGAAGGGTGTTTAAAGATAGGGGATACATGAACATGTTTGGAAGCAGTGGGGAAGAATCCATTGGAGAGTGAACTCTTGGAGATGGCAGTCAGGGAGGGAAGAAGGGAGGGGGCAAGCGATTTGGGAAGGTGTGAAGGGATGGAGTCAGAGGTGCAGGTGCTGGGAAGGATGGGAGAGTTGAAGAGGAAGCAGGAGTGGGGAGGGACTGGAGATGAGTAGAGGAGGTTTCAGGGAGATCACTTCTGATCTTAATAAATTTTCTTAATAAAAATTTTCTTAATTTTCTTAATAAAATATATGGCCAGGACATTAAGGCTGGAGATATGGAGGTGGAGGGACAGGAGTTTGAGGAGGGAGTTAAACAACTGGTGAGGGCCGTAGGTATGGGAGTCGATAAGGATGTAGAAATAATGTTTCCGGGCAGGGGAGAGGGCAGGGGTAAAGCAGGCAAGGATGAACTTCAGATGATATTATTAAGCGTTTGCGATTAGCCAAGCACTGTACTAAGCGCTGGAGTAAGTACAAGATAATCAGGTTGGACAGAGTCCCTGTCCTACACAGGGCTCACATTCTCATGGGAAATGGCATACCATGGGTGAAAGACACCGTCTCTGTCAAGGGGCTTTGTTTAATGGAGGAGATGGAATGAGCCACAATATACAAGACACAGGTAGTAGAAGCTTAGAACATAAAAATCCCTAAAGTGCCAAGAACAGAAGGAGGTTCAAATTCATGTATCGTGGTAAACGACTGCTGAGGATAGCTGGAGTTATTGGATTGCTAAGAATCAGAAGGGGTTATTTTGGGAAAGCCTCCTTAATGCTTAATGTGAGTGCCACACATCTGGGTCTCCAGGAAAAATGCTCACAGAATCGAGTGGTTTTCCTTCCATTCCAACTGCTCTGGCAGCACTGCTGTAAATGGCTTGGTGTCTAGGGAAGGTGCCTAGGACTGGGGGCATTTAGCTGAGGCATTCCCCCTGATGTCTGGGCAACACAGGGTGCTTAAGCCCCTGAGAGCAGTGAGAACAGCGAAAGTAGCAGCACAGAGTGTGTAGCTTGAAGGAGTATATTCCCTCTAGAGTCAGGAGGATGGGGGGAATGGGAAGTCCCCAGAGGTTCTGGCAGGGTTAAGGAGTGGGAACTCCCCAAGAGGTGAATGAGGAGAGAATTCCCCTCCAGTTCTAATAGGGCATGTTAGGAAAGCCTGAAGAGTTTCAGTAATCAATCAGTGGTATTTGTTGAGCACTTTGTACAGAACACTGTATTAAGCCCTTGGGAGAGTACAGTACAACAGGGTTGGTGGACACATTGCCTGCCTGAAAGGAAAAGCAGCGTGGCATAGTGCGTAGAGCATGGGCCTGGGAGTCAGAAGGACTAGGGTTCTAATTCCGGCTCTACTGTGTGACCTTGGGTGAGTCACTTAACTTCCCTGGGTTCCAGTTACCTCATCTGTAAAATGTGGGGCAGGGATTGTGTCCAATCTGATTGGCTTGTATCTACCCCATTGCTTAGTACAGTGCCTGGTACATAGAAAGTGCTTAACAAATACCATTACTATTATTATTTTTTTTTTTAACAAAGAGGAGCTTACAGTCTAGAGGGGGCTTGCAGTCCACAGTCTAGAGCAAGTAGGGAAGCCTCTGTGGGGCAGGTTGTAATTATATCCCCAGAGCTGACAGATACCGTGAGTGGAAGTTCACCAGAGCCTGGATTAAAAATAGGCACAGACTTCCCTGGTTAATTTGCAATGCGGATTATCGTGGGTGTGCTATGAATTCACTCATTCATTCAGTCATTCAGTCGTATTTTTCGAGTGCTTACTGTGTGCAGAGCACTGTACTAAGCGCTTGGGAAGTACAAATGGGCAACATATAGAGACGGTCCCTACCCAACAATGGTAAATAGTGTAGAATAGTATATTGAAATAATTGTATCATTGGTTTGGAATCTTATCATAGTTTTTGTATATTTTAGAATCAGCCAAGTATGTTATTTCTTGGAATGACAATTTTGGATTTTTTTCATATATCATTTAGCCTACAATCCATTTCTTTTATTTCTTGGTCTTATTTCAGTGGATTCCCGGTCCAAATTTGAAATTTTGATATGAATTTCTATTCCAGAAAATTATGCTACTCTATAATTGAAATATAATGTTGTTGAAATTACTATTTTGTTGACTAACCCTCTTGAGTTTTCACAGTTTTTATTAATCTCAATGACTTCTAGATGAGGAGGAATTTTTCGATGCACCAACCAGTCCAGTGAATGAGTCACCGAAAAGTGAGGCCTTTCCTTTGTTCTCCACCCAGAAATGTGGTATTAGTCATGGAAAATTTCAGAGGAAAGAGTCCATGAAGAACCTCACTGAATTTAAAATAAGATTTGAGTTGCCTGAGGTACATGTGTAGCATTTGTAGATTAATTCAATTCTATACCTTTTGTATACTCTAGAGCACTTGCAGTCTCCCACTTGTTTTCACTCCCATTTCAGCCAGAACACTTCACGCTATTTTGTTGTCATCCCCTTTAACATTGCCATTATTCTTGATAATGTTTTACAGAAAGATTTCCTTTAACATAAGAAAAGTCATTCAAGGTCAGGCCCTGAATTCTGGCTTTGACAGCGGCACCAACAGATGCTTAGTGGAATCTCAATACGATTACCTTCCTGTTTAGGGATATGCTAACATCCCAAATTTTCCTTCTGCTAAGGAGAATAAGTTAATTTTAAACCTCTCAACCCACACCCACACACATTCATTCATTCATTCAATCTTATTTATTGAGCACTTACTGTGTGCACAGCACTGTAGTAAGTGCTTGGGAAGTACAAGTTGGCAACATATAGAGACGGTCCCTACCCAACAGCGAGGGCATACCCCCCCCCCCCCCCGCCCCCCCCAACATCCTTCACATTTCCTTCCAGTGCTCCACTGTGGGCTTCTTGTTCATGGATTTTTCGATACAAATTGTCAACTTTTCTGCCTCGACAATTCTTGCATGTTGGGGGTAACTGTCTTAAAAGTTTTTAGGTTTTTTTTTTTGTTAAGATTTGTTCTTTACTTCATAAAAATCTGAATACATTTGTCATCACTTTGCACTTTTTGGTTCCTCCTAAATCTAAGATCTTTGGCATTTATTTCCTATTTCTGTGTATAATTTGGAATTGCTGCCTCTGCTGCTCACCAAAATCTGTTTAAATTTTCAACAAATAAGGCCAACAAAGTTCTTTGAAGTGGTTCTCTTCTCATACATTTTTTTCTGACTTTTTAAAAGAAAATAGTCAATGTTCATAGATCCTTGGAAGATGTGTTAAAAAGATGTTTTTCATGTGATTGCCTTTATACTTCATTTAATCATTTTTTTCCCCCTCTCATCCTCTCTCCCCAGGTTATAATTCAGTTGTGCCAATTTACCATAGAAGACTTTGAACAGCCTGTGATGGAGTTGAATATCATTGGATTAGGCACAGAAATTCAATTTAAAACATTTGATATGAGCATATCTGCATTTCTGAAGGAAATCTGCCTAAAATGTCCAGAGTACCTAGGTGCGAATCTGTTTAATTTGTAAAATGGAGCAAACTGACTCAACCAATTTAATCATTTTAGAAAAAATTACTTCCATTAATCAATCAGTGGTATTTATTGAGTGCCTACTATGTATAGAACACTCTTTCAGTGCTTGGGAGAGTCCAGTAGACTTAGTAGACACAATCCCTCCTCTCACAGAGCTTCCCATCTAGTTGGGTAAAATAAATTGTACATAGAGGGAAGCAACAGGGTTTAAAGAGTTATACCTACCTGCTATGTGGTGAAAGGTGACTAGCTAAGGGCTTAAGGTAATGTGGAAGTGCTTAAGTGACAGTAGGAAGGAAATAGTGTGGGGTGATGTGAGATTAATCAGGAAAGGTCTCCTGGAGGAGCTTTGATTTCAGAAGGGTCTTGAAGATGGGGAGATGTGAAGGAGGAGGCAGAAGGAGAGCACGTGTAAGAGGTCAGCAGAGAGAGAGATGAGAGCGGGGCACAATGAGTAGGCACGTTAAGAGAAGCAAACTTCAAACAAACAAATGCCACAGTGTATAATTATGAAGCGAGGATTTGGGAGGGAAGGTGAGGAGTTCAGTTTTGGACATGTTAAATTCTTGGATTTTTGACATTAGACCAACTGAAGTTGAAATATATTTCAAAATGAAAAGTAATTGGTAGCTTTTATAAGTGGCACATAGTAAGCACTTAACAAATCCCACAATTATTATAACTCCCTTGGAAAGCAGCAACAGCTTAATGTTAGGCTCAATCAGTAGTTCGTTCATTCATTCATTCAGTCGTATTTATTGAGCATTTACTGTGTGCAGAGCACTGTACTAAGCACTTGGGAAGTACAAGTCGGCAGCATATAGAGACGGTCCCTACCCAACAATGGGCTCACAGTCTAGAAGGGGAAGACACACGACAAAACAAGTAGACAGGTGTCAGTACTGTCAGAATAAGTAGACTTATAGCTATATACACAACATTAATAAAATAAGTAGTAAATATGTACAAGTTAAATAGGGTAATAAATATGTACAAATATATACAAGTGCTGTGGGGAGGGGGAGAGATGGGGAGAAGGAGGAGAGGAAATGGGGGGCTCAGTCTGGGAAGGCCTCCTGGAGGAGGTGAGCTCTCAGTAGGGCTTTGAGGGGAGGAAGAGAGCTAGTTTGGCGGATGTGAGGAGGGAGGGCATTCCAGGCCAGAGGAGAGACGTGGGCCAGGGGTCGACAGCAGGACAGGCGAAAACGAGGCACAGTGAGGAGGTTAGCGACAGAGGAGCGGAGTGTGTGGGCTGGGCTGGAGAAGGAGAGAAGGGAGGTGAGGGAAGGGAGAGCGAGGTGATGGAGAGCCTTGAAGCCGAGAGTTTTTGCTTGATTCATAGGTTGACAGGCAACCACTGGAGATTTTTGAGGAAGGGAGTGACATGCCCAGAGTGTTTCTGTACAAAGATAATTTGGGCAGCAGAGTGAAGTGTAGACTGAAGTGGGGAGAGACAGGAGGATGGGAGATCAGAAAGGAGGCTGATGTGGTAATCCAGTTGGGATAGGATGAGAGATTGAACCAGCAAGGTAGTGGTTTGGATGGAGAGGAAAGGGCAGATCTTGGCGATGTTGTGGAGGTGAGACCAATAAGTAATCTTTATTGAACGCTCACTGTGTGCGGAGTACTGTACTAAGCACTTGGGAAAATAGAGTTGGTAGACTTGATCCCTGATCACAAGGGGCCTTCAGTCTACAAAGGAAGACAGGTATTGAATATATTAAAGATAGGGAAAATAGTAGAGTATAAGAATATGTACATAAAGACTGTGGCAAATATCCAAGTAGTTAAGGGGTCACAGTCAAATGCATAGGTGACTCAAAGGGGAGGGAAGTGAGGGCTTAGGGAAGGCTTCTTGGAGGAGATGTAATTTGAGGAGGGTTTTGAAGGTGGGTCCCATGCTGTTTCCATTAGAACATGCTGATTGCATTTCAATAACAACTTAGTGTGAATTTTGGCTTTAAGGTATCCAGTCAGCTCTCTCCCTGCATGACTCAATGGAAAGAGCATGGGCTTGGGAGTCAAGAGGTCATGGGTTCAAATCCCAGCTCCGCCAATTGTCAGCTGTGTGACTTTGGGCAAGTCACTTAACTTCTCTGGGCCTCAGTTACCTCATCTGGAAAATGGGGATTAAGACTGTGAGCCCCGCGTAGGACAACCTGATCACCTTGTATCCTCCCCAGCGCTTAGAACAGTACTTTGCACATAGTAAGCGCTTAACAAATGTCATCATCATTATTATTATTATTATCTGCAAGCGTATTATGGGCGGTGAATGTATCTGCTAATTCTCTTGTGTTGTACTCTCCCAAGCACTTAGTACAGTGTGCTATACATAGTAAGCGCTCAATCAATACTACTGATTACCTTGCTGATCTTCTACTATAACCCAACCTGAACATCCCATTCCTCTTAACACCAACCGATTTTCTGTACCTCAGTCTCATGTAGCTTGCCCATCGATCCCTTGGCCAGATCCTCCCTTGGACTTGGAACTCCCTCCCCCTTTATATCCAATAGACCACCACTGTCCCCATCTTAGAGCTTTGTTTTTGACTGTGCATTCTCTTGTAGAAGTAACCTTTTTTAAAATAATTTTTAGATGAAGAAAACAAGACAGTTCATATCATTACAACGTTAGACAACACCATAGATGATCTGCTGACAATGGAATATGTGAAAGTAAGTAATGAATTAAATTTTCTAGTCTCCATTTTTGTGTGTAGGGGGGAAATACCATGGAAGATATCTTGAAGTATTCTATTTCAAATGACAGAGCCTTGTTATCCAGCCCTCTAGACTTAGCACACTTCCTCAGCAATGGTTTTGTGGTAGTAGATATGCTGCTAATTTAACTTTGTTCGATTTAATAAATGCAGGCAGAGAGCAGAAGTGGAAAGGAAGAAAGAAAATGTAGTGGGGGGGAAGGAAAGATAGTCAATCACATTTATTGAACATGTATTGTGTGCAGAGAACTGTACTAAGCATTCGGAAGAGTATGATATAACAGAGTTGGTAGACACATTCTCTGCCCACAAGGAGCGTACAGTCTAGAGGGAGAGAAAGATGTTAAAATAAATTACAGATAGGTACATAAGTGCAGTGGGGTTGAGGGTGGGTTGTATAAAGGGTACAAATCCAAGTGCAAGGGTGATGCACTTGGGAGGGGGAGTAGGGGAAAAGAGGGCTTAGTTGGGGAAGGCCTCTTGGAGGAGATGGGATTTTACTAAGGCTTTGAAGGTGGAGAGAGTGGTGGTCAGTCAGATATGAAGGAGTATGGAGTTCCAGACTAGAGGGAGGGCATGGGCAAGGGGTCAGCGGCAAGTTAGCTGAGTTCAAGGTACAGCGAGTATGTTGGCTTTTGAGGAGCTAAGTGAACTTGCTGGGTTATAGCAGGAAATCAGCAAGGTAAAATAAGAGTGGGCTAGATGATGGAATGTTTTCAAACTAGTGGTAAGGAGTTTCTATTTGATGTGGAGGTGGATGGGTAGTCAATCACTGGAGGTTGTGGAGGAGTAGTGAGACATGGATTTAACTTTTTTCCTAGAAAAATGATTCGCACAGCAGAGTGAAGTTTGAACTGGAATGGGGAGAGACAGGAGGCAGGGAAGTCAGTATAGAGGATAGTCAAGGTGGGATAGGGTAAGTGCTCTAGTTGCAGTTTAGTTGGAGAGGAAAGGGTAGATATTTAACGATGTTGTGAAGGTTGCACTGACAGGAGATGGTGACCGATTGAATATTTGGGAAAGTACAGTGCTCTGCACACACAAAAAAATGTTTGAATGTGAGAGATGAGTTGGAAAATGCCAACGTTATGGGCTTGTGAGGCTGGGCAGATAATGGTGCTGTCAACAGTGATGGGAAAGTGATAGGGAGGACAGGTTTTGGTAGGAAGATAAGGAGTTCTGTTTTGGACATGTTGGGTTTGAGGTGTTGGCAGGACATCCGAGTAGAGATATCCTGAAGATGTCCTGCAGCTCCATGCTGCATCCTGCACTCAAAATGTTTACACAGGAAATTCCCAGAAGAGTAGTGCAAAGAGGTTAACACTGGTGGTACAAAAAAAATACCAAGGGAGTATGCTTGCCATGCTTCCTTGGAATTGACTCCTACCCACAGCCCCAAAAAGGCTTTGAAGCTCACCTTCAATTAATGAATCAACGATTTATTGAGCACTTACTGTATGCAGAGTACAGCTAGTAAGTAGACATGATCACTTAATCACTTTTCCCCTTCCTACCTTACCTTTCTAACTTCCGACTACAACCCAGCCCGCACACTTCGCTCCTCTGACGCCAACCTACTCACTTTACCTCATCTATCTCTCCACTAACCCCTCATCCATCTTGCCTGGAATCAATCAGTTGTATTTATTGAGCTACTGTGTGCAGAGCACTATACTAAGCAGTTGGGAGAGCACAATTTAGCAATATAACAGACACATAAGAGGACTTAGGAAAGGCCCCTTGGAGGAGATGTGCCTTCAATAAGGCTTTGAAGGGAGGAAGGGTAATTGTCTGTCAGATATGAGGAGGGAGGGTGTTTTAGGCCCGAGGCAGGACATGGGCGAGATAGGCGATCCAGATACAGTGAGAAGGTTAGCATTAGGGGAGCAAAGTGTGCGGATTGGGTTGTAGTAGCGAGGTGAGGTAGGAAGGAGCAAGATGAATGAGTGCTTTAAAACCCATGGTAAGGAGTTTCTGTTTGTTGAGGTGGAGGCTGGGCAGCCTCTGGAGGTTCTTGTGGAATGGGGAAACAGGGACTGAAATGTTTTTGTAGAAAAATGATCCGGGCAGCAGAGTGAAGTCTGGACAGGAGTGGGGTGAGCCAGGAGGCATGGAGGTCAGCAAGGAGGCTGATTGAATGATTAAGGCAGGCTATGATAAGTGCTTGGATTAACACGGTAGCAGTTTGGATGAAGAGGAAAGGATGGATTTTTAGCAATGCTGTGGAAGTTGAACGGACAGGCTTTAGTGGTAGATTGAATATATGGGTTGAACAAGAGAGAGGCGTCAAGGATAACACCAAGTTTATGGTTATGAGACAGAAAGGAAGTGGTGCGGTCTACAGTGATGGGAAAATCAGAGGGAGGACAGGGAACTCCTTCCCCTTCATGTCTGATAGGCCATCACCCTCCCCACCTCCAAAGCCTTATTCAAAGCACATCTCCTCCCTGTGCCTTCCCCCGACTAAGTCCTCATTTCCTCTTTTCCCACTCCCTCCTTCATAGCCTTTTGCATCCTTTATTTACCCCTCCCTCAGCCCCACAACACTTATGTACATATCTATAATGTACTTATTTATATTACAGCCTGTCTTCCCCTCTAGATTGTAAACTCCTTATGGACAGGGAACTTATCTCACCAACTGTGTTATATCATGCTCTCCCAAGTGCTGAACATGGTGTTCTGCAGCGCAGTAAGCGTTGAATAAATACGATTGATTGACCTCTGCCTTAAGAGAGAGGAAAATAAAATAAAATGCAGGTAGGCCATGCTGTGGAATATAAGGCTATGTACATAAGTACTGTGGGGATGGGGTAGGGTGAGTTTGTCAATACCTGGAGGATAAGCACTGAAGTGCATAGGTGTCTCAGTAGGTGCAGCCAGTAGGAGGCCAGTAGCTAGTAGGTGCATTTAGTTTTCAACATTTCAGCAAAGGGATGCTTAGATAACTGTCCAAAGAATTACTTTAGCTCAGTCTTCCTTCAGGGTCTCCAGGCTTGGCTTGTTAAAGAATGAAATTGTATAATTTTGTTTTTTCTTCAGACCGATATTTCTGGAGCTAGGCATGCCTCAGCCTATAGCAATATTGAACAGAAGTTAAAGGTATGGATACATTGCAAATTTTAAATTTTATTAGTGAAATATATGGTCTCCATTTCCAATTACTTTTAAATTACACTGTTCTAGGTGAATTTCTCCTCCTTGGATGTACATTTGCACACTGAAGCACTACTTAATACCATGAATTATTTAAGTAATCTCCTTCCACAAGTGGAAAAAAAAGCATTCATGGAAGATCAAATAGTAGAAAGTGCAGAAAAAATGGAAATACTTAAAAAAATAGGTAATTCTTTTCAAATTTTTCTCTCTGCTGCACATTTTCACTAGATTGTCAGTTTCTTTGTCCAGTTTTTTAAGGTTACCTTGCATAATGTGCTTACGATTATGTTTCGTGTTTACTAGGCTTAATTTCTGTCCATTCAGAATTTAGTTCACAGTACCTGGATGAAATCCTAAATTGACTTGTTTCTTATAGCAACTTTGAAAATTGGAAGAAGTAGATTCCTATTCTATGCAGTACCTAAGGTAGAACTTTTAATGTGAATGTTGGTGCATTCAATCTGATTAGTTGCTAACAAAAGTACCAAAGAAATAGAATTAACAGCTCAATTCCTTCACATTTTGAATGATGTTTCATTTCCATTATAGAACTGAACTGCTTGGGTCACATAACAGATAAAAAGCCATCACTAAGTTCTAGTTTACAAATGGAAACTCAAGTTCAATATTTTAGCAGGCAACTTAAGGCTATCTCTTCAAGTTTCAGGTCATTTTAACTTATCTACTGCTGAAGTTCAGACCTCTTATGGTTCCAGGACTAAAATCCCTTAAATTGTAATCCTCTTTGATATTTTAGCTCAATATTTTTTCTATTAAAGAGGTTTTTAGAGCTGTAGTGGTGGACAGCTGGGCAGACAAACCCATGTATTTTCATTTATGAAACAAATAAGTTTCTTCAATAATACATCGTGAGAGGAAACCTAACATGTTGTTTTGACTGTTTTTATCTGTAGACTATTCATTGCGGATTCCTATGAGAATTTGCCCATTTTATAACCGTATTGATTCTCTTCATAGCATCAAAAAAGTACAAGCATGAAGATATCATACATTTTCAGGTTTTTGCAGAACTGGAAAGTTTACGTTTCTTTATTCGAGAGCAAAAGCGCAAAATTTCCGAAATTAAGATTGAAGGTAACAGAACTTTTTCAAAATTGAGTTAACGGTTATTAAATGAGAGCACAGATGTTGATTAATATTATTGTTTCCTTAGGGCTTGATTCACAGGTGATTATGAGACAGTCAGCAACTGAAATAAAAGCAAAACTAAAGAACATCACTATCTTGGATTCTGATGAAATGGCCGTATATAAGAAGGTATGAAATATTTGTGTGCCATCTAAATAATTTGCTAATCTAGGAGTTAAATTCTTAGTCTGAATATATGCTAAATGTTACTTCAAATGCAATTGCATTCTTTAAATATTTCAGTTGGTCAACAGCTTTGGCAAATATTGTACTAGCCTGGAAGTCGTAATATAGCAGTGGGAATGTATTTGCTAAAGAGGAATTATATGCTTTTTGTCTGTGAATATAGATTTACTCTCGAGTCAGAGGTCATGGGTTCAAATACCGACTCCGCCAATTGTCAGCTGTGTGACTTTGGGCAATTCACTTAGCTTCTCTGTGCCTCAGTTACCTCATCTGTAAAATGGGGATTAAGACTGTGAGCCCCCCGTGGGACAACCTGATCACCTTGTAACCTCCCCAGAGCCTAGAACAGTGCTTTGCACATAGTAAGCGCTTAATAAATGCCATCACTGTTATTCTACTAGCAATATTAAGTAGTTTCTTCCATCCCGTTAGTAAAAATATGGGAAAAATTCCAGTTTGAATGTTTAGTCAAATAGAACCATTTTTCCTTCTGGTTTTCTAATTCCGGATGATTGAAAATCCTGTAGGCATAGGCATTTTTTTGGGGGGTGGGAATTTATGGTGGAATATTGTTTTAATTTAAGTGCTTTTTTTCTTTAAGGCTGTTTATATCACTGGGAGAGAAGTCTTTACCTTTCATCTGATTTCGTATGTGGGTGCTACTGCTGGTGCTGCATATACAAATATGAACATAGTTGACAGTCACATTTATCTAACTGTTGGTTGCATTCAAGTGGTTTTTGTCAACAAATTTCTTTCTTCAGTGTTGGTAAGTATATGAGGTTTTCAGTTGTTTGGTCTTTTCAGGATGGTTCCCATAAAGGATAGGAGAGGGAAAAGAAATACTTCTCATGCAGTCATTGATACTTATTGAGCACTTTGTGCAGATTATTGTACTAAGCTTTGAGAGAGTACAGTTGTTAAACGTGATCCTTGCCCTCAAGAAACTCACTGTCTAGCTGGGCAGGCAGATGTTAAAATAAATTACAGGTAAGGGAAGCAACCAGGTATAAAGATATGTACTCAAGTGCTGGAGAGGTGGGGGTTTTGGGGGTACTTAAGTGCATAGTAAGTGGGTTTACATGCATGCTTGACACAGTAGTGGGGGAGAGCTTAGGGTTTGGGATAAAAGCTTAGTCAGGGAATACTCTGTGGAGGAGATAATAATTTTAGGAAGGCTCTGAAGATGGGAAGAGTGAGCTCTGAAGCAGCATGGTGTAGTGGATAGAGCACGGGCCTTGGATCTTTCTTTTCCTCACTTAAAAATCCTAGTTCTCCCCTCCTACCCTTTTGTTATCTTCAATGTCGTCTCCTTTGGTTCCTTTCCTTTTGCCTTCAAACAAGTCCATATCTCTCCTGCCCTATTGAAAAAGCTACCCCCAGACCCCACTGTATCCTCTAGTTCTCACTTTATATTCCTCCTTAAATTCCTTGGGCAAATTTTATGCCCCTGCTGCCTCCACTTCCTCTTTACCAAGCATCTTCTGTGCCTTGTTTGCATCTTTCTCACAGCCGTCTTGCTCAAACTCTTATTCCTGCCTGGGACTCCCTTCCCCTTCACATCTGGTAGACCACTGCTCTCCCCATCTTCAAAGCCTTCTGAAATCCCATCCCCTCCAGGAAGCCTTCCCTGATTCAGCTCTTATCTCCCCTCCCTCTTTCCCCCCACCCAACTGCCACTTCAGCACTTCTGTGTTATCTAAGCACTTGGGTACTCACTTGCCCTACCTTCCAGTAGCACTTAAATGCACACATCTTTAAACTGTTTCATCTCTTACTTGTATTTCATTTTAGTGTCTGTCTTTCCTGTTAGCTTGTAAGCTCCTTGACGGCAGGGATTGTGTCTACTACCTATGTAGTAGTTAGTGTCTACTTAGTCATTCAAGGGTCCCCCTCTACTAGACTGTAAGCACACCTCCCCCTACCCCCGGACTGTAAGCTCATTATGGGCAGGGAATGTGTCTGCCAACTCTGTTATATTGGGCTCTCAACTGCTGAGTACAATGCTTTGCACACAATAAGTGCTCAATAAATAAGATTATTTGACTGATAGCTCTGTAGTACTCTCCCAAGGATTCAGTAATTCTCGACTCCATGCAACCTGGATTTTGTCCTTTAAGGCTGTCTTGCACGTCTTAGTTTTGGGTCCTGGACTCTTCTCACTCTGTGTTCCTCCACATATTAACTTTCCACATTCTTTAATGTGGTCTCCAAACCCTGGCAGCTTTTCCTCTATATTATCTCATAGAGCTACCCTTCCTGCCCATACTTCCTATTACACGTCTAAATAAGCCTGCATGAATCATAGTAACAGACTTCTTAATGGCTTCCCTGCTTCAGGTTTCTCTACTTTCTAGTTTATCCCTTTTCCAGCTGCTGTCATCTTTGGAAACAAGACACACACACACACACACACACACACACACACACACACACACACACACACACACACACACACACACACACACACACACACACACACACACACACACACACACACACACACACCTTTTTTCATTTTAAAAAAATACTCTTCCCAGCACAAAACTCTCCTCCTCAAAAGTCCCCTGTGGCTCCCCATTGCCTCGTCCTAAAACAAAACTAAAAACTTTGGTTTAAAGGCTCTCTGTCAGCTGTCTTCCTCTTACTTATTGGTTCTCTTCTGCTACACGTCAGCTTGCACTCTTTGCTCCTTTCAAGCTAACCTTCTCATTGTGTCTCACTCATGCTTCCCCTTCTCCAACCCATTGGTCATGCTTTTCTACTCCTTCGATTTATCAATATTATTGCCTGCTATATTGCTCATCATAACTTTTGTATATAATGAGTATTATAGATCATTCACTAATTACTAACCTTTTTACTTACAATTTAGGGTGGTAAAAAGTATTTACAATTTAGGGTAGTAAAAACACAAAAACAATCAGGCATCAATTGACTATCAAAGATAGCATGCTCTACCACTACTCGTTTTTTCTCCTCCCTTTTTCGTCCCTCATCCTCAGTCCAGTAACAGAAAGTGAAAACCAATTTCATAGGAGTTACCGAAAGGGTTCTTGGAAACAAATTGTTCAAGGATACACTTTATAATAAAGCAAATGTCATTTTATTGTCTGAAAAGTAGCCTTTTTAAAAACGAGCATATCTCAAATACACATCTTTCTATGGTTTTTAAATGGAGGAACAGAAAATAAAAAATTGTATGGAGAAAATTAGAGCCTGAATAAATATTCCAAGATATTTGTTAAATTTTATTTTGTTACATTTCCAAATTGACTTGGATATCATTAGGAGATTTTCCAGTGACTCGGAATCTTCACCTATCCTAACAGCAAAAATGTCATTCTCTAATTTTCATAGGCTTTTGTTGACAACTTTCAAGCTGCTAAAAAAGCCGTGACGGAAGCAACTGTTCAGGCAGCAGGAAAAGCTGCCACAGGTGTAAAGGAACTGGCCCAGAGAAGTTACCGGATGGCATTAGATATCAATGTCAAGGCACCCATTGTGGTCATTCCACAGTCACCAGTGTCCCAAAATGTTCTGGTGGTTGATTTTGGTCTGATCACAATAAAGAACAAATTCTACATGTCGTCAAAGATGAAGTATAACCCTCCACCTATTATTGATTTTATAATGATAAAACTGAGTGAAATGAAACTTTACAGGTAATTAAGTTTGTGTTGTTGTGTCCTTGACTAGCATCAGGCAATGTGTCAGTGTCATTCTTTTCAGAGGGATTAGGTATGGAGACCCAGAACTAGTCTCCTAAATAGAATGTGGGCATTTTTTTTTAAATGGTATTCATTAAGCGCTTACTATGTTCCATTTATTCAATCATATTTGAGTGCTTACTGTGTGCCGAGCACTGTACTAAATGCTTGGGATAGTACACTACAACAAAAAACAGACACATTCCCTGCCCCCAACGAGCTTACAGTCTAGAGGCTCTGTACTAAACGCTGTGGTAGATACAAGCTAATCAGGTTAGACCCAGTCCATGTCCGACATGGTGCTCACAGTCTCAGTCCCCATTTTTCAGGTGACATAACTGAGGCAGAGAGGAGTTAAGTGATTTTCCCAGTGTCACACAGCAGACAGTGGTGGAGAGAGAATGACTTCCTAGTCAACCTTTTAATGTTCCCATGTATTCAGTGCCTAGCTTCTGAGGAGACTTTCTACTTGAGGATTTGCAGATAGGTAATGGGAAAGAAACTCTCCAACTTGTAAAAACATTCTTCACATTTTATAAAACATACTGCCTAGACTAAGCCCCCCTTTTCCTCTGCTCCCCCTTCCCGCCCCACAGCACTTGTGTATATATGTACATATTTATTATTATAATATTTATTTTTATTAATTAGATGTATATGTCTATAATTTTTTTCATTTATAATGATGCTTGTTTTGTTCTCTGTCTCCCCCACTTCTAGACTGTGAGCCCATTGTGGGCAGGGATTGTCTCTGTTGCTGAATTGTACTTCCCTAGCACGTAGTACAGTGCTCTGTACGCAGTAAGCGCTCAATAAATACGATTGAATGAATGAATGAAGGCGATGTGGCAAAGAGGAGAAGCTTTAAGTAATGGAAGAGCATTGTCTTGAAGGGAGAAAGTGATATTAAATGAAGTAGTGTTTAGCACCTTCCCTTCCATATGGAAGATGTGGCGTGCCTTTCCCTCCATATGCATAATCAATCAATCAATCAATCCATCAGTCATATTTATTGAGCGCTTACTGGGTGCAGAGCACTGTACTAAGCGCTTGGGAAGTACAAGTTGGCAACATATAGAGACAGTCCCTACCCAACAGTGTGCTCACAGTCTAAAAGGGGGAGACAGAGAACAAAACCAAACATACTAACAAAATAAAATAAATAGAATAGATATGTACAAGTAAAATAAATAAATAGAGTAATAAATATGTACAAACATATATACATATATACAGGTGCTATGGGGAAAGGAAGGAGGTAAGATGGGGGGATGGAGAGGGGGACGAGGGGGAGAGAAAGGAAGGGGCTCAGTCTGGGAAGGCCTCCTGGAGGAGGTGAGCTCTCAGTAGGGCCTTGAAGGGAGGAAGAGAGCTAGCTTAGCGGATGGGCAGAGGGAGGGCATTCCAGGCCAGGGGGATGACGTGGGCCGGGGGTCGATGGCGGGACAGGCGAGAACGAGGTACGGTGAGGAGATTAGCGGCAGAGGGGCGGAGGGTGCGGGGTGGGCTGTAGAAGGAGAGAAGGGAGGTGAGGTAGGAGGGGGCGAGGGGATGGAGAGCCTTGAAGCCGAGGGTGAGGAGTTTCTGCCTGATGTGCAGATTGATTGGTAGCCACTGGAGATTTTTGAGGAGGGGAGTAACATGCCCAGAGCGTTTCTGGACAAAGACAATCCGGGCAGCAGCATGAAGTATGGATTGAAGTGGGACATAATGTGTCCGAAGATCCAGACTAGTGTCATAATAAGGGCAGCCATGAGGCTAGTTGTCGGTGTTCCCAGGGTAGCTAGATTTCCCTCTAGGAAAAGCACTGAGGAAAGAGTTCACATCTATAGATTGATACAGACTTTAAGGGCTCATTAGGGGATTGACGGTTAAACTCTTATGAACAATGCTGATTGGCCTGATGGTTAATAGTTGTAATAACTTGGTCTAATGTCTACAAGGACCGTAGGCCTTGTAAAGTTTAACCATGCAATGAAAGTAGGAATTTGGATGACTTTGCTCACTTCTATCAGATTGACGCTGTCAAGCTCTTTGATAACCACTGAATTAGGTAGGTTTCGGCTCTCGGAGGTACCACAGCATGTTAAAGGTTGTAAAGAAGAAATAGTATTTTTTTTTAAGCTTGCACTTTTTGTATGATATGCTTTTATCCTATCACTCTTTTACAAATGGAACTATAAAATTAATTTCACACTTTAATCTCCAGTATCAGTATTTCAAAAAACAATGGCTTAAGGGCATGCTAATTAATTTAGCAGATAATCAAGAGCAAGTAGTGAGGTCTGTCATTAAATATTTAGTTTTTTTAGGAGGTTTCCCCCCTCTAGATTATAAATTCGTTATGGGCAGGGAACGTATGGGCTAATTCTGTTGTATTGTACTCTACCAAGCGCTTTGTACAGTGTGCTGCAAAAATTTAAGCACTCGATAAATACCAGTGACTGATAGTGTTAATTTAAGTATACCTAGGGAACAGAGAAGCAGCGTGGCTTAGTGGATAGAACATGGGTCAGGGAGTCAGAAGGACCTGGGTTTTAATCCCGGCTTTACTACTTGTCTACTGTGTGACCTTGGGTAAGTCACTTCACTTCCTTTCTGTCTGTTTCCTCATCTGTAAAATGGGGATTAAGACTGTGAGCCCCATGTCGTGGGACAGGGATTGTGTACAACCTGACTAGCTTGTATCTTGTAGCTCGTAGCGGTTATTACAGTACCCTGCACATAGCTCGTACACATACCATTTAAAAAAAGAGCAGCATCTGTTAGAATCACTTAGCCAAATCTCCTGATGCTTAACAGCTATACTCTGTAAGTAGGCTGGATATTTAAAGGAGAAAGCATTAGCCTTTTCTGAGCTTTAGAAATCTGTTTATAATAATAATAGTAATAACTGTGGTATTTGTTAAGCACTTACTGTGTGCCAGGCACTGTAACTAAGCACTGGGGTGGATAGAAGCAAATCGAGTTGCACACAGTCCCTGTCTCACGTGAGGCTCATGATATAAATCCCCATTTTACAGATGAGGTAACTGAGGCATAGAGAAGTGAAGTGACTTGCCCAAGGTCACACAGCAGACAAGTGACAGAGCCTGGATTAGAGCCCACAGCCTTCTGACTCCCAGACCTGTGCTCTATCCACTACGCCATGCTGCTTCTCATTTTTGCATATATGGCTGCAATGTACTAACCAGTTTTAGTGGGGTTGGATAAATGGGTTTGTTTAAGTGGGGCTAAGTGGGGTTGGATAAGTGACCTTGAGTGGCCTGTAGCCCCATTGTTTGGTAAAATCTAGGATATAATTTGCCAGTCAAGCCACAGATTGATCTTGCTTGGGGCAGTGTGTTGAACAGCATTGAGATTAGATTGAACTGAAACTATTTGATTCTGCTAATGGTTAGCAATTTCGGTGTGAAGGTCTGAGAAAGAGAACATTGAAATAATTGGTAAATTGAGGGTTTTGGATCTACTTGTGTAATTCCATTACCTCTCTTCTCCAATGCTTTTGTTAGTTGAGATTTATTGAATTAAAAAATGCATTTGAGATATGAAATAGCATTTTTCCTTTAATTTTCAAAGCCTCAGACGTTATTGGTCAATACAAATTATTTTAATGTTGAGTCCTCAGAATTGTTTTGTTCCTAATTACAGGTCCCAATTTATAAGCAATTCATTGCAGGAGGTACTTGAGCTTCTGCAGCCCTTAAATCTAGAAGTTGATGTTGAGCGAAACTTATCCTCTGAGTGGTACCATGATGTTCCAGACATTAAAATAACTGGGAACCTTAAACCTATGCAGGTAAATCCAGTATACTCGGTCTTCATTTCTGTTTGGATTTGGCACTGTGACATGTGGAATTTATGCAACAAAGAGGCTTTTCTTGGGCAAATAAGTTTATGTAATTTTGTAAGCTTGTTGTGAGATATTCTGCTTAATTTGGAACTTTAAAACAAGCAGTTGTATTAGTACACTCAAATCATTGTGCGATTTTCTTCATGATCACATTTCCAATATGGCCATTTCTTAAGTGCAGTGTTAATGCTTGGAATTAAAAAAAGATTTATAATGTGGTTTTTTTTTCTTCAAAAACAGTTAATTCTCAGCCAAGAAGACATAACCACTGTCTTAAGGACACTGCATGAAAATGTTTGGGACAGTTATGTTGACGATGACTCTTCATCTGTATTCAAAGATCAAACTAGCCCTACTGGTTTTGCTAAGAATGTCACACAGCGGTCAAGTATGTTCTTTAAACTTAAAGCAAGAAGGTCACTCAATTCCAGTTATTTTGAAATTCGTTTTTCCTAGGCATAAATTTTCATAAACTAATATTGAATTGTAGAGTTTAGTTTAAAAAAGGCATTTCAAGCCACTTGATGGAACTATTTACTTTAATTTTGATTTATTCCGTTATGGCAGACCTTGCCCAGTTCATGCTTAATAAATGCCATTATTATTATTATTATCTCTAGACATTTCAGAAATGCTGTTTATGCATTTTTCAATGGCATTAAGCACTTACTATGTGCCAGATACTGTACTAAGTGTTGAGGAAGATAGATAGCTAATCAGGTTGACACAATCCCTGTCCCACATAGGGCTCACAGTCTTAACCCCCATTTTACAGATGAGGTAACTGAGACTGAAGGGAAGATAGAGTACAAGCAGTGTGGGAAGCAGCGTGGCTTAGTGGAAAGAGCCCGGGATTGGGAGTCAGAGATCATGGGTTCTAATCCCGGCTCCACTACTTGTCAGCTGTGTGACTTTGGGCAAGTCACTTAACTTCTCTGTGCCTCAGTTACCTCATCTGTAAAATGGGGATTAAGACTGTGAGCCCCACATGGGGCAACCTGATTACCTTGTATCTACCCCAGCGCTTAGAACTGTGCTTGGCACATAGTAAGTGCTTAACAAATACCATCATCATCATCATTACAGTGAATCAAATTTGGGAAGGAGGAGGTTATTGGTGTCCTTGGAACCTGTAGTCTTAATGGGGTAAGGGGGGCAGAAATGAGATTGTTGAGGGTCAATGAATCAATCATATTTGAGTGCTTACTTTCTGCTGAGAGTTGATAGGCACTTTCCCTGCCCTCAAAGAACTTACAATCTGTAGGGGGCTTGGAAAGTGGTGTCAGCAGGTGAATACAACCTGTTCAAGAACTTTGCCAGGAATGGGAGAAGGGAGGTGGGCAATAGCTGGAAGGTGCAGTGGGAGCCAGAGAAGGTGTACTTTTTTTCAGTAAACGGGGATGTGAGCATGTTTGAAGGTAGAGGGGAAGTGGCCCTCAGAGAATGTGCTGTTGGAATGTAGCAGTCAGGGAGGAACTAAGAGAGGGTGCGAGTGTTTGTAGGAGGTGAGAGGGGATGGGGATGAATGTGTCATCCCGGCAGCCACCTGTAGCAGATACATACACACAGCCATCCCTGGTACTTACCTACCTAGCAGTCCAGGTATACTCAGTTCTTCCATAACAAGTGTTTGTGCTACGTAGTTTGGATTGGATAGCGCACACAGTAAGTGCTCAGTAAATATGACCGAATGAATGAATGATAGAACATTGTGGGAAAGTGGGGAACGTTCTTGCAACACACCTTTACCCCAATAGAGCATGATAGTGTTGGAAGAAATGATCGTGAGCATGCGTGGGGTTCCTGTCGGAGTACGAGAACTCAGTTATGTGAAAATGCTGGCTAGTGGGAGAAAAACAAGCCAGTGGAAGCAAAGCAGAGGAAAATCCTTTCTTTGAAGGAGACGGCACCTTTGGAGTGAAAGATAATGGGAGCCTAGTGAGTCAATAATGTCCTTTGCAAATATTTGGACACCTGGATATACAAATCTCCATAAAATGGGAACCCAGGACCTGACTCCATTCCTTCCTAATGACAATATTTGTTAAGTGCTTACTGTGTGCCAGGCACTATACTGAGCGCTGGGGCAGATACTAGCAAATAGAGTTGGACAGAGTCCCTGTTCCATGTGGGGCTCACAGCCTACAGCCTCAATCCCCATTTTCCAGATGAGGTAACTGAGGCCCAGAGAAGCGGAATTACTTGCCCAAGGTCACACAGCAGACAAGTGGCAGAGCCGGAATTAGAACCCATAACCTGCTGTGCCTGGCCTGCTTCTAACTTTGGTGTAGGAGTTAATACTGCCACACCATAAGTGTGCTGGCCCTGGGCTTGAAACTCTCTTCCTAAGGGACACTGGGACACAGTACTGCCCTGTGGGGTCACAGCACAGAGCTGGAGCATGCTCTCCAACCGATCGGTCAATCAGTGATATTTATTGAGCGCTTACTGTGTGCAGAGCACTGGACTAAGTATGTGGGAGAGGATGAAATAACAGAGTTGCCAGACATGTTCCCTGCTCACTCAACATTTAAGCTGAAAACTGAATATTTTTTATTTTCATCTTCATTCCTTTAAAACCTTTAACTTCTCTAAGAAACAACTGTAGTGACAGCTGCTGTAGTGGAAGTTCATCCAAAACAGGAAAAGGCTAAGACTACACTGAGCATGAACTTCAGGATTGACTCCCTCACTCTGATACTGTATAGTGGAACTACTGAAGAGGTAAGCCTAGGACAGGGAAACATAATCACTGCCACCTTTTTATATTGAGAGAGTTTTTCTCATGGTTTCTCATTTTTAAAAGTTTTAATTTAATTCATTCACCCCCTCTTTGACTACATACTGTTCCCAGTGCTTTTTTGTTGGGGGCAGTTAGATGGGGTGATGGCGGGGGGAATGCTTCGGGAATAACTGAAAGCTTCTGCTGGCTTTTTCTTTTCTTTTTCTTTTCCTTTCTTTTCCTTTCTTTTCTTTTCTTTTCTTTTCTTTTTTTCTTTTCTTTTCTTTTCTTCTCTTTTCTTTTCTGGTACTTGTTAAGTGCTCACTCTGTGCCAGGCAGTGTACTAAGTGCTGGAGCAGATACAAGCTAATCAGGTTGCACCAGGTCTCTGTCCCACTTGAGGCTTACAGTCGAAGTTGGAGGGAGGAGGATTTAATCCCCATTTTACAGATGAGATAACTGAAGCTCAGAGAAGTTAAGTGACTTGCTCAAGGTCCCGCAGCAGACAAGTGGCGGTGTCAGGATTAGAACCTAGGTCCTCTGATTCCCAGGACCGTGCTCTTCAATGAAGCCACACAGCTTCTCTTCTGCTTGTGTGATGGGGACGGGAAACAGTGCAGTTAAGGCCCATGGGAACTCGAGCTACTGATAGCAAGATAAAGACACTGCTTTTGCCTCACCCAGACATGAGATGGAAAAAAAGAAAATCCAGAGAATCTGCTTTGAAGATTCCTAGCTGGTGAAAAATGTTGCTGGAATACTTTTCTGACATGTCCTGGCAGAGGAACAGCCCTGATTATTAGTTTCTAAGTCCATAGATGAAAACATATATTTTAAAAAGCTTTGTCAGTGATTGAGGGTAATAAGCATTTTAAAAAGACTTTCTAATCAGCAATTACTATAATATTGGTTTTTGTCTTTTTCCCCTCAAAGTTTTTCCCTTTACAAAAGCGGAATGCTCTACTGATACTTGCAGAATTTAAATTGGATCAGATTTTATCCACTGTCCGCCTCTCAACAGACAGCTCGATATTTGCTTCATTTATTTTAAAAAACTGTGGTTTGGAAGATAAACGGGTGCATGTGCAGAAGGCAACACCGAGGTGTGTATTTCTAATAGTCACGTGAGTTGACGAACGAAAAGTTGGGCCTGTAGTTTGTGGTGGTTGTAAAATGAAACCAGAAGAATGAACATAATGCTAAAATTTGTTAGACGGTGTTTAAAATAGTCCCGCCTGAAGAGCCTTGCTGTGTTAACTTCAAACCCCAGACCTAATCTTGACGTGGCTCACGGGGTGGGTTATGCTGTTGTATTCTCCCAAGCACTTAGTACAGTGCTTTGCACACAGTAAGCACTCAATAAATCCGATTGATTATCACAGAATAACAGTAGTCGTTTCTCAGATGTTTATAGTGCTTCAATTCTTCCCAATACGCTAAAGCACTTACGTCATTTTGTCTTCACGACATCCCTGTGACGTAGGAAGAGCAAATGGCATTATCCCCATTCAACAGATGGAGAAACTGAGGCATTGAAGTGTGTGATTCATTATGGTCGCACTGGTAGTCTGTGGCAGAGCTGGGATGCTAATCGAGACTCTCCTGACTCTCCAAACCAGGCTCTTTCAACTAGACCCCATGGCAGGGCTGAGATGAAGATAGGCTGTCTGTGGGCCAGATTATGCATTTTTAGGTTGGGCCCCCTTTGGACAGAAGTGGGCAGTGGTAGCTGGAAGGTGTTGGCTCTGGGTGGGGGAGCCTTTGGACAATGGTGAGAATAGAGGGCACACTTCACAAGAGGCAGCTCTATGCCGTACTGTGCACCCTACGTCTTTACTTGGAAGAGAGTTCAGCCCTAGGATTTGGGCCCAAACAGGCCCCTACCAGTCAGGCACTGTGACACTTAATTCTGTTTTCATAGGAACATAGAGGGAACCTCTTCTGCATCCTTAGTTTTAACGAATAATGAAATAAGAAGTCTGTTCCCTAAAACGATAGCAACAATTGTATTTTAAAATTCTCATAAGATGACATTTTTTAGGCCGAAAACGTGTACAAACAAGAAGAAATTTGGGGGACTCTAGAAGAACATCAGTATGTTATTTAGAGGCAAAACAGGGTTGTGTAATAATACGTGATAATGGCATTACGAGAAGCAGCGTGGCTCAGTGGAAAAGAGCATGGGCTTTGGAGTCAGAGGTCACGGGTTCAAATCCCGGCTCCACCACTTGTCAGCTGTATGACTTTGGGCAAGTCACTTTACTTCTCTGTGCCTCCGTTACCTCATCTGTAAAATGGGGATGAAGACTGTGAGCCCCCCCGTGGGACAACTTGATCACCTTGTAACCTCCCCAGCGCTTAGAACAGTGCTTTGCACATAGTAAGCGCTTAATAAATGTCATCATCAAATCAAATTCCCTTTATGCTTTCTAGAATGATGGGAATGACGATTGGGTATGAAACAAAAGACATGGTGGATGTAACTTATAAACATAACAGAGATGGAGCTGTCATCGATGCAGTTATTCAAGAAATATATCTCTGTGCTAGTGTGGAATTTCTGCAGACTGTTGCAGATATATTTTTGCAGGCCAATGAGAAAAGTGCCGCTGCACGGAGACTCATACAATCCTTGCCCACTAAAGACCAAGGTAAGTTCATTGTTCTCTGCCATCTCACTTTTAACTTCCCTCTAGTGTTTGCTTCCAAGAATGGTAACTTCAGTCTTGTTTTTTTGTGTCAATATCACCGTTTGAAAAGCAGTCAATATTAGTGGTATTTTTTTGAGCGCTTACTGTGTGCAGAGCATGGTACTAAGCGCTTGGGAGACCCAAGCCCACAATGAACTTACAGTCTAGAGGGGGGAGACAGACATAAAACTTAATAATGGATATGCTCTGTGAGGCTGAGGATGGGGTGAATAGCAAGTGCTTCAAGGGTACAGTTCCAAGTCTGTAGGCGACGCAGATGGGAGGGGGAGTAGGGGAAAAGAGGGTTTAGTCAGGGAAGGCCTCTTGGACGAGATGTGATTTTAATAAGGCTTTAAAGGTGGGGAGAATTTAATGTCTGGATTAAAGGGGGAGGGAGTTTCAGGCCAGAGGGAGGACATGGGCAATTGATTGATAGGGAGGTAGAGGAGATTGAGGTACAGCGAGTAGGTTGGCGTTAGAGGAGCAAAGCATGCAGACTGGATTGTAGTAGGGAATCAGTGAGTTAGGGTAGGAGGCGGTGAGCTGGTTGAACGTTTTAAAGCAGACGGTACGGAGTTACTGTTTCATGTGGAGGTGGATGGGCAGCTACTGGAGGTTCTTGAGGAGTTGGGAAACGTGGACTGAATGTATTTTTAGAAAAATGGTCTGGGCAGCAGAGTAAAGTGAGGCCTGCAGTGGGGAGAAATAGGAGGCAGGGAGGTCAGTGACGAAGCGGATGCAGTAGAGCTTGGATCGGGGTAGTAGCAGTTTAGATGGAGCAGAATGGGTGGATTTTAGCAATGCTTTAGAGGTAGAACCAACAGGATTTGGTGACAGTTCGAATATGTGGGTTGCAGGAGAGAGATGAGCAGAGGATAATGCCAAGGTTATGGGCTGATGGGACAGGCAGGAGAGTGGCATTTTCTGCAGTGATGGGGAAGACAGTAGAAGGACAGGGTTTGAGTGGGAAGATGTGGCTTTCTGTTTTGGACATGTTTTGCTTGAGATGTTGGCGGGACATCTAAGCACCATCCTACGCTCTTGGGAGCAAACAGTGGAGTTGGTACACATGATCCCTGCCATCAAGGAGCTAACAAATCCCAGAAGAATTTGTTTTTCTGCCTTCTCTATAAAACCGATTTTACAGTTATGAATGTGAAAATATTTTGTCATTGTATAAAAGTCCCTAGAAGATTTGGATATTTTTAAAATCTTTAGATCTTCTCTTTACAGAAATTTTGATTTAATGGATAACAAAAATTTGGAAATTTTTTGATAGCAATTTCTTCAATTCCAACCATCCTCACTTTAAAAAAAAATAGAAATAATTGAAGTAGTATTTTTTGTTGGGTTCTGGTGAAACCATTTTGTACATTAAACGTTCAATTTTGAATTTTATTACTATCCTCTTGTATTTGTTTTTAGGGTCTATTCAAGTGGTCCCGAAACTTGATATTAATGTTATGGTTCGAAATCCTGAAATCATATTTGTGGCTGATTTAACCAGAAGTGACGCTCCTTCGTTAGTAGTTACTACACAGTGTGAGCTCTCCGTGAGAAACACTCCAGAAGTGCAAAAAATTACTGCTATCATTAAAGCTCTTCAAGTACAAGCTTGTCCATTTCTTCAAGGAGAAAAAGATGGCAACATCACTACTGTTAGTTTTCATTTGGATGTATTTGTCTCTGACTCACGATCCAGACATAGCCTAAATACTCTTGAAATAAGTGTATGCCTGTAAATCACGTGGACCTAGATGTCATGCTTGAGGGAATGGTTGGGTGGGGAGGTGACTTGTTTCTCAAAGCCTGGGTGACCATTCTGACCCTGGGGAAAATGTCTGGATCTGCTATTTGAAGCTTGGTTCAGGCAAATGATTCCTCTAGCTACTAGATCGCAAATGCTGATCCTCTCCCCCATGCTTATTACCGGTTGTATTTATTGAGTGCTTACTGTGTG
The DNA here is from genome assembly GCF_015852505.1 of Tachyglossus aculeatus. Classification (NCBI taxonomy): domain Eukaryota; kingdom Metazoa; phylum Chordata; class Mammalia; order Monotremata; family Tachyglossidae; genus Tachyglossus; species Tachyglossus aculeatus. The sequence goes on along the minus strand of NC_052098.1, from coordinate 7,545,159 downwards.
TGCAGAGCACTGCACTGTGTGCCTGAAAGAGAACAGTATAACAGAGTGGGTAGACACATTCCCTGCCCACAACAAGCCAGAAAGGGATTTGGATGGGTTGCCTCCTTGGTTGCCTTCCCTTCAGCCCTCTGGAATTCTCTTTGTGATCTTACACCTCTCCATGTGACTCCTCGCTTTGAAGTAATTTCCAACTCTTCTAAAACCTCTTCCTTCTCTGGAGTTTTTCCCAGGGGCAGAATTATTTTGGGGGAAAATATTCAGGGCCAGTACCCTCGGGCCCTATGGCTAAGAGAACCCATCATGATGGGACAGTATGGGCTGGCTTGTTTTACCCCCGTCTTGGGTTCAATCAGGTCCACTCTGGCAAATCCAAAATGGTGGACATTAGCAGCTGTTGCATGGGTTGGTGGTGGGGGGCAACAACCGTTGTAGTAATAGTATGTATTAAGTCCATAATATGTGCAGAGCTCAGTACTAAGGTCTGGAAGAGAATACATAGGTAGGATATAGAACTGATCCCTGTTCCTTCAGGGGGCTCACAGCCTGAGAACTCTGGGCTTCCTCCCCTTCCTCCCCATAATGCCCAAGGAGAAGCAAACCCTGGCTAGTTGTCCAGGTATAGGAGTGTCCATAGCATGAGTGCTGAGGATGGTGGAATGTCCAGTTAGCTTGTGGGTCAGAGTCATTTGGCTGCTTTGAGCTTATTCCCACTGAGTCTCCAATTTCCTGGCTCCCTTCTGACTTGATGTTTCAGCTCATAAGGTCTCAGAAACCAAAATGAGGTGATTTTTGCCAAGTTGAGCCTTATTCCTCCACCTTCAAGAACCTCCCAGCCTCTATCACTGGCCTCCCTGGTAACTGGAAGAATTTGGACTCTGATAGGTCCAGTGTACTCAAGAGTGGGTGAACCAGACCTGAAGGCAGAGTGAGTTAAAGGACCAAGTTGACCATAGTTAAAGCCAAAGCCTTTAGATATGCTCAGAATGGCTTTTAACCTCCCTACAACTCTTGGTCTGAATATAGAAATATGAGGTACAGGGTGCTTTATGACTTTAGCAAATATAAGATCAGAGCAGGGAAGAGGCAGTCCTCAGTGATTTTTGGCTTTTTCACACTTCTGGGCTTAAACATGACGAAGTCTGTTGTATCATTAAGATGAGTTTGAAGTTTTACCACTTAACATCCATTAAACTTTATCTTAGTATTTTACCTAATGTCAAAGTCAGGACTTTGATTTCTTTTCCCCCCCTATAGATCATTTCTTGTATATTTGGATGGGGCTGTGTATGAGTTGGCTCCTACACGTTTTTTGTTACTGACATTTCTTCTTTTTTGTGTCATTCAGGTTTTGCAGCCCTGTGACTTTTTTTTTCAAAATATTCAGGCAGGTACCGATCCGCAAGTGATTGATATGTCTATAAAGTCCTTGACTCTAAAGGTAGGTCAAACCAGGACTTTAGTTTGAGTTGGGGTGGGGGAGGAGGTCCCTTAAGTCTACCCTCAGGTCTGAGTCAATCAGAGAGCCTGGACAGGGTTGGGGGTGGGAGATTCCTTAATAATTACATTACTGCACATATGAGCTAGGAGCTTTCAGTGACTGGAGGAGGCCAGCACTTTAAGAAATCCTTCTCTACTTTTCCTAATCTATATCGGTTGTCCTGAATCTCTCTTTTGGCTTAATGTCCATCTACTTTGTGCTAATCACTGTCCTCCATTAACAGAGGGGTGGAATTCTACTTGAGTGTGCCCCTAGGGAAATAATTTTGGGTCAAACTATTATTTCAAGTTGTGGCTTAAATGTAATTCTGTTCTTTTAGAAGGGAGGTAATATCGGATGCATTGAGTCTGACAGAAGAAGCATTTGAGAAAGTAAAACACCTCCATCCATAAATCACCCAATTTGATTAGGTATCTGAAGTTATAGCTGAACAATCAATCAGTAGTATTTACTGAGTGCCTACTGTGAGCAGAGCACTGTGCTAAGCACTGGGGAAAGTACAATAGATTTAGAAAAGACAATCCTTGTTTTCAAGATGCTTATAGTCTAGTAGGGGAGACAGTTACATAGTAAATGATTTTATGTCCTTAGTATAGCATGGAAATTCATAAAGACATTCCACCAAGTTGAGGCAAATCATGATTTGGAATTATATTAATGTCTGTCTTCAACCATAAGCTACTTGAGGGTGGGGATCATGTCTGTCAACTGCTGTATCATACTCTCCCAAGTGCTTAGTACAGTGCTCTGCACACAGTAAGTGCTCAATAATAATAATAATAATAATAATTGTGGTATTTGTTAAGTGCTTATTATGTGCCAAGCACTGTTCTAAGTGCTGAGGTAGATACAGGCTAATCAAGTTGTCCCACGTGGGGCTCAGACTTTGAATCCCCATTTTGCAGATGAGGTAACTGAGGCACAGAGAAGTTAAGTGACTTGCCCAAGGTCCCACAGCAGACAAGTGGCGGAGCTGGGATTAGAACCCATGTTCTCTGACTCCCAAGCCTGGGTTCTTTCCACTAAGCCACGCTGCTTCTCATCAATATAAACCTCTGATTGATTAATATGGGAAGTCGGTAATAATAGCTTCATCTTCATCTGAAATCTTTAAATACTTATAAATGCATGGGAAGCAGCATGGCCTAGTGGATAGAGCCTGGGCCTGGGAGTCAGAAGGACCTAGGTTCCAATCCCGACTTCACCGTTTGTGTGCTGTGTAACCTCACTTCTCTGGGCCTCAGTTACTGTATCTGTAAAATGGGGATTAAAACTGTGTATTCCATGTGGACAGGGACTGTGTCTAACCTGATTAGCTTGTATCCGCCTCAGCGCTTAGAACAGTGCCTGACACATAATAAGTGCTTAACATTATTGTTACTATTATTATCATCATAATTGCTACTACTCATATGGTCCTGTATTGACCACAGTATAAAGTGACCTGAGACATGGACCTTACCTCTCTAAATCAAACAGTTGTTGTAATGGCTCTACTATTGTTCACTGAACCCTCATTGGGTGTGATGTACTGTACAAAGCACTTTGGAGAGTTCAATTAGTCAGGCAGTGGTATTTATTGAGTGCATTCTGTGTGCATAGCGCTGTACTAAAAACTCGTGAGACTACAGTACAACAGAGACGGTAGACACGTTCCCTGCCCGCAAGGAGCTTATAGTCTAGTGGGGAAGACGGACATTAAAATAAATTACAGGTATGTATGTAATTTCTGTGGGGCTGAAGGTGGCATGACTATCAAGTGCTTCCAGGGTACAGATCCAAGGGCATAGGCGATGCAGAAGGGAGGGGGAGTAGGGGGAGAGATCAGGGAAGGCCTCTTGGAGGAAATATGACCTTAATAAGACTTTGAAGGAGTGGAGAGTGAAGGTCTGGCATATATGGAGGGGGAAGGAGTTCCAGGACAGAAGGAGGACGTGGGGAAGGGGTCAGCAGCAAGTTAGACAAGACTGAGGTAAGGCGAGTAAGTTGGCATTGTAGGAGCAAAGTGTGCAGACTGGGTTGTAGTAGGAAATCAGTAAAGTAAGTTAGGAGGGAGTGAACTGATTATTTTAAAATTGATGGTAAGGAGTTTCTGTTTGATTCGGAGGTGGATGAGCAATCATAGGAGGTTCTTGAGTGGGGAGATGCAGACTGAGTGTATTTTTAGAAAAATGATCTGGGCAGCAGAGTGGAGAGAAACAGGAGGCAGGGAGGTCAGCAAGGAGGCTTATGCAGTAATCAAAGTGGGATAGTATAAGTCGTTAGATCAATCAATCAATCGTATTTATTGAGCGCTTACTGTGTCCAGAGCACTGTACTAAGCGCTTGGGAAGTGCCAGTCGGCAACACACAGAGACGGTCCCTACCCAACAGTGGGCTTACAGTCTAGAAGGGGGAGACAGAGAACCAAACAAAACATATTAACAAAATAAAATAAATAGAATAGATATGTACAAGTAAAATAAATAGAGTGATAAATACATACAAACATATATACATACATACAGGTGCTGTGGGGAAGGGAAGGAGGTAAGGTGGGGGGAGGAGGGGGAAGAGGGGGATCAGTGTAGTAGCAGTTTGGATGGAGAAGAAAAGGGTGGAACTTAATGATGTTGTGAAGGTTGAACCGTCAGGACTTTGTGACAGCTTGAATATGTGAGTTGAAGGAGTGTAGTGAGTCAAGGATAGTGCCAAAATTATAGGCTTGTGAGACAGGGAGGGTGGTGGTGGTATCTATAGTGATGGGAAGGACGGGTGGGACAGTTTGGATGGAAAGATGAGTAGAGCCAGACATAGAATATTTACGGTTAGGGTAGTCAAAATAAATAATTGAATGTACCATTGAGTAGACACAGATGTGCTGTAAATATCTAAATGCTAGAAATGGCTGCTGGGTGTGTACAGGTTGGGATATTGGGAATTAGTCAGGGAAGGCTTGGAGAAGGTGGGATTTTAGGAGAGCATTGCCCATGGGGAGAGCCATAGTCAGATTTTGGGAGGGAGGGAGTGGAGTTCCAGGTCAAGGTAACAGGGTGAGCAAGGGGTCAGAGGCTGAAGAGTCAAGAGCGAGGTTGAAGGGTAGTTTGGGAGTAACATCGAGAGCAAAGTGGAAAGTTGTAAGTGATGAGAGCATATATGTAAGATGGGGGAGTTGGTGAGATAATAGCAATAACTGTGGTATTTAAGTTCTTACTGTGTGCCAAACAACTGTCCTGAATGCTGGAGAAGATATAAGCTAATCAGACAGTCTCTGTCCCACATGGGGCTCACAGGGAGAGGGAGAACAGATAGTCCCCATTTTAAAGAAGGGGAAATGGAGGCACCAAGAAGTCAAGCAATTGGCCCACAGTCAACCAGGCAAATGGCAGAGCTGGAATTGGAACCCAGATCTTCTGACATCCCCTCCTATGCTCTTTCCACAGCGCTGTGCTGCTAAGTTGGCCATGAGGATTTTTTGATTGAGGCAGAGGGAAACGGGAAGCTAGGGGAGGATTTTGAGGGGTGGCGAGAGGTGCTCCATGTGACACTTATAGCAATGAGAATTACAAGTTGGAGTGGGGAGAGGCTGGAGGCCTCCACTAGATTGTAAGTTCTTAGAGGGCAAGGATCACGCCTACCAACTCTATTGTATTCTCCCAAGCACTTAATTCAGTGGTCTGCATGCAGTAAACATTAAAATAACATTGACTGATTGAGGCAGGAAGACCAGCAAGGAGCCTGATACAGTATAAAGAAGATGCAAACATTTGACTGCATTTTTAATTTGTGCTCAATCATGCAACATTTAGTTTGTTGTTCCTGCAAAGGAAGTGAATTCACACAATGGGATGATGAGTAAAGGATTCACTACCTCTCAGTGAGTCAAGGAACGCTTTATGGAGGCAGTGAGGTTTCAGAGGCTGCTGGAATGCCAGACGTTTGACATAAAGTATAGCCTGGAAAAAGGGTCAGAGGTCAGGGGCCAGTTTATACCCCCTAAAAATTGTAAAAGCTTGAAATCAAAACCTTTTGCACAACAAAAATAATGACTAAAGGGCTGCAGTTTTGGGAATGTAGTTCATATTTTTAAAAAAGGAACCAATGCACTTAGACTTTATGTTCATTTTTGAGTATCTGATTATGGAAAATAATTTGTTTTTTATTACCTAGGTTTCACCAATCATCATAAATACCGTGATTACCATTACAGAAGCCCTTTACCCAGATTCCAACACTTTAGAGAAAGCGGCAAGTTCAACTCGACTAAATTTGTGGGAAAAGATGGATACAAAGAAACTAAAAATGTGGTTTCTGGAGGAGTCAAACGAAAGTGACGTGGCTGAAACTGTACCTGAATTGATTCCCAAAGGAGAAATGATGAAAGTGACCGTTGAGTCTGTTTTCATAGTTCTTGAAGCTGGAATCGGTCATAGAACTGTGCCTATGCTTTTGGCTAAGTCATCTTTATTGGGGCAAGCCAAAAACTTTCGTAGTCTGATCCACTTCCACTGTAAACTTCAACTAGAGGTAAGGACTACATATACATATTTTGCTTCCTCTAGGATTTTTAGCAACAACAACAGCAACAAAAATTCACTAATATGAGCATTCTAATGGATTCGTCTTGGGAGGGAAAAAATCATTTTGTCTATGACACTTTCGGTCAGTGAACCCCTTGTAAATGGAGATTCTTTGAACTAGTTTTAAAATCTTAATAAGAAGGGTCCTATTATATAGTGTATAGTTAATTGGCCATAATGAAAATGTGAATTATTCTTAAAAGCAATACACCTAGTACAGAAGTATCCTTAACATTATAAATGTATTTTTTCCTCAATTACTGCAGATGAACATTTCTCGACAGAAAAATACTTTTCAGAGGTACACGCCTGCTAATTTGTAGACTATAGTAGGGGAACTTCTGTCCTTCAAAGGTGACAGGTGCATCTTAAGTAGTTAGCCAATGAGATTGATTTCATCACAAATTCTGAACTTAGAGGTGCTAAAGCATAAGGGGTGAAATGGAGGCAGGAATTTCAGTATGGATGAAGGCTAGGAAGGTGGGTGGAGGGGACCAGCTTCAAAGAATTGATGTGATAGTCTAGCAGAGATATGACTAGTAGAACTTGGACGAGTGTGGTAGCTGTTTGGGTGGAGAGGAGCAGGTGGGTTCTTGAGGTCAATCTAGGAAGAACTAGCAGAATTTGGCAGTAGACTGAATGTGAGACTTGAAAGAAAGTGAGAAGTCCAGTACAGCACTGAGGATATGGGGTCTGAGTTCAGGGAGAATGGTGGTGTTATTGGCATAGATGGGAAAGTGAGGAGGAGGAGAGGGTTTAGCAGAAAAAATGTGGAGTTCCATTTAAGAGTGGGAGGTGCTTGCAGGCCATCCAGGTGGGGAGGTTCCTAAAATTCCTGTAGGATTTTTAGCAACAGCAACAACAACAAAAATTCATTAATATGAGTATTCTAATGGGTTCGTCTTGGGAGGGAAAAAATCATTTTGTCTATGATACTGTTGGTCACTGAACCCCTTGTAAATGGGTTACAAGTGGGTTACAACTGAGCCCCCTTTTTCCTCCTCCTCCCCATCCCCCTGCCTTACCTCCTTCCCCTCTCCGCAGCACCTGTATTTGTTTGTACAGATTTGTTACTCTATTTTACTTGTACATATTTACTATTCTATTTATTTTGTTAATGATGTGCATTTAGTTTTAATTCTATTTGTTCTGACGACTTGACACCTGTCCACGTGTTTTGTTTTGTTGTCTGTCTCCCCCTTCTAGACTGTGAGCCCATTGTTGGGTATGGACCATCTGTATATGTTGCCGAGTTGTACTTCCCAAGCGCTTAGTACAGTGCTCTGTACACAGTAAGCGCTCAATAAATATGATCGAATGAATGAGGTTCTGGAGGCAAGTGGAGGTTCAGTCAGTTGTATTTATTGAGCACTTACTCTGTGCAGATCACTGTATTAAGTGCTTGGGAAAGTTCAATACAACAATAAACAGTGACGTTTCCTGCTCACAACGAGCTTATAGTCTAGAGGAGGGGAGACAGTCATCTGTAAATAAAATGACAGATTTGTACATAAGTGCTGTGGGGCTGGGAAGCGGGGGAAGAGCAAAGGGAGCAAGCCAGGGTGACACAGAAGGGAGTGGGAGGTGAGGAAATGGGGTGCTTATTCTGGGAAGGCCTCTTGGAGAAGATGTGTCGTCAATAAGGCTTTGAAGTGGGGGAGAGTAATTATCTGTCATATTTGAGGAGGGAGGGTGTTCCAAGCCAGAGGCAGGACATGGGCTAGGGGTCTGCGGTGAGACAGGTGAGATCGAGGCACAGTGAGGAGGTTAGCACTAGAGGAGTGAAGTGTGTGGGCTGGGTTGTAGAAGTAGAGAAGCGAGGTGAGGTAGGAGGGGACAAGGTGATGGAGTACTTTAAAGCCAATGGTGAGGAGTTTTTGTTTGATGTGGAAGTAGCTGGGCAAACCCTGGAGTTTTTTTGAGGAGGGGGGTGATATGTCCTGAACGCTTTTGTTGAAAAATGTTGTGGGCAGCATAATGAAGTATGCACTGGAGTGGAGAGAGACAGGAGGCTGGAGGGTCAGCAAGGAGGTTGATGCAGTAATCCAGGCGGGATAGGATGAGTGATTGTATTAACGTGGTAGCAGTTTGGATGGAGACAGGAAGGATGGTGGTGCTGTGTACAGTAATGGGAAAGTTGGATAGGAGAGGGCTTAGATGGAGAGATAAGGAGCTCTGTTTTGGACATGTTAAGTTTGAGGTGATGGTAGGACATCCAAGTAGCGATGTCTTGAAGGCAGGAGGAAATGGGAGAGCGGGAGAGAGATCAGGGCTGGAGATGTAGATTTGGGTATCATCTGCACAGAGGTGGTAGTTAAATCAATGTAGGTTAGATGGAGGATCAAGGCTCGAGAAGTCAGTTAGGGAATGGTCCACAAAGAGATGATAGCCGAAGCCATGTGAGCCGACGAGCTCCCTGAGAGTGTCTGAATCCTGATTTCTCAGTATTCCAAATAGTGTTGGTATTTGTTAAGCACTTACTATGTGCCAAGCACTGTTCTAAGCACTAGGGGAGATACAAGGTAATCAGGTTGTCCCACGTGAGGCTCACTGTCTTAATCCCCATTTTACAGATGAGTTAACTGAGGCACAGAGAAGTTAAGTGACTTGCCCACAGTCACACAACTGACAACTGGTGGAGCCGGGATTAGAAACCATGACCTTCTCACTCCCAAATCCGTGCTCTTTCCATTAAGCCACGCTGCTTCTCGTAGGGAAGTGGGTATCCAATTTCCTAATAGAGTGAGATTCTGGGTTTCTAGAACTCTTTCATCAGTCATATCCTGGAATTCCCGAATGATTCAAGGCATCACTTGGGGAAAACGCTGATTTAAGAGTGAAGCGGCATGGTGTAGTGGATAGAGCGTGGGCTTGGGAGTCAGAAAGTCATGGTTTCTAATCCCGGCTCTGCCGTTTGTCTGCTGTGTGACCTTGGGCAAGTCTCTTCACGTCTATACCTCAGTTACCTCATATGTAAAATGGGGATCGAGACTGTGAGCCCCACATGGGACAGGGACCGTGCCCAACTCGATTTGCTTGTACCCATCCCAGTGCTTAGTACAGTGCCTGGCACCTAGTATGCACTTAATTCCATCATTATTATTATCACATGTCTAAGAAATATATCTTTATAGGTGCATTACTTCAATGAGATGTTTGGTGTATGGGAACCTCTGCTTGAACCTGTAGAAATCGAAGATACTGAAGATTTCAGGCCATGGAATCTTGGAATCAAGGTATAGTTTATTTCTAAAGAATGTCAGATATGAAGTGGAGGAACTCGGAATATTTCTGCACCTGGTAGTGTAACTTGGCCCCTCCCTTCTCGGAGACTATTAAAGAGGATTGGCACCTTGGACTTGACGACTCTTCTTCCCTTCCTATTTGATCTCTAAGTATGATTCAACTAGTCTAGGATCGATCCAGTTCCAACGTCCATGCTCTTTAGCTGACTGCAGGAAGACACAAATAGCTGGCATCCTGCCTTCTCTACAGAGCACCTGGTGGCCAGCTTTAATTCTTTCAAGCTTCTCCCTCACATTCATATCCCTGCACTCTGGACCGCTCTTTTGGATTTCTATGCAGTCATTTCTCCAACCATTTCTGGGTTTCCCATAGTCTTTTCCTGCCAAATGGTAAAATTGATTTTGGGGTCCTTTGCAGATAGGATAAGCCACTTAGACACATGCCACCGGGTATTTAATGGCAGCCATTTTCCTCCTCCTCGCATGCTATCCTCCCATTATCGGTTTGTGGAGGAGGCAGGCTGCCACTGCCTAGCTCAACACTTGCATGGTTCCCCCTTTCTGCCCTTTCCTGCCCACACAAGCTATGGCTGACCCCAGCTTTTGCCCTCTATTTCTGTAGACTGTAAGATCCATGTGGGCAGGGATCCAGTCTACCAACTTTTTTGTGTTGTATTGTCCCAAGTACTTAGAACAGTTCCCCCACACATAGTAAACGCTCAGTAAACACCACTGATTGATTCAATCAATTAGTTCTAAGAGGAACTGGGGTAGCAGATTCTCATCCATCTCTGGCCCCTGGATGCAGATGGGATTTAACTTTAAGGAGGTTTTATTAGGTGGAAAAATCAAATTAATGGCATTAATTAATATTAATACTCTTAGTCAACGTGCAAATGTAATGTCTCACTTTTTTTTAGTCTTTATATAACATTGAGGTATGTTTGTCATATTTTAGATGAAGAAGAAATCTAAAAGGGCCATTGTTGATTCAGATTCTGAGGAAGAAAACTACAAGGTGCCAGAATATAAAACGAGCATTACTTTCTTTTCAAAGGACCAACTGAACATTACTTTGTCTAAATGTGGCCTTATCATGATGAATAATTTAGGCCAGGTAAGACATTTAAGTTTGAGTATTTAAATAGAACAGGAAAGCTCTGTGGCCCAGTGGAAAGAACAATGGAGTCAGAGGATCTGGGTGCTAATCCCAGTTCTGCCACTTGCCACCTGTGTGACATGAGGGCACATCATTTTACTTTGCTTTGGCTCAGTTTCCTTATCAGTAACCTTTTTCTTCCTTCTACTTAGACTGTGAGCCCTGTGTGAGACAGGGACTGTGTCTGACCTGATTGTCTTGGATCTACCCCAGTGCCAAGTACAGTGCTTGGCACCTAATAAGCGCTCAAAAAATACCACAATTATTGTTATTGTCATTATTATTATTATTATTAAATAATGTGCTCTATTTTGAGTTGCCCTGTATTTCCTCTTGACCAATACATTCAGTATTAGATTTAAAATAAGCCACTGGTACTTTCTATATTGGTGCCATTTGATTCCCAATTTTGGGGGGTTGGAAAACTTTGTTTTTTATTTTTTTCTCTAGGCATTTGCAAACGCCGCCAGTGGATCTAAAGATATTTACACCAAAGATCAGGCCCCATTTATAGTTATAAATTCTCTGGGACTCACCATCTCGATCTCGACAAGTGATCACTTTCAAATTGTTGGTGCACCTAGGGTAAAAGCATTCGAATTGAAAAATGAAGAGACTATAGATCTGGATTACGTCAGAAGTAGTGACAGTGATCAGTTCACTGCAATGACCAGTTTAAGCAGCAAACTCTTCTTCATTCTGATCAGTAAGTGGGTCATTGTCACCTTTTGGCTTTTTGTTTGTGAACCACTTCCGATTGCCATGATGGATGTTTGTTCATGGTACCTTGTAATAAATACCAAGCCTTGCAATACCCGGCAGAAAAGATGCAAACATTTTGGACGTTAATATGCAACAGCCGTTTAAGAGCTGGGAAGCCTAGAGAAGCCAAAGTACCTAATTAAGGTGTCATGGATTGGCCACCCTTACCCGTATGATGAAGAGTGGCTTGCCAAGCCATCCTGCTTGGCTTACCGTTATGCCGACAGTTCTTGACTTCTCTTTCTCGACTCTGGGCCGTATAAGGGAAGTTACTCAAATTTCATGGTCTAGCAGCATGGTGTAGTGGATAGAGCATGGGTCTGGGAGTCAAAAGGCCATGGGTTCTAATCCTAGCTCAACCGCTTGTCTGCTGGGTGACTGTGGGCAAGTCACTTCACTTCTCTAGGCCTCAGTTCCTTCATCTGGAAAATGGGGATTAAGACTGCGAGCCCCATGTGGGACAGGGACTGTCCAACCTGATTTGCTTGTATCCACCCCAGTGCCTGGCACATAGTGAACACTTAACAAATACCATTATTATTGTTATTATTATTATTATCCATCTGGATGTACTTCACAGCTCCATAGTGCCGGGGGGGGCGGTGGCAATTGATTTCTCTTCACACACATGGCCCCCCCCCCCCCCACAACCTTCCTGGTCTGCTCAGCTCAGCCCTCCTGGTGGGTCCTCCACGGGTGGGGGTGGTCAAAATAATAGTAGTGGTAGTTGTGTTTATGAAGCCCTTACTATGTGCACAGCAGTGTATTAAGCACTGGGGAAAAGATACACTGTTGGGATTAGACTAAGTCCTTGAAGGCCATGATCTAAAATAAAAGTAGGGAGAGGGGACTGGCGGCAGAGGCCCTAGGAGAGACAGAACAGGAATAACAGAAAAGCCATGTAAAAAAGAGGGGCAAACACACTAACTGAAAACAAAAAAGCAGCAAGGTACCATGGCTAGAGGAGCCAAGATCCGGGCTCCTTGTGACTGGTGACTGTCATAGCAGTAGCAGCTGCCTTGGCTCGCTTCATTTTGCAGAGGCCTCGTGCTGGGGCTGCTTCTGTTCCTCCTGCTGCGGCGGTGCAAGGAGGGATGGGATCGTAGCTTAGGAAGATATGATTGGGACTCAGCACAGGTTATCTGAGGGACAACCCAGCTGTGTGGTATATGGTATGCCCTCAGCAAAGAACTCTGGATCCCCTGTGGCAGCATGCACCCATGGGGCCAGGTTGAGTCCAGGGTGGAAAGCAGCTTGAAGTCAAGGATGAAAACTTGGACTTTCCTCGCTCTTCCCGCCCCTCTCTTCCTATGCCCCTCTCTTCTTTCCCCACTCTTCCCTTTCCCTTCCCCTCCCCCCTTCTTTTTCCCCTCCCACGCTCATTCTTTCTCTCCTCTGCTCTTCCCTTCCGTGCTCAAAATGAAAAGTTGGCACCCCTGCCTCAGGAATAATTTATTGCTGATTTATTTGCAAAGTGCTTTCAGTTCCCTGGGAATGCTGCATGAACATGTTTGATTGTTCAATGCACCGTTTTGAATACAGTTTTTTTTGGAATGCCATCTATTTAGATGTCAAGGAGGTCAATCATTGCATGCTATCTCTAAGTAGCCTTTGCCATTTTTGAAGACCAGCACACTGGACTTGACAGACTCTTTCTGACACAGAAAAGGCATATCTTATGTTTTTCTGTCTAAAGGATAATCCTGGAACTTCAGTTATGATCATGAAGTGATTTCTAGATTAAATGTCATTTATGAAACTTTTTATTCCTCTTTTTAATTTTAGCTCCTTATAACCACTCTACAGCTGACAGAATTCCACTAACCAAAGTAGGTCGATTTCTCTACACTGTCCGACACAGAGAGTCTGGTGTTGAACGGTCTGTTGTTTGCCAAATTGACACAGTGGAAGGGAGTAAAATGGTGACAATGCGCTCCCCTTTACAGGTACTCATTTACATTTTTTTAACTGATTATTTATCTGTTAATAGCTATTTACTTTATGATCATTGATAGCAATAACTAATAAGAGAAGCAGCCTGGCCTCGTGGATAGAGCATGGGCCTGGGAGTCAGAAGGACCTGGGTTCTAATCCTGGCTCCACCATTTGTCTGCTGTGTGACCTTGGGCAAGTCACTTCACTTCTCTGGGCCTCAGTTACCTCATCTATAAAATGGGGATTAAGACTGTGAGCCCTGTGTGAGACAGGGACTGTGTCCAACCTGATTACTTTGTATCTACCCCAGCGCTTAGTACAGGGCCTGGCATATAGTAAGCACTTAACAAATACAAATACCGTAGAAAATGCACTACTGCTAGTGCATTTTATGAGTGCTTAACAAGTACCACGATTATTATTAATATTATTCTGCCCTGTGTATGTTTGTTCACTTTTTGTTCTTTTTAATCCCCCTTTGTTTCACTGTGCCTCGTTCTCACCTGTCCTGCCATCGACTCCTGGCCCACATCCTACCTCTGGCCTGGAACGCCCTCCCGCCTCAAATCCGCCAATCACACTTTTCCCCTTCAAAGCCCTATTGAAGGCTCACCTCTTCCAAGAGGCCTTCCCAGACTAAGCTCCCCTTTGCCTCAGCCCCCCTTCCCCTCCACGTCACCCTCTCTCCCTTTGCTCTTCTCTCTCCCTACCCCACAGCACTTGTGTATATATGTACATATCTATAATTCTACTTATTTATATTGATGCCTGTTTACTAATTTTGTTGTCTGTCTTCCCCCCTTCTAGACTGAATCCCAGTGTGGGCAGGGATTGTCTCTATTTCTGAATTGTACTTTCCAAGCACTTAGTACAGTGCTCTGCACACAGTTAGCACTCAATAAATACGATTGAATGAATGAATGAATGAATGAAAACAGTTGCCTAAAGAGCAACTTTTAATACTTCTGAAAATTCTTTTTGTTCTTTAAATGGCTCATTGGATGAGCTTTCATTTGAAGTGTTAAGGCACTTTTATAATCTGTACTAACATCGTTCATAGTAGGACAGTTTTAAATGAGAATATATCAGAGCCTAATAAAAATAATAATAATGATTGTGCTATTTAAGTGTTTATTATGCGCCAGGCCCCATACTAAGCACTGGGGTAGATACAAGATAATCGGGTTGGACACAGTCCCTGTCCCACGAAGGGCTCACAGTCTTAATTCCCATTTTACAGATGAGGTAACTGAGGCACGGAGAAGCAAAGTGACTTGCCCAAGGTCTCACAGCAGACAAGTGACAGAGCTGGGATTAGAACCAAGTTCCTTTTGACTCCCAGGCCCATGCTCTAGCCACTAGGCAATGCTGCTTTTTTCACTTTGCGCTTTGGCTAGAATATTATTAGAGAATTAGGGAACTGAATGACCCTTTCTTTGAATTTGAGTAGTGCACAATGTATCCTCTGATGGGGATTTTGAGCCGAGATAATTTTGAAAGGAACATAAAGATCCTCAAATGAATGATACTTAATAAATGCCAATTATTTCATTCTTAATCATTTTGCTTTCGCAGATTAGAAATCATTTTTCAATTCCACTGAATATTTTTGAAGAGGACACATTCCTCGGAACTGCTTTACCAGACAACGAATTTAATATTCCATTGACGGCTTACCGGTGAATTTTTCTTTTAAGTTCTCAGTAGTTTTCTAAGGTTTTCTATAAATGTATTAGTGTATCACTTTGGGATGCTTTATCTTGTCCTGCTTCAAATTTTCTAGCAGTAGCATAAATATGCCAACACTTACATTGAGTCTGCTTCAAAGAAGTGTCTATTCTAAACTATGAATGCTCCATAATGCCTGGTAGTCAGTCAGCAGTGTTTATTGCACATCTGCAGTGGGCAGAGCACTATCAGTCAACCTTATTTATTGAGCGCTTACTGTGTGCAGAGCACCGTACTAAAAACCTGGGAGACTACAGTATAACAGAGTTGGTAGACACGTTCCCTGCCCACAACGAGCTTACAGTCTAGAGGGGGAGACAGACATTAATATAAATTATGGATGTGTACATGAGGGTCGTGGAGGCTGAGGGAGGGGTGAATAAAGGGTTCAAGGGTGACACAGAAGGGAGTGGGAGAAGAGGAAGTGAAGGCTTAATTGGGGAAGGCCTCTTGAAGGAGATGATTACTGCATCATCCTCCTCTCTGATCTCCCATCCTCCTGTCTCTCCCCACTTCAATCCATACTTCACGCCGCTGCCCGGATCGTCTTTGTGCAGAAATGCTCTGGGCATGTTACTCCCCTCCTCAAAAATCTCCAGTGGCTACCAATCAACCTACGCATCAGGCAAAAACTCCTCACCCTCAGCTTCAAGGCTCTCCATCACCTCACACCCTCCTACCTCACCTCCCTTCTCTCCTTCTACAGCCCAGCCCGCACCCTCCGCTCCTCTGCCGCTAGTCTCCTCACTGTGATTCGTTCTTGCCTGTCCCGCCATCAACCCCCGGCCCACGTCATCCCCCTGGCCTGGAATGCCCTCCCTCCAGACATCCACCAAGCTAGCTCTCTTCCTCCCTTCAAAGCCCTACTGAGAGCTCACCTCCTCCAGGAGGCCTTCCCAGACTGAGCACCCTCCTTCTTCTCCCCCTCCTCCCCCCCTATCCCCCCGTCTTACCTCCTTCCCCTCCCCACAGCACCTGTATATATGTATATATGTTTGTACGTATTTATTACTCTACTTATTTGTACATATTTATTCTATTTTATTTTGTTAATATGTTTTGTTTAGTTGTCTGTCTCCCACTTCTCCCCTTTCTAGACTGTGAGCCCGCTGTTGGGTATATCTTGCCAACTTGTACTTCCCAAGCACTTAGTACAGTGCTCTGCACACAGTAAGCGCTCAATAAATATGATTGAATGAAAGAATGACTGAAAGGAGATGTGCTTTCAGTAAAACTTTGAAGGTGCGGAGCGTGATCATCTGTCAGTTATGAAGAAGGAGAGAGGTCCAGGCCAGGGGCAGGACCTGGACGAGGGGTCGGTGAGGGGATAGTTGAAATGGAGGATATGGTGAATAGGTTGGCATTAGAAGAGCAGAGTGTGAGGGCTAGGTTGTAGTAGGAAACCAGGATGGTGTGGTAGGAGGTGGCAAGGTGATTCAGTGCTTTGAAGCTGATGGTAAAAGGCTTTTGTTCGAGGCGGAGGTGGATGGGCAACCCCTGGAGGCTTTTGAGGAGTGGGGAAACATGGACTGAACCTTTTTGTACACAATGATCCGGGTATCAAAATAAAAGTATGGACTGAAGTGGGGAGAGACAGGAGTTAGAGAGGTCAACGAGGAGGCTGATGCAGTAATCAAGGTGGGATAAGAAAAGTGCTTGGATTAACATGGTAGCAGTTCAGGTGTAGAGGAAAGGGTAGATTTCAGCGATGTTGGGAAGATTGAACAGACAATAGTAATAATAATGATGGCATTTGTTAAGCGTTTATTATGTGCCAAGCACTGTTCTAAGGTCTGAGGGGGATACAAGGTAATCAGGTTGTCCCACATGGGGCTCACAGTCTTAATCCCCATTTTACAGATGATGTGACTGAGGCCCAGAGAAGTTAAGTGACTTGCCCAAAGTCGCATAGCAGACAAGTGGTGGAACCGGGATTAGAACCCATGACCCCTGACTCCCAAGCCCGGGCTCTTTCCACTGAGCCATGCTGCTTCTCTATGAATGAGAGAGATGAGTCAAGTATAACGCCATGGTGATAATCAAGCAATAGTACTTGTGCATTTACTGTGAGGAGAGCACTGTACTAAGCGCTTGGGAGAGTACAGTGCAACAGAAGTGATAGATGCATTCCCTGCCCACAGGAGCTCACTGTCCAGACAGAGACGGACATTGAATAAGTGAATTTTGGATACTTGCGTGAGTGCTGTGGGGTGACAATCAAGTGGTGATGGTATAGATCTAAGTGCATAGGCAGCTCACAAGGGAGAGGAAGACAGGAAAAAAAGGGCTTATTCCTTTTGGGGGACGTGTGACCTTAAAAGGGTGGTGGTATGACTCATATGGAGGGGGAGGGAGTTCCTAGCCAGAAGGAGGACATGGAAAGGAGTGGGCAGTGTGTTAGGTGAGATTGAGGCAATAGGGACTCTAGGGAGTGCTAAAAGAAGAACAGAGAATGGTCACTACTCTGGCGTGGCTTAGAATTGAACGATGGAATGAGGCCGGACACAATTGCACAAACCTTTAACTCAAAATAATGGAATAGTGGCTCACATAGACCCAAGAAGAATGATAAATGTATACACAGAAATGTAACACATGATTTATAGAGATATTCTTAAATTCTAAGACTATTTAAACTCTTAAATCCTAGGTGGGAGTGTCATGAGCGGAGTGAAGTAGTCTAATTTGGAAGTTGTGGGTTTTCAGTAGAATTTCAAACTTCATAAATAGAGTTCTGTTCAATATGTTTAGGTGATGTTATGTAAGAAAAATGAAATTGCAAAGTTGAGGGAGGGAAGGAAATACTTCATTTTGTTAGATTTCAGAGTGCTTTCACTGATTGACTCTGTCACCAGAATCTTAAATTTAGTAAATAAGACAACTAAGAGCACATGGGAAATAGAAAATAACCTATTAGGTAGGCTGTCTATATTATTTTTAACATTTATGTGTTAGTCTTGGCCACACATCTTTTTAGAACAAGTATTCCCTAACTGATTTTTTTTCATTGCAGATCAGTACTTTTTTTGAAACCAGGTGGTGAGAATTACGAAAAGTGTGAAGCAATTACCTTTGAAGAAATTATAAATAATTCTGGAGTCCTCATACAGAAGAAATGTCAAATTCTGCACGAAGAAAACACATCATTTATCATTAACGTTGTTTCAGTAGAAGATAGCTTATCCTCACTTTCAGTGTATTCTAATGATGGATGGGATTTACCCTATGTGATCCATTTATGGCCTCCCATTCTTCTCCGCAACCTCCTGCCTTACGAAATGGCTTACTCCCTTGAGGTGATTTTTATTTCAAAAATGGTATTATAGGTTTTTTTTCATTTTGGTAAGAATTGCATAGGCTCAGATAATTAGAGGTCTTATGTTTTAACACTAGTCATGAAAAGGAGTAATGAAAACGGTATTAGGCAAGAGGGGAGATGTTTATCAAAGACCTTAGATAATAATAATAATGATAGCATTTATTAAGCACTTACTATGTGCAAAGCACTGTTCTAAGCGCTGGGGAGGTTACAGGGTGATGAGGTGTGATGCTCTGCACACAGTAAGCGCTCAATAAATATGATTGATGAGGTTGTCCCATGGGGGGCTCACAGTCTTAATCCCCATTTTACAGATGAGGGAACTGAGGCACAGAGAAGTTAAGTGACTTGCCGAAAGTCACACAGCTGACAGGGAGCAGGGATTTGAACCCATGACCTCTGACTCCAAAGCCCATGCTCTTTCTTAAATGAGAAAGAATAGTCACCTGGGTGCGTAATTATAGTTTTCTTTTCCTTTCACCTCTTTTTTTTTTTAACTTTGTCCCCCTCCCCACCCTGCCCCATTTCCTCCCCTTTTTCCCCTTTCTCGGGTATGGAGGGATAATGATGAGGCAGTGGCCATAGCCGCTTCTTACCACCATCTGTGTCTGTTGCCTAACTTTTTCTCAACCTGGCTCTCTTGTAAAAGGATTAGAAGAAACCGCAGGCAGTCCTTTCTCTTCTACTACCTGCCTCTCCCGGCCCTCCTCAGCTTCCCAATTTCAAGATTTCCTGTTGGCAGAGCATAGAATTCTGGGCACATAGATAACCTATCCATTCAGATATGCTTCATATCAGGATTTGATTTCATTTCAAAGCAAAAATTGGGGATGAAATTTTCTTCGTAGATATGGAAATAGTTTTGAGATCATGTGGTTTGCTTGGCATGAGAAAGATCTGTACAGGAGCATTTGTTTTAATTCGGTGTATTTGGGTTTTGGTGGGTTTTTTTAAAATTCTAGGGATCTGGTCATGATCTTCTAAATCTAGAGGAGGGCTGTTCAGCCCAACTTTATACTGCAGAGTTGGATCAAGCCAGGATACACTTGGAGTTACTTGACTATCTTGATCGTGATTGGAAAAGTGACTACGAAGTAAAGTCTGAGCAAAGCGACATTAGCTTCATCACCTTCACCAGCATCACTGAGCTAGAAACGACAGAATTGGACATCGCCATCCATATAACCTACAACACTGGGCAAACAGTCGTTGCCTTTCACAGCCCCTATTGGATGGTGAATAAAACAGGCCGATTACTGCAGTACAAAGCTGATGGCATTCATCGGAAACACCCCCCTGATTACAGGAAGCCAATTCTTTTTTCTTTTCAACCGAAGAACTTTTTCAATAATAACAAGGTATGTGACTGTAAACTTCATTTTGTAAATTTTAGTTTTTACCTCTCCTATGACCTTTTAGCACTGCAAAGAGTTAAGTCAGTTCTCTGGGAAGTAGTCTGCCATGGTGATTAGTTAATTCAAGGTAGAATGTTCATCTTCCACTTGATGGTAGAGAAAATTTTAGAGTTAATGGCATCAAACTAAGTTTTCCTAGCAGGTGGAGAGTTTGACAAGTGTCACCAAAAAAAGCCAAAAGACATTTTATTCTTTTTAGTTCACTATGAGTATTTATGATTTTATAAAATTGAGGCACATTGAACATAACAGTATATGTTCTTTGGTTTGGCAGGTGCAGCTTCTGGTCACAGATAGTG
The DNA here is from genome assembly GCF_015852505.1 of Tachyglossus aculeatus. Lineage (NCBI taxonomy): Eukaryota > Metazoa > Chordata > Mammalia > Monotremata > Tachyglossidae > Tachyglossus > Tachyglossus aculeatus. The sequence goes on along the minus strand of NC_052098.1, from coordinate 7,525,240 downwards.
ATTTGTCAGATCCATTTTCAATTGACACAGTTGGCAGTCACGGATCTGTTAAATGTAGAAAACAGAAGATAGAATACCAAGTGAGTTCATTTTGCGCACAGCAAATCAGGTTCTATTTTATTTAAAGAATGGAGCGAGCACAAAACCTTAACCACAACATTTTTTTTTTTTTAATTTGGCCAGGTTGGTATCACCATAGACCTCAGTAGTTTCAACCTTACGAGAATTGTAACATTCACCCCTTTCTTTATGATCACAAACAAAAGTAATTATCAGGTAAAGGTGTCTGAAGAGGGCAGTGGAAAATGGATGGATGTTGGTTTGGAGCAGGTTGGTACATGAATTGTAATTGCTGTTTTTTGCAAACTTTTCAGATTATTGAGAATACCAACAATGTTATGGGTGCCAACTATGCATGTGGAACATGGGGATGAATGGGAGGGAAACTCCAAAAGGCAGAATGAGAAAGAGTTGTGAAAAAGAGTTAGTCAGAAACTCAGCCAAACTCTGTGGCTGGACATGGAGTTCAGGCTTTTCTCCCTTCCTGGTTCTGAATGCAAGGTTTTAGCCTTTCCCAGGTCCTGTGCTTCTATATTTCCATGCAGGGAATGAAAACAAGCAGCAGGACCTAGTGGCTAGAGCCCAGGCCTGGGAGTTAAAAGGACTGGGTTCTAATCTTGCTCCACCACTTACCTGCTGTGTGACTGCTGCGAGTCACTTCTCTGTGCCTCAGTTACCTCATCTGGGGAATGTGGACTGAGACCGTGAGCACTATATGGGACAGGGACTGTGTCTGACCTGATTGACCTGATGATTTTGAATCTGCCTTCAGCGCTTAGTACAGTGTGTGGCACATAGTAGTAATAATAATAATAATAATCATGGCATGTATTAAGCACTTACTATGTGCCAAGCACTGTTTTAAGCACTGGGGAGGTTACAAGGTGATCAGGTTGTCTCACGGGGGGCTCACAGTCTTAATCCCCCATTTTACAGATGAGGTAACATCATGTTTTCTAATTATTGATTTATTAAATAGTAGAAATGTCACTTTTAGGTGACCGATGTACCTTTCTATGGGTGTTAGTGTTAGGTAATTAATCTAAATTGAAATCAATCAGTGGTTGTTGGGTAGGGACGGTCTCTATATGTTCATTCATTCATTCAATCGTATTTATTGAGCACTTACTGTGTGCAGAGCACTGTACTAAGCGCTTGGGAAGTACAAGTTGGCAACATATAGATACGGTCCCTACCCAACAGTGAGCTCACAGTCTAGAAGGGGGAGACAGACAACAAAACAAGACATTTATTTATTTATTTATTTATTTATTTTACTTGTACATTTCTATCCTACTTATTTTATTTTGTTGGTATGTTTGGTTCTGTTCTCTGTCTCCCCCTTTTAGACTGTGAGCCCACTGTTGGGTAGGGACTGTCTCTATGTGATGCCAATTTGTACTTCCCAAGCGCTTAGTACAGTGCTCTGCACATAGTAAGCGCTCAATAAATACGATTGATTGATTGATTGATTGATTGACATATTAACAAAATGAAATAAATATAATAAATATGTACAAATAAAATAAAAAAATAGAGTAATAAATACGTACAAACATATATACATATATACAGGTGCTGTGGGGAGGGGAAGGAGGTAAGGCGGGGGGGATGGGGAGAGGGAGGAGGGGGAGAGGAAGGACGGGGCTCAGTCTGGGAAGGCCTCCTGGTGGAGATGAGCTCTCAGTAGGGCTTTGAAGGGAAGAAGAGAGCTAGCTTGGCGGATGTGCGGAGGGAGGGCATTCCAGGCCAGGGGGATGACGTGGGCTGGGGGTTGACGGCGGAACAGGCAAGAACGAGGCACAGTGAGGAAATTAGCGGCAGAGGAGCGGAGGGTGCGGGCTGGGCTGTAGAAGGAGAGAAGGGAGGTTAGGTAGGAGGGGACGAGGTGATGGAGAGCCTTGAAGCCGAGGGTGAGGAGTTTCTGCCTGATTCGTAGGTTGATTGGTAGCCACTGGAGATTTTTGAGAAGGGGAGTAACATGCCCAGAGCGTTTCTGCACAAAGACAATCCGGGCAGCGGCATGAAGTATGGATTGAAGTGGGGAGAGACGGGAGGATGGGAGATCGGAGAGGAGACTGATGCAGTAATCCAGTCGGAATAGGATGAGAGAGTGAACGAGCAGGTAGCGGTTTGGATGGAGAGGAAAGGGAGGATCTTGGCAATGTTGCGGAGGTGAGACCGGCAGGTTTTGTTGATGGATTGGATGTGAGGGGTGAACAAGAAAGCGGAGTCGAGGATGACACCAAGGTTGTGGGCTTGTGAGACGGGAAGGATGGTAGTCCTGAAGGCAGGAGGAGATGTGAGCCTGGAGGGAGGGAGAGAGAGCAGGGGCAGAGGTGTAGATTTGGGTGTCATCAGCGTAGAGCTGATAGTTGAAGTTGTGGGAGCGAATGAGTTCACCAAGGGAGTGAGTGTAGATAGAGAACAGAAGGGGACCAAGAACTGACCCTTGAGGAACCCCTACAGTAAGGGGATGATGATGATGGCCTTTGTTAAGCGCTTACTATGTGCAAAGCACTGTTCTAAGCGCTGATGGGAGGGGGAGGAGGAGCCCACAAAAGAGACTGAGAATGAAAGGCCGGAGTGATAAGAGGAGAACCAAGAGAGGGCGGAGTCTGAGAAGCCAAGGTTGGATAGCGTGTTGAGGAGAAGGGGGTGGTCCACAGTGTCGAAGGCAGCTGAGAGGTCGAGGAGGATTAGGATAGAGTAGGAGCCGTTGGATTTGACAAGCAGGAGGTCATTGTTGACCTTTGAGAGGGCAGTTTCTGTGGAATGTAGGGGACGGAAGCCAGATTGGAGAGGGCCTAGGAGAGAGTTGGCGTTGAGGAATTCGAGGCAGCGCGTGGAGACGACTTGTTCAGGGAGTTTGGAAAGGATTGGTAGGAGGGAGATAGGGCAATAACTAGAAGGTTAGTGTTGCCAACTTGTTCTTCCCAAGCACTTAGTACAGTGCTCTGCACACAGTAAACGCTCAGTAAATACGATTGAATGAATGAATGAGTGTTTGCTGAGTGCAGAACACTTTACCAAGCACTTAGGAGAGACAGTGCAACAGAATCCATGACAAACAAGAAGCTTACAGTCTAAATGGGGAGATAGGCATAGTTTATTTTGATGTTTATGTACATAAGTTCTGTGGGGCTGAGAGTGGAGTGAATATCAAGTGCTTAAAGTGTACAGATTCAAGTGCATAGATGATGGGAGAGGGAGTAGGGGAAATGAGGGTTTAGTTGGAGAAGGCCCTTTGGAGGAGATGTGATTTAAGCAGGGCATCGAAACCTAGTTGACTTGAAAATCTAGTTGACGTAGTTGACCTAGTTGACTTCAAAAATCTCCAGTGGCTACCAATTAATCTGCGCATCAGGCAGAAACTCCTCACCCTGGGCTTCAAGGCTGCCCATCACCTCGCCCCCTCCTACCTCACCTACCTTCTCTCCTTCTACAGCCCAGCCCGCACCCTCCGCTCCTCCGCCGCTAATCTCCTCACCGTACCTCGTTCTCTCCTGTCCCGCCATCGACCCCCGGCCCACGTCATCCCCCGGGCCTGGAATGCCCTCCCTCTGCCCATCCGCCAAGCTAGCTCTCTTCCTCCCTTCAAGGCCCTGCTGAGAGCTCACCTTCTCCAGGAGGCCTTCCCAGACTGAGCCCCTTCCTTCCTCTCCCCCTCGTCCCCCTCTCCATCCCCCCATCTTACCTCCTTCCCTTCCCCACAGCACCTGTATATATGTATATATGTTTGTACATATTTATTACTCTATTTATTTATTTTACTTGTACATATCTATTCTGTTTATTTTATTTTGTTAGTATGTTTGGTTTTGTTCTCTGTCTCCCCCTTTTAGATTGTGAGCCCACTGTTGGGTAGGGACTGTCTCTATACGTTGCCAATTTGTACTTCCCAAGCGCTTAGTACAGTGCTCTGCACATAGTAAGCGCTCAATAAATGCGATTGATGATGATGATGAAACCTGACACGGTGACTTTTATGGTTAGCTAAGGTAGCGTGGCAAAGGAATTCTCATAGTCAGGCACATTGCCACTTCTTTCTGCCCTTTGATCAAAGGAATGGTGTCACTGGTTCGTGACCATACCTCAAATAATAATAATAGTGACGTTTGTTGAATGCTTACTATATGCCAAGCACCGTACTAAGCTCTGGGTTAGTCAGTTGTATTTATTGAGTGCTTACTGTGTGGAGAGCACTGTACTGAGCACTTGGAAGAGTACAGTATAATAGACACTTTTCCTGCCCACAAAGAGCTTAAAGACTAGAGGGTAGGTAAAAGATAATCAGGTCCCACATGGGGCTCGCATTCTATGTAGGAGGAGCACAGGTATTGAATTGTCATTTTGACGATGAGGGAACTGAGACACAGGGAAGTTAAATGGTTTGCCCAAGGTCACACAGCAGACAAGTCTCAGAGGTGAGATTAGAACTCAGGTCTTTTGAATGCCAAGTCCATGCTCTTTCCACCAGGCCAGGGTGCTTCCCTGTCAGCACCAACCGCTTCCCCTATCAAGACAGATGGCAATAGCTACATGTGTCCTTTTCAATTGTGTCTTCTATCTGTCCCAACCCCCACTTTGGTGAAGGTGAATGGGTTGCCTTTTAATTTTCAGAATAATTTGCGAGTTCAATTTTCAGGTTTGGTCTTGGGGTGGAAATATATTGGGTATTCATGGGAAATGCAAAATGTTTTCTCCTTTTAGTGCATCCCCTTCTGGCCTGCCAGTGCTGCCAACAAATTGCTTATTCAAGTTGAAAATAGTGAAGGACTCATAAAGAAATTGAATTTTACTAAGCAGGAAAATTGTATTCTATTACACCTGGGCAACAAGGTAAATTATTTTTTTTACATGATTTGGGGAACCAATTTGTAGTTGTGATACCCTGCCAGCATTGCCAGTCATTATGACTAAATGTCCTGTTGCAAACCTGGGGTAAGAAACTTAGCGCTAAGGGGACAGAAGGGGTGGGCAACATGGGCTACTGAGGTCATCTTGCCCCCAATATTACCCATTTTTGATTAGGGCCATTAAAAGCATTCACATAATGTCCCTGTTATTTTTTTTTCCTGATAGCTTGGCGGCATTATTGTGGATGTTAACGTGGCCGAGCACTCTACTGTAATTACTTTTACAGTTTACCATGATGGAGCGGCACCATTTCTCCTAATAAATCACACCAACAATGAGGTGATTGAATATAGGCAGAGGTAAGATCTGTGTAAATATGTGCATACAAAGTGACGTAGAGGCCATGAGCTTCCAATGTGGGCCGTGAGGCTCTGAATGCTCAAAATCTCAAATTTAGACCAACATTGGATCTGTGGAACAGCTTTAGCAACTATTTATATAGGTACAGCTCTCTTCTTTATTTCTCCAGGTGAACTATAAACATAAAATGGTTTATTCATTTTAGAATTACCAGATTTTTCATAAGCCTTCCTAACCCTTGGAATTCAAGAGAGTTGGCTCTGCCGGTGACAGCTTTTATATGAGGGTTTGGTAGAAAAAATAGAAAAATATAATTTCTACTCCCTCTTCTCCCAAACACTATATTATGGGTTAGAGATAAAGTCCCTGCTGCCCCACATGGGGCTCACAGTCTGTGGGAAGAAGAACTGGTTTCTTATCCCCAATTTTTTTTAAAAAAACAAATAAGGAAACTGTGACACAGGGAAGGCAAAGTGACTTAGGTCACACAGCAGGCAAGTTGTGGAGTTGGAATTAGAACCCAGGTGTCCTGACTCCCAAGTTGTGGTCTTTCCATTAGGCCAAGCTGCTTCTCTGCAGCAATCTCAAGAACTTAAACCATTGGCAGCCAATCAGGTCATATGACCAAGAAAGTTGCCCTTTTTAAAAAAAAAACCAAACTTCAAACAGTGGTATATGTGATACAGAAACTGTAACCAGTGTGTAGTTTTCTAGCTACCAAAAACTAATTAAAATAGTGTATGTGCTTAGCATCACTATTTGTCTCAATATATTGTCTAGTGATGAATTAACAGCTCACGAGGCCATTGTATTTTCTTTAATGATCATGTGGTTGGTAAAGTACATTTCGGTGGATTTAGTATGCTGAGTGCCTTCTTTCTGAATGTGCATAAATTATATCAAGCATATATGTTTAGTTTAGCCATAGAGCAGAGTAGCCTTAGAGCATTAAGCCACAGCATTCTGAGCATTTGGAACGTCTATGAAGGTGAGGGGGTAGAATGTGAAGTGGCACTTCCCCCTCCCCCCTTTCCCATGCCACCATTAGCCACCTCCTTTAGCCTTGCTCTTGCCCACTTCCTTTCCCACTCATGCAGACCTTGATTTGTGCAGTATTAAATTCTGTGCAGAATCCTTTGCCTATTTCGATAATTGAACATTATTTCTCTGCCTGAATTTTGCATACATATTTTTACTTAAGCAAAAATTATTAACCGTTAAGTAGCAGGAATTTAGAGTAATTCTAATTATAATGCTAAAGTTTGAAGAATATATTTAAATGTAGACATCTTTCTTTCTTATTTTATTATGTACTGTAGTTCTCGCAGTGAGTTGGAAGATTGTCTCCCCGCTGGCAAAGCAACATTTTACACTTGGGCCGATCCAGTGGGCTCTCGGAAACTTTACTGGAAATGTGGAAAGAGCCATGGTGAAGTAACCCAGAAGGATGTATGTTTTGGTGATTTAGATGAGATCCTCTTTCTAGCTCGATCATTTTAGGAAATCGCTTTGAGTATAAACTCCCAGAAACGTGCCAGTGATTTTTTGAAAGTCACTTTCAATTCTCCAAAATATTGAATTGGGAGTACTGGCAAAACTCCTGCCTGGTTTGCCACACATTGTGGAAATGGTGATGATGGGGAGGAGCCTGAATTACAGGCTTGGGTGAAAGTCCTAGAAATGGAGTATGGAGTCGAACTGATGTTACATTCCTTGACTCTGATTTTGATACCTTCTGGCAGCAAGATCAAAAACTGCATAGAGAGAGTCATGGGATAGACCAGTGCATTCAACAGTATTTATTTTGTAAAGTGTGGATTACACAATTGCTATACCATTTTCACTATTCATTGGAATTTCACTTGCTTGACCAGTGTGAACTTTGAGGTACAGTCATATTGTCTTCTTAGGGACTGGTTTACGTTTTAGGATTTATGTAGACGATACCACTATCCTCCCTAAATCACAATTGTGGAACCCTGGATTTATCCTCGACTCATCCCTCATTCAACACACATGTTCAATCTGTCACCAAAATCCCATCGGTCCTACCTTCACAATGTCATTAAAATCCGCCCTTTCCTCTCCATCCAAACTGCTACCACATTAATCTAAGCGTTTATCCTATCCTGCCTCTGCCTCCTTGCTGACCTCACTGCCTCCGTTCTCTCCCCACTCCAGTCCATACTTCACTCTGCTGCCCGGATCATTTTTCTAAAAAGATGTTCAGTCCATGTCTCCCTACTCCTCAAGAACCTCCAGTGGTCATCCATCCACCTTCTCATCAAACAAAAACTCATTACCATCGACTTTAAAACACTCAGTCAGCTCATTCCCCTCCTACCTTATCTCACTGATTTCCTACTTTGCTCCTCTAGCGTCAGCTTGCTCCCTGTGCCTCGACCTTGTCAATTTTGCCATCGACCCCTTTCCCAAGTTCTCCCTCTGGCCCAGAACTCCTTCCCCCTCCACATATGCCAGACCACCACTCTCCCCACTTTCAAAGCCTTATTAAGGTCACATCTCCTCCGAGAGACCTTTCCCAACTCCCTCTCCCTTCTGCGTTACTTATGCACTTGGGTCTGTATCCTTTGCGCACTTGATATTCACCCCCATCCTCAGCCCTATAGAACTTATGTACATAGCCGTAATTCATTTATTTATATTAATGTCTGTTGCCCCTTCTAAACTGTAAGCTCCTTGGGGGCAGGGAGCGTGTCTATCAACTCTGTTGTACTGTACTCTCCCAAACACTTAGTACAGTGCTCTGCACACGGTAAGTGCTCTATAAATACTATTGATGGAAATATGCTGAGACAAAACTAAGGAAAAAAGAGCAATATTTATGACATCACCTGAACAAAGAAATGAACAACATTAAGTAAATATTAAATTTGGAAATATTTACATGCATGCTTTAATATAGAGTGGTTTTCCTTTCTTACCTTAAGTCCACTTAATTATTCTGTCTTGGTTATGTTAGTTTTTAATAGGGAAAATGGATATAACCGGTAACTCTGTAACTAATATAGCTTTTTATTTTGTTACAGGATATGATGTCTCCTATAAATATGGGTGACAAAAAGACCATATATTTAGTGTCATTCTTTGAAGGCTTACAGCGCATTGTTCTTTTCACTGAAGATCCTAAAGTCTTTAAAGTGGCATATGAAAGTGAAAAAGCAGAGATAGCAGAGCAAGAAATTGTAGTAGCATTGCAAAATGTTGGGATTTCTCTGGTCAATAACTATATGAAGCAAGAAGTGGCCTTTATTGGCATCACAAGGTCAGATGAATCGCAATTTGTCAATAACGATTAGTGCCTCTAGAAATTTAAGTAGAAATAATATCGGAATTTTAAGACTGTGTGTTTGTGTGTGTGCGCGTGTATGCCCGTATACAAATGTCCCATGTGCCTCCAAATAGGGTTGCCATCTCCCAGTGTGCGACCTGACTTGCAATCTGCAGACATTTCCTTTTGTGGTAACTATTTGAGAGTCATTATTTTCTTTCCCTTATTCCCACTTGCACTATTTCATGTCCAGGTCTGAAATGGGACCGAGATTTCTTATCATTCCTCTGCAGATTCTGGAACCCAGGCCTACAAAGGAGCGAGGGAAAACCGAGGTCCTGTCTGAGGACACCCTCACACCCCCACACTAGGCTGCTCTTTGCAACAAATTCTCAATAAAAGCTGCCTTCTAAATTGCATCTGAGACAGGAGCCTGGAGCAGGGATTACAGTGGGTGAATTTGAGGGTGTTCCTTGCTGGCAAATCTCTGTCCCCTTGGATTCACTTTTCTTCTAGAACTCCTCTTTCCTTCTCCTTTCTTTCCTCAACATTGCCCGTGGTGTTTTTGCCAATATTCACATCTACAGACCTATGGTTGGTTGGAGTGTGGTTTGCTGGAAGTGTCGATGCATCCAGAAAGGGAAAAGAACATTTTTTTAAAAGGAAAATAATGCAGATGTAGACCGGGAAGAGGAGAATGTGGTGAGCCAGGCAAATATCAGGCATTAGAACTTATCTCACGTATGAACATTTGAGGAATTCTGGAGATAGACCATTTTTCAAAGTTAATTTTAGTAATGGACATTTAAATTCATTTACTTTTATAAACGTAAGTGATTCACAGAAAAATCCTTCAAAAGTTTAAGCATTGATATCTGTGCTATTTATGGGGTAAATCCAGGAAAATCAGACAGATCACAGTCCCTGTTCTACACGGAGCTCACAGTCTAAGAGATAGGGCAAGTGGATACCTTTCCTCATTTTACAGATGAGGAAACTGAGGCACAGAGAAGTTAAGTGACTTGTCCAAAAACACAGTAGCAAGGGGTGGAACCAGGGCTAGAATCTGGGTGCATCTTCTGAACAGTTAAGATTTAGGAATTGCCATTCCTAGACTCAGTCCAATATCCTAGCTTTTAAAGTGGCAACAGAATATTTAGTAAAACTGCATGCAACGTACTAGTCAATAGCCTTAACATTTTCTTCTACATCTCTAACTTTTCCTCTAGTAACCGCTTGTGGACTTACTGCCCATGAATTTATCCATGCCCATTCATTCATTCATTCAATCGTATTTATTGAGTGCTTACTGTGTGCAGAGCACTGTACTAAGTGCTTGGGAAGTACAAGTTGGCAACATATAGAGACGGTCCCTACCCAACAGCGGGCTCACAGTCTAGAAAGGGGCTCACAGTCTAGAAGCCCTTCCTGACTCGACTGATATTTTTAACCTGCACTAATTCCTGTACTAATGAAGTCCATATACTTGCCTCCCACTGTGTCCCTTCAAAACCTTATTGAAGTCACATGTCCAAGAAGCGGACCCTAAGCCCTATTTTCAATCAATCATATTCATTGAGCACTTACTGTGTGCAGAGCACTGTACTAAGCGCTTGGGAAGTACAAGTCGGCAACACATAGAGTCCCTACCCAACAGCGGGCTCACAGTCTAGAAGGGGGAGACAGAGAACAAAACCAAACATACTAACAAAGTAAAATAAATAGAATAGCTATGTACAAGTAAAATAAATAAATAGAGTAATAAATATGTACAAACATATATACATATATACAGGTGCTGTGGGGAAGGGAAGGAGGTAAGATGGGGGGGATGGAGAGGGGGACGAGGGGGAGAGAAGGAAGGGGCTCAGTCTGGGAAGGCCTCCTGGAGGAGGTGAGCTCTCAGTAGGGCCTTGAAGGGAGGAAGAGAGCTAGCTTGGCGGATGGGCAGAGGGAGGGCATTCCAGGCCCTGGGGATGACGTGGGCCGGGGGTCGATGGCGGGACAGGCGAGAACGAGGCACGGTGAGGATATTAGCGGCAGAGGAGCAGAGGGTATGGGGTGGGCTGTAGAAGGAGAGAAGGGAGTTGAGGTAGGAGGGGGCGAGGTGATGGAGAGCCTTGAAGCCGAGGGTGAGGAGTTTCTGCCTGAAACTTTTCCTCTTCTCCCATTCCCTTCTGCGTTGCCCTGACTTGCTCCCTTTATTCATCCCCCATCCCAAGCCCCACAGCACTTATGTACACATCTATAATTTGTTTATATTAATGACTGTCTCCCCCTGTAGAATGTAAGCTCCTTGTGGGCAGGGGATGTGTCTGTTTATTGTTATAGTGTACTCTCCCAAGCGCTTAGTACAGTGCTCCACACATAGCGCTCAATAAATATGATTGACTGACTGACTGTTTCCTTTGTTCCATTTGTTTTGAGCCTTAATGGGTGCCTCCTCTTCCTGATAGTGTGAGATTTGGGAAGCAGCACAGCCTAGTGGAAAGAGCAGTGCCCTGGGAGTCAGAGGACCTGGGTTCTAATCCTGACTCTGCCAGTTGCTTGTTGTGAGACCTTGGGCAAGTCACTTCACTTCTCTGCGCCTCAGTGTCCTCAACTGTCAAATGGGGATTAAATGCCTGTTCTCCCTCCTACTTAGACTGGTGAGCCCTATGTGGGAAGGGCCCGTGTCCAACCCGATTAACTTCTGTCTAACCCAGTGCTTAGAACAGTTATTGAAACGCAGCAAGTGCTTAACAGATGCAATAGTAATAATAACAATTCTGTGTTCCCCCTGGTTTGTGATTTTTGTGGGTTTCTTTCCTGTTCCCTATCAGACTTCTTTGCAGACTGAAGAATCCTAACCATTTCAAGTGTATTCTCACATAGAAACGTCTCCAACCCCCTGTCCATCCTTGTTGCTGTTTTCTGTGCTTTTCATGCTTTCTAAGGGGAAGTGCCCAGAGCTGCACAAAATCTTCCCGGTACAAGCATATCATGGTTTTTATAGAGTGGAAAAATCTACCCTTTCATTTCTTTGTCCCCTTCCGGAGGATGCCCAGCTTTTGGTTTCTAGCGCCACCTTGCTGCCTTTCAGCGTCATTGGTGCCAACAGGTACCTGACTCTTCGCCTACCCTGTGAGGACTTGCTACCTTTTATCCAACTAGCTGTTCGCCATCTGATCCTCCCAGGCCATTCACTTTGGCAAGCAGGGATCCCAAAGTCTGACCATCCTTCTTTCATGACTATATTTATGCTGATGCTCAGTAAGACAATGTGGAAAAAGGGGAGATGAGACTAAGTTTCAGAATTATGAGATGGATGAAGAAATGTATTCCTGGTATGGCAGCTAAAAGGAAAAGATTAAAATAATCTAAGATTGCTTCCAGATGTATTCACTTTGCGTCTTGTGAGTAATGGGAGGCTAGCTATGATCAAATATTTTTATTTAAGGTTGGGTCAGTGTTTTGTTGTGTGTTAAACTGATCAAATAATGAAACCTGAAGGTTGAAACTGTAATTTTAGCATGGTGACACAATGCTGCTTTGTTTACTAGCTCGGACATCATTTGGGAGAGCAAGCCCAAGAAAAAATCGAGATGGAAGCCATTGAGTATAAAACAAAATGAGAAGCTGGAAAAAGAGTTTAGGGATTACACTGAGCCATCACCTTCTGAGGACAAGATCATTGAGTTGGAAGAAAATATTCCGGTAATATCTGGAGTTATTCATTTTAAAAAAATCTTTATATCTTTACCTGTCACCTTTTGATTAAATTCTTGAAAATCCTTATAATAATGATGCTGGTATTTGTTAAGTGCTTACTATGTGCGAAGCACTGTTCTAAGCACTGGGGGGGGGATACAAGATGATCACGCTGTCCCACGTGGGGCTCTCAGTCTTCATCCCCATTTTACAGATGAGGTAACTAAGGCACAGAGAAATTAAGTGACTTGCCCCAAAGGCACACAGCTGACAAGTGGCGGAGCTGGGATTAGAACCCACGACATCTGACTCCCAAGCCCGGGCTCTTTCTACTGAGCCACGCTGCTTATCCATAAGGCCACCTTATGGTTCACCTTTGCCATCTCTGCACTGATCAAATAAGTGCACTCCTAGGAAACTCTGAACATTTTCTTATGTCTGATTCTCTTTATGAAGATACACACACACACACACACACACACACACACACACACACATATCTAGGATTTCTAGGTTTTTTATTTTGAGTTATTTTTAATGTAGTATAAATCTTAAAGATTACACTGGGCAATTTTTGAAAAATCTACATATGTCGTGGAATTAACCATCTTGGTTAAATTGGTCAGCATACCTTGCAATCTCCCAGCTACTCTTGCTCCTGTTAAATCCATCAAATGTATTCGTTGAGCACTTACTGTGTTCGGAGCACTAACTATGTGTGGAGCATTGTCCTAGACACTTGGGAGAGTATAGTAAAACAGAGTTGGTAGACCTCGTCCCTGCCCACAAGGAACTTACAGTCTAGAGGGAAGAGTTTAGACTTCTTCCATCTGGATTGGAGCATGCTCACTACCTGGTCAGTTTAGGGTCTATAAAGTTCTACAGCATTTTAGGACATGTGGTACACACATTCCAGAGTGTTGGAGGACATAAACCTCAAACTGACTTTTTTTCCGCCCCCCTCCATTCTCATGGTCACCTAGATGGAAAGGGAAGGTGTGTAAATTAAGAATGGTAAATACCAGTTTTCAACACAAGTTAGCCTAATCAGGTCCTGAGTTAGGATGTGTTTCCATGTTCACAGTATTTGGTGTATAAATAGATCATTAGCACAGATTAGTACCATTGATTGATTTAGAGGTTGATTTAAAAACAAAGTGTTCTGGTTTCTTTTATGTTTCAGGTTTATTTAACACCTAGTGGTAGTAACATGAAAATTCTTCGGCCAAATGTTATACCACTAAGAAGAAACTACCTACCAGCCATTAAAGTGGAATATAGTACTTCTGAACATCAAAAAGCCTTCAGAGTGCAAATTTTCAGGATACAGGTGAGTATTCTTAAAGAGAGGAAAATGGAAATTATGAATAAAATCCCTAGAAAGGTACAAAAAAGAACTGAAATTGTAAAATCTGTGAGAATTATGATGAGAATTATGGTATTTAAGTGCTTAGTGGGTGCTAGTAATAGTAAAATTAAGTGTTAATTACTCACTGTGTGTTCTAAACTCTGGGGTAAATGCAAGATAATTAGTTTGGACACAGTCTCTGTCCCACATTCATTCATTCAGTCGTATTTATTGAGCACTTACTGTGTGCAGAGCACTGTACTAAGCACTTGGGAAGTACAAGTCGGCAACATATGCGACTCAAAGTCTAAGTAGGAGGGAGACAACTATTGAATCCCCATTTTACAGGTAAGGAAACTGAGGCCCAAAGAAGTGAAGTGACTTGTCCAAGGTCACCCAGCAGGCAAGAGGCGTAGCCAAGATTAAAACCCAGGCCCTGTGACTCCCCAAGCCCATTGTCTTTCCACGAGGCCATGCTGGTCCTCAAGCACTGTACTTAGCACTGAGGTAGATAAAATTACAATCTGATCTGACACATGTAAGCCTCATGAGGCTCACAGTCTAAGGGGAATGGAGAACAATTTGAGGCACAGAGAACTAGAGTGACTTGCCCAGCGTGGTTTAGTGGAAAGAGCGCAGGCTTGGGAGTCAAAGGATTTGGGTTCTAATCCTGGCTCTGCCACTTACCTGCTGTGTGACCTTGGGCAAGCCGCTTAACTTATCTGTGCCTGTTACCTCATCTGTAAAATGGGGATTAAGAGTGTGAGCTCCGCAGTCTTACCTGATTATTTTGTATCTACCCCAGTGCTTAGAACAGTGCCTGGCATGTAGTAAGCGTTTAACAAATACCATCTCACAAGCCCGCAACCTTGGTGTCATCCTCGACTCCGCTCTGTCATTCACCCCTCACATCCAAGCCGTCACCAAAACCTGCCGGTCTCAGCTCCGCAACATTGCCAAGATCCGCCCTTTCCTCTCCATCCAGACCGCTACCCTGCTCGTTCAAGCTCTTATCCTATCCCGTCTGGACTACTGTATCAGCCTTCTCTCTGATCTCCCATCCTCATGTCTCTCCCCACTTCAATCCATACTTCATGCTGCTGCCCGGATTGTCTTTGTCCAGAAACGCTCTGGGCATGTTACTCCCCTCCTCAAAAATCTCCAGTGGCTACCAATCAATCTGCGCATCAGGCAAAAACTCCTCACCCTGGGCTTCAAGGCTCTCCATCACCTCGCCCCCTCCTACCTCACCTCCCTTCTCTCCTTCTACAGCCCAGCCCGCACCCTCCGCTCCTCTGCCGCTAATCTCCTCACCGTGCCTCGTTCTTGCCTGTCCTGCCATCGACCCCCGGCCCACGTCATCCCCCTGGCCTGGAATGCCCTCCCTCTGCCCATCCGCCAAGCTAGCTCTCTTCCTCCTTTCAAGGCCCTACTGAGAGCTCACCTCCTCCAGTAGGCCTTCCCAGACTGAGCCCCTTCCTTCCTCTCCCCCTCGTTCCCCTCTCCATCCCCCCATCTTACCTCCTTCCCTTCCCCACAGCACCTGTATATATGTATATATGTTTGTACATATTTATTACTCTATTTTACTTGTACATATCTATTCTATTTATTTTATTTTGTTAGTATGTTTGGTTTTGTTCTCTGTCTCCCCCTTTAAGACTGTGAGCTCACTGTTGGGTAGGGACTGTCTCTATATGTTGCCAACTTGTACTTCCCAAGCGCTTAGTACAGTGCTCTGCCCACAGTAAGCGCTCAATAAATACAATTGATTGATTGATTGATTTTATTATTATTATCATCAATAATAAATGTAAAGCTGGATTTAGGACGCAGGTTCTTTGACTCCCAGGCCCGTGCTCTTTTCACTAGGCCACCCTGCTCCAGTGAAACACGGAATTGTTGACCATATCCCACAGTGTTAGGAAAAGGGGGTGCATATTAGAGCTTGAAAGTGGTGGTTCAGAGCAAACAAAAGGAAATAATAATAATAATAATTGTGCTATTTGTTAAGCGCTTACTGTGTGCCAAGCACTGTACTAAGCACTGGGGAGGATACAAGCAAATGAGGTTGAACACAGACAGTCCCTGTTCCACATGGGGCTGACATTCTCAATCCCCATTTTACAGATGAAGTAACTGAGTCCCAGAGCAGTGAAGTGATTTGCCCAAGGTCTCACACCAGACAAGTATCATATCCCTGGTTCTGAACAGCCACAATACATAAAATCCAGAGATAGGTCATAATAATAGTAATGGCATTTGTTAAATGCTTACTATGTGCCAAGCACTGTTCTAAGTACTGGGGGAGATACAAGGTAATCAAGTTGGACACAGCCCCTGTCCCATATGGGGCTCACAGTCTCAATCCCCATTTTACAGATGAGGTAACTGAGGCACAGAGAAGTTAAGTAACTTGCCCAAAGTCGCATAGCAGACAAGTGATGGAGCCAGGATTAGAAACCACAACCTCTGACTCCCAAGCCCATGCTCTTGCCACTAGGCCATGCTGCTAATTACTGTAAAAGCCCAGGATCCACAAGCCCTGCGAGGAAGATGGTTTGTTTCTTTTTTTTCTTTTTTTAATGGTATTTGTTAAGTGCTTACTATGAGCCAGGCACACACTAAGTGCTGGGGTAGGTAAAGCAAATCAGGTTGGACTCAGTCCATGTCCTACAAAATCAAAGTCTTGATCCCCATTTTACAGATGAGGTAACTGAGGCACCGAGAAGTGAAATGACTTGTCCAAGGTCACACAGCAGACAAGTGGCAGAGCCAGAATTAGAACCCAATTCCTTCTGACTCCCAGACCCATGCTGTATCCACTAGGTTATGCTGCTTCTCTCCTTGAATACTGCACAAGACGCAGCATGGCTCAGTGGAAAGAGCACGGGCTTGGTAGTCAGAGGTCATGGGTTCTAATCCTGGCTCCGGTGCTTGTCAGCTGTGTGACCTTGGGCAAGTCACTTCACTTCTCTGGGCCTCAGTTACCTCATCTGTAAAATGGGGATTAATCAATCAATCAATCGTATTTATTGAACGCTTACTGTGTGCAGGGCACTGTACTAAGCGCTTGGGAAGTACAAGTTGGCAACACATAGAGACGGTCCCTAGCCAACAGTGGGCTCACAGTCTAGAAGGGGGAGACAGAGAACAAAACAAAACATATTAACAAAATAAAATAGAATAGATATGTACAAGTAAAATAAATAAACACTTGGATTAAGACTGTGAGCCCCACGTGGGACAACCTGATCACCTTGTATCCTCCCCAGTGCTTAGAACAGTGCTTGGCACATCGTAAGCACTTAAATGCCATCATCATTATTATTATTATTATCTGCCTCCTCGCTGACCTCCCTGTCTCCTGTCTCTCCCCACTCTAGTCCATGTTTTGCTCTGCTGCCCAGATCATTTTTTTAAAAGAAGTTCAGTCCACATCTCCCCACTCCTCAAGAACCAAACTCCAGTGTTGCCCATCCCCCTCTACATCAGAAACCCCTTACTGTCAGCTTTAAAAGCACTCAGTAAGCTTGACCTCTCCTATGTCACCTCATTGATCTCCTACTACAGCCTAGCCCCCATACTTCGCTCCTCCAACACCAGCTTGCTCACTATGGTCCTGGAACTCCTCTCCCCCCACCGGTTCGACCACATACGCCGGACCACCACTCTCCCCACCTTGAAAGCCTTCAGGTCACAGCTCAGAAGCCCTTCCTGATTAAGCTTTCTTTTCCCTGACTCCCTGTCCCTTCTGTGCTGTCTATGCACTTGGGTCTGTACCCTTGAGCACTTGATAGTCGCCCCGCCCTCATCCCCATAGCATTTACATACATAGCCAAAAGTTGATTTATATTCACGTCTGTCTCCCCTCTAGTCTGTAAGCTCCTTGTGGGTAAGCTCTTTGTGGGCAGGGAGCATGACTACCAACTCTGTCGTAGTCTCCCTAGCATTTAGTATAGAGTGCTCTGCACACAGTAAGTGCTCAATAAATGCCCTGATCGATCGATTGATTGATTTTAGCCAGAGTAATAGATTTTGAGTTTTACCTCTTTTCCTTCCCTCTGCCTTCTTTTTGAGACAGGGTTAACAAGCAGTGAAAGCCTGACAAGGTGTCTCAGTGGAAAGAGCACGGGCTTTGGAGTCAGAGGTCATGGGTTCAAATTCCGGCTCCGCCAATTGTCAGCTGTGTGACTTTGGGCAAGTCACTTAACTTCTCTGTGCCTCAGTTACCTCATCTGGGAAATGGGGATGAGGACTGTGAGCCCCATGTGGGACAACCTGATCACCTTGTAACCTCCCCAGTGCTTAGAACAGTGTTTTGCACATAGTAAGCACTTAATAAATGCCATCATCATTATTATTATTATTACTCCAGTGCTTAGAACAGTACTCAGCACATAGTAAGCGCTTAACAAATGCTGCAGTTATTATTTTAGGACCCTAGGTACTCAGTAATTGGTTTTAGTACGCTTTTCATCCCTAACTGGTCTATATTATAATAGTTTCCATTACTCTTTTCTAAAATAGCCAGGGAAATTTCAAAAGTCATGTATTCCAGATTGAACACCATTGACTTCAAGCAATGGTATTTATTGAGTGCATACTGTGTGCAGAGCACTGTACTAAGTGCTTGGGAGAGTACAATCGAGTCACTGTACCTGTAGAGTGGCCTATACATAGGTGCAAGCATGCACTCAGAAAGATAATGGACTTCTCTGATGCTGGGGCGGAGTCCAAAAATCAAAACTGAACTGGTGTTCCTTCCTACTGGTCAGCCCCCTTCTGTTACGGTTTAAAGGAATTTGTGTGTATCTTGGCTTATGCTGTCGAGTCGTCACCGGCCCATAGCAGCTTCATGGACATATCTCTCCCAGAATGCCCCACTCTCCATCTGCCATCATTCTGGTAGTGTATCCATAGAGTTTTCTTAGTAAAAGTACGGAAGTGGTTACCATTACCTTCTTCTGCACAGTAAACTTGTGTCTCCACCCTCGACTCTTTCCCATACCGCCTAGCACAGGTGAGTTTTGACTTGTAGACTTGTAGCAGATTGCCTTCCACTCGCTAACCGTGGCCCAGGCTAGGAATGGAATGGAATGGGTATGCTTCTGCTTGACCCTCCCTCCCATAGCCAAGACTGGTAGAGTACTGGAAAGTCTCCAGGTGTGATCCTGAGAGGGGTTGGTTTGTATAGGGTGTTTTTATTCCCAAAGTGCTGGTCAGAGAAAAGGATCCAGGGGTCCCCTGTTAAACTGCAGCTAGGTTATAATGTAGTGCAGGGGAGCCTTTTTTCCCCCAAACCTTCTGTGACCCAAGGGTTAGTTTATACTTCGGAAGACTGTGTAGTTTAGTGCATGTTTCAGTCCAGTAGTCTTATTTTTTTTTTCAGTTAAAATGAAATTAACTTCTAGTTAGAAGTTTTGTTTTTTGTTCATTTTCTAGAAAAACAATCCAGGACAATAAATTGACACTGACACCATAACATAATCGTGACCTGTCTTTTTTTTCTTTTTAGATTCAAAACCAGATAAATGGAGCTGTCTTTCCCTTTGTGTTTTTTCCTGTTAAACCTCCAAAGACAGTTGCCTTGGATTCAGGTGTGTTGCT
This sequence comes from Tachyglossus aculeatus, assembly GCF_015852505.1. Classification (NCBI taxonomy): domain Eukaryota; kingdom Metazoa; phylum Chordata; class Mammalia; order Monotremata; family Tachyglossidae; genus Tachyglossus; species Tachyglossus aculeatus. The sequence goes on along the minus strand of NC_052098.1, from coordinate 7,506,020 downwards.
TAGTTTGAGATTTCTCTGGACATCTGCTTTACTTGTTTTTCTTTTAAAAAGCTTCTTTGGCAAAATTTTGGGTGAAATGAAACAGTTCTCTTCATTTCCCACAATAATATGAACATCAGTTATATCGTGCTCATGCATTAGGACTGGTAGGTATTAACCACCCAACTGTGTTCAACTAATGTGGGAGGGGGGTGTTTTTAATTATCAAAGATTTTTCTTACTTTACTTTTTTACTCTTGGTAGACTTGATGCTGAAATATAACATTAATTTTGGTTATTTAACATTAAATGAGTGGCCTGATTTATGTTATTTTAAAATGTACTGTATCTAGGTAATTATGTCTTAAATATTATGGTAGATTGCCTATGAAAGCTCCTTAGTCCAAAGAAGTACAGGACCAGTCATAAGGATAATTTGTAAGCAGTTTAAGTATAAACTTTAACAAACTATTACTTGGAACTCGAGTCCTTTATCCATTATGTGTGGTTTAAGGTAATCTTTATCCAAACGTTGGCCTAAAAATTTCTCACAGAAACGGGTAGGTGCTCTTTCAGTTACTGAACTGGCTTTTGAAATCACAAGAATACAAGTATGTGAGCTTAAATAATTGGAAATTTAAGAAAGGCAAAAAACCACCCCCAAAACCAGCTCACCTTTGTCTCACAGTCTTCTTCCATCCTGACAAGGGGATGGTAGGTACCCTGACTAGGAGAGGCTGGAGGCTGACAGTCTCCTGTTGTTGGCTGGTCTCCTCTTCCCTCTAGCCCCATAAACCATGGGACTCTCACCACAGCCAGCCACACATAAAGCTACCCATGTGGCCTTCTGCTATTTGTAGGTGGCTGTGGTGAATAGGTGAACTGGTATTTTTAGGGGGAGCTAGATTTCATTTATGACATCATATGTGTCAAATGTTAAAGGATCAGACCAATATTTGTTTATACTTTAGACTTCCCTATCCTTAATCAATTGCTCAGTGATATTTATTGAGCACTTACTGTATGCAGTGCACTGTATTAAGTGCTTGGGAGAGTACAGTGAGGCAGAGTTGGTAGACTCGTTCCCTGCCCACAAGGAATTTACAGTCTAGAGCCTATCTTACAGTCAATCAATCAATCAATCGTATTTATTGAGCACTTACTGTGTGCAGAGCACTGTACTAAGCGCTTGGGAAGTACAAGTTGGCAACATATAGAGACAGTCCCTACCCAACAGTGGACTCACAGTCTACCCTTACTATAATTTCATCTGCATTGGAAACCTGAGGATGATGCAGTGTATTCTTTCTTGAGTTTTGACATGAGCCTCTATTTCAAGAACGTATGTCTCAACGCTGGATTAGAAGTTGTACCATTATCATTACTATTATTATTATATAGAAAAGAAAGAAAATACTACAAATGTGCTTCTTCACTACACAAATGTGTTGACCCCTGACTTAATTCCATGACAGCTCCCAGGCCATTTGCAGAGGTCAGTATTGTCATGAGATCTGCAGGACATTCCAAAATTGCACGTATTAAGTAAGTATGTTACAGAATGCATTAATATAAAGCTCAGTCAAACATTGGAGGTGGTGCATTGGGGGGGAGGAAGTTGTGGCAGGAGAAATGGCTAGAGTTAAACCAGGGCATCTTGATGGGAGCATTTGCCAGCCTCAGCTGTCTTCCCAGAGGGGCTCAGGAGAGAACTAGCTTTCCCAGAGTTTTTTGCAGGCCCTGCTCCTGCTTTCATTTGGGTCCTTCTGCAACTTTTTTTTAATGGCATTTGTTAAGTGCTTACTATATGCCAGACACTGTACTAAGTTCTGGAGTAGATACAAGTTAATCAGGTTGGCCACAGTCCATGCCCCACAGTGTTAATCCCATTTGACAGATGAGGTAACTGAAGCAGAGAGAAGTTAAGTGATTTGCCCAAGGTCACGGGACTTGTCAGGGGAAGCAGCCAGGCCGGTGTCTGGTTAGAATAATTTCTGAGAACCATCTAACATTGACTCTTGTTGAATTAACATGTATATTTTTTCTTTTTATATTTGGTAGTTCTATTAATTTAAAACAGATTAATCAATGCCAGTTTTTCTGTAAGCTTAGGTGATGGTTCTTAACTATTTCTGAAAAGCTGATATGAGAAAAATAATACATTTAAAACAAACTCAAAGTTAGTACTGTTGTGATTATGTATAGAAATTACTCCTAAATAGCAGTATCGGGCTCAGTATGGCAAATCAGCTAAAGAGAGCAAAACAAGTCCCTACTGGAAGTAAATGATTTGCATATCTTCTTGGGTAGATTGCGTTTTCCAGGCAATTTCTATATTGGCAATATTCTATTAAAATATGCCATTGTATTTGTCTCTGAATAATCTGCTCCTTAGTACCTTTCCAGTCTGGGTTTACTAAGACTTTACAAGCGTTATCTGGAGAAGTTAGTTTCTTCACAGTTGCTGATGGAGAAATGAACGAAGGGGTAGCCATATAGGCATCCCGTAGCAGAGTTTGGAAGATATTCTTGAGTTTCTGACTTGCAGGCCTAAGCACTAAGTGTTAGGGCAGTGTTGCCTCAAAAATTTTGAATTCTGAAAGAGGCTTCTACAACATTCTTTGTTCTCTTCTTTGACAAAATTTTGAGTAGAAACTAGATTTTTAAAAAGAATAATAATAATTGTGGTATTTGTTAAGTACTTACTATGTGCCAGGCATATAGTAAGTGCAGGGATAGATACAAAGTTGTCAGGTTGGACACAGTTTCTGTCCCACATAGGGCGTACAGTCTTAATCCCCATTTTTCAGATAAAGGGAACTGAGGTCCAGAGAACTGAAGTGACTTCCTCAGCGTCACCCAGCAGACAAGGGGCAGAGCGGAATTAGAACCCAGGTCCTACTGACTCCTAGGCCCGTGCTCTATCCACTAAGCATTTTATGAGAGAACAAAAAAATGGGTGTAAAAATGTTTCATTTTGAACTTTAGTTGTAAGAAAGATTTTATGACCTGAAATGCTTCTTGAAAGTAAGCTGTGCTTATGATTATAAAAGAAATTAAAGCTCAATTAATAGTTTCTGCTGTTTCATATAGATACTTCAAAATGTTGATCCAAGAAATGGATCTCAGATTAGACCTTGGCTTTCTCTTTGCTCTGGCTGACCTTTTTACAGAAGCTGAGGTGACTGAAAAACTCGAGGTAAGAAAAATGATTATTGCCATTTGGGGCACTGGGGAGAGCAGAGAGAGTAAATCAGTGGTATTTACTGTGTGCCTACTGTGTGCTGAGCACTGGGCTAAGCGCTTGGAAGAGTACACCACGACAGATTGGATAGGCGTGATCCCTGCCCACAAGGAGCTTACAGTCTTCAGTGGGAGACAGACATTAAAATAGATTACAGAGAGGGGAAATAGAGAAGAGTAAAAGAATATTTACATAAGTACTGTGGCGCTGGGATGAATAGGCACCTAACTCTCAAGGTTGAGTTCCCATAGATCAGCATTGCAGATCCTATCTGACTGCTTATCACCAATCAATCAATCAATCAATCAATTGTATTTATTGAGCACTTACTGTGTGCAGAGCACTGTACTAAGCGCTTGGGAAGTACAAGTTGGCAACATATAGAGACAGTCCCTACCCAACAGTGAGCTCACAGTCTAAAAGGGGGAGACAGAGAACAAAACCAAACATACTAACAAAATAAAATAAATATAATAGAAGCCAGCCAAGGAAAAGCTGTTAAGATGGCACAGTAAATATTCCTGATTTACTAGAGCCTGAATTGCCGATCACACAAGGCTGCTGGCCCTGCCAATTGGCATGTTCCAGCTAGACCCCCTTAATGCGTCTCGGGAGCCTGCGATACCCTTGGACTTCTGGCTGCATCTTTGTGAGTCTGAACATTAATGAGAGCAGGGGACGGATCCAGTAATGACAGGGATTTGGACTTTAGAGTCAACAACTACAGCAGTGAAAAGCTACAGCCCCAAACAGGCACATGTATAAATATATGTTTACATAGAAGAGATATTTTGGATAGCTTTTACCTTGACCAGGTATTTGATTTACAGTACATCAAGAATAAGATATAATTTTTACTCTTGCAAAAATGTTTCTGTAGGTTGAGCTTTTCAGAAAGGACATTGAGTTTTTCCAGGAAGAATTCAAGACAATCCAGTTAACAGACACCTCACAAGTCAGTCTGTATGAATACTTTCATATCTCTCCTATCAAGGTATGTAGAAATAAAATTACTTAGGTTTATCTAATTTTTGATCATCTAATTATTAGTAAAATAATTTTAGTACAGAAGCACATTATTTGCTTCCATTAAAATCTGGAGTTATAAATTATAACATATTCTAGAAGTGTACAATAATTGTGCTTATATTTTCTTTAGATTTATATTGTTAAATATTCATATCAGTCAATCAGTGGTATTTGTTGAGTGCTTACTGTATGCAGAGCACTGTACTGAGCCCTTGGAAAAGTACAGTTCTACCAACTGTACAGAGTTGGTAGACATGATGCCTGCCCATAAATAGTTTATAGGGAGGGACTATTTTAATAGTAAATTTCACAATAATTGAGACTCGATTCAACCACTCTTGGGTCACTTACATCCAGCGGACTTCTAGCTGGCAAACTTAGCAAATCTTGTGCTTAAAATTACTTTCAAATCATTAAGCACATAAAAATGATTAGCTGGCCTTTAAGAATAGAAAATGAGTATGTCCTTGTTAAATGTACTTTTCTTTTTAAGCTATGATAATTTTCATAATTTAAATAAGTAACTTCTGGGTTTGTTAAAATTTCATCCTATCCCGTCTGGACTGCTGTATCAGCCTTCTCTCTGATCTCCCATCCTCATGTCTCTCCCCACTTCAATCCATACTTCATGCTGCTGCCCGGATTGTCTTTGTCCAGAAACGCTCTGGGCATGTTACTCCCCTCCTCAAAAATCTCCAGTGGCTACCAATCAATCTGCGCATCAGGCAGAAACTCCTCACCCTCGGCTTCAAGGTTCTCCATCACCTCGCCCCCTCCTACCTCACCTCCCTTCTCTCCTTCTACAGCCCAGCCCGCACCCTCCGCTCCTCTGCCGCTAATCTCCTCACCGTGCCTCGTTCTTGCCTGTCCCGCCATTGACCCCCGGCCCATGTCATCCCCCTGGCCTGGAATGCCCTCCCTCTGCCCATCCGCCAAGCTAGCTCTCTTCCTCCCTTCAAGGCCCTACTAAGAGCTCCCCTCCTCCAGGAGGCCTTCCCAGACTGAGCCCCTTCCTTCCTCTCCCCCTCGTCCCCCTCTCCATCCCCCTCATCTTACCTCCTTCCCTTCCCCACAGCACCTGTATATATGTATATATGTTTGTACATATTTATTACTCTATTTATTTATTTTACTTGTACATATCTATTCTATTTATTTTACTTTGTTAGTATGTTTGGTTTTGTTCTCTGTCTCCCCCTTTTAGAATGTGAGCCCGCTGTTGGGTAGGGACTGTCTCTATATGTTGCTAACTTGTACTTCCCAAGCGCTTAGTACAGTGCTCTGCACACAGTAAGCGCTCAATAAATATGATTGATTGTAAATATTTTGCTGAAACTTCTTGCTAGTCAACTTATCAAAAGCACAATTTTCTAATGTTTTCCTGTTGAGCAATATTCAGGTAGGGAACAGTTTTTGTTTGTTTTTCTTTTATGGGCCTGAAGAGAGTGGAAATTCTAGTGGGAGTGGAAATGTCTTTATGCCTGAAACTCAACCAAGTCAACCAGGGCCTAGTTAAGCTTGGGGATGATCTGAGGTGGAGTGGGGTGTCTTGTCTTCCTCTTTCCCTATCTCACTATTCAGTTCCTGCAAGACCCGAGGGACTGTGGTGGTGGTGGGTAGACCGTTGCAGTGCCGTGTTCGTATATATATTGCAATACACTCACACACGCAAATGAGTGTGTTGACCTCACTTCTCTGCAATGTCATATTTCTTCCTGCCTCTAGGATAACTACCAGGAGCTCAACATGTCCCAAGCTGAACTCCTCATCTTCCCTCCCAAACCTTCTCCTCCACCCACCTTTCCTCTCACAGTTGACCACAACACCGTATTTCCTGTCTCACAACCTTGGCACCAAATTCTGTAGGTTCCTCCTCCATGCCATCTCTACGATCTGCCACCTCTCTCTCCACCCAAAGAGCCGCCGAACTGGTCCAGGCACTTGTCATATCTTGGCTTGACTCCTCACTGATCTCTCAGCTTCCAGTCTCTCCTATCTTCAGTCCACCATTCACTCTGCTGCCCAGATCATTTTTCTAAAATGTCATTGTACATTTGTCTCCCCACTTCACAGAATCCTCCAATGCTTGCCCATCCGTTTCCACATCAAACAGAGCATCCTGATCATTGTTTTTAAAGCCCTCTGAGATTACAGCTCCTCCTGGAGGTGTTCCCTAGCTGATTTCTAATCTCCCCGTTTTATATATCCCCCTTTTGCCACCTAAGCCTTTAAGGTATTCACAGTCCTCTCTTGCTCTTCACGTATGAATCTTTATACTCTATTACTTCATCCTTTCTGGACTTTTTCAGTGACTGTGTCCCCCAATAGAGTGAAACCTCCCTGAGGATAGGGATTATGTCCACTAACTCTATTGGAAAGTAGTGTGGCCTAGTGGAAAGAGCATGGGCCTAGGAGTCAGAGGACCTACGTCCTAATCCTGGCTCTGCTATGCCTGCTGTGTGACCTTGGGCAAGTCACTTCACTTCTCTGTGCCTCTGTTACCTCATCTATAAAATAGGGATTAAGACTGGGAGCCCCATGTAGGACAGGGACTGTGTCTAACCGGATTACCTTGTATCTATCCCAGTGCTTAGAACAGTGTTTGATGCATAGTAAGCACTTAACAAATATCATAATTTCTCTTATCATAATTATTATTATTATTGAACTCTCCCAAGTGGTGCACACAATAATATCAATTAATATTGATCCCTGTTTCTTCCCTTGGGTTGCTGGTACTGCTACCCACAGGAAAAATCACCTATTGGCAGATGCAAAGTGCATGTGCAATGGTACTTTCCCGTACAATCAGTCAATGGTTTTTATTGAGCACTTGCTATGTGCAGAGCACTGTACTAAGCTCTTGGGAGAGTACAATATAACAATGTAACAGGTACATTCCCTGCCCACAGTGAGCATACAGTCTAGAGGGGAGGGAGACATTAAATAAGTAAAACTACAGGATAGGTACATAAGTGCTGTGGGGCTGAGGGTGGGGTGAGTAAAGGGTGCAAATCCAAGTGCAATGGCAACACAGAAGAGAGGGGGAGAAGAGGAAATGAGGGCTTAGTTGGGAAAGCCTGTGCGTTTAATAATTGGAATCAATCGATCAATCAATTGTATTTATTGAGCACTTACTGTGTGCAGAGCACTATACTAAGTGCTTGGGAAGTACAAGTTGGCAACATATGGAGACAGTCCCTACCCAACAGTGGGCTCACAGTCTAGAAGGGGGAGACAGAGAACAAAACCAAACATATTAACAAAATAAAATAAATAGAATAGATATGTACGAGTAAAATAAATAAATAAATACAGTAATAAATATGTACAAACATATATACATATATACAGGTACTGTGGGGAAGGGAAGGAGGTAAGGCAGGGGGGATGGAGAGGAGGAGGAGGGGGAGAGGAAGGAGGGGGCTCAGTCTGGGAAGGCCTCCTGGAGGAGGTGAGCTCTCAGTAGGGCCTTGAAGGGAGGAAGACAGCTAGCTTGGCGTATGTGGGGAGGGAGGGCATTCCAGGCCAGGGGGATGACGTGGGCCGGGGGTCGATGGCGGGACGGGCGACAACGAGGCACGGTGAGGAGATTAGCGGCAGAGGAGCGGAGGGTGCGGGCTGGGCTGTAGAAGGAGAGAAGGGAGGTGAGGTAGGAGGGGGCGAGGTGATGGAGAGCATTGAAGCCGAGGGTGAGGAGTTTCTGCCTGATGTGCAGATTGATTGGTAGCCACTGGAGATTTTTGAGGAGGGGAGTAACATGCCCAGAGCGTTTCTGGACAAAGACAATCCGGGCAGCGCCGTGAAGTATGGATTGAAGTGGGGAGAGACAAGAGGATGGGAGATCAGAGAGGAGTCCAGACGGGACAGGATGAGAGCTTGAATGAGCAGGGTAGCGGTTTGGATGGAGAGGAAAGGGCGGATCTTGGCAATGTTGCAGAGCTGAGACCAGCAGGTTTTGGTGACAGCTTGGATGTGAGGGGTGAACGAGAGAGCGGAGTCGAGTATGACACCAAGGTTGCGGGCCTGTGACACGGGAAGGATGGTAGTACCGTCAACAGTGATGGGAAAGTCAGGGAGAGGGCAGGGTTTGGGAGGGAAGACAAGGAGTTCAGTCTTGGACATGTTGAGTTTTAGGTGGCGGGCAGACGTCCAGATGGAGATGTCCTGAAGGCAGGAGGAGATGTGAGCCTGGAGGGAGGGGGAGAGAGCAGGGGCAGAGATGTAGATTTGGGTGTCATCAGCGTAGAGATGATAGTTGAAGCCGTGGGAGCGAATGAGGTCACCAAGGGAGTGAGTGTAGATCGAGAACAGAAGGGGACCAAGAACTGAACCTTGAGGAACTCCCACATTAAGGGGATGGGGGGGGGGGGGGGGGGGGGGAGCCTGCAAAAGAGACTGAGAATGAACAACCGGAGAGATAAGAGGAGAATCAGGAGAGGACAGAGTCTGTGAAGCCAAGGTTGGATAGCGTGTTGAGGAGAAGGGGGTGGTCCACAGTGTCGAAGGCAGCTGAGAGGTCGAGGAGGATTAGGATAGAGTAGGAGCCGTTGGATTTGGCAAGCAGGAGGTCATTGGTGACCTTTGAGAGGGCGGTTTCCGTGGAATGTAGGGGACGGAAGCCAGACTGGAGGGGGTCGAGGAGAGAGTTGGTGTTGAGGAATTCGAGGCAGCACGTGGAGATGACTCGTTCAAGGAGTTTGGAAAGGAATGGTAGGAGGGAGATGGGGCAATAACTAGAAGGTGAGGTGGGGTCAAGAGAGGGTTTTTTTAGGATGGGAGAGACATGGGCATGTTTGAAGGCAGAGGGGAAGGAACCAGTGGAGAGTGAGTGGTTGAAGATGGAAGTTAAGGAGGGGAGAAGGGACGGAGCGAGAGATTTCATGAGATGAGAGGGAATGGGGTCAGAAGCACAGGTGGCCGGAGTAGCACTTGAGAGGAGGGAGGAGAGCTCCTCTGAGGATACTGCTGGGAAGGATTGGAGAGTAGCAGAGAGTGTTGAGAGCTGGGGGGTTGGAGAAGCTGGGGGAGTGAGTTTGGGGAGGTCAGACCTGATGGATTTAATTTTATTAATGAAGTAGGAGGCCAGATCGTTGGGGGTGAGGGAAGGAGGAGGGGGGAGGGAACTGGGGGCCTGAGAAGGAAGTTGAATGTACGGAAGAGCTGACGGGGAGATGGGCATGGGTGTCAATAAGGGAGGAGAAATAGTTTTGTCTGGCAGAGGAGAGGGCTGAGTTAAGGCAGGAAAGGATAAACTTGAAGTGAACGAGGTTGACATGGTGTTTAGACTTTCGCCAGCAGCGTTCGGCAGCTCGAGCATAAGAGCGAAGGAGGCGGACAGTGGCAGTGATCCATGGCTGCGGGTTAGTGGTACGAGAGCGGCGAAGGGAAAGGGGAGCGAGTGAGGCTAGCTGAGTAGAAAGGGTAGAGTTGAGAGCAGCAATCTGATCATCAAGATTGGGTAGAGAGGAGAGGGAGGCAAGGTGGGGTGTGAGGCGCTCAGAAAGATGGGTGGGGTCAAGAGAGTGGAGATCTCTGTGAGGGAATAATATGGATTTACAAGGGAAAGGAGTGTGAGTGAGGAGGCAGGTGAGAAGATTATGATCAGAGAGAGGGATTTCAGAGTTGGTGAGGGTGGACACAGTGCAGCGGTAGGAGATGATGAGGTTGAGGGTATGACCAATTTGGTGAGTGGGCGAGGTGGGGTGGAGCAAGAGGTTGGCAGCGTCAAGGAGAGATAGAAGGCGGGCAGCAGAGGAGTCACCAGGGATATCCATGTGGATATTGAAGTCTCCGAGGATCAGAGTGGGCATGGAAAAGGAGAGAAGGAAGGTGAGGAAAGGGTCAAAATCGTTAAAGAAGTTGGAGGTGGGGCCAGGGGACGGTAGATGAAGGCTACAAGAATCTGGAGGGGGTGGTAGAGGCGAATAATGTGGACTTCAAAGGAAGGGAAGGAAAGGGAAGGGGGAGGAGGAATAGTGCGAAAGCGACATTGGGGGGCAGGAAACCGACGCCTCCTCCTTTTCCGGTGAGTCTGGGGGAGTGGGAAAAAAAGAGGCCTCCACTGGAGAGAGCAGCAGAAGAGATCGTGTCGTCCGGAGACAACCATGTTTCAGTTAGGGCGAGGAGGAGTAGAGAGCTGGAAAGGAATAGGTCCAGGATGAAAGGGATCTTACCTATAACGGAGCAGGGGTTCCAGAGGCCACACTTGGCAGTAGCTGTCGAGGGAGGGGAGGGAGGGGGAAGGGTGCGAGGGCTGGGGAGGGTTTGGATTGGGATGAGTTGTCAGGGGCCTAGGCGGGGAGAGTGAGAAGAGGGATGGCGATGGGAAAGGAGAACTGGGATGGGGTGGGGGTGGGGAGGAGGGGAGGGAGGGGGCTGGGAGGGAGGAGTGGAGGATTGGCGCTGGTACAGAGGGATCCTTGGTAGGGGGTGTGGGGGAGTGGTCTTGGTGGGGGAGAGGGAGGGAAAAAGCTGGGTGGGAGAGTGGAAGGGGAAGGTGAGGAATGGGAATGGCAGTTGGGAGCAAGGGAATTGAAAGTTTATGGTGAGGTCTGCAGGGCAAGTGACAGTACAGCGGGAGGTTAACAATTGAGATGCAGAAGCGATAAAACAGTAGTAATGATATAAATAGGTGATGGCATCACAGAGGGTAGTTAACGATTAACATGCTATGGCAATAATAAAATTGGCAGATAATGATGTCACAGAGAGCAGATACAAACTATTATGTGCTGGAGTAGGGTGGACCTGTTAAGGGGGTTCAGGGAGCAGAGATACCTGGGGAGAGGAGTGAACAGCCACATAGCATGGGAGGGCTGAGTAGGTGCGAATGAGGTTGTCGTTACTGTAACTTGGTGATAACAAGGGCCTTTTTCCCGGGGAAGTTGAGGGGGGAGAGTCAGTCAGGTCCGGATCGGGAAGGGGGGTATTGGGGGCACTTTAAGGAAGGTTGCTTAAGTGGGGGGGGGGGGGGGGCGGGGGGGGGGCGGGGGTTGGAAGCAGGGGGCGTCTATAGGGGCGCTCTGAGGAGAGGATCCTTCCAGGAGCAGCGGGGACCACGCGGTGTGATGGCGGGCGGGCCTCTCAGGAACGGAGTCCCGGGTGTCTATGGCGGTGCTCTGAGGAGAGGATCCTTCCGGGAGCAGGAAAGGACCAGGCCCTCTTTCTGTCTGGTCATGTAGCTTCATCCAGCTCTACATCCAGTGTTGGTACTTAAGTGGAAGAGGGGCCAGGCAGCTAAAGCTTTTTACGTTTTCACCCACTGCTGGCCTCTAGTTGCACCTGGAACTAGCTACAAATAGAGAATAGAGCACAGTAAATGGAAAAAGTTAATTATATTTGCGAACATACCAAAAGGTGTATGTGTGTAATACCAATATATTCTAAATTGGCTCTGTGGTCTTACTCAAATCCAGATCATCTGAGGATGTAATGAATTTGCAGGATAAACTTTGATCAATTTAATATGGGATAGTATGAATCTCTCAGAAAAGCCTAACAATGGTATTTGAATTTATCACCACAACGGATGGGACCGATGTATCAAGCAAGAATTTTTTTATGTAAATGAAAAGTCAGATGAGTTTATAGTGCATATATATATACATATATATGTATATATATGCAAATGCTGAAGACCTTTTCAGTGTATAGCTTGAGAAAAGAGGCCATCATTGCCTTGTCTTAAAGCTGACTTGGATATATGTTATGAGATTAATTTGAGATGTGTTTGTGCATGTTTTAAAGTCTGTTCAGATTTTTTAAAGACATTCACAAATTGTTCCAAGAAAAATGCTTTTATTTACTTTTGACCTTTTCTTTAGTTGCATTTCAGTGTTTCCTTCAGGTTGGGTGGAGAGGAAACCGTCAAAGATGAAAGGCAGGGAAGACTGATACCAGTGAATTCTGTGAACATCCTGTTGAAGAGTATTGGTGCAACTCTTACAGATGTACAAGATGTAGTGTTCAAGTAGGTTCAATCAATGAACTGGTAATGAGATTAAGTACCTGATTCTCCCTTCAGTTACCGTGTACGATCTTTGTGGTGGGGGAGCGTGTTGGTTCTTTTTTGCAGTTTTGTGCGTTGCACCAAGTGGACGCTGTGGCCGGGGAATGTTTTTTTAAATTGTTGTATCACACTCTCCCAAGCACTTAGACTGTTATCTCATTGTGGACAGGGAGGGAATGTGTCTGTTTTGTTGTTATATTGTACTCTCCCAAGTGCTTAGTAAAGTGCTTTGCACACAGCAAGTGCTCAATAAATACAATTGAATGATAGAACGCTCTGCACACAGTAAGCGCTCAATAAATGCAATTGACTGATTAATCCTTTTGCTATTACTTCAGGTCAGTTATGTTTGACCACCCAGAGGATGCTTGTCATTCTATTACATGGTCTGAGTGAGGGTAAAAGAATATAGGAAGGGCATAATCCCTGTCCTTGGACAACTTAGTCTACTTAAAAGTAGTGAAACGTGCAGCTAAGTCCAGGTTAGTTTAGAGAAAGGTAAAATATGTTGCCTTAAAGAAGCACAGTACAGTTGATAATGTGCCCCATGTGGGGCACATTAATTAATTAATATAATATTATTATTGTTATCATTGCCACGAAGTGGTCAGGAAACCAGGAAGAATGAATGGGGTGTTGTGTGGCATCTGGGGAGAGGGAGGATGTTCCAACCTTAGGACCCAGCAGAAGTGACTATGCAAAGATGGGCATGGGAGGAGATATGGGACACTCTGGGAAAATGATCAAACTTGTGTAGCAGGAATGGGAAATGGTATGGCTGAAGATGAGCAGCAAATTGGGGCAGAGAGTTAAGTGGAGGGATACAGTCAGGAATTAGAATTTGAGAAGAACAGTGATGAGGAGTGTCGAGAATGTTTGACAGGAGGATATTGGTGTGTTCGGAAAGTGACATCCTTTTAAGGGGCAGTGAATGCAAGGGGGAAACTAGAGAGAAAGGATTCATAGTATTTAAGGCAAGAGCCGACTAGGTTGTGGATGAAGAAAAAGAAGTGAGCAGAGAGGGTGAAAGGTGGGGGTGGTGATCTAGGACAATAACCGACCAGAAAAGTAAGGCACAGAATAGCAAAGGGTCCAAAATAAGTCCCAGGTTTCTGAATTTTTTTGAGAGACAGGCAAATGAGTAGGATATCCAACTTAGGCAAATTGCATAGGGGGAAGGGGTTTTAGCAGAGGGGTTAAATGTGCTTGAAATGACTAATGTGGCTTTCAATTTCTCCATATAACTCGCTTCTTTTTTCAGGCTGGCTTTCTTTGAACTTAACTATCAGTTCCACACTAGCCCCCAATTACAGTATGAGGTTATAAAGCACTATTCTAAACAGGTTAGTATGATGTCTTTGCACAGGGGAAGGGGTGTACATTGATTTATAGCTGTGCAGATGAGTAGAAAAAGTCATCCTTGTGGTTGGAGTTATGGATTGGAAATTGGAATCCTGGGTTCAGTTTCTTTCTTTGTCACTGACTTGTTTAAAACTAGAAAAGTCATTGACCTCTCTGACCTAAAATTTTGATACTAAAATGAACATGTGAATTTTTGGTACCTAGCCATCTCAGAGCAGAGATGAAATGCTAAATTTGAATGAAACATTTTCTTCAGATCCTTACATGGTTTTCCTTCAGCCAAAGCCCTGCATTTTGCTGCATTACTTATTAAGCACGTTTTTCCACTGCAAAAAGAAAGGTCTTTCTAAAAAGACTAGCAGAAAGACCCATGAGAAAGTGAAAAGAAATGTAGTAGACTGCAGAGTTTTACAAGCTTTGTTAAAGAAACTGTACCTTTGGAGCCTTGGGGTACCACCTGAAGTTAAATATGGAGGTGACTGTAAATAGGTCCATTGGTTGGTATATGTTTGGAGAAAAGTTAAGCCCCATGAGAGTATAAAAATGGAAGGCTTGAGCCAAAAATAGCTTTAATAACCTAAGTGAATATTGAGGCAGTATCATCATCATTAATGACTCTGTCTTTATTTTAGGCCATTAGACAAATGTATGTCCTTCTTCTTGGCCTCGATGTATTAGGAAATCCATATGGGTTAATTAGAGATTTCTCTGAAGGAGTGGAAGCATTCTTCTATGAACCATATCAGGTAAACTGATCGCTCTTGCTTTGTGGGAAATATAATATTAAATTTCTCCCTAATCAAGATGTTCTCATTAAAAACCTTCATTGCAATTGGGTCCCTGGCAGCACTGAATCGTAAGCATTTGGCAGCGTTTGGAAAAATGCCTTATCCCAAGTTGAGAGAGCCAACAAAGCTGTATAAGCTGTATTGAATACCTTGGGAAGATCAACTCACCTATTTGAATGTGAGATAGAGCAACTGAGAGCACATTTACTATTATCTGATGATTCAGAGTCTGAAATTATTTCACTTGGTTGATAAAAAAAAAAAGATCATTTTTCCATTTTGTCTTTACTGTGTTCATGTTTAGCCACCATTTAAGATACATTTCCCTTTTTTGCTACCAAAAAGAAATCTCTTCTGACTTGCTTTTTCAACTCCACTGATTGAAATTTCTCCATCCTTCATATATCAAACTCTTTGTACCTATAGATGCAGGCAAATTTCCCTTCAGTGCTGCCTTAAAATATGAAATGCAATTTATTAGCCCCAACATTGATTATCCTATTGACCTCCATTAATGTAAATGTATTCCTTTAGGGTTCTATCAATCAAATCCATGTCTCTCCACCATATCTCTCCACATGCATACTTCTAAATTAATATTCCCCAGTCAAAGCACTCATATTTTCATGGTACGTGTTAAGCATTTACTGTGTCCCAGGCACTGTACCAAACGCTGGAGTAGATACAAGGTAATCAGGTTGGACACAGTCCCTGTCTCACATGGGGTTTACAGTCTAAATTAGAAGGAGGAGGATTTAATCTCCATTTTACAGATTAGAACCCTGGTACATAAAGCACTGTCTGACTGTGGTGGCTCACGTAGGGCAAAATCACCACCGGTAATCCCACTCCTTAACCCCTGGAACGTGTTATGTGCAGGGGGAGAGGGGTGTGTGCCCTTGAGAAGCAGCGCTGCTTAGTGGAAAGAGCACGGACTTGGGAGTCAGAGGTCATGGGTTCTAATCCCGGCTCTGCCACTTGTCAGCTGTGCAACCTTGGGCAAGTCACTTAATTTCTCTGTACCTCAGTTACCTCATCTATCAAATGGGGATAAAGATTGTGAGTCCCACCTGATTACCTTGTAGAACACTGCTTGGCACATAGTATGCACTTAACAAATACCAACATAATAATTATTATTATTATTCAACTTAGTAAACACCCAGTATTTCAGAAGACAACCTATGTGGTTGGAAGATGGCCTTTTCTCTTCCTTACCCAAAGGGAGAATGGGCTTGATCATATTAGCATGAGAGCACGAACTGGGAGCACTGGCCTAGGGGGTCAGAGGACCTGGCTTCTCATGCAGTGGCCTGCTTTTTCTGCTGTAAAGAGACTCTAAGTTGATTATTCCCCTGACTAAATGTAAAGTTTGCTTTCTCATTCATAAATCTCACTGTGATTTTTTTTTCCTCCTTCCGATTTGCCACATGAATGTATGGCAGTGATCTTTCCCCTAAGAGTACTATTTCCCCTTGAGGCTGTCCATGCTTACTTTTGAGACACTGCTTTTAGAGCAGCTTCTGTAGTGCATAACGTTTGCTCGAGGGTCTCTCCTTTTTATTTCTTCTTGAATTCAGACCTCTCAAACTTTTCCCCCAAGTATTTTGGGAGTTGGTCAATTTAAATTAATTTCAGTATTCCAAATTGTTTTAATCATTGGAGTTTTTAAGTCAAAATTGCATTTATCCTTTGCATTCCTGTGATCCTTTTAGGGAGCCATCCAGGGTCCTGAAGAGTTTATAGAGGGAATGGCAATAGGACTTAAGGCTCTAGTAGGGGGAGCTGTTGGTAAGCAAATATGTATTTTCTTTACAATGCAAATTTATGCTAGCCAGTTAATAATGGGTATGTAGTAATGTTGCATGTAAAAATTCTCCAACCTCTAATAGGTGGCCTTGCTGGGGCAGCATCGAGAATCACTAGTGCAATGGCCAAAGGGGTAGCAGCAATAACAATGGATGAAGACTACCAACAGAAGAGACGAGAAAACATGAATACAAAACCAGCTGGCATCAGAGAAGGCATCACTCGAGGAGGAAAAGGCTTAGTAACTGTAAGAAAGATCCCCGGGGATATAATTTAACTTTTCTGTGGTTCAAGTGCAAGGCAAGCACTTAGTACAGTGTTCTGCATACAGTAAGCACTTGATAAATACGATTGAATGAATGAATGAAAGCTTAGATGATACATTAATGAATTTCCTACTTCTCAGAATTGGTGTGAAGGCTAATGAATGTTAGAATTTCTAATATACTTTAACAGTCTCTGATGAAAGGAGCTACCAAAATTCAGTCTTTGTGTGTATGTATGTGCAAAGAGAAAGCTAGCCGAGTTAGGAGCAGCGAAGCAGAGAGGCAGTGTAACTCAGTGGAAAGATCACGGGCTTTGGAGTCAGAGGTCATGGGTTCAAATCCTGGCTCCGCCAATTGTCAGCTGTGTGACTTTGGGCAAGTCACTTAACTTCTCTGTGCCACAGTTACGTCATCTGTAAAATGGGGATTAAGACTGTGAGCCCCCTGTGGGACAACCTGATCATCTTGTAACTTCTCCAGAGCTTAGAACAGTGCTTTGCTCATAGTAAGTGCTTAATAATGCTATCATTATTATCAGGAGCATGAATTCTTTGAATCACGGAGATCTGTGTCTAGAAAGCTGATATATTGATTTGTTCTGATGACAGTAACTAGAGAACTGAACTCTGTAGGTGTGGGGGCCCGGGCTTAGCATCTGTAAACAGCATCTAAGACTCCTTTTTTCACAACCTGTGGTAATTATAATGCTGGTATTTAAGCGATTACTGTGTGTCAAGAACTGCTCTAAGTGTTGGGGTAGATGATACAAGATGATCAGGTCGGACAGAGTCCCTGTCTCTCACTGGGCCCACAGTCTAAGTAGGAGGGAGAATGGGTATTGAGTCCCCATTTTGCAGATTAGGTAACTGAGGCCCAGAGAAGTGAAGTGGCTTGCCCCAGGTCACACAGCAGGCAAATAGCAGATTAGAAGCCAGGTCCTCGGACTCCCAGGCCCGTGCTCTCTCCATTAGGCCACACTTCCAGCTTATAGTGATGCAGCGGTGGTGATACAGCTGTTCGGCAACGGACGAAAGTCACAGCTGCCACCTACCAGTTCTTGGCCAGTGTGTCTTCCACCTCCATTGTAAATTCCAGATTCCCACTTGCTGTAAATACTTCTTATGCAATACTACCCAAAGTTGCTGAATGAAGAATTTTGTGAGAGGAACAACTGGGGATGTGTAGTGTGTGATCAGTGAGCATTTCGGAATTTTCAACGACTTCTCTCTCTCTCCTCTTTATGGAATTTTGGTTTTAAGACAATGGGCCTGGGAGGAAGAGAGAATGTATTAGTCACGTTCAGATATGCATTGCACTTCATGACATTTGTTTGAGAACACTTTTGTAAATATGCCATTGGGCTTTTCTTCTAGGGCTTTGTAAGTGGCATAACGGGATTAGTGACAAAACCCGTCAAAGGCAAGTATACTAATTAATTCAATTGAGTCTTAATGAGTTTCCAAGCTTGTATTCATACGAACCCTTTACCTTGTTCTTTCTAGGAGCCCAGAAAGGAGGAGCATCTGGTTTCTTCAAAGGTGTTGGAAAAGGCTTAGTAGGAGCAGTGGCAAGGCCGACTGGAGGACTTATAGACATGGCGAGTAGCACCTTTCAGGGAATTAAAAGGTAAATACTAGGGTTAATTAGCCGGAGGCTTACATAAAACAACTCTGCTTGCCAGGTGAAGCAGTACGTTGTGTCAGACTGCTCCTACTATTCCTGTCCTCACTTGTGTGTCATTTCTTTGAAGCGTCAGCAGACCTTCTGCTGTGGAACTCCCAACAGTGTGCAGTGCCCTCTCATTTACTAAAACCTCGCAGTGTCCTAGACTTGTGCTTAGGGATTTTTGCTTCCCTTGATACATCCCCTAATATTGAATTTAAATAATTTGGAGGATTTGTTGCCCAAAAATTTAGGGATCATTTTTTTTTTTTCAAAAATGTCAGTTTATGCTAAACCCCAGTCTTACTAAAAAGATTATCTTCACCTTCATCTATTTTTTTTAATGGAACCTGAATGGAGTAGACCCCATGTTGCTAGATGTGAGTAATTATTGTGTCCCCAATCTAGAAAGAATTTTACAGTCAGAATTATGAGTCTCTGCTTTTCTCACAATCATGGGACTTTGTTGTCAGAATGGCAGGAACTCACGATTTCAACCATAAATTTCATTCATGTATTTGTTCTTCTGAAAATTGACATCCATATATTTACGGTGTGCAGGGTATATGTGCCGTGTGCTTCTGTTTCCAAGTACTCAGTGCAGTAATAATAATGGTGGTGGTATTAAGTCCTTACTGTGTACTAAGCACTGGAGTAAATACAAGATAATCAGATCAGATACAGTCCCTTTCCTACAGACCCACTTCACTGTCTAAATTGGAGGGCGAATAGAGAGCTAGAGGGGCGAGAGTTCCAGTTCCTCAGTTGCCTCTTTGGGTCCACCACTCACTGGTAGGGACAGGACCCTAAATGTTGCAGGACCCAGATCAGTTGCCCCCAAATGTCACAACACAGGAATGGTCCTGTGTATGTAGTTATTTGAAAACTTGAGAGGGCTTTTGATAGGGAATGACTTTTAATTGTCCTTTTCAGACTTAAATGCAATGCTGTCACAAACACTATCTTTATCATAATCCTTACTTCCATTTCTTTTGTAAAGCATTCAGGATCTTTACTGATTAGCCACAAAAACATTTAGTCATGTTGGTTTCCAAGTCTGACTTGTCTGAAAGAGGACGACTATTGTGCTTTGTTACATGGATATTTTTAGGAATAGAACAAATCATGCCAAGAGCCAAAGCATAGTACTTGATTGGATTGTGAAAAGCAATTTACCAAAAGTGTGTGAAAAGCAAAAATAGAGAACCTAAAATATATTTGCATTTAAATGAAAGCTCATTTTAAACAAAGAAAACATTCTGTCAACGCCGCGATTTTAATTTTGATGTTTTAATCCCACTAATGCCTTTTTGAATTCTACCATTCAGGTTCATAAAATAATAGTTTTGTCACATTAGAGTAGTATAGTGAGGACTTACCAAGTTTTGTAGAAAACTCTACCAATCATAATCATTTTGACAGTATAATTTTTCTGGTTGCTAAGCGTAGGCTATTTTAAATCTACTGTGGGGAGAAAGCCTCTTGCTATTACATTTCCATGGATATTGGCTTTATCTTTAGTACTAAAATGATTTAAGCCCTACTAAAGTCAGTTTTCCTCCAGGAAACCTTCCCTGACTAGTTTTTCATCTCCCCATCCCACTCTCCTTCTCTTCTGCATCACCTGTGCACTTGGGTCTGTACCCCCTAGGCACTTTGAAACTCAGGCCACCCCCTCAGCACTTAATGATGGCATTTATTAGGTGCTTACTATGTGCAAAGCACTGTTCTAAGCGCTGGGGAGGTTACAAGGTGATCAGGTTGTCCCATGGAGGGCTCACAGTCTTCATCCCCATTTTACAGATGAGGGAACTGAGGCACAGAGAAGTTGTGACTTGCCCAAAGTCACACAGCTGACAGTTGGTGGAGCCGGAATTTGAACCCATGACCTCTGACTCCAAAGCCTGTGCTCTTTCCGTTGAGCCACGCTGCTTCTCTTATGCATCAATCAGTCGTATTTATTGAGTGCTTTCTGTGTGCAGAGCAATTGGGAGAGTACAGTATAGCAGAGTTGGTAGACATGTTCTCTGCTTACAGTGAGCTTACTGTCGTGAGGGGGAGACAGATATTAATAAAAAAATTATGGCTATGTATGTATATAAGTGCTAAGGGTGTAAATCCAAATGCAAGGGCTTCCCCTCTCTGAAATTTATATTAATGCCTGTCTCTCCCACCAGATTATAAACTCCTTCAGGGCAGAGATCAGGTCTAGCAACTGTAGTGTACTTTTACCGTGCATTGATCGATCGACTCAGGGAAGGTCTGTTAATCCCAGCTTGTATCTGCCTTTTCCCCCAGAGCTACAGAAAGTTATGAGGATGTGGAGAGTCTACGACCTCCTAGGTTCCTTGATGAGGATGGAGTTATCAGACCATTCAGGCTCAGAGATGGTACTGGAAATCAGATATTACAGGTGAATGAAATGCATTATAAATTTAAGGGGATTTGGGTGTGTGTTTAAAATTAAAATGAAGGAGTTTAATTGAATTTGTTTTAATGTTTATACATTATAAAATAAGTGATTTTTTTTTTTTTTTACCAGCATCAGTTATATCCTGTGTAAGATAAAGGCATGTCTCTAAGACATGTCTACTATTTAAGGAATCCTTATTCACTGTAAGGTCTTCTTTTCTTTATTACAGGTGTCACAGTTTGATTTGAGCAGTTAATTCATGACTTTACAAATGAAAGCCAACAGTAGATTTTTATAGCAACAGTTGTGCATGGTGTGAAAGTTTTAAGATTAGAATAATTTAAATAAAATGAAAAGTTTTTGAAAGGGTAATTTTGTTTGAGTACAGATGTCTTTCTACAGTAGTATTTTAGTTTTACATAGGATAAACCAAACATATTTGCATCTATGCGATAGATTTGATAGCCAAGGTGTCCTTTGCATCTTTCTGAATAGACAACATTTATTTTACAATATCCGTTTACTCTTTTGGGAATCTTCTGGTTTTCCAGTAAATCAACTATATCCCCACGGCGACTTAGATATAATTTGTAGAAGAGATCTTGCAATGGGTTCTGATGGATACAGTTAAAATTAATGTGAGTGAGAAACTTCCCAGATGTCTTAGATATTCCAATATTTTTGGGAACATGCTGTTAAGTCGTCCGTCCTTGTGTGTTCACAGAATATTGGGTTGTGAAATCGCAGGTGAATTTGCACTTAATAGTTTCATACTACGATTCTGCCTTGCAATGGAGGCATCTTTTCTACCATGGAGGCCGCCCTTGCAGTGTAGACAACTCCATAGAATTCTTCTCTTTTTTTTCATTCCTCCTCGAATGGGCTTTTGAAAGGTGGATTTTGGATAATGGATACCAGACTATAGCAGCTTTAAGTAGTTCTGGTATTGTGAATCTATGCCACCAAAAGGAGTCCTTATCTAAAAATTGCTGTTTCTGTTTTTGTCCCTTTGAATATGTTTTTGTTGAAATACCCTATAGAAGTGCCATTCTCACTCATGGCCTTGTGTTACAAAATGCCATTTTTAAGATTTTATTTTACAAAAGTAAAATAAAAATATGGCACTTGAAGAACATGTATAATTTAATTAAAGAGCGCATGGGAAATGGGGTTTACAACTTGGTCAACTTTCACCACCAAAGGCTTCTGAAGTTTGAAGTTTGCTATTTCAGGCAGTTTGCCCTTCACAGGCCACCATTTTGAGCAGAGGGGTGTGTAACGGTTTTCCAGCTTGAAAATCATTTTGAAATGGGTTTAGCTTCCTCCAGAGTCTGGGCACTGCAGTGCGAGTTGCGTGATGAGAATGTTTCCTTCATGCTTTGGTGCTCGGGGATCTGTGAAATGTGGTGTGGGCATAAGTTGAAGAGAAAGCTGGGATCAGGGACGAAGGTAGCCGGGGTGGGGAAAGCTAGCAGGGCAGAAGTGCAATTGGGAATAACCTCCACTTGGAGCTCCCGAAACTGTAGACCCCCCCTCCAGGAAGCGGAGGAGCCAAACCAAACTGTTCCCGCTCTGCAACAGGCACTGATCAAGTGGTTTCAGACCACTGAGAATAACAACACGCCAAGGAAACTAACAGAGCAGATCTATCACTTGTGGTTTTATCCCTACCCGAGTAATGTTACCCATCTGGTGCTCCTCTATCCCTTGTTTGACCAACATTTGCATATAATCTAGCATAATTTCCACTTATACCAATGTTAGTTCACCGTTTCTGGAAGCTACAAAAACAATTTTTTGAGGCAATTCTAATTTTAAGCAAAGGGATGCTACTAAAAGAGATTCTGCTGAGGTAGAGCTTTCATGAACCACCTCATACACTTGAGATCCTCCATGTGCCTTGTCAGAATTCCTGTTGTAATCGCAAAGCCAAAGAAATCCCTCTTGCACTACTTAAAGGTGTTTTTTGCAAGTTTTGAACTTTCATAGATGAAGCATTTATGTGTGGTTTATTAGTTAGGCTGGGTTTTTCTAATCAATTACATGTTTACATAATTACAAAATAC
Organism: Tachyglossus aculeatus; assembly: GCF_015852505.1. Lineage (NCBI taxonomy): Eukaryota > Metazoa > Chordata > Mammalia > Monotremata > Tachyglossidae > Tachyglossus > Tachyglossus aculeatus. The sequence goes on along the minus strand of NC_052098.1, from coordinate 7,483,391 downwards.
ATCAAAGCTCCAAGTATAAGCTTGACATAATGTAAGCAGTAGCACCAAATATGGTTCTAAACAACAACAATGGTGCTGGCATTTTGTTCTTCTTTCTTGTCATATTTTTAGGATTACCATTTGAAAATTCTTAAAAATGTCTCTTAATACTTGTACTTTGAAAGAGAAGGCTACAGGTGTGAGAATTTAGCAGTAAGGTATTTTTCAATCAGTGGTATTTATTGAGTGATTTCTGTGTGCAGAGCACTGTACTAAGCCCCTGGGACAGTGCAGTACAATAGAGATGGTAGACCCAATCCCTGCCCTTGAGAAGCTTTCTTGGTTTGGTCTTAATCCGTGTTGTTTATTGATAATTCCATTAAAATGCCAGTCATATCTTTTTAGGGGTTTCCCCATACTTTTCTGAGATATTCTTATGTGGGTTTGAAAAAAAAATGATCTGAACTTTGCAAGATAATCAGGCAGTTTTTGGAATGTGAAAGAAAGCAAAGGTCTAAATGCTTTTCTAATGTGTGCCTTCTCAGCAGATAATAGCCTTTGATGGAAGATGCCTGACTAGGGTAATAGCCAGTTAAGTATATTTAGCCTGAAATGTGTAATGTTGACTGGGGCTAAGGTTAGAATAGCAAAAACTTAAAGTAAAATGAACAAAACTGTTTTTATCATCTTGCTACTATATATAACTACAAAATATCCAACAAGGAATGCTGCAAATAGCATTCCAAAGCCAGTAACATTTCGTATTTTGTGTGAGTTTTTTAGTATAAGTTTACTGTTTAAACTAACTCATATACTTTTTTTTTTTCTTTATCATGCCTTCAGAAAATTCAGGCCTACAGGGAATGGATTAAGACTCACGATAGTAGTAGTGATGATGACAATTAGTTAGATGTGCGCTATTAAAATGCATGCATCCTTTGCCATTTTTCATTCATTGAATGCATTAGTTGCTACTGTGTGTGGTTGCTAGTAAAACTGCCATAGTTAAATGAGTGAGGATGTTCAATTACATAGTCCCTTTTAAAATTTTTGCAAAAGTAAGAAAATATACTTTCATAATTTAAGCCAATAAACTAGAAAACATCTCTTGTCTAAAGAATAGTGCAATATTTGGCTGTGTTCATAAAAATAAGTTGTTTGTGTTCTCATTTCCATATGCATTCATTTTACTTTAAAATCCTTTTAAGTTACCTCATTTGTTTGAATAATGCCTTTCTTATATAAATGTTTCCAATGTAAACTTTCTGGCTTTATTGTAATACCAGTGTATTAAAAGGAAAGTAAAACAACCCATCAATATATTAGATTTATTTATAATTTCAAAAGTCTGTCTGATTTTTCTCTTATTAAAAATAAACTTGCATCATTTGAAAAAAAAATGAATCTGTTGTTCTGTTCCAACATCATTACTCATAGTGTGTGGAACTACTGTGACATGAAGTCTCCAAGTTTTATCCTAAGAAGTTTAGTGAGAATAATTATTTGGCCTGAGAAAATGGCAAAAAAAAGGGCTGTTTTGTTTTCTCTCTTCATTACCATTTTTCGCCCTGCGCCATGACCTTTTAACATTAATTTTAACTCACATCATTTGGAGATAAAAATTGTGTAAGATCAATTCATCATTTGATAAGATGTTGTTCAGAGAAATGTAAGTTAAGAACCAGGATCCCTTGATTTACATAAAAAGAATGCTCCAGATGGAATGTAGAGAGGGATTTTTAGGCTCTGTTCATTATCATCATCACCATCAATAGTATTTATTGAGGATTTGCTCTGTGCAGACTACAATGTAGTTAGTAGACCTGATCTTTACCCTTCAAGAGCTAAAAATCTAGTGAGAGATACAGACACTAAAATAAATTACAGTTAGGGGGAAGCAGCAGAGTTTAAAGATATGTACGTAAGTGGGGTGAGGGTGGGGTGCGTTTCAAAGTGCTTAGGAGGTACCCACCCAAGTGTGGGGGTGGGAGTCGGGAAGGTGAGAGATTAGTCAGGGAAGGCCTCCTGAGGAGGTGTGGTTTTAGTATGGTTTTGAAGTTGGGGAGAGTAGGGATCTGCCACCTTGGAAAAGATGAAGAGTCTTTATGTTTCGATGCTGAATGCTTTTTGCGTGTTGTTGAAAATTAGGAACTGTCTTTGGATTTAAGTTACTGTATGTCCTGCCCATGTTTGCTCAATGGATGTTAAACGATCACTTTAATTAGGGCTTCAGGCAATAGACAAATATACTTCATATTTTTAGATATTAAAGTGATCTTTAATCATTTAATGTCTGTCTCCCCTCATAGGCTGTAAGCTCCTGGTGGGCAGAAATTTCGTCCACCAACTCTGTTGTATTATCCCAAGCTCTTAGTGCAGTGCACTGCACACAATAAATGCTCAAAAAATACCATTCATTGATCTTTAGCTTTTTGATCGAGAGAAAAGCAAAGTCAGCAATTTCGTGATTGAACTGGACACATGCTGCAGTTCAGGCTACGTATTCTGATCATGTTTTTAATGGTCAAGTCTTAGAAGCTGTCCTTTGTTTGGTGTGCCTTGAAAATGGGCCTTTTGGGATTTTTTTTTAACACAGAATTGATCAGTTGATCAATAGTATTTCTTGAGCGCCTGCCATATAGAGAAGCAGCGTGGCTCAGTGGAAAGAGTGCAGGCTTGGGAGTCAGAGGTCATGAGTTTGAATCCCAGCTATGCCACTTGTCAGCTGTGTGACCTTGGGCAAGCCACTTAACTTCTCGGTGCCTCAGATACCTCATCTGTAAAATGGAGATTAAGACTGTGAGCCCCACTTGGGACAACCTGATCACCTTGTATCCCTCCAGCGCTTAGAACAGTGCTTTGCACATGGTAAGCACTTAACAAATACTATTATCATTATTATTATTATTATTATTATTATTATTATTATGTGCAGAGTAGAGTACTAAGCACTTGGGGGAAAATACTAAAGGTAGAACTACTTTGTATATCAAGTCCCCAAAATCAGGTTCTTGGTGGCTGGAGAACCCTTGTGAAGTCTTGGAACGCAGTCACCACCTCCAGTGTCACCCAGTTCTGTTTTCTCTGTGCCTTTTGGGTAAAATGAGCTTTAAATCACTATTCTCACCACCGCCCTCATCAACCCTTTGGAGGGCCAGTCCTAGCCATGCTCCTAAGTGTCTGGTTCCCCAGGGCATCAGAAGCCAGGGGGCTGGCTGCATTAGGGCTGAAGTTTCCTATGGTCAGTGTTGCATCAAAGGAGGGAGAGGGCTTGAGGAAGACTTGCCTGACTTGCAACTTCGTCCAGTTCATTCTCCAGAGAATATCAGACCACAAATGGCCCCATTAAGCCAGTTGTGCCGTAAATAATGGTAATAGTATATTTTAAGCACTTACTGTTGTGCTGTGGCCCTCAATTTTCAAGAGAAATCTGACCTGATTTAGTCACACATTTTTGCAATGAACTACCAGTGGACAATACTGATATAAGTTATTTTATTAGTTTGGGATAAGAAAATGTTGAGGCAAACCTTACAGACTTTGAGGAAAATAATATTTAAGAGTGGTGCAACTATTCCAAAAACAGGTGTTTAAAACTTTGGCTTTCCACCTTATAATGTATGAATTTTAAAGTAAAACTTTTTGATGTAATTGGATTTCTTTTAGTCTATTTTGTTAAGATAGGTATGATTACTCCAGTATTATGTTTTCTTCCCCAACAGGGTCTTATGTTTTTTTAATGTTTTTGAAGATAGACACAAATTGATTGACAGTAAATGTTAATTGAATGGAACGAAGGATCCCTAGCATGTGGCACAGTCCTTGTTGCTTTAGGTAAAAAGTCCAGAGCACAGAGAAGGCATAGTCCTTGCCTTTGTGGAGAGTACAGAAAATATTATGCCAGGTTTTCCTTTTGTATTTGAATATGTATTATGGTCCTTCTTAGTGTGAGACTTCCATTTAAATGGGTCTTTACGTAAACTGATGAGATAACAGAATGGAAATCCTGTGGTAGTAATATCAAACCTCAGGATCAATTCTTTTTCATATCATGTAACTTTATTTTAAAATACTGAATGTTGGGACAGTAACCTCTAGGGAGAGAAGCAGTATGTTAAGTGGAAAAAGCAAGGCCTGGGAGTCGGGGACCTGGATTCTAATCTTGACTCCACTACTTGCCTGCTCTGTGTCCTTGGGCAAGTCACTTTACTTCTCTGTGCTTCACTTTCCTCCTATGTAAAGTGGGGATAAATACCTGTTCTCCCTCCATCTTAGACTGTGAGTCCCTTGTAGGACAGGGTTTATGTCTGATGTAATAATAATAATAATGGTATTTGTTAAGCACTTACTTTGTGCCAAGCATTGTTCTAAGCCCTGATACTAGGTAATCAGGTTGTCCCAAGTGGGACTCACAGACTTAATCCCTATTTTACAGATGAGGTAGCTGAGGCACAGAGAAGTTAAGTGACTTGCCCAAAGTCACACAGCTGATAAGTGGTGGAACCGGGATTAGAACCCTGACCTCTTGACTCCCAAACCTGTGCTTTTTCCACTAAGCCACGGTACCAACCCCAGTGCTTTAGTACAGTAATTGGCACATAGTAAGTGCTTAACAAATGCTACTTGCCACTACTACTACTATGACTATTATTATTATTATAAATAATAATAATTAAGTGATGTGCCTTTGCATTTGGATCATTTTATGTTCTGTCTAGGCAAGTTTCCCAACTTCTAGGTCTGCTTGACTGAACAAGAGGGAATGGTTGTTCTGGAAAAGTAAAGTGATTCTATTCAGGGGTCTTTTACCTGAATGAGTTGAAGATGTGGTTGGTAATGGATTCCAAGATGGGAAATCCTGCATATAATGAATTTTTTTTATAGCCTTCACTTTAAATCTGGATCTCTGATGTGGTTCTTTAAGCAGTTAGTGTAGAAATTGGCAGAATGGCAGAAATTGGCCATTTCCTTTCAAGAAATGTTATCCATTGTCTTATCAACATTCCTCAAGGCTCTGTTCTAAGTCCCCTGCTTTACACTCACTATCTTGAAGAGTTCATCTGCTTAGCACAGTGGTTGGCACCTAGTAAGGACTTAAATTCTAAAATTCTTATCTGAGTGTGGCTAGAAAATGTGTTCATCTATTCATGAAGTGGCTATTTAATCCACTGTGCAGAGGTCCATCTAGATACACAGGGTGAGTTATGTTTTGGTAGGTGGGTAATTAAGAACACCGATTTAATTTATGCTCCTCCTTATGCACTTCATGTATAGCTGCAAAAAAGCTAGATAGATGGGGAAAGTGGAAGGGAGATATGCAGTGTCTTATGAGCAATATTGGAAATAGTCTGCTTGGTGCTGCCCAGGTAGGGAGGGGTGTACTTCACATGGGGATTTAAATATGTTGACTATTGTACGAGGCTTGCCATTATTCACTTTCTCAAAAATGCATTACTGTTTGCCCACTATCCACCAGGATGCACCGGAAAAGTTCCAGATTTATGATTCTTTGAGATCTCACCTGACTCCCAATCTGATTAGTAAAGCAGCAATGCCAAGTGCTTTTTCTTGATGACGTGCACCTACTTAAATCTCTTATCTGTTTTTTCTGATAATTGAAAACCAAAATTGATTTTGTAATTGTTCAACAACAACCTTGTTAGAATTGTCTTCAGTTTACATTTTTGCATTGGTTCTCTGATGAGCCTGAAATTTGTAGACATCTGAAGTTGAACAAGTGGGAAGCTACATGGTCTAGTGGAAAGAGCACGCCTGGGAATCAAAGGACCTGGGTTCTAAACCCAGCTCTGCCAGTTGCTTGTTATGTGATCCTGGGAAAATCACTTAACCTCTCCGTTCCTCAGTTTCCTCAACTTTAAAATGGAGATTACATGCCTGTTCTCTTTCATACTTAGACTGTGAGCCCCATGTGGGACAGAAACTGCATCTAACCTGATTAAGTTGTATCTACCTCAGCACTTTGAGCAGTGCTTGGCACATAGTAAGTGCTTAACAAATGCAAATATATAAAATAATATACAAATATAAATACATGTTAACTTTCACTCCCTGCCATGCCCGCCCCCCCGCCCCCCGACCAATATGGGACAGGGACTGTGTCCAATCTGCTTATCTTGCATCTGCCCAGTGCTTAGTGTAGTGCTTGGCACATAGTACTTAAATATTACAGTAATAAAGTGTTATATATGAAGGTGTGTGACATGTAAGCTTGCTGTGGGCGGGGAATGTGTCTGTTTATTGTTGAACTCTCCCAACAGCTTAGTACAGTGCTTTGCACACAGTAAGCGCTCAGTCAGTACAGTTTAATGTAAACAGGGTTAAGTTGAATCTGTGCTCTGAGGTGTACATATCTGTTTTCTATCATTGAAAATGTACCTTTTATGATTTAAAATGTAGCTTGTAAATATGTCATTATCATTATCATGCCTTCATTTAAGAGGTAATTCTGACCAAATTGCACAGTGCTAAAGAATGTTTTTCAAATGCATGATGCAGAATAAAAAGAGTAGTTTTGATATAAAATAAGCTCCCAGGCCCCAACAGAATGAGTTAAAAAAAATTTATACAAAGATTCCTGGCAATGAAATTTAACAGTTAAAAAGGTTACCATCCACTATCTAGAAATCCAGTCCTTGCTGCCTGTTTTCAAGCAGCCAGTGGGATCATGCCTTTCCTTTCGGTGGAAGCAGAAGCTCTTGTGTATTCTTGCAAGTGAGTTGGCCATTTTCCTCCTTTCCTCCCTCACCATGCTCCCTTGGTTGTTTTTTTTTCCCTTTACCATTTTAGTTTCTCATTATTTATATTCTTATGTCCTCTTGTGGAGTAAGAATATTGACAACTCACTTGGCCCCAGTAATTAATATATTCTGCATCATGTCCATTTTTTTCTTTTTTAGTCATCATGTCCTTGTGTCTCTTATAAAGAATGTGCTGTGGTGTTTGTTGGTGTTGGTGGGTTGGGAATGTATGTTAGGGGTGGGGGTGTTTTTGGTTTTCGTGCTGTTTCTTTTCTTTCACAGATTGGACAAGTTTGCAAATAGCTTCAAGCACTCCCCTGACAGCAATTGGAGGATGTCTGACCTGATGTTTGCTTCAGGAAGATGATATGATCACAGCTGGTCTGGAAGAGGGGTCTTACTTAGGCAGTCAGAACAGTGTTCCTGGCCTCACCTGAATACTTTAAGTAAGTTGACAGTAGAAGACCCCCCCTCGCCCTAAAAGGCTTGCTGAGCTCCACTCATTCAGCTTCCCTTCCTCTCCAGAAGGACATTGAGGCTGAGGAGAAAATCGTATTTGGTTATCCAAGTCAATGAGGCCTGTTAGAAACTTAGATATGGTATTTGAGGGTTTTTTTAATGGTATTTAAGCACTGTACTATGCTCTGGGGTAGATACAAGATCATCAGTCTATGTCCCAAATGGGGCTCACAGTCTTGATCTCCATTTTACAGATGAGGTAACTGAGGCACAGAGAAGTGAAGTGACTTGCCCATGGTCACACAGCAGGCAGGTGGCAGAGCCGGGATTAGAACCCAGGTCCATTCTGACTCCCAGGCCCATGCTCTATCCGCTAGGCCACACTGCTTCTCCACTGGTTCCTCTCTCCCTTCTTGGGAGGACTTCCCAGTTGTTAAGAGGGTACCTCTGGCCATTTCTTTGGCAGCCTCCAAGCCCTCAGAACCATCATGGCAGAATTTTTGAAGTTCCAGGCCCCTGAGAATGAATAAGTAATGATCATAAACCTTATACTGGATCGGATGGTGGAACTAGGATGGCAAAAGCTGCTTTCGGCTAAGGCACTTTCTGGTACAATAGTTTAGAGCGCAGTTGCCTTAAGACTACAGCTTTCAACCCTAAATGAGTCCTTCTATCTTTAATAGAGTTGGAGGGGATGCCATGATGGAAGAGGCAGTTCTTATGTTCTCCAGAATTTAGATGGGTCTGACCTTAAAATCTTCCAGTGTAGGTAGACAATGAAATACCATGAAAGTGTGTCTACTCCAGCCAATCTAGGAATGGAGGCTGCTCCATTTCCCTAGAAAAAAATTTATCAACTGCTGCAGTACCTTGAGGTTTAAAAAAAAAAAATCCCATATTTATTTCCAGGTTTCTGCATCTTTCCTTTTCTGGACAATTTAAAGTCAGTCAATCAATGGTATTTGAGTGTGTACTTTGTGAAGAGCACTTTATTAAGCACTTGGGAAGAAACAGTACAGTAGAGTTGGTAGTAGATTTGGAAAGACTTATCCATTAAAAGTATGAAAAATACAAGATAATAATGATTGCGTTATTTGGTAAAGGCTTACTATGTGCCAAGTACTTTACTAAGCACTGGGATAGATACAAGATAATTGTCGGACACAATCCCTGCCTCACAGTCTAAGTAGGAGGGAGAACAGGTATTTAATCCCCACTTTATGAAGGAGGAAACTGAGGCACAGAAATGTTAAGTGACTTGCCCAAGGTCACCCGGCTGGCAAGTGGCAGAGCTGGAATTAGAACCCAGATCCTCTGACTCCCCAAACCCATTCACTTTCCACTAGGCCACACTGCTTCCCTTCAGGCTACTTTTATAGGTGCTTGGAGGGAAGAAAGTCTTCTCTTTTATGGGATATAATTTCCCTTCCTTGTGGAAGATATGAAGATGGACATTTTAACCTTTACCTCTATTTGTGAATTCAGATATCTGCTGGCATTGATGAGTGAATTTACTGTCACTTCCTGACTTGGGTGGGTTTGGCTGATGGTCTCTTTGTTGTTGGTGTGATAGAGCCATTTCTATTCCAAGCTGGTGTTCCTGGGCTCCCGTTTGTCCCAAGGTGGATTGGTTTGACTTCTCATATTCTCCTGGCTGCTTAACAATTAACTGTCAGTCAGCAGATCATATAAAACTTCAGTTTGGCAAATTTCATGTGGCATATTATCCAAGAATATACCATCATATTATTCTAGATGTGCTAAGTGCCTTAATTCAATGACTTATTGGCTTTTTAATTGATTCCAAGAAACACTAATAATAATTGTGGTATTTATTAAAGTGCTTACTATGTGCCAAACGCTGTGGTAAGCACTGGATTAGGTACTGGATCATTTGACCCTAGTATTCCACATGGGGCTCACAGTCTAAGTGGAAGGGAGAGCAGGAATTTAATCCCCATTTTCTAACTGAGGCCCATAGAAGTTTAAGCAGGCAACTGGAGGGCCCGGAATTAGTAGCCAGGTCCGTGCTTTTCCCACTAGTCCAGGCTGTGTGTAGTTTCATTCATGCAATTCATTTTCTTCCTTTTATTCATTGTTTAAAGTAAGAGTTTTCCTTCCTGCAGTAGCATTTTCTGTAATTGAGAGAGGAGAGGTGAGACATTTGGGTCTAAGGTTACGTGGCTCTGTCTTTGGTTTTAATCAAAGTCATCTTCCTGTCCCCTTGGTCTCCACTTGAGGATCTAGAGAGTAGGGCTGGGCCAGGTTTGGTTGAGCAGGGCATGTTGGTCATAGGGCTCCTCTTCTCCAAGCCCCTAGGATCATCAGGACCTTGCCACTTGCCAGTCACATGGAGATGTCATAAGGTGTCATAGAGAAGCAGCATGGCTCAGTGGAAAGAGCCTGGGCTTTGGAGCCAGAGGTCATGGGTTCAAACCGCAGCTCTGCCAATTGTCAGCTGTGTGACTTTGGGCAAGTCACTTAACTTCTCCGCGCCTCAGTTACCTCAGCTGTAAAATGGGGATTAAGACTGTGAGCCCCCCGTGGGACAACCTGATCACCTTGTAACCTCCCCAGCGCTTAGAACAGTGCTTTGCACATAGTAAGTGCTTTATAAATGCCATTATTATTATTATTATTATAAGGAAGAGCAAATGGAGCCAATGGGATTGGCAGACCAATGCTCGGTCCGCTAGGCCACGCTGCTTCTCAGCTGGAGGGGGGAGCCGGGTCACAACCTCAGAAGACATATGGAAGTCAGAGAGAGAGAGGCATAAAGAGACTGTAAAAGAAGGGCACAGTCTTACAGGGTAGGTGAGACTAAAGGGAGGGAACGATGAGATGGGGCAAGAAAGGAGTTGAAGCTAGTCACATCGTCATATACTGCAGTGCTGCATTAGGCTGCTGTTGGCCCATCAGCTATTGGTTGGGGAACTGGATAGCCTGAATTGACCAGGGTAGTGCCCCAAATGTGTGATTTTTGAGGGTGTCTTGCTTGGAGATGTAGTACTTGTCTGATCTGGAGGCTACTGCCCTTCTCATAGCTCTTTTATATGGCATTTGTTAAGTGCTTATTATGTATTAAGTTCTGGGATAGATGCAAGATCGTCAGGTCAGATACAGTCCCTGACCAACATAGAGCTCACAATCTAAGTCAGAGGAAGGATAATTTAATCCCCATTCTACAGATAAGTGACTTTTCAGTCACACAGCAGGCAAGTGGGAGACCCAGGATTAGAACCCAGGTCCCCTGGCTCCCAGGCTTGTGCTCTTTCCACTAGGCCACACTGCTTTTCAAGGGTTCTGGGGCGAGCTACTGCCTCTCAAAGACCTATGGGAGCTGTATTCTTGATAGCACTATCATATCCTACTTCTGATAACTGACAATCAATCAATGGCATCTGTTGAGCGCTTACTGTGTGCAGAGCACTATACTAAGTGCCTGGGAGAATACAATACAAAAGAGGTGGCAGACCCATACTCTTCCCACAGAGAGTTTAGAGTCTGATGAGGGAGACAAGATGGCATATATGTATATAAATGCTTATGAGCTGAGGGTGGAGAGAATGTCAGTGCTTAAAGGGTACAGATCCAAGTGCATAGGCGATGCAGATGGGATGCTAGCCCCCATAAGCCCTTATTAAGAATAAAGTCTCCCCATCTCCTACCTTTCTCCTGCTCTCGCAGAATCCTTTCAGCTGCCTGTTGTCAGCCAATATATGTCTGATATTAATTCGTCTTGGGATTCGGTAACTGAGAGTTGTAGGTGTCACCATCTTGGATTTCAATGCATACGTATCCACATGATCAAAATGGGGACCTCACTACCACATGAAAAGGTTTCTGTGAGCCCCCTGCCTCCCTCCTCCCCATCCTTGTGCCTAAGGGTTGAGTATTCCCAACCAAGGGGTGAGACACATGTGGTAGTCATGGTAATAGTATTTAAGTGCTTAGTGCAGTGCTCTGCACACAGTAAGCACTCAGTAAATAGCATTGATTACAGTGTGTGGAGCACTGTACTAAATGCTGGGAGAGACTACATTAGGTGGGAATTAGATGTGGTCCCTGTCCCTTGCAGGGAGGCTCACAATCTAAGAGACTAAGTGGGGAGGAGGGCCTGGAAACGGGCACATCAGAAATGATGAAACATTAAAACACAACCCAGACAAATATATAAAGGCTTGTACAACAGGTGTAAGGAAAAGTATGCCCTGGCTGAGGAGCTGCATTGAGGCACGAAGTAGTGAGCAGCTGACACTAGGCTCCTTTAACAACCTTCCTTAAAACAATCATCCTTCTGCTTCCTCCTGATGAAATTATTCCCATTCTCATTTTCTGACTCAGTAATCATCTTTGCCATTCTCCTTTGAGCTCTGTAAGTTTTGAAACTCCGTATCCAACCTCTTTACCCATCCCTTTTCTTTGTATAATTCTTGTCCCGGTTCCCTGCTCTCACTGAATTATTGCTATCCATGAACAATGAAAAAAGGAAACTTTTATTACATGCCCCTGTCATATGAATGTCAGTGCTGGGTATAACCATTTGCTCTAAGGAGAGGACGACTGTGGTAGAAAAAGAGGTGAAATCAATAAGGAGTTTAGTTGATTTATTACCAGTGCAACTCATGGGAGAAAGTGGGCGGGTAAAAATAATGTCGAGACCTGGTGAGATCTTTATTCTTGCTTGCAAGGCGCTGCTGAAGAAATGAACTACTATGGATCAATATATGAAAATGTCAGAAGCCACTCAGAGCTGGGGCAGAAATTCATGTACTGGGGAAGGGAAAGAGTGTAGAGAAGGAGGTGACCGAAAGTAGAGGTTGGGGCAGAAGTGAGCCTCTAATTTATGGATTCTGGGTTATTGTAAAAGGGATTTTCAGGATTTGACTTGTTTTGCATTTTGTTTGAGTTGTAGATATCAGACAGTTATTTCTTGGTTTAACCACAGTTACAGAAGATAAAGCAAAGGTAGTTGGGCATGAGATGTTGAAATATTCATCTTTTTAGAAATGACCTGTGGCAACTTTCTTTGTCCGATATCTATTCCTGTTTGTTCCAAAAAAGTCATTGAAATGTAAATTAAATCCTAATTTGACTGAATAGGAAATCTAGATGGCTGAGATTCTTTTAAAACATTGGAGACCTATCGGTGTTAATGAAATTAGTAGTGTGGACTAGCTGAGATGATGTTGAGCCTTGATGATGAAAAGGTTAATGTTGTTGTTGAATAATAATGTATTTGGATGCAATACCAATCCCATACTGTCTTTTGTTCAATTACTTGTTCACAGATTTGATTTCATGGATCTCTTCAAGAAACCTGAATTTGTTGGGAAATCTGACCTAACAAGCGCTGAATAATGTTGACTGAAGATGTGCTGTTAGTTGTTGTGAGAGGTTCTTTCAGATATTAATTTAAATGAGTGCAGTGCTGTTAGCCTTTACTTTTCTTTGGGTTTGTTTTTTAATGTAGATGTATTCATCAAATGCTATGGTGGCCTTCTTAATCTCTTGAGACCTTTTTTTTATTTTTGGAAGAGCATAATATATGAATTAGAGAAAGAAAGTTACCAAACTCTGTTCTCTCTCTCTCTCTCTCTCTCTCTCTCTCTCTCTCTCTCTCTCTCTCTCTCTCTCTCTCTCATGTTTCTTTTTAGAAAATGGAGGATGGAAGATATTCCAATCTTAGATACTTTACACATTCCATGGTCAATAATACAGATTTATTCATGATAACCAAAACGTAAGCTGTTTGCACTGCCTTCCTATTAACTACACTTCCAAAAGCTGCTGGATTAATTAGATATTTTTGTTTTCAATCAATCAATCATATTTATTGAGCACTTACTATGTGCAGAGCGCTTGAGAGTACAACATAATTAGACATGTTCCCTGTCCATAATGAGCTTACAGTCTAGAGGGGGAGACAGACATTAATATGAATAAATAATTTATAATATGTAATTTAAGGATAATGCCCTGGCCTTCCTCCAAATCAATCAATCAATCCAAATGCATTATGCTTAGTTGTAGTCCATGAAGCATAGGACTAAAGTATGAATGGAAATGACCTTCTTTATTGAACAAAGTAGCTCTCTAGGGGAAAAGTGCAAATTGAAGAATACTGTGGAGCCTATTGCTTATATTGTGTTGTATTTTCCCAAGCACTTTGTATAGTGCTCTGCATACAGTAAACACTCTAATATCATTGCTTAATTATGGTAAATCATAGGTGAGTTTCTTGAGACCATGAAAGTTATTTGTTGACTGCCCCATTCCACTGTCTCCATAAGTGATAAGCCCTTATTGGTACAGTATCCTTGCTTTGCAGTAGAAGCAGCTGCATTCTGGACCTATTGGTTGGTGGATTTTGATGAGAACTTCACTCAACAGTTTCGTCTCTCCCCAGAGTCTCAAACGGTTGCTTCCTCAAGCCACAGAGTCACATTCTGCCATTTCAAAGCTCCTGATCCAGTTCTGATCCCTTTGCCCTTAGCATTTGTGCTTTGAAAAGTGCTCAGTTCAGTTTAGAAACTGCCTTTGGGTGCACATTCTCCAAAGAGAGTGAATATGCAAATTGATTCCATTAAAATTCTTCCCATCACATAAAAAGTGATTTAACCATTTTCTAAACTGGCTTTCCATTTATCTGTAGCGGCGTGCTGTTTGTGACCGAAGGATTGTTTGGGCAGCTGACTTGTGAGTGGCAGTACAGTTTTCAGGAGTTTACCAAAGAGCCTTTCATTATCCAAGACAGAAGATTACGCATCGAAGCCAAGGTATGGGGATTATTCATGCCAAAACAGGCTTAAGAGGGCAGTGAAAACATTGAAATTGAGTAAATGTTTTTCCCCATCAGAAAGCTCCATTTTAGCCATCGGAGATGCTGTTTTGCTAATTAACGGCTCATTGTCGCCGCTTGGCATCTAGCAGCAGGGCAGGGATTTCTGCTACTAGCTCAGAGCCACAGGAATGAGTCCCTCCCAGTCCCGGACTAGCCGGAGGCACCACCTGATTCCCCAGAGGGTCCAGCCTGTCCCCGGGCCTGGACACTGGCCCAGCGATACAATCTGGGATGGGAAGGGGTGTGTCTGCTTTCCTCACTCATCCACAGAGCTGGGAGGACAAATTCTGAAGGCCAAATCCCTAGTTGTTACCCTGGGCAAGCACTTGTTTTACTCTAATGAAGGTTCGTTCATTCAGTCGTATTTATTAAGCACTTACTGTGTGCAGAGCACTGGACTAAGTGCTTGGGAAGTACAAATTGGCAACATTTGGAGACGGTCCCTACCCAACAACAGGCTCACAGTCTAGAAGGGGGAGACAGACAACAAAACAAAAAAAGTAGACAGGTGTCAATACAGGCAGAAAAAATAGAATTATAGCTATATACACATCATTAATAAAATAGAGTAATAAGTATATACAACTACACACAAGTGTTGTGGGGAAAGTGGGGGCTCAGTCTGGGGCTCATCTTTTATTTGATGTGGAGGTGGATGGGCAACCACTGCAGTTTTTTGAGGAGTGGGGAAACATGTCCTGAATGGTTTTGTAGAAAAATGATCCAGGCAGCAGAGTGAAGCATGGACTGGAGTGGGGAGAGACAGGAGCCTGGAAGGTCAACAAAAAGGTTGATGCAGTAATCCGGGTGGGATAGGATGAGTGTTACATCCCGACAAGGCCAGTTAAGGACGACGTGGTTTGTGACTCAGCTGTACTGATGGATCAAACCATCATGCTCAGTATTAAAGTAAGAAAAATGTATTAGCTTGCACAAATCATTAATTGTAAAGGATTCTGCTGTTTTTCTTTGGCCTGTAGGAACGAATCAAGTCTGTATTTCATGCCAAAGAGGTTGGAAAAATAGTTAATTTCAAGACTTCAGATGATGCAAAGGTAACAGCAAAGTATTTCAAAGAATTTCAAATAATGAGAGCCCCTCATTTCAACAAATTATTATTATCACTACTATTATTATCGGTAAGCACTTTGTGCCTAGCACTGGTCTAAGTGCTGGGGTAGATACAAGTTAATCAGATTGGATCCAATCCATATCCCACACAGGGCTCACAGTCTAAGAAGTTAATACTTAGTTTTAATTTTTCTTTTAACACACACAATTAAAATGTGCCACAAATTGATTACCTTTAAGGTTGGGCTTGCATTATTATTTATACCATTGGAATGAAAATCCCTAAATACTTTTTGCCTTTTTCGTTTTGACAGTGGTTGTGGTTGTTGCTTAAAGCCATTCCAATGGTATTTAAATCAATAAACTCCAGGACTTTTCTGGCTAATCCTGGGTCAGTGTGTCTCTGTCTCTCTCTTTGTGTGTCTCTCATTGTCTTTCCCTCCCTTCCCACTTTGGTTTTTGTAATGCAAATCAAGTACACAACCATTCACCCAAATCACTAGGACCAGGACAGTCAGATAGGGAAAATTTTTAAATAAAATATCAATGCAGGAGGATTCAAACTTTTTTTAAAGAAACTGTCTTAAAGCTTGCAACACAAGGTTTCATTTGGGGATCCCTGTGCTCTTCCACCTCCCCTCCCCTCATACGGAATGCTCCCATCACCCCTCAAGTCCTCTCACCTTCCGCACACATATCTGACCCCTGAAACTCACCCTCTTCACACCTGCTCTTTCATCCTTCACACTCATCTCCAACACCCAAACTCCCCTCACACCCACTACGTTCACCACTCCTCCTGACACACAGACTCTCTAGGAAGATTGGAAGAGCAGGAGGAATTTCTCTTCTAATCTGTTTCTGTACCTCCCCTAGCTCCCTGACAAAATTGCCATACTCTTTGTAGTTCTATGAAGTACCTGAGGAATTTGCAATGAAAACCTCTGCATTCACTGAGTTTAAAGGCATTAGGCAGCTTGGCTTGGTTTGGTTGTTGTGTCATACTGTTGTGTGATTAGAACCCAGGTCCTTCTGATCTGACTTCAAGGCCTGTACCCTTGACCCTAGGCCACACTGCTTCTCATAAATTGTTATAGGACGCAGAATAAACAGCAGCTTGTCCTATTGACCGCACTAGTTCTTTTTCAATCTGTGTGAAGAATTGGTCCATCTTAGGTTGAATGACATCCTTCTTTTCCTCAGATTCACCACAGTATTGACGTTCAAAGCCTAATGTTGATTTTGCTTTGCTAGAAAATACGCATGACCCATCTCTCCCCAGGTTATATTCCACTCCGCCCCACAAATGCCACTTTGGTGCCATCCTAGGCACCCTTTTATTTAAGCACAAACTCCTGTAGGAACCCTCTTTTCCCTCTTCCACCTAGGTGTAATTGATTTTAGTATCTGTTTTCCCTACTAGGTTGTAAACTCCTTGAAGGCAGGGGATCTTGTCTAGTAATTGTATTGTACTGTACCAAGTGCTTAGCACACTCCTCTGCACATAGTAGGCACTCAGTAAATACGATTGATCCGTAGCTTTGGAGTTGACACAAATCTATGCGGATCTCATTATTGCCTTTCTAGTTGGCATGTTGCTACTTTTTGAATCAGTCCCAAAATATGCCTTGTACTATTAGTAGGAAAGGTTCATGGGTTGCCATGTTCACAGTGGCATGATCTTATAAATTAACTTTAGTTCATGTTCATAAGGAAGAGATGTGAAGGCTTATTGTCTTCAAAAGTTTGAGTAGGAATAGTGTAGTAGACATTTCTATAAAAAGACAAAAGTGATTTTTTTCTACAGACACATCACTAGATGAAACTGTTCACTCCTTGTTTGAAGTAAATCACGTTTTTAGTATCACTACATTTTCATTGCAATCGTCTTAACACGTGGCTTCAAAAATGAGCAGCTCCTTATTCTATGTTGAATTGCAATTATAATTAAGCTAATCTTTTCCCCCATGGCAACCAATTCAAAGTGAACTTTTCCATCAGACCAGAATTACAAGCTACCTGCAGTTTGGTGGGTAGGGCTACTAGGGATGTTAAAAAGGGGCCAGAGAGTGATTAACAGCCCTGACAGAACAGTTTGGATTGTATCTCCTTCCTCCTCTGTGATTTTTTGATCCTTCTGGGTGATGAGTGCGAGCCACTCACGTTGTGAGGATTCCTAACCTCTAGAGGCCAATTGTGGTATCCCAGGCTCTCTCTAAAAGGTTGTTTATTTGACGGCGGGCCCAGTACAGACCTCCATTTGGAAGAGCAGGGTTTGCAGAAGAGAATTGTTGTGGGAAGCTGCGTGGCCTAGTGGAAAGAGCATGGGCTAATCCTGGATCTGCCCATTTTTTTTTATTTAAAAAAAAAAACTGTAGTAAATGACTAACAAATATGTGCCAAACACTGTTCTAAGCACTGGGGTAGATACAGGGTTATCAGGTGGAACATAGTCTCTGTCCCACATGGGACTCGCAGGCAAGTAGAAAGAACAGGTATTGAATCCCTAATTTACAGATGAGGAAACTAGGGCCCAGAGAAGTTAAGTGATTTGTCCAAGGTCACCCAGCAGGCAAGTGGCAGGAGCAGAATTAGAACTTGGGTCTTCTGGCCCCCGGGCCTGTGGTTTATCCATTGGGCCATGCAGCTTCACACACTTGTCTGTTGTGTGACCTTGGACATGTTATTTCATTTATCTGGGCCTCAGTTTCCTCAACTATCAAATGGGATTAAATACCTGCTCTCCTATTTGGACTGTGAGCCCCATATGGGGCAGGGACTGTGTCTGACCTGATTAATTTGTATCTACCTCAGTGCTTCAAACAGTGCTTGACAAATAATAAGCGTTTAACAAATACCATAAAAAAAGTGTTAGCCAGAGGGCTGGGAAGGAAATGTACATAAATGTTGCCCACTCAATGGCCTGTTCATTCTTACCTACTAGTGGTGGCTATCCATTCCTGAGGAGATTAGTCTAAAGTATATATGCTGTCTGCCGATTTTGGAGAAATCAATCAATCGATATTTATTGAGTGCTTACTCTGTGCAGAGCACAGTCCTAAGCACTTGGGAAACTGCAATAAAATAGAACAGAATATGGGAGCAGTGTGGCCTAGTAGATAGAATCTGGGCCTGGAAATCAGAAGGACCTGGGTTCTAATCCCAGCCCTGCCACCTGTCTGCGGTATGACCTTGGGTAAGTCACTTCACTTCTCTGTGCCTCGGTTACCTTATCCGTAAAATGGGAATTGAGACTGAGAGCCCTATGTGGGGCAGGGACTGTGTCCAGCCCGATGTCTTGTATCTACTCCAGTGCTTAGTACAGTAGCCGGCACATAGTAAGCATTTAACAAATACCACAGTTATTGTTGTAAGCCTGATCCCTGCCCTCAAGGAGTTTACAGACTAGTTATGGCGCTCTTAATGTCCCAAAAGTCAGTGTGGATTTCTAGTGTTGGGAGGCTGGTTGGTCAGATCTGGAGAAGTGGTCAGGGCCCACTGTTTGATCTCCCCGTTTTACTGACAGCACGTTTTCTTGACTTCCCCTGCTGCAGTGGGTCCTCGGCAAGCTGGATGAAGTGAGAGAGCTTCAGTCTGAATTGTAACCATTGGCGGGTGGTGCCGGACTCTGGAGCACGTGGAATCCACAGTGAACGCTTAGCTGCTGCTTTCTGCTGCTGGTTTGCTTGTCAAAGGTGCACCTTAGACTGTAAAAATAGCATCGCGTACCCTTCAATTTGATGGTTGCCGCCCACTGGGACGATCAGTCGGACAGGTAGAATAGCCATGTAATCAAAATACTCGGCCATTTCGCACCCGGTCGGGTTTTTTAAAATGATGAACCTGAGTAGGTATATCCTTTGTGAATTAGTACAAAAGATGAAGATACCCTTCCTCTAGAAGAATCCAGAAAGTTGGTGCTGGAACCAGCCTTCTCTACGCCAAGGAATACTGGAGACGTTCGTCAAGGGACCACTCCTGCTGGAAGCAGAAGGCTTGTCTGGGACGAAGCCAGGCTCCTTCGAGCAGCCCGACCAGGGGGTGGGGCAGCACAGCGGAAGCCAGGCCTGGCCCAGCTGATCTGGCATCACCGTGGTAGCCCCCGAGGCGAAGCGGGAGCTGTTCCCTTCAGAGATCTGGAGCCCGGCGACTCTGCGCTTTTTTTAAATAACAGAAATTGCAGGTTGATTTTGTTTACTTTCGTTATCAATGGCAATCTCAAATCATGGTGAAGTGTGGTGTCACGACGGTCTGTACTTACTTTTTTTTATTAAGGGAACCCATTGACACCTCAACTCAAGATGGAGATAAATGAATGAGAAATGTGTCGCTTGAGAACATAAGCAAAGTGGTTGGCTTCCCCAGGAATGGCGAGGAGCTCTGACAGTGGTGGAGCCACACTAGAACTGTCCTCACATAAACTCACTGGGTCCTTTGCTTTGGGTTGATCTCAGTCATGTTTTTAATGGAAATCCAACTGTACATATAACTTCTAGAAGCCTTACAGATTCACTGTTCCCACTTTACTCCAGAGACTGGGAATACGGAGGTGATCATTAATGTGGAGGGTGCCAAGCACATACCCCAAGACACAGGGCCAATTGAAATGGGTAGAAAAGTAAATAGTTTTTATTGAAAGTTGGTTTTTATTGAAAGTCATTATTCAAGTGGAACTTGTCCCAGTCTCCTATACTAGACTACTTCAGGTCACCTCTCCAAGCCTTGTGATGAACTGAAAAAGATAATTTGGACTCAGTACTTGAAAGGAACCTGCAGTAATTTGTTTTTATTTCTTGGCCTCCCTCTAGAGATTTTGCACCCTTGTCTGCTGCAGGAGCAACAGAGGGATGGGATACGTGGACAAGCAAGGGGAAACATGAAGGGAATTATAGTGATGCTTTGTGTCGATGAATTGATTGCACATGTAGTTGTTGATGAGTATGGGATATCTCTGGATGCATGCTGTCCATGTCTGCTGCTTAAAGAATCCTTCCCAAAGGCCACTGGAACGTGTAGAGTCAATGGCTGTAAACTTCTCCTCGAGCTCTGAAAACCCTTGCTTTGTTGTAAAAGCTAAAAGTAAATGGCATGCCAAGCTGTCGGTGTAACTTTCTTTCCCTCTTTCTTTGACTTGGATGAACCAGTCTATTGTGCTGCTGCTTGGTAGTTGGCAAGGAATGTCTTTTTTTCCTGCCAGGATGACTGGCAATCGGCTCAAGGGATGACACCGAGGACCAAGCCCTGACTGCAATTGGGGGTTGCTTCAATTCCAGAAGCAGCTTCGGCCTGGGGCCCAGGCAGCTGCTTCTTGCCCGCGGGGCATAGAACTCATGTTCCCTCAGCCGACCTGAAGCGGGGGAGTCTGAAACTGGCTCTGGGTGCTAGTTAGCAAAGACACCTTGGGGAGTACCTGCCTCCTGCCCCTCCCAGCCTTCTGGAGCTGGACTGTCTCGCCCCTGTAGCATCTTTTCCGGCGGGAAGGAAGTACACCCAGCTTGCCGGGACCCCGAGTAGAGAGGCATGGGAAGCGTCACCGAGTGTTTCTGTGCCTGGCTCAGAGCCAGGCAGGAGCCGCCTGTCAACTTGCCCCCCTGACCCAAGCTCTTCACCGTCAGTTGACGGTTGCAAATCCCAGTAGGTGGCCACGGTGATGCCCTCTATGGAGTAACCATCTGAGGCACCAAAGCAAATGACCAACTTGGGAAGCCAAAGCCACGGGGCACCCTTTACGATTGAGAACTTATTTCTTTTGAGGGTTGTAAGCCTTATTGTGTTCTTGGTTTCCTTTGGAGAGCCTAGTTAGCGGTGCCTTCACATCTTGGCTGCCCTGAAGTAATCTCCCAACAGAGGGTGTGCTTCTCCATTGACCCCATTGCCAGCACAGAGATGGCTGGGCTAGGTGAAAGTGCTCGTTGGTCTTTTCGGGTGTCCTACTGAACATCCCATAGAGGTTACTCCTCTTCTCTCCCCTAACCCTCAGAATCTCATCTGCTCTCCTTTTTGTTCAGCTGGAACCTGGACCTTTATTGCATTTCACTCAGGGCAGCTTCTGGCAGCCCCTTCAGAGGTGTTCTGGGGGATGAGTAGACGGATATTGGTTCAGTTGGTTGTCAGCTCAAAACTGTTGTGGCTGTACAGTGGCCCAAGAATGGGTTTAATTCCATTCAGGATCAGTTCCTGGGCTGAGGCCCTGCTTCTGCGTACAAATCGTAGAAAAGCAGCCAAGGGGGAAGTGAATGTTTTATGATACCATGGGTCAAAGAAGGAGACTTGAGTATTTTAACGGTTGCCTTGTGGATGGTTGTGATTTTTACAAAGCTTCTTGTGTTGGCTTACAAGCTGGGGTGGCTCTCAAAATCTTAGTGTGGTTTGGGGGCTTTTTAAAATTAAATTCTATCATTGTCTATCTTAATATTTATTACCTCCTCAATAAGACTCTTCATTTTGGACTTTGATATCGCTGCATGTGCATTTTAGATAAGAGAAATAGTTGAAGTGTTGACAATGCAAATATTAATTTCCTGGTGTTCTGATCCCATTAGTGTAATCAGAGGCCCTTCCCCTAAATCACAGGCTGGGGTGTCCTGCTTGGAAGATTTATTTTTCTTTTTGTCCTTTTCATTGAAACTGTTCCCATTTTCAAAGGACCTCTTCAGGGCGTTTGGAATCCTTCTGCCTCCTTTTCCCAATGATCGAGCATTTAGTCTGGGGCTTAATTAAGCATCAACACATTTTGTAGTGGATTTTTAAAATTACCAAATCTGTGTGTATATTGTAAATTATTGAGGAAATGTGCAATTAAAAATGGGTACTGTCCATTTAGATAATTGTTTTTCTCTCCTTTCTATGTTTTGTAATAGCCCTTCACTAGATTCTCTATACCTCTGCTATGGGCCTCTGGCTCAGGTGCCTCTGCCCCGCAAAACATTGATTCTGCCTTTTCTCCTGTTTTATTTCTTCTGGTGAAATGAAAGTTTTTAACCTCAAAAAATTTACAAGGTTCTTTAGCATGAAATAAAACAGACATTTATCCTAAAGAATCAGCTGGCCAATGAAGAGTCATGTTTCCCCATTCCCTAAAACAACGGTGTGTCCCTGGTTCTTTGATTACTGAATCCTTGTGGATATTTGGCAGTGTAAGTGTAACCACAATTATGTATGCCCGCTTCAGATGAAATGAATCAAATAAAGCTTTTTGACTTCAAATCTGCCAGACGTGGTTTTCGTGAACAGCCCTTGCTCAGATGGAAAAGGACAAACGTGAAATCCCAGATGCCATTTGTCGTTTAAAAAAGCCCCTGAAGTGCCTCTTGTTTGGGGGAATGTGCCTCATAGAATGAAATGCTGAAATTCCTCTACCCTGTCTTCCAGGCAGACTATAGGGTGGAAGGCCGGCAGCTCATCATGCACAGAAAAGGAGATAATGGCCCCAGCTCTTCCTCAGGCATCATTCGGCTTTACCTACTCCAAGTAAAGCACCCCCCACCTCCTCCCCTTCCAGGAGATAGGTTTCCTCGGGAAATAGCAGTTCTGATCAGGTGAAGGGACGGGGAAAGAAGGAGTGAGATCAGCTCCCTTTCTCTCAGTCTGCCTGGACTTAACCTGGTGGAACCCTTCCGCCTGAACAGCTGGGCTCCTTAGCTCTGGATGATAGGAGCCTCTTCTCTTGGCAGGCCTGGAGGCCAGTTCATTTTGACCAGAACCTCTGTCTTCCCCGATCAGGTGGGGGCCTCCAGGGGCCCCTTACCCCCTCCTAGGCTGGCTCCTCCACCACCACCCTCTCTGGCCTCCTTTCTCTTTCTCTTCCCCCTTTGGCGGGGAGGGAGTCTCATTTTCCAAGTGGCAGGTCCTCCCTGGTGGGCAGGCGGGTGGCCTAGGACCTCATTCAGCCCCCCCACCCCCCGTCCCAGCAGTGCTGCCTTTGAGCACTGAAGGCAGCTTTCTGGGAGAACCCTTAGGACCTCACCCAGGCGAGTCACTCTGCAATGGGTGTGGCTTTGCAGGATGTTCAGCTACAAATGGCTGCTTCACAACAAAGAAGCAGCCAGCCCTGGCTTGCCCCCTGAGCCAAGGGCCAGTTTACCACTAGACACCCAGGTGGTCCCTCCTGGGACTATTCATCACTCCCTTAGCCCAAGCAGCAGTGTTCTGAAACTGGGAAACTCCAAAGGCTGAGAATTGTGCTAGATGGGTGGCTGCCTCAGGGGTAAGGATAGGGTTGAGAAGGCCAGCCCCTCACCCTGGTATCAAGTCCACTCCCTGAAGGCTCCCAGCAGTGAGGATCAGAAACCACACGAAGAAGTGGCCCCTGAAACCCATAGTGGAAAAAAAAAGCCAAATCAAATTGTGCTGAGAACAGAATAGTATATTTATCTTCACAGCAAGGCACAGCACAGGGTCAGTCTTTACATTTTGTCACTAAGTTCACAAAGAGGGGCTAGACAGAGTTTACAGGTCATCTTAGAGCAATTGTGGCCAGCTCACAAGACAAAGCCCTAAACATCTAAAACCAGAAATTCACATTATTCACTAGTACTATTTATGCTAGGTGTGTGGGGAGGTTTCTCCTCAAAGCCTACTCAATCTTCATTGCTACTCAGCATTGTAAATCTAACTTCCCACCACTTAGTTTTGACGCCAGGAAGCAAATTCATTACAGGTTGGTCCTGTTTGCTTTTACTTAGGTCACAAACGCACACCAATGACGACTGAAGTTATTTTGTAACATTTAAAGAAACTAATACGAAGCTTCAACACAAGAGGAGAGATTTATTCCCCACACTTCTCAAGAGTAAATTTGTTATAGAGCTTGAGAGCCTTGAAAACACTAAAGAGCTCACCCTGACGAGACCTTACCCACACCTCTAAGAACATTTCTATGTATTCCAAGGCATCTCTGATTAAAAGCTGACTGCATGATTTTAAATGATTAGTCAAACACATAGGAAAAGAACAGGTAGTTGGCAGTGGCTTTATAGAGCGTCCTCTAAAACATTCATCTTGAATAGCCTTAAACTGAGTCATTGCCACACACAAAGCCATATCGCAGACCAAGACTCAGGGAAAGACACAAATGCAAAGCTTACAAAAACACCATCACAAAGGCCTCCATAGAATGGAATGTTTTCAGTAAATTGCCATTCCCCCCGGAGAAGGGTTTGGCCAAGAAGCAGACACGAGGATCTCAGGACCCAGCACTACACTCACAGGAAAGTAGGGAGCATGGGGGGAGGCCACAGTGTCACTGTCACAGCAGTTACGCAAAGAAGGAAGAGGAGACCCTGCCTGGGCTGAGGGGAACAAGAGGAGGCCCACGGCCATCCTCTTGCCATCCCTGGGGTCGGGGAACCACCCTTTACACCAGGTTGAACTCTCGCAGATTTAACTGCAGAATGGTGTCTTTGACAGCAGCAAAAACAAAGCGGATATTCTCCGTGTCTGTGGCACAGGTGAAGTGCGAATAAATGACTTTCTCTTTGTCTGGATTCTGGTCCTGGTAGAGCTTCAAGATGAAGTCTCTGGCAGCCTTGACATCCTGTTTAGGTCCTGTTCAAAGACCCAGCCAGAGAAAGGAGAAAGGTGAGACAGGGGGAAGAGAAGGAGTGAAGAGGAAAAGGGAAGGGAGAGTGTGGCATCAGATCATCTAAGTAAGCATGTTTTGTGGCTCCTAGCCAGCTGACCAAACTTGGGGGTCCTCAGACCTCTGACTTTCAGCTGGGGAGTGGCAGAAGGCAGGGGTGAGGGGAGCATAGACTGAGGAAGTCGACAGCTAAACCCCTGAGCATCATTTTAGCCACAGGAGTAGCTTTGTTACAAATCTGCAGGGGAACTGGAGAAGGACTAAGCCCTTATTACACTTATCCGCCTTCCTTTCTGCACTTGGCTGTGTACCTCTTAAGCACTTTGATACTTACCACAGCCCCACAGCATTTATGTACCTCTCCTTATACTCGACTGTAAGCTCATTGTGTCTGTTTATTGTTGTACTCTCCCAAGTGCTTAGTATGGTGCTCTGAACATAGTAAGTGTTCAATAAATATGATTGAATGAATATTTTCTACTAGTTCCCTTCTCTGTAATTTATTTTAATGTCTGTCTCCCCCTGTGGACTGTAAGCTCCTTGTGGTCAGGGTTCGCACCTACCAACTCTAGTATATT
Source organism: Tachyglossus aculeatus (assembly GCF_015852505.1). NCBI lineage: Eukaryota > Metazoa > Chordata > Mammalia > Monotremata > Tachyglossidae > Tachyglossus > Tachyglossus aculeatus. The sequence goes on along the minus strand of NC_052098.1, from coordinate 7,458,122 downwards.
GTACATTCCCAAGTACTTAGTACAGTGCTCTGCACACAGTAGGTGTACTTTCCCAAGTACTTAGAACAGTGCTCTGCACACAGTAGGTGCTCAAAAAATACCACTGATCGACTGATGGAGAAGCGCAGGGGTGGTGAAGGATAGGAAAACTAGCCACATGGATCCTGCTTACTGGCTCATTCCCAGCTTCAATTTTCAGACCAACAAAGAGGATCTAACTGGAATCTGGTCGAAATGGATCTTGATTCAACTCAAGGCTAAATACCTTAAGTTGAACAGAAAAATGGCATTAGGATCGGGGAGGAGGAGAATTTTCTGCATAGATATTTCTCCACACTTTTGCCTCACCCCACTTCAAGAAAATAAAAGTTAAAGCCAAATTTCCATGCTAGTGGTCCCTAACCTTGTTTAGTCTAGCAGCTAACTTGAAGGGGCAGTGGGGGATAATAAGGTGACATTGGTGTCAATGGGAGAAACAATAGAGCTAGTAACAGGGTGAGGGAAGAGGAAAGAAGAGCACCTCCCTTGGTGAATATTTACCTGTGTATTCAGGGAAATAGCTGATCAAGTGAGAATGCATGATTTTCTCCTCCAAAAGATCCTTTTTGTTTAAGAACAAAATCACGGACGAGTTCAGAAACCAGGGGTAGGTGATGATGGTTTTAAATAAGGCTCTGCTTTCTTCCATGCGGTTCTAGGAGAAAAATAAGGGGCTGGGAATGCAACGTGCGTGAGGAGCAGGAGGGAGGGATCCCACTGCCATCCATCTCCACCTGGCTGGGGCCATCACCCCGACCCACCCATCCCCAGTCATGCTGCCACTCAGATCTGTCCATCGTCCCTGGGCTGTGGCTGGTGGGCGGGAGGGGGCCTGGCTGACACCATCCCCATCTCCTACCCATCCGGGCTCCCGGCTGTCATCCCCCTCTGGTTGCTCTCACCTCCCCTCTTCTCCCCCACCCCAACGCTCTCAATCAGCCACACAATCTAAAGCATAGCAAGAACCCCAAATGATGAGACATGGAAACTGTTGCCGTCAGACTCCGTGTTGTCAGACCCCCGCCCTGGCAGGCATTAGGCAGAAATGTTCCTCTGTGCCCATGGGCATCGACCTGGACTGTCTAAGCCGGGAAGGTACCTGACTCTGTACCAGAGCCCAGCCCAGCCGCCTGTGCCAGGGGATGGAGGTGGTAGGCTTACTAAATGTTTTTCTGATAGTGATGAGAGATGGCATACAGAACAATAATAAATTTACGAATGCTGGACCGAAGCCCATCAAGCCAGATGCCTGGGGGAAGGAAGCAGACAGGGCATATTAGGAAAGAAGGATGAAACTGGCCTGCCTAACTTTGCAAGGAAAACGTTTCAGCTCAGCAGAGCCATCATGGAGGGCATTTATCAACTCCAAGCTTGTTTTGCTTTCACCCCACCTTTACAGTTGAACTTTGGAATAAAGAACCCAGATCAGAATCCTTCATGGGGTTGGTGGAGGAGGGAGGGCGGTGAGGAGGGGTCCTTGTCAACCCCCTTGAGAGTTTAGGAAGAACTAAAAATTGTTCTCTATGACCTCAAAAACAGCATCCAAGAAGGCCGAGGTGACCCGTCAGGTCTACAAATGCACCCGGGCCAGAGACCAGCGGAGCTGAGAGCAGGACAGGAGAGGAGTCCGTTTGCCCTCAGGGAAGGCCATCTGGCAACCTCCCTTGGGAGGCAACTCAGCCAAGCTTCATTTGAAAAGAGAAGGAAATGGTCCCCTAAAAGTCCTACCTCTCTTTGAAATAGGAAAGCTTTGTTGAGATGGCACAACCCAAGTGGGTGAGACTCAAACATCAGAGTTTGAAAGCAGAGGACCCAGGAGCTTCCCCTCCTGCCTCCGAGGGCGGGGGGGGGGGGGGGGGGGGGGGGGGGCGCGGAGAGCGATAGAGAGAGAGAGACAGAGTGCGCTTGGAGGGAAGGGATCAAAGCAACCGGGCCTGTTGCTGTCATATCAGGGTATGCTAACAGGCATCCCGTCCTGAGAAGCCCCCATAAGAATGGCCCACAGGGGAACAAGACAGCCTGACTGGTAGCTAGCTGACTGGCAGTGGGCCACTGCCGTGATCACTCCTCAATGGGAATCTCTCATCTCTAAAGGCCAAGATGTTTTCACTAGTCTCTAGGGCCCCCAACAGATCCACCAGGTTCACTGAGAAAGAACTCTCAGGTTGCTTTCTTCCTGTGAGAAACCCAGACTATATGACTGTAAAATTTTCCAGCTTGGAAAAGCAGGTGCACAGCCCCCATTACCTGTCTGTGCAATCACATGATTAAATGAGCTAATCCTCCCCTAATTAGATAATGGCCCAGATGCTTTGATCTTGGTCAAAAAAGCTCTGGGGAAACACAGAGTATCATGGGTATTTGATTGAGGTACTCCTGAACAGGAGCTGGGGAGCTTTTTGCTAATGGTAAGATGTTGTGGGGTGTGGGGAGGAGGGGGTTATGGCTTTAGGCCCCATACCAAGGTGAGCCGTATGGGAAAACAGGCCCTGGCAGAAGAATGATCACGAGATGTCCAATCATTTATGAGTTATTTAAGTACTTACTTCTGTGCTTCAGTCATGATACCTTCACTCTTACTCTTTTCTTACTGTATATTTTTTAACTTCGGTCTGTTTGCCTCCCCCATTAGATCTCCAGCTCTCCAAGGGCAGGGATCGCATCTACTAATTTTACTCTATTCTCCCACGCGCCCAGCATAGTACTCCCCATGGCAGTGGTGGTGATGATCCTGATGACGGCAACGATGACGGTGGTAAGGGAGCCTCTTTCCCCCAAGGTGGACCTTGGGTCTCATGATGAGTGTCCCGGAGTGCAGAAGACTATTCCCTTCTGAGTGCAGGGGACATAGGGATCTAAGTCTGAAGTGGCACAGACCAGAGGACCCCACGAGATCGCCTCCTGGAACCCGTCCCTTCCGGAGTATATGAAAAGAGACACCGACCAGATTTGACCTCTCAGGAGGCTCCTGGGCTATTGTGAGTCTGATCGGGGCTGGATCTAAGGAGTCCACAGTTCGCAGACTCATGGTCAGACTCCAGGTTGAGCGTTTGCCAAGCAGTCACAGGACCCCAGTGGGGTAGTCCAACCCTGCTCTTGGTGGCCAAACCCAGGGCGGGGGGAGGGGGCAGAAAGGCTGTTACCAGGATTAATTTACTGCTTGCTAACAACCTCTCCAGTAGTCTGTCTGGCTTACCTCATTGTCACTCTCTGCCAGGACCTGATCATATTCACTCAGAGCTACTAAGAAAATAATGGAGGTGACACTCTCAAAGCAGTGAATCCACTTCCGTCTCTCTGACCTCTGCCCTCCAACATCCACCATCCTGCTCAACAGAAGCACAAAACACGGCTCATTGACTACGTGTCTGTACTCCTCCATGGAGCAAAGAGCACGGGTATCCCCACCATGGGTGCCTGGTGCCAAGCCAGGGGTGGGGACCAGGATGCCACTGGTTTCTGACTGCAGAATCCTGCATCCTGAGTCCACCTGGACGACCACAGGGCCGCTAGGGGACCTGATGTCCTCGGCAGGGAGGGGCTCCTGGGGCAGTCTAGAGCCTGGCAAACAACTTCCGAGCTGCATTATGTCCACAAAATCCTCTCTGGCCCTCCAAATTGCACCTGTTCCCCCCAACACTTCCAGATGCTACGCATGCGCTCTTCCCTTCCTGGTTGGTCACCCCCCTGCCCACCTTCCTTCTGGCTCTCGGTGTTCTCCTTCAGGCCTGACATAGGAAGATGGGGTCCTGTTTATTCCTGAAGTTGCTAATCTCTGCCCCTGGTCTCAACTCCCCTCCTGAGGCCTCAGAGGAAAACCAGATTCTCCCAGCCAGAGAAGGCAGGGGTGGGGGCAGGGGGACAGTCAATGCCCCGTGAAGCATGGTGATGTAGTGGGGACAAAGATGAGGGGAGCCAGGAAATGGCCCAGCCGAGAACCATCCATGCTGTTTCTTTTCAGAGCTGGCCAGAGGCAGACCCCTCACCTGGCTCCGAGGGCCCCTGGGAGAAGGGTGGTGAGAGGGTCTGGGAGAGATGGTGAGTTGGGTGCAGGATTGAACTCTCTGGAGGAGCCAGGCTTCCTAGGATGTATCCAGGGAGCACTCTAGGATTAATGCTCCAACCGGCTTCCTGGGCTCTGGATTCAGAGGTTTGTCCGGGTCTGAGGCTAACCTTACCTGAAGACGATGTTTTCTAAATCAAAAGGATACTCAATGATTCCAGTTGTGGGCACACGGACACGGAGAACATCTTGTTGAGTCGGCACAAAGGATGGCATGGCGATTCGGTCGAGGTCGCTCAGGTAACTAGTGGGGCAGAAAAATGGGAGATGAGATGATTGTCCAAAGGATGACAGGCTCTTCGGGGAGCTGGGCCTGGGATGGATGGACTCAATATTGCCCTTCCCAGGCAGGTCGGGGAGAATTGAGAAAATGGCCCAAATCTTGCAGATAGAGGAAGGGGAAGAGGTGAAAATGAAGCAAAAGTGCACGAAGTGGGGAGAGAGGGAGAGAGAGAGAGAGAGAGAGAGAGAGAGAGAGAGAGAAAGAGAGAGAGAGAGAATGAGAATGAGAATGTAGAGACCAGGGGGACAGAAACCAGTAGCCAAATACCCTCCCACCTTGGAGGGGCCACAACATCTTGCCAAGATAGGTTAGGGGAGGGAGGGGTTCCTCCTCTGGAGGTTTAGAAGGAAAGAGGTGGGGCACTACTTTTCTGAGGATAGACAGAAGTCAGGGTTTCTCAAGCACGACCATCCCCGGAAAAAAAGTAATTGAAATCAATCAATTAATTGTATTTATTGAGCACTTTACTGTGTGCAGAGCAAGCTATTAAGTACTTGGGAGAGAACAATACAATGGGTGGACACAATCAAGTACTCAAGGAGTTTATAGTCTAGCTGGAGGAGACAGACACCAAAGTAAATTACTGGTAAGGGAAGCAGTACGTTCTGTTGGGATGGGAGCTGGGTGGGGAGGTATCTTTGTGCTTGGGAGAGGCAGTAGAGAAAGAAAGTAAGGGCGGAGGGTGGATGAGAGCTTAGTCCAGGAAAGGTGATTTCAGTATGAGTCTGTAGATGGGGAGAGCGATGGTCTGTCTGATATATAGGGGGAGGGAATTCCAGGCAGGAAGGAGGATGTGAGCAAGGGGTTGACAGCAGATGAGGTGAAAGCAAAGAACAGGTTGGTATTAAAAAAGTAAAGTGTGCAGGCTGGGTTGTAATGGGAAAGGAGTGAGGATAAATTAGGGGGAGAGAGTTGATCGAGTGCCTTGAATCAGATGGTGAGGAATTTCTACTTGATGCAGAGATGGATAGGCAACCACTGGAGTCACTTGAGGAATGGGGAGACGTTGGCTTGAACTTTTTTAAGAAAAAGAATCCGTGCAGCAGAGTAAAACATGGACCTGAGTGGGCAGAAGCAGGAGGCAGGGAGGTCAGCAAAGAGGCTGATGCAATAATCGAGAAAAGACTTGGCAAGTGCTTGATCTAGTGTGGCAGCAGTTGGCATGGAGAGGAAGGAGTGAATTCTAGAGATGGTATGAAGGATAAAATCGACAAGATTTAATGATTGACGATATGTGGGTTGAAGGACAGAGATGAGTCAAGGATGATGCCAAAGTTGGGGGCTTGTGAAGCAGGAAGGATGGTGATGGTGTCTACAGTGATGGGAAATCATCAAAAAAATCAACATTCACATGGAAAATTTCATTTTTTTCATGCACTTTGTCAGTTCTAAGTTCACCTGAAAACCATTAATCTTCGATTGCCTAATTTTGACGTTCATTGAGAACCCCTGACCGGCTGGCCTTTCCAGGTCGGGTTCAGCCTGCTGAGCCTCTGGACTTGAGCCACACATATGTTGCCAACTTGTACTTCCCAAGCGCTTAGTACAGTGCTCTGCACACAGTAAGCGCTCAATAAATAAGATTGATTGATTGATTGATTGTTGACCCTCCAGATTTCCCTCCAGTCCCAATCTCAGATTCCCTTCTCCCCCACTAGAGGTCAGGAGCAGATCAGAGACCAGACACAGATCCCAAAAAGCACCACAGAAACTGGAGCTATGCCCTAAGCCCTTTCCCACACTGGGCTGGAAATGTTTCTGAATCCCAGAAAGCCGGACCCACCTCCTGCCGAAGAGGATCCAAAGGGCGGATCCTCAAGTCTGCAACGTGGCATCTCTGGAGAGCCCCGACCACGAACAGCAGTGTCTCCTGGGGCTCCAGTAGCCTTAGGAGAATGGAAGGTTTCCAGCCATCTAGGCCCTGCTCATGAGATTACCGGTAATAATAATAATAATAATAATAATAATAATAATAATTGTGGTATTTGTTAAGCACCTACTAGGTGTCAGGCACTATACTAAGCTCTGGGGTGGACACAAGCAAATCAGGTTGAACACAGTCCCTGTCCCACGTGGGGCTCACAGTCTCATCCACATTTTACAGATGAGGTAACTGAGGCACAGAGGAGGTGAAGTGACTTGCCCAAGGTCACACAGCAGACAAGTGGCGGTACCAGGATTAGATTCCCGTGACCACCTGACTCCCAGGCCCGTGCTCTATCCACTACTCCAAGCTGCTTCTCATTACATTTTAAAACGCTCCCCCCGCCCTCCCCCCCAACCCTGTCTCTCCTCCAACATCACCCCAGGGGCTGGTAAGTATTCAAAAGTTCAAATTTCAGGCAAAGGAATGTTCCAGAGAACTCAGATTCCTCTTTACTTAAGAAAACTCTTCCATGCTAGACAAAGCCAATATCCTACACCCATGGACCTTCCTCAAGTAATTCTTACACCTTCCTGGACATAGCAACTCCCCGGACCTTTCAGTCCTCCGAGATTTATCCCTTTGTTTGTCATTCATTATTCATCACTCTTTATTCAAGGAGGCAGAGCTGTCTAGTGAAAAGCACCCAGGGGAAGTCTGGAGATCAGGGTTCTGGAATTTACCTGCTGCCTGACCGTGGAGGCAGGTCTCCAGGTCTCCTGACTTCTCTGTGCCTCAGTTTCCTCATTTGTGTAATGGGGAGGGGATATCTGTTCTGTGAGGCCCATGTGGGCGAGGGACCATGTGTGATCTGATTTTTTGCAGCTATCCCAGCACATAGCATAGTGTTTAGCACATAATAAATTCCATTATTACTACTATTACCAAAATACAGGCACCCACTCAAGTTCCCATGAGTCCCAGTCATTCTCACCTCTCTCCCTTCCTCTCTCCCATGAGTAACAGTCAAGAGCTGCAGCTAGCAGGGTAAGGAAAGGGAGAGGAAAAGAGAAGTGGCCCAATTCTCACTCAGGAGTCCTGCAGGTCTGGGTGGCATGGAGCAGGAGAGGGAGATGACGGTTTTACCTCCCACAATGCCCAGACCCTTTGGGGAAACGGTGCTCCGTCGATCCGGAAGAGGTGTCACACTTACTATTTTGCCGAGTCTGAGAGTTGATACTCCCTCCTTCGGTCATAGCACTCCTGGATTCCCGGATCCTCCCAGAGGTTCTTAATGGCGGCCACTTGGGTCCCAAGCAAAATGGACACTTTATCCACCTCCACGTCTCTGATCATCTGGGCATTTTCCTAATCGGAGAGGTGAAGGGCGGGGTTTCCATTAGTCATTTGCTTTGTCAACAAAAACTTTTTCAGGACCACTTTGAGGGGTTCTTGGTACCAAGTTCTTCACAAATGCTTGAGATTACTAGTGGTGGCCGGGACTCCTGCTAAGATTAATTATAAGAGGAATTTGATAGAAAGAAGTCAACCACCAAGTGGCTATTGAGCCCCAACAAGTTGTGATACCCTGTCGTGGATGCTTGGGGCATATATGAAAGAATGGGCGTGGGCCCTCTCTTTAAGGGAATTTACACATGCAGAGCAATATTTTACAGAAAGCAAAGGCTGAGCCTAAGGTCTCACTGGGGCTCAGGCTGCTCCCCTTCTTTATCTTACAATCAAACAGTGGTATTTATTGGGTGCTTATTGTGGGCAGAACCCTGTACTCATCACTTGGGAGTGTACAATACAGCAGAGTTGGTAGACACTATCCCTGTCCACAAGGGACAAACCATGATGTAATTGTTAATCAGGAAGACCAGAGGGAGGACTAGGGGAAGTAGCATAGTGGAGAGAGCCCGGACCTAGGAGTCAAAAGGACCTGGCTTCTAATTCTGGATCCGTCACTTGTCTGCTGTGTGACCTTGAACAAATCACTTCACTTCTTTGTGAGATGCAGATTAAGACTGTGAGCCCCATGTGGGACAGGAATTGTGTCCAAACTGATTAGCTTCTATCTACCCCAGCATTTAGAACAGTGCCTAGCACATAGTAAGTGGCTAACAAATACCATAAAGAAAAAAGGAGATTGGCTGTAAATAGTTTTGAAGAAGGGGAGAAACTGAAAATGCTCTATACTCAGCTCAGGCCCTGCTAAACTGCCTGGGAAGAAGGTCAGAAGGAGCGGCGGCTATAGTCCAGTTGCCATTGCCATTTCTCAGTCAACCGATCAGTGATATTTATTGACTGCTTACTGGATGCAGAATGCAGAACTCGGTGCTTGGGAGAGAGCAATAATAGAACAGGTAGACATGATCCCTGCCCTCAAGGAATTTACAATCCAGTGGGGGCGACGGATGCGAAAATGAATTACATATAAAGGAAGCAGCCAACTTGTACTTCCCAAGCACTTAGTACAGTGCTCTGCACACAGTAAGCGCTCAATAAATACAATTGAATGAATGAAAGGATATGTACAAAAATGCAGTGGGGTTGCGGGGGAGTACCAAAGTTCTTAGGGCAAAGCAGCATGGTCTAGTGGAAAGAGCACAGGCCTGGGAGTCAGAGGACCTGGGTTCTAATCCCAGCTCTGCCAATTGCCTGCTCTGTAACCTTGGGCAAGTCATTTCACTTCTCTGTTCCTCAGTTTCCTCAACTGTCAAATGGGGTTTAAATACCTGTTCTCCCTCCTCCTTAGAGTGTGAGCCCCAAGTGGAACAGGAACTCTGTCCAACCTGATTAATTTGTATCTACCTTAGTGCTTAGAACAGTGCTTGACATATAGTAAGCACTTAATATAATAACATTAATAATAATGACAAGTGCAGAGGTGATGCAGAATGGAGGGAAAATATAATGGGAGTTGAGGATTAGTTTCCAGATCCACCACCCCATGGTTGAAAATCTATAACGGCAGGGGCCCAACTAGGAGGGAGGGGAGCAGGGGAGAGGAGAAGCTGGAGGGATGGGAGAGGTGTGGGGTTTGCAGTGCAAGTCTCCAGAGCTACACCAACAGAAGTGGCATTTCAGACCTAGACAGGCCATTGCCTCTCCTAAAATGGGCATGCAGTCTCCTGACGTGGCCCAAAGCTGGAAATTCCAACTTGAATGGCTTGGCATTCTATCCTCTGGCAATGTACCAGGAGTTGCCAATACCCACTGGAGCTAAGATAAATAGCTTCTCTCTGTCTAAGTCTTCCGCTCCCTCCCAACCTGAAAATTCCCAGTCCCCAGTCCTATTTCACATGCTTCTTTGAAATGATGGAAAAAAATGAGCATTCAATACTTCTACCCAGTTTGCTGATTTCTATGTATCAGCTTTTGCTCCCCATTTAATAAAGGGGAACATTTTCCATTATCCTCTCTGGCTCCCCATACATAGTTTTAAAAATACATTTTACGCTTCATGGCTTTAGCAGCCCACATCTCATTGCCAGCCTTAAATGTAGGCGGAACATCAGAAAAGTTAAAACAAACATTTAGCTGCACTTTCCTCCCAAACCTGGCCTAAGCTCTCTCCCTCTTTCTTATGCTTTCTCTTCTCCCACTACAGTCCAGCTCACAAGCTTTGCTCTCCCAAGTGCTTAAAACAGTGCTCTGCACATAGTAGGTGCTCAATTGATAATCAAGCTCTTTTATGGAATCAGCAAAGCACTCGGGTCAGACCACCAGTCTGAAGAAGACCTAGGTCATGTGCCAACCCATACTTGACACTTCACACAGTCACGAATCTCAACTGATGACAGAGATCAATGGTGTCACTGAATTTTCTACCCAAGCGGCACAGTCTCCGACAATACAAGGATGGACTAAGGGTAGAAATCAGAATAACAATGTTAGTGTGTCCTGTGGGATACTAGCAGAGCGTGGAACCAACACTGCATCTACTGAAGGTAGACAAGGCAACTCATGCCCATTTTAATTAATAATGATAATAATGGCATTTATTAAGCACTTACTATGTGCAAAGCACTGTTCTAAGTGCTGGGGAGGTTACAAGGTGATCAGGTTGTCACACGGGGGGCTCCCAGTCTTAATCCCCATTTAACAGATGAGGTAACCGAGGCACAGAGAATTTAAGTGACTTGCCCAAAGTCACACAACTGACAAGTGGCAGAGCCGGAATTTGAACCCATGACCTCTGACTCCAAAGCCCGTGCTCTTTCCACTGAGCCACGCTGCTTCTCTAATTTTAGGAGAGGCAATGGCATGTTTAGGTCTGAAATGCCACTTCTGTTGGTGTAGCCCTGGAGACTTGCATTGCAAGCCCCACACCTCTCCCCTCCCTCCAGCCTCTCCTCTCCCCTGCTCCCCTCCCTCCTAGTTGGGCCCCTGCCGCTACAGATTTTCAACCATGGGGTGGCGGATCCAGAAACTAGTCCTCAACTCCCATCATATTTTCCCTCCATTCTGCATCAACACTGCACTCGAGTCATTATTATTAGTGTTGTTATTATATTAAGTGCTTACTATGTGTCAAGCACTCTGCTAAGCACCGGGGTAGATACAAATTAATCAGATTGGACAGGGTCCCTGTACCACAAGGGACTCACAGTCTTAAATCCCATTTTACAGATGAGGTAACTGAGGCCCAGAGAAGTGAAGTGACTTGCCCAAGGTCACACAGCAGAGAAGTGACGGGGCTGGGATTAGAACACAGGTCCTCTGACTCCCATGCCCGTGCTCTATCCGCTGGACCAAGCTGACCTCTGTATCACAGCATGGTGTTATAGTGCATGCGCACGCAGCATGATGTATTAGTTTATATGGAATTTTTCCCCACCCACTGAAAGGCCAAATGTCTGAAGCCGGCCCTGCAGACAGTTGCTCTCTGGTGAACTGAAATGTGGTAACAGCAAATAAAGTGGACAGAAGAAAGGCAGTGAGGCAAAACTTCAAACAACATGGCAATGACAGTGGACAGCTGGGAGGCAGCAGCGGAAGATGGGCAACCCTGACGGGTGAGCAGCAAATAGACCATGCTTGGTACAGGCGGGAAACGTGTCCACTGACTCTGTTGTATTGTACTTTCCTAAGTGCTTAGTATGGTGCTTGGCATATAGCAGGCGTTCGATAAATACCAACGATTGATTCAAAAAGATTTCTGCACAAAGGAGGAGAAACAAAGCTGGTAAGCTCCTTGAGGGCAGCGAGTGTGTCTACTAACTCTATTGTATCGAACTCTTGCAAACGCTTAGTACGGTGTTCCGCACACGGTAAGCATTCAGTCGTACTCTCCCAAGCAGTCAGTACAATGCTCTGCATACAGTAAGCTCTCAATGAATATGATTGATTGATTCACTGGTTGATGCCAGCCACTCAGGAAAGCAAATGTAACAGTAGAGAGCGTGACAATATCTCGATGCACACAATGTGGAAGAAACTTTCAGTTCTGCATTGGCCTTGTCAGCCACAAGGGTTCATATGGAAAAATGCTTCTTGATCTGTAGCAGAAGCAGCTTTTTGTATAAAGTATTGCTCAGGCGATAGGGGAATGATCCACTAGGTGGAGCCAGGCCTCAGTTTATCATTCTCTGGGCGGCTTTGGGAATTTGAGAGGTACAGCAGGAAGTCGAACACAGAAATATCCTTCCTGATTTGGTAGACTTCATTCATCCATCCATCAATCAATCAACGGTATTTGTTGAGCACTTGTTATGAGCAGAGCACTGCACTAAGTGCTCTGGCATCCCTCATCTGCCCTGGCTGACACGCAATCAATTAATCAGTGCTATTTTTTACCACTAGTGGATAGAGAACTGGCCTGGGAGTCTGAAGGTCATGGGTTCCAGTTCCAGCTCCACCACCTGTATGTTGTGTGACCTGGGGCAAGTCATTTAACTTCTCTGTGCCTCAGTTACCTCATCTTTAAAATGGGGATTGAGACTGTGAGCCCCATGTCGGACAGGAACTGTGTCCAACCCAATTTCCTTGTACCTACCCCAGCGCTTAATACAGTGCCTGGCACATAGTAAGTGCTTAACAAATAGTATCATGTCTGGAGTTTATTTATTTATATTAATGTCTGTCTCTCCCTGTAGACTGTAAGCTCACTGTGGGCAGGGAATGTGTCAGTTTAATGTTATATTAATTGAGCGATTACTGTATGCTGAGCACTGGATTAAGCACTTGGGAGAGGACAGTATATCGGTCGGTAGACACGTTCCCTGCCCACAAGAAGCATACAGGGAAGCAGCGTGGCTCAGTGGAAAGAGCCCGGGCTTTGGAGTCAGAGGTCAGGGGTTCAAATCCCGGCTCCGCCACTTGGCTATTTATTTTATTTTGTTAATACGTTTGGTTTTGTTCTGTGTCTCCCCCTTCTAGACTGTGAGCCCACTGTTAGGTAGGGACTGTCTCTATATGTTGCCAACTTGTACTTCCCAAGCGCTTAGTACAGTGCTCTGCACACAGTAAGCGCTCAATAAATACAATTGATTGATTATATTGTACTCTCCCAAGAGCTTAATGCAGGGCTCTACACAAAGTAAGAGCTCAATAAATACGATTGAATGAATGAATATTTTTTGAGTGCTTACCGTGTGCTGAGCCCTGTATGAAGCGCTTCGGAGAGTACAGTACAGTAGGCCAGACATAGTCCATGCCCAAAAGGAGTTTACAGACCAGACAGGGAAAAAGACATTCATTCATTCATTCACTCATTCAATCATATTTATTGAGTGCTTACTGTGCACAAAGCACTGTACTAAGCGCTTGGGAGACTAGAACTATAACAATAAACAGACACATTCTCTGCCCACAATGAGCCCACAGCCTGGGGGGGGTGGGCCGGGGGTGGGACATTAGAATCAATTACAGGTAAATATGTACAAAAGTGCTGTGGGTCCTGGGGGGAGGGGTGAAATCCAACTGCTCTCAGCTTTATTTCAGAAGTTGCTCCACACCCTTTCATTGTTTTGGTTGTCCTTTCCCAAGTGAATGTGGGGCCAATTTGGGGTGGAGCTTAGAGGATGGGGATTTAAGAAGCAAGGGCTTACTGGGGTGAGGCTTTCAGTGAGAGAGCAGATATCCAGCCTGGTTCCTAGGGTTGGTGGGAAGGAATAAACCCCTTACTGGGTCCCCAGTTTTAGAGCCCAGTGCTCCTCCCCCAAAACCCCAGCCAGTACCAGAGTCCACCCAGGAAGAAGAAGGGGAGAGAGGGGAAGTCATGAGATTTGCATGTTGTCTCCTGCTGCATTGCAGCTACCTGCAAAGAGGCGAAGCGGCTACAGTGCCCTGGTCAGAGTGGCTCGCCTGGGCCAGGGCCGCTGCTGCTGAAATAGCAGGAGCAAAAGGTCTTTGGCCTGGGACTTGGGGATGGCACTGTGTATATGACAACTGGCCCCAGGGCTGCCAAAGTGCTTCCTAAACCCAGGCAATCGCCTTGCTCTCAGGCCCTCCAAAACCGCACTGCCTTGGCTCATCCTTTCATTCATTCATTCATTCAATCGGATTTATTGAGAGCTTACTGTGTGCAGAGCATTGTACTAAGCGCTATCCTCACTGAGCTCCGAGGCTGGACCAAAGTCTCTGGCCTGGCCTCGGAGCCTGGTGAGGGAGCATTGTACTAAGTGCTTGGTAGAGTACAATATAACATCAGGCACGTTCCCTCCCCACAATGAACTCACAGTCTAGAGGGGGAATAAGTGGGGACTGCTAAACCCCTTCCTGTTGATGGTCACATGGTCTCTATTACTTGGGGATAAGGTTATCAGCAAGGAATTCTGGAGAACCAATACACAAGATTCAAAGAAACACCCAGACTAAGCCTTGAAGGGATGCGGGAGGCAAACTCCACAAATTCAAAGGAGAGTCACATCTCTGGTGAACTTTTCCTTCTTCCTTTCTCTCTCAGTGTCCCCACTATTTTTTCTAGCTGGAGTTTAAACTAGTTCCCCAACCATCTCTGTCTTCTGGTAAGACCCTGTGAAATTGCATGGTCCGAGGAATCTACTTTTGATGACAAGGCAGTTTCCAGAGCATTAAAATATTTTATATATTACAATACCATTTGTTCTGGGTTCTGGAAATCTTTAGAAAGGGATTTGATTTTGCAAATCATATAAAAATATTTGGAAGATAACTACAGTCCTGAAATGTAATACGATTGATGATGATGATGATGATGAAATGTGTCAGTACCTCTTTCAATGGCTTCATGATTTCCCAAATAGTTATGTGGATAGCCAAACAATCAATCAATCGTATTTATTGAGCGCTTACTGTGTGCAAAGCACTGTACTAAGCACTTGGGAAGTACAAGTTGGCAACATATAGAGACAGTCCCTACCCAACAGTGGGCTCACAGTCTAAAAGGGGACTCACAGTCTAGCCAGTTCTTTAAACAAAATGGGGGGAGGAAGCCTAAGTTATCCAAAGGAAATTTACATTGCAAAATCAGTGTTTCATATCCAAGAATGTACTTTACTCCCAGTTATCAAAATGCAGGACTCTGGCTGTGTTCAAAGTGGGTGAGAAGTTTGCCTTGGTTTCCTTTGGGCCAGAAACCACTTGGGTTGGAACTGTATGCTAACAACATGATCTATATCCTATAAGAAATCGCCAGGGAAATTAATAATTGTGGTAATTGTGGTATTTGTTAAGTGCTTACTACATGCCAGGCACTGTACTAAGTGCTGGGGTGAATATAAGCTAATCAGATTGGACACAGTCCATGTCCCACATGGGCCTCAAAGTCTTGATCCCCAGTTTACAGGTGAACTGAGGCACTGAGAAGTTAGGTGACTTGCCCAAGATCACACAGGTCAAGCATCAAGCAGAAACTCCTCACCATCAGCTTTAAGAATTCACGTAGTCCTCCCCAGCTTCCTATCCTTGCTCTTCTCCCACTACAACCCAGTCCACATACTTCACTCCTGTAACACCAACCCACTATGCCTTGATCTCATCTTTCTTGCCATTGACCTTTTGCTCACACCCTGCTTTCTGGCTGGAACTTCCTCCCCCTTCAGACCACCTCTCTCCCCACCCTCATAACCCTAGTAAAATCGTATCTCCTCCAGGAAGCTTTCCCTGACTAA
This sequence comes from Tachyglossus aculeatus, assembly GCF_015852505.1. Taxonomy (NCBI): domain Eukaryota; kingdom Metazoa; phylum Chordata; class Mammalia; order Monotremata; family Tachyglossidae; genus Tachyglossus; species Tachyglossus aculeatus. The sequence goes on along the minus strand of NC_052098.1, from coordinate 7,442,775 downwards.
CTCTTCATCTCCCTACTCTATTACCCTTCCTTTCTGGGTTGCCTATGCACTTCGATCTGAATCCACGAAGAACTTTGATATTCACCCTACTCCCACCCCTACAGCACTTATATATATGCTCTTATACTCTGTTAATTTTCCCTTTCTGTAATGTATTTTATTGTTTGTCACCCCCACTAGACTGTAAACTCCTCAAGGGCAGGGATTGTACCAGAGCCCACCCAGGAAGAAGAATGGGAAGAATGGGAAAGTATGGTGCCTGGCACAGAGTACGTGCTTTACAAATACCATAAAAAAAATTGTGACAACAGATGGGCAACCACTAGAGAGTTTTGAGATGCCAGGAGATGTGAGCAGAATTATGTTTTAGAAAAATGATCCAGGTAGTAGAATGAAGTTTGGACTGGAGAAAAGAGAGATAGGAGGCAGGGAGGTCAGTAAGGAGACATGCAGTAGTCAAGGCAGGATAGGATAAGTGCTTGGATCAAGTGGTAGCACTATGGATGGGGGGGGGGCAGGGCTAGAGACACTGTGAAGGTAGAACTGACTGGATTTGGAAACTGACTGATGGAATATGCAGATGGAAGGAGAAAGATAGTCAAGGATAATGCCAAGGCTGCAGGCTTGTGAGTCAGGTAGGATGATAGTGTGTAAATAAGGATGGGAAAGTCAAGGGGAGAACAGGGTTTGAGTGGGAAGATGACAGGGTTCTGTTTTGGATGTGTTAAGTTTGAGGTGTCAGTGGGACAACAAAGTAGAGATGTCCCGAAGGCAGGATGAAATGCGACAATGCAGAGGAGTCGAGAGGTCAGTGCTGAAGAGGTAAATTTGGGAAAGATGGTAGTTGAAGCTATAGGAGCAAATGAGTTTTCCAAGGGAGTGGGTGAAGATGGAAAATAGAAGGGGTCCCAGAACTGAGCCATGAGGGACTCCCACTTTTAGAGAGGAGAGCAAGAGAGAGTAGAAGACTGCTAAAAGAGACTGAGAAGGAGCAGCCAGAGAGATAGGAGGGGAACCAGGAGAGGACAGTGTTAGTGATGCCAAGGTTAGGTAAAGTTTCCAGGACAAGAGGGTGATCCACAGCATCGAAAGCATATGAGAGGTCAACGAGGATTACGATGGCATTGAGTCCATTGGATTAGGCAAGAAGGAGGTCACTGGTGACAGGGAGAGAGAGAGAGAGAGAGAGAGAGCACTTTCAGTGGAGTGGAAGGGATGGAAGCCAGATGGCAAGGGTTCGAGGAGAGAGTATAGACACATAAAATGTTCACTAATAATTCTGTTGAAGAAGGGAAAAAGAGCCATTTCAATAAAGTTTGTTTACCCACAGCAGGTTTTGAGTTAGAGTGTAAACCCAGGCATTTGGGTTAATTCCCTTCTGATGCCCAATAAATGTTAAGTACTATCCAGATTTTTAACGAATATGAAAGATAATTCAAAATTAATCACTTCAGACCCAAGTTGACCACGCTTTCCACTTCTTTTGCCACAAGACAGTTTGCAATCATGTGTTCTTTTTATTGAGGTTTAAATTCAATTCTTTCCTTTGCCCTATAAACTTAATGGCATGTCAACTGACTTGAAACCAAGTAAATGAGATTAGACTGAGAAATGTAATCAAAACACGGACAAAGGGGAAAAGGGTGTCTTCAAGTGCTTGTGCAGGCACATTGAACTCAACTGACAACTACTGCATGATTCCTGAGAGAAGCTAGACAAATGGCCCCTCTAATATTTAATAGAAAAACAATGGGACTTTCAAGAAAAGCCAGTGTCCAATAAATGGTTCCACTGATATTTAATAGAAGAACAGTGTAGCATCTAATTATTTTTTTTCCCCTTCAAAACAGATTTTTCATTCAAGCAAATGTAAATCAAGGGAAATGGCTCAAGTCAACACCAGCTTCACCCCTGAGGATGCCACACAGCATTTAATAGTGAATCCCTGCATCCCGCACATTCCTCTTCACTTGCAAAGCAAACCCCCTCTAGGAGGCCCTTCTCAACTGATCCCCACCTCCTTAGTCACGTTGGGTCCAAATCGCTTCTGCTTGAATTCGAATTTGGCCAATGTGATCAATTTGCCTAGGAAGTAGTCTCACCCCATCCTTCCCAACCCAGCCATCCTGAACCCTCCCCACAGCTTGGGCATACCCCCTATCTCCCCACTCCCTCTGCACCCCGATCTGGACTATGAGCTCGTCGCGGGCAGGGAATGTGTCTGTTTATTGTTATATTGTACTCTTCCAAGCCCTTAGTACAGTGCTTTGCACACAGTAAGTGCTCAATAAATACAATTGAGTGAATGAATGGTTTTTGTAACTTTTTTGTGTGTGCAACAGAATAGAGCTTGCTCCAGCTGTTGCCCCTGCCCCAACCTTTTCTGGGTCAGACTGTCCGCACTCCTGAAAAGCTGGGGAGCCAAAGGTGGGATGGAAATGGTGGCAGAGGATGGGGTTAGAAAGGGGAAGAGGAGACTTAGCAGAAAACATCTGATGTTCTCCCCCACCCCCACTCGCCTTTATTGCTACCTGTTCTCTTTCTGCGCCACCCTAACCGGCCCCAGCTTCAGCCATTTGACGTTTTGCTGGTGAGTGAGGAGGCAGGCAGCAACCGTGGCGTGGTGTCATCCATATTGGGGCTGCGGAGGGGGGAATGGAGTGGATTTTGATTGGAGGGGGCTCAGTGAGACTAGGGGAGCTGGGGGAATTGGGGAGGTGTAGGGATGGGTGAGTTTTGATTACAGAAAGCTCTGGGATGCCAGGGAGGGGAAGAGCGGGTGGGCCACCTACAGGCATGTGAGAGATGAGGGTGGGTCCAGCTTTATGCAGCCTAACTGGATAGGGGTCAAACATGTAGGTTTGGAGGCTCCAAAGGCAGCAAAAGTAAGTCCCTTGATGAGAAACTGTCACGTCAACCCATTAGCCACTCTTAAGCTCCTTGAGGGCAGGGATCGTGTCTAACATCTCTATTTGTGTTTTTCCAAGCACTGAGTATGTGCTCTGCACACAGTGAGCACTCAATAAACACCACCGACTGACTGATCTATGATCTGCCTCTTGGACCTATTGTATGGTTGCAATTTGTGTCCACCATTCAGTTTTTCCGTAAGGGCAGGAACTGTTACCAAGAAACTAGTTCAGTGCCTGGCACACAGGGATACTGATGACGGTGATGATGTTGAAGATGATGATGAATAAAGTTCATTCAGTGGTCATCTGAACCACATCCTTTTCTCAACTTCCTTTTGTGTTCTGACAATTCAGGACTCCCCCAGTCTTAGACATTCAGATTTGGAGATTTGGAAATCCCCCAGCCTTAACTTTGTTCTGACGAATGCAAACTTCAACTTTGACTTGCTCCCGCTGAGGAATGGAAGAGAAAATGAGGAAATCGCTTGATAGATGGGTAACCTGAGGCACAGAACATAATGGATTTGGACCTTCGAACCCACGGAATTCTTCAGACTGTGAGCCCACTGCTGGGTAGGGACTGTCTCTATATGTTGCCAACTTGTACTTCCCAAGCACTTAGTACAGTGCTCTGCACACAGTAAGCGCTCAATAAATACGATTGATTGATTGATTGATTCAGAAGGGCAGTGTAGAGCTCTGAGACTCAAGGACCCAGGTTCAATGCTGACTTGCTGGGTGTTCCCTGAAAAAGCCAACTTGCCTCTCGGGACCTCAGTTCTCTCCTGCCTAATGATAGTGATTGGAAAATACTGGGCTATAGCAGTCAGTCGATCATATTTGTTGAGCACTTGCTCTATGCAGAACACCATACTAAGAGCTTGGGGGAGTACAATGCAACAGAGTTGGTAAAGGTGTTCCCTGCCTACAATGAGGGAGCTTACAGTCTAGAGGGGGAGACAAACATTAATATAAATGAGTAAATTACGGATATACACATAAGTGTTCTGGGGGCTGTGAGAGGAGTGAATAAAAGGTGTAAATAATAATAATAATAATAATAGCGTTTATTAAGCACTTACTGTGTGCAAAGCACTGTTCTAAGCGCTGGGGAAGTTACAAGGTGATCAGATAGTCCCACGGGGGGCTCACAGTCTTCATCCCCATTTACAGATGAGGGAACTGAGGCCCAGAGAAGTGAAGTGACTTGCCCAAAGTCACACAGCTGGCAATTGGCAGAGCCAGGATATGAACCCATGACCTCGGACTCCAAAGCCCGTGCTGCTTCCACCAAGTGTTTGGGCGACACAGAAGGAAATGGGAGATAAGGGAAATGAGGGATTAGTCAGAGAAAGCCTCTTGGAGGAGATGTGCTTTTAATAACATTTGTGGGTGTCGGATATGAATAGGGAGGGTGTTCGAGGCCAGAGGCAGGACGTGGATGAGAGGTTGTTGGCAAGATAGATAAGATCGAGGTACAGTGAGTAAGTTGGAGGAGTGGAGCGTGTGGGTTGGGTTGTAATAGGGGAGCAGGGGGTGAGGTAGGAGGGGGCAAAATGGTTGAGTGCTTTAAAGCCGATGGTAAAGAGGTTCAGTTTGAGATGGATGGGCAACCACTGGAGGTTCTTGAGGAGTTGGGAAGCATGGAGGCCAGCAAGGAGGCTGATGCAGTAAATCAAGGTAGGATAGGAGAAATTCTAGGATTAACATGGCAGCAGTTTGGATGGTATCAGGCTTCAAAAATAAGATGCAGCATGCCGCTTGAGGCAAAAACAAATGGACTCATGGGAGCTGTTATGATCATCAGCGATGGCCCCGAAGGCACTGCAACTTTTTAGGGGTATCTTGCCTGAGAAAGCCCAGAATCTCAGCTGGTTCCCACTAAGGTCTATGCACAACCTTCTGGTTCCCGGTGGAGTGGGGATAAAGGTGAAAGAAAAACTGAATCTGGTTCAGGGGGAGGAGGCAGACAGTGGAGGGAAGGTAGTCCCCATAGGCAAAGCAGCTGCCCTCCTTCTCCAACTCTCTCCCCAGGCAGCCATCATGAGGAGCAGTCCTCAGGAGGCAACATCCCAGTGCCCTTCAGACAATTCATCTCATGATCAGAGATGGAGGCTGTGCCGCCTCCCCGGGAGAACTTATGTATAGGTTTAAATTTCATTCGGTCAACTATACTGAACTGTACAATTTTAAGTCTGCTGCTGACTGTAATTGGAAGCAAGGACAAACACAACACCAAAAAAAAAAAAAAAAAATCTCCCAAAGGCCCTACATCTGGAGGCCCTCAAAAGTAAACATCACATTTTTAAGCTAGGAAAAACTGATAGTACCCATGCATGTATTTAATTAAAACATCTTTCATATCAGATTAAGAACACAAGATGACAACGAGCAGGACAACGAGTGGGATGTGGTCCAGGACATTGAAAGCAGAAAGCCCAGCATGGCACGGCCCCTAGCAGCGAGCTCCACTGCTTCCACAATCACCTGTGGGGCTGTTTTCCTATACGTAAGTCAGCCCGGGCTGCAAGGCTGAGCAGCTCGGAGGTTTGTGCCTATCTTCTTGGTTTGCTTTGTTTCCATCAGTGACTCAGACAGCCTGGAAATCAAAGTCTCGTTCCAATATTAGGAGTGAACTTAGGGAACTTTGGAAATTTGGGAGCTTTCCCTGACTCTGCATTCCAGGGATTTCCTAGCCATCAGGGTCAAAAAGTGACAGTGCTGATGGCTGAAGGCAACAGCTGCTACCACCAGCTGGGAGATTCAGTTCCCACCCAAAGCTTCCCAGTCCATCTGAAGGTATGTGCCTTGGGGGAAGTCTGTGTCTCCCTGGGGCTTCCACAAATTCTCAAGGGTTTGGAGGGAGTTTATTGCAGAAACCCATTAATGTGGTGGGTGTTTTCTCATTTTGGCTTTTGAGACACTGCCACCAGGAACAGGGGATTCTTGTCTTGTCTTATGCTGTTGAGTCGTCTCCAACCCATAGCGACACCATGGACACATCTCTCCCAGAATGCCCCACCTCCATCTGCCATCATTCTGGTAGTGTATCCATAGAGTTCTCTTGGTAAAAATACAGAAGTGGTTTACCGTTGCCTCCTTCCATGCAGTAAACCTGAGTCTCCGCCCTCAACTCTCTCCCATGCCGCTGCTGCCCAGCATAGGGGAGTCTTGACTTGTAGCAGGTTGCCTTCCACTCGCTAGCCACTGGCCAAGCTAAAAATGTAATGGGTATGCTTCTGCTTGACTCTCCCTCCTGTAGTCGATACTGGTAGAGTACTGGAAACTCTCCAGGTGTGACCCTGAGAGGGTAACAGGGGATTCAGAACCTCATGTTTTTGACCAAAAGTCACCATTCATTTCATTTTGATAAGCCACCATTCATTTTGAGAACCAGCATGGCATAGTGGATAGAGCACGTATCTGGGAGTCAGAAGGTCTAATACCGGCTCCACCACTTGTCTGCTGTGTGACCTTGGGTAAGTCACTTAACTTCTCTGGGCCTCAGTTACCTCATTTGTAAAATGGGGAGCAAGACTGTGAATCCCATGTGGGACAGGGACTATGTCCAACCCAACTTGCTTGTGTCCACCCCAGTGCTTAGTACTGTGCCTGGCACATAGTAAGTGCTTAACAAATACCATTATTATTATTAGACCACGAGCCCAATGTGGGACAGGGCTCTGACTGAACCGATAATGATACTAATAACAATGATGGTATTTGTTAAGTGCTTTCTATGTATCACGCACTCTTCTCAGCACTGGGTTAGAGAAGCTTCATTGCCATAGGAATAGGGAGGGGGCAATGGACTTCAGGGCTTCTACCCATCCCCCTCCCTTCCTATGAAGCACTTTGATCTCCTGGGGTTAAAGGAGTTTTAGAAATCTCAATTTTTATGGGAGCATGCTTTGTAGGCAATTATAAAGATGGCAGGTAGTTAAGCACCTTTCCCTGAACCATACCATGAGAACAGAGACAGTCACACAAAAATCAATTACTTCATCTTCCACAGCTTTTCAGAGTTAATGAAATTTGCCAATCAGAAACAGCTTTTCCCATAGGCCAACAGGTAGGTGATGTTATGAAGAGAGAAAAAGAACATTACAGGGTAAGCAATTTTCCCGATAATTAAGTGGCCATGTGAGGCTTTTGTTATTTTGTCTGCTCTCTGCACATTTCCCTGCTTCCCAAATTCTGCATTTCCCAATTTTCCCAGGTCCATGTGAGGTTTCTCTTCCTATTTTATCAGGTCCGTTCATAAGGCTATTCAGCTAAGATGAAACACCACAGCCAACCTTCTAAAAAAAAGCCTTAAATATTATTGAATTTTTAAGTATAATTTGTCCAGTCTTCACACACTCTGAAGCTTAAATTAAAATACATATAGTATATGTATACATATACATATAGTATAGTATAGTATATATAGTATAGTAAATACATATAGTAAAATTTCCAGAGCCTAATTCTGGTATATTCTTGCTTTATCTGTTTTTAGTGCTTCATTTCTTCCACTCTTTTCAATAGGCTGAAATTTTTTGAGCAATGCCACAACAAATATTTGGGTCACAGCTTGCTTTAATGATTTGCATTTGAAATGGTGGTTTAATCCTTTATGCATTTTTTGCTTTGCTTTCATTGTACAAGGAAAAGCCACAGGCATGGATGAGAAGCATTCCCTATCTTCTATAGCTCAGGGTCATATCTTGATGACTGGCATCTCCTATGCCTAGAAATTTGCACACTCTACAAGAAACCCCTTCCAGTTAACAGAGCGGATGCCCTGTTCTCTCTCTCGCTCTCTCTGACAAGGCTAGCAATCTTCCTGCCCCAACTACCACCATAATGCTATAAGCAATTTGATATATATTCCTTAGAGTTTACTTAGAGTCCAGGATATTCAGTTTTCTTCCATAACACACCACGGGGAGAACACTGTGGGGAATTCAGGATGTTCTTCTGACAACATGCGTCTCTCGGGATTGAAAATGATGTGGTCAGAATCAATCAATAAATCAATGGTATTTATTTATTTTTTAACGGTTTTTGTTAAGTGCTTACAATGTGCCAGGCACTGTACTAATGGCTAGGATAGACGCAAGTTACTCAGGTTGGACACAGTCCATGTCCCATGTGGGGCTCACGGTCTTAATTCCCATTTTACAGATGAGGTAACTGAGCCACAGAGAAGTTAAGCGACTTGCCCAAGGTCACGTAGCCAACAAGTGGCAGAGCGGGGATTAGAACCCAGGTTCTCTGACTCCCAGGACCGTGCTCTTTCCACTAGGCAACACTACTTATTTATTGAGTGCTTGCTGTGTGCAGAGCACTGTACTAAGTGCTTGGGAGAGTACAATACAACATAATTTGTAGAGATGTTCTCTGCCCACAACTAGTTACAGTCTAGAAGAAACCCTGTGTGTATGTGTGCTGCTTTTGTGAAGCCGTGTGGACTAAACATGAGTTTACTTTGATGCAGTGGTATCAAAATTGGTTAATGTGGTCTGTGGGAGTTCAGTACCTATTTCTGAAAGGTGTTTTCTCTGCATGTGCCATCCAGAACCCACCAGAAACCAGAGAAGCTACCGTCCACCAACACTGGAATGTTGGAATGAATCATGTTTACTGAGCACTAACTGTGTAATAATACATTTTATTCTTCACATTCTAAATTTATTTTGGAGAAAAAATGAAATTGGCAAAACTCTTCAATACCTTCTCTCTTGTTCAAACCCTTCATTCCACTCAAGCTAACCTTCTAACCGTGCCTTGTTCTCAACTGTCCCCCTGCCTGGGAACTCCCTTCCCCAGAAAATTCACCACATTGCAGCCTTCCCCACCTTCAAAGCCCTGCTAAAATCCTCCAACAGGCCTTACTCAACAAGTCATCAGCATCCGAGATCTTCTCAACCTTTCAGACACCTCCTCTTGCATTTGTATATTATATATACCCATCTTCAGCACTTAGTGGTGGTAATAGTAATTACTAAGTGCTTACTGTGCATAGCACTGTACTAAGCACTGGGGAAAAATACCCAGGTCAATGATAGTCACGGTCCTTAGCCCTCTAGGGGCTCACAAACTAAAAAAAGCTGGGAGAGGGTTTGGCAACAGACAAAATAGGAAAAATGAAATAAAAGAAATACAAAAAGGAGCTTGGAAAAATGAAATAAAAGAAATACAAAATCCTTGTATTTCTTGAAACTTGAAAGGGAAAGAGTCCAGTAAGTCTGGTGGTGAAGGGGACCTGTAGGGGGCTCAGGGTGCAGTGACAATCAAGACTTCCCAAAGGTCTAAAATGTGTTGTACCTGTGTGTGTGTGTGTGTGTGTGTGTGTGTGTGTGTGTGTGTAGGTACACACAGGTACAACACATACATATATATGTGTGTGTATACAACTCTTGCATTTGAATATACATATTCAATTATTTTATATTATTATTATTATTGTGATCTTTGTTAAGCGCTTACTGTAAGTTCGTTATGGGCAGGGAACGTGTCTGCTAATTCTGTTGTCTTGCACTCTCCCAAGTGCTTAGTACAGTTCTCTGCACATAGTGCTCAGTAAATACAATTGTTGATGATGATGATGATTGCTATGCATCAAGCACTGTTCTAAGCACTGAGGTAGATACAAAGTTAATCATGTTGGACACAGTCCCTGTCCCACATGGCACTCACAGTCTAAGCAGGAGGGAGAACAAGTGTTGAATCCCCATTTTAAAGTTGAGGAAACTGAGGCACAGAGAAGTGAAGTGACTTGCCCATGGTCACACAGCAAGCAATAGGCAGAGCTAGGATTAGAACCCAGGTCCTTTTACAAAGGAGAAAACTGAAGCACAGAGCAGTTAAATAACTTGCCCCAGCTCACACAGCAGGCACATGACAGAGCTGGAATTAGAACCCAGTCCCTCTAACTCTCAGGCCCACGCTCTTTCCACTAGGCCATGCTGCTTCTCAATTATTATTGTTATTATCATTATTATTATTAGATAGGGGTAAGGCAGTTGTGTGAATGTCTCCTTCTCAGGGAGTGTCAGGGAAAGAGGGAGAAGAAATTTTTGTGCTCAGCCCCTGCATGTGGTCAGCCCCAGTGCCCCGTGAGGACCAAAAAGGGGGCAGAAGAGAAGGAACAAGCATGGATCCTTTTGCCCCCTTTGCTCCCTCCTAATTACTTTCTGTCACTTTCCTCCTCCCTCTTCCCCTCCCTCTCTGTCTTTGTTCCCTCAGAACTCACTCCTTCATAGATCTTCCCCCAATCCTCAGACTCCAAGCTCAAAATGGAAAGTTGTACCTCCCCGGCAACTATCAATAATTAAGTACCTCAGGACTGGGACACCAGTCTTACTAATTCCACATCAACTGGTTGGCTTTTATAAATGCAACTGGAAAGCAGCTCACTGCATGCTGAGGTTAGAAAGCTAAATCATTCCTCAGTTCCTTGCCTCTGCTTTGAAAGGACAAGAGGCTGTCGCTCAGTGAAATAAAGGTTTCCCCAAAAGCCCCGAATTGAGAGGTTAGCTAATCTACTTGTATAAGGCCAGTGAAAAAAATGGGCATTCATAGAAAACCCCATTTTCTATGCATGATGCTTGTTGGACTGTTTCCATTTCATACAGCATAATGAACTTGAAGACAATTCAGAAAATTCACACCAGTTAGGTTCCCAGGAGAATTTTTCTCTTCTTCAAACATGTTGACTTCCTTCTTGCATGAAGTCTTTCAAACCAAATGTAAAAGGGGGTCAAGTTTCCTAGATTTTGAAAGAAGGGCTTTGCGAGTCAAATGTGTGAACCATATTTATATCGGGAGCAGAAAAAGAAGTTTTTCAGATGGGAGAGAGTGGTTAGGGATGTAAATCTAAAGCATGCCTTTGGAGAAAACTGGGTTTGGCACCAAAGACACAACCCAGGCAAGTGAAAAATTTAGGGGATATTTGGTCTCTGGTTTTTAGAATCTCAAAGCTAAAGATGCCTTAATTTTCCTTGCCACAGAGAAGAGAGGAATTATATTACTTGCTGGTGACTGACTTTTTTACTGCAGATCTGTTGGTTTGCTAGATTGCAAGCTACTTGAGGACAGGGATCGTGTCTTCTACATGATAATAATAATAATTGTGGTATTTATTAAGCACTTATTATGTGCCAGGCACTGTTACTAAGCATTGGGGTAGATACAAGCTAATTGGGTTGGACAGAGTCCCTGTCCCACATAGGGCTCACACTCTTATTCCCCATTTTCAGATGAGGTATCTGAGGTACAGAGAAGTGAAGTGACTTGCCCAAGTGCACACAGCAGACATGTGACCGTGCTGGAATTAGAACCCAGGACCTTCTGACTCCCTGGCCATGCTCTATCCACTAGGCCACACTGCTTCTGTAAATCTGTCGTACTCTCCCAAACACTTAGTATACTATTACTACTACTACTACAATTACTACTACTACTACTACTACTACTACTACTACTACTAAAGGTACTTCTTAAGTACTTTCTATGTGCCATGCACTGTTCTAAGTGCTGGGGTAAATACAAGATAATCAGGTTGGACATAATCCCTGACACACAGGGGCTTATAGTCTAACTAGGAGGGAGGAGGATTTAATCCCCAGTTTCTAGATGAGGAAACTGAGGCACACAGTAGCTAAGTGACTTGCCTAAGATCACACAGCAGACAAGTGGCAGAGCTGGGATTAGAACCCAGGTCTTCTGATTCCCAGGCCCATGCTCTTTCTACTAGGTCACCGTCACCCTGCTTCTTGATTACTGCCCTGTGATCAATAGATAGTATTTATCGAGTGCTTACTCTGTGCAGAGTACTCTACTAAGTACCTGGGAGAGGAGTCTGTATACAGTTGGTGCTCAGTAAGTTCAACTGATTGATTCTTGACTATTGAAGATGCCTACTAGCAAATGACAACGTTTGCTATCCTTAGATTCTTTTGGAATAGCTCTTTAATCAATCAATCATATTTATTGAGCACTGACTGTGTGCAGGGCACTGTACTAAGCACTTGGGAGAGTACAATATAACAGAGTTGGTCGATTAATTCCCTGTTCCTCTTGTTCCTGACATCCCACGCACTTCACGTCTCTAACACCAACCTACTCACTGAACCTCAATCTCATCTATTTTCACCGCTAACTCCTTGCCCACGTTCTGCCTCAGGCCTGGAACTCCCTCCCTCCCCCTTCATATACGACAGACCACCACTCTCCTCTACTTTAAAGCCTTACTAAAATTACATCTCTCCCAAGAGGCCTTTCCTGACTAAGCCCATATTTTCCCTACTACTCCCTCTCCCTTCTGCATTGTCTATGCACTTGGATCTTTAAGCACTTGATATTCACCTCAGCCTCAACCCTACAGCACTTATGTACAAATTCATAATTTATTTTTACATGTCTCCCCCTCTGGGCTATAAGCTCTCTGTGGACAGGAAAGGTGTCTAACAACTCTGTTGTATTATAATCTCCCTACTGCTTAGTTCAGTGCTCTGCATACGGTAAGCGCTCAGTAAATACCATTGATTGACTGATTCCAGCCCTCTGAAGCCTGGAACATATTTGTTTCTTTGATGTGCCCTTCAGTATCGAAGAGCCCTCAATCTATTAACTCGCTGACCTTGAGCAAATTCCTTTCATGCCCTGGAGCCCCCTAAGGGTTGTTACATGGGGAAAAAATGAGATGAGAATCAAGAAAGAAATAGAAGTAGAAGTGAGAGCACCATAAGAATGACTGTAATTGATTGTGGCCAGCTTCTGGACGGAGCACCATTGGCTTTCACCAGATCTCTGGCCCAAATAACTTTCCAGCCTCCCTTGTCTCTCTAACTCATTGCCTTGGCTCTGCACAAAGTCACTTTGGTCCTGGCAAGGAACCAGCTGAGAGAGGTGTGAAGGTCTGGGTACATGGAAAGGAATAATTACCATAAGGATGCTCAGGGAATAATTAGAGTGTGTGAGTTGCTAATGACATTTTTATCTTCAAACTTTTTAAAAGGACATGTGTTTTGCAAATGTTTCACAATCAGCTTACTTTTGGCTAGGCCATCTGTCCCTACCAAATATATAGGAGCCTCTCGGCTGCCCCAGTCTGTTAAGAATCCTCTTCTGGGCAAGAGTAAATGGAAAAGTTATGGACTCTAGCACTGCGCGTGGCTTTTGTGAGTTATTGCTGTTGGGGATGAGGTAGCAGGGAAGGGTTGGGGAATGGGGTGGGGGAGAAAAAGTGTTAAATCATGTGGTCTGCAGATTTATGGCTTTCAGCTGTGAGACCAATCCCTGGGCCTGTTCAAAGCTTACAGCTTTTCTAATTGTCAACAGGCATAGAATCTTCCAAAGAATCCTTATCTGTAGCTCTTTGTAGTACTGCACTCAATTTTAAATCTCTCTCACACACCCATACACACACGACATTTTGGCTGGTCATTTTAGAGCTGCTGAAGAGCCAGAAGTGAGTGAAGCAGCACGTGGATTGCATTATTCTCTTGCCCCAATAAACAGCAATCACTTTTCAGGCCACAGTGGAAAAGATTACTATGGGACCCTGTTCTAATTAGACCCATACTGCTGTGCATCTTAAAACATCTGCCACAGCTCAGGGGAAGCCAGTGGTGATTCTCAATACCACTCCTCCTGCACCTCAGCCCCGCTAACAAAAGCACTTTGGAACCAGTTCCGAATGAGCATGGAATCTTAAAGGAAAAATGTCATGACTTACCACAGCATGGTCAATGTCATCAAACAAATGCCAAAATTTTTAAAAAGCTCCCAGCATCGTTACTATGACACACCTGTCATCATTACTATGACCCACGTGGTCAGGTGAAAGTCCAGAGAAAGTACTGTTCTTAATGTGCATTGCCCCTACCGTCCCTTCTCTAGTTAGTTCAGGCTAATTTTTTAACAATGGCACCAAAATCACTGAACACAGCCCCACCCAGCCCCCCGAAAGATCATTTCCATCATTCTTCAGGAGACAGTGCCTCGAATGGGGCAAAAAAACCGGAAGCCCAATTCTCTTGCTCGCCCAGTCACAATTGTTCAGCCCAATGAGTTGTGATTAGTATTCAAGCAATCAATCAATCACATTTATTGAGTGCTTACTGTGTGCAAAGCACTGTACCAAGCATTTGGGAGAGCACAGTAGCACTGAGTTGGTAGACATGTTCCCTGCACACAGTGAGCTTACAATCTAGAGGGGGAGATGCTCTTGAAGGGGCCTATGAGTCACAATACAGAGTCTTCAGACTGGGCTGACTCAGGCTAGCCAAATTGACCACACAGTTCAGCCTTTGGCTCTCCTTCCCTTTCTCTCTTTTCTCCCCCTTAAAAAAAATTCTCAGCTATGGAGAAGGTCAGTTTCCAATGTGCATCAAGCTTGGTATTTGAAAAATTCTTACTTCTGCTCTAAGTATTTATGGATTTCAAAATGAAGAGCCAAATTAGAGCACAACCCACCCTGCTGTGGGGAAAGGGCACAGTTGCACAAATCCTCAATCTCTCCAGGCCTTGATACGAATGAAAACCAATGTCTTGCTCCTTCACAGATTCTTAAATCAGTGGTTGTTTGGGTTCTCATGGTTCCCCAAGAAGGGGAAGGGAGGGGGAAGCCGGGGAAAGGAGGGAGAAGCCGGGGAAGGGAGGGGGGAAGCCACTATTTCTGTATCATTGTTAGAAAAGAAAAAGGGTTAAATGTAACAGGTACTGGTCATTCCAAAACTATTTTTAATGAGTTTTATTAGGCTAGACTACACACTCCCCCTTTATATTGTAAACTCTGTTGTAGTATACTGTCAAGAGCTTAGTACAGTGTTCTGCACTCAGTAAGCACTCAATAAATGCCTTTGCTTGATTGATTAATAAATGCCATTATGATTATCAGTTAATGTTCTTATTTGAAACTCCCTCCCAGAGCTAAGTAAGGGAAACCAAGTTCTCTCCTCCTGTTGTTTAGGAGCACACTAGTAGTTTTTGTTTTGTCTTCAAATGGTATTTGTTAAGCACTTATGATGTGCCAGGCACTGTACTAAGCACTGGGGTAATAGTAATAATGATGGCATTTATTAAGTGCTATGTGCAAAGCACTGTTCTAAGCGCTGGGAGGGATACAAAGTAATCAGGTTGTCCCACATGGGGCGCTCAGTCTTAATCCCCATTTTACAGATGAGGTAACTGAGGCACAGAGAAGTTAAGTGACTTGCCCTAAGTCACACAGCTGACAAGTGGTGGAGCTGGGATTTGAACCCATGACCTCCGACTCCAAAGCCCATGTTCTTTCCACTGAGCCACGCTGCTTCTCTAAGCCAGACTGGACAAAGTCTCTGTCCCCCACTCCCCACTCCACAGCACTTATGTATATATCTGTCATTTTATTTATTTATATTGATACTTGTTGTGCTGATTTCTTGATGCCGGTTTACTTGTATTGATGTCTGTCTCCCCGCGTAGACTGTGAGCTGGTTGTGGGCAGGGATTGTCTCACTTTATTGCTGTGTTGTACTTTCCCAAGCACTTAGTACAGTGCTCTGCACACAGTAAGTGCTCAATAAATGCGATTGAATGAAATGAATATGGGGCTCACAGTCTTAATCCCCATATTCCAGATGAGGTAACTGAGGCACAGAGAAGTTAAATGACTTGCCCAAGTTCACACAGCAGATGAGCAATGGAGCCACTAGTGCCACGAGAATGACTGCCCATTCAGCTTTCTCCTGGCATGAATCTCCTCCTCCCTTGCTTAAATCCCCTGATGCCATCCCCAGCATATATCAACGCCATTCCCATTTAAGGGGAAGATCCAGGCTCGAGATTTGGAACTTAAAATCATTTTGCAGATTCCTGCCTTTGCTGTATCTCTAAGCCTGGTCTCTGCCGACCGGAAAGGTGCATACAATTTGAGGTGTCCTGAAAATCAAGAGGGATTCACTGTCTCAACTGGAGAATCGGGGAATTTGGGAGGCACTGCTTTTGAGGCCTGGGCTAAGGCCCCTATCGTAACTGCTCTTTCAGTAACAACTCACTTGGCATACTAAGATTAGGTTTCAATAAGAATTCTGCAGCCTGAGACTGAAAAACATTGGGATAAAAGTCTTCTCTGCTAATCTTTCCAGGCTGCAAGATATTACACAAAAACATCTACCCACCCACCCCTGCTTTTGGTGTATAACAACAGGCCAGTGACTTGTTTGCTCAGGTGTGCACCATCTCTTCAGCCTGCATCTCTTTCACTTTTGCAATGGGCTTTGTACAACTCACCAGTCAGGATATTAAAAGGAAGGGGCCAGTTTGAGGGAGGTGGAGGCATGAGCTATTTTCAGGTAATTAACAAGACTCAAATCAAAGGTTACAGACTGACATTCAGAAGATAATGAGCTTCCAAGTAATTCAGGAACAATTTCCTCTTACGTGCAGAGTAGCGGAAAATAAAAGTACCTAATGCACATTCTCCACTGTTTCAAAAAGCAGCAAGCTCTGCAGAAGGCCACCCTGGATTTCCAGGTTCAGAAGAGAATGCCACAAACTCTTTGGAACCAATAGGCTTCTTCCATAGCAGTCATTCAGTCAATCAATCAATGATATTTATTGAGAACCAACCAAATGCAGTGCTTGGAAGAATACAAAAGAAACAAAGAACAAGTTCCCTGTCCTCAAGGAGCTTACAATTTAAGGGGGAGATGATTAGATAAAAAATATTTACAAAGACTCAGAACAGGAGTTATGCATTATGAAAATGTCAACATGAAATCAGTGAATAAATATTGAAATATTTGATAGATAGATATAAAGATACATACAGTGTGGCCTAGTGGAAACAGCATGACACTGGGAGTGAGGAGACCCAAGTTCTTAATCCCCCCTTTGCCACTGGCCTGCTGGGTAATTCTAGGCATGTCATTCTTGTCCTCTCTGGGTCTCAATTCCTAATCTGGAAAATGTGAATATAACAGACTATGAGCCCCTCCAGGGATAGAGAAGGTGTCTGATCTCCTAACCTTAGTGTTTAGTAAATAGTGCTTAACAAATTCTATAATTATTACAAAATTATTATTACTGAGGAAGAGCATCATATACTTAAGCGCTAAGAGTGACTATTGGGCGGACACGACGATGTCTTTAGAATGAATTGTGTAAGGCTTCCTGGAGGAGGTCAAATTTTATGAGGGCTTTGAAAATGCATACAGATGTGAGCTGTGGTCTGACAATTAGGGGTATGTGGAGGGAGAGAAGATGAGCTCATTCGTCAATAGAACCTCATTAAGATGATATTGCTTTAATAATAATAATAATATAATGTTGGTATTTGTTAAGCACTTACTATGTGCCAAGCACTGTTCAAAGCACTGGGGGAGATACAAGGTAATCAAGGTTGTCCCACGTGGGGCTCACAGTCTTAATCCCCATTTTACAGATAAGGGAACTGAGGCCCAGAGAAGTTAAGTGACTTGCCCAAAGTCACACAGCTGACAAGTGGTGGAGCTGGGATTCGAACCCATGACTTCTGACTCACAAGCCCGGGCTCTTTCCTCTGAGCCACGCTGCTTTAGTGAAATCCTTGCTGATTTGAAGTAAATCTACATCCCCTGTTAAAGAATAGGTTAATTTACCAGTGTGTTCATTATGAAATGTGGTAATTATTTATTAGAAAGCCAGTGTTTTGCCATGGGATATATCCTAAAAGGTTACAATAACTCCTCTGGTCCCTTAAGTCAGGGTTGGCCGAGGCTGTAGGCATTGCTATACCTCTTGTGTGCTGATGGCAGGGGAGTGTGTGAATATCAGGGGAAGGAAGTCTCAGCAGCAATGGAGGACTCCATTCCTGCTAATCCTCCTTCTCTGCTTCCCTCCCTCCATACTGCTTTGGTTGAGGCTTGCCAGCACCCCTCCCACACTCCACACACACACATCCACACTCCACGCCCTGCCAGGTAACCTGCCATGGAAGAAAAGGTTGGAAATTAGGGGACTGGGGGCAGGGAAGCGGGGGGTGGGGAGACAGAGTGTGTGCACGCGTGTGTGTGTGTGCGCACATGTGTGCATGTTTGGATAGCAAAATATTAAATGATTTGTTACATTAATTACATTATTACTACATGATCATCTAGTATGGAATGCATCACAGTACAATGGCAACTTAACGGCCTGAAATGGTCCATGTACCTCCCCCACATTTGGTCATAAAAATAAGTTTCATAGTCAATAGGCCAAATAAACATGACAAGGCCAGAAAAGCAAATTAAACACAAGACGTTCACTACTTCCTATCAACTGGCAAACGTGAAGCACTTTTCATTCCCAAACCCAGCACTACCAAATCGAATAGCCATCAGACGGAGGTTTACGTAATTGATTTTTGATGAGCTGGAGAGTGTTAGCAAGGAAATCCTTCCAGTTTGTCTCCCCTCACTTTTGTGGATTGCGCTAAGGGGAGACACAAGTGTTTCATGCCCAGAACTCCGTATCACAACCCAGGCTCTGCCACGGAGGCTTCTCAAGGCAGCACAACTCAATGACTGAGCACTGAGCATCGAGTTGAAAATTCTATGTGTTCTAGTTCTATGTCCCTCAGGCTAAAGGAGTTACAATTATTTACCCTGGAGAAGACAGAGAGGGAACGTAATGAGTGTTTGCTAGAACAGAAAATGTTTGAACAGGGAAGATGTATGCCCTAAGAAAGAGCTTATTTTCTATGAGGGTGATGAGTTAATGTTGAAACTCTTAAACTGACATGAAAGGTTGTGAAATTACCTCTCCCTAAGATCTTTAAAAGTAGGCAGGACAATCTGCTAGCCTGGATAGTATAGAGGCAGACTGGACCAATAATCTCTTCCAGTGCAATGATTCCAGTTTTTGGTGTAGCACCCTGAGAAGCCACTTAACCAAGGTTCATTCATTCATTTATTCAATCGTATTTATTGAGCGCTTACTGTGGGCAGAGCACTGTACTAAGTGCTCTGAAGAGTACAATTCAACAATAAACAGATGCATTCCCTACCTACAACAAGGTTTTCCAGGTAAGCGGATCCTTCCACCTTATCCTATCAATAACCTTATTCCCTGTTTGAACAGGGGCAAAGAAATGGGCAGTAACCAAAATTATAAGATTGGGAACTGGAGTAGAAGAAATGCCACTCTCCATGGTTAAAAATGGGGACAGAGTTTCAAAACGCAACAACGAAATCAGTCATGGCGAGAAGGCTGAGAAAGCCTCTGAATTTGAGGAGAGTTGGGCTTGAGAGAGTCTAGTGATGACAGGTTCCTGAACTTATCCCTCTCCACTGTAGGTCAAATAAGTATGCCTAGTGGAATATGGGCCTGGGAGTCAGAAGACCTGAGTTCTAATCCCATCCTGCCATTTGTCTGCTGTGTGTACTGGGACAAATCACTTAACTTCTCTGTGCCTCAGTTACCTCATCTGTAAAATGGGGATTAAGTCTGTGAGCCCTATGTAGGACAGGGACTGTGTCTGACCTGATGATCTTGTATCTATCCCAGTGCTTAGTACAGTGCCTGGTGCATAGTTAGTGCTTATTATAAATTATTTATTTATATTATTTTCTGTCTCCCCCACTAGACTGTAAGGTAATTGTGGGCAGGGAATGTGTTGACCAAGGCTGTTGTATTGTACTCTCTCAAGTGCTTAGTTTAGTGTTCTGTACAATGTAAGCCCTCAATAAATACCATTAATTGATTGATTATCAAATGCCACAAAAAAGAGAGGAAAAAATGGGTTTAAAGCTAGCACAGCACGGGAGACTTTAGTTAGACATAAGGAAGAGTTTCCTAACAGGAAGAATTGGTAAACATCAGAAGGGATTACTAAATGATTAACTATTATATTACATTAACTATTACATCAACTACTATACGATCAGCTAGTACGGAATGCATCATAACAGATGGTGACCTGTGGGACTCTCAGGAACTGTTTCTCTCTCATTCGTCTGGCATGCGGATAAGAAACAGGAGAGACTACACAGTCACCGTGAGTGGACGGGGTGGCTTCTTTCAGCTTTATTATTCCTTCCCGCTTGCCAGCCACAGATTTCCCTCTTGGTAGGAAAAGGAACAAGAACCTGAGGAGAGTCACCTCTTAGATACTTGAAGCCACTGCTGGATTTGCAATGGAGAGAATGGATTGGAAAACAATCACAGCAATACATCTGCCATTCCCTAAGTACTTTGGTAAAGTAAATCTAAATTGGCCTGGGAATCTTTCAGTGGGTCCACTGAAACCCTCTCTTGACCCCACCTCACCTTCTAGTTATCACCCCATCTCCTTCCTACCATTCCTTTCCAAATTCCTTGAACGAGTTGTCTACACACTCTGCCTCGAATTCCTCAACACCAACTCTCTCCTCGACCCCCTCCAGTCTGGCTTCTGTCCCCTACATTCCACGGAAACTGCCCTCTCAAAGGTCACCAATGACCTCCTGCTTGCCAAATCCAACAGCTCATACTCTATCCTAATCCTCCTCGACCTCTCAGCTGCCTTCGACACTGTGGACCACCCCCTTCTCCTAAACATGCTATCCAACCTTGGCTTCACAGACTCCGTCCTCTCCTGGTTCTCCTCTTATCTCTCCAGTCGTTCATTCTCAGTCTCTTTTGCAGGCTCCTCCTCTCCCTCCCATCCCCTTACTGTGGGGGTTCCTCAAGGTTCAGTTCTTGTTCCCCTTCTGTTCTTGATCTACACTCTCTTGGTGACCTCATTCGCTCCCACGGCTTCAACTATCATCTCTACGCTGATGACACCCAAATCTACATCTCTGCCCCTGCTCTCTCCCCCTCCCTCCAGGCTCACATCTCCTCCTGCCTTCAGGACATCTCCATCTGGATGTCTGCCCGCCACCTAAAACTCAACATGTCCAAGACTGAACTCCTTGTCTTCCCTCCCAAACCCTGCCCTCTCCCTGACTTTCCCATCACTGTTGACGGCACTACCATCCTTCCCGTCTCACAAGCCCGCAACCTTGGTGTCATCCTCGACTCTGCTCTCTCGTTCACCCCTCACACCCAAGCCGTCACCAAAACCTGCCGGTCTCAGCTTCGCAACATTGCCAAGATCCGCCCTTTCCTCTCCATCCAAACTGCTACCCTGCTCGTTCAAGCTCTCATCCTATCCCGTCTGGACTACTTTACCAGCCTCCTGTCCGATCTCCCATCCTCTTGTCTCTCCCCACTTCTATCTGTACTTCACGCCGCTGCCGGATTGTCTTTGTCCAGAAACGCTCTGGGCATGTTACTCCCCTCCTCAAAAATCTCCAGTGGCTACCAATCAACCTACGCATCAGGCAGAAACTCCTCACCCTCGGCTTTAAGGCTCTCCATCACCTCGCCCCCTCCTACCTCACCTCCCTTCTCTCCTTCTACAGCCCAGCCTGCACCCTCCGCTCCTGTGCCACTAATCTCCTCACCGTGCCTCATTCTCGCCTGTCCCGCCATCGACCACTGGCTCACGTCATCGCCCTTGCCTGGAATGCCCTCCCTCCCCACATCCGCCAAGCTACTGAGAGCTCACCTCCTCCAGGAGGCCTTCCCAGACTGAGCCCCCTCCTTCCTCTCCCCCTCCTCCCCCTCTCCATGCCCCCTGCCTTACCTCCTTCCCTTCCCCACAGCACCTGTATATATGTATATATGTTTGTACGTATTTATTACTCTACTCATTTATTTATTTTACTTGTACATATCTATTCTATTTATTTTATTTTGTTAATATGTTTTGTTCTCTGTCTCCCCCTTCTAGACTGTGAGCCCACTGTTGGGTAGGGACCGTCTCTATATGCTGCCAACTTGTACTTCCCAAGCGCTTAGTACAGTGTTCTGCACACAGTAAGCACTCAATAAATATGATTGATTGATTGATCCACAAGAGAAGGGAAGGAATTCATGGTTTTTTCCCCACTCGTAGCAAAGAATGACTTTTCAGAGGACTGGCTGGAGATGTAACATCTTTGAAACCCTTCTTTCATTCAGAATGTTTCATGTGGACCTTTTTCCCATGTGGCTAAAGCCAGCTGATTGGGGAAACCACATATCTTGATTTATCGACTGAAAGCTGTACAGGCAAATGGTCACGTCTCAAATTGGCTAAAAATGCTCATTATTAATCTATTTACCCCCTAATAAAGAAAAGAGTTTAGTCCTACAATTTACTGCTGATTGATTGCTCATTACTGAATCACTCCTAGACAAATGAAAACGGCCTTTTCTCATTGCCCTAAATGAGCCATATGGCCTGCCAAAATAGATGCACTTAACAGAAGAGATACTCTTGCACCCATCAAAGATATTTTAGTTTCTCTAGCTACAGTCCTATTGGATTTGCTGTCTGAATTTTGCTCTGGGTGTTGTTCCTCTGGTGCATGCTGCTTGGTGTATTTGAACATTTTATTATCAATGCTATGCTTGCCTGGCCACACTGAGTACCCAAAAACAATACAGTTTTGCTACCAGAGCTACCACTAATGAATAGCATTTAGTCACCTCTGGCAAAAGCCTATCATGACCAGAATCTGGGGGAGGGCAGGGCAACCAGGCTAGAGTAACCTGTTACTTTGTCAGGAGAACTGCCTCTAAATGCCATTGCCGCATGTGTTTTTAGTAGCAACATCACGTTCTTTGTGGAGTAGGAGGAATCTGCTCTTGATTAAGCATTCTCACATTACTTGGGGGTGGGATCGGCCAGGGGTGGGGAGGGGAATTGTACCTTTTTCCTTTGCTGTCTGTTTTCAAGAGTAACAGGAGTTTCTGAAGCACCTCTTCCTGTATGAAGTTGGTAGAGCCATAGAGGAAAGCTGACTCTCAAAAGTTGATCTGCCATGACGCCCCACTCCAGGGATTGCCTAGGGGGACTGTTGGTCTTTCCCTTGAAAAATCTGCTGTAACTAAATCTGGTGGCTCATTGATAAGTGGGAGTGCCAGTGGATGCCAGCAGACCACAGGATGTCTCTCTTGTTTTATTTTTACGGTATTTGGTAAGTGCTTACTATGTGCCAGGCACTGTTCTAAGCACTGGGGTAGATACAAGTTAATCATTCATTCATTCATTCAATCAATCGTATTTATTGAGTGCTTACTGTGTGCAGAGCACTGTACTAAGTGCTTGGAAAATGCAATTCAGCAATAGAGACAATCCCTACCCACACCGGGTTTACAGTCTAGAAGGGGGGAGACAGACATCAAAACAAGTAAACAGGCATCAATATTAATAAATAGAATTATAGATATATGCACATCAAAACAAGTAAACATGCATCAATATAAATAGAATTATAGATTTTTATATACATAAGTGCTGTGGCGCGGGGACAGGGGAGTCAGGTTGGACACAGTCCATGTCCCACATGGGACTCACAGTCTTAATCCCTGTTTTTTCCAGATGAGGTAACCGAGACACAGAGAATTTAAGTGATTTGCTCAAGGTCACACAGCAGACAAGTGGCAGAGCGGGGACTAGAACCCATGTCCTTCTGATTCCCGGGCCCATGCTCTATCCATTAGACCAGATTCCCTCCTGCTCTTTTCCATAGGTCTCACTGGTTCTGGACCCAATATATGTAAGGCTTCCCTTGGGTGCCTGCTTCAAGTTTAGGTGACTCTTGGGTCTGAGGATGCCATGTGAGTGGGGTGGTTCTGTTCTGACCAAGAGATTGTGCTATCGGGACCCCAAAGGAGAGGGGAAAACAATCCTGCCTAGGGGTTCAGCAGATCTCCAGGGCAGGCCTAAGATTGAAGTAGTCCCTTCCCCCGCCTCTAGATCGGAAGAGGCCTATAATAATAATAATGGTATTTGTTAAGCGCTTACTATGTACAAAACACTGTTCTAAAAGCTGGGGGGATACAAGGTGATCAGGTTGTCCCACGTGGGACTCACAGTCAATCTCCATTTTACAGATGAGGTAACTGAGGCACAGAGAAGTTAAGTGGCTAGCCCAAGGTCACACAGCTGACAAGTGGTGGAGCTGGGATTTGAACCCATGACCTCTGACTCCCAAGCTCATGCTCTTTCCACTGAGCCATGCTGCTTCTCTACCCTCCCCAGCCAGCTCTAACCCACGCTTCAAGTCTGGACAGTGGCACGCCTCGGCTGATGATCGTCCCACCCTCACCTACTGTTCTCGGGCACATGCCAATTGACAGGACACTGGACCCCTGGAAATCTGTTTCCAAATATCTCTCCCTGATCTGCCCAGCCTTCTATCACCGAGCCAACTCTAACTCTTCATGATCTCAACATCAACTGCAGGTTTTCTAGCATTGCTTCACTCCCTGCCAGATCCACCACCACCTTCTTTCCCACTCTCCAGTTGTCTTCCTTGATGGCCGATTGCAGGAGTGTGGCCTAGTGGAAAGAGCGTGGGCCTGGGATCCAGGAGACCTGGGTTCTAATACTGGCTCTGCCACTGGACTGCTGCATAACTTTGCGTAAGTCACTTTATTTCTCTATGGCTCAGTTTCCTCATCTGCCAAATGGGGATTTAATACCTGTTCTCTCCACTTCAGACTGAGAGACCTGGGTGGGAATGGGACTGTGTCCAAGCTGATCATCTTGTACCTCAGTATAGTGCTTGGCACATAGTAAGCACTTCACAGATATCACAATTATTATTATTTTTATTATTATTATTGTATATGTTATATATAGAATTATATATTAATATTATTATTATAGGAGCAGCCAGCAAAGACTCCCTGATTATTTGTATTTTGATGGTGCAGCAGGGCGAAAAAGCGCCCAGCAACAATCGGGCCCTATGATGCTTGGCACATAGTAAGCGCTTAACAAATAACATAATTATTAGAGGGGTCACGATGGTTTCCAGTCTCCAAGCAGCAGAAATGCTGGCTGCTGGATGAGGCTGAATGGATGGCTTGGCCCTTGTGTTTGCCTGACGAACGATGTGGAGCAAATGATACAGCATGTTCCAGGTTGGTGAAGATGGTGAAACTGTGCGGGGAATTTCAGAGGCATATTAAGACTCGTAAGATGTCATGAGGCAAAGAGCAAGCTTTGCCTTCCTGCTGGCCTCACTTCTATTTGAGCCATTTCAAGATTATGACCTCTCTCAGTCGTGCTAAAATGAAACCCAGCAAGTTCTGTAAGCCATCTCACTCATTTATCTCCTCAACCTTCAGAGAATCAAATTCAAATCAGCTGTCAGCACCACAGTGAGCAGATGTACTAGTGTCATCTATAGTTCATATAACAAATGGTGACACAAGGTCAATACTGGTATCAGCAGTAGTGATTGAGCACTTATTGAGTGCAGAACACTGCACTATGTGTTTGAGGAACATGGAAATAAGTTAAGGAGGCAATCCCTGCCTGGAAGGAGGTTAAAATCTAATGGGGGAGACAGCAGGCATAAATGGACAAATATAGCAAAGAGGTGTGGCTAGATATAAACAATAGACACCATCATCAATCGTATTTATTGAGCGCTTACTGTGTGCAGAGCACTGTACTAAGCACTTGGGAAGCACAAATTGGCAACATATAGAGACAGTCCCTACCCAACAGTGGGCTCACAGTCTAATCGATATACCAATAAATGCGTGAGTGCTAAAATTAACCTTAGAATACCCTCTGGAGGAGATGTACTTTGAATAATAATAATGATAATAATAATAATAACTGTGGTATTTGTTAAGTGCTTACTATGTGTCAGGCACTATACCAAGCACTGAGGTAGATACGAGAAAATCAGGTTGGGCTCAGTCCCTGTCCCACATCGGGTTCATGGTCTTAATCTTCATTATACAGATGAAATAACTGGGGCACAGAGAAGTGAAGTGACTTGCCCAGGATCCCACAGCAGGTGAAGGAAGGGAGTAATCAGTGGCTTGGGTTAACTAGGGGGGCACGGTATTCCAGGCAGGGGGAAAGGCATGAGCAATGGGTTCCAGGCAGGAGAATCGAGAGCAACAGAGAGTTAAGAGGCTGCTTTGGAGGATCGTGAACAAAATGGTCCTGGAATGCAGTCAGCCCACCAACCTCCAAGCAATTCTACTGCTAATAATTGTTGTAACTGTGGTATTTGTTAATGGCTTACTCTGGGCTGAGCACTATTCCAAACACTGGGGCAGATATAGGACAACCTGATCGGACACAGTCCCCGTCCCACACAGGGCTCACGGTCTAAGAAGGAGAGAGAACAGGTACTGAATCCCCATTTTACAGGTGAGGAAACTGAGGCACAGAGAGTTGTGACTTGCCCAAGATCCCACGGCAGGTCAGTGGCGGAACTGGGATTAGAACTCCGTCCTCTGACTCCCATTCCTGTGCACTTCCACTGTGAGGAATATGGATCCCCAAACAACTGTTATATGGTGAGCTGAATCAGGGAGATAGGAAACAGGGAGGACAAAAGAAGCCCTTTAAAGACACGTAGTAAAAATCACAGATAATAATAATAATTGTGGTATTCATTAAAATGATGTAGCACAGCAGTAGACAGAGCGGAGATGACCACAGAAGACATCCTAGGGGGATGCACCACAATTCAAAATGGGCAACTCACCCCTGTAAAGATTGTGACTCCAAGAGGGAGGAATGAAAATGGCCCCCTGGTGGGGAGCAGGCAAGCATATAACAGACCAAAGGGTAAGATAAGAGACTCAAAAGAATAAAAAAAACAAAGGTAAGCAACAGAACCAGGAATACAGAATCAATCAATTAATCAATGGTATTTATTCAGCATTTACTACGTGCAGAACAATCAGTCATATTTATTGAGTGCTTACTGGGTGCGGGGCACTATACAAAGTACCTGGGAGAACACAATACAACAGAATGAGTGGACACTCTCCCTGCCCATAATGAGCTTTCAGTCTACAGGGAGACAAATAAATAGATACACCAGGAGTTAAAAGATGCCTGATGGGCAGGGATCTTGTCTTACTCTCCTCTTGTAATTCCTCGCAGCAGCTAGCACAGAATACTGAACCATGTCAGTACCCAATAATTAGGAGTGACAATGATGAAGAAAGACAAACATGACCAACCACCCTTCTATCTCCCTCTCCTATCTCCAGAAATGGTTTCTGCAGTCCCAAAGATCCTGTGGTTGGAAGGATCGAGTCGTTGAATTTCTCCCTTGGGGTGATCTCTTACGTCTTCCTTTGATTTCCACGCTTGTAATCTAGTGGGGTCATGCTCGTCTCTATTCACACAAAGATTTGTGAAGCTTGCACCATGTTGCGATTCTGTCTGCACTACAATTGTGTAACTTTGCAACCTCAGGATCTATTCATTCATTCAATTGTATTCATTCATTCATTCGTATTTATTGAGCGCTTACTGTGTGCAGAGCACTGTACTAAGTGCTTGGGAAGTACAAATCGGCAACATATGGAGACAGTCCCTACCCAACAATGGATTCCTCATTGATTCAGTGAGGAATTGTAAATCATTTCAATAGGACAAAAAAATGTGACATGTGGATGTGGCCTAATGCTGGCATCGGCAGGCCCCAGCATGTGGGCCAGAGGGCGGCATGCCTGGCCATTCTGCCTGACTCACCAACTTTTGGTCTGAGTTCTGGGGCTGCCACATTTTGCCCAGCTCTGGGACTCTCTTAGTAGCATCTGTACCATAACCTCTGGGCCCCCTCAGATCTCTCCCATCTGTTTCTTCCTCTGCTTGGATCTCAGGCTGAGGCACTGGACAAAGAAAAGCAGGAAAGAAGCCCTGCAGAACTTGAAGGGTTTATCCCCTCCCTTCCCTTCCTGAACAGAGAAGCAGCATGGCATAGTGGATGGAGCATGGGCCTGAGAGTCAAGAAGGTCACGGGTTCTAATCCTGGCTCAGCCACTCAACTGCTGTGTGATCTTGGGCAAGTCACTCCACTTCTCTGTGCCTCAGTTACCTCATCTAGAAAATGGTTATTGAGACTGTGAGCCCCATGTGGTACAGGGACTGCGTCCAACTTGATTTGCTTGTACAGTGCCTAGCATATAGTAAGTGCTTAATAAATACCATCATTATCATTATTAATCCCCTCCCCTCTTCCCTGCCTCCCCAGAAAAATTTCCTGATGCCTATCATGATACATTATGCCACCATCTTTGTATCAAAAAATGGGCCTTAAAAAGCAATATGGAAAGCTTTCTGAGAAATGCCAAAATATTTTCGAACTGCACATTTAGTTCACGCATCAGAGTGAGAAAATGCATTGATTCTGGACACCCACACAGAGTGTCCAGACGAGGATGCAGTTGTACAGTTGTACAGCCACTTTTTCCAGGATTGCCTTTAGAGTACAATTCACAATTCCTGAGTTGGCTAGCTCCTGCCTGGAAATATTTCTGGGCCATAACTTAAGTTTGTTTGGACCCAATAAGGACATGGATTTAGTGACCCATTATGTCAGTTAGCCAGTGAACCCTGGAATGCAGGATCCTCTGAAAGGAGTAAGAAGATTGGTCACAGTCTACCGATTCAGGAAAACAACACTAGCAAAGTGCTGCATGCACAAACAGGAATGCTTTCCTCCCTTCCCCTCGCCTTCCCCCCTCCTCCAAAAAGGCGATTTAAAGCCAAATACTTGTACATGAAAAACAGCCCAATTTCATCTGGATAAAAGTCATCCTTCAATCACACACAATTTCATATTTTATAAAAGCATTTCTGTGTCAGTCAGTCCATCATATTTACTGAGTGCTTACTGTGTTCTAACATTGTTCTAAGCTCTCAGGAGAGTACAATTTAAAAATATAACTGACATTCACTGTCCAGTCACAGAAGTTCACTGTGACAAAAAAGTGTTGTAGTAAATGAAATTTAACAAAAATCAGACAGATGAAGCAAGCTATTTCAAAATTTTCTGAAAAAAATCAATCCGTAAATAAATAGTATTCATTGAGTCCTTACTGTGTGCAGAGCACTAGGCTAAGTACTTGGGAGAGGACAGATAGAATTGGAAGATATGACCCAGCCTTAAATTCATTTCCAGTCTAGCTAGGGAGACAGATATTAAAAGGAATGATGGCAATGAAGAGGAAGACAGAAATGGGGCTATAGATGGCCTTGAGCTGGTGCTTAAGTACTAGGGTATGGAAGCAGTGTTCTAAAGTGGCTTGGAAGGTTCTGAGTACACAGGTACACAGATGGTACAGGAGTGCTAAGGTAGCAATTGTGAGTGGGATATAATATGGGGAACAGATTTTTTTCTTAAATGAACATTCTATATTTGTTTTCCCTAACCATGGTCATTTATGTCCATGTCCTGAACGTTCTGAAGAACTGGTTAAGACCTTTAGTATACCACTCAAAAAATTCAAACTCACCATCCATAGATCCTTACCCATAATTCTAATGTATTTATTTGAAGCTCCTGACAGATATGAGGATCAGGTTAGGCAAAAAATAACATTAAAAGTGAACTGTTTGCAGTTTGGGGTGATTTTTCATCTGAGATATGAGTACATATTGAAATTGCTTAAAGTGTTCTATAATATGCAGCCCAAGGGTCAATTTAAAGCACAGTGAAGGCTAGCTTTTCCTATAAAAAAGGGAGAGCAAGGTTTACACTGTGAAAAGCAAATAGGGAATCAGGCATGGAAATAAAGCCAGCTAACTGCCTAGAGTCAGGCCATTTCACCTTCTATAACATTTCCCACCAATGACAACCAGTTCCAACTGGCTTCACCACCTTGTTAAGTTTCCATCTGACAATGGAGAATTAAAAAAACTCCAATACTTCCCATTGAAACTGCGTGTAATGGAAACAATTCGCTTGTATCAGAAATGTTCAAGTGACTTTCGTCTGCTTGAACTGGATTGTTTTCAAGGCTCCCATAAACAATGCTTGATCCCTAACTCACGACTGTACAAACCAGGTTTTCATTCCATAAGGCTGTGTGCACAGTAAACCAAAACTGTAGGGATCCATTCTGGCTGATCTGACCACAGAGGCTTCTCTTCCAGAGGAAGAAGGCAAAAAATGTTTAAGAAGGAGTGGGGGGTGGGACCCCCTGAAAAGATGAATGATTGTGAACAAGTTTTCCGTTTGTCCCTTTCCAAAATGCTTCTCCATTATACAATGAAAATCCGGTCCAGACTCGGTTGGCTGAGCTAGACGTGACCACAAGTTTATTTCACTGAAGAATTTTGTCTACTTGCAGTTCTATCTTGACAAAGTGGGTGTTTTTTTTCTTTTCATTAAAAAGTCCAACACCTATTTCAATGAAGACTAGGATTAGAGCCATATATTAAAAAATGAATCATCACAGAGAAAATACTTCTCTCTCTTGAAGAACCTATTTAGTGTTAATGGCCCTAATCGTTTTGTCTAAGGATTTGTAAGTAATCCACAAAAGCCAGGACAGAATACCTTCAACAGCCAGTCTAGCTAAGCAGGGTTTCAGTTTAATGGAAAGAATAAATGCAGAGGGATAAGGGGAAAGTTTCTCTACAATAAAGTCTTTCTTTGACCTGGTGGCTGAATAATATTCTGTACTAATGCAATTATTTGGTTTCTTCCAGTCCCTTAAAAGAAAGATCTGGGTTCTAATCCCGACTCTGCCACTTGTCTGCTGTGCAACTCTGGGCAAGTCACTTAATTTCACTGTGCCTCAGGTACATCATCTGTAAAATGGTGATTAAGACTGTTAGCCTCACGTGAGACAGCAACTGTGTTCAACACGATTAGCCTGTATCTATCCCGGTGCTTAATACAGGTGTAGCACATAGTAAGCATGTAAATGTCATTAAAAAAAGTTATTTTGCATAACCTAAGTCATGTATTGTTCCCTAGAACAGAGACTACAATGCAGCTGGCTGTCCAGAATCCCAGAAAATGACAAGGTGAGATATAAAGAGAGACATTTTCAGACATGCTTTAGATAACTGAGAGGAAAAGATAAGGGATTTTAGTTATACTAATAACTTTTCTCTGCTCCCTTCTATTCCACCCAATTTGATCAGTATCAAACATGAAATCCTGGGACAAGTCTCTACTGAAGCCAATAATCTGTCTTCGACCCAGGCATCAATGGATTCCATCCTCATAGTTAAGAATTTTTTTTCTAACCTTCCTAATCTTCCTTTCTAATAACCCATCATCGTGAACCATCGTTTTTCATTAGTTTCGAAGTAGTATTAGAAACACTTGTTGAGCTCCCACTTAGTATGGTAGACTATACTAGATGCTTGGAAGTAAATAATTCATTCATTCATTCAATCATATTTATTGAGCGCTTACTGCGTGCAGAGCACTGTACTAAGCGCTTGGGAAGTACAAGTTCGCAACATATAGAGACAGTCCCTACCCAACAGTGGGCTCACATTCTAGAAGAATGAAAAAGGGACATTCTCCCTACCCACTAGGAGCTATACTCTAATGGGGGGAGGTGATCATAAAAATATTTACAACTCTGTCAATATAAACAAATTGATCGGACATATATTCATGAGTGCTAAGGAGGATGTAAATAAGTTCACAAGTGTTAGAGTTGGATGAAGAGATGATATGGCTCAGGATGCTGGGAAATTACTCTGGGAAAGTTTGTAGGAGGAGGTGGGATTTTAGGAGGGTTTTGAATATGGGAATAGCTGTGGTCTGTCAGAGAGAGTTCCATGATGGGGAACAAAATGAGTGAGGGGACAGAAGTGGGAATTGTACTTTCCAAGCTCTTAGTACAGTGCTCTGCACACAGTAAGTGCTCAATAAATACGATTGAATGAATGAATGAATGGAGTGGAGACACGGGGGACTGAACAGCCAGATGGTGCAGAGCATCGAAGCCAATTGTGAGGATTTTTTGTTTGCTGCAAAGAGACATGGGGATCCAGTGGAGCATGTTGAGGAGAGGAGAGATGTGGGCCAAGTGGTACTTCAGGAAGATGATCTGGGCAGCAGTGGGGATTGGAGGGGGGAAAGGAATGGAGGCTGGGAAAACAGTGAGGCTAGTGAGCAGGCATGATCACATGATTTCGAGAAGAAGTGTGGCTCAGTGGAAAGACCATGGGCTTGGGAGTCAGGGGTCATGGGTTCAAATCCTGGCTCCGCCAATTGTCATTCATTCATTCAATCGTATTTATTGAGCGCTTACTGTGTGCAGAGCACTGTACCAAGCACTTGGGAAGTACAAGTTGGCAACATATAGAGACGGTCCCTATCCAACAATGGGATCACAGTCTAGTAGGGGGAGACAGACAACAAAACAAAACATGTGGACAGGTGTCAAGTCATCAGAATAAACAGAAGTAAAGCTAGATGCACATCATTAACAAAATAAATAGAATAGTAAATATGTACAAGTAAAATAAATAGAGTAATAAATCTGTACAACCAAATATACAGGTGCTGTGGGGAGGGGAAGGAGGTAGGGCGGGGGGGGGATGGGGAGGAGGAGAGGAAAAAGGGGGCTCAGTCTGGGAAGGCCTCCTGGAGGAGGTGAGCTCTCAGTAAGGCTTTGAAGGGAGGAAGAGAGCTAGGTTGGCAGATGTGCGGAGGGAGGGCATTCCAGGCCAGGGGGAGGACGTGGGCCGGGGGTCGACGGCAGGACAGGTGAGAATGAGGTACAGTGAGGAGGTTAGCGGCAGAGGAGCGGAGGGTGCAGGCTGGGCTGTAGAAGGAGAGAAGGGAGGTGAGGTAGGAGGGGGCGAGGTGATGGAGAGCCTTGAAGCTGAGGTGAGGAGTTTTTGCTTGATGCGTAGGTTGACTGGTAGCCACTGGAGATTTTTGAGGAGGGTAGTAACATGCCCAGAGCGTTTCTGCACAAAGATGATCTGGGCAGCAGCATGAAGTATAGACTGAAGTGGGAAGAGACAGGAGGATGGGAGATCAGAGAGAAGGCTGATGCAGTAATCCAGTCGGGATAGGATGAGAGCTGTGTGACTTTGGGCAAGTCACTTAACTTCTCTGTGCCTCAGTTACCTCATCTGTAAAATGGGGATGAAGACTGTGAGCCCCACCTGGGACAATCTGATCACCTTGTATCCTCCCCAGCGCTTAGAACAGTGCTTTGCACATAGTAAGCGCTTAACAAATGCCATTATTATTAGTAGTAGTAGTAGTATCAATCAATCCATTGACGGAATTTATTAAGCACATACTGTGCACAGAGCCCTGTATTAAGGGCTTGGGAGAGTACAATAGAATTGCTAGAAATGATCCCTGCCCTCAATGAACTTACTGTCTAGAGTCTAGTCTGCAGTGTTGAAAGCAGTACAGAGATCGAGGAGGATCGGGCTCTGAGCACAGACTTGCCTATAATGCTAAAAAGTTATAATGGCCTATGCAAGGTCATTGGTGACCTGGAGTCAGCAGGCTCAGTGGAGTAAAGGAGTGGAAAGACAGATTGCAGAGGACCAAGAAGAGAGTTGGTGGAGAGGAAATGAGGGCAGTGGATGTATATGACCCATTCTAGGAGTTTGGATAGGAATGGGAGCAAGGAAATGGAGCGATAGTTGAAGGGGACCCTACGCTCAAGAGAGACCTATTGATATTTTCTGCCCTCTTAACTTTTCTGGTAAATTCTACAGGATCACTAATTGCTAGGTGGAGTTTCCTTTTGTTTGTCTTGAATTGACAATCCTCAAGCTCAGACATTATTCTCACTTAACCAATACCTTCAAAAGCAGTAATGATGAGATATCTTTAGAAGGTTTAGTAATCAAGAAAGAGAAGGACTCATTTTAACAACTATGCCCTAAAACTATCATTAGGCAAATAGGCAGTGTGTTCCATCACTAGCCTACTATGAAATAGGGAAATAATAGCTGCCTCTCCCTACCTTACAGGGATGTCGTGAGGACAAAAACGAGATAACCGATGTGAAAATTATTGGGGAAAATCAAAGCACTATGCAAATATAAGATATTATTATTCTACGCAGCAGGGTTAAACTAGGAAGTGGACTTTCAGAGACATTATAGTCCTGGCAAAATTACTTTACAGAAATATCATACCATTTGGAGAAAATGTCGCCAAAGTCAGACATTGTTGGAATTCTAAAAACTGTATCTTCCTATCTGGTTTAATGAAACAGCTGCCTCTATATTTTTATTCAAATAAAACTTTATGTGCTGCATCTTGCTTTATCAATACACATAGCATTTGCTCTGGCAGAGCAAGCAAACAAAAGTCTTGAGGAAAACTTCCAGCCTTTCTCCGCTTTATCTAGTAATCATTCATCTAGTGGATTTAGTTAGGCTTTACTTTCAAATGTTAAATCAAGATGGATTAACATCTTACTTTGCCCTTTCCTCCACTCTCCTCAAATGGCTTCTCCCCATCTCGTCACCCCCAGCCCCAAAGCAAGCACTATTTTAAGGAAGTTGGTATGTGGAATTTTCACCTTTTGTTTTTTAGTGGTGAAATGTGAAGAAACAAGTGAAAACTCCACCTGCCTCCTAACTTTACAAATGGGTCTGAGGGTATGAAAGAGAATGGTGGGATCCTGGAAATGGCCTCAGAGCCAGATTGAACATGAAGAGAGGTGACAGAAAGATACCTTGGATAGGAGTGTATATTTAGTAACTGGTAAGAAAAGAACTGGCAATTTCATTGGGCTACGACTGTCCTAAACCTTATATGCAGAATATTTAATTACGTGTTGGCCGGCGTTTGGAGCTTTGTAAACTGCTAGTTCCCCTCACATTTAGGAAAGTGACTCTGAAAAGTGGTGCCAGGAGTTATCCCACCTATTCCCGGACAGAGAAAAGAAGCTCTGGAGACAGGACCAGGTCCAGAGCAAGGTCACCTTCAGATATTTGGCCACCCTGATGTGGGGAAAAATGTGCTTACATATTTGTTAAGCACTTACTATGTGTCAAACACTGCTCTAAGCCCTGGGGTAGATATAAGTGAATTAGGTTGGAGACAGTCCCTATCCTGCATGGGGTTCACAGTCTAAATAGGAGAGAGAACAGCAGAACTGAGGACCAGAGAAGTGATTTGACTTGCCCAAGGTCACACAGCAAGCATTTGGCAGAGCTAGGATTAGAACCCAGATCCTTTGACTCCCAAGCTCATGCTCTTTCCTTGGGCCATGCTGCTTCTCATGATGTCACTACTTTACCTTGTCTGTGTTATACCAGGCTAGCAACATAACATGATGGGGAAGGCCAGTGGAAAACTAAACTGTCAGAATGCCCCCCTTAGGCAATGGGGAAAAGAGTTGGAGAAGAGAAGAGAGGGAAACAGGGAAGAGGGGGCCATCAGGAGAATGTAGGGAAAAAAGAGTGTAAAAAGGAGAGGGTACTCAACCTTTACTGGAGCTTCTGCTGCAGTACAGCTTGTTTCCTAGCCCAGCTGAGTGTGTCTGTGTGTGTGTGTGTTGTGGGGTGGGGGGGACGTCACTGCCCCAGTCTCAAGAGCTGTGCAGTGGCTCAGAAAGGAGACTGGGCACCTCCCTTGCCTCCGCTTTAATCTGGCCCTGCCTGGATGATGACTTTGGCTCTAAGTGGAATCTCTATCATGTGCCTGCTGCCTTTGGCCCTTCACTCTGGAGGCCACATCAGCTTTTCACTTCCCTACAACCAGTGGGGCAGAGTACTGGGGTTGCAAGTTGCCAGTCCTCTAGCCAGAATGGGGGAGAAAGCAAACAGTCATCTACTACTGAACAAGAGCATCATGTTATAAACTCCAAAGAAAACATCCATCACAGACCATCACCCGTGCAAGTGAACCTCATTACTGCTCTGACTCCCCTTTCGATGGCAACTCTCCAGGAATCTGCTCCCTTTGCATCTGTTCTCCCAGCTCACTCTCCTAATTATATCCTAGGAGCTCAGTATAGAAAAGGGCAGAAAAGGAATGCTGTAGGCCTCCCTTTGACCTCCTGGGGGATCATCCTGAATCTTGCACCTGGGGAGATGTCCAGTGCTCCCTACATTGGCAGTGCCACAACCATCAGCCTTTCCCACTCCTGCACTGGTATGGCTAGGGAAGCAATGACGTACTACTGCTGGATAAAGTGATACATAGGTGTGTGATATGCTCCACCAGCTGGATGCATGTGCTTTTAAAAAATTCTAGCGACATGAAATAATAATGATGGTACTTAAGTGCTTACTATGTGCCAAGCATTATTCAAAGCACTGGGGAAGATACAAGTTAATCGGGTTGGACACTATCCCTGTCCCACAGGAGGCTCATGTTCTTAATACCCATTTTACAGATGAGGGAACTGAGGAATATTGAAGTTAAATGACTAGCCCGAGGTCACACAGCAGACAAGTGATGGAGCTGAGATTAGAATCCTGGTCCTTCTGATTCCCAGGCCCATGCGCTATCCACTAAACCACAGTGCTTCTCAAGGAAATGGAAGCTAAAACCCCATTCATGAAAGGCACATGGAAGCTAAAATCCCATTCATAGAGGAGGAGTCAGTCATTTGGACTTGATTTGACCTCCAAAAAAGCCGAAAGAGAGATTGGAGGGCAGCTCCCCAGTGGCCTTTCCTCTTCCCCTGCTCTCTGGGGCATCCAACGAATATACTAATTCTAAAATTGCTGGAATTTTGAATCGCCCCAGCTACACCACTGTAAGAACATACATGAAGGATGTGGGTTTTGGAGACTCTCTCCTGATTCTCTACCATTGGGAAGCTCTTCCCAAAGGGTGACTTGTATCATATTGGAAAAAGGCCCTGTAACAATGTCCGGTTTATACATTCTTTTCATCTGAAACCAAGATGCAGAGGGACCATCATCTCTAGCTTACTCAATGGAATGTATATCAACTATTCAGACTTCATTATGTGATCAATAAATCATATTTATTGGGTGCTTACTATGTGCAGAGTACTAAGTGCTTAGGAGGATACAGTATAACAGATTTGGTAGAAATGTTCCAATCAATCACATTTATTAAGCACTTACTGTTGGCAAGGCACCGTACTAAGAGCTGGGGAAAGTACAAACAGTATTATAACAGGCACACTCCCTGCCCACAACGTACTTACAGCCTAGAGGGATGAGCTTACCTGCCCACAAGGAGCTTACAGTCTTGAGCTGACTGTACATCAAACCAAGCACCTTACCACTACCTTTTAATGAAAGCAAGGGGGTAAAAATCATTCTGGGTGTTGTTACCAATAAAGTGACATGGCAGAGGAGAATTGGCTATTGGCAACTAATCTGAAATTTCAAATGCCAGCATCCTCAAAAGATTAGTAGAGGAGACAATCAAACCAGTTCTGCTTTTGAGTTTTTCAGCTACATTTACCTCTTGTAGATTCAGTTCTATTGTTGAGGATTTTTTTTCATTGTGTTGCTTTGTGTGTGAATAGGTTTGCATGCATACACTTTTCATTTCTGATTTTGAAGCCTTTTACATTTCATTCTTTGCATTGTATTGATCTGTGACAGCACAGCAGTCATGTCCAGTAGACACAATGAAGTATGAGATTCATTAAAAGATGTAATCTTGTCAATTCTTAAATGGCACAATGTTAATCATAAATGTGCAGACCCTGTGAACACAATTCATGATTTACTAAATTGAAATCATACATGCATACAGTATGCATGTGATTCTTTTTTGTTTCAGGACAACTTTCAAACTTAAGGGGGTTTTCTTTTGAATTGGAGCAGTGATGGAATAGGGTGGAGGGACAAATAGGAAAGGTGGTAGAAAATCCAGAAGTTTGGAATTCCTTTTCCCTCACATCCAACAGTGATCTGGCATTTACATAGATCTTTTGTTCTACTAGATCACGTTAGTATAAATATTGATGGATGGTTATGCTCACTCTGCTTGTCCAGCAAGCTATTGGGTTTTCTGACAGGATGAATGGAGAGGACTCGGGATAGTGGATATGCACTATCTCTCACTCCTCAGGTGTTAACTAGCTGCCCTACACACCCTTCCGTCTTCCCTCAACCTCCCTCCAACAGTGAGAAAGCACCCCTCCCTTCCCTGCCACCTCCACAGCCTTGCAGTGCCCTGAGAACCAATGAAAGCAATCAGCTGGGAAAACAAGTCAGTCAGTCCTATTTGTTGGGGTCTTATTGTGTGCAGAGCACTGCACTAAGCAGTTGGGAGAGTACAATATAACAGACACATTCCCTGCCCACAACGAGCTTACAGTCTAGGGTGTTAGTTTCCCAGAAGGCCAAATATATTTCATGCCCAAGTAAATCAAACCTGTCAGTAAACAGAACCATAATGGGTTGATCACTTCTCTACAGTGCATTCAGCAAATCACCCCCAGCTGACTCTGGGTTAGAGAGTCATCTCTGACTGACAAGCCCTGGAAAAACATCACATGATCATCTCCCAAGCCCATGCCCCCAGGACCATGCCACATCTCTGTCATCAGGAGGATCTGTGGCAGCAAGAGAAGTTTACAACCATTTTCCTTAGGAAATAACAAACCTGGCCATGTGTGCTCATGTTGCTCTTGGCCAAATAGCACGGTCCCAAAAGCAAGGAGGCAAACCCAAAATTAAATCATGTGGGAAAACGCTTGAATTACCCACCGAGGTCATGAGGGTCACCCGATCCCAGGCCAGATATAAACGCCTGAACTGCTCTGGGGTCTTTTTATTTTGTCTTTCCATAGAGGTGTTTTTTAAATGTAGAGACTGCTTCAGGTTGGGGACATTACCTTTTCTCAAGGCTGACAATTACGAGGTGGATTTCGGCAAACTCTGTATTGCCAAGAAGGAAGCTCTGAGCTCTGTATTGTGTACTTCAGTCCCAGAGTGATAGAGGCAGGTGCTGCAACCAGTTCAGTTAATTGAACCCATGGTTTGCCAATGTCCTTTGCCAGGAGTCAGCAGTGATGAGAAAAGTGTGGGGGGGGGACCCTTTCGAGCTTTGCACTGCAAAGTTTGTGTATTCGTTGTTTATTTTGTACTTGGTCCTGCATTTAATACACTGCTCAGCACTCGATCCCCAGCTGGCTGATTTTGCTCCTCTCAAGCTAACTTTCTAGATATGCCTCGCTCTGCTCTCCCAGTTCCCCCAGCCTGGAACTCTCTCCCTCCACAAATCTGACAGAACACAGTGTTCCCCACATTCACAGCCCTCCCAAAATCTCGCCTCCTCCAACAAGCCTTCCCTCACTAATGCTCCAGCACTTACATATGTTATTCGATTGTACATTTGATTATTTGATTATTCTGTTTGCAAATATTTTTTATGCCCATCTACCCCAATAGAGTTTAAGTTCATTGAGGGCAGGGGACTTGTCACTTCACTATTTTGTACTTCCCAAGCACTTAATACAATGCAATGCACCCAGGGGGAGTTAAAAAAAAAACCATTAATACTACCACTATTGCTACTCAATAAATCACGTAATCATATTTATTGTGTGCTTATATTATAATAGTATAATATTACTATTGGTATTATGTGATTTAGAGTAAGAAAAATCATAAGTAATCATCATTGTAATTGTTACTGTTGATTCTGTTTCCTACTTTCAGAGCCTAAGGTGACAGTGGTGAGGGGTACTTTTTGTGTACAAGGGCACATAATGGGGCTACGAGACATTCCCATTATGAATGATTACTTCGCTTCTCCTCTAGAACACAAATTCTACAGAGTCCGTTTCTATCTCAGCCTCTGCCTTTCTGTTTTTGTCTAAAGTAAATCTTTACTCTTGGGTTCTTACAGTTTCCTCAGTTTCCTCAGCTGCAGTCAATTTTCTCCAACCAAATTGATGGCTAATATCAACTAAAACTTAAGATGAAGGCAACTGTTGATTAGGGATGACAATGAAAGGAACCACTTGAGCTAAAATAGATCTCCTACTCAGAATCCTAGGCTGAGCCTCCATGAGGCACACCTAACAAAATGTAATCTCCCCAGATACCCTGGGAGATCTGGGGTAGGTCTGGGCAGGTTTAGCCAGAATCTATTTCCACAGCTTCAGGCAAAAGAACAGCCAACTTTTCCAGACAGCTAAGAAGTCATCTGACTTCAGAAAACTTCAGACAAGGAAGATGTGAAAAAGTTCTTTCATCTCATTTAAATCTATCATGCTAGAGTTTAGCCCATTCTTTATATTCAATCCTCATCTTTGCAAGGCCACCTTTCTTACACTGTAATACCTCACTGTGCTTTCACATATATCATTTTGCTTTCCAGCTGTGACTTTTATCGTTGAGGTGCAATAGGAGATGGTCCTTTTTTGGTGGGGGGAAGGCAGGGAGGGGTTGTCCTCTGCTTCTGCCCAACCTCAGTATTTTGGGAGACAGATCCCATAATAGCTGCTTCTCAAAGACTTTCTCTGGGAAATATATGCCCTCAGAGACACCTGCCCCAGTCTTTTCCTACCCACAAAGCCCCTCCCACAATCCCAACCTTTATTCAGGCTCCTACCCAGCAGCTGCACCCCTTCAGTTAGTATAGCCTTGTTCTATCCAACCTCATAATAATAATGATAATTATGGTATCTGTTAGGCACTGACCATGTGCCAGGCACTGTACTAAGCGCTGGATGTAAGTAAATCGGGTTGGACACAGTCCCTGTAAATACATGATGCTCACAGTCTCAATCCCCATTTTACAGATGAGGTAACTAAGGAACAGAGAAGTGAAGTGTCTTGCCCAAGGTCACATAGCCAACATGTATCAGAGGCAGGATTAGAACCCATGACCTTCAGACTCCCAGGTCCGTGCTCTGTCCACTATGCCATGCTGCTTTTCTAACCTGGGTCCAGGGGGGAAGAAACCCATGGGAAAAAAAAAAACAGAGGTAAACAAGTGTGGATACTCAACCTTGTATACCCTGTTACTTAAGTATTTGCCACTTCCAGTAGTTTACAAAAACACAACTCCTGTGGATGACATGGTATTAAGGAACTTGAAAACTGTAATAGAGCCTCTCCTGGTTCCTTTAGTACCTATTTTCCAATCTTTTTATTTAGTAATGGAAAACAATTCACAAGTTACAGGTCCAGAGCACTTAATAAATGCCATTAAAAAAAATAAAACTCTGTTCAGGTCTAAAGGAATACCTGGTACTGGACCTCAAGGAGGCTGATTATTAGACTCTGCCTGCCCATTCTTATCCTTTTTTGCTTGGTTTCCAAGCAAATCTGAATGTGTGGGGCCAATATAATGATAATGGTATCAGGCACTTACTGTGTGACAGGCATTGACCCAAACTCTAGGGTAGGTAATGAATAAGCTCCTTGGACATGGTCCCAATGCCACGTGGCACTCACTGCCTGAAGTCTATTAAATCTCCCTTTTACAGATGAGGAAACTGAGGCACAGAGAGGCAAGTGGCAGAGCCGGAATTAGAACTTAGGTCTCCTGACTCCCAGGCCGGTGCTCTAGCCACTTTGCCACAAAGCTTCTCACAATGAATGTATTTGCCACAAAGCAGATATCTGTTCTCCTAGGCTAATGGGGAACTGAACAGGGAAATGGAGATGGTGAAGGAAGGGAGAGAATGGCATTGATAAGGTAGTGCCTAGGTGACATGCAGGACAAATAGACTTTACGTGTACCTAACCACTAACCACGTCAAAAAAGTGGATTTCCAAATCTGGTTTGAGCTTTGTTGTTCGAACACTCTTGCTTCTACATCTGGGAAATAATCCCAGCAGAGTTGATATAATAAATTGAACTTTGTATAAAGTTACCCAGAGTAACTTACATCCAGGAAGCTCAATAATCCTCTGTGAAGCACTTAATAATGGTAATAACTGTGGTATTTGTTAGTCAATCGATCATATTTATTGAGCACTTACTGTGTGCAGAGTACTATACTAAGGTAGACATGTTGGTAGACACATAGTTAAGCACTTAGTGAAAAGCACTGTTCTAAGTCTCGGGTAGATATAAGATGATCAGGCTGGGCATAGCCCCTGTCCCACATGAGGCTCACAGTCTAATTAGGAGGGAAAGCAGGTTATCTTCATTTTACTGATGAGAAAACTGAGGCACTATGAAATGCCCAGGGTCACACAGCTCTTTCCACTAGACCCTCCAATGGC
This sequence comes from Tachyglossus aculeatus, assembly GCF_015852505.1. NCBI lineage: Eukaryota > Metazoa > Chordata > Mammalia > Monotremata > Tachyglossidae > Tachyglossus > Tachyglossus aculeatus. The sequence goes on along the minus strand of NC_052098.1, from coordinate 7,400,946 downwards.
CGCCCATCCATCTCCACATCAACAGAAACTCTTTACCATTGGCTTTAAAGCACTCAATCAGTTTGCTCCGTCCTATCTCACCTCACTGATCTCCTACTACAGCTCCGCCTACACATTCTGCTCCACTAGCAGCTGCTGAGACTGTGCCCCAATCTCATCTATCTCTCCGCCAACCCCTTTCCCATGCCTTCCCACTAGCCTGAGACACCCTCCCCTCCATATATGCCAGACCATCACTCTCCCCACCTTCAAAGCATTATTAAGGTCACATCTTCTCCAAGAAGTCTTCTCCAATTAACAATGGACAAAACAAGAAAAGCATTAGTAAGGTCACATCTTCTCCAATAAGTCTTCTCCAAAAACAAGAAAACAGCTCTTTTCCCTAGCTCCCTCTCCCTTCTCCATTGTCTATGCACTTGGATCTATGAAATCTGGGCATTTGATATTGGCCCCACGCTCAACCCCACAGCACTCATGTACATATCTTTAAACTGTGTATTATAACTTATTGATTTCTTTTTATTTCTGACTCCCCCGCTGGTTGTGGGCAGGGAAAGTTTCTGCCAACTCTGTTGTTTTGCAGCGTGGCTCAGTGGAAAGAGCACCGGCTTGGGAGTCAGAGGTCATGGGTTCTAATGCCGGCTCCGCCGCTTGTCAGCTGTGTGACTTTGGACAACTCATTTAACTTCTCTGTGCCTGTTACCTCATCTGTAAAATTGGGATTAAGACTGTGAGCCCCACGTGGGACAACCTGATCACCTTATATCACCCCCCCAGCACTTAGAACAGTACCTTGCGTATAGTAAGTTCTTAACACATGCCATCATTATTATTCTCTTGGTACAGTGCTCTGCACATAGTGAGCACTCAATCATTACCATTGATTGATTGATAGACCATGCTGCTTCTCTTGAAATCTCACACGACTAAGACATGGTATTATCCCCATTTTGAGGAAGAAGAGAAAAGTTTCAGTAACTTACCCCACAGCTGTACAAGAAGTGAGCAGCAGAGCCAGGAAAATATCATCCACTATTCTTGACTCTCAGTTCCCACACTCCCATTCAATGTATACATTTGATGACAGAGCCTCTCAGAAATGCACTCAATTCTGTGAATTTCTGAAAATACCATTACTTTTATTCCTGGACTCCCAAAACCTCATCCAATTTTTACACTTTCTGAATTTCAGGAATCACTGCTGTTTGAAATTCCAGATCATATACCTCAGCAGAGGAATTCAGCTTAATGTTAAAATTACCTACTGTTCATAAAATTCTAAAACAAATATTTACAGTCCCAATTTTCTCTCCAGAATCATGAAGTTCCAGTTTTCAAGTTTCCAAAAATAGGTTTTGAAAGAGACCTTTTATTAAAGAGAGGTCCAAAACACACCATGATCTTTTTCCCTTGCAACTGTAAGTTAGGTTAAAAATTCCAAAGACAAAAAAACTCCTAATTAATCATATTTATTGAGCACTTACTGGGAGATTACAATACAACGGAGTTGGCAGATGTGTTGCCTGTCCACAAGTGGCTTACAGTCCAGAGTGGGGAGCCAGCCATGGGAGAATACAACACAATCACCTGGGATGAGTCCTGATCTACCTCTTCTATACAGGGTATGGGGATTTCAACTGGATCCCCTCTCCATCCCAAAAGAGATAGTAGTCACTTGCAGAAATTGGTCCTGTTTGCCTGATGCTTGGTTTGTTCCTGAGTTAATGTTGGGTGATTGAAAGAATATGCCTGCACTCCACAGTTGGCTTGATTGTCAGTGATTTGCATAGAGCAATTTTCAAGGGAAGGAATAATCATGTTAGTCACCACAGAATTTGGACTCATGTAGTGGAGAAGCAGCATGGTGTAGTGGATAGAGCACGGGCCTGGGAATCAGAAGGTCATGGGTTCTTATCCTAGCTCTGTCACTTGTTTGCTGTGTGACCTTGGGCAAGTCACTTCATTTCTCTGGGCCTCAGTTTCTTCATCTGTAAAATGGGGACTGAGACTGAGAGCTCCAAGAGGGACAAGGTCTGTGTCCAATCTGATTTGCTAGTATCCACCCCAGCGCTTAGAATAGTGCCTGGCACATAGTAACTGCTTAACAAATAGCATTAGTATCACTATTATTATTATTACTCCAGGAACAGACTCCATAAAGACCCTCTCCATTTCATTATACTCTCCCAAGTGCTTAGTATAATACTCTGACTACAAATAATAATGATGGTATTTGTTAAGCGCTTACTATGTTCCAAGCACTGTTCTAAGTCACTGTGGTAGAGTCTCTTTGGCATAAATCATGTGGTGGAATTTTGGCTTCTAGTCCTTTGTGCTTCAGCAGGATAAATAAACTGGAAGTTTCATGGTCTGTCCTGAACCAATATGATGGATTTCAAGAAGGGCAACCACCCCATGGTTCCACAAAAACCCCACCGTTGCTCTCGGAGACAGAATGCTGGGCTGAACAAACCACTGTTCCGATCCAGGAATGGCATTTTCTATGTTGCACTTGGATCTGTGACCTTTGGGCATTTGATATTCACCCCACCCTCAACCCCACAGCACTCATTCACATATCTTTAAATCATATATTATAAATCATTTACATTAACACCTCTCCCTCCAGACTGTATGCTCATTGTGGGCAGGGAACATGTCTGCTAACTCTGTTGCATTGTACTCTCCTAAGCACTTAGTCAATGCTCTGCACATAGTAAATGCTCAATAATTACCATTGATTGATTGATTCTTCTTCCTCATTTGAAAGTTTCCTTAATATATATTAGACTTCTCCTTTGCAGGTTATATTTTGTTACCATTAAAACTGTATATATCTATATCTGCAGATATAGATATATATGTATAATGGTATTTGTTAAGCACTTACTACGTGCCAAGCACTGTTCTAAGTACTGGAGGAGATACAAGGTAATCAGGTTGTCCCACGTGGGGTTCACAGTCTTAATCCCCATTTTACAGATGAGGTAACGGAGGCACAGAGAAGTGACGTGGCTTGCCCAAGGTCACACAGCAGACAAGTGGTGGAGCCGGAATTAGAACCCATGACCTCTGACTCCCAAGCCCTTGCTCTTTCCACTAAGCCACATAATAATGATAAAGGAGCAGTTGCTTCCTATAGCAATGCTGGAAAATACTTAGCATTAAAAGAGGCCCATATGAGTGTAAATACCATCATTATTATCATTATTATTCTGAGACACTCACCTCTCAGAATCTTTGAGATGTGGGATTACTCCCAGCCCAGTAAAGGAACAAACTAAGTCTTCCTGAATTTATGGCATGATCCTATTTCTTTGCCTCCATCTCCCCCAACTCCCCCTGCTGAATACATTTATATATCTGTCACACACAGACTGTGGTTAAAATATACATTATAACCTTTGCCAACCCATTGTCATGGCCTGAGTCTCAGGGATTGAGGAGCCATGAAGCCTCAAAGTCACTAATCACTCTGGCCTAGATGATCTCATTACAGATGGTACTCCCATTTGTCATTTTTCCTGGAAAAATCAGCGGCATATTTGCCAAGTGTTTCTAGCTGATTGGAAAAAAGGTACTATCTCCACTCGAAGAAGTGTGATTCTTGAGCAATTTACCGACTGAGGTAAACACGAGTGGGACGGGGATCTGTGGTGGCAAACAGAGCAGCTGGGTCTTTAGATCTTTATCTGTGGTTGGAATGTTGGCTAGGACACCATGTTCTTAGCAAGAAAAAAAAAGGTGTCATGGGATTTCTAATGTCCACCAGCAGACAGGAAGAAGGGACCAGAGTTTAACATTCACCAGAAAAAGACTGGAATTATCAACATTGAACAGCAGCCAAAATCTTTTCACCTTTGACCTCATCTACTTATGTCTGATGCCGATTCTGATATTTTTTTAATTGGTGGAGGGAGGAGGAATTCAAAAATTTTAAAATTCTTATTTATATCGTCTGGGCACCTCAAATGATCTAGCTCCTGCTACGGGTCCCAGCAGCCCAGAAAAACTATTGTGAAGGCAGCAGCCCAGTACTGTATAAGCAATAGATAATAACTGTGGTATTTGTTAAGGGCTTACTGTGTGCCAGGCACTGTACTAAGCACTGGAGTGCATACAAGCAAATCAGTTTGGGCACAGTCCCTGTCCCAGATGGGGCTCACAGTCTCACTCCCCATTTTGCAGATGAGGGAACTGAGGCCCAGAGAAGTGAAGTGATTTGCCCAAGGTCACACAGAAGACAAGTGGCAGAGCCGGGATTAGAACCCGTGACCTTCTGACTCCCAGGCCCATGCTCTATCCACTACGCCATGCTGCTTCTTGGTGATGATGTTGATGGATACCCCTGGAAGGTGAGCCCTCTGGAATTGAGCAGAGCTGAAAATAATCCCCAATTCCTGGTTTCGAGGTCAATTCCCTAATCAGTCTGGCTCTAGGGAGCCCTGTGGGGTGAAGTGCACTAAACAGGAAAGGTAATAATAATAATAACAGTAATAATAGTGGTATTTGTTAAGTTCTTACTATATGGCAAGCACTGTACAGGAGGCAGCATGGCCTCATGGATAGAGCATGGGCCTGGGAGTCAGAAGGACCTGGGTTCTTCATTCCGACTCCTCCACTTGTCTGCTGTGAGAACTTGGGCAAGTCACTTCACTTCTCTGGGCCACAGTGTCCAACCTGATTAGCTTGTATCTACCCCAGCGCTTAGAACAGTGCTTGGCATACAGTAAGTACTTAAATACCATCATTACTACTAAGCTCTGTATCTCAGCTCTGTATCTGAGATACAAGATAATCATGTCCCACATGGGGCTCACAGCCTAAGTAGGAGAGAGAACAAATACTGCATTCTCATTTTAGAGTGGAAACTGAGGCCCAGAGAAGTGATGTGATTTGCCCATGGTCACACAGCAGCCAGGTGGAGGAACTGAAATGAGAACCCAGGTCCTCTGACTCCCAGGCCCTCGTCCTTTCCACTAGGCCACACCACTTTGAACTGGGAGAGTGGCAATTAAGGTTAGCCTAAACTGAAGAATGGGAAAAAGTCAGCCATGGCAGGAGGCAAAGGTAGGAATTACAGTCAGATCTCAGGGTTAACTTCACTGCTTCTCATATTTAAGATCAGCTATGGATAAAAAGCAGTGAAGTTTTATTTATGTATGAGGAAGTGTACTTCCAGGTTCTTATCCTCCCACTGTTACCTCAGTACTTTGAACCAATTAGGCACTTAGGGACCTGTAGCACTTCTGGACATATAGATTTATAGACCCTATTTAAGTACATACTCCTCTCCCTTTCTATTTTTCCTTTCAATTCTCCTATCTCTATTTTATTTTCATGCCTGTTTCCCCTGGTAGACCTTAAGGTCCTCAAGGACAGGGATCATATATTCTAATTCTATTGTAATTTCCATAGTGCTTAGTACAGGGTTCTTCACGCATTGGGCACTCAATCAATCAATAAATTAGTGGTATTTATTGAATGCCTACTGTGTGCAGAGCACTGTACTCAGTGCTTGGGAAAATACAACAGAATTGGTAGACATGATCCCCACCCACAGAGAGCTTACAGTCTACAGTCTGAGAAGCAGTGTGACTCAGTGGAAAGAGCATGGGCTTTGGAGTCAGAGGTCATGGGTTCAAATCCCGGCTCCGCGAACTGTCAGCTGTGTGACTTTGGGCAAGTGTCATCTACGCTGATGACACCCAGATCTACATCTCTGCCCCTGCTCTCTCCCCCTCTCTCCAGGCTCGCATCTCCTCCTGACTTCAGGACATCTCCATCTGGATGTCTGCCCGCCACCTAAAACTCAACATGTCCAAGACTGAACTCCTTGTGTTCCCTCCCAAACCTTGCCCTCTCCCTGACTTTCCCATCTCTGTTGACAGCACTACCATCCTTCCCGTCTCACAAGCCCGCAAACTTGGTGTCATCCTCGACTCTGCTCTCTCGTTCACCCCTCACATCCAAGCCGTCACCAAAACCTGCCGGTCTCAGCTCCGCAACATTGCCAAGATCCGCCCTTTCCTCTCCATCCAAACTGCTACCCTGCTCATTCAAGCTCTCATCCTATCCCATCTGGACTACTACATCAGCCTTCTCTCTGATCTCCCATCCTCGTGTCTCTCCCCACTTCAATCCATACTTCATGCTGCTGCCTGGATTGTCTTTGTCCAGAAACGCTCTGGGCATGTTACTCCCCTCCTCAAAAATCTCTAGTGGCTACCAATCAATCTGCGCATCAGGCAGAAACTCCTCACCCTGGGCTTCAAGGCTCTCCATCACCTCGCCCCCTCCTACCTCACCTCCCTTCTCTCCTTCTACAGCCCACCCCGCACCCTCCGCTCCTCTGCCGCTAATCTCCTCACCGTACCTCGTTGTCGCCTGTCCCGCCATCGACCCCCGGCCCACGTCATCCCCCTGGCCTGGAATGCCCTCCCTCTGCCCATCCGCCAAGCTAGCTCTCTTCCTCCCTTCAAGGCCCTACTGAGAGCTCACCTCCTCCAGGAGGCCTTCCCAGACTGAGCCCCCTCCTTCCTCTCCCCCTCGTCCCCCTCTCCATCCCCCTTGTCTTACCTCCTTCCCTTCCCCACAACACCTGTATATATGTATATATGTTTGTACATATTTATTACTCTATTTTACTTGTACATATCTATTCTATTTATTTTGTTTTGTTGGTATGTTTGGTTTTGTTCTCTGTCTCCCCCTTTTAGACTGTGAGCCCACTGTTGGGTAGGGACTGTCTCTATATGTTGCCAACTTGTACTTCCCAAGCGCTTAGTACAGTCCTCTGCACACAGTAAGCGCTCAATAAATACGATTGATGATGATGAAGTCACTCAACTTCTCTGTGCCTCAGTTACCTCATCTGTAAAATGGGGATTAAGACTGTGAGCCCCCCGTGAGACAACCTGATCACCTTGTAACCTCCCCAGTGCTTAGAACAGTGCTTTGCACATAGTAAGCACTTAACAAATACCATTATTATTATTATTACGGGGGAGACAGATATTAAAATAAATTACGGAGAGGGGAAATGGTAGAGTATGAGGATGTTTACATAAATGCTGTGAGTCTGGGGTGAGGGTCAAAGTGCTCAAGGGGTCCACAGCCATGTTCGTAGTTGACGCAGAGGGGAGTCTGGATAGGGGAAATGAGGGCTTTAGTCTAGAAAGGCCTCTATTAATATTATCGATGGAATGATTTACAAGCATAGTGGCTTCTTACTGGCTCATCTTCCCCACCTGCCTTGTGTGAGGCAGCTGATCTGGACCTCAGGACTACGGTGGAGTAAGTAAAACCTTGAAGATGCAAGCATTCACAACTCTCCTTGCTTTGGTTAAAGTTGAGGCATAAAAACAGTGATAACCCTTCTAGATTGGCAACAACCTAGAAAAGCTGTTTTGGATCAAACCAGTTTTCCACCCAGCTGTGTTCGGTCCCAAAGTGGCACCAAAGTTCATGTGGAGGAACACTGTGGTGGTGTCACATGAAGGAATATTATGATGCAACATGGCCTAGAGGAAAGAGCGCAGGCTTTGGAGTCAGAGGCCTTGAGTTTTAATCCTTAGCTCTGCCACTTGTCTGCTGGGTGACCTTGGTCAAGTCACCTAACTTCTAGGGGACTCCTGTTCTCCCTCCCCCTTAGACTGTGAGTCCTGTGTGCTCCCACTCCTGTGCTCTTTCCACTTTCCTCAGACTAATGGACAAGACTTCATTTTCAGGAGCATCCCTAATCAGTAGTATTTTATTAGCATCTAATGGGGGCAGAACACTCTACTGAGCCCTTGGGAGAGAACAATAAATATAGAAGATTGGATCCCTGCCTACAAGAAGCTTCCAGTCGAAAGAGGGAAACAGTCATAAAATCATTTACAAATAAAAGGAATTTACAAATAAGAGGAATTGGACTGTGTCCAATCTGATTGTCTTCTACCTATTCCAGTGCTTAGCATATAGTAAATGCTTAACAAATATCACAAATGATATCATTATTGTGGCTGCCATTAACACCGATGCTCATGGTTAGGGATGGATCTAGGGGTTCTTTGTATTCACAGGTGACACCCCCAGTGATGAATTTGACCCATGTGTATGGATGTGACTAAAATGGGTAGTGCTGCACACCCACAAACATTTCTGTGGCACTGGAGAATGTGCCTTTTGTAAGAGCTCATGCTGTTCTCCAGTTTGCGTCTCTCATCTATTATCAGTTAGTGGTATTTATTGAGCACTTACTGTGTGGTAGAACTCTGTGCTAAGCGCTAGGGAAAGTAAGCACTTAGTACAGTGCTCTGCACACAGTAAGTGCTCAATAAATACAATTGAATGAATACAATGCAACAGAGTTGGTAGATGTGATCCCTGCCCACAAGGAACTTACAGTCTACAGTCTTCATGATCCTCTTGAAGCTTCTGCGTGAATAAAGTGCCTCCTCTCTTGAAGGCAGCATGTTGGGCAGGCCTATTTGTTATAGCTGACTCCCAACATTTACCTGCAACCCTGCACTGCCTGGGACTTTGCTTTCGTGAGAAGTTCTTTGTCCATCAATGGTATTCACTGAGCACCTTGTGCAGAACACTGTGCTTGGGAGAGTACCATGCAGCGGAGTTGGTAATAATGACAATAATAATAATAATAATTGTGGTATTCGTTAAGTTCTTAGTATGTGGAAGTCACTGTTCTAAGCGCTGGGGTAGATACAAGATAATCAGATTGGACACAATCCCTGTCCCACATAGGGCTCACGGATGGAAACTGAGACTCAGAGAAGTGTCTTGCCCAAGGTCACACAGAAGGCAAGTGGTGGAATCGGGATTAGATCCCAGACCCTTCTGACTCCCAGCCCCATGCTCTACCCTCTATGCCACGCTGTTTCTCTAACGTTCCCGTTAGACACAGTCCCGCTCCGGTTCCCTGCCCACAAGGATCTTGCAGTCTAGAGTCACCTGACTTCCTTTCCAATCTGCAGTTGGTTGGAATTCTGCTATCAATCATTTCATACACATATCCCACAACCATAGCTGGATTGTTGACTAGATAATAAACCTAAGTTTTCCCTCTAATAATTTGTCATGTACTTCTCATCCATGTGCATATTTAATCCCTTTCTCCAGCCTTTTTCACACCACTTGCCTCTAACTTGACCATCCCTAATTTTCCCTCTAATAAACGTTTGACAACTATTTGATTTTCATTCATCTCACCCTCCTGCTCTTAAATGTATACAATAGAACACCTCACCCGCCCTGTCTTTATTCCGAGCTACCAATAGGCTGTAGTTATTTTGGTCACTTGAACCAGAAGTGAACCTAAAGCAAATACCCATATGCACTTTGAAACCTTATTTAGGAAATGCCGTAGACAGTCATGCTGCCAGTAATGACTTAACTCGGTAACAGCGCATCCATCTGGTAATGACACTGAATTTCCATTTGTGGAATCAGGCATTGTTTCTGTCCTCTTTGCCCTAATGGCAACCCAAACATCTTGTAGTGCCGAGGAACGTGGGACATGCCACTCCATATCCCAAAGAGATGAGGCCACACTCTAGTCAGTGGAATTCCTGAGAGAGCTGGGCTTGCACAACACCAGTAGAGTATGATTCTAAGATCACTGGTCCTTGGATGGATTTTTTTTCTAGCTAGTACACTGTTGATGACAATAAGGGAAGATAAAAAAATCCAAATATCTCATCATGTGTTCAAGTGATGGCTCGGTAGTCTTCAAACCAAGAGCATAAACCAAAGAAACCCCCCCCTCAAATGAACAAGGAAAGCAGTTTCCCAGCCCAGCACCTTTATTGTCTCAAGCTGAGTAAAGGAGTTGATTGGAAAACCTGGGGTTCAGGAATCCGGAGTGGGGTTGCTCTCCATGAGCAGAGGTTTCAGAAAGTTCAGAAGAGCAAGAGGCTTATCTGAAAACTGCAAGAAGCCCCACAGGTGGTAAATGTATTGACATAGCAAAAGGCTATACCTGCACCCTATGGAATGGAGTGTCACCTTTCAAAGCTTTATTTCATCATACAATAACAATGGTAATAATAATAATAATAGTATTATGTTCTAGGCTCCAAGACAGGTACAGAATAATCAGACCGGACACAGTCCTTGTCCCACATGGAGCTGATGGCCTGGGGGTTAAGACGGTGAGCCCCCCGTGGGACAACCTGATCACCTTGTACCCTCCCCAGCGCTTAGAACAGTGCTTTGCACATAGTAAGCGCTTAACAAATGCCATTATTATTATTATTTTATATCCATTTTTACAGTTGAAGAAACTGAAGTTCAGAGAAGCTGTGACTTGTTCAAGGTCACACTGCAGGCAAGTGACAGAGCCGGAATTAGAACCTAGAAAAACAATCTCCTTCCTCCTCCCAACCCAGCAGCACTTATGCACATATCTTTAAATAATATATTTAAAATATTTATTTATAGTAATGTCTGTCTCCTCCTCTAGACTTTAAGCTCCTTGTGGGCAGGGAACATGTCTGCCAATTCTGTTGTATGGCACTCTCCCAAGTGCTTAGTACATGGCTCTGCACATAGTAAGTGCTCAATAAATACCACTGATTGACTGACTGATCCTCCCACTAATTCAACATCTTGCCATTAGAACCTGCCCCTTTTCCTCCCGTTGCACTTTTCCACTCTATTGTTCACACCCAGGGTTTTATCCTCATCTTCTAATTTCAATTTCCCCCCTTTACTCTTAACCCTTTAGTGACTTCCTCTTTTTTATGGAATTTTTTAAGTGCTTACTACGTGCCAGGCACTATTCTGAGTGCTGGGGCAGATACAAACTTGTCAGGTTGGACAGAGTCCATGTCCCACATGGGGCTCACAGTATTAAATCCTATTTTACAGAAGAGGTAACTGAGGCACAGAGAAGATAAGTTAAATGACTTGCCCAAGGTCACACAACAGACAGGTATAGGTGCCAGAATTAGAACCCAGGCCCATCTGACTCCCAGGCACATGCTATCTCTCCTCTTCTTCTCTACTAAGCCCACTGGGTCACTTTGATTTTTTTTCTCACTTTCGGTACAGTTTGCCTTTTCTCCTCCTTCCGTCAGGCTTTTACAACTTTCTTTTTCAATATTAGCTCTGAAAACATTTGCAGCTCCTGGTGAATCACTTATCAATGGCATTCAATGAATGCTTAGTGTGTTTAGAGCACTGTACCTATTTCCTTGGGAGAGTATACTAGAGTAGGAAGACATGATCCCTGCCTTCAAGGAGCTTAGTCTAGTAGCGGAGCTTGGTCTGAAGGACTAGAGAAGCTCAAGCTTCCTTTGAGATTTGCCTTTCCTATTGATCATAGTTTCTGCTTTTCCTGAATGGCTTAAACAGCTCTTCTTTTCTTCTCAAACCTTTCAGTCTGACCTCCAAGTTGCACTTTGCTAACTTCAGTTCTCTCCTTAAGCCTTTAACCTAATCCTTATCCTCTGCCTTCACCATCTCTGTCGAGGATCTGGCATATTGCTTCAAAGGTCAAACGGCAGTTGCCAGGAACTTGCCCTTTTCTCTTCTCCCACTCGCTACTTTTTAATCAGGATCAGAAATCCCCTTCCGTCCATTCACTCAACATTGTGTTCCCTCAACTCTCTTTCCCCTCTCTCCTCGGGCTCTTCTCCTAAATGCTCCTCCTTTTTTCCCATTTTCTGATTTTCCAGTGCACTCTCCTTCTGATTCTCATACTTTGGGAACTCCCACCCCCATATTCCTCCTCTCCATATCTTGCCAAATCTCCCTAGCCTTTCATGTACGGTATTTATGAAATGTGTGCTCTTTTTACTCAGTGCATATAACCCAGACTTTTCTAACCACATTTGGGTTATTTCTCGCTTGCAATACTAAAGCCACCTACTCTCTGGCCTTTAGTTTATCCTTCTTGTGGGGCCCAGATTACTTCACATATGTGACACTAACCATATCATCCCTGTCCTCGGAAGCTTCTCCCTGGCTGATCCCTCTATAACTTTTGTTCTAGAACTCAGCTTTCAAAAATTCCATCTGGCCCCTACGAAGGCTCAGGTGGACAGGGACTGCCATTTTCAACCACGGAGGGGACCAGAAAATGGCAAACAATTCTTTTCACTGGAAGGATGTTTATGAGAATGCACAATTGATGAGGCATACAAGCAGCATGGCCTAGTGGAAAAAGCACAAGCCTGGCAATCAATCATATTTATTGAGTGTGTACTGTGTGCAGAGCACTGTACTAAGCGCTTGGGAAGTACAAGTTGGCAACATATAGAGACAGCCCCTACCCAACAGTGGGCTCACAGTCTAGAAGGGGGAGACAGAGAACAAAACCAAACATATTAACAAAATAAAATAGAATAGATATGTGCAAGTAAAATAGAGTAATAAATATGTACAAACATATATACATATATACAGGTGCTGTGGGGAAGGGAAGGAGGTAAGACGGGGGGATGGAGAGGGGGACGAGGGGGAGAGGAAGGAGGGGGCTCAGTCTGGGAAGGCCTCCTGGAGGAGGTGAGCTCTCAGTAGGGCCTTGAAGGGAGGAAGAGAGCTAGCTTGGCGGATGGGTAGAGGGAGGGCATTCCAGGCCAGGGGGATGACGTGGGCCGGGGGTCGATGGCGGGACAGGCGAGAACGAGGTACGGTGAGGAGATTAGCGGCAGAGGAGTGGAGGGTGCGGGGTGGGCTGTAGAAGGAGAGAAGGGAGGTGAGGTAGGAGGGGGCGAGGTGATGGAGAGCCTTGAAGCCCAGGGTGAGGAGTTTCTGCCTGATGTGCAGATTGATTGGTAGCCACTGGAGATTTTTGAGGAGGGGAGTAACATACCCAGAGCGTTTCTGGACAAAGACAATCCGGGCAGCGGCGTGAAGTACGGATATAAGTGGGGAGAGACAAGAGGATGGGAGATCGGAGAGGAGGCTGGTAAAGTAGTCCAGACGGGATAGGATGAGAGCTTGAACGAGCAGGGTAGCAGTTTGGATGGAGAGGAAAGGGCGGATCTTGGCAATGTTGCGGAGCTGCGACCGGCAGGTTTTGGTGATGGATTGGATGTGAGGGGTGAACGAGAAAGCGGAGTCAAGGATGACACCAAGGTTGCAGGCTTCTGAGATGGGAAGAATGGTAGTGCCGTCAACAGAGATGGGAAAGTTAGGGAGAGGGCAGGGTTTGGGAGGGAAGACAAGGAGTTCAGTCTTCGACATGTTGAGTTTTAGGTAAAGTTTTACCTACCCCAGCACTTCAAACAGCACTTTGACACACCGAGTAAGCACTCAACAAATACCATGATTATTATTATTATGGCATTATTGCCATAAAGTTGGCATTATTATGTTGCCAACTTGTACTTCCCAAGCGCTTAGTACAGTGCTCTGCACACAGTAAGCGCTCAATAAATATGACTGATGATGATGATGATGATGATTATTATTAATTATAGCATCACCCCTTCAACTAAATCTAGAGGAAGCACAGTGCTTTTTGCCAAACACAAGCAGCGACTCCAGTCAATCAATGGTATCTCTTGAGCACTTATGGTGTGCAGAGCACTGTACTATGCTTTTGGGAGAGTGCAATCTATCAGTGTTGGTAGACACGTTCCCTGCCTACAAGGAGCCTGGTGCTGGGACATTCAGTGGCCATTGGAGCCACTCTCCAGTTTATGTCCACCTCCCTTGTCATGCCGTCCCTTAACGCAACATTTAGCACTCCTGTTCTTTTTTTGTCCCTAGCTCTTATCTCATTTGTTCTAAGTCCTCATTTCCCTTGATAGTCACCACACCCTCAGCACCACAGCCCTTATGTACATATCCATAATTTGTTTTAATGTCTGTCTCTCCCTTTAGACTGTAGGCTCACTGTGGGCAGGGATCGTGTCTACCAATTCGATTTTATTTTACTTTCCCAAGTTTTCCCAAGTCATACAGCTGACAAGTGGAGTAGGCAGGATTAGAACCCAGGTTCTTCTGACTTCCAGACATCCACTAGGCTTCTCGATTGTGTCTAGTCTTTAATGTATCCCATGTGTGATGCAGCTGTGGACAGTCAATAAACATTTCTCTTTCCCAAGGGCTTAGGTTAGTACATTACACCCAGCGGGCATTGAATCAATCAATCACTGGTCACTTACCCTGACTGGGCTGAGCCCTGCACAAAATGCTTGGGAGAGTTCCATATTGGTGGTAGACATGATCCCTACCTATTTGTTGGGTGCCTAACAATCTCTGCTCATTACCCTTTTTGTCTCAAATTCTAGGCCTTTGTTTCTACTGCCTCAAGGTGATTGCTATTTCCTAGACTTCCGCCCTTAAAAGAAAAAGAACTCAAGATTTCCTGCAGCATTTGGAAGCACTTACTTCATCCACCCCACTTTTCTCCCGGCTTTGTACTTTACCTTGATTCCACACTTCCTGCCTTTAGAGAAAGGTCCTTCCAAAGGCTCTGAATTTGGCAGAACTTCAGGGCTCATTAATTAACAAAAAATAAAATAGCAATAATGTCGGTGCCCCAGTGTCTTTGAGCATGTGAGATTCCCCCAGTTAATGTCAGGCCTTTCTGAAATGTGTACTTGAAACCTAATAATTTAATATCTCCTTGGCCTGCTCCTAAACCCTATATCATTAAAACATTTCTCCCCTTTCCACTATTTACTTGAGGTGGGGAGACAAGCAAGCTTTATTCCCTCTGGCTTTGTCTTTTATCCTCTTTCCTTCACATTCAGAAATTATGTTAATTGACAGTGATGTCTATTCATGTGTATAGATATGGCTGACAAGAACAATATAGGATCAGTGTCTCTGTTACATGGAGAACCCACAAAAACTGTCCTTCTGCTTGGGGCTAAATCGCCGGGTCATAAAGTCTAAAGCTTCTGGAGACTTGCTCCTTTAGATAATTGTTCTTTTCATTGCCAGTGCTTAGAAAGATCCATTTCTGGTTGCTGGCCACAAGGATGATCTAATATGGTAATAATAATTATAATAGTATTTTTTAAGTGCTTAATATGTGCTGAGCACTGTACTAAGCACTGGGGTAGATATAAGCATAATGGGTTGGGCACAGTCCATGTTCAACATAGGGCTCACCGTCTTAATCCCCATTTGACAGACGAAGTAACTGAGGCACAGAGAAGTGAAGTGACTTGCCCAAGGTCCCACAGCAGAGAGGTAACAGAGCCAAGATTAGAACTCAGGTACTTCTGACTCCCAGGCCCATGCTCTATCCACTAGGCAATGCTGCTTTCCAGCACTTCACTCAGAGATTGTGTCTACCAACTGTAGTATATGCTCTCAGGTGCTTAGTTCATTGCTCTACGCATATCTTTGACTGATGAGACGCAGAATGGCCTAGTAGAAAGAGCACAGGCCTGGGAGTCAGAGGACCTGGGTTCTAATCACAGCTCTACCTCTTGCCTGCTGTGTGACCTCAAGCAAGTCATTTAACTTCCCTATGCCTCAGTGATCTCACTTGTAAAACGGCGATAAAATATCTGGTCTCCATCACCCTTAGAATCTGAACCCCATGCAGGATAGGGACTGTGTCTGGTCTGCTTATATTGCACCTGCCCCAATGCTTAGTATGGTGCTTGGCGATGTAGCAAGTGCTTAACAAATGCTCCAATTATCATTATTATTATTACTGATGTTTAACATCACCACCAAGAAATCTTCTCCAACTAAGCCCTCATCCCCCTGCTCTCTCTCTCTCATTTCTGCATCATGTATTGCACTTAGATTTGCTCCCTTTATTTATGCCAGCCTCATCCCCACAGAACTCATGCACATATCCATAAATTATTTTAATGTTTCTCTCCCCTTCTAGACTAAGCTCCCTGTGGGGCAGAGAATGTGTCTACCAACTCTGTTATACTGAAATCTCCCAAGCATTTAGTACAGTGTTCTGCACACAGAAAGGGCTCAATATACACCCCTGATTGATTCATTCATTGACTGATGTTAGGTTTTGCTTTAGTGAGACTTTCAAGTATTTATTCTACCCACCTGACTGGCAAGAGACCCTTCCGTAGCCTGATTTTAGAGGTCAATTTATATCAGTCCTGAAAGAAACTCCCCCCCCCCCCCCCCCCCCCCCCAGAAAACCCTATTTCTGACTGGAACACAAGAACATTATCTTGTTCTTTATGAAGGGAAGCCATCTAGATGCAGCCCAAAGACGGATAGAGTGAATGAAGTACGAAGAAGCACGATGCATGCATGCATGCCAGTTCACTGCTGCCCGTCTCCATGCCTCTTAGCTCTTGGCTCCCATGCATGATGCAGTTTCTGAATGTGTGCCCTGTGAAGGAGCAAGATCCAGCGCTTAGAACAGTGCCCAGCGCTTAGAACAGTGCTTGGCACATAGTAAGCGCTTAACAAATATCATCATTATTATTAAATATTGTTCAAAAGCAAAAGAAAAAGGCTAAACCCAATGCAGTGGAGTTTCAGGAGTCCAGAAGAAAGGAAGACTGGTTGCCTGGATGGTGAATAACCAGGAGGGAACAATAACCAATGTGTCAGATCATTTCCATAAGCCACTGGGCAAGACTGATGTGGGAATTTCACCAAACATCAAAAGCACGACCAATCCATTGGTCGTCGAGGCCCACCAGACCCTCAAGTAGTGATGGTGATTCAAAATCAAAACTCAAATATCAAATAGCTAGGGGGTGTGACTAACCTCTTATAGATGGGGTTTTCCAGGGTGAGCAGGCAGTGAAAGAACCAGGTAAATTTACTGGGCAAAAAACTCAAAGATTGACTAGAAAACCCTATTTTCTGGGATACTATTTTCATTGGTCAAGAAAGTGCATTTACCAAAACTACCAGCCTAAAACTGGCCTGCATCTTATGGACCAGGAACCAATTTGACTTCAGCTCTAGGGATAACAGGGCACAGGATACACCTTTCCAGTTCTCTCCTCCCATTTGGGAGCAGGCTGAGAGCCACAGCAGTCAGAGAAAACACAGAAGAGGAATGAAACAATGAAAGTCTCTGAAAGGGGCAAATATTTACATGTAAGAGAAGAGAAAGGGATTGTTGATTACACAATTGTCTTCTGACTCCACCAATAAAGATCTTATCATCAGTAGTATTACCTTTGAACCCAAAGGAGACACACTCACACACACACACACACACAAAAACTATTGTCTTCACAGCCATATTCTGCTGACCTTTTACACTTGCATCTACGACCAACACAGAATATCACCAATTCTTCATCTTTCACAAATGAAATTCTCCAGTCGGTAGATTATTCATATGCTTCTGTTTCCCTCCTTTTCCCACTCATTCAGACTATTTTGCTACTCATTAGTATCTCTGTTTGAGATCGGCACAGAAACTGAAATGCCAATCAGTCCATTTACTTGAAAACATCTTTGCTAAAAGATTTAGTGTGGGACTGTCGGTGTGACACACACCACGGGTACAATCTCACCAGCAGGAGTGGCTTCTTCAAATAAAAAATAACTCTAAATGAAGGAGAAGGTTTTGGCTTATCCATGCCCTCTCCCTGTCCCCCAGTATTTCAATCAATGGGATTTACTAAGCACCTACTGTTTGCTGAACACTGCACTAAGCCTTTGTAAGAACACAATTCAATAGAGTTGGTATACCTATTCCCTGCCTTCAAAGAGCTTAGGTCTATAGTCATTTCCAATACTTATGACTGACTGTAAAACAAAATAACCTCATCTGCTCAAGATACAAGCTCCCAGGTGGCAGGAATTATTATTATTATTATTAAAAGTATTATCATTATTACAATTAATACTTTTATTTGTAAGTGCTTATTATGTGCCAAGCACTGTCCTAAGCACTGGGTTAGGTACAAGATAAAAGATCAGTACCTGTCCCACATAGGGCTCACAGGCAGAAGAGGCTTACAATCCCCAGGCAATCAATTATTATGCAGAGCACTGAACTAAGTGCTTGGGAAAGTACAATACAACAGATACATTCCCTGCACACAGTGAGTTTACAATCTAGAGGGGGAGACAGACGCTAATATAAATTACTAAATTACGGATATGTACATAAGTGTTGTGGGACTGGGAGGGGGGATGTATAAAGGGAGCAAGTCAGGGTGACGCAAAAGGGAGTGGAAGAAAAGGAAAAGAGAGATAGTCCGGGAAGGCCTCTTGGAGGAGATGTGCCTTCAATTAGGCTTTGAAGGGAGGGAGAGTGATTGTCTGTCTGATAAGAAGAGGGAGGGCGTTCCAGGCCAGAGGCAGGATGGGGGCGAGAGGTTGCTGGCCAAATAGGCAAGCTGGAGGTTCAGTGAGTAGGTTAGTATTAGAGGGCTGCAGGGGAATAATACCCAGCAACTCACCCAAAGGGGCAGGGTAGAAGAAACAGAGCTCTGATTTGAACTTCATTACTGACCTGTTAACTGTCTCAGCCAAGTCACAGCAAAAGTAAGCACTTAACAAATACCATAATTATTACTATTATTTAGGGTTCTTACAGGTGCAAAGAATGATCTTGCTCTCCCTTTTCATATCTTTTATAGGGGGTTCATTAATTGGCATCATGCCATGAATGTTAATTTCTGCAAAGTCTAAAATGAGGACACATCTATGTCAGAATGTCAACTAGTCTACAGGATTTTAAGAGGGATATCCAATCGCCTCTTCATCAGCAATTAAGGAATAATAAATGGTCCATAAAGCTGACAGCTGAATGGCTTGAAAATCCAGAGTGAAAAACAAGGAGGTGTGTGTAATTTGAATAGACCATATATGAAACAAAGTTTTCTGTGATAGTTTCTATTTGTTGTGGTTGTTTTTTGAAAAACCTTTCATTGTTCAAAGGGTACTGAAGAGTTCTGTTAATTTGATACATGTTCCTTATCTTTTTACCAAGAACTAATAAAAATAATGGGGGCGGGGAGGGGGGAGAGAAAGAGAAAAAACAATTCTCCAGAAGTGAATTTCATTTTCATGATGCTTCCCTGTGAAGCAGTCATGTATGAAATTGGTTTGTGTGGTCTTTGAGAAGTATTCTGGGGTACAGGCTTTCAGAAACACTTTATTTTTATTTGAATGGAACTTATTTACATCTTTCCTGAAACATTTCCAGACATTTAACTCCCTTCTCAGGCCCCTTGTCCCCCCACCTCTTCAATCCCTTGCCTCAGTGAACTGGCCACCTACTTTATTAAGAAAAGTGGTGTGAGCTCCCTAAAATCCCCCCTTCCCCTCCTCAGTCCCTCCCCTTTCCAGCCCCCTCTTCAACTCTCCCATCCTTCCCAGCAGTATCTCTAGAGGAGACCACCTGTCTCCTCTCAAAAGCCCCCCACCTCCACCTGTGCATCTGACCCCATTCCTTCACATTTTATCAAAACTCTTGCCTCCTCCCTTGTTCCCTCCCTAACAGCCATTTTCAACCGTTCGCTCTCCAGTGGCTTCTTCCCTACTGATTTCAAACACGCCCATGTCTCCCCTATCCTAAAATAAGACCCTCCCTTAACCCCACGGCTCCACTTATTGTCCCATTCTCCCTCTTACCATTCCTCTCCAAACTCCATGAGTGAGTTGTCTATGCCTGCTGTCTCAAATTCCTCCTCCAATCTGACTTCCATCCTCTTCACACCACAGAAACCGCCCACTCAAAGGTCACCAATTATCTCCTTCTTTCCAAATCCATTGGCCTCTACTTCATCTTAGTCCTCATTGACCTCTCAGCTGCCTTCAATGCTGTGGACGACCCCCTTTCTCCTGGAAACAGCCAACCTTGGCTTCACTGACTGTCCTCTTCTGATTCTCATCTCTCTGGCTGTTCATTTTCAGTTTCCTTTGTGCGCTCCTCTTCTGCCTCCCACCCCCTAACCGTGGGGACCCTTCAAGGTTCAGGTCTGGGTCCCCTTCTATTCTCCATCTACACCCACTCCCTTGGAGAGCTCATTCACTACCATGGCCTCAACTACCATGTCTACGTGGATGATATCCACATAGATATCAATCCCTTGGTGAACTCACTCACTCCCACGGCTTCAACTATCATCTCTATGCTGATGACACCCAAATCTACATCTCTGCCCCTGCTCTCTCTCCCTCCCTTCATGCTCGGGTCTCCTCCTGCCTTCAGGACATCTCCATCTGAATGTCTGCCCACCATCTAAAACTCAATATGTCCAAAACTGAATTCCTTATCTTCCCTCCCAAACCCTGCTCTCTCCCTGACGTTCCCGTCACTGTAGCCGGCACAACCATCCTTCCCGTCTCATAAGCCTGCAACCTTGGTGTCATCCTCGACTCTGCTCTCTCGTTCACCCCTCACATCCAAGCCGTCACCAAAACCTGCTGGTCTCACCTCCGCAACATCGCCAAGATCCACCCTTTCCTCTCCATCCAAACCGCTACCTTGCTGGTTCAATCTCTCATCCTATCCCGACTGGATTACTGCATCAGCCTCCTCTCTGATCTCCCATCCTCCTGTCTCTTCCCACTTCAGTCTATATTTCACGCTGCTGCCCGAATCATCTTTGTGCAGAAACGCTCTGGGCATGTTACTCCCCTCCTCAAAAATCTCCAGTGGCTACCAGTCAACCTATGTATCAAGCAAAAACTTCTCACTCTCGGCTTCAAGGCTCTCCATCACCTCGCCCCCTCCTCCCTCACCTCCCTTCTCTCCTTCTACAGCCCAGCCCGCACCCTCCGCTCCTCTGCCACTAACCTCCTCATTGTACCTCGTTCTTGCCTGTCCCGCTGTCAACCCCTGGCCCACGTCCTCCCCCTGGCCTGGAATGCCCTCCCTCCGCACATCTGCCAAGCTAGCTCTCTTCCTCCTTTCAAAGCCCCTGAGAGCTCACCTCCTCCAAGAGGCCTTCCCAGACTGAGCCCCCCTTTTCCTCTCCTCCTCCCCATTCTTCCTGCCCTACCTCCTTCCCCTCCCTACAGCACCTGTATATATGTTTGTACAGATCTATTACTCTATTTTACTTGTACATATTTACTATTATATTTATTTTGTTAATGATGTGCACTTAGCTTTAATTCTATTTGTTCTGACAACTTGACACCTGTCCATGCGTTTTGTTTTGTTCTCTGTCTCCCCCTTCTAGACTGTGTGCCTGTTGGTGGGTAGGGACCGTCTCTATATGTTGCCAACTTGTACTTCCCATGCGCTTAGTACAGTGCTCTGCACACAGTAAGCACTCAATAAATACGATTGAATGAATGAATATCCAAATCCACATTTCCAGCCCTGATCTCTCTCCCTCTCTCCAGTCTCGCAACTCCTCCTGCCTTCAAGACATCTCTACTTGGATGTCCTCCTGTCATCTCAAATTTAACATGTCTAAAACAGAGCTCCTTATCTTCCCACCCAAACCCTGACCTCCCCATGACTTTCCCATCACCGTAGACAGCACCACCATCCTCCCTGTCTCACAAGCCCGTAACCTCGGCATTATCCTTGACACCTCTCTGTCATTCAACCCACATATTCAATCCATCACTAAAGCCTGACTGGTCCATCTTCACAACATCGCTAAAATCTGCCCTTTCCTCTCTATCCAAACTGCTACCACATTAATACAATCACTCATCCTACCCTGCCTGGATTACTGCATTAGCTTCCTTGCTGACCTCCTAGACTCCTGTCTCTCCCGACTCCAGTCCATAGTTCACTCTGCTGCCCATATTATTTTTCTACAAAAACGTTCAAGACATGTCTCCCTGCACCTCAAAAAACTCCAGTGGTTGCCCATCCACCTCCACATCACACAAAAACTCCTCACCATTGGCTTTAAAGCACTCTACCACCTTGCCTCCTGCTACTTCACCTTGCTTTTCTCCTTCTACAACCCAGCCTGCACACTTCGTTCCTCTAGTGCTAACCTTCTCACCGTGTCTCAATCTTGCCTGTCTCGCTGGCCTGGAATACTCTCCCTCCTCAAATCTGACAATTACTCTCCCCCACTTCAAAGCCTTATTGAAGACACATCTCCTCCAAGAGGCCTTCCCAGACTAAGCCCCACTTTTCCTCATCTCCCACTCCCTTCTGTGTCACCCTGACTTGCTCCCTTTGCTCTTCTTATCTCTCAGCCCCACAGCACTTATGTACATATCTGTAATTTTATTTATTCATATTGATGTCTGTCTCCCCTCTCTACACTGTAAGTTCATTGTGGGCAGAGAATGTGATGCTTTATTGTTATATTGTACCCTCCCAAGTGCTTAGTACAGTGCTCTGCATACAGTAAGCACACAATGAATATGATTGAATGAATGAATTTTTTCCCTCACAGTTAGTGGAGAGGATGTTCGAGTAATATGGATTTTGACAACGGCATTAAAGAATGCAATAAAAAAATTGCCTTTTCAGCTCTTGCAACAGGCTAGACTCGAAGGCCTGGGTGGGGGCTCTCTTCTCTGGTGTCAAGCACATCAAACTTTTAGTCCTTTTCCTGGAAGCATCCTTTGGCATCTTCCTCCCTTTATGCCTGAAATAGTTTACCTGCCACCCACCTTCTCACCACTGAATTCTGCTCTTGGGGACAGACTGAGGTCCTGGAAGTTTAGATGCAGAAGGCCACAAAAAACACTATTCCACCCAGTTTGGAGCACTTTCCTTCACCAAATCCACAGACCACAGATCTCCTCACATTCAACTCCCTCCTAAAATCCTACTTCCTCGAACAAGCCTGCCCCGATTAGTTTCCCAGCACCCTGAGCCATATCGTTCTAGCCACCACTAGCACTCGTGAACTTATTTACACCCTCCTTATCACTCATGAATATGTATCTGCTCAATTTATTTATTTTCACCACTCTAGTTGGATATCTAGTGGCTGTCTCTAAAGTCTAAGGTGCTATAGTGTTGTTAACCTTTTCTTTCACTGAGAGACCTGGACCACAAGCAGAAGAGTTGAAATTGGGAAATAATAATAACAATAATAATAATAATAATGTTGGCATTTGTTAAGCGCTTACTATGCACTGTTCTAAGCATTGAAGCAAGGAAGGCAGAGGAATATATCACCTCAACCACTGCA
Organism: Tachyglossus aculeatus; assembly: GCF_015852505.1. NCBI lineage: Eukaryota > Metazoa > Chordata > Mammalia > Monotremata > Tachyglossidae > Tachyglossus > Tachyglossus aculeatus. The sequence continues at coordinate 7,377,952 of NC_052098.1, read as the reverse complement.
TTTGCCTCCTCACTGACTTTCCTGCCTCCAGCACATACTTCACCCTGGTGCCTGGATCACTTTTCCAAAAATATTTTCTGCACACATTTCCCCACTCCTCAAAACCCTCTAGTGATTGTCCATTCATCTCTGCAGCAAACAAAAACTCCTCACCCTTGGCTTTAAGGCACTCAATCAGCTCTCTCCATCCTACCCAACCTCACTTCTTTCCCAAAGCGCACAAACATCCAGGCTCTACTTTTTTAGCAGTCAAGCCATCCTAACTCACATTCTTGCATAGGACTTGTGTTTAGGTTAGGGAGGTGGATTATCTCACCATCAGCAGGGAAAGAACTGTATTATTTTTCCAGTGGTGAGAATAGATTACCCTGAATCATACACAATTTCTCATCTGTACAGCAAAAATGATTGGGATTAGGAGGACTGAACACCCCCAATGCCTTGCCGATCACAATCAAGGAGGCCACAGATGGGACTGCGACCCCAACACAAACTAAGTAGTTCCTAGTGGGCAGCCTCAATCATCATCCAGAAAACACGTACTTTCCCACCCCATACCCAAAGTTTGGCCTTTTAGGCAGCTCCCCTAATTGGACCCTGCTCCTACCATCACCCAGAATCGGACAAAACCCCAATTAACCTCCACCCAGGTGGTGATGTCTTCTTAATAATAATAATTTTGGTATTTGTTAAGTGCTTACTATGTGCCAAGCACCATTCTAAGCACTGGGTAGATACAAGGTAATCAGGTTGTCCCACATGGGGCTCACAGTCTTAATCCCCATTTTACAGATGAGGTAACTGAGGCACAGAGAAGTTAAGTGACTTGCCCAAAGTCACAGAGCAGACAAGTGGTGGAGCCAGGATTAGAACCCACGACCTCTGACTTCTAAGCCCGTGCACTTTCCACTGAGCCATGCTGCTTCCCTGGGAATTCCCTCCTCACCTGAAATGAAAACCTGGGCTGAATATTCAAAGGATACCACAGTAGGTGATGATCGATCAGAACACATGAACCAATGAACCTGGGATTTCAATTTAGAGCCCTATCACCTTTTCTGACTTCACCATGACTGGGGTTTTCATGTAAAAGTAGGCTCATCCCCACCAAGAGGCAAGGCCAAGACAATTTCGTCCAAGACTGTCCCATTGTCACCAAATATATTCACTTGTAAACAGGGTGAGTTGCTGGGCACAACAGCTTTTGGAAGGACTCTGACTGTCCCATTGACTTCTCCATTAACAAGCTAAAAGGATATAATCTGGAATGTAAATCAACCGATTATAGTATTTATTAAGCACTTAATCTATGCAGAGTAGATCTTGGAGAGTGGTTCCAGAAATTGCACTTTGATTTGCAGTGCACAAATAGGTAGATGCAGTTTATTTGGAACATTGGGGTGGCTCTTCTTGGAAAGCCCGATGTTCAGGAAAACTCATGCTGTAGTATGCACCCATTTCGATGCCAAACTCACAAGCCATTTTCTTTTGATACCTCTGTACGCTGCATCCAAACAGGCTCGTGTTGTTGGATGAACATTAACTAATTGTGTAACAATTTGTTTAGCCAAAAAGTGAAGTGAAAATACGCTTTATGGCAAAACTGAACATGTAGGTTTTCCCTTATCACAGGGCTTGCCAGAACCCAAATCCTAGACAGATACAAATTGGTCAGTGTAACCTACTAATTTTAACTAAAATGAGTTTCCATCTCATTGAGACTTAGCGCCTTGCTTCTAAGCAACTGTTGCTATAGTATCTTTCCAAAGAAACCATAAATGATATTTTGTGCTGGTAATGCATTTCTGCAAGATTTCCATGTAAAGTGTAAAGTATAGACTAAGTAAATACATCAGTCTGACTCATTTGTCAAAAGAAAAAATCAGGCAGGGAACAAGTAATCATCTCCCACAGGATGCATCTTGGTTCAAGAAAATATATTGGTAAATATAAACCTTAACTTTGATCAAATATCAATCATTCAATTATTATTTATTGGGCACTTACTGTGTGCAGAGCACTATACTAAGTGCTTGGGAGGGTACAACAGAGTTGGTGGAAACATTCTTTTCCCACAAGGAGTTTACAGTCTAGAGGGAGAGACTGACATTAAAATAAATTACAGAGATGTGCATAAATGCTGTGGGGCTGAGGGTGGGGTGAATATCAAGTGCTTAAAGGATAGAGATCCACTGATTCATGAGAACCATCATGGCCTAGTGGATAGAACACAGGTCTGGGAGTCAGAAGGACCTGGGTTCTAATTCTGCCTCTGCCACTTGTCTGCTGTGTGATCATGAGAGAGTCACTTCACTTCTCTGGGCCTCAGTTACCTCATCTGTAAAATGGGCACTTCAGACTTTGAGCCCCACAAGGAACAGGGACTGTGTTCAACCTGATTTTCTTGTATCCAGCCCAACACTTAGTACAGTGCCTGGCACATAGTAAGCGCTGTCTCACAAACCCATAACCTTGGCATTATCCTTGACTCCTCTCTCTCATTCAACCCACATGTTCAATCCATCACTAAACCCTATCTGTCCCACCTTTACAATATCACTAAAATCCGCCCTTTCCTCTCCATCCAAACTGCTGCCACACTAATACACTCACTCATCCTATCCCGCCTGGATTACTCCATCAACCTCCTTGCTGACCTCCCAGACTCCTGTCTCTCCCCACTCCAGTCCTTACTTCACTCTGCTGCCCAGATCATTTTTCTACTAAAACATTCAGGACATGTCTCCCTGCTCCTCAAAAAACTCCAGTGGTTGCCCATCCACCTCCACATCAAACAAAAACTCCTCACTATTTAAAGCACTCCACCACCTTGTCCCCTGCTACCTCACCTTACTACTCTCCTTCTATAAAACTCAGCCCGCACACTTCGCTCCTCTAGTGCTAACCTTCTCACTGTGCCTTGATCTCGCCTCCGATCCCCGGCCCACGACCTACCTCTGGCCTGGAGCACCCACCCTCCTCAAATCCAATAGACAATTACTCTCCCCACCCTTCAAAGCCCACATCTCCTCCAAGAGGCTTTCCCAGACTAGGCCGCTCCTATCCTCTTACACTCCCTTCTGCGTCACCCTGACTTGCTCCCTTTATTCACCCCCACAACCCTGTCCCAGACCCACAGCATTTATGTACATATCTGTAATTTATTTATTTGTATTGATATCCGTCTCCCCCTTCTAGACTGTAAGCTCGTTGTGGACAGGGAATCTGTCGTTTATTGTTGTATTGTACATTCCCAAGCACTTAGTAATAATAATAAGAAGAATGATAATGATGGCATTTATTAAGCAGCTACTTCGTGCAAAACACTGTTCTAAGTGCTAGGGAGATTGCAAGGTGATTAGGTTGTCATTCATTCATTCATTCAATCGTATTTATTGAGCATTTACTGTGTGCTGAGCACTGCACTAAGCGCTTGGGAAGTACAAGTTGGCAAAATATAGAATGGGGAGAAAGACAACAAAACAAAACATATTAACAAAATAAAATAAATAGAATAGTAAATATGTACAAGTAAAATAGAGTAACAAGTCTGTACAAACACATATACAGGTGCTGTGGGGAGGGGAAGGAGGTAGTGCAGGGGGGATGGGGAGGAGGAGAGGAAGGAGGGGGCTCAGTCTGGGAAGGCCTCCTGGAGGAGGTGAGCTCTCAGTAGGGCTTTGAAGGGAGGAAGAGAGCTAGCTTGGCGGATGTGCGGAGGGAGGGCATTCCAGGCCAGAGGGAGGACATGGGCTGGGGGTCAATGGCAGGACAGGTGAGAATGAGGCATAGTGAGGAGGTTAGCGGCAGAGGAGCAGAGGGTGCGGGCTGGGCTGTAGAAGGAAAGAAGGGAGGTGAGGTAGGAGGGGGCGAGGTGATTGAGAGCCTTGAAGCCAAGAGTGAGGAGTTTTTGCTTGATGCGTAGATTGATTGGTAGCCACTGGAGATTTTTGAGGAGGGGGGTAACATGCCCAGAGTGTTTCTGTACGAAGATGATCCAGGCAGCAGCGTGAAGTATAGATTGAAGTGGGGAGAGACAGGAGGATGGGAGATCAGAGAGGAGACTGATGCAGTAATCCAGTTGGGATAGGATGAGAGATTGAACCAGCAGGGTAGCAGTTTGGATGGAGAGGAAAGGGCAGATCGTGGCGATTTTGCGGAGCTGAGACTGGCAGGTTTTGGTGATGGATTGGATGTGAGGGGTGAACGAGAGAGCAGATTCGAGGACGACACCAAAGTTGCGGGCTTGTGAGACGGGAAGGATGGTAGTGCCGTCAAAAGTGATGGGAAAGTCAGGGAGAGGGCAGGGTTTGGGAGGGAAGATAAGGAGATCAGTCTTGGACATATTGAGTTTTAGATGGCGGGCAGACATCCAGATGGAGATGTCTTGAAGGCAGGAGGAGACACGAGCCTGAAGGGAGGGAGAGAGAGCAGGGGCAGAGATGTAGATTTGGGTGTCATCAGCGTAGAGATGATAGTTGAAGCCATGGGAGCAAATGAGTTCACCAAGGGAGTGAGTGTAGATAGAGAACAGAAGGGGACCAAGAACTGACCCTTGAGGAACCCCTAGAGTAAGGGGATGGGAGGGGGAGAAGGAGCCCACAAAAGAGACTGAGAATGAATGGCTGGAGAGATATGAGGAGAACCAGGAGAGGACAGAGTCTGTGAAGCCAAGGTTGGATAGCTTGTTGAGGAGAAGGGGGTGGTCCACAGTGTCAAAGGCAGCTGAGAGATCGAGAAGGATTAGGATAGAGTAGGAGCCGTTGGATTTGGCAAGCAGGAGGTCATTGGTGACCTTTGAGAGGGCAGTTTCCATGGAATGTAGGGGACGAAAGCCAGATTGGAGGGGGTCGAGGAGAGAGCTGGCGTTGAGGAATTCGAGGCAGCGGGTGTAGATGACTCGTTCAAGGAGTTTGGAAAGGAATGGTAGGCGGGAGATAGGGCAATAACTAGAAGGTGAGGTGGGGTCAAGAGAGGGTTTTTTTTAGGATGGGGGAGATGTGGCCATGTTTGAAGGCAGAGGGGAAGGAACTAGTGGAAAGTGAGCGGTTGAAGATGGAATTTAAGGAGGGGAGGAGGGACGGGGTGAGAGATTTCATAAGATGAGAGGGAATGGGGTCAGAGCACAGGTGGCCGAAGTAGCACTTGAGAAGAGGGAGGAGATCTCATCTGAGGATACTGCTGGGAAGGATGGGAGAGTAGCGGAGAGGGTTGAGAGCTGGGGGGTTGGAGAAGGGGGAGAAGTGACTTTGGGGAGCTCAGACCTGATGGAGTTAATTTTATTAATGAAGTAGGAGGCCAGATGTTGGGGATGAGGGAAGGCGGACGGGGAGGAACAGGGGGCCTGAGAAGGGAGTTAAATGTACGGAAGAGCTGACGGGGATGATGGGCATGGGTGTCAAAAAGGGAGGAGAAATAGTTTTGTCTGGCAGAGGAGAGGGCAGAGTTAAGGCAGGAAAGGATAAACTTGAAGTGAATGAGGCTGGCTTGGTGTTTAGTCTTTTGCCAGCAGCGTTCAGCAGCTCGAGCATAAGAGCGGAGGCGGACAGTGGCAGTGATCCAGGGCTGTGGGTTAGTGGTATGAGAGCGGCAAAGGGAAAAGGGAGTGAGGGAGTCGAGCTGAGTAGAGAGGGTAGAGTTGAGAGCAGTAATCTCATCATCAAGATTAGGTAGAGAGGAAAGGGAGGTGAGGTGGGGTGTGAGGCGCTCAGAAAGATGGATGGGGTTGAGAAAGCGGAGTTCTCTGTGAGGTAGTAATATAGATTTACAGGGGAGAGGAGTGTGAGTGAGGGGGCTCACAGTTTTAATCTCCATTTTACAGATGAGGTCACTGAGGCCCAGAGAAGTTAAGTGACTTGCCCAAAGTCACACAGCTGACAGTTGGCAGAGCTAGGATTTGAAACCATGATCTCTGACTCCAAAGCCCGGGCTCTTTCCACTGAGCCACACTACTTCTCATACAGTGCTCTGAACATAGTAAGCACTCAATAAATAAGATTGAATGAATGAATGAATAACAAATACCACAATTATTATTATTATTCATATGTAGCGGTTCTTTATTTAGAGGTAAGATAACTCACAGTGAAGTGCTAAGCATGTGCATGTAGCTAAAAAGCCCAATGTGCATCTGATAATCCATGTCACAGTCTTTGTACATTTTTTAAGAACTGTCAGAAACCTTCAATGACCCAGCACACTAATTGGCTGATTAAAATTTTGAAAGACCATTAGCATCATTTCAAATTTCCCCAGAGATGTAGGATTCTTTCAGGCTCTAAATAAAGCAGGTGAGGAGATGAAGGTGGGAGTTTGGACTGGCAAGAATTTGAAATGATTCTGAATCATCTCCCATGAAGCATAAATCTTTCTAAAAGACCCAGACTAGAGGCTCAGCTGAACAATAATCTTGGAAGCACTGAGGCATGTTTAACTTTCTACGCAACCTGAATAACTGAACCAAAATGCAATCCAAATTTGTGCAGACAGACACTGAGGTCTTATCAATGAGACACGAAAGAAGAATTCCAGAGTTATTAAAGGCCTTTTACACTGTTTTGTCCATTCCTGAACTTTGAGATATGTAAAAATTTGGAGATGGATGGGGGAGGGAAGTGGCGGGGGGGTGGGGGGGGCATGTGTTTCCAAGCTTACTCCAATTACTAAGAATTATTGAGTACAAAAAGTTCCTAAGACCCTTGACAAAACACAGAATTAGACCCCACGGATATTTAGTGGGTTCGTATTTGAAATTACACAAGACATTCATAGGGAACATTAAGAAAACAACTGCAGAAGTACAGAGATTGAGTATGAGAGAGTACTAAGGGATATGATCAAAGGGATGTGAAAGAAGGAGTAAAATTCTTGGGCAAGGTGGGGGGAGAACACGGGTTTCTGCCCACAAAGCAGGCCTGTAAGATACAATCAAATTATCAGTGGCATTTATTGAGCACTTACTATGTGCAGAGCACTGTACTAAGCACTTGGGAAAGTACAATGCAATAGAAACAAGAGTAAGGTCATTGTAAGATTAACTGGAGCCTGGTTCCCCAGGTTGTGGAACCAAGGACGAAGAAAGGAGACATGCTTGAGCGAAGCAAAGGATTCCAACTGGGAAATGGAAGATGAATGAATGAATAAATAAATCAATGAATGGTATTTATTGAGCACTTACTACTACTACTACTAATGATAACTGTGGTATTTATTAAGCGCTTACTATGTGCCAGGCATTGTACTAAGTGCTGGGGTGGATATAAGCACACCGGGTTGGACATAGTCCCTGTCCCACATGGGGCTCAGTCTCAATCCCCATTTTACAGATGAGGTAACTGAGGCACAGAGAAGTGAAGTGATTTGCCCAACTTCACACAGCAGACATTTTGCAGAGCCAGGATTAGAACCCATGACCTTCAGACTCCCAGGCCTGTGCTCTATCCACTACAACATGCTGCTTCTCTATGTGCAGAGCACTGTACTAAGCACTTAGGAGAGCACAATCTGACAGAGTTAGCAGATACGTTCCCTGCCCAAAACACGCTTACAGTTTAGAAGGGGAGACAGAAATTAATATGAATAAATAGGTAATTTATAATATTTAATTTAAAGATAGGTACGTAAGTGCTGTGGGGTTGGGGGTGGGACGAATACCAAGGACAGTGCTTTGCACATAGTAAGCGCTTAATAAAAACCATCATTATTATTATTAAAGAATGAGGCCTGGGGGAAGGCCATCCTATACACACTGATAGCAGAGCCAGCCTATAAACTGGTACTTCTGTCATACTTTACAGTTCTCAAGCTCATGCTCCCAAAGAGATAACTGACAGGCTTGGCTTGGTAAAGAATCTCTAGACTGCAGGAAACAGTAGCAGGCTTTAAATGGAGGGCAAAATGAGAAGTGAAGATAAAGAAACCCAATTCTCTTTCCAGCCATTGCTTTCCCTCCCCTTCTCCCCACCTCCCTCCTCTGCATTTCTGCCCTTGGTCTGAAAACAGGTCACTGTTGAATTGTTTTTTTTTTTTAAGTAGCTGGTGGAGACAGGAAAACAAATATAATAGCAGTTTTGTGATTTCCTATTCCTTTAAGACCTGCCTTTTATTTCCTGTACTACCCCTATTTTCTTACTATGTCCTGCAAGCTCTGGGATACATACACTTATTACATCAACTTTACATTTGCCTTAGGAGCCTATCCACTCTTGCCTCCTCAAAAGGCTAGGCCATGGGCACTCTGTGGTCAAGAATGCCATGTTGCCCTTCTAGATTAAACAAGCCCAGTCCAGTGATTTATTGTGGGTGTTCTGCAATCAATTAATGAATCAAAGTTATTTACCACATGCTAACTGGGTACAGAACACTGTACTAAGCATTTGGGAAAGTGCAATACAACAAAATTGGTAGGCATGTTCCCTGCCCACCAGGAGCTTACAGTCTACAGGAGGAGACAGACAAGAAAATACATTATGGAGAGAGGAATTAGTGGAGTATACAGATATTTACATAAGTGTTGTGGGGCTGAGGTTTGTATCTAAGGAGAAGCATTATGAAAAAAAAACAACAACAAAAACACTGGACACTACAGGCAAAACACCAAGGAAGCAAGAAGTCAAATGGACAGAAAAGACTTGAAAATTCTTGTTCCCTAAACCCCCAATGAGTAATCAGATTGACAAATGGAACAAATTCAGAGAAGCAGCATGGCCTAGTGGATAGACCATGGCCCTGGGAGTCAGAAGGATCTGGGTTCTAGTCCCAGCTCTGCCACTTGTCTGCTCTGTGACGTTGGGTAAGTCATTTCACTTTTCTGTGTCTCAGTGACCTCATCTGTAAAAGGAGGATTAAGACTGTGAGCCTCATGTGGGACATGTTACTCCCCTCCTCAAAAATCTCCAGTGGCTACCAATCAATCTGCGCATCAGGCAGAAACTCCTCACCCTCGGCTTCAAGGCTCTCCACCACCTCGCCCCCTCCTACCTCACCTCCCTCCTCTCCTTCTACAGCCCACCCCGCACCCTCCGCTCCTCTGCTGCTAATCTCCTCACCGTGCCTCGTTCTCGCCTGTCCCGCCATCAACCCCCAGCCCACATCATCCCCCGGGCCTGGAATGCCCTCCCTCTGCCCATCCGCCAAACTAGCTCTTTTCCTCCCTTCAAGGCCCTACTGAGAGCTCACGTCCTCTAGGAGGCCTTCCCAGACTGAGCCCCTTCCTTCCTCTCCCCCTCGTCCCCCTCTCCATCCCCCCCATCTTACCTCCTTCCCTTCCCCACAGCACCTGTATATATGTATGTACATATTTATTACTCTATTTATTTTACTTGTACATATCTATTCTATTTATTTTATTTTGTTAGTATGTTTGGTTTTGTTCTCTGTCTCCCCTTTCTAGACTGTGAGCCCACTGTTGGGTAGGGACTGTCTCTATATGTTGCCAACTTGTACTTCCCAAGCGCTTAGTACAGTGCTCTGCACACAGTAAGTGCTCAATAAATACGATTGATTGATTGATTGACATAAACTGTGTCCAACTTGATTAGCGTGCATCTACCCCAGCACTTATGACATTTAATAAATATCATAAATAATAATCATCATAACAAATTGAATGGCAGCACTGAAGATTCTTTACAATTTTGTAGTCCAGTTAAACTCAGATGCATCACTTGGTCCATCCTAATCCCACTTTCGAATCTAGCTTGAGCACGTGTAATTAGGGAAGCTCGGTGTCTCCTACATTTATAGGGCCAAGCCTCGATAAAGAAAAGCCTCTAAAGACTTGTCTGGAGTATCTCATATCAAATCAAAGCTTCAAGGGCACTTTTGGTGCCCGAAACACTGTGAGGATCTCCTTATTTGGAATATTCTTTTGTTCAACCAGATGCACTTAATTATTTTTTGGATACACACTTGCCAGATATGCCGAAGTCTGGCAGCTGCTTTTTAAAAAATGAACCCAGCTTCCAGTTCCTTAAATGCTTCCAAAGATTGAAACAAATCCACTTGAATAAAAATATTTTGCACATCTTACCTTGTTCTCCTCAGAAACATACTGTATTCTCAGAGTGTCCATGGCTCTGATCATCGACTGCATGGCCGTAAATATGTTTTGATAAACCAGCTTCGTGAAACCTTTTCTATCTTCATCCGAGTAGCCGGATCCATGGATAATCCTCATCTGCTTGATAAAGGTGCTTTTGCCACTCTCTCCGGTACCTTAAGGAAGAGCCAAGTAAAAGTAGAGTCAGCCAAAAGTTTCAAACAGGAGAAATGGCCACAGAAATGAAGTATCTATTCGACCGGAGTCTGTGCACATGTAAAATAGTCCTTGTTGCTGAATATCCAGAAATTGAGCTCCAGATTTAGGAATCTGTCAGTAAATCAGCAAGTAGCTGAACTCCCACTAGAAACATAATACTAAATTAGGTGTTTGAGATTCAAGTTAATGAATAGAATAGTTCCTTATCTTTTCTTATGCTGCTGAGTCACCTCCGACCCATAGCGACACATCTCTCTCAGAACGCCCTGCCTCCATCTGAAATCGTTCTGGTAGTGTATCCACAGTTTTCTTGGTAAAAATACAGAAGTGGTTTACCGTTGCCTCCTTCCATGCAGTAAACTTGAGTCTCCACACTTGACTCTCTCCCATGCCACTGTTGCCCAGCACAGGTGAGTTTTGGCTTGTAGCAGGTTGTCTTCCATTCGCCAGCCACTGCACAAGCTAAGAATGGAATGGGTAGGCCCCTGCTTGATTCTCCCTCCCATAGTCAGTATTGGTAGAGTACTGGAAACTCTCCAGGTGCGACCCTGAGAGGGGCAAAGAGCCCCTGCCCTCAAGGAATTTTGAGTGCAATAAGGGAGACAATGTGCATGTAACTACCCAACAAATATGTACAGATATTTACAATTACATACAATTTTATGTGCATATATACATATGCACATATATTCATGAGTATGTGCGTGTGTTTGATGTATGCATGCGTACCCTTTTTCAAAATGATGGTACTAGCAGAGAAATCTTTTACATGCACGAGGGCAAGGCTAAAAAGCCCAATACATAACTAACTTGCAGTTGATAAATCCCATATCACTGTACCACACTGCTTGAGAAGTTGCTTCACTATATTTCCAAACTGTTTATTTTGCCTTCTAGGCTTGCAGGTGCCCTCTTTCAGTTCCCCATCTCCAGCAGGCACTTGGGTAACCCACTGTCATCCATCCATCTGCCTAACACGCCCTGTCCAGAGAAAGTGTGCTGTTTTGATCACTGTGGTTGAGCTGACCTCCATGCATCATTAGGATTAAACTTGTCCTATCATGTGATCTAGAGTATGGCTGATGAATGACACTCAACACCTCTGAGTTTAGCGAGTGATGCTACATTCCTCCACCTAACATCACCTGAAGGAATCTGACAAGGCAGCCCCTGAGCTGTTATACATTGGAAAGGTTGTAACTGCTGGATTTGAGTCAGCTCTAACAGAAGGGTGAAGAGCCTGAGGACAGTTCCCTTTAACAGTAATGCACTACAGCTCTTATTGTTACTGTTCAATCAATCTATCAAATGTATTTATTGAGTGCTTACTGTGTGCACAGCACTGTACTAAGCGCTTGGGAGAGTACAACACAACAATATAACGGACACATTCCCTGCCCACAAAAAGCTTACAGTTTAGAGGGGGAGGCAGATATCAACATATATAAGTAAATTATGGATATGGACATAACTGTTGTGAGGTTGGGTGGGGGTGAATAAAGGGAGCGTTCCAGGCCAGAGGTAGGATGTGGGTGAGAGGTTGACGTTGAGATAGGTGAGATCAAGGTACAGTGAGTAGGGCCAGAAAATGGGCAGTACTGAATATTCATGGACAAACTGTAAGAAATTATTCTAAGAACACACACACGGATGCACTCTCACTGTTGGCAGCTTCATCTCCAAACCAAGGACAACTCTACTACTAATCATGGGAGAAGTCCAGGCTGATGACAATTATATCTTTAAGTCTAGTCCCCTTTCTGTTTTTGTACAACAAAAACGTACAAAGTAAATTCCACTGAGACAGTACATAGGGTACAAGGAAGAGATGCCTGCCTCTGAGGATCAACCTTGCTTATGTTCAACATTATCAAATGAGGTTCTGGCAAATTTCTGGAGACAGTTCAGTCACTGGTATGAATTAGCATTCTGTTGAAATAATTTGCAGTTTTCTTTCCTGTGGCAAACTTCTAAAGGATTATCACATAGACTGTTGCAGATGATCCAAAACAGACACATTGAATTGAGAAAATTACAAAGTGGGAGGTCTTCAAATTCTTTGAAGGCAAATACACATGGAATTTGAGTACATGTATGTGTGTGTGTGCACACACATACACACATATGAAAAAATATGCTGTTTGTACTTGAAAAAGACACTTCCAATGGTAAATTCACCTACGATTGCATGTGTGGTTGAAAAAGCCAATGCAGGACTCAAAGAAGAAAGTCCCAAGAAGGACAGAGTTTGGGTGGGAAGATAAGGAGTTCTGTTTTGGACCTGTTAAGTTTGAGGAGTTGGTGGGGCATCCAAGTAGAGTTGTTCTGAATGCAGAAGGAAATGTGAAACTGCAGAGGAGAGAGATCTGGGCTGGAGACGTACATTTGGGAATCATACATGTAGAGATCATAATTTAAGCCATGGGAGTGAATGAGTTCTCCAAGTTAGTGGATGTAGATGGAGAATAGAAGGGGACTCTGAACTGAGCCTTGAGGGACTCTTACAGTTAGAGGGTGGGAGCCAGAGGAGGAGCCTGTGAAAGAGACTGAGAAGGAGCAGCCAGAGAGAAAAGAGGAGAACTAGGAGAGGACAGTGTCAGCAGAGCCAAGGTTGGATAATGTTTCCAGCAGAAGGGGGTAGTCAACAGTGTTGAAGACAGCTGAGATTCGAGGAGGATTACGATGGAATAGAGGTCATTGGATTTGGCAAGAAGGAGATCATTTGTGACCTTTAAGGGCAGTTTCTGTGGAGTGAAGGGGGTGGAAGCCAGATTCTAGGGGTCGAGGAGAGGAGGTGGAGACAGTGGGTGTAGACAACTTGCTCAAGGAGTTTGGAGAGAAATGGTAGGAGGGAGATAGGGCGATAACTGGGTGGAGCCATGAGGTCAAGAGAGGGTTTTGTTGATCATTTTACAGGCATTACTTCAGCCGTTTCAGAATTTAATGGTCTTTGGGGATATACCCCAGCTTAGCAAAGTGTCACGTGGGCCAATTCCAATCTCTGCTATTGAATCCCAGGGTGGTGAAGTCAGGGTGAGATCGGAGCCACAGAGCCAACTGCATAGGCAATGCAGAAGGGAGAGGGCCTAGTCAGGGATGTCCTCTTGGAGGAGATGTGATTTTACTGATTAATTAATTATTGGCATTGGAGGTGCAAAGTGTGAGGGCTACGTTGTAGTATGAAATCAGCCAGGTGTGGTAGGAGGGGAAGAGTTGTTTGAGTTCCTTAAAGTCAAGGAGTTCCTGCTTTATGCAGGGGTGGACGGGCAGCCCTTGGATGCTTTTTGAAGAGTGGAGAGATGTGGACCGAACTATTTTTTAGAAAAATGATCTGGGTAGCAGAGTGAAGTATGGACTCGAGTGGGGAGGGACAGGAGGAAGGGAGGTCAGCAAGGAGGCTGATGCAGTAATCAAGGTAAGCGCTCAATAAATATGATTGATTGACTGATTGATAACTGCATGGTGGCAGTATGGGAGGAGAGGGAAGGGTTGATTTTAGTGATGCTGTAAAGGTAGATCTGACAGGATTTGGTGACAGATTGAACATGTGGGTTGATAGCATTGTTAGCAAAATCATAGGATGAATGAGAGATGAGTCGAGGAATGAAGGACATTTATTGAGTACCTACAGTACTAAGCGCTTGGGAGAGTACACTAGAATTAGTAGATATGACCTCTGCCCTCAAGGAGCTTACAATATATCAGGGGAAATCAAAGGAAGGAATAGGCATTTTTACCATGTGAGAAACTAAAGCGCACATCAGAATTGTGTGATTGTCTCACTAATAAAACAATCTTTTATTTTAATTACAATATAATGCTTTCACTTTCCAAATTCATCTGTCAGCTTTTAAAGGTTATATAAATGATGTATTTAACTTGGTCACTTTTCTCAATGAAAATTTTTTTGCCCCATCCCCTGACATCAACTCCCTGCAAATCAACTAAGAGATATTGCAGATATCTGGGCCTTTGTGAATCAGGCTAAAGTGAGAAGCTGTAAGGGAGCATGTGCAGAGAAAAAACATTTTGTCAGAAGGCAGGTTTGGGGTTTTTAGTTTCCCAACAGTTATATAACCAGAGCATTTGAAAAAAAGTATATTAGTACATCATGTGAAATTCCTTGCTCAGTAACCTGATGTAGGAACACATTTTTAGCCTACAAAGAATATTGTACAAAATGCAATTCCATTTCATATACTAGTCGAGTAAATATGAAGGTCCCGATCTTTTTTTAAACTTCATATTATTAGTTCTGTGCTATCGATACAAGACAATCACAGGTATTTGTACTCCAGGTTAAACATAAGTACAGTGGAAACGCTCTGAGACGTTCATCGAAAACACTTATTTTGTTCTGTTTTGATGACACTCTCCTGGGAAATTCTACACTTATCCCAAATAGGATTTAGCTTTTATCTTGCAACCCTCTTAACCAAACACACCTTCACATTTCAATCAACTTAAATTATGGGCTCTAAAAGGTAGAAGTGCTACTTTTGGCTTGTGTATCATGAAAGGCTTCCCAACCTACCTGACCTTTTCTGTACTAAGGTATAATTTACTAATGTGGCAATCAAGCCACAGGGACTCTGTTTTTAACTCTGTCAGTAACTCACAGTGGGGTCCCAGGTACCCACAGTATCCCTCTCTGCTACATCGCCTGCCCAGAAGCATGATGGGATTGGAGGAATTTACACAGCTTGAGTCAAGTTGGCAAATGGGGGTTCTCTTTCCTCACCTGCCTTAAACTAATTAATTGGGAAAGTCACTAGAGGGCCCCAATTTATTAACAAGAGCTTAATGTTTCCATATTTGCACATCAATAACAATAACAGCTCAGGTTTCTTAAAAGTTCTGCTGTTCTGCTAAAGGCTGTCTTTGATATATCAACATCATCATGCCTCTATTGAGGTGCCTTGCCTTCAAAGTCACCTCCAAAATGCAGCCCGGCAAAACCCCAACCCAAGGCCTGGAAGTCAGAGGACCTACGTTCTAACCTTGACTTCACCATGTGTGAGCTGTGTGTCCTTGGGCAAGTAACTTACCTTCCCTGTTCCTCAGTTTCCTCATCTGTAAAATGTGGACTAGATACCTGCTCTCCGCCCGCCTCCCCACCAGGTGTGACAGAGATTGTGTCTACCCCAGATTATTTTATCTCTACCCCAGAATTTAGTACAGTTCTTGGTACATAGTAAGTGCTTAACAAAAACTATTATTATTATTATTATTATTCAGGTACAGGAGCCAGGGAACAGGGCAGTTGGGAGCAATCAATTGATCAATTAATCATATTTATTTATTCAATCATATTTATTGAGCACTTACTGTGTGCAGAGCACTGTACTAAGCTCTTGGAAAGTACAATTCGGCAACAGAAACAATCCCTACCCAACAATGGGAGTGCTTACTGTGTGCAGGGCACTGTACTAAGCATCTGGGAGAGTACAATACAACAATATAACAGACACATTTCCTGCCCACAACTAGTTTACAATCTAGAGCAGGAGACAGACATTAATATAAATAAATAAATTACAGATATGGACATAAGTGCTATGGGGCTGAGGGGATTGTTGGTGAATAAAGGGAGCAAGTCAGGGCAATGCAGAAGGAAGTGGGAAATGAGGAATTTAGAATTTATTCAGGGATAGGCCTCTTGGAGGAGATGTGCCTTCAATAAGGCTTTTTAGGTAAAGAGAGTAATTGTCGAGCAGTGTGGGATACAATGAAGAGGGGAGACTGAGAATCTCCTCACCATCGGCTTCAAGGCTCTCCATCACCTCGCCCCCTCCTCCCTCACCTCCCTCCTCTCCTTCTACAGCCCAGCCCACACCCTCCGCTCCTCTGCCGCTAACCACCTCATTGTACCTCGTTCTTGCCTGTCCCGCCGCCGACCCCTGGCCCACGTCATCCCCCTGGCCTGGAGTGCCCTCCCTCTGCACATCCGCCAAGCTAGCTCTCTTCCTCCCTTCAAGGCCCTACTGAGAGCTTACCTCCTCCAGGAAGCCTTCCCAGACTGAGCCCCCTCCTTCCTCTCCCCCTCCTCCCCCTCCCCATTCCCCCCACCTTACCTCCTTCCCCTCCCCACAGCACCTGTATATATGTATATGTTTGTATGTATTTATTACTCTATTTTATTTGTACATGTTTATTCTATTTATTTTATTTTGTTAATATGTTTTGTCTCTGTCTCCCTCTTCTAGACTGTGAGCCCACTTTTGGGTAGGGACCGTCTCTATATGTTGCCAACTTGTACTTCCCAAGCGCTTAGTACAGTGCTCTGCACACAGTAAGTGCTCAATCAACACGATTGAATGAATTGAATCCAGAAAGACCCAGATATCCCCAGGCCGGTGAACAGTGGAAGCAGAAAAGTTGCTGTGAGCAGGGTCAGGGATAGCTTCATGTTTCAGTCTTTAAAAAGGGAATTTCTCTGTAATCATAAGTGGGAAGGTAAAGCATTAGACTGTCACATAATGTCTCAGCTATAAGGCTAAAGATATTAGGGACAAAGTTTTCAGGGTTTCATTCCAACTCCTCAGATTATTTAGATATCAAACCTAGAGACTCTCACTGGGAGGTAAGAAGAAATTGCCTTACTCGGGATAAACAGATGTCTTAAGCACCAAGAATTACAGATCATACTGCCCATAATAGTAATTATGGCATTTGTTAAGAGTTTACTATGTGCCAGGCACTGTACTAGGTGCTGGGGTGGATACAAGCAAATTGGGTTGAACACAGTCCCTGTCCCACATGGGACTCACAGTCTTAATCCCCATTTTATAAATGAGGTCAATGAGGCACAGAGAAGTTAAGTGACTTGCAAAAGATCACGCAGCAGACAAGTGGAGTCCATGCTACTTCCAAATTAAAAAGGGCAGCCAAAAAAAATAATTTTACAAAAAATTCACTAAGGATAGGAAAGAAACTTTTTTATGGTAATTGTTAAGTGCTTACTTTGTGTTCAAGCACTGTTCTAAGTGCTGAGATAGATACAAGCTATCAGATTGGACACAGTCCCTGTCCCACTTGGGGCTCACTTACAGCTCTGTTCATTGGTTTGCGAAAAGCAACCAAACATACTCACTACCACATCCCTGGCTTTTGGAAGCTTCTGCAGCAGATTCATCCAGGTGACCTTTCAGATGAAAGCCAAACACCATTGGGTTTACTGCTTAATGTAGTGTGGGCAGTTTGTGCACACAGTTCTGTAATATTTGGGAGTTGTTGAATTTGTTTGTTTTTTGTTTCACTTAGTGCCTGCTGGCCTTATGTCAAATGTTGTTTTTCATTATCTCCCTTTAAAGCACTTGGAGCTCCAAGTTTATAGGAAGGATAGCAGGTTCTTTGACATCGGCATTGGCCAACAGCCTAAAAATAATTTCAGCACCCTAAGTGAAAGAAGTAGAAGACAAACATATGAAATAGGAAACAGGCAGGGAAAATTTGACTGACAGACTCTTCAACACTAAATCCTGATAACATTATATGTCCATTGAGGCAGAAATTGAAGCCTACTTCATCTAACGTTAACTGCAGAGGCAACCCTCATGAGAGAAAATGTTGTCAATCAGCGGTATTTATTGAACGCTTTCTGTGTGCAGAGTGCTGTACTAAGTGCTTGGGAGAGTAGGTGGACACAGTACCTGCCCTCAAGGAGCTTACAGGCAGCCTAGTGGAGAATCTAGTGGAGGAGTTTGGCATCTAGGCATTACTGCAGCTTAGATATCAAAATGGTGGAGAGTGAGAGGAATGTCTTCCCTATAACGGACTTCACCTATTTTAATCAGTGGTATTTATTGAGTGCTTATTTTACATGGAGAAAGGATTTCTGTGTGCATGGAGAGCACTTTCTGTGTACAGAGCACTATACTAAAGACTTAGGAGAGTACAATACGATAGAAGCCGCTTGGCATCTAATGGAGGAGCTTAGAATCTAATGGAGAAGCTCACAGTCTAATCATTACAGTAACTCAGATATCAAAGAGGTAGAGGGTTTTAGAGAACTATCTTCCTTATAACAGACTTCACCCATTTTAAATGGTGAGGACTTCCATAGAGAGATGATGGAGTCTCCCACCAGCATCACAAAATGAGCCTCAGTGCTGTGAGTTTACCAGCTACAGGCAGAACCAGAATCAGGTATCCTGATTTCCAGAACAGTGCTCTTTCCACTGGATCTAAGTCAAGCAATATTATGCTTGTATTAATAAGTATGTATTAATAAGGAATATGACTAGTGGAAAAAGCACAGGACTAGGAGCCAGGAGATCTGGGTATTAATGCCTGATGTGTGACTTTGACTTTAAAGCACTCAATCATCTTGCCCCGTCCCTAGCTTACCTCGCTACTTTCCTACTACAGCCCAGTCCACACACTTCACTCCTCTATAGTTCAATCTTGCCTCTGAACTCTCATCCACATCCTGCCTCTGATCTGGAATGCCCTCCCTCTTCACATCTGACAGATGATCACACTCCCCACCATAAAAACCTTATTAAAAGCACACCTCCTCCAAAAGGCCTCCCTGCCATTTCCTCTTCTCCCACTTTCTTCTGCATCAACCTTGCACTTGGATTTGCACTTTTTATTCACCACTCCTTCAGCCCCACGGCACAGTGAGTCAGGGAACCGCGCCTGGACCCTTACTGCCCTCCCCCTCAATCAATCAGTCATAGGGACTGAGCACCCACAGTGCTGTGGGCAGAGCAGAGCACTGTACTGAACACCTGGAAAGGTCAACCCTGTTATACCGTACTCTCCCAACTGCTCAGTACAGTGCTCTGCCCACGGTAAGTGCTCAATAAGTATGGTCGATTGATTTTGATTATTGTTCTTGTTCTGTGTAAAGTGAAAGCGCTTACGCTTTGTCAAGCACCATTCTGTGAGCCCATTGTTGGGTAGGGACCGCCTCTATATGTTGCTGATTTGTACTTCCCAAGCGCTTAGTACAGTACAAGTATTGAGCGCACACAGTAAGCGCTCAATAAATACGATTGAATGAATGAATAAACGCTAGGGTAGATATAAAGTTTATTAGGTTGGACACAGTCCCCACCCCACAAGGGGGCTCATAGTCTAAGTAGGAGGGAGAAAGGGTATTTAATCCCCATTTCACAGATGAGGAAACTGAGGTACGGAGAAGTTAGGTGGGAAACAGTGTGGCCTAATGGAAAGAGCACGGGCCTGGGAAGCAGTGGACCTCGGTTCTAATCTCAGCTCTGCCGCCTGTCTGTTGTGTAACTTTGGGCAAGTCACGTAACCTCTCTGTGCCTCAGTTACCTCATCTGTAAAATGGGGATTAAGACTGCGAGCCCCATATGGGACAGGGACTGTGCCCAACCTGTTTAGCTTGCATCTAATCTAGAGTTTAGAACACTCTTTGACACCTAGTAAGTGCTTAACGAATCCCATTATTATTATTATTATTGTGACAAACCCATGGTCACACAGCAAGCAATTGGCAGAGCCGGGATTAGAACCCAGGTCTTCTGACTCCCAAGCTGTGCCCTCAAATTGCCTACAATCTAGTTGGGGAGATAGCTGTTAAAGGAAATTACAGGTCAGGGAAGTAGCGAGTGAAAGCATATATGTATATGTGCTGTGGGGCTACAGATTTAAATGCAGAGGCTACGCAGAAGGGAGGGAGAATAAGGTGGGTAGACGTGAGTGGTTATTTAGGGAAGACTCCCTAGGGCAGATATTATTATTATTACTTTTATTATGGTATTTGTTAAGCACTAACTATATGTCAAGCATTGTTCCAAGCGCTGGGGTAGGTACAAGATAGTCATGTCTGACACAGTCCCTGTCTCTCATGGGACTCTCAATCTAAGCATATACATCTATACACTTAGTCTATATAGTGTTTTGAAGGTGCTGGAGATGGGGGATGAGTACCTAAGTTTTGTTAAGGTGGGTACAATGTTTTGTTTGTTGTCTGTCTCCCCCTTCTAGACTGTGAGCCCATTGTTGGGTAGGGATTGTCTCTATCTGTTGCCAAATTGTACTTTCTAAGTGCTTAGTACAGTGCTATGCACACAGTACACATTCAATAAATACGACTGAATGAATGAATGAACTTATATACATAGCCGTAATTTATTTATTTATATTCATGCCTGTCTTTCCCCCTAGACTGTAAACTTGTTGTGGGCAGGGAATGTGCCTGTTATATTGTTAAATTGTACTCTCCTGAGTGCTTAGTACAATGCTCTGCGCACAGTAAGCATTCAATAAATACGACTGACTAACTCAACGGGGAGTAGCTTGGCTTTAGTGGATAAAGCCCAGGCCTAAGAGTCAGAAGAACTTAGGTTCTAATCCCAGCTCCTCCACTTGTCTGCTTTGTGACCTTGGGCAAGTCACTTAACTTCTCTGTGCCTCGGTTACCTCATCTGTAAAATGGAGATTAAATATACCTGTTCTCCCTCCTACTTGGATAGCAAGCCCCCATGTGGGACTGGGACTGCATCTTCATATGCTCTTCATATCTGACAGACAATTATTCTCTCCACCTTCAAAGCCTTAATGAAGGCACATCTTCTCCAAGAGGCCTTCCCTAAGCCCTCATTTCCTCTTTTCCCACTCCCTTCTGCATCACTCTGATTTGTTCCCTTTATTCACCTCTCCCTCAGTCCCACAGTCCTTATCTACATATCCTTGACTTATTTGTTCATATTAATGTCTGTCTCCCCCTCTAGACTGTGAGCTTGTTGTGGGCAGAAAATGTGTCTACCAATTCTGTTATCTTGTACTCTCCCAAGAACTCAGTGCAGTGCTCTGCTCACAGTACGTGCTCAATAAATCCGATAGACTGATCAATTGCATCTGACATGATTATTTTATGACTATCCCTGTGCTGATTCCAGTACTTAACAAATACTACAATTATGACTATTAATACAATTATTATCATTATTATTACTCTGCACAGAGCATGGTACAAGGTGCTGGGAGAGAACAGTAGAGTTGGGAGAGTACAATAGAGTTAGGAGACACGATCCCTACTCTCAGTACCACACAATCTCATGGGCAAGGCAGACATTAAAATAAATCACAGGTAGGAGGAAGCAACAGAGAAGTTGGGACTGTTGTTGTCTTATGCTCTCAAGTCGTGTCTGACCATAGCGACTCCATGGACACATCTCTCCTAGAACGCCCCACCTCTATCTGCAATCGTACCTGGTAGTGTATCCATAGGGTTTTCTTGGTAAAAATACGGAAGTGGTTTACCATTGCCTCCTTCCGAGCAGTTAACCTGAGTCTCCGCCCTCAACTCTCTTCTATGCCGCTGCTGCCCAGCACAGGTGAGTTTTGATTTGTAGCAGATTGCCTTCCATTTGCTATCCACTGCCCAAGCTAGGAATGGAATGGATGGATAGCCCTCTGCTTGACTCTCCCTCCCATAGTCCAGACTGGTAGAGTACTAGACACTCTCCAGGTGCAAACCTGAGAGGTGGAGGTTGGGATTAGGGGCAGAGTTAGGAATACCCAAGTGTTTAGATGATGCGGAAGTGCTGCAGTTGCAGTTGTGGGAGGAAATATGGTGGAGAGAGGTGCACAACGACTCTCACTACAATCAATTCTTCATGTGGTTCTCCATCCAGAAGTCTCAAAACCGGGGTTCATCTGTTGTTCTCAGAAAGAGAACAGCACCACTTCCTATCAGTTCATTGTTTTTCTGCCTCCTCCCATTATCTGTAAATCACTTTTGTCTACCCCATTTGATTGTAAGTTCCTTGAGGGCAGGAAACTCGTCTTGCTTTTGTTGCACTCTCCCAAGCTCTTAGTATAGTGCTTTTCACTTAGTAGGTGCTCAAATACCACTGATCATTAGATTGATCCATCCTAGAAAACTGGATTGCTACATTTCTCATTACAGTTGCAATTTTGAAAACACTAGTCAATGAAAATTGTTTTACTTATTAATTGCATCTATCTACCTAGTTAGTTGTATTTTCTAAATGCTTACTATGTGTCAAGCACTGTGCTAAGTACTAGGGTAGATCCATTACGATCAGATTGGACACAGTCTCTGCCCCATATGTGCCCTGTCTATGAAGAGGCAAATATCTACAAATTATCAGTGTTGCATCGTGGATATAGCACAGGCCTGGGAGTCAGAAGGTCATGGGTTCTAATCCCGGCTCTGCTACTTGTCTGCTGTGTGACCTTGGACAAGTCACTTCACTTCTCTGGGCCTCAGTTACCTCATCTGGAAAATTGGGATTTTAGACTGTGAGCCCCATGTGGGACAGGGACTGTGTCCAACCCGATTTGTTTGTATCCACCCCAGTGCTTAGTACAATGCCTGGTACATAGTAAGTGCTTAACAAATACTATAATTATTATTATTGTTATATAACTTTATAACTCTGTACAGCTATATACATGATTCAAAGTTCGTGTGGACTTGCTGAAAATTAAGTTTTCTTTAATTTTCCTTAAAGCTCATTCCATTTTTGTAATTTGAAGTACATATGACAATAGCTACAGTGCCATAGGTTTGGCTGATAATGTGTAAATAGGCACATGTGCATGCTATTAAAAGAATAAGGGGAACAAGAACAGGCAAAAATCCTGTTTATAAACACTGCAGAGCCTAGAAAATGCTCTGTATACCAATCAACTTTCTACCAAAAACAAAGACCCAGATTTCCAGAACTTTAGTAAATCACTACTTGAAGAATCAATGTCATTGCATTAAAATTGTAAGGATCTCACTGCTGAATAGCCTCATGAGATTGCTCTCCTGTGGCTGGCACTCATTATTCAGTATTATTTCATTCTTTTGAAAAGGGAAACCATCAAGCACTTCCATAAACAGGTTAAAAGGTTTCCACTGCTCACTGCAACCTCTGTAGGTATCTTTGTATCTGAACTAGGTTTCTACAAGAAGCAAAGAGATGATTCCAGGGAATCAGACCCAAGGTACTTTAGAGAGATTCTTTTCACTTCCCTTATCTACAAAGGCACATTACCAAATTCTGTGTTGTCAGGACTTCCTCTGTTTGTTTTACATTAGCCATCAACAACAAAACAATTTGCAAAGCCCAGCCTTATGACATAGAACTAAAAAGTAATGTGCTGTCCACAAAAATATTCCCGTTTCACATATGTGAGTGTGTAAAAGCCACCAGAGTGGTGAAAAAGGAAATGACTTCCTTCAAGAACCTTGACTGTATTGCTGTTCAAACATTGGCACACCTTGTGTGCCTGCAGAAGTAGAGCTCTATAAATGTGTTTTTCCACTACTTCCTTCCTACCCCATATAACATGAGAAATATATTATAAACATTTTTATACTGTCTCCCCTGTTAGAGCATAAGTTCCTTGTGGGCAGGAAATGTGTTCCATGTTTCAGTTCTACTTTCCCTGGTGCTTAGTACAGTGCTTCACATCTAAAGGGTGCTCAATAAATATATTGACTATTACTGCTAGAAATTTTTTAAAATAGCTTTAATCTGATATTCCTAGAGTTTACAAGCAACATGGCTCAGTGGAAAGAGCACGGGCTTTGGAGTCAGAGGTCATGAGTTTAAACCCCGACTCTGCCACTTGTCAGTTGTGTGATTTTGAGCAAGTCACTTAACTTCTCTGGGCCTCAATTACCTCATCTATAAAATGGGGATTAAGACTGTGAGTCCCACGTGGGACAAACTGATTACCTTGTATCTCCCCCAATGCTTAGAACAGTGCTTGGCACATAGTAAGCGCTTAATAAATGCCATTATTATTATTATTATCATCACATAGGGAGAAAAAGTTCAATAATTTGGGACATTAATCTATCCTCCAAATTGTTCCAGCAAAGAGTTGCAGGGTAATGGATCTTTCCCTGGCTAATAGTTTCCCACTGCTGTGATCCCAGCCTTATTCACTAAACGGGAAAATTGTCTATAGCATTTAAATTTCCCTGCTACCATTTCCACACATATCTTTCTCTTGAGGGTTTATGAAAATAGGAAATGCATGACTTGGAAGATTTTACTGGGCCCTTTCTAAAGGCAGAGAATGCTGGCTAAATGCTGTATGGTCCTGCTTCCTTTATTTTGATTATACCAGTAGTAAAATATTTTAATGAATGTAAGTATTTTACATAAATATGTGTATCTATGTACGGGGAAAGCATTAGAATGTACGCTCCTTGTGTGCAGGAAGAGCATCATTTCTTTGTGTTTTCCCATCCCAAGTGCTTAGTACAATGCACTGCCCTCAGTGGGCTTTCAATAAATATTGTTACTATTACCACACTTTAATATCCTAAGGAGGACAGGACATGTAAAACAAAAAAATCTTTCTCTTACCATATTAAAAAAAAAAAAGGAAACAGCTCCCACTTTCTTTGGAGGAGGATAGCTATTTAGAACAAAGGAATGTACATCGTAACCTGATATTAAACCAGGAAAAAAGCCATCTTTCAGGGAGCTGCTTCATTACATAGGTGAGTAAAAAAGGTGATTAAACAAAAAATAAGGCCTCATTCAAATGGCTAAAAACCACAGAAATCTAGTAATGAGACCATTATCTTCCTCATTACCTATGACTTCAGTAACCTACATCATTCCACCAGAAGTTGATCTGATTTATTTTCTAAGGCTGTAATTAAACACATGCCAGGAATTTAGTTGTTGCAGCATAAAACAGCAAAAACATGCAAGCTGCAAAACTGTCCCCACAGTGGGGTTTCCAAGTCTCAGCCGGTAGAGGGGGGTGAAAGACTTGGGAACCATTTTCTTTAAACTTCCTGGGCATCCCTTAGATACTTGTCCTTTGGAAGTTAGGACTCAGGGAGGGGAGGGGAACCTTACTAACCTCAGTTGATTGGTAGCCTAAACGTTTCCCCAGAGCTCCAGCCTGGGCTTCACAGGAGGGCTCTTCAGGGATTGTAACAGATCCATAAAGAGGACTGTTGCAGACTTTACCATCTATACGGTTGTGTTGTGAAGTGTGTTGGGTACCACATTACAAGAATTATTACCCTGGTCCTAATTAAGTTTTGTCCCCTTGAGAGAGGGAAACTTTCATTTTACAGCGCCCAACTTTAATTACCTTCTCTGCCCTTCAGAAGGCTGATTTTAAATGGATTAAGTATCTTGAACTTAAAGACAACCTTTAAAGTTGGTCTTAGCAACAGCAGTCATTATCTCAAACATAAGCCTAGCAAGACATTTCTTTATCCAACTTGGGCAACAGGCCACCGCCTTTAAATCTCTAGGCTTAGGGCCAAAACGAAGTAAAAGAAAGGAAAACGGGCCTATTAATGAAACTATCTGTGTTCACACACTGTACACTCACCCTGTTCTAAATTAACTTTGTCCAAGATATGATCACTTTCATTCAGCTGAATATGTCTCTGTGACATTCAGTTGGAAAGATCAATCATTCAATCCATCGTATTTAATGAGCACTTGATGTGTGCAGTCCACTGGGAGAGGAAAATATAACTGAGTTGGTAGACAGGTTCTCTAGGGAGTTTACAGTCTAAAGGGGAGCCTAAAGATGAGGAATATTCAGAGTTGGCTGGCATAGAGTTAGAGATGTGAACTTGTTTAGTGGTATTTCCCACTTTCCAAGCATGTGGAAAAAGAAAGTACAAATTTTAATTTAAAACAGAAAGGGACAGGATAGGATCCTTCTATCAATGAAAAACAACTAATCTAGGAGTGAGCTGATCATGTAAGCAGTGAGATCCCAAAGGACAGTACACTTCTTGACTTCTTGGCAGTTGCACTCAAACCTTGTGGAGTTCTATATAAGTCTGCTCCTGGTACCAGGAATGCCAACTTTTCATGTGGAGAATGGTGGTGAAGATGCGGTGAGGCATAGTGGGGGTAGGGCACTAGGGGAAGAGTATTGAAGGGACAAGTCTTTGATGGGGAGCTGGAAGAAAAATGGAGGAAAAGGGAGATGTAGGTGATAAAGGGAGGGAGATAAAGGAAGGGGAAGAGGAAGAAAGGGGATAAGGTGAAAAGAAAGAGAGATCAATGTCTCCACTCTCACCCCGACTTGGGTTCTCTTCAGAGGCTCTGGTCTCCAACCACAGGCAGCCTTGAGGAATCCTCCCTGGATGAGGTACGGGGGGTTGAAGCTCTGGTTTCTGCCTGGCCAAAAAAGCTGTGGGCAAAAAGCTATTGGCTGGGACAGGGATTGGGTCTGATTTTACTATCATCTCTATGCTGATGACACCCAAATCTACATCTCTGCCCCTGCTCTCTCTCCCTCCCTTCAGGTTCGGGTCTCCTCCTGCCTTCAGGACATCTCCATCTGGATGTCTGCCCGCCATCTAAAACTTAATATGTCCAAGACTGAACTCCTTATCTTTCCTCCCAAATCCTGCCCTTTCCCTGACTTTCCCATCATTGTAGATGGCACTACCATCCTTCCCGTCTCACAAGCCCGCAACCTTGGTGTCATCCTCGACTCCGCTTTCTTGTTCACCCCTCACATCCAATCCATCACCAAAACCTGCTGGTCTTACCTCTGCAACATCACCAAGATCCGCCCTTTCCTCTCCATCCAAACTGCTACCCTGCTGGTTCAATCTCTCATCCTATCCCGACTGGATTACTGCATCAGCCTCCTCTCTGATCTCCCATCCTCCTGTCTCTCCCCACTTCAGTCTATACTTCATGCTGCTGCCCGGATCATCTTTGTGCAGAAACACTCTGGGCATGTTACTCCCCTACTCAAAAATCTCCAGCGGCTACCATTCAACCATCAAGCAAAAACTCCTCACTCTCGGCTTCAAGGCTCTCCATCACCTCACCCCCTCCTACCTCACCTCCCTTCTCTCCTTCTACAGCCCAGCCCTCACCCTCCGCTCCTCTGCCGCTAACCTCCTCACTGTACCTTGTTCTCACCTGTCCCGCCGTCGACCCCCAGCCCATGTCCTCCCCCTGGCCTGGAATGCCCTCCCTCCGCAAATCCGCCAAGCTAGCTCTCTTCCTCCCTTCAAAGCCCTACTGAAAGCTCACCTCCTCCAGGAGGTCTTGTTGTCTGTCTCCCCCTTCTAGACTGTGAGCCCACTGTTGGATAGGGACCGTCTCTATATGTTGCCAACTTGTACTTCCCAAGTGCTTAGTACAGTGCTCTGCACAGAGTAAGTGCTCAATAAATACGATTGAATGAATGAATGAATGAATAAATACAATTGAGTGAATGAATTTGACTACTGGGTGTCTTCCCCAGCAGTTAGCACAGTGCTTTCAGCACTAAGGAAGAGTTTAATAACTAGCATCATAAGTCATTCATGTGGGGAGGAGAGGGAAATCACAAATCATACCTATTCCTTTTCTTTATGAAAGCATTTTGAAGCAAGAATTTGGAAACAAGTCACTATCGCTTAAGAAGATGGAGCATCACATCCGGCATTTAGACATTATTTGGCATAATGTATCTATTTGGGAGGGTGCTTACCCAAAACAGCACAATGTATACAAATGCATACAGATCCATTATAATACATAGAGTTAACACAATCCACTTGGTTGAATTTCAAGTGCTGCTCAAATGTCTCTTTTAAACCTAATATAAATGAAAGAATCAAATATTGCTTGTTGCCCATGGATTCTCCTCTTCTGAGTCTCCAGCCTTTATAAAGGATGCAGTGATGCAGTCAAGTGGGATGACCTCATGGGGAAGGAAATGGGGGACCATCTCAGAAGAGTTGAGATGGGAAACATGAATCTAGGCTCTAGACAGCACTTTCATCAATCATCAAAGCACTGGGAGTTTGCAGGAGGAAACATGCGAATGAAGGGCAATGTCTATTATTCATTATACCAATCCTCACAATCCTCCTGTGAGATGCATGGTGGCCCCCTCATCTTTCAGCAAAGACGCTCAGGCAGAAAGATTAACTGACTTGCCAGGGGCTTCAGTGAGCTAGCAGCAGGGCTGGTATTGAACTTGAAGAGCCCCGACCATGCTCCTATCACCTAAAGAGGATTGGAGAGACGGGAAAAGGAGAGTGGACGGGGGGGAAAAATCAAGAATGCCCCAAGATTCAGTTCATTTAACTTTTCCCGCCTAATGATTTTCACACCATGAACTGTTGCTTTCAGTTGCTCTGGAAAGTTCCTGAACCGAACAGAATGATACAGAGAAAACTTATCTACCAAACCCTTTTTAGAGAGGCAAAGTTACCTTCAAACCACCTTACATCACAGTAGTTTGTCTCGTACTCAAACTGGCAACTAAACATTACAACAGACTTAAACCGAATGTTTAAGATGATTAATCACTCAGACATCTTAAAATTCCCACATGTCAACTACCGCCAAGTGCTTTACTTTTGATGAGAGTAATTGAAGACAGATTTTGTTAATGCATTCTTAATGGAGCAGGATTCCACACCACTCAAGCAGACCCGATCGGTTCATCTCAGCCATGTCTTCTTCTATAGCAGAAACATTTTGTAAACCCTGATGCCTGGCAAAGTAACTGGGAAATGGGAATGAGGTGACATTGATGGAGCTTTGCACGGCCTGAATTGCCTGCAAGCAGGAAACAGGATCAATAAAGGTTGTGTTTTGCATATTAAAATATTCTCTTTTACATTTTCTTTCTCTGGTGCGACAAGCCGAGTTATAACTAATTTCCAGACCAGACTCAAGGCTTTCCCTTCCTGGTTACACCAACGGGGTCAATTTTCAAAAAGACCTTAGAAACTTTTATGGAAATCAAAAGTCAAATTGTGCATCACTGATGAAGACACTGAGCAGCCCAGACAGGACTTTTTACCAATGAAGCAGTTATTTGAATAAAGACCAAATATATTACTTATAAAACCAAATCAGAATTCTGCAGTAATTTTCACATCTTTATTCAAAGGAGGGAGCAGAGTAAATAATGGTAATATGCATGTAGTGCTGTCTTTCATGTGCAAAAAATATGCTACAGAGAAATTTTATCCACACGTGTGTGATTCAAAAGACCAATGCGTGACTGGCAAAACTTGTGTCACGCACAGTATGAGCTTAATTTTTCTCTTGTAGTTATCGATTAGAAAAATCATTAACTGATCCTTCCTTCGAAATCACCCTTTCCCTTCCAGGATTGTCAGGAGTACTCCATTTTATGCCACTTGTTGACAAGTCTAATAGCTTTCAGCAACCTAAAGTTCATTTGCACAACCGAGCAAGGTCTCCAGGGTCAAACTTCCTTTATCCAGGTCATGACAATTGATCATGTAGCCTTCGGCATCCCCCAGCCTGGCCTCATTTCACCTGACACACATATGGCAGGCAGCCAGAAAACCTTGGGAGACAGTAGTCATTCACACTCGCCCAGAGGCACTTCAACTGACCCCATGATCTTTATTCCCTTCTGACCTCACCTCCTAAACCTTGCCTCCAGCTTGCATGGTGGTCTCTTGCTTCTCATTCATTAAATGCACAGAAAAAAAAATATGTTAAAAGAGGGACACTGGTCGTATACCAGTGTTGCACTACAACTTCCAGACAGCCCTCAGAAAAGAACCAAGAAAAGGTCTGAGGGAGTGGAGGGGGGTAGCTTTGTTTCCAGAAAGTTATCTACCCTTATGATTCATCTGTGGAGGAAGAATTTACTCCCCAGGCATGGTCAAGAGTAGTGTTACACCCAGGCATCAAACAGGTACTAGATCTATAAATTCTATATTATAAATTATTTATATTAATGTCTGTCTCCCCCCTAGACTGTAAGCTTATTAGGGGCAGGGAACCTGTCTTCCAACTCTGTTGTACTATACTCTCCCAAGTGCTTCTGCACACAGTAAGCTCTTAATAAACTATGAGGTTGATGATGAATGAATCAATCAATAAATGGTATATTCCATTCTACCTCCTACTTCAGCTGTGAGCCCCTCGTGGGACAAGGATTGGGTCCGACCTCATTCACTTGTGTCTATCCCAATGCTTGGAAGAGTATTTGTCAAATAATAAGTGCTTAACAAATACTATAAAAAATAAAGCTTAAGAAAAGGGGAGATGGACATGAACACTGGCCAATGGCTTAGTATGTTGGAAACAGATATAGCAACCATATTTGTTTTGTTGTCTATCTCCCCCTTCTAGACTGTGAGCCCGTTGTTGGATAGGGACCGTCTTTATATGTTGCCGATTTGTACTTCCCAAGAGCTTAGTACAGTGCTCTGCACACAATAAGTGCTAAATACAATTGAATGAATGAATGAAATGATTCTCCCATTCAAAGAAGGTGCCACTAGCCTTAGCAATCATTCGATGGTATTTTTTGACTGCTTACTGTGTGGAGAGCATGACACTAGTCAGAAGCTTTGTTGCACTGACTGATTTCTTTTCTGTCCAGGATCAGAAAAGCTGGCGTGAACAGAAGTGGAAGTCTAGAAGGAAAGAACTCTGCTTGGCTGAGATCCTTTTGCCATGAAGAAAAGAAGTCCAGGTAGCCTAAGAGGGTACATGAATGAGGCTAACCAAACACAGAAGGTAGTCCGACACCTGAAAGCAGCGGATGGCTGTGGAGACTCACTTCTTACTCCCACTCTCACGCTCCAGAGTTCTGCTGAAAATGCTCACAGAACCCTTTTTGTTCTGTGTTACATCTGCTAGTGCTTAAGTTAAAAACCCTGAACAGTTACTAATATCAATGAAAATGATGATCATAAGGATTCTCAAAGACATTTTACCAAGAGTGATTACCCTAGGTGATGAAACAGAGGCACAGATAGGTCAAATGACATGCCCCAGGCCACATAGTGAGCACGTGGAGAAAACATATGCCAGATGGCTTGACTGAAGCAAATGATGTTTGCTCTGATACAAGAGTGAAGCATCCCCCGAATAACCTGAAGAATGGTTATTATTTTACTAGGGTTTTTCAAAAATCTTCTATAGGCCAGGGGTGTGTGATGTTTTTTTTTTCCCATAAGTCATGCGATAAAAACATCTTACTGGGCCACTCTGCCATCATGTGTCCTCTGCCTGAGCATTTCTAAACATCAGTGGACTTTTAAGACACAGTCAATTTATCTCTCCCTCCCTCCCTCCTCTCCACCGCCCCCCCCCCCCCAAACTTGCCTAGACCATCACCTAAAAACAGCAATCAGTTCTTAATGGAAGGGATTTCTTGAAAACCTATCAGAGTAACTATGGAGACAACTTGTTTTTCTGTCTCTAGGACTAAATTGCCATCCAGCACCCCCCAAAAAAGGTACTAACTAGGTAATTCATAAACTCACATTTTGCAGTTTCAAGCTGTTAAATCAACAAGAGGAATAGAAACCTGGTATTTCTTAGGTCCCAATTTTAGATCTCAATCAATCCAAGATTAGGGGGAGAAAAGGCAGGAAAGGAACAGAGCCAGAAATGGGTCTCTCTCTCTCTCTCTCTCTCACACACACACACACACACACACGTTCACACAAAGACACTCATGGTGATGATGATCTCCTCAGGAAGTCAGTGAGTGGCAGCAGGAGGCCAATGATCAATCAATCAATCAATCGTATTTATTGAGCACTTACTGTGTGCAGAGCACTGTACTAAGTGCTTGGGAAGTACAAGTTGGCAACATATAGAGACAGTCCCTACCCAACAGTGGGCTCACAGTCTAGAAGGGGGAGACAGAGAACAAAACTAAACATATTAACAAAATAAAATAAATAGAATAGATATGTGCAAGTAAAATAAATAGAGTAATAAATATGTACAAACATATATACATATATACAGGTGCTGTGGGGAAGGGAAGGAGGTAAGACGGTGGGGATGGAGAGGGGGATGAGGGGGAGAGGAAGGAGGGGACTCAGTCTGGGAAGGCCTCCTGGAGGAGGTGAGCTCTCAGTAGGGCCTTGAAGGGAGGAAGAGAGCTAGCTTGGCGGAAGTAGGGAGGGAGGGCATTCCAGGCCAGGGGGATGACGTGGACCGGGGGTCGACGGCGGGACAGGCGAGAATGAGGCATGGTGAGGAGATTAGCGGCAGAGGAGCGGAGCGTGCGGGCTGGGCTGTAGAAGGAGAGAAGGGAGGTGAGGTAGGAGGGGGCGAGGTGATGGAGAGCCTTGAAGCCCAGGGTGAGGAGTTTCTGCCTGATGCGCAGATTGATTAGTAGCCACTGGAGATTTTTGAGGAGGGGAGTAACATGCCCAGAGCATTTCTGGACAAAGACAATCCGGGCAGCGGCATGAAGTATGGATTGAAGTGGGGAGAGACAGGAGGATGGGAGATCAGAGAGGAGGCTGATACAGTAGTCCAGACGGGATAGGATGAGAGCTTGAATGAGCAGGGTAGTGGTTTGGATGGAGAGGAAAGGGCGGATCTTGGCGGAGCAGTAACGGCAGGTTTTGGTCACGGCTTGGATGTGAGGGGTGAATGAGAGAGCGGAGTCGAGGATGACACCAAGGTTGCGGGCCTGTGAGACGGGAAGGATGGTAGTGCCGTCAACAGTGATGGGAAAGTCAGGGAGAGGGCAGGGTTTGGGAGGGAAGACAAGGAGTTCAGTCTTCGACATGTTGAGTTTTAGGTGGCGGGCAGACATCCAGATGGAGATGTCCTGAAGGCAGGAGGAAATGCGAGCCTGGAGGGAGGGGGAGAGAGCAGGGGCAGAGATGTAGACCTGGGTGTCATCAGCGTAGAGATGATAGTTGAAGCCGTGGGAGCGAATGAGGTCACCAAGGGAGTGAGTGTAGATCGAGAACAGAAGGGGACCAAGAACTGAACCTTGGGGAACCCCCACAGTAAGGGGATGGGAGGAGGAGGAGGAGCCTGCAAAAGAGACTGAGAATGAAGGACCGGAGAGATAAGAGGAGAACCAGGAGACGACAGAGTCTGTGAAGCCAAGGTTGGATAGCGTGTTGAGAAGAAGGGGGTGGTCCACAGTGTCGAAGGCAGCTGAGAGGTCGAGGAGGATGAGGATAGAGTATGAGCCGTTGGATTTGGCAAGCAGGAGGTCATTGGTGACCTTTGAGAGGGCAGTTTCCGTGGAATGTAGGGGACGGAAGCCAGATTGGAGGGGGTCAAGGAGAGAGTTGGTGTTGAGGAATTCAAGGCAGCGCGTGTAGACGACTCGTTCAAGGAGTTTGGAAAGGAATGGTAGGAGGGAGATGGGGCGATACACCCGCCCTGCCTGGCTCTGCCCAGCCCCTTGCTTGTGGTATTTAAGTGTTTACTACGTGTTGAGCACTGCTCTAAGCACTGGGGTAGATACCAGTTAATCAGATCCCACACAATCCCAGTCCCACAATGGGACACAGTCTAAACCCTTCTGGCTGGCTGGAGATGCTGCCAGCAGCTGTTCTCTGCCTGGGACGATGCAATTAATCAATCAATAGCATGTATTGAGCACTTACTGTGTGCAGAGCACTGTAATGTAGAGAATATACTATTACAGAGTTGGTAAGCACATTCCCTGCCCACAACAAGCTCAGAGTCTAGAGTGGGATGAGCATGCAGAGTGTGGCCCTGGACTTCTGGGAGATGAAGACTCCCCCTCAGTTCCACCACCCCCACCAAATACCAGCAGGAGCCTCACCTCCAGCAGCCCCTCAAGAAGGGGGATTCTGACCAGACTTAAGCTCTGCTGAGTGCCAGTTGAACTGGGGGGTCAGAGGAATAGATATTTGGGATCAGGGTCCCCCCATTCCGGACAGGTAAGATTCTGCGCGCACACTGTAAGCTATTTTAAAGCAGCATTACTTGACCTTTATTTCTAAGGTGTGCTGGGTTAAAATAGCTCAGTACATGCACAGACTCCTGCTGGCAGCCTCCTCCTGACAAAAAGAGGGATTGAGGCACGAATCGATCAATCGTATTTATTGAAGGCTGTGTGTAGAGCACTGTACTAAGCATTTGGAAGAGTACAATGTAACAGAATTGGTAGACGTGTTCCCTGCCCACAAGCAGCTTACAGTCCAGAGGGTGAGACAGACAGTAAAATTATGGATATGGGCGTAAGTGCTGTGGGGCTGAGAGTGGGTTGAATAAAGGCTGTAAATCCAAGTGCAAGGGCAATGCAGAATGGAGTGGGAGTAGAGGAAACTAGGTTTTAGTTGGGGAAGGCCTCTTGGGGGAGTTTTGTTTGTTGTGTTGTCCACCCTAACCACATACTCCAGCAGAAGCAGCATTGACTGCATTTTCCCTAAAGGCTTAGCATAACAGACTCCATTGTATGCAGGGCTTAACAACAAGATATGTGAGGAATAGGTGCGGGCCTCGGGTAGGATCCTCTAATCGAGGAGGGCTGACACTGATCAAAGCGGCTACACCCTGTCTGAGAGGACCCCATCCTGTGTGGGCTGATGTCTCCTCTCCTGCTAACATCTCCTGTTAACAGTGTGCCAAGGTTTCCCGGCCGAGGGAATCCTTTGTGTAGCTCCGATGGGGAACCAAATAAAAGGGAAGAAGCGGCTAGGATATGGGCTGTTCATCACTTGTACCTCTCAGGAGGTGAACGGGAGAGCAGTCAGCTTTCCTACTTCTACTGCTCTATCTAAACATGTCTCCATATCATTTTTCCTATCTGCATCACCACCTTGGGTTCTCGAACCCTGTGGCCAATTTACAGCGGTTAATTTATTTTGTCCCCTACTTGTCGATAACAGCTGCTTGGTCGTGGTCTGTATGATTTTCTGCCCAGACTGTATGCCAATGTGTGTAGCACAGACATATAAAGGTCAGCAATTGTGTCCCTGCCAGCACACTATGTATCACTTCCACAGCCTATTGCCCAAGTTCACTTTTGCGGGTTTTGTGTTTTCTTATTTGAAGGACATGTAATTATGGACAGAATCACTGTAAACCTCTGAATGCATGTGATAATCCTTACCTTCCCACTGACAGATTTCTAGCCTTCAAATTTACACAGCGTGACTGACCCCTTTCACCAGAGTGAAACTCCCCCTCTGGACTGTGAGCTTTTCCGTGGACAGGAATGTGTCTATCTGTTGTTATACTGTACTCTTTCAACCGCTTTGTATGGTGCTTGGCATACAGTAAGCGCTCAGTAAATACGATTGAATAAATGAATGAATGAAAGTGCCTTCAGGGAATCAAACTCTGGGTATGGTACACAGCTTTTGGAACAAAAGCTTTGAAAGGATCATGAGTCAAAAAGACCACTGCCAGCAGCAATCAATCAGTGGTATTTACCAAGCACTTACTGTGTGCAAGACACCATCCTAAGCCCTTGGGAGAGAACAAAGTAATAGACCCTGATTCTTGCCTTCACAGCAGGATAAGAAAGGACAACTTTTGCGTTATGGGCAGCGAATGTATCTGCTAATTCTGTTGTATTGTACTCTCCCAAGCGCTTAGTACAGTGCTCTGCACAAAGTAAGCACTCAATAAATATGATTGATTAAATGGTGTCTGGACTGTAAATACTGCGTAAGGAAAATTTCACCAACTAAGAGAGAGAATAAGCAGACACGTTCCCTGCCCATAATGAGCTTACAGTCTAGAAGAGGCGACAATAACAGTCTCCTTGAAAGAGGGACCAGGTCTTACAACTTTGCCATATGTCCTCAAGTGCTTTATACAATACTCTGCATGAGGCTGGTGTGTGATAAATGATGATCTTCCAAGATAAAGGATAATCAATGGTACTTATTGAGCACTTACAATAATAATAATAATAATCATCTTTGGTATTTGTTCAATAATAATAATAATGGCATTTATTAAGCACTTACTATGTGCAAAGCACTTTTCTAAGTGCTGGGGAGGTTACAAGGTGATCAGGTTGTCCCACGTGGGGCTCACAGTCTTAATTCCCATTTTACAGATGAGGTAACTGAGGCACAGAGAAGTTAAGTGACTTGCCCAAAGTCGCACAGCTGACAATTGGCAGAGCCAGGATTTGAACCCATGACCTCTGACTCCAAAGCCTGTGTTCTTTCCACTGAGCCACGCTGCTTCTCTAATGTGCAGACTAAGCTAAGCTCTGGGGTAGGTACAAGATAACCAGATTGGACACACTCTCTGTCCCACTGTCTTAATCCCCATTTTACAAATGAGGAAACTGAGGCACAGAGAAGCTAAGTGACTTGCCCAAGGTCACACAGCAAAGACGTTGTGGAGCATGATTAGAATCCAGGTCCTCCGACTCCCAAGCCCGTGCTCTTTCCACTAGACCACGCCGCTTCTCAGTGTACAGCACTGTACTAAGGGCTTGGGAGAGTACAATACAAGAGAGTTGGCAGATGTGTTCCCTGTCCACAATGAGCTTACAGTCTAGAGAGGGCAACAGACATTAAAATAAATAAATAATTTCTAAAGAACAAGTCCATTGGCTTGATGAAGACATCCAAAATGTCTTTCTTTAATAAGACAGTCAGCAGGACCGATCAGCTAATTCAATAGACGATCTTTTGTACTCTCCCACATGCATAGTACAAAGCACTGTAACCAGCTGGTATTCAATAAACATTGATTGACTAGAAATCATTTTTATTTTCATTTTCTCTCCTCTCCTGCTGCCTCCCTTGTCACCATATCAATATTCCCTTTTCTCACCAAGAGAAGATGGACTCAATCAATCTTATGAGTACCTATGAGATGCAGAGCACTGTAGAGCACTTGGGAGAGCACAACAGAGATAGAAGACACAATCAAACAGGGAAAGGAGAGTAAGTTCAATTCAAATCTGTCAGTTTTGCTGCTTGTGAGCAACTCTAGCTAAAGGTTTAATAAGGGAGCAGGTTGAAATGAATGACATACCTAGGATTTTCACAGCAAACCTTTCATTTGAAAGGGAGATATTTCACTTGAAATGCAAGTAACTGTCAGGTAACTCATGAGAAATCTAAAAAATGTGGATTTGGTAAAGTCATAGTTTCATTTTGGGGAACTTTCCAGTTTGATTAGGGTAGCATCTCCATAAATTGCTTCACTCGTGGAAACTCTGATTTATGATTTTAGTGGTTAATGCTATAATAATACCATTAAATATTTCTCTTTCAATATTCTATGTCTAGTTGTCCACATGAATGCACTGTGATGTCTATAAGTCTGCAAAGACATTACATTTTAAAAGGTTTTCCCCTCCTGCCAAATAATGTAAATTCATAATTTTTTTCATTTTGGTTACATAGTAATAGCACGAAGGGCAAAGCTGTTTGTCCTAAACTTAATGCCTATACAGTCCTCTGCACACAGTAAGACCTCGACAAATACCGATGATGATGATGATTATGGCATTTGTTAAGTGTTTACTATGTGTCAAGCACTGTTCTAAGTGTGGGGGCAAATACAAGTTTATCAGTTTGGACACAGTCACTGTCCCACGTGGTGCTTACATGCTTTCATTTTCTAGGTGAAGGATTCAAATGTTGTGGTTGGTGGGATGTTCTTAGTATGGGATCATTTGAGTGATTATATATATTGTTCATTCATTCAATCATATTTATTGAGTGCTTACTGCGTGCAGAGCACTGTACTAAGTGCTTGGGAGAATTGTTTCCATGTAGAATATTTTTATTACTGAAGATAATGATGCCAAATATTTTTTGACAGTATTTGGCTGAAGAAGTCACATGTATTACATTAAGAAACAATCATACATTTTCTTTTTAAATCTTGGCAGACATTACCCTACCACGTGTAGATTTGTAAATCTCAGCGGGAAGACTCATTAGCTTGATTACATCCTGTTTGACTTTATGGGTTTATTTAGTTAATTGTAGAATATGTGTTCATGGCTGCACTGTATGTTTGTGGTTAAGTTGAGTCTTTTCCCCGTATTTTAGTTTACCTGAATATGAGGTATTTTGGAAGTGAGAAATGGTTAGAGATTCTAAATGTAAGTTGGTAAACTTTTTTGGAAATGCATAAACTCTCTTAAGCCCCCGGGAGGCCAGATAGAGAACTGTTATAATTGAATCTGTGGGTCTTTAAGGGCCAAATTTATCTTATATCCAAGGAGTTAGTTACTAGTCCAAAGCTTTTGTTACTGGCCCAGATTGTCTGCCCCATTGGAGAATAATCAGCACACAAGACAAAGTAACAAAATGAAAACAGTCAGAGAGGGTACTTGGTTCTTGCCCATTTTTGAAAGTCAAGGACAAGCATGGAATCATTTTATCAAGCACTGTTCATCCCCCACACTTGTCTTGTTTTATACGGAGTTGTCTCTGACCCATAGTAACTCCATAGACACAATTCTCCCAAAATGCCCCACTTCCATCTGCAATCATTCTGGTACTGTATCCATAGAGTTTTCTCCCCTCCACTTATCCAAACAATATTTAATTATGAGCATTTTGATACTTATATTGCTGGCCCACATAAAGCTGATCCTTCTTGACAAGAATGAGGAAAATAAAAATCCAGTGGTCGATAGAGCCGCATTTCATCACATCATCATCATCATCAATCGTATTTATTGAGCGCTTACTATGTGCAGAGCACTGTACTAAGCGCTTGGGAAGTACAAATTGGCAACATATAGAGACAGTCCCTACCCAACAGTGGGCTCACAGTCTAAAAGGGGAGCATAAGACAAAAATGGATGCCTCAAGGTAATGACCTGCATCCCAGCCCTTGACCCATCCATAGGCCACAAGAGGGCAGGCACTCTTCGTCAACAGGTAACGTGAGTGTCATTAAACTAGCTCAGAGTTACTCCAACCAGGAAAGGTAAGAGAAGTTATGAAGGGTGGTGGAGACCGGGGACATGAACACCTGGTTGCTGAAGGCTGGCAGGGCCAGTCATGCCCACAATCTCCTTCTCCCATGGGATCCCCCCCGACACCCTCTTTTCGAGATGTCTTGCTCCCCTACCTGCCCTTCCCCCATCACCTCATTCCCCTTTGACGACACGCACCCCTACCCAACCAACCATCCTGGTTCAACTCTCCTCTCGTAAGCAAAAAGCAGATATCCTGCCAGAGTCCTTCATTTATTTATTTGTCCATTTCTGGAGAAGCTGCAGGGAGTGGGGGAAAGGGACATAAAGACCCCAAGTTGTGACACGGGATGAAACTGCTGGAGAAGCACTGAAGTCGAAGACCTTGTCAAGAGAGAAATGAGGAGAAATAATAATAATAATAATGGCATTTATTAAGCGCTTACTATGTGCAAAGCACTGTTCTAAGTGCTGGAGAGGCTACAAAGAGATCAGGTTGTCCCATGGGGGGCTCACAGTCTTCAGCCCCATTTTACAGATGAGGGAACTGAGGCCCAGAGAAGTTAAGTGACTTGCCCAAGGTCACACATCTGAAAATTGGCGGAGATGGGATTTGAACCCATGACCTCTCACTCCAAAGCCCATGCTTTTTCCACTGAGCCACGCTGCTTGGTTTCTCCAAAGAAAGCTAAGCCTCATCACCTATTTGAGCTTCCCACTTCAATCAATGTATAGTATTTAATAAGTACTTGGATATAAGGTGGGAGAATCCAATAGAGTTAGTAGACATGATCTCTACCCTAGAGGAGCTAACTATCTAGTTAGGGGGACAGCCCCAGCCCCACACGCTTCACTCCTCTAACACCAACCTACTCACTGTCTCACCCTCACCTCTTTCGCCGTCAAGCCCTTACTCACTCCCTCCCTCCCTCCCTCCTACCTGACGCTCCCTCCCTGAGAGACTGGCACTCTCCCTATCTTCAAAGCCCTACTGAAATCCGTATTTCCTCCATGAAGCCATCCCTGGCTAATCTCTCATCTCCCCATCCTATTCTCCCTTCCTTCTGTGCCGCCTGTGCTCTTAGGTACTCAGTCCTCAGGGACCCTGAACTTATATCCTTATACTCTGTTGTTTTCCCTATCTGTAATTTAGTTTAATGCCCATCTCCCACAGTAAACTGTAAGGTCCTTAAGAGTAGGGATTGTGCCTATTTACTCTATTGCATTTTCCCAAGTGCTAGTACAGTGGTCTGCACATAGTAAGCGCTCAATAAATGTGATTGACTGATTGTCAGTAAAGTAAATTCCAGAAAGGGGAAAGCAATATAGTGTGTGTATAATAATAATAATAATGGTATATGTTGAGTGCTTACTATGTACCAAGCACTGTTCTAAGTGCTGGGGTAATCAGGTTGTCCCACATGTTCTTAATCCCCATTACACAGATGAGGTAACTGAGGCACAAGAGAAGTGAAGTGACTTGCCCAAGGTCACAAAGCAGAAACATGGTGGAGCCGGGATTAGAACACACATCCTCTGACTCCCAAGCCCAGCACTTGATTAGGCCACTCTGCTTCTCAGTGTATATGTGCAACAGGGGTAGTGCTTAGTTCACGTGGTAGAGCCACGGTGTCAGTAAGGGGTGGAAATAGGCTGAGGAGATTCATGACTAATCAGGGAAGGCCTCTTGGAGGAAATTTGATTTCAGAAGGGCCTTTAAGACGGGGAGAGCATTGGTCTGCCAGTTGTGATGGGGAAGGGAGGCCCAGGAACTTCCCATCTCCATATGTTTCCTCATCTGTCAGCTACGACTTGGGTCTTGCCTCATAGGGATGGTGAGAGGATCAATGAGAGCACATGTTTTCAAGCCACATGGCTTCTTGGAAATAAAACTTAGAAGATATCAAAAAGACCATTTTTCTTTTTAAACCACAGTGATTTACTGGACTAATTCCACTTTCAAGTGGCCAATGCAGTCATAAGCGCTTGAAGGTGTAAATGCAATTGCTTTCAAAATGCCTGAATGGCCAGTTATTTGAAAGTCTACTGTCTCATTAGGATATATCTGAGATGCAGCCCTTCCTTATCAGGACTTTGCCTGGTCACCCTAGCAATATCCAATTTCCATTTCTTTTGGAAGATCCCAGCACCCCATATCCAAGAGATCTCGCTTCTAATTAATCCATAGTATTAATTAATTGAGGTGTTTGTTAAGTGCTTACTATGCACCAGGCACTGTTGTAAGCACTGGGGTGGATACAAGCAAATTGGGTTGGACACAGTCCCTGTCCCACATGGGGCTCACTGTCTCGATCCCCATTTTACAGATGAGGGAACTGAGGTCCAGAGAAGTGAAGTGACTTCCCCAAGTTCACACAGCAGACAAGTGGCAGAGCTGGGTTTGGAGCCCATGACATTCTGACTCCCAGTTCTGTGCTCTATCCACTGCGCCATGCCCCTTCTCTGAGCGCCTATTCCGAGCACCTGGGAGAGTACAGTAGAATTAGCAGATGTGATCCCTGCCACCAGGGACCTTATAATCCTGAACTTGTCACCCTTTTTATCATTAATTATTATTAGCATTATTATTACTGTTCTAAACACTGGAGCAGATAGAAATTAATCAGGTCAGACACAGTCTCCATCCCACATGGGGCTCTAGGAGGCAGAACAGGCACTGAATCCCCATTTCTAGATGAGGAAACTGAGGCTCAGAGAAATTAAGTAACTTGCCCAAGGTCATGCTGCAGGAAACTGGCTGAGCTGGGATTAGAACCCAGGTCCTTTCCACTACGGCACACTCCTTTAGTTTCCAAATTCTAAAGAGCATATCTGGGGCTTGTCATCCCCAAGTATCCTCCTTTCCTTAGAAGGAACCCTGATAGAGTGATCACTCACAGCACTTGCAGACACCTGACACCTAGATTCAAGTGATTTTATTTGTGTTGTGCTGGGCAAATAGTGAAATGGATGTAGTAGTAGTAGTAGTAGTTATAGTATTTGTTGAGCACTATCTGAATGCAACACACTGTGCTATACACTCAGGAAAGTAGAACAGCTGCACAACATATCTTCCCACCTCACAAGAGACATACACTCCACTGGAGAAGCTTGTACTCTAGTCCCCTCAAAATTTAGGGCATTTCTGCATTTCTCTTGGGGGAACCCCGATCACTTCCCCCCATCCACCCATCCTCTGCTCCAGAGCCATTGTGTTTCTCATAGGATCTTCCCTTAGGAGGATAGTCAGAACACAAGACAAATTAACAAAATGAAAATGAAATTAGAGAAGCCTTGGTTATTGCCCATTTTTGAGTGTTCAAGGACAAACATGGATATATTTCATCAAACCTCCTTATCCAAATAAAATTTCATTATTAATATTTTGCTTTATGTGTAGGTTGATTGGTAGCCACTGGAGATTTTTGAGGATGGGGGTAACATGCCCAGAGCGTTTCTGCACAAAGATGATCCGGGCAGCAGTGTGAAGTATAGATTGAAGTGGGGAGAGACAGGAGGATGGGAGATCAGAGAGGAGGCTGATGCAGTAATCCAGTCGGGATAGGATGAGAGATTGAACCAGCAGGGTAGCAGTTTGGATGGAGAGGAAAGGGTGGATCTTGGCGATGTTGTGGAGGTGAGACCAGCAGATTTGGTGACGGATTGGATGTGAGGGGTGAACGAGAGAGCAGAGTCGAGGATGACACCAAGGTTGTGGGCTTGTGAGATGGGAAGGATGGTAGTGCCGTCTACAGCGATGGGAAAGTCAGGGAGAGGGCCCCCCCATCCTGCACACTTTCTACTAGGCCATACTGTAAATACAAAGGAGGAAAAGAACAAAGGCAATACCTGGATGCCGGAATCCAGGATTGAAGAAGCTGGGTCTTAACAAGAAAGCTCACCAAATTTTGCTCTATTTTTAGGTTGGTCAGTGTACCTAAGAGGGAAAGCAGTGGATTGACTAAGTGTTTCAAATGAAAATGTCTTGTCTTATGTTTTTTTCCATTACTCATAAGCTAGACTTGGGTCTAGGCTTCTTCAAACTATTCTTCCATACATGCTTTAGTGACAAAACAAGAAACCTGAAAGTTAGTGT
Organism: Tachyglossus aculeatus; assembly: GCF_015852505.1. Taxonomy (NCBI): domain Eukaryota; kingdom Metazoa; phylum Chordata; class Mammalia; order Monotremata; family Tachyglossidae; genus Tachyglossus; species Tachyglossus aculeatus. The sequence continues at coordinate 7,335,011 of NC_052098.1, read as the reverse complement.
TGGAGTACCATTTCTTTTTTTTTTTATAATATTGGTTAAGCACTTACTATGTGCCAGGCACTGTGCTAAGTGCTGGGGTACATATACAAGGTAATCAGGTTAGACAGTCCCTGTCCCACATGGGGTTCACAGCCTAAAACCCCATTTTACAGATGAGGTAACTGAGGCCCAGATAATTTAAGTGACTTGCCTAAGGCCTCACAGCAGACAAGGGGCAGAACCAGGACTAAAACCCAGGTCCTTCTGACTCCCAGGCCTGTGCAAAAAAAAAAAAAAAAAAAAAAAAAAAGTCAGGGTCTTAACTATATTGAACCTTAGCCTGTATTTATCTACTTCATATTTTTAATGTGGCCTGCCTGTGGACTTCTCCTTGCTGAACTATTTGATTTACTGACACCTGCCTGTTCCTCATTCCTTCTATCATACACATCCTAGTCAAACTATTCCTTACCTTGTGCGTGAAACAAGGGACCTGGAAGATGGAGTCAGGATATGCTTCCATTTCCCAGGTTCTCGACATATTAAGAGCTACATTTAATTCTTTTGAGACAGCCATCCAGGAGTTTCTGCATGTTGATGTCTGGGCTCTTGAGCAACATTTACAACTAGTTACACGACCCCCCAAGCCTGAGCCCCCCCTTTTTCCTCTCCTCCTCCTCCTCCCCATTGCCCCCCTCTATCCCTCTACCCCATCCCCTTCCCCTCCCCACAGCACTTGTATATACTTGTACATATTTGCTAGGTGCTTAGTACAGTGCTCTGGACACAGGAAGTGCTCAATAAATATGATTGAATGAATTTATTACCCTATTTTATTAATGATGTGTATATAGCTATAATTCTATTTATTCTGATGGTATTGACACCCATCTACTTGTTTTGTCTGTCTCCCCCTTCTAGACTGTGAGCCCGTTGTTGGGTAGGGACGGTCTCTATATGTTGCCGATTTGTACTTCCCAAGCACTTAGGACAGTGCTCTGCACATAGTAAGCGCTCAATAAATACGATTGAATGAATGAATGAATAAATAAAGAAAAAGCCCTTCACAGCATTGGCACAGAATTCCTGACTGATACAGATAGGGGAAATCATGGAGTACAAGGATATGCACATAAGTGCTGTGGGAATAGGGGTGGGGTAAGTTTCAATGTGCTTAGGGACTATGGACTTAAAAATGCAAAAGTGACACAAAATGGAGGGAGAGGAGGGTAGGGGGATAAGTGGTTAATCAGAGAAGGCTTTCTAGAGGAGGCTGGGTTTTAGTAGAGCTTTGAAGATGGAAAGAGTGGTGGTCTGTCAGATATGGAGAAGCAGTGTGGGTCAGTGGAAAGAGCACAGGCTTTGGAGTCAGAGGTCATGGGTTCAAATCCCGGCTCCACCAACTGTCAGCTGTGTGACTTCGGGCAACTCACAACTTCTCTGTGCCTCAGTTACCTCATTTGTAAAATGGAGATTAAAACTGTGAGCTTCCCGTGGGACAACCTGATCACCTTGTAACCTTCCCAGCGCTTAGAACAGTGCTTTGCACATAGTAAGCACTTAATAAATACCATTATTATTATTATTATTATTATTATTAGATGAATGGAGAGGGAGTTCCAATCAATCACTGGTATTTATTGAGTGCTTACTGTATTTAGAGCACTGTACTGAACACTTCAGAAAGTACAATAATCTAGAGTGGGTAGATGTGATCCCTGCCCACAAGGAGCTTACAGTCTTCAGGGGGAGACAGACATTAAAAGAGATTATGGATAGGGAAAATAGTAGGGTATGACATAATTGCTATGGGGCTGGGGTGGGGTATCAAAGTGATTAAGGAGTACACAGCCAAGTGCACAGTTGACAGAGCAGCGATGAGAGGGGGCTGCCTACAATGAGCTTACATTCTAGAGGGACGTGATTTTAGGAGAGTGGTGGAGTGTTAGGTATGAAGTAGGGGAGGGCAGGGAGTTCCAGGCCAGAGGGAAGATGTGGCTAGGCATCAGCAGCGAGATAGACGAGATCAAGGTACAGAGAGTAGGTTGGTATTAGAGGAGTGGAGTGCACAGGCTGGGATACAGTTGGGGAGAGGTGCGAGGATAGGTAGGAGAGAGAGAGAGCTGATTAACTGCCTTAAAGTTGATGGTGGGTGTTACCAGGGGTAACTTCACTTTGGCAGAAAAGAGGGGTTAGGTTCAAAAGAGGTGGGACTGTAAGTGCTGGGTCCTGCAGGATCCCAACAGAATAGGGCTATAGAATGTAAGGCAGAAGGCTGGGCTTATTCATTCAATAGTATTTATTGAGTGCTTACTGTGTGCAGAGAACTGTACTAAGTACTTGAAACTGTACTAAGCGCTTAGAAGGGGTCAGATGATAGCCCATGAATGCAGATAACATGTAAGGGGAATCTTGGGGTGAAGATGAAAGGTGAGGTGTGCCAGATGGGTGAAAGACCAGCATTTGAGAAGAAGATAGTGAATACCAGAAATAGCTCACTAGCTCATGGCAATACAACTTTCCTGGGCAAGCCATATGTGGAAAAAGGATTACAGCAGAATATCCAAGCCACTGTGATACGGTGAATTTTAAGAGAGCACACATGAATCGATCAAAGCGGTTGGGAAGGTACAATTAGAGAAACAGTGTGGTCTAGTGGATAGAGCATGGGCCTGGGAGTCAGAAGGAACTGGGTTTTAATCCCAGCTCCTTCACTTGTCTGCTGTGGGACCTTGGGCAAGTCACTTCACTTCTCAGTGCCTCAGGTACTTCATCTGCAAAATGGGGATTAAGACTGTGAGCCCTCTGGGGGACAGGGACTCTGTCCAAGCTGGTTAACTTGTATCTACCCCAGTGCTTAGTGCAGTGCCTAGCACAGAGTAAGTGCTTAACAAATACTATAAAAAAATATATAGGCAGGTTCCCTGCATGCAAGGTACAGAAGAAGAGACATTTTAAAGAGACAGCAAAACACATTCTCAAGAAATGTGAACTAACTGTGGGCAGCAACTGGGAGAGAGGCTACTCTCCATGAGGAGAACTTTCACAAATATGGACATGCTAAGAGACAACCTTGAAAATAATGACAGGCATTCATTCATTCAGTCGTATTTATTGAGCCCTTACTGTGTGCAGAGCACTGTACTAAGCACTTGGGAGAGTACAATGTAACAACAGACACATTCCTGCCCACAACGAGCTCACAGTCTAGAGCAAACACATCAGTGCAGCAAGGAATAGGAAATGAACTGTTCATCACCTGTAAGTCTTTTCTGCCACTCTGGCACTTATTCCTAAAATTTTGCCTTCAACACAAGAGAGTCATGCTTTGAAATTAAGGACACCTCTGTACATGTACTTATTTATGTGCATTTGTGGGTTTATCACTCTTGGGTTTGAAGGTAATAGTACCTATGGTTAAAGTTATTTCTAATGACTGATCAGCAATTGCTTTCTTTAGAACAGTATAGCTACAGCTGATATTTTCAAGATTAGCAATTATATCTTTCTTCGTCCAAAATCCACCCAAAGCCTCTGCTCACAAAGAATAATCCTATTTTTGACTGCTACCTGCCTCCATGCAAACCACAGTTAAAAGCTTGGTATTAACTTTGAAGTACTGAGGCAGAATTTTCAACTGTATCAGGTAGTGAAACAAATTCTATGATATTTGTTAAGCGCCTACTATGTGCCAGGCACTGTACTAAGCACTAGGGTGGATACAAGCAAATCAGATTGGACACAGTCCCTTTTCCCATATGGGGCTCACAATCTCAATCCTCATTTTACAGATGAAGTAACTGAGGCACAGAGAAGTTAAGTGGCTTGCCCAAGGTCACACAGCAGACAAGTGGTGGAGTTGGAATTAGAACCCATGACCTTCTGACTCCCAGGCCCATGCTCTATCCAATATGCCATACTGCTTCATCATCCATCCTCTTGAGCAGTTCCCCATAGACATCCTATGGGCCAGAATCACTACCAAATGGCAAGACAAGGTCATAGACAGTGACGTTCTGGAGCACAATCAGTTTCCTAGCATCGCTGTTCTCACCATAACACAGCTATGCTGGGTGGGACACGTGAGAATTGAGAGGCCTAGTGGAAAGAGCACGAGCCTGGAAGTCAGAGGACTTGATTTCTAATTCCAGCTATGCCACTTGTCTCCTATGAGACCATGGGCAAGTCACTTCACTTCTCCTTGCCTCAGTTTCCTCAACTGTAAAATGGGAATTAAGACTGTAAGCCCCATGTGGGACAGGGACGTGTCCAACCCAAATACCTTGTATGTATGCCAGTGCTTAGTACAGTGCCTGGCATAGAGTAAGTGCTTAACAAATAATATAATAATAATTATCATTATTATTTGAAAATCAAAAAAAAAGGGAGGGCAGAGGAAACATTGAGGACACAGTAAAACAAAACCTCTGATGATACTACATCCCAAGCTGAAAGCTGGGAGTCATTTGCTGAGGATAGAACAGCATGTCATATATCAAGAAAGGAGTAGCAGCAAAAAGCTATGAAGGACTCAATTTGAGAAGCAGCATGGCTTAGTGGAAAGAGCCCGGGCTTGGGAGTCAGAGGTCATGGGTTCAAATTCTGGCTCTGCCACTTAGCTGTGTAAACTTGGGAAGTCACAACTTCTCTGGGCCTCAGTTACCTCATCTGTAAAATGGGGATGAAGAGTGTGAGCCCCATGTGGGACAACCTGATTACCTTGTATCTACCCCGGCACTTAGAACAGTGCCTGGCACATAGTAAGTGCTGAACAAATACCAACATTATCATTATTATTAAGAGACAAAGAGTCTAAAAAGAAAACAGCCCAGGTGCTAAAAAGAGAAAACATTAGAACACAAGGGACCATCTTTTTGTGTACACATGGTGGCTGGGATTGTGGGTCCCAAGTTGGCCTTTTCAGCCTTACCCACGGTCATAGTCATGGGAATTTCACCAGGAATAGTGTCGTCTTTGAACATAAAGGAGAACTACATAAATCGACATAGAGATGAACACAAACTAAAGCAGTCGCTGCATTTGAAGGTGTAACCCTGACTGATACTTTCAACTTCAAAGGCCATTTCCGCTAGCCTCTTTGAACTCTTATCTACTAAGCAGTGTGGGCTAGTGAAAAGAGCATGGGCCTGGGAGTCAGAGGATCTAAGTTCTAATTCTAGTTCTTCCAATTGTTTGCTGTGTGACTTTGGGTAAGTTACTACACTTCTCCGTGCCTCAGTTTCCTCAACTGTAAAATGGGTAATAAATACCTCTTCTGGCTCTTACTTAGACTGTGAAACCCACGTGGAACAGGGACTGTGTCCAAACTGATGAACTTGTACCTACCCCAGAGCTTATAACAGTGCTTGACACACAGCAAGCACTTAAATACTATAAAAATTCCTGTTTCTAGAAGTACACATATGCCTAGACATAAGCATCTATCTAGCTGCCCTTCATTTTCAGAGATGATGCTACTGACCGTAAGAGCCTCCAATACATAACCAACACCCCCTGTCCCATTGTTTTATTTTAATTGCTTCATGCTATACCAGGCCTGTCTCTGTTTCAAGTCTGCATGAACTGTCTCCATTACAGGTCTGCACTGAAACCTCTGCAGAAGGCAAGCTATCCCACTCACATTTCCTGGTCTACCGACTGACGTGGCTTCCCAACAGTACACTATTTCACATTGTTTGAGATCATGTTCCACCGTGTCTTTAAATTGTCTCTAGATTGTGAGCTCATTGTAGGCAGGGAATGTGTCTACTAACTCTGTTGTATTGCACTTTCCCAAGTGCTTAGTACAGTGCTGCACATAAGCATTCATTAAATACCATTGATTGGTTGATGTATTGCTTCCCCTAAGCTTGCATGGGCCCCTTCCCTCTCATCCTACAACAGCTACTTAGGTATCCTACTGTCATCCATTCTCCTCCCCAGCAAAGTCGTACTGCTGTGAGCATAGCTTCCATGCTAGTGAGTTGACTGCATTCTAGGACCACCCTGGTGGTAATCTTGGCTTGCTTTTTGGTGTATTATATAGTTCATGGGTGATGCTGATGAAACTGCTCGGGAAGTTTAGATGGGTTTTCTATACACAGTTCAGGTCCTACAGCCAGATAAGAGATTGGACACCATGACAGACTTGTAGACTTTTGCTTTGTTACAGTTTGTTGCCTCATTTATTCTATTGAGAATACCAAGAGTAAAGCGGACACAAAGAAGTCATCAGAAAATGACAGGTTTAGAATAAAACTAAATCCTGAAGGCATATCCTCCTCATGAAAGGAATGTGATAAAGAACTCTTTTTTCAATGTTTATGAGCACTCTGCTCAAAGTTCATCACAATGACTAACCACTGACACACTAGCCAATGGAAGTACTATTTAACTTCCATTGCAAACATGCGTTTAATTATCTTCCCTTTTTAGCAATTAAAGCTCTAGTTAAAACCCTTAGGAATAATCAGGTATACTCAATTATTAGTATTTATTGAGGCCTACTGCATGCACTACACCATAATAAGCTTTCAGGAGAGCATAAAATACAACTAGATGACATGATCCCTGTCCTCAGATAGCTTATAATAAAGTGGGAGAAGGATACTAAAATAATTTACTGAAAGAAGGAATAAGGAAAAGTAGAGATATGTATATGATTAGTGCTCAATTCATATAGGGTAAGATAGCTGCTTAAATGAGTGTACCTAATCTGGGAAGAAGAGAAATTAATCAAAGAAGGCCCCCTGGAGAAGATGAGATAACTTGAGTAGCTTCTGTCCAGTTTTAGTGCGTGGACATTAAAGTGTTAATTGCTCTTAAGATATATGCCAAAAGCATGTTACTTGATAAGATGAGCATATCTACGTGTCAGCCAGATTTTAAGCTTGATCAGTTATCAGTGAGAGTTTTGGTTGTTTTCTCATACACCTTTGTCTTTTATTCACAACTTCCATTCTCAGAGCTTTACAAAATCAACAGCGGGCGTGATATAAAACCATTTTCTGTCTTTTTTAGTAGTTAATGCCCAGAAATCTCTAGGTGACTCAAAAGCTCCATTCATTTGCCTTGGCATTCAGAGATTCATGTCTTTCTTGTTTCCATGGAAGCAGACTCCAAATTCCCCTCCATGCAGAGTGGAGTCTTAGGTTTCAAAAACAGTTCTTGGTGATGTTTCTTCCAAAGAACTCCAAATTACATCTTGGATGTAAATACCAGAGATACCTTTTTATCTAATTGGGCCTAGTGACAGATCACATCCAAAGAGCATTCGCTGAACAGCCAGAGAGTATAGCTATTAGCTGAATGCAGAATTACAGCCTTCTCTGTTGTTAAATTCACTGTGCTGGTCTTAGGCTTCCCTAGGGTTTCTAATTCTATAATAGTGAGCTTCCAAGAATTCTGCAGAATTAACTATTCTGCCACGCCAACCAGAAATAATGGTGCTAGAGATATGAAAAACCAAAAACGGCACCATGGATAGAACCCACTCCTCCGATCCAAGTATCCTACCCCTTCTCCCAGTTCCCAGTTTCACTGGCACCTGCAGAGATGTTAGGGAAGAGAAGAGAGCCGAGGGGTGACAACACAGTACTCCAGGGTCTTGTCTTGCCTACTCCAATGGGGGTCAGGGGGAAAACAGGCCTGGGAGTCAGAGGGCCTGGGTTCTAATCCCTGCTCCGCCACTTGTCTGCTGGGTGACCTTGGGCAAGTCACATAACATATGTGGACCTCAGGTACTTCATCTGTAAAATGGGGATTAAGACTGTGAGCCCCCGTGGCCCAGGGACTGTGTCTAACCTGATTAGCTTGTATCTACCCTAATGTTTAGTACAGTGCCTGGCACACAGTAATTGGTTAACAGATATCATTAAATAATACCATAAAAAAGTGGGTGGAGGAATTTATTCCTCAAAATCTGTGTTAGAGCAAAAAATTACTGAATTCTCACATACAATTAGAGTGTAAACTGATGAAGCAGTACATTGAGAAGCCAAATTCTTGACTGCACAATTGGGTTGGACACAGACTTTCTTGAGTCACACACTGAGGTACAATTTAGTGTTGGGGAAAATAGCAGAAGGAGGAGAAAATATTTTAATGCAAACTAATTCAGAATTGTATTATAGAGCCAACCACATAATCAACTTAATATCTCATCAACTCATTTTCCTCTGTAATTATACTACATGTAGCTGATTCCTTTCTACTTCAGGTAGAAGGTTAAAATTTCATCTATGTAAATTAATACAAGGTTTGAAAAAGGTCATAAATTCTCCTAAATAGCAGGACGGATGCAGAGTATAGATGTCATGCAAACACGCTGGGATACAACCGCCTTCAGATCAAATTTGTATATTGATAAATATGGAAATTGCAAAGGTAAAGCAGGTAAACAATTCTGCTTCCTAAAACGATGTGGATGAGATGAAGTACAGCAACGCTAGAAATGCTTTGTTGAAACACTAGAGTTAGTATCCATTTGACTTTGAACAGTGGTCTGAGAAGGAAATGTCCTCCAATTCCCTAATTGGCCACAGCTAAAACACATGCTAAGTTTGAGAATGACAGCCACACAAAGCATACAAATTACATATCCTAAAGTACAATTTAAGGGAAGGTCATAAAGGCAAAATTTACTCAAGTACATTTGGACTTCTGGTCTCATGCAAATGAGAGATAAAACACTGTCAATACAGTATCTCCAGGAATTGCTAATTTTCTCCAAGAAAACAATGTAATCATATCAGATGCAGTCTCTATCCCTCATGGAGCTCACAGTCTAAGAAGCAGAGAGAACAAGTATTTAATTCCCCTATTACAGATGAGGAAACTGAGGCACAGATAAGTTTAGTGACTTTCTCAAGGTCACAAAGCAGGCAAATGCCAGTGCCAGGACTAGAACTGAGGTCTCATGGCTCCCAGGCCTGTGTTCTTTCCACTGGGCCACACTGCTTCTCAATACTTCAAAAAACTCTAACAAGCTAAACTATGGAGACCTCAAAAATACATAGAAGTGACATTTTAATTAAAAATTATTTTGGAGAATTGTAGTATAATAAAAGGGCATGGCAAAAACTATTTCATACCCTATACCTGCAGCCAAGCTTCAAAAGCACAACTCTGGGAATGTTCTGTGGTTGCAATATCAGTAAAGATCAATTGCTCAGAAATCTTTAAGGGTGAACTGAGAAGAACGGAGCTCAAAAGAATGGAATTGTGATTGATACTATGCAATTGGGCATGATCCATATCAAGCTTAATGTTCTCTACAAGCCCTACCATGAGGCTGGGAGTCTGAGACTAAATTTTTATTATAGTACTACAGTACCATCTTGTAGTTTTATAGTGTCTACTTCATCCTGGCAACAGCTCTGTGATGCACATGTTTTCCATGGAGAAACTGTGGTAAAGAAAGAACAAGTGAGTGGGGCTGTGATACCCTTTAGCTGGCTCATTGTTGTTTTTAAAACTTCTTGCAAGGCAATTCTTTTCCTGAAACAAACTGAGCTTGATCTTTCTCAGTCTCTTTTGTAGGCTCCTCCTCCCCCTCCCATTCTCTCACTGTGGGGGTTCCCCAAGGTTCAGTGCTTGGTCCTCTTCTGTTCTCGATCTACACGCACTCCCTTGGTGACCTCATTCGCTCCCACGGCTTCGACTATCATCTCTACGCTGATGACACCCAGATCTACATCTCTGCCCCTGCTCTCTCCCCCTCTCTCCAGGCTCGCATCTCCTCCTGCCTTCAGGACATCTCCATTTGGATGTCTGCCCGCCACCTAAAGCTCAACATGTCGAAGACTGAACTCCTTGTCTTCCCTCCCAAACCTTGCCCTCTCCCTGACTTTCCCATCTCTGTTGACGGCACTACCATCCTTCCCGTCTCACAAGCCCGCAACCTTGGTGTCATCCTCGACTCTGCTCTCTCATTCACCCCTCACATCCAAGCCGTCACCAAAACCTGCCGGTCTCAGCTCCACAACATTGCCAAGATCCGCCCTTTCCTCTCCATCCCAACCGCTACCCTGCTCATTCAAGCTCTCATCCTATCCCGTCTGGACTACTGCATCAGCCTTCTCTCTGATCTCCCATCCTCGTGTCTCTCTCCACTTCAATCCATACTTCATGCTGCTGCCCGGATTATCTTTGTCCAGAAACGCTCTGGGCATATCACTCCCCTCCTCAAAAATCTCCAGTGGCTACCAATCAATCTGCGCATCAAGCAGAAACTCCTCACCCTGGGCTTCAAGGCTGTCCATCACCTCGCCCCCTCCTACCTCACCTCCCTTCTCTCCTTCTACAGCCCAGCCCGCACCCTCCGCTCCTCTGCCGCTAATCTCCTCACCGTACCTCGCTCTCGCCTGTCCCGCCATCGACCCCCGGCCCACGTCATCCCCCGGGCCTGGAATGCCCTCCCTCTGCCCATCCACCAAGCTAGGTCTCTTCCTCCCTTCAAGGCCCTGCTGAGAGCTCACCTCCTCCAGGAGGCCTTCCCAGACTGAGCCCCTTCCTTCCTCTCCCCCTCGTCCCCCTCTCCATCCCCCCATCTTACCTCCCTCCCTTCCCCACAGCACCTGTATATATGTATATATGTTTGTACATATTTTTTTACTCTATTTATTTATTTAATTTATTTGTACATATCTATTCTATTTATTTTATTTTGTTAGTATGTTTGGTTTTGTTCTCTGTCTCCCCCTTTTAGACTGTGAGCCCACTGTTGGGTAGGGACTGTCTCTATATGTTGCCAATCTGTATTTCCCAAGCGCTTAGTACAGTGCTCTGCACATAGTAAGCGCTCAATAAATACGATTGATGATGATGATGATGATGATTGATAACGTCAGCGTCTCCCCACACCTGCTGGACTAGACAGACTTTCTGCCCCAGAGCCTTTCTTGTCAACAAGAAGATTGCATTTTTGCACCCTCTGGGGAACTAAGGGAACCCCCGAAAATGCAAACAGGGATGAGGAAGACCCCACCCCAATATGGCCCATTGATCCCAAACAGTAAACCAAGTTGAATGTTAACATCGCTCATAGCATTTGGTTGTGAAACCAAGTCTAGAACCACTGCTGTATGTGGACACTTTAGGACCAACCATCCCCTTGAGATGGCCAAATTCTTGCTGCAGTCTTCAGTCTGTCAAGACCTCTTTGAAGTCTACCAGCTCTTGTTCTACTGTACTTCCCCAAGCAATTAGTACAGTGCTCTACAAACAGTGAGCATTCAATAAACATGATTGATCAATAAGATAGCCTGTAGATGGAGAAGAGTCACAGGGGGAAAACAGAGACCCACATTCCATCCCCAAGGCCACAGAGCTACTGTAAAACTGAAAAGTAGAACACAGGAAATGCTGAATTCCATCATGATCGGAAACACATCTGAACAGAATGCAAGTCCCCTAATCACTCAGGCAGATGCCTGCTTCTACCTAAAAACATGACCCCTTTAACTCTCTTTGTCAGGACACACAAGCACAATCACGTTTGTTCACTCTTTCCAGGCTTTGACATTTCTGCCATGTCATCCAAGCATAAAAGATAGCAATTAAGAAATGTTATGATCTGTAGAGAATAAAATAACCAAATGGTAATATTGAAAAATGAATTTCTTGAAATGAATTGGTGGCAAAAAGTAAATTGGATTAAATGGAATCATTTGCAGAGGTGAGGAATCCATAAAGAACCTTAATAGCAGATAGTTAATGCACTGTTCTACAACTAAACTGAGATTTTAAAACCTCCAGTAAGTGAATCAATGGTATTTATTCTTATTCGATTGTATTTATTGAGCGCTTACCGTACGCAAAGCACTGTACTAAGTGATTGGGGGAGTACAATATAACAATAATGGACACATTCCCTGCCTGCAATGAGCTTACAGTCTAGAGATGAGCGCTTACTGCATAGAGAGTACTGTACTAACCACTTGGGAGAGTATGTCACGTTCCCTGCCCACAAGGAGTTTGCAGTCTAGAAAGGGGGGACAGACATTAAAATAAATTATGGCTATGTACCCAAGTGCTGTGGGTGGGGTGAATATCAAGTGCTTTAGGGGGACAGATCCGAGGCATAGGTGATGCAGAAGGGAGTCCCAGTCTTGGAATGGCTGTTTAAGACAACCACCCCACCCACAACAGAGTGGCTGGATTGCCCAGACATTGTGGATATGAGGTACAGTTGCCCCATATTGGAGCGACATGAGTTTCATCTCTCTGCAAGAGCAGGCAAGTGGGTGAAGCCAAATTACATGCAGAAAGTGCCCCCTCTAGACTGTAATCTCACTGTGAGCAGGGAATGTGTCCATTTGTTGCTATAGCATATTCTCCCAAGCACTTAGTACAGTGCTCTGCACACAGGAAGTGCTCAATAAATATGACTGACAATGAATGAATGAATATTTTCAAGCCTGAAATGTGGCACTGGCAATATGGCTCACTTCTCACTCTCCTTCGGCTGCTTCCCTCCCCGGGTCCAATCACTGTTTGTGCCACTTCATCCCACTCCTGGGCTTTGTTCATCATGCAGTTTTAGGCACAGTGGAACTCGTAGACCATGCTGGGGCTTTGTTTTAAGCAGTGTTCTACCCCAGCGGTGGCTTTGAACTCCTTGGCAGCAGAAAGCCATCCGGGGGGGAAAAAGCCCCAGAGTAAGCTTTCAAGCTTTGCCTTCCATGTGGTTCGCAATCATCATTGAGTATAAAACCTGCTCTGGAGATTTTTTTCTGGCTGGCTCCATTCCACAATGGCTTTTACCAGGAGGGACAGTGGATGTGAGACTTAAAGAGTGTGTGTGGAGAAAGAGAGAAAGTGTAACTTAATATGTGCCATTTTTGTTTTGCTTTTTTAATTCTGAAGCACTGTATTTTGTGGGGGAGGTGGAGATTGAGAAGAGGTGGTCTTAAATACAGAACACTGGCCAAAGGAACGGTCTCTACTGAAAAATCAGCACACAAAACTGCTTACTATTGATCTCCCGGTGGCATTGCAAAGCAGATCACAGGAAAAAGAGCAGATGCTCACTTTTTGGAATTTCATTAACCACCCAGGCTTCAAGGAACCAATTTAGTGATCTGAAACAATCATTCACTAAATGGTATCCTGGTGGGTGCAGTCAATACGACATTGAAACAATGTCTGCTCCATCACATCTTCACTCCATGGGACATATGAGGAGACAGCAGGACACCCATACTGCTGCTCTATGGTGAGCTGAAACAAGATTAACTAAGCAAGGATGGGCAGAAAGAAATGTTTTAGAGCACAGTGAAACAGGGCCTCAGACAACATGGCAAAATCAGAGAGATTGGGAACAGCAGCCCAAGTCTGACCTGCCTCCTGCATGGTAATCAGAAAGGGGGTGACCTTCTTCAGTCAGAGTATTCAGAAAGGTCATGGCATTGAGGTGGCAAAATATAAATGGATCTAGACATTGGGCACAAAATGCAAAACTGCAACAAGAGACAGCCTTGAAATGTTTGTAATATGGAAAGGATTATAGGTTTTGCAGTGGTCTTATCAGTCACGCTATCCACACATATTCATCTCACTGGTTGGATCGATAGTATTAGGAGCCTTGGATGGCTAAACGAATACTAAGGAATGTTATCTGGGCATTCATGTGTATATATATATATATATATATCCAACCTCAGCACTTATGTATGATCGCCTGTACATTCAATTATCAATCGTATTTACTGAGTGCTCACTGTGTGCAGAGCACTGTACTAAGTGCTTGGAAGAGTACAATCTAATGATATAAAAGACCCATTCCCTGCCCGCAATGAGCTTACAGTTTAGAGCTGCATTTCTTACATCCTTGCCGGTTCCTCTCTCTAAATAACTCATATCAGCCCATCTTCCCCCATTAGACTGCAAAGGGGCTGGGCCTTTTTCTTCTGCTGTACTTTCCCAAATGTTTAGTAGTGTGTTCTACACCCAGGTGATCAGTCAAGTTTAGTAGTGTGTTCTACACCCAGGTGATCAGTCAATCAATATTCATTCATTCAATTCAATCGTATTTATTGAGCACTTACTGTTTGCAGAGCACTATACTAAGCGCTTGGGAAGTACAAGTTGGCAACATATACAGACGGTCCCTACCCAACAATGGGTATTTATCACATGCCTAGACTGTGTGGAGTGTGCTAAATGCTTGGGAAAGCACCAGAGAAGACATGGTCCCAAAGAGGCCCATCAAATTCCATTGTTTCAATAATTTCTGATCCAAGTAGATGTGGTACTTTTAAAATGCAGGAAAAAAAAAATCACATTGTTATTCAGTGAACAGAAGGTTAAAAGCATCCTCATTAGCAGAATGAGAAGACCTGTGCCAAAAGTAATTTTCAGGCCCAAAAGAAGGATTAGGAGCTAGGATAGATTACTCATTGTATGCTCTCAGTGATTTTCTCTTGCCCCAAAATGCTTACAGGAGCTTGGAAATTGAGGTGAATGAAAGTTTTCTAATGTCACCAAGGCAACTAGATGATCAATTATGAGAAAATAAGACCATCAGTATCACAGTTGACAAAGGCAGTAATAATAATGTTGACCATGACTCTGGGTTGACTGCAAATCACCTCTAGGAGGGGCAAGCAAGCTTCCCCCCGCCGGGTCTGATTCTCTGCTTGAAAGCTTCTGCCTGCTTTAAGGGGAGAATCACTGCCAGTTGGAGGCTACACCTCTTGTTTGTTCTGCTTGCTAACCATGTGGCTCTTTGGGTCATATTGTTTAGGAGGTACAGGCCGACAGCCGACTCACCGAGCGCATATGCTAGTCATCCCTTCATTCATCCATTCGATTGTATTTATTGAGCGCTTACTGTGTGCAGAGCACTGTACTAAGCGCTTGGGAAGTACAAAATCAGCAACGTATAGAGACTGTCCCTACCCAACAACGGGCTCACAGTCTAGAAGGGGGAGACAGACAACACAAGTAGACAGGTGTCAATACCATCAGAATAAATAGAATTATAGCTATATACACATCATTGATAAAATAGAGTAATAAATATGTACAAATATACACAAGTGCTGTGGGGAGGGGAAAGGGGTAGGGTACAGGGGGACAATAAGGAGAGGAGGAGGAGGAGAGAAAAAAGGGGAGGCTCAGTCTGGGAAAGCCTCCTGGAGGAGGTGAGCTCAGTAGGGCTTTGAAGGGAGGAAGAGAGCTAGTTTGGTGGATGTGTGGAGGGAGGGCATTCCAGGACAGAGGTAGGATGTGGGCCAGGGGTCGACAGCGGGACAGGCGAGAAGGAGGCATGGTGAGGAGGTTAACAGCAGAGGAGTGGAGTGTGCGAGCTGGGCTGTAGAAGGAGAGAAGGAAGGAAGGGGCAAGGTGATGGAGAGCTTTGAAGCCGAGAGTGAGTAGTTTTTGCTTGATTCGAAGGTTGATAGGCAGCCACTGGAGATTTTTGAGGAGGGGAGTGAAATGCCCAGAGCATTTCTGGACAAAGATAATCTGGGCAGCAGAGGGAAGTATAGACTGAAGTGGGGAGAGACAGAAGGATGGAAGATCAGAGAGGAGGCTGATGCAGTAATCCAGTTGGGATAGGATGAGAGATTGAACCAGCACGGTAGTGGACTGGATGGAGAGGAAAGGGAAAATCTTGGTGATGTTGTGGAGGTGAGACCGGCAGGTTTTGGTGATGGATTGGATGAGTGGGGTGAATGAGAGAGTGGAGTCGAGGATGACACCAAGTTTGCGGGCTTGTGAGATGGGAAGGATGGTAGTGCCGTCTACAGTGATGGGAAAGTCAGAGAGAGGACAGGGTTTGGGAGGGAAGATAAGGAGCTCAGTCTTGGACATGGTGAGTTTTAGATGGTGGGCAGACATCCAGATGGAGATGTTCTGAAGGCAGGAATCAATCAATCAATCGTATTTATTGAGCGCTTACTGTGTGCAGAGCACTGTACTAAGAGCTTGGGAAGTACAAGTTGGCAGCATATAGAGACAGTCCCTACCCAAGAGTGGGCTCACAGTCTAAAAGGGGGAGACAGAGAACAAAACCAAACATACTAACAAAATAAAATATGTAATAAATATGTACAAACATATATACATATATACAGGTGCTGTGGGGAAGGGAAGGAGGTAAGATGGGGGGATGGAAAGGGGGACGAGGGGGAGAGGAAGGAAGGGGCTCAGTCTGGGAAGGCCTCCTGGAGTAGGTGAGCTCTCAGTAGGGCCTTGAAGGGAGGAAGAGAGCGAGCTTGGCGGATTGGCAGAAGGAGGGCATTACAGGCCAGGGGGATGACGTGGGCCGGGGGTCGATGGCGGGACAGGCGAGAACGAGGTACAGTGAGGAGATTAGCAGCAGAGGAGCAGAGGGTGCGGGGTGGGCTGTAGAAGGAGAGAAGGGAGGTGAGGTAGGAGGGGGTGAGGTGATGGAGAGCCTTGAAGCCCAAGGTGAGGAGTTTCTGCTTGATGTGCAGATTGATTGGTAGCCACTGGAGATTTTTGAGGAGGGGAGTAACATGCCCAGAGCGTTTCTGGACAAAGACAATCCGGGCAGCAGCATGAAGTATGGATTGAAGTGGGGAGACACACGAGGATGGGAGATCAGAGAGAAGGCTGATGCAGTAGTCCAGATGGGATAGGATGAGAGCTTGAACGAGCAGAGTAGCGGTATGGATGGAGAGGAAAGGGCAGATCTTGGCAATGTTGCGGAGCTGAGACCGGCAGGTTTTGGTGACGGCTTGGATTTGAGGGGTGAATGAGAGAGCGGAGTCCAGGATGACACCAAGGTTGCGGGCTTGTGAGACGGGAAGGATGGTAGTGCCGTCAACAGAGATGGGAAAGTCAGGGAGAGGGCAGGGTTTGGGAGGGAAGACAAGGAGTTCAGTCTTGGACATGTTGAGTTTTAGGTGGCGGGCAGACATCCAGATGGAGATGTCCTGAAGGCAGGAAGAGATATGAGCTTGGAGGGAGAGAGAACAGGGGTGGAGATGTAGATTTGGGTGTCATCAGCAAAGAGATGATAGCTGAATCAATCGTATTTATTGAGCGCTTACTTTGTGCAGAGCACTGTACTAAGCGCTTGGGAAGTACAAGTTGGCAACATATAGAGACAGTCCCTACCCAACAGTGGGCTCACAGTCTAAAGCCACGTGAGCAAATGAGTTCACCAAGGGAGTGAGTATAGATGGAGAACAGAAGGGGACCAAGAACTGACCCTTGAGGAACCCCTACAGTAAGGGGATGGGAGGGGGAGGAGGAGCCCACGAAGGAGACTGAGAATGAAAGGGCAGGTGCTCAAACTCTGTCTGGCACTTGGACACCACATGCAGGGTTCCCAGCAAAGACAGAGCTGCTCCCCCTTGTGTAAGTGTGTGGAAGGATCCCGTCCACAGACCTGTGACCATATGCTCTTGCACTTACCCAGAAGGGAGAATATTGCTACTGTTTTGGAATCTGGGCTTCTCCTTTCATGTACGTGAGCTAATTTTTCTTCACAACATTTTTGTGAGGTCACACTGCCTTTTGCAGCTAATTCCTAATCCCCTGAACTGTAAACTCATTGTGGGTAGGGAACGTGTCTACCAACTCTGTTAAATTGTACTCTCCCAAGTGCTTAGTACAGTGCTCTCCACACAGTAAGTGCTCAATACCATAGAATATTCAACTGAGGCCTGAGACCCCATAATCAGTCCTGTAGCAGGAACTGGTGGCCAGAACCTCTGGCTCTCTGCCAAGTCCTCTCTACCCCAGTCTATGCTGCCTCCCACCATTACCAACGGTTGTTTGGGTCATGGGCATCTGCAGTGTTCCCGTGAGCCCATCGTGGGCAGAGATTGTCACTCTTTGTTATTGAATTGTACTTTCCAAGTGCTTAGTACAGTGCTCTGCACACAGTAAGTGCTCAGTAAATACAATTGAATGAATGAATGAATGACTCATCTGATTTCCCTTGGCCATCTTCATGACTTTTAGGATTAATATACATTCCTCCTCTGAAGGCTGGATTTCTCCCCGCTTGGTTTTTGCCTGCGTTTCTGTTTCAACTTTCCATCCATTCTAAGTCCAGCTGCTTACTTTCCTCATGCTCTGTTGGTGTTTTGAAGCCCTCCAGTAGCAACATAGTATCAGAAAGGGAAAAGAACAGTGCCAGGGGCATAATGCAGTTATCAGATTTTCCAAATGATGTCATCAACACAAGAATCTTAATCCTGTCACCTTGGTTTTATACATTCACCTCAGACCCATATAACCAGCAGATTCTTTTCGAACCTCTCAAAAATCCATACTCTTGTTGGTTATGCTTTTTAGCCTTGCATTCTCCCTCAAACACTGTGCCAGTATACATCCTCCATAAATCTAATACATCCCTCAGAAACATACTTCTGAAAACATTGTTACCAGCTCTCCTGTAAATAATTAGAGAGGGAAGGCCTCAAGCTAGAGACCATGTTATACCACAGTCCTTGCCAAAATGAAGCCTAACGAGCTGTTTGAGGAGATAATGGAGATGATCTCTAATCTTGGAGTTGAAATCTCTCAAGAGATCATTTTAAATTTTTCCAAGCCTTGTGGGCTCCAACTCAGTTTAATTGATTGTTCCTGGGAAAAAGGAAGCAGATGCCCCCTATTTGTTTCTAAGCCAAGCACCTCCTATTGCCAGAGAAGGAACCCAATGAACCCTGCATCCTTCTAGACTGCCAATTTACAAACTTGGCGAATTTGGTTAACTCTCTTGAAAAACTCCATTCAGGCCTTTCAGAAACCTGGCAGCACAGTCCCAGTTCCCCATCAATCACACAAGGTTCAGCAGTCTCTTATCCCTGAGGTGCAATTTCATCCTCAACAAAATTGGTTTTCAGTCTATCAAGGGGTCTTTAGGAAGAAGCTAGTTTGCCATCAATTTCAGTCAATATTTCTGAAGCGTGATGCTTCCAGTGACCAAACTAGCTTCTGGTGTAAATCTCCGGGAAGTCTTTGGAAACTGTATCAATTCTTTTAAGGGACTAAAAGTCTCTTCCAGGCTGGGGCTGTTTTCCTAGGTATCTGACTTGGAAATGGAATGCTGGCTCAATCCATCAACCAAGAGGATTTACTGAGCACCTAATATGTGCAGAACACTGTACTGAGAGCCTGAGGGAAGACAACAGAGTTGGCAGGCACGATCCCTGACTTCAAGGAGCTTAGGGGCCAGTGGGTGAGAAAAACACTAAAATAACAGCCAGAAGGCACTAACAGTACATAACGATATACACATAAATGCTGCTTGGGGGGATAAGGATTGTGTCTACCAACTCTGTTGTTCTCTCCCAAGCACTTAGTACAGTGAGCGCTCAATACAATTGATTGATTGGTTTATGAGTACCCAAGTGCTTAGTTGGTGCAGAAGTAGCAGTTGGAGGGATATATATCCCCATTTAAGAACTATCAGGAAAGGAAATACCTAGAACACATAACAAAGCAGCTTAGCCCCATTATTTCAGCTGCCAACTGAGCACCTTCAACTGCATTAACTCTTTCACACAAGTTGGCCACTTTTTAGCAGTCAGCTGCTCTAAGTATGGTACTTGTTAAGCACTTACTATGTGCCAAGCACTGTTCTAAGAACTGTGGGATTTATTTTTTATTCTAATTCTATTTATTTTTATTGATGCTACTGATGCCTATTGATTTGTTTTGATGTCTGTCTCCCCCCTTCTAGACTGTGAGCCCACTGTGGGGAAGGACTGTCTTTCTTGGTTGCTGAATTTTGCTTTCCAAGTGCTTAGTACAGTGCTCTGCACACGGTAAGCTCTCAATAAATACGACTGAATGAATGACGTAGATACAAATTCATCAGGTGGCTCAGAGAAGCAGCGTGGCTCAGTGGAAAGAGCCTGGGCTTTGGAGTCAGAGGTCATGGGTTCAAATCCCGGCTCCACCAATTGTCAGCTGTGTGACTTTGGGCAAGTCACTTAACTTCTCTGTGCCTCAGTTCTCTGATCTGTAAAATGGGGATGAAGACTGTGAGCCCCACATGGAACAACCTGATCACCTTGTATCCCCCAGCACTTAGAACAGTGCTTTGCACATAGTAAGTGCTTAACAAATACCATCATTATTATTATTATTATTATTATCATCAGGTTGAACTATAGAAGTCTCCATTTTTTTTTAGTCAAATCTTGGCCCACTCTCTTCTACCCAGATCCTTATTAATCTCCCCATTTTGCTAATCAAAGGATTTCAAGATCCAGATCTCTCAAGATGAGTGCCCTTGAAGGAAAATGAAAAACTCTAAATATGCAGCATGGCCTAGTTTGAAGAGAATAGGACTGGGAGTCAGCCCGGGTTCTAGTCTGCCACTGACCTATAGTGTGACCTTGGGTAAGTCATTTACCTTCTCTGAGCCTCAGTTTCCTCATTTGTAAAATGGGGATACAATTTCTGTTCTCTCTTCCTCTTTGACTGTGAGCCAGTGTGAGACGGAGGCTGTGACCATTCTGATTTTCTCATATCGACCCCAGTTTTCGGCACATAGTAAGTACTTAATACCCTCATTGTTTAAAACTATCATTTAAACATTTTCACAGGGTAACTTCATAAAAAATACCCTGTGCCATGGATGACAGAGCACAAGAGTTAATGCCAGTGTCCTCAGAGCCTAGGCTTTCCCTTGTTTCTTTTCTAGGAAACCCTTGGACTAACCTATATCTGAGCACACATGGTCTCTCATGCAAGACTAGAAGGAGTATTGGGTCTAGAGCAAGTGAGGTCTCCATGCCCCTTGAAAAACCTGAACAGAAAATTATTGTCATTGTTGTCCTTCCAAAGCGACTCAGCAGGTAGTGCCAGAGAAACAACAATGAAAAGAATTCACTATACAGGTTTCCCCTGGAAATTATGGTTAGTATGATTTCATTCTGCTGCCTGGATCATTTTTCTATAATAATAATAATGGCATTTATTAAGCACTTACTATGTGCAAAGCACTGTTCTAAGCACTGGGGAGTTTACAAGGATCAGGTTGTCCCACGGGGGGCTCACAGTCTTAATCCCCATTTTACAGATGAGGGAACTGAGGCATAGAGAACTTAAGTGATTTGCCCAAAGTCACACAGCTGACAAGTGGCAGAGCTGGGATTTGAATGTTCAGTCCATATTTCCCCACTCCTCAAGAACCCCCAGTGGTTGCCCATCCACCTCCGCATCAAAAGGAAACTCCTTACCATTGGTTTTAAAGCATTCAATCACCTTGCCACCTCCTACCTTACTTTACTGCTTTCCTATTACAAACCAGGCGGCACCTTTCGCTCCTCTAATGGCAAGCTATTCACTGTGCCTCTATATCTTGTCTATCTCGCTGCTGACGCTCGTGCCCTGCCTCCAGCCTGGAATACCCTCTTTCTTCATATCTGACAGAGCATCACTCTCCCCACCTTCAAAGCTTTATTGGAGGCACATCTCCTCCAAGAGGCCTTCCCCAACTAGGACCTTATTTCCTCTTCTTCTACTCCCTTTTGCGTCACCCTTGCACTTGCATTTGCACCCTGTATTTACCTCTCCCTCAGCCCCACAGCAGTTATGTACAGATCCATAATTTATTTATAGTAATGTCTGTCTCCCCCTCTAGACTGAAAGCTCATGGTGGGCAGGGAATGTGTCTATCAACTATGTTATATTGTACTTTCCCAAGTGCTTAGTACAGTGCTCTGCACACAGTAAGTGCTCAATAAATACAATTGATATTGATTGATAGATGCAGCTCAGCTAGATATTCCATATTTTTTTGTGATGAGGCAAAGAGATCATTAACAATTTCTCCTCCACATCCCCCCCAAATGCTAATAAACATCTCCTCACATGAGGACAAAGTAGCTTTTTCCAAGTGTTCACTGAAATTCAATTTCACGGGTGTGATGGCAGCTCATTTACAATGTTATCTTATGAGGCTCGCTGTCAGAATTGTATTCCAAAAGTAGACAGGTTTCATTTTGAAGAATCTGGGTGAGGAGTAGAACTGACTTTCAAAATGCAGTGACAGATGAAGAGCATGGGTTGGCCACAAAACATAAAGCCTGTTTTTCTCCAAACCTTAAACCACCTTAAAAGTTCAAAATATGAGTTGAGCCATAAAATTGTTTGAAGCCCTCAGTCCAAAATTAATCTACCAAGCAATGTAATATAAGTAGCTTCTTAAATTCCAGAGACCCATGAAACTTCAACTCCAAATATTATCTGATTTGGAAATATCCCAGATCCCCTGTCACTTACCATTAGTGGTTCTCCGACCCCAACCCCCACTAACTATTCCATCTCATTAGCCAGCTTGGCATGCCACGTTATCAGACAACACTGTTTGTGCACATGTATATGGCATGAGAACAAGTGAGTACTGCAGTGCATATTTTCCTTCAAGTGAGGTTTTGCAAGAATGCAACCAACATGTTTGGGAGAGTTGGGTGCACTTAAGTAACACAGCTTCAGCCTGAAGCCTAGACATGCAAAGATACTCACGAACACAGATCTCATGAGAGCCGGGGGCTAGGAAAAAAAAGGAGTGTATAAGAAAGTACTGATCATTGGGCTCATGCTGTGTGACCTTGGGCAAGTCATTTAACTTCCTTGTTCCTCCATTACCTTACCTGAAAATGGGGATTAAAACCTCCTCCCTCTGACTCAGACTGTAAACCCTATGTGGGACAGGGAGAGTGTCTGACCAGATTATCTCGCATCTACCGCAGCCTGTCACACAATAATCAATCAATCATATTTATCGAGTGCTTACTGTGTGCAGAGCACTGTACTAAGCTCTGGGGAAGTACAAGTTGGCCACATATAGAGACAGTCCCTACCCAACAGTGGGCTCATGGTCTAGAAGGGGGAGACAGAGAACAAAATCAATCAATCGTATTTATTGAGCACTTACTGTGTGCAGAGCATACAAAACATATTAACAAAATAAAATAAATAGAATAGATATGTACAAGTAAAATAGAGTAATAAATACGTACAAACATATATACATATATACAGGTGCTGTGGGGAAGGGAAGGTCACTTAAGTACCATTAAAAAA
This sequence comes from Tachyglossus aculeatus, assembly GCF_015852505.1. NCBI lineage: Eukaryota > Metazoa > Chordata > Mammalia > Monotremata > Tachyglossidae > Tachyglossus > Tachyglossus aculeatus. Next base: position 7,312,007 of record NC_052098.1, on the reverse strand, counting down.
ATGACATTACTCAAATGGGAGAGGGTCTTGTGACATGCTGGTGAGATGGGAAAATAAAACAGTGCTGGGTTTTTCCAAGAGCTAGGATAAGAATTGGTTGGGACTGACTTTGGGGTAAAAAGGTGATAAGCAGAAGTTCAAAGCCACCTAAATCTACACATTACATGATGTTCAGAAGCAACAAGCTGAGACCCATTCTTCCCTGGCTTAGAACTTCCTCCACCCCCAGATTTGAATGACCACAGCTCTCCCCGTATTCAGCACCCTCCTGAAACCCTACCTCTTTCAACAAATCTTCCCTTGATTAATTTCCCAGCACCGTAATCCATATAATTCTCTCAGCCAATTCTAGCACTGAATAACTTATTATACCCCTCCTCGGCACTCTTGTATATATATTTATTAAATGTTGGAATATTTTAATGTCAGGCTCCATCCCGTTAGACAGCTCCTTGTTGAAAAGAAACACGTCACTTCTTTATTTTGTACTTCCCAAGTAGCTTGTACAATGCACTACACCAAGTAGTGCTCAATAAACACTCCTACTACTACTTTGAAATCAGCTAAATGATCACTGTCTGAAGGAGAACAGCCTAATTTAACAGTTGCCTAGTAGCATTCAGGTGAACCCAGTAAGACAAATTTATGTACCATGCCCTTCTTTCATTCAACCTTCCTGGCACCAAGGGAAGGCCAAGTCTACAGTTACCTTCAGAGAGAGTGATGTTTCCCGTTAGCTGTTCCTTTAAAGGAAACATCTTCAGTGCCTTCAACAGAGGCACCGTACAAACTTGGAGCCACAATATTATTTGCCCCAATCCAGTCCTGGGAATCCCCATATAATAGCTATGGAAACTGATTTGAGGAATAGCTTGTCCAGTTCAATCTACAGGCAATATGTGATTTCTCTCACATAGCTGTGGCTTCACTTTAGCCATATTCCCAGAAATGCCTTTCTCCAAAAGAGATAATAATAATAATGATAACACTGGTATTTGTTAAGTGCTTACTATGTGCCAGGCACTGTACTAAGCACTGGGATGGATACAAGCAAATAGGGTTGGACACCATCCCTGTCCCATACGGGGCTCCCCTTAGCCCCAAATTGAAGTCCAAAAGCAGATAGATGCCCCTACTAAATGCCTCACCAGGGCTGCCATTTTGAAATTTGAGAATGCTTCTGGCCTGCCCCAGCTGGATCAATAAGGCATAACTATCAGCATTTGGCTGGGTCTTCTCATGCCTAACAAGCATAGAGAAAACAGGACCTCGCATAATCGCAAGTTGTGGACTTTTGGGTTGGCATGACTCGCGTGTGTGATAGAAAGGAGGGATTCTAAGGGGCCTTGACACCCTGCTTTTCCTTCTAGCATGGTCCTGGCCCCTCACAGCTCTACCCAAACCAACAGATCAGAGGAACACCTCCGAGAAGCAGCGTGGCCTAATGGAAAGAGCACAAGTCTGGAAATCACAGGACCTGGGTTCTAATCCCAGGTCTGCCGCTTGTCTGCTGTGACACCTCGGGCAAGTCGCTTCACTTCTCTGTGCCTCAGTTTCCACATCTGTAAAATGGGGATTAAATATCTCTTCTCCCTCCTATTTGGACTGTGAGCTCTATGCGGGACAGGGACTACATCCAACCTGATTAAGCACATCTCCTCCAAGAGGCCTTCCCCGACTAGGTCCTCATCTCCTCTTCTCCCACTTCCTTGTGCATCACCCTTGAACTTGGATTTGCACCCTTTACTCACCCCTCCTTCAGCCCCATAGCGCTTATGAACATAGCTGTTCATCATCATCATCAATCGTATTTATTGAGCGCTTACTATGTGCAGAGCACTGTACTAAGCGCTTGGCAAGTACAAATTGGCAACATATAGAGACAGTCCCTACCCAACAGTGGGCTCACAGTCTAAAAGGGGGAGACAGAGAACAAAACCAAACATACTAACAAAATAAAATAAATAGAATAGATATGTACAAATAAAATAAATAAATAGAGTAATAAATATGTACAAACATATATACATATATACAGGTGCTGTGGGGAAGGGAAGGAGGTAAGATGGGGGGATGGAGAGGGGGACGAGGGGGAGAGGAAGGAAGGGGCTCAGTCTGGGAAGGCCTCCTGGAGGAGGTGAGCTCTCAGCAAGGCCTTGAAGGGAGGAAGAGACCTAGCTTGGCGGATGGGCAGAGGGAGGGCATTCCAGGCCCGGGGGATGACGTGGGCCGGGGGTCGATGGCGGGACAGGCGAGAGCGAGGTACGGTGAGGAGATTAGCGGCAGAGGAGCGGAGGGTGCGGGCTGGGCTGTAGAAGGAGAGAAGGGAGGTGAGGTAGGAGGGGGCGAGATGATGGAGAGCCTTGAAGCCCAGGGTGAGGAGTTTCTGCCTGATGCGCAGATTGATTGGTAGCCACTGGAGATTTTTGAGGAGGGGAGTAATATGCCCAGAGCGTTTCTGGACAAAGATAATCCGGGCAGCAGCATGAAGTATGGATTGAAGTGGAGAGAGACGAGGATGGGAGATCAGAGAGAAGGCTGATGCAGTAGTCCAGACGGGATAGGATAAGAGCTTGAATGAGCAGGGTAGCAGTTGGGATGGAGAGGAAAGGGCGGATCTTGGCAATGTTGTGGAGCTGAGACCGGCAGGTTTTGGTGACGGCTTGGTTGTGAGGGGTGAATGAGAGAGCAGAGTCGAGGATGACACCAAGGTTGCGGGCTTGTGAGACGGGAAGGATGGTAGTGCCGTCAACAGAGATGGGAAAGTCAGGGAGAGGGCAAGGTTTGGGAGGGAAGACAAGGAGTTCAGTCTTCGACATGTTGAGCTTTAGGTGGCGGGCAGACATCCAAATGGAGATGTCCTGAAGGCAGGAGGAGATGCGAGCCTGGAGAGAGGGGGAGAGAGCAGGGGCAGAGATGTAGATCTGTGTGTCATCAGCATAGAGATGATAGTTGAAGCTGTGGGAGCGAATGAGGTCACCAAGGGAGTGCGTGTAGATCGAGTGCTGTTATTTATTTATATAATGCCTGTCTCCCTCTAGACTGAAAGGTCATTATGGACAGGGAACATTATGGACAGGGAGCAGAGTGGCCCAGTGGAAAGAGCCTGGGCTTTGGAGTCAGAGGTCATGGGTTCAAATCCCGGCTCTGCCACTTGTCAGCTGTGTGACTTTGGGCAAGTCACTTAACTTCTCTAGGCCTCAGTTACCTCATGTGTAAAATGGGGATGAAGACTGTGCGCCCCAGGTGGGACAAACTGATCACCTTGTAACCTCCCCAGTGCTTAGAACAGTGCTTTGCACATAGTAAGTGCTTAATAAATGCCATTTAAAAAATAAATTAAAAAACTATGTTATATTGTATTCATTCGTATTTATTGAATGCTGACTGCGTGCAGAGGACTGTACTTAGTGCTCGGCAGAGTACAACAGTAAACACATTCTGAACTCACCCAAGCGCTTAGTACAGTGCTCTGCACACAGTAAGCACTCAATAAATACTATTGATTACCTTGTATCTACTTCAGTGCTTAGTACAGTGCTCAGCACATAGTAAGCACTTAAGTTCAAAAAAAAAAAAAAAAAGAGGAATGCCAGCAACCAAGCTTTGTCATGGACGACCCCTTTACCATTGTCCATTGACACTCACAAGATGTCTTCAGCCACATGACTCCAAGCATGATTTTGAGACCACCTCAGTCAGCATTGGGTGGGAGGAAAGGAAAACTGAAAATCTAGTGTAACTGTGTTCTCTGATTCTGTTGCAGTGAACTGGCTGAGTCCACATAATATCACCATATCCTTATTCCTGTTCTCATGGCTAATGTTTCAGTCTGGCTTCTCCAAGTGATACTCAATGCATTTTTCAAGCAGCACTAATTCTTGTGACACCATCAAGGATTTCTGAGTTCTGAGGTCTTTAATTGGTCTAACTTACTGTTCAACTGAAAAAGTACTACTACCTCGGTTTTGCCAATTTGCTCAGGAAACAGTTGTAGCAATTACAAGTGAAGGATTTGAAGCATTAAAGCTTTCGGTCTGTAAAAGTATGCAAGGAAGAGAGCATTAGTTTACACCCTGGACCATTAAAGTTTGAGTTAACAATGGCAAATAAATAACAGAAATCGGGAAATTTTGTAAAAGTTCTGGCAACAGAATATCCCAGTTCAAGAAAAGAGCATCATTATTTGACTTAGAAAATTCCAGATTCTAAACAAACTTCTTTTTATGTAAGTGCCGCAAGTTCCTGTAAGTTTATTTTGGAAGGATGGGGGATTCTTTGCAATGTGAAAGATTTCCATTCCATTGCATTTTATCATCTTGAATAATAATAATAGTGGTATTTGTTAAGCATTTACTACGTGCCACGCACTGTACCAAGCACTGGAGTAAATTCAAGATAACCAGGTCCCATAAGGGGCTCACAGTCTAAGTTGGAGGGAGAACAGGTATTGGATTCCTATTTTGCAGATGAGGGAACTAAGGCACAGAGAAGTGACTTGCCCAAGCTCACACAGCAGGCAAGAGGCAGTACCAGGATTAGAACCCAGGTCCTCTGACTCCCAGGCCCTTGCTCTCTCTACTAGATCATGCTGCTGAAGGCAGAGACCCTCTGCGTGTCCCTGTTTTCTTTCTTGCTCCATCTACTCCAAGTGGCAAATGTGTAATAATTTCTTAAATGTGCTTTTGTTTTGTCAACTGACCCTGTAACTTGGGCTTTAACTAAGAAAAGCTTTATGCTTTCCATTTGTAAATCATAAATAATCTTTGGATGAAACATCAGTGGGATAGGAGTCAGCTCTTGTACAAGGAAGCCAGGGTCTGGAAATGCTTTGGTTTCAGCAGCAAATTCAACACACACACACACACACACACACACACACACACACTCTCTCTCTCTCTCTCTAAGCCAGTTTCTAAGTAAATTCCTGAGCATTCATAGTGAAAATCAAAAGGAAGGATTTTTCTAAGACCTTCAGTGTAACAATCAAAGGAGAGAGCCTTAAAGCATTTGATATTATTATTTGCCAATCAATAGCATTTATTTGGGATCAAAAGTGTGTAGAGCACAGTGCTGAATACTTGAGAGAGTTCAACACAAGTAGTCAGTCAATCATATTTATTGAGCACTTCCTTTGTGCAGAACACTGTACTAAGTGTTTGGGCAGGTACAATATAACAATATAAAAGACATTCCCTGCCCACAGTGAGCCTACAGTCTAGCAGATAAAGGTAGAAGACACAATCCTCAATCTGAAGGTGTTTAAAATCTAATGCAGGGAGACAGACACAGAATAAGTAACAAAACACAATTAGAAAACCTGGGTTCTAATCCCAGCTGCTTCACTTTTTTTGTTAAATAATAGCATCTGTTAAGCATCTACTATATGCCAGGCACTGTATTAAGTGCTGGGGGAGGTAAAAGCTAATCAGGTTGGTCACAGTCCCTGTCCCACATGAAACTCACAGTCTTAATCCCCATTTTGCAGATGAGATAACCGAGGCACTGAGAAGTTAAGTGACTTGCCCAAGGTCACATAGCAATCAAGTGGTGGAGCTGGAATTAGAATTCAGGTCCTCTAACTCTTTAGGCCCATGCTCTTTCCACTAGGCAATGTTGCTTCCCACTATGTGACCTCGTCTGCTGTGTGACCTCAGGCAAGTCACTTAACTTCTTTGAGCTTCAGTTTCCCCATCTGTAAAATAGGGATTAAATATCTGTTGTCCCTCCACCTTAGACTATGAATCTCAAGTGGGGCACGGATTGTGTCTGCTCTGATTATTTTGTATCTACCCCAGTGTTTATTTCAGTGCTTGGAACATAATAAGCACTTAAATACCACAACTATTATCATGATTTGTGGCCATCCCTCAGTAAGGGATTTGCACTATGCTACAGTAAAGTCTGTGAAAGTGCCCATTGCAAATCAGTCTCCTTCCACAGACCTATGAGAAAATGTTCAGTTGTACAACAGTATCTGACCTTTTCTGGGATACTCTTTGGCCATTTCAGCAAATTTCTCCCACTCTCCTTCTTCTGCCCCACTATGCATTTGCCAGAATATCCCAATGTACTGCCTCAGTATTTGCCACTTAGCCTCAAAAAATATATCTCCTCTCCAGCAGCAGAATCAGTGTCCCCCAAGCCTGTCGGGGTTCCTGTTCCCCAGGACAGGTAAACTGTGATGTTTACTATTTTGGAGGGAGAACAGAAGAGACCTGAACACTCAAATTCTAGGAATGTGCCTCAGATCTTAGTCAACATCCTCCATATCCCACCACCCAAATTCCAGATGGTTTGGACCCAAACCAGATGATTCATGGGGGGAATGGGTTTATTCACACTCCTTTGAGGAGGTTGGATCCTTGATTAGATAATAGAGGAGTCTGCTATTATGGAGAATATGGGCTCGTGAAGCTTCAGGGACTTTGGGCAGCCATCTTTGCTTTCCCATTGCCATTTCTGCCCTTTCTGGTGTCCAAATTAACCAGAAACTTTGAAGTTCAACTCACTGGTATACAAGTGATTTTTAGAGGCAGATTTTCAAAACCTATTTTCTGCTTTGACAAGGAAGTGCAAACACTGCTGGTTGTATATTTTCCAATTCATTCAATCATTTATTGAGTGCTTACTGTGTGCAGAGCACTGTACTAAGTGCTTACCAATCATCAATTGGGAGCAAAGCCCAATTAAAAGCTAGGCTCTTGTCAATGTATTTTCCTTAAAAGGTAGATGTCATTACATCTGTCTTTCACTGACTAAATTGCCACAGTAATGCCCAGAAAAATGACTGAGAATTTGCTGAAAATCTGACCCTCTGCATTGTAAATCTACTCCTATTAGTTAAGAGTCTAGCTGGAATTTGTTTGACTTTGACTTCTAAATTTTATTTATGCAAAGGTTTATAGAAAGAGAGTCAATTTTGATTAGGAAAATCAGGTTTCATACTCAGTAACATCAAGGAACAACAATTCATTGGTCTACCCTGGAAGTCAGGTACCATTTACATTTAGTTCCCCAGTGCCACTGTGCGTTCGGCCCTTACCAAGGTTGCATATGTGTTGGGTTTTTTTTTTTCTGTAGTTTGAGAAGGGAGGAGAAACGAGTGGAAGCTGGATGTTACCTTTATCCCCTCCTCTCTGGTAACAATCTCAAGTCAACACACACTGTGTAAACTTTCGGCTGCCTAAAACAACATTAGTAACTGGAGTTGCCTGGTATGACACTCTCTCTTGCATTTCCTGCATTTGATTTTAATTAAATATGATAACTCTGGGATGTGTCATTTTGAGTACTATGAACTCAACTTTAGAAATACCATTTGAGAGAAAGAAAACACAAGAGCAGAATAAATGAGATTTTTCAACTCTCAATTTGGAAGAACTCCCACAGGTTATTTATTTATTTTTAATTTCCAAGAGTGATCTTGGAGCAGATTTTTGCTCTGAATTAGAAATCAAGGCCTCAGATAGAGGTTGGGAGTTCCAAAGTTTTTTCTTGGGTTCTTGGTGACAATCACGACTTTCGATTGTTCTTTCCCGATTCCTGATTATTCACCTACTTCTTCTCCACCCACTTCCTCTGCCTCAGCAAACAAAAACTGCTCATAATTGGCTTCAAGATTCTCCATCAGTTCTCTTCACCATACTTGCTAGCACTCTTCACGGGCTACTCCCCTACTCACATTTTTCACCAAGCCCATCTCCTGGCTGTACCCCACTCTTGTCTTGCCCACCTCTTCCCTTGCTTCCCTGGTCCCCAGGTACTGGAACTTCCTTCTCCCCCAAGTCTGTCAGATCTCAACCCTCCCCTTCATAGCCCTTCAAAAATTCAACGTCCTCCAAAAAAGCCCTCCCCAACTAATTATCGGTACCTTGAAGCTCAATCAATCTTTCAGGTGCCTGTTGCATACCCTCACCATTTATATATATATATATATATATATATATATTTATATTCACTGCTTAGAAATTATTTCCATCTCTCTCCTCCATTAGCCTGTCAGCCGGAGACATAGCTTGTGTTTTGATTGTACTTCCTAAGTGCTTAGTACAGCGCATCCCATTCAGTAGGTAATAATAATGGTATTTATATTAAGCGCTTACTATGTGCAAAGCACTGTTCTAAGCACTGGGGAGGATACAAGGTGATCAGGTTGTCCCACGTGGGGCTCACAGTCTTAATCCCCATTTTCCAGATGAGGGAACTGAAGCCCAGAGAAGTTAAGTGACTTGCCCAAAGTCACACAGCTGACAATTGGCGGAGCCGGGATTTGAACCCATGACCTCTGACTCCAAAGCCCGGGCTCTTTTCCACTGAGCCATGCTGCTTCTCTAGGTGTTTGATAAGTACCATTACTACTACTTGACTGTCTTTGAGCAATGGCGCGGCCAAATTTCAGAGGTCTTGCTCACATTGTGCTCAGCTTAGTAGGATACAGACTCCAGCAAAGGAAGTATGAATAATAGCCAGAAAACGATTTTAGAATTAACTTACTCCATGTTTCTTTCTCTCTCTCTCTCCTCCCCACCCTCTCTCTCTCTCTCTCTCTCTCTCTCTCTCTCTCTCTCGTGCGCGCGCACACACACACACACACACACACACACACACACACACACACACACACACACACACACACACACACACCCCCTCAGCTCACATTTTTGGTTCAAAGAGGATGCTACTGATGGCAGTTGCTACTTGTGAGGGAATCTATGTTTGTGAAATCCAGTGTGTGACAACAGCTTTTTCCACTGACAAGCAGACTGTCCTTTGTTGTGCAGCTAGAAGACACTGTTTGAAGCACCTAGCATGGTATTCAATTTTAGTTCCTTGGGTCAGCCATTCCAAGTCCTTGACTTGAAAAGAGCCACTCTATTCCAAATTGCTGCACCCCACCCCGGCATTCATATTTATCAAGCCCCCAGAGGACAGACTGCCATGAAGTCTGTATAATTGTTCTTCATTGTCCCAGATTTCCTCAAAGACCCCAACAATTAGTGCAGTGGATGTACATTTCCCACTCAACAATGGTGTGCCAACCAAATGGGGGCACACAGAGATATTCTTCAGTATAGTAAGAGTTCTGGAAAGAGGTTATAGAAAATAAGAATCCTAATCCTCAAAGAACTTACATTAAGATCAACATTATAAACAATCCATGCCACACCCAAACTATGCATATATAGTATAGCATATCCAATCTGACACCATTAACAAATATTGGTGGGCTAGGTCTCTTATGCAAATCCCTAGTTTCTCTTTCCCACTTACTTACTAATCCATTCCTTCAGTAGGATTTATTGAGCACCTCTCTGTGCAGAGAACAGTCAGAAACATACAACAGAAATTAAAGACAGTCCCTCCCCTAAAAGAATTTACAATCTAATGGGGTTGACAAGTACACAGTACTGAACAATAAAATAGGGAAGCATCTTGGCCTAGTGGAAAGAGATTGGGCCTGGGAGTTAGAGGACCTGGATTCTAATCCTGAATCGCTACTAGTCCGCTGTGTGACCTTGGACAAGTCACTTAACTTCTCTGTGCTTCCATTACTTCATCTGTTAAATAAGGATTAAATCCTACTTCCTTCTAGAGTGTGAGCTCCATGTGGGACAGGGACTGTGTTCAACCTGATTATTTTGTCTCTACCCCAGCACTGCCCCTCTCAATGTCACACCTGGAACTCTCCAGGTACTTGTGGAGTTCCAGTACCCTACCAGTCTTGGCTATGGGAGGGAGAGTCAAGCAGAGGCATATTCATTCCATTCTTAGCCTGGGCAGTGGCTAGTGAGTGAAAGGCAATCTGCTACAAGTCAAAACTCACCTGCACTGGGCAGCAGCGGCATGGGAGAGAGTCCAGAGCAAAGACTCAAGTTTACTGCATGGAAAGATGCAATAGTAAACCACTTCCATATTTTTACCAAGAAACCTCTATGGATACACTACCAGAACGATTACAGGTAGAGGTGGGGCATTCTGGGAGAGATGTGTCCATGGCATCGTTATGTGTCGGAGACAACTCGACAGCATACGACAAGACCCCAGCGCTTAGAATAGTGTTCGACAGCACTTAAGTACCATAAAAAATATAAAACACTGAATAATAAATTAGCTAACAGAGTCCAGCTTAAAATGATAAAATTGAAAGTAAGCTGCTAAATATGAGAGATACACAAGAGTTCTAAAGTAGGATAAACTGAAGAGGGGAGAGTCTAGCGGCATGGAAAGGACAAGGAGGCTGATGCAATGATCCAGCTGGGAGATGACAAGGGTGGAGAGGAAGGAGTAGATCCAGGAAATACTGTGAAAGAAAAAGCCAACCAGGTTTAGACACTGACTAAATGTGAAAGGGAAATGACAAAGAAGAGTCAGTGATGACACCAGGGTTCTGAGCTTCTGGGACAGGGAAGATGGTCCCATTTTAGAGAAGCAGGGTGGCCTGGTGGACAGATCATGGGCCTGGGAGTCAGAAGGACCTGGATTTTAATCTCAGCTCTGCCACTTGTATGCTCTGTGACCTTGGGCTAGTCACTTCACTTCTCTGTGCCTCAGTTCCCTCATCTGTAAAATAAGGGGCCTCATGTACTTTGGACATGAACTGTGTCCAACCTCATTATCTTGTATCTACCTCAGCATTACAGTGCCTGCTACATAGTTAGTGTTTAACAAATACCATTTAAAAAAAAAGTTGGTGGTGTTGTCAACCATGATGGGAAAGTTGAAAGGAGGTGGTAGTTTAGGAGGGGAAAATGAGGAGTCCAGGTATTTCCCATATTGACTTTAGGGAGCCAGGGGGTTCAACGCAGAGCTGATGATGTAAGGAAATAAAAGCTTGAGTATACTTTAGGTGTGGTTTAATAGGTAGGGGAGAAGAGAGGGTCTGCCTGCTTATCCCTACTTTCTTATTCATTCAGTGGTATTTATTGAATGCTTACTGTGTGCAGAGCACTGTATTAAGAGCTTCCTTATAGGAGAAAGGAGTTACTGCCATGGCCACTGCCATCTAGAAATCAATCAATCAATCAATCAATCGTATTTATTGAGCGCTTACTATGTGCAGAGCACTGTACTAAGCACTTGGGAAGTACAAATTGGCATCACATAGAGACAGTCCCTACCCAACAGTGGGCTCGCAGTCTAAAAGGGGGAGACAGAGAACAGAACCAAACATACCAACAAAATAAAATAAGTAGGATAGAAATGTACAAGTAAAATAAATAAATGAATAAATAAATAGAGTAATAAATATGTACAACCATATATATATATATACAGGTGCTGTGGGGAAGGGAAGGAGGTAAGACGGGGGGATGGAGAGGGGGACGAGGGGGAGAGGAAAGAAGGGGCTCAGTCTGGGAAGGCCTCCTGGAGGAGGTGAGCTCTCAGCAGGGCCTTGAAGGGAGGAAGAGAGCTAGCTTGGCGGATGGGCAGAGGGAGGGCATTCCAGGCCCGGGGGATGACGTGGGCCGGGGGTCGATGGCGGGACAGGCGAGAGCGAGGTACAGTGAGGAGATTAGTGGTGGAGGAGCGGAGGGTGCGGGCTGGGCAGTAGAAGGAGAGAAGGGAGGTGAGGTAGGAGGGGGCGAGGTGATGGAGAGCCTTGAAGCCCAGGGTGAGGAGTTTCTGCCTGATGCGCAGATTGATCGGTAGCCATTGGAGGTTTTTGAGGAGGGGAGTAATATGTCCAGAGCGTTTCTGGACAAAGATAATCCGGGCAGCAGCATGAAGTATGGATTGAAGTGGAGAGAGACACGAGGATGGGAGATCAGAGAGAAGGCTAGTGCAGTAGTCCAGACGGGATAGGATGAGAGCTTGAATGAGCAGGGTAGCGGTTTGGATGGAGAGGAAAGGGCGGATCTTGGCAATGTTGCGGAGCTGAGACCGGCAGGTTTTGGTGACGGCTTGGATGTGAGGGGTGAATGAGAGAGCGGAGTCGAGGACTCCGAGTAGAAAGACATCCTTGAGGGACTATGGATCAGGGGCAAGCTTAAAACGTCAACAGGGTGCATTTAGCCCATGGGATTCTGGTCATTTTTAGACATCCTGGTGGAATCCCATAAGCCTAATGAGCACATTATGTGGTTCCAGGCATTTATTTTTCTGTTATTGTGCCAAAAGTTCTTGTGGGCAGATTTAGGGCTAAGGAACCAGGCAGGAAAAGGTTGTGTAGTCCATGTTCTAATGTGTGTGAGGCCTAAACAGAACAGGATTTCACAGCCAATGCTTTGTTTAATCTTGTGTGTTCAGGAAAAAAAGGGGCTGGGGAAATTTGCCCTGGACTGAGATGGAAAAAGAGGGAATAAAAATCAATAAGTGTCCTAAATGTTGAGGTCAGAGTTAAACAGCTACTCCCAAGTGTTGTTTATGACTGTGTCATTTAGCACTGTTCAGTAAATTGTGGCACCACCCTGACCAACACATTTCCCAATACCTCGAATCATATGGCTCTAATGGCAACTTCTAATACTTAAGTATTTGATTGTACCCAACCTCAACTCTGGTGAACATATGTACACGTGATCAAATATTCAATGTATTCCGATTCTACTTCTTGTGAATATTTATTTGTCCACACCCTCTCCCTACCCATTTCCCCACACCCACCTTCGTTACAGTGTTAGCTCCTTGTGGGCCCAGAACGTGTGCTATTGTTGTACTTTCCTAAGTACTTAGTACAGTGCATTCAGTAGGTGTTCAACCTGAAAAACCATGACCCCCACCATTACGACTACTCTTACCACCTTGTCAATCGCCGGTCTTCTAGTGACCTGAGAGAGTCAATACTCTCCCTCTGGGAAAATTGGCTTCAGGTCCTCATGATGGGGGATATTTACATGGGAGGGAACCAAGGGTGAGATGGAGAAGGGAGGATAGAAGAAAAAGGTGGAGACACAACCCTGAAATGCAAACAGGGTTCTCGATATAATTATTCACCATGTGACCTTGAAGAAAAGTTTAGCTAATCTCAGGCATTGGCTCACACCTCTGGAAGCAATACTAACCTCTGAATGATGGTATGAGGGACACTTAAAGGATGTTTAGAAATGAGACAACTGGACCCTTTGATGATGGGGGCTGTGGCACAGTGCCCAGAAACCTAAACCAGATGACAAATCTGAGAAGTGGCATGGCCTAGTGGAAAGAGCACGGGCTTGGGAGCCAGAGGACCTAAGTCCTATCTCTGGCTCCATCACTTGCTTGCTGTGTGACCTTGGGCAAGTCATTTCACTTCTCTGAGCCTCGGTTACCTCATCTGTAAAATAGGGACTGTAAGCCTTATGTGGGACATGGACTGGGTCTAATCAGATTAGCTTGAATCTACCCCAGCGCTTAGTACTGTGCCTGGAAAATGCTAAATACTTAACAAATATCACTTATAAAAAAATCCAAGACTGAGAAACAGTGCTGAAAGTGGTCTTTGAAAATTTGGGAGAAAGAAAAACTAATCCTGGAATTCAATCAACAAAAATAAAATCCGCCCCCATCCCCATATCAACAATGCAAAGTTACCTGGGCCTGTATAGCGGAGATACAGAGGACGTGGGTTCTAATTTTGGCTCCACCATTTGTCTGCTGTGTGATCTTGGGCAAGTCACTTAACTTCTATGTGCCTCTGTTACCTCATCAGTTAAATGGGGATTAAATCCCCCTCCCTCCAATTTACACAATGAGTCCTGTGTGGGACACATGCTGGGTCCAAACTTGATTAACTTGTATCTACCCCAGTGCTTAAAACAGCGCTTGACACAGAGTAAGCGCTTCACAAATACCATAATTATCATTAATTATTACATTTCAGTTGCCTTTTAGATCCAAGTGCACCTAGACATGACAGTCAGGAAAGACATCCTCCTCTATGGAGGGAATAAAAAGAGAAAGGCCTTCTAAAGGGTGGCAAACCAAACTAAATTAGAATTTTCTAACAAAATGTTTTGTGTTTAACACTATTTGGGTACTGTGGCATAACCAAATCAACTACACTTAACACTCTTCCTTTAAATTTTAGATCACCACTAAGTGCCTGGGTGGCACTTAATAAAATACTAATACATGACTATATCATAATTGCCTTCAGTTTCTATGGTTGCATATTTACCCTTTCCTCCTAGAACAAAATTTAGTTGGATTCATGGCGCCAGTGAATCTATGGGGTGATAGTGTGTATCAATAATCACATGCAGCAAAAAAAGTTAATCAAGAACACACAATCGACACTGATCTCATGTACTAAGCATGTAAAGCAGCTGTCCTTGTGCCCTGACCCAAATAAAATTCAGTTTGCTGGATCATTAGGGACTTCACAGTAATGATATATTGTAAGAACCAGATCCCTCCATGTTTACTTTGCTCACAAGATATATACTAAAGCCAGGAAGTAAATAATAAAATATTAGCATAAATAAACAGAATTACAGCCTAGCCTAGAAAAAGCACAGGCACATTAACAAGCCCTTTGCTTACACTATACTTCGTGAGATGCCACCTGTCCATTAGAAACCAGAAAATGTCTGCACAGTTCTCTCTTACACCACACTTTTAACAAAAATCAATCAGTGGTATTTATTGAGCACTTACTGTGTGCAGAGCACTGTATTAAGTATGCGGGAGAGTACAATATGAAACAACTTCCTAGATTGCCTTCCTGAACAGCATTTCTTTACGAGATTTACCATAAAGATTTATGTCACAGGAGAAATTTCCAGTATAGGAAAAAGAAATATCGAGCCTGATACTGGACACATTCAGATCCAAACACCAAGCTATTTCCTAATAATCTAAAATAACTAATGCTCCTCTCACAGTGCCTGACTACTATCAGGAAGTATCCATAGACACTAGGATAGCCAGGCTCATTGTTCCTCCTCATTGAAGATGACGCTGAAAATTGTGAGATGGCATTAGTGAGTGTGAGTAGCACTGAGAGATAATTTTTTGCACACTTTGCCCATGAAAATCCAATCATCCACCTATACTGGCCTCTTGCCATTCACAGTGAACATGCAACAGACATCTATCAATCAATTGTGTTTACTGATTGCTTACTGTGTGCAGAGCACTAAAGCACAAAGCACTTGAAAGAGTACAATATAACAGAGTTGGTAGACAAGTTCCCTGCCCACAACAGGCTTACAGTCTAGAGGGGGAAAGAGACATTAATAAAAATAAATATACTTTGGATATGTACATAAGTGTTGTAGAGCTGAGTGGAGGTGAAGAGACAGTGCAAATCCAAGGGCAAGGGTGACAGAATGGAGTGGGAGAAGAGGAAATTATAATAATAATGGTAATGGTACTTGTTAAGCACTTAACTATGTGCCATCGATCTTTGTCTAATCATGTTAGTTTTAAGGCAAAATACCCTGGTAGAGTGGATATTTTGTCCCCACTTTCTCTAAAGCTGTTTCATCAGGTTTCCACTTCCCCCCGCCGCCCAACCCCCATTTAATGGTATGACTTGGCTATTGGAAGGCCACAAAACTATCATAAAAACCACCCAAGAAGTAACCATGATAGACCACCCCCAAAGCCTCCTTCAACTTTAGAGAATCTATAGTTCTTTTGCAAACTGCTGCATAAATTAGGTGTAGGTCAAGATTCCAGAGCTCATTTGCCATGCGAGCTTACACAAAGCGCCAGACTGTAAACTCCTTGAGGAAAGGATTCGTGTCTGCCAAATATAAGGACATGGTTCTAAGCAGTTCCACCACTTGTCTGCTATGTGACCTTGGGCAAGTCACTTAACTTCTCGGGGCCTCAGTTCCCTCATCTATAAAATGGGGATTAAGACAGAGCCCTATGTGGTAAAGGGACTGTGTCCAATGCAATTACCAGTGCTTAGCACCATGCCTGGCACATGGTATGCACCTAACAAATACCACAATTATTATTATTATTATTGTAGTCTCCCAAATTAGCTAATCAATGGTATTTACTGACCATTTAATGTGAGCAGAGCACTGGACTACGTTCTTGGGAGAGTAAAATAAACTAAAGCTTTTGGTTTTGAGGGGAATTTTTTAACGGTATTTGTTAAGCACTTACTATGTGCCAGGCACCATGCTCAGTACAGTGCTCTGCACACAGTAAGTGCTCAATAAATACCATTCATTAATTGATAAAAAGGAATGCTGCACATTGCAAAGGGCATGTATGGTCTCCATCCATGTTAGTCAGCTACCGGCAAATCCCAAATGAGAACCCAGATCATCTGATTACCTAGAGCAGTGCTCTTCCTACTGGACCCCAAAGCAGGGCTGGGGCTCAAATGTTTTCTGATGCACTAAAGCACTGAAATTCATGCAAAGAGCCCAAGGGATCGAACACAAGGGAACAGATCTCCTCTATGACCAGCTAAAAAATACTTTTTCTGTTGCAAAAACAAGCATTAAAGTTAGGGTTGTAGTCAACCTCCTTTACAGGGATAAAAATATCCACTTCTCTTTCCCTTCACAAATTACCTATGTTGAGGTTTTCCAGTTTCACTTCAAGTGTGGCACTGGAAGTCAGGAGGACTCAGTTCTGCCACTTGTCTACTGTGTAAACCTTGGGCAAGTCACAACCTCCCCACAGCCCATCTTAAAGCCTTATGAAAATCATATGTACCCCAAGAGGCTTTTCCAGTCAAAGCCCTCATTTCCTCTACTCCCCTTTCCCTCCATGTCACCTTTGAGCTTGGGTCGGTACCCTTTAAGTACTTGATAATAATAATAATAATAACAATAATGATGGCATTTATTAAGCACTTACTCTGTGCAAAGCACTGTTCTAAGCTCTGGGGAGGTTACAAGGTGATTAGGTTGTCCCATGGGGGCTCACAGGCTTAATCCCCATTTTACAGATGAGGTAACTGAGGCACAGAAAAGTTAAGGGACTTGCCCAAAGTCACACAGCTGACAATTGGCGGAGCTGGGATTTGAACCCATGACCTCTGACTCTAAAGCCATTGAGTCAGACTCTGACTCTTTCCATTGAATAGTCACCCCACTCTCACTTCTGTACAAATCTGTAATTTATGTTATGTCAGGATGAGAACCCAGGTCATCTGACTCTCAGGCCCATACTCTTTCTCCTAGGCCAAGCTGCTTCCATATCTGTTCTTACTGGAAGGTGGGAAAGAGGGAGGGGAAAAGAAAAGAAAAAAGCTGAAATATGAATAAAGCAAACCCACGTTCACTTTATCCAACCCACATTCATATAAAGACACTTTTCCACATAAATATTTTTAAAACTCAGAAAATCTTATTTGCTGAGTTTTTCAATGTGACTGACAATCAGTAAGGAAGGAAATTCTAAATTCTAAATTCAAAGGCTTTTGTGAAAGAAAATGATTTGTCATAAAGGCCAGCTGAAATAGTGCCCTTGCAGTTCTGAGAAGTAGCATGCCTGCATGGTTCGTGGAAATTAGAGCAGTGGCTAGGACTGCAGGATGCACAACCCTGTCTGGGTGAAAGAGTTCTAAGGAAGAGAAGCCACAGCCCTATGCCCCTTCCCCTTCCCTGGGGTGTTTCTTCCATACGCATCTCCCACCGGTTCCCTCGTACCTTACCCCCACCCCACTGGTCAATCAAAATGTTTTTAATCAAAATGAATTTTAAGTTCAGGTGGAAACCACAAAATTCTAAATGCCAAGGCCACAGCCTCCAGAGATTTAGACGCTATGACTGTACTCTGAGAAGGATCATCTGTCACCACAGATAACACCCATCTACATACTCCTGTATGCGACCATCTTTGTCAGCATAGTAGGGTCAATCAGATGCCATTGCCGGCTTGGAAGGTACACTTTCTATATGATGCTGGGACTTTTTTCACCTTATTTTTCTTTGTGGAAGAACTGAAAGGAAGAATGGGAATCCCACTTGATCGTATGCCCGCTGAGAGCAAGGATTGTGTCTCCCAACTCTATTGTATTGTACTTTGACAAATGCTTAGTATAGTGCTCAACCAATGCCACTGATGAGTGACTGAACAAGTCCCTATTTCCTTATGCGACATTCTACTGGACCTCAGTATTCCTAAGAAACATTGCTTTCTGATATTCATGAAAACTTAGTTCTAGGCTTGCCTTCCCCGTCATTCAGACCATGACACTGAGACCCTGCTTGGAAATAATAATAATGATGGTATTTGTTAAGCACTTACTATGTGCCAGGCACTGTACTAAGCGCTGGGGTGGATACAAGCAAATTGAGTTGGACACAGTCCCTGTCCATTTGAGGCTCACAATCTCAATCCCCATTTTACAGATGAGGTAACTGAGGCCCAGGGAAGTGAAATCATTCGCCCAAGGTCACACATTAGACAAGTGGTGGAGCTGGAATTAGAACCCATGACCTTCTGACTCCCAGGTCCATGCTCTGTCCACTACACCATGCTGCTTCCCTTGCAAACAGGACATTTCACATAATCAGTTAAGTGTACATCAACTGGAAACAATTCATTTTCTGAATTAAGGAATAGATAAGCCAAATGTGTCCAGAGCAAAGCAGCTGCATTTGAGGCTCTAAGTGATGTATGATTAACAGCATTTTAAAGCCTTTCCTCCAGAAAGCAAACAGAGTAGCTGTGCTAAAATGCTGAATGGGTTTTATGGCAGATCGCATGAGAAGGCAGCAGATAGGAGGGATGCAGCACCCTTCTAGACTGCAATCTTAATGTGGGCAGGGAATGTGTCTGTTTATTGTTCTATTGTACTCTCCCAAGTGCTTAGTGCAGTGCTCTGCACACAGTAAGCGCTAAATAAATACGATTGACTGACTGACCAAACACTGATGCCTTTGGAATATGAACCAACTTGGGGGATGCAGGTGTTGATGTTGTTTGGTTTGGGCCTGATAATCGGACTGCAGATCCCAAGATGAGTCTGACTCTTCTAGCACCTAGACTACTCTCCCAAGCACTTAGTACAGTGTTCAGCACACAGTAAGTGCTCAATGAATACCACTGATTGATTGATTGATAAGGGCAGACAGAGGCAGGTCTTTTCAGCCAGCAGTTCATCCTGGCAAGTTCCATGAGAGGCTAAAAGGTACAGATAGCACTATGTTAATGATATGGGTTGAGGCCTGGATTTTGGGTGAATAAGAATGATAATAATAATGGTAATAACAACAATAAGAATAGGAGTAATACTATTTGTTAAAGGCTTACTATTAATACTACAATCGTTTATTATTATTATTACTACTATTAGTGGCTTGCCTGGTCCACAACAGTGTACAGTATTAGAAACACCTAATGTTCTCCTTGCAAAATTGGAGGAAGAATCTTTTACTTACTTGAATCTTCCCAATTTTCTTACTGTTTCCCTGGAAGCTCCTCAAAAGAAAACGTCTGTAGAAACAGCCTACAAAATTTCCCAAGGGCTGAAATTCAACATTATACAATCCAAACCCAGAACCCAAATTCAAAGATGAGAGAACTTGGTGGTGGATCAAGAGAAAACACACACACACACACACACACACACACACACACACACACAGGTGGCAGTAGAGATAACTGGTGACAGGAAAAAATGAAAACAACACAGCCTTCACTTTGAAAGGCTGCTATACATTTTTATGTAACACTGAATTCTCCATCTTGGATTCTTCACTTCATGAAGTACTGCCAATGTCTTTCAAAATAGGCCACCTATTGAATGAAATCCTATATTATTAGTTAATCCTAGAGTATTCATTTTATTTTTGGAAACTGGCCAGGCAGAGAAGAGACCCCAGTGATGAGACAACACCTGTATATTATTAATTTCAGAAAGGAAAAAAAAAAGGCTCAAACTCACCCAATCCATAAATACATGCTTAATATCAATCAATCAATGGTATTTTTCAAGTGCTTACTCTGTGCAGAACAATGTACTAAGCACTTGGGAGACTACAATACAAAGAGGTGGTAGATACAATCCCTGCCTTCAAGGAGTTTGTAGTCTCATGGTGTATGAATTGACCTGGGCAAAAATTGAACCCGATCTCCTAATTGAGGTTCTGGACTCAACACTTATTTGGGGTTGGGGGGTGGAAAGTCCCCTCTCCCTCTATCATCCCGGTACCATGTTTACACCAGATTGGCTGCTGGCTTTTGATACCACTGTGACCACAAAGGCTGCCAAATCTCACTGCTCCATATCCCAGAGGCTTTTTGTGAAACAGCTTCAACCATCTCCCAAACCTAGTTGAGGTGCCGGGCAGAGGGAGAGCATGGGAATCCTGCCATTCTGACCCAAGGTCATCTCTTTCCAGTTGACTCTGTCCACTTCCAGGGGAAAGATGGCCGGAGCCAAGTATGCAGGCATTCGCTCTACCTCGGGATGATCCTGGAGGGACAGAGTGAAGCGGCACGGAAGAATTTGAAGTACGCATGCTAATACGTGGCAGATAGCCCCAATTGGGGGAAGGTTTTATGGATGGATTTCTGGCCATGAAATATAGAAGATTGTTCAGTGATGTTGCCAGTCCTCAAAAGTCTTATCATGCTTTTCAGATTTGGTCTGCCAGACATTTTGACCTGCCAGATGTTCTGACCAGGAACCATAACCCAGACAATATGGAAGATGATTACATAATTGCTGAAACTTCAAAGTGAGATAAGATTATTCATTTTTTTGTTGTTTATTGGTGCCTTATCTTTGGAAATTGGCCATGTAGAGAAAAGAGCCCATGATTTCACTTGGCAACCCATTTTGATTTTTAAACAACCCTCACGGTCAGAAAAACCTTTCTCAAATCTAACCTAAATACCTCACACTGCAATGAGAGTCCAGTTTCTTTTAGTAAGTCATCAATGGAGACTGAGTCACTGTCCTCTGTACAATAACTGCTTAATTAAATCATCCCACCCTCCTCTATTTCTGGATAAATCATTCCCAATCCCTTTCGCCTTTTCCCATAGGCCTACTTTCTAACCATTCAATCATCTCTCAGTTCTCTGTGCTCCTCTTTGGTTGTGGAGCTCAGAGTTGGTCAATGTACCATAGAAAAGGCCTGGTTCCCCGATTTAGACTTCTTTATCCCAGAATCCTGCTTGCTTGCTTAACAAGGCACCATTGCCCACCCAAAGTCAACAAATGGATTTTAGAATACTCTCCTTCTCCAGGTCTCATTAACTATGTGCTGAAGCATACCTTTCCCCTCCTTCAAAGTTCTTTGAAAAAGCCACCTCTCCCAAAAGTCTTTCCATGATTTCTCCAACCTTCACAGCCATAAGAAAAAAAATTGTGGTATTTGCTAAGCGCTTACTATGTACCAGGCACTGTACGAAGCACTAGCGAGGATACAAGCAAATTGAGTTGGATACAGTCACTGTCTCATGTGGGGCTCACAGTCTTAATCCCCATTTTACAGATGAGGCAACTGAGGCACCGGGAAGTTAAGTGACTTGCCCAAAGTCATACAGCAGACAAGTGGTGGAACTGGTAATAGAACCTAGGTCCATCCCATCTTCTCCCTAAATCCTGTCTTTTCCTGCAAGCAAACCTGCACCCCTAAGGGTCCTGGAATTGATCTGAGTGCCAGAGGAACAGGGTGGGATCTTCCAAAAACAGATGGAACATAACCTGGAGAGTAGCGTACCCCCACAGGCACCCACCAGAATGCCAGGATGGGCAGCATTCAAGCCAGGTTCAGACATGAGTACATAAGAACTCATGCAATATACTGGGTCAGATCAATTTAAAAAAAGTCATTCCTGGGTCAGACCAGGGATCCATTCAGCTCAGTGTTCTGCCTCCACCAGTGGCAAGAAGCTTGGATAAACTGGTATCCGGGTGCTCTGGGCCATACAACCTAATCATTAGAGAAGCAGCATGGCTCAGTGGAAAGAGCACGGGCTTTGGAATCAGAGGTCATGGGTTCGAATCCCAGCTCTGCCAATTGTCAGCTGAGTGACTTTGGGCAAGTCACTTAACTTCTCTGTGCCTCAGTTACCTCATCTTTAAAATGGGGATTAAGACTGTGAGCCCCATGTGGGACAACCTGATCACCTTGTAACCTCTCCAGCGCTTAGAACAGTGCTTTGCACATAGTAAGTGCTTAATAAATGCCATTATTATTATTATTGAATATGGACCAGTTACCATCCTTAACATTCCCCTCTACACCCCTAACTTTCCTTCCAGTATGTCATTACGGACCTCATGTCCATGAATGGATCCCCCCTGCTGACACTTTTGGCTGTACAACTTTCTGTGGTGATAAATTCAAGCAGCCTGGCCTAGTGGGAAGAGCACAAGCCTGTGAGTCAGAAGACCTAGGTTCTCATCCCAGCTCTGCTACCCGCATGCTGTGTGACCTTGGGTGAATCTCTTCACTTCCCTGTGATTCAGTTTCCTCATCTGTAAAATAGGGATTAAATCCTACTCCCTCCTACTTAGACTAAGAGCCCATGTGGGACAGGGATCGTGTCCAATATAATAATAATAATAATGTTGGTATTTGTTAAGCGCTTACTATGTGCTGAGCACCGTTCTAAGTGCTGGGGTGGATACAGGGTAATCAGGTTGTCCCATGTGGGGCTCTCAGTCTCAATCCCCATTTTACAGATGAGGTAACTGAGGCACCAAGAAGTTAAGTGACATGCCCACAGTCACACATCTTACAAGTGGTGGAGGTGGGATTAGAACCCATGACCTCTGACTCCTAAACCCAGGCTCTTTCCACCAAGCCACGGTGCTTCTCAATAATAATGTTGGTATTTGTTAAGTGCTTACTATGTGCCAAGCACTGATTCTCTTGTATCTATCCCAGTGCTTAGAACAGTGCTTAGCACATAAACACTTAATAAATGCTGTAATTATTTTTACTTGCTAGACTGTAAGCTTCATGTATTCTGACTGTTATACTGTACTCTCCCAATCGCTTAGTACAGTACTCTGCACACAGTAGGTGTTCAATAAGTATGATTGAATGGAGAAGTGTTTCCTTTTTACTGTTTCGTACCTACCACCTTCAAGTTTCCAGGGGTGCCCTTCATCCTGATGTAGTGAAATTTGATGAACAATTTTCTATTCACTCTCTTAAAACTCTTTGTAGTCTTGTATACTTTCAATTCTGTCCCCTCTCAGCCCTCATCTTTCCATACTGAAGATATAGCCACACAGGGCTCACAGTCCTAATCCTCATTTTCCAGATGAGGTAACAGAGGCACAGAGAAGGTAAGTGACTCACCCAAGGACACAGCTGACAAGTGGTGGAGCCGAGATTAGAACCCAGATCCTTCTGACTCCCAGGGCCATGCTCTAGCCACTAGGCCACACTGCTTCTCACTAGGCCACCTACTCTGCAGAGCCCTGGTATAAGCACTTGAGAAAACACAACAGAGAAAGAAGCCATGATTACTGCTCTCAAGGAGCTTATATAACATTAAAAAAATGGAGGAGTAGGAAGAACTTCTTAAGCAGTAGAAATGTTTCTTGGGACGTTGCAAGGGCTTAGGTAGTGCAAAAGGGCTTAGATGAGAAGAATAAAAATTACCAGGGAGAAAGTCTCCTGGAGGAGGTGGAATTTCAGAAGGGCTTTAAAGATAGGGAATGTTAATGGGAAGAGGAGGGAGTTCCAGGCAGGGGGAAGGACAGAAGTTGGATGTGGGAGAATAGAGAATGGGGCACAGTGAGGGAACTTGGAAGGAACAGAGTGCACGAGCTTGGGTGTATTGGAAGAAGGATGGATAAATAAGGGGAGAACTGATGGAGTACTTATGTCAATGGACAGGAATTTCTGTTGGAGGTGGAGAGGTATATGTAACCATTAAAGATTTTAGAGGAGTAGAGAGATATTTGCAGAATGACATTTTAGAAAGATGGCCTGGGCAACAAAGTGGAGTATGGACTGAAGAAGTGAGAGGCTGGAGGCAGGGAGACTGGTGAGGAGGCTGATTCAATAGCCTTGCCAAGTTAGCCCTGATGTTGGTCCAGAGGAAAAAACACAGCTGTAAGAATCACAGGGAGATGCCCCAGAGGCAGGTGGAGAGATTGCAAAGGGAGAGAGAAGTCATAGCAAGAGAGATAGATTTGGAAGCCATCTACACAGAGGTCGCAGCTGAAGGAGCAGATGGGCTTCCCAAAGAAATGAATATAAAGTGAGAAGAGTAGGGGATCCAGGAGAGAGCCTTAAGGTGCACCCACAGTTAGCAGGTAAAAGACAGTAGATTGTATTTGGACAAGATGCGAGTTAATGGAGAAGAAGTGGAGGCAGCAATGGCATACAATCCATTCATAGAGTTTGGAGAGAGGAAGGAAATAGGTTAATCTGTCAATCAATGGTATTTATTGAGCACTTGGTGTGTAGAGAGCACTGTACTAAGAATTTGGGAGAGTACAATACAATAGAGTTGATGGACATTATCCCTGCCCACAAGGACTTTAGATTCTAGAGGGGGAGAGAGACACTAAAATAATCAATCAATGGTATTATAGACAAGCAGAGTGGCCTAGTGCAAAGAGCATGGGACTGGGAGTCAGAGGACCTGAGTTCTAATCCCGGCTCTGCCACGTGCCTGATGTGTGACCTTGGGCAAGTCATTTCACTTATCTGTGCCTCAGTTATCTATAAAATGGGGATTTAATACCAGTTCTCCCTTCTATTAAGATTGTGAGCCCTGTGTGGGACAGGGACTATGTCTGACCTGATTAACCTGTACCTTCCCCAACATCTAGAACATTGCTTGACACATAGTGATGATGATGATGGCATTTATTAAGCGCTTATTTTGTGTAAAGCACTGTTCTAAGTGCTGGGGAGGCTACAGGGTGATCAGATTTTTCCCTCGGGGGGTTCACAGTCTTAATCCACATTTTACAGATGAGGTAACTGAGGCACAGAGAAGTTAAGTGACTTGCCCAAAGTCACACAGCTGACAATTGGCAGAGCTGGGGTTTGAACCCATGACCTCTGACTCCAAAGCCCACGCTCTTTCCACTGAGCCACGCTGCAGTGCTTAACAATACCAAAATTATTTATTACTATTTATTGAGTGCTTACTTTGTGCAGAGTACTGTATTAAGTGCTTGGGGGAGTATAATACAGTAGGGTTAATGGATATTATCCCTGCTCATAAGGAACCTATGGTTTAGAGGAGGAAAGACACATTAAAATAAATTACAGACGTGTACATATATGCTATAGGGCTGATGATGGGGAGGACATCAAGTGCTTTAAAGGAAGCAGTGTGGCTTAGTGGAAAGAGCATAGACCTAGGAGTCAGGGGCCCTGTGTTACACAACTGCAGCTCAGCCACTTGCCTGCTGTATAACTTTGGCAAATCATTGAACTTCCCCGTGCCTCAGTTTCCTTGTTTGGGACAGAGACTGCATCCAAATGGATTAATTCGTATCTACCCCAGCACTTAGAATAGTGCTTATTATATGAAGGAGGAGGGAGTTCCAGGGAAGAGGGGGAATGGGGGCAAAGGGTGGGTGGGGAGACAGACAAATTTGAGGTAATAATAATAATGGTATTTGTTAAGCACTTACTATGTGTGAGGCACTGTACTAAGCGCTGGAGTGGTTACAAGCAAATCGGGTTGGACACAGTCCCTGTCCCACGTGGGGCTCACAGTCTCAATATCCATTTTACAGATGAGGTAACAGGCACACAGAAGTAACTTGCCCAAGGTCACACTGCAGGTAAGTGGTGGAGCCGGGATTAGAACCCATGACCTTCTGACTCCCAGTCCCATGCTCTATCCACTATGGCATGCTGCTTCTCTACAGTAAGTACAGGGACAGCAAGTAGGTTGGCATTAGAGGAACAAAGTGTGCGGGCTGGGTTGTAGTAGGAAATCAGCAAGGTAAGGTAGGAGGGGGTGAGTTGGTTGAGAACCTTAAAGCCAAAGGTAAGGAGTTTCTCTTTGACATGGAGGTGGATGGGCAACCACTGAAGGTACTTGAGAAATGGGAAGACATGTACTGAATGCATTTTAGAAAAATGACCCAGGGAGAAGAGTGAAGTATGGACTGGAGTGGGGAGAGGCAGGAGACAGGGAGGTCAGTGAGACAACTGATGGAGCAAAGGCTGGTTATGATAAATGCCTGGATGAGCATGTTAGCAGTACGGATTGGAGAGAAAAGTCTGGAGAGTGTGGTGGGGTCCAGAGAAGGGCTTTTTTGTTTATTTTTTTTTTGCTAGTTGGCAGAAATGTGAGAATGCTTGAAGGCAGAGGGAAAGGAGCCATCAAAAAATGAATGATTGAAGATGGTGGTTAGGGAGGAAAGAAGGGTGGGAATACAGTGCTTTTGCAAGGTAAGGAAGGATAGGGTCAGAGACACAAAGATGAGTAGAATTTGAGAGCAGATGAGAGATCGCCTCAAGATTTGGCTAGGAAAGATGAGAGAGTGGATTCTGGAGTAGGAAGAGAGGATATTGGGGGGAAGAGGGGAACTTTGGTCTGATGGTTTCACTTTCCCTACTAATCCCATCTACCTTCTCATTTTGGTTGCCTTTCCTTACTTCCTTCAACTATACCATGGACTTTTGGAGTTGTTTACTTAAATTTCCTCAGTAGATGGATAGTCAATTGATGATTTTCAATAGGCAAGGAACCAGTTTGTCTCTCAAAAATACAGGTAATAATAATAATGATAACTGTGGTATTTGTTAAGTGCTTACTATGTGCCAGGCATTGTACTAAGCACTGGGGTGGATACAAGCAGATCAGATGGGACACAATCCCTGTCCCACACAGGGCTCACAGTCTCAATCACCATTTTCCAGATGAGGTAACTGAAGCCCAGAGAAGTGAAGTGACTTGACCAAGGTCACACAGCAGACAAGTGGCAGAGCTGGAGTTAGAACCCAAGGCCTTCTGACTCCCAGCCTTGTATTTTAGCGACTAAATCATGTTGCCTCCCAAATGGACTGTAAGCTCTCCCTACACTGTAAGCTCCTCTTGAGCAGGGAACATGTCTACCAACTCTATTAGATTGTAATCTCCCAAGCGCTTAGTACAGTGCACTGCACACAGTAAACACTCAAATATGATTGATTTAGTACATGTATAGTACTGCTAATACAGTCCAGCTAATACATGTCCTTTCATTGCATGATTTGAAGAATCAGGGAATGTTCTTCCTCAAATGTTAAGTCTGGTCTGGGTTTAGCACAATCCACATTGGCATAAACAGATTCAGTGCAGAAAGAAATGATTGTGGACATATATGATGTAAGTATAGCGTGAAGTTCTAAAGCACCCCTCCCATTTTATAGCAGAACTACCTGTATCTGGCATCCAGTTGGGGTTACATCAAGAACCTCTGCAAGGCAGATAGGAGCATGCAGCCTGTAATATAATCTGCTCTTTGGGAACAAGACCTCTAGCTCCAAGATAAAAGAAGAGAGCATATTAAGCAGAAGGAGCCCATAATGAAGGAGTATGGAATTTGCATTACAAAGTATCTCAACTTTAAAAGCAAATGGCAAAACAACAAAGCTTTTGTTCCTGTTTTAATTGAAAGCAGGTTTTAAATAGAGATGATTACTCTCATCTGGGGGGCTTCCTTACAGCCTTAGAGTTAAAAGAATTGGTGGCAGAGTTTTGATTACTTTTTACAATTGCCAATCTCTTAAATGTATGGAGGGGAGGGACCTAGAACTTCCCTTTAAGATTAAAGTATATTCCCTTATTGTTGAAAGTCAAGACCCACTTGCTTTAAAGCAAACTTGAATGACTATGAACTTTCTCACATTTCCTCTTGCTTCCAAGACATCTCAATCAAATCAATCGATGGTATTTATTGAGCATTGACCGTGTGCAGAGAGCGCTATATCTAGCGCTTGTGAGAGTACGACAGAGTTGGTAGATGCAATCTCTGTCTACAGGGAGTTTACAATCTGAGTGGGGACACGGACATTAAAATAAAGATACCGGAAATATTGAAGTATAAGGATATGGACATAAATGTCGTGGGGCCGAGGTGAGTATCAAAGTGCTTAAGACGTACACAGCCAAGTGCACAGTTGACACAGAGGGGAGGGAGGATATGGGAAATAAAGGGCTTAGTCTGGGAAGGCCTCGGAGGACGTGTGATTTTGTAGCAGGGCTTTGAAGGTGTGGAGAGTGGTGGACTGTCAGATATGAAAGGGGAGGCAGTTCCGGCCCAAAGGAGAACATGAGCTAGGTGTCAGAGGCAGGATAGACAAGATCGAAGTACAGAGACTAGGTTGGTTTTCGAGGAGTAGAGTATGTGGACTGGGTTGTTGGAGGGCATCAACAAAGTTAGGTAGGAGGAAGAGAACAGATTTAAAGCTGATTGTATGGAGTTTCTCTATGATGTGGAGGTCAAAAGAGCACGGGCTTTGGAGTCAGAGGTCATGGGTTCGAATCCCAGCTCCGCCACTTGTGAGATGTGTGACTTTGGGCAAGCCACTTAACTTCTCTGTGCCTCATTACCTCACCTGTAAAATGGGGATTAAGACTGTGAGCCCCACGAGGGACAACCTGATAACCTTGTATCCACCCCAGCGCTTAGAACAGTGTTTGGCACATAGTAAGCACTTAAATGCCATTATTATTATGGGCAACAATTAAAGGTTTCTGAGTAGTGGGGAGATATGGACTGAACATATGTCAGAAAGATGATCTGGGAAGCAGTGAAGTATGGGCTGAAGTGGGGAGAGACAGGAGGCAGGGAGGGCAGCTAGGAGGCTGATGCAGTAGTCAAGGTGGAATATAAATCTTTGGATCAGCATAGTAGCAGTTTGGATGGAGTGGAAAGGGTGGATTTTGGCAATGTTACAAAGGCTTAACAGTTAGGATTTCGTGACAGATTGAACACGTGGAGTGAGAGAGAGATATGAGGATAACATCACGGTTATGGGCTTATGAGACAGGAAGGATTGTGGTGCTGTCTACAGTGATGGCAAACACAGGGGGAGAACAGGGTTTGAGTGGGAAGATGACGAGCTTTGTTTTGGACATGCTCAGTTTGAGGAGTTGGTGGGATGTCCAAGTAGAAATGTCCTGAAGGCAGGAGGAAATGCGAGACTGCAGAGAAGGAGAGAGGTCTGGGCTGGAGAGGTAGGTATGGAAATCTTCCACATAGTGATGCTAATTGAAGTCATGGGAGACACTGAGTTCTCCAAGGGAGTGGTTGTAGATAGAGAAAAGAAGGGAGGTGGCAAGTGCTTTGATAAGGTAAGAAGGGATGAGGTCAGAAGCACAGGTGGAGAGAGCAGAATTTGTGAGGAAGCAGGAGCGCTCCTCTTGAGATACTGCTGGGAGGATGGGAGATTCAAGGGGCGGAAGGAGTGAGTGATTGGAGAGGAGCAGGGGAGATTTAAGGAAAATCACCCTTATTCATTTCAATTTTATCAATAAAATACGTGGACAGGTCATTGGAGGTAAGAGATGGAGGGGGCACAGGGACAGGGTGATTAAGAGGGAGTTAAAAGTCAGAAACAGCTGTCAGAAAATGAGCATAGGAGTTAAGGATGGAGAAGTAAGTTTCAGGGCAGATGAGAGGGCAGAAGTAAATCAGATGACGATGAATTTGAGATAGACGAAGTCTGCCTGCTGTCTGGATTTCTGCCAGCAGCTCGAGCAAAGTAAAGGAGGAAACATACTGTGGAGGCGATCCAGGGTTGGCGCTATGAGACTGGAGGAGGGACAATGGAAGGAGGGAGTTGAATTCAGTTGAGAGGGCGGTATCGAGGGTGTGGATTTGTGTGTCAAGGGATGGTAGCTTGGGTATGGAGACGAGATGGGGTGTGATGACCAGAAAATTGGATGAGGTTAAAAGATCAGAGGTCTTGGTTGGGGAACAGGACAGATTTGCTGGGAAGAAAGTGTATGGGAGAGAAGGCAGATGAGGTAGTTGTGATTGGACAGGGAGATTTCAGAGTTGGTGAGGGCAGAGACTAAACAGGGAGATGATGAGATCAAGCATGTGTCCAAATTGGTGAGTGGGTGAAATGGGGTGGAGCAGAAGGCTGGTGGGGTTGAGGAGTGAGAGGGAGCAGACAGCAGAAGGGTGGTGGGGGAAATTCGTTCGGATGATGAAGTCCCCGAGGATCAGTGTAGGGACAGAGAAAGAGAGAAGTGAGAAAGGGGTCAAAATGTTCCAGGAAGTTTGAGGAGCAGCCTGGGGGACAGTAAATAATGGTGGTAAACAATCCGAGTTCATGGTAGAGGCAGATGTTGTGGGCTTCAAAGGAAGGGAAAGAGAAAGATGGGGGTGTGGTATTGTATTCTCTTTGGATGGCTTGCCTGCTTCTCTAACTTCCCTGTTTAATCTCTCATCTTCCCATTCTCTCTCCCTCTGCCATTTCAGAACTTCCATGTCACCAAAGCACTTTAATATCCCACCCTCACCACCCTGTTCTTCCTCCTACTTAGACTGTGATTTCCCCTGTGAGACAGGGACTGTGTCTGACCTCAGTAACTTGTAACTACCCCAGCATTTAGAACAGTGCTCAATATATAGTAAGCACTTACCAAATACCATAATTATTTCTATGATCCCTATCTGAATAATAATAATGATGGTATTTGTTAAGCATTTACTATGTGCCAAGCACTGTTCTAAGCAATGGGTGGGGGGGATACAAGGTAATCAGGTTGTCCCATGTGGGGCTCACAGTCAATCCCCATTTTACAGATGAGGGGACTGAGGCACAGAGAAGTTAAATGACTTGCCCAAAGTCACACAGCTGACAAGTGGCAGAGCCTGTATTAGAACCCATGACCTCTGACACCCAAGCCCGTGCTCTTTCCACTGAGACATGCTGCTTCTTGTGGCTGAAAAATCCATAACCTTAGTGTTATCTAGGACTCCTCACTATCTTTCACATTCAATCAACTGCTACAACCCACCAGTTCTTCCTCCCCAACATTTCCAGTCTCCTGTGGTCTCCTGGCCTCCAGCCTCATCCCCCTTCATCCTATACTTCCTTCTGGTGGCCAGATATTCTTCTTGAAATATTGCTTGGCTCACATGGCTTCAACTCCTCAGAAATCTCCAACTTTTTCAGCACTCACAGCCAACCACAGCAGTTTTATACAAAGTGTTTTACATATTCTTCTTCCTCCTAGCTGTAATTTATTTTGTGTCTATCTTTCCTATTAGGAGATAAGCTCCTTGAGGACAGGGATCATATATCATCTACCTCTACTGCATGAGCTCTCAAGTCCTTAGTATAGGGTTCTGCACACAGTAGGGACTCAACCAATACTTTTGATTGATTAGTTGATTCGGGACTCTTCACCAACTCTCCCCATCTTACTGGCTTATATATACTGGTTCTTCCCTGGTATCCCAAAGAGTTGGGGGAGGGAGAAGGAAGGGAGCCCTCCCTGCCTCATGGGTTTGAGGTTTTGGGGTACAGCACCAGTGCAGTGGATATGGGGAGCAGGGAAACTACAACAGGAATGCAAGTTTAAAGAAGGGTGGTGAGAATGGCAGCTATGTTGGTTGGAAGGGCAATTAAGACAAAAATGCAATGGCTTACCTGGACAACAGCTGGCAGCCACAAGGAGATTTCAACTCTACTGGCCAGTGACAGCTAGAGAATACCTCCACTGATACGGCACCAACTCTTCATACAGTAAGCACTTAATAAATACGATGGATTGAATGAATGAATTACGATTTCATTCCCCTGCTACAGAGAATCCATTTCTGGCCTCTCTAGACTCAGGTGGACCATGTCTTGAAGAAATCACTCCAACTGCCTAGAGATGCCTGGGTGAACAGAATTGGAGCCACTTCAGGGGTCTCTCTAGGCAGCTATTTTATAAGCTTGGTGATTTGATTATCCCGAAGGGGCTGCAGACAGGAAGGGGCGTCTCAAGTGACTATCCACCACCCACCCTTTCAGGGTAGTATCCCCCTGCATCTCCTCCCAGGGGAGGGGGGAGGAGCCCAAAGCCGTAAACCCTGCTCTGGACTGACTCAAAAGCCAGAGGTTCCATCAACAGATTTAGAAAACTCCATCAATCAATGGTATTTTTGAGCACTTTGATGCTATGCCAGACACTGCACTACATGCTTGGGAGGGTACAGTACAACAGAATTGGTAGAAGTGCTACCTGACCCCCAAAAGCTTATGGTCTCAGAGAAGAGTACACAGTCTATCTGGGAGTCATTCAATTCCTTGTCCCATTTTTAATTAATCAATCATATGTACTGAGTGCTTACTGTGTGTAGAGCACTGTACTAAGTGCTTTGGTGATCACAGTTGGTAGACATGTTCCCAATGTCCGAAGGTTTGAAGGGGTGGGTTATGCCAGTCCATTTAAACTATTTGCAGGGATAAACCTCCTCTGACTTTATGATTAATATGGATGTGGATACCTGGATTGACCAAAAAAATTAATCACTGAAAAGCTTCTTCAACTTAGAATTATTAATGTCTAGAATGAGTCAACAAATAGGAAACTACATTAACACAGTTGATTTTTTTTAAAGGCTTAAAAGCCATGGGCTCAAAGCCTCCAATTTATTATTTCCTAAATAAAAGTCACTCACATAATGAACCAAAGAGGTCACTTAAGATTAATTAGCTTCCTTTCCCTGTGCCCCAACGCACCTGGTGGTCCAATTCCAAATGCAAGAGTGGCCACCCAGTTCTGGTCCCAACCGGACTGGCCTTGGGGTTTCCAGGTGTGTCAGAGGATGGCCTTTGACAACTTGTTCTAAACCTCATCCCTCACCTCATCCCTCTTGCCAAGGGAATGGCCTAGATACCCTAGTCTGATGCCAGGAAGGAAGTTATGGTTAAGTGTGACCTGAAATGTTCCCTGTGAAGGTCTGATTGATTCAGTATCTCACCTACACTTTCTGCCAAAAGTTATTGAGTAGGGAAACTGTCACTGTTTATCCATCTGGCAAGTTTCAGACCAACTACACTTCAGTGGCAACAGCTACTGTGTGTTATAGACTGTTTGGGATTCAAGTTGCTGTATAAACATAAGGCTACATTTCAAAAAGAAACTCCTAGTTGACTGTGTCTACCCTTTGCTCTTTCTCCCCACTAAGGTCCATACCCAGGTAGGCAAAGCACTGATTCACCACTGCCAAAGGACACAGTGAATAGCTCGGAGGCACTTTGAATTAGATGGATATTTTCAAATAGGTTGTCAATACGCATGAAATGTTTAAGTCTGCCTTCCCCATTAGAATGTAAACCCCTTGTGGGCAGGAAACATGTCTTACACTTCTGCTGTGCCTTCCAAAGTGCTTACTGTACTGCACTGTATCCAGCACTGCATTGTTCCATAAAAACTATTACTATGTGTGCACATGGGGCAGAAAACACTACTTTTGCCTCAGCATTTGCAGTGTGGCTTAGTGGAAAGAACCCAGGCCTGGGAGTCAGGGGACCAGGAATCTAATTCCAGTTCTGGCAATTGCCAGCTGTGTGACCATGGGCAAGTCACTTCACTTTCCTGTCTCAGTTTCTTCATCTGTAAAATGGAAAATCAATACCTGTTCTTCCTATTGTGAGCCCCTTGTGGGGCAGGAACTTTGTCCGACCTAACTTGTATCTACGCCAGTGCTTAGAACAGTGTTTGACACTGTTAAACTTATCTAATAATAAGTTGCTTATTGTTATTATTATTAGATAAGCTCACTGTTGCTTATCTAATAATAATAAATAATAAGATGAAGAAGAAGAGGAACCCTTGCTGCATTCATGGGTCTGTCTAATGTTGCACCTGTCAATGTTTCCACACTTTTTTCTTTATAGAGCCTACGTGAAGGCTTTGCCTAAGGAGAGCAACCCACTCCTGATTCCTGCCCAGCAGGCTGATCTGCTTACTGCAGTGGTCAATCAATTAATCCAATCAATTTTTTTTTCTGAGCACCTGTGTACAGAACACTGTACTAAGTGCTTGGGAAAGTACAATACAACAGAGTTGGTGGCACAATCCCTGCCCACAAGAGGGAGACAGACATTAAAATAGACTATGGAGAGGGGAAAGTAGGGGTCTTCCAATAGTCCACCGTCCTGTCACATTATTTATGACCCTGCTTCACTATGTCTTCATAGCGTTTAGTCCGCTCTCCTGACTTGCCCACCGTCTCTTTCAATACCCCATACAGCAGCTACTTAGGAATTCTGCTGTCATCCATTCTTCCCACATGCCCTGCCCAGCGGAGTGTTTTTGTTTGTTTTGCCTTTTATATTTGTTAAGCGCTTACTATGTAACAGGCACTTTACTAAGCACTGGGGTAGATACAAGCTAATCAGGTTGGACACAGTCCATGTCCCACACAGGGCTCTCAATCTTAACCCCCATTTTACAGATGAGGTAATTGAGGCATGGAGAAGTGAAGTGACTTGCCCAAGGTCACACAGCAGGCAAGTGGCAGAGCTAAGATTAGAACCCAGGTCCTCTGATTCCCAGGCCTGTGCCCTTTCCACTAGGCCACGCTGCTGTAAGATGTTGCGAGCTAGGAAATAATGAAGAGCCGGGGTGGGGCAGGTATAAAATCCAAGGGTACAGTCACTTCTGCTCATGGTGGCTCCTTCCTGACTCCAAGCTGGCTGCAGGTACGTTTGCTAACTCCCATATGCCCTTGGGCCTCAAGTCATAGCATGCCGGAAAGATGCTGAGTGAATCCAGGGGTGGGAAAGTGAGGTAGGAACTGCCGTGAGTGGAAGCAGCTGGCTCATGGGTCACTGCAGGCTGTAATTTGTCCACCCTGGTTCTAATCCCTCATATGGGCAGCAATGGGCACTTATAAATGGACCCATAATTAGTTTTTAAAATGCAAACATGCTCATCCTGTGTAAGCATCTCCTTTCCGTCCATTTATTCAGCATTTGGCTTTACCTTCTACCCTTTTAAATAGATCCCAAATGGGAACACAGTAAGACACTCATGTTTACCGAGTTCTTGAGGCTAACATTATCAAGGAAATTGCCTTTCACATTTTAAAGCATAGGAATTAGCAAGTAAATGCTCAGCACTTATTTCCTTCAAAGAACAGTCATTTTCAGTACATTAGGTGATAATGTCCACATGAGAAGAACATTTCTGGTTAACTAATATCCTCATATGGGCTAAGAGGAACTGCTCTGCCCCTGAGGTGTGAACTCTCATTGGTCCTTCTCTAAGTTCTCATCTCAGCTACTACCCAATCAGATAGCTCCCGTGGTTGGGTAGGTATTGTCTCTATCTGTTGCCAAATTATACTTTCCAAGTGCTTAGTACAGTGCTCTGCACATAGTAAGCACTCAGTATGACTGAATGAATGAATAGCCACCCCTCTTGTCTTGTCATGTCGTTGAGGCATTTCCAACTCATAGCGACTCCATGGACACATCCCTCCCAGAACGCCCCACCTCCATCTGCAATCCTTCTGACAGTGTATCCATAGAGTTTTTTTGGTAAAAATTCGGAAGTGGTTTGTCATTGTCTCCTTCCGTGCAGTAAACTTGAGTCTCCGCCCTCGACTCTCTCCCATGCCGCTGCTGCCCAGCAGAGGTGAGTTTTAACTTGTAACAGATTGCCTTCCACTCGCTAGCCACTGCCCAAGCTAGGAATGGGTAGGCCTCTGCTTGACTCTCCCTCCCATAGTCAAGACTGGTAGAGTATTGACTGGAAGCTCTCCAGGTGTGACCCTGAAAGGGATGCTGCCCCTCATACACCTTCAATTTATCCAGTGTCCTTTAGACTGTAAGCTCGTTGTGGGCAGGGGATGTGTGTTTATTATTGCATTGTACTCTCTCAAGTGCTTAGTACAGTGCTCTGCACACAGTAAGTGCTCAAAAAATATGACTAAATTAATGAATGTTATATTATTATATTGTACTCTCCCAAGCGCTTAGTATAGTGCTCTACGCACAGTAAATGCTCAAATATGATTGACTGATTGATTGATTGGCCACAAAGAGGCAACAGGAGAGGGAAATCTGCATCAAAGAATAATAACCACCCCCCACAGAAGGGCCGCACCAACCAGAACCTTGTCTTAACTCTGATGGCATAATATTTTTAATTGTGTGGCAGAGAGGTCTGTAGGACATATTAATTCCAGCAGCCATCGAGATGGCTCAATGGAAAGTTTCTTAAGAATGAAGACCCCTATAAGGAGTCTTCAATGGCTGTCAAAATGAAACTCCAAGCCACTGGCTTTAAAAATCAATGATATTAACTGAGCATTTGCTGTGGGCAGTACACTGTACCAAGCACTTGGGGAAGTACAATATAATACAGTATATGTCTAGATCTGTTTTATCTGTTACTATATTATCAGGTCAAGCCCTTCTTCCCACCTTACCCTGTTCCTGACTCTCCTGCATCCTCCCTCCTGTCCTTTCATTTCAATCAATCAATCAATAGTATTTATTGACCACTTAGAGTGTGCAGAGCACTGTACTAAGCACTTGGGAGAGTACAATACAACAGAGTTGGTAGACAACATTCTCTGCTCACAGTGAGTTTACAGTCTAGAGGGGGAGACCGAATCTGCCAGACCTCAGTTCTCCCCATTTTCAAAGCCCTTCTGAAAATCCACTTCCTCCAGGAAGATTTCCCGGATTATAGAAGCAGCGTGGCTCAGTGGAAAGAGCACGGGCTTTGGAGTCAGAGGTCATGGGTTCAAATCCCAGCTCCGCCAACTGTCAGCTGTGTGATTTTGGGCAAGTCACTTCACTTCTCTGTGCCTCAGTTACCTCATCTGTAAAATAGGGATTAAAACTGTGAGTCCCCCGTGGGACAACCTGATCACCTTATAACCTCCCCAGCACTTAGAACAGTGCTTTGCACATCATAAGCAATTAATACCATTATTATTATTATCATCAACTTTTCATCTCCTCAGTCTATAACCAAGATTGGTTTGATAGATTAAAAACCTTCTTGCAGCAAAGCACTGAGTAGGACATGCTTTGGGACAACTTTGCTTCTCCTCTTGATCCTGAAAAGGAAAGGCTTTTAAAAGCCTGTCTCATGATATGTGCGAATCAATTTTATGGAACTATGGCAAGATACCAAGGCTCAGAAACAGGATTATGCTGAATGACCTTTTACTCATCCCTGAAGAAGCTATATGCCCCCATACACACTACCACAGTGCCTCTGAAGAATATAGCTAGTTTCACCCAACTAGCCAGAGTTCTTCTGGATCACCTACTAGAAAATATAACTAAACATTTTCTGAAATATAAGGTAGCTTCAGACCAAAAATGAAGCCAATCAGTCAACAGTATTTACTGAAGGCAGAACATTGTACTAAACGCTAGGTAGAGTACAATAGTTAGACATGACCCCTGCCCACAAGGAGCTCACGATCGGGTAGGTTGCAAACCAGATGATCAGTAAGTCACCAGAGCATTTAACACTGTCAACGTAACTGGATATTGATAAGAAGCAACAAGCAGTGTTGCCTAGTAAAAAGAGCATTGGGCTGGGAATTAGAGGACCTGGGTTCTATTCCCATCACCACTTGTCGGGTTACCACTTAACTTCTCTGTGCCTCAGTTACCTCATCTGTAAAATGGGGATTAAGCCCTCCTCTCTCCAATTTAGACTGAGAGCCTAATGTGGGACAGAGACGGTGTCTAAGCTAATTATCTTGCATCTACCCAAGCATTTAGTACAGTACCTGGCACATAATAATCAATTAACAAGTACCATTTTAAAAAATGAGAAGCTCACTGAGATGCCAAAGTTATTCCATGGCAGTCGAGTTGAATAGCTTGTCTGAGTCTTTTCCCTTCCCCATCTAGGCTAGAGCAGGGATATGTAAAAGAAGTAGGATACCCAAGCAGCTGTTGCATGGAGCCCTTAAGGCACAGGGAAAGCCAGTCTCAATCCATTCTCTCAGTATGGTAGCAGATGTACCTGTTGGGCATGCAACAATCAAGATACAGATTGGTCTCCTCAAGCAGAAGCTTCAGGAAGATTGGGATGCCTTGGGGCAAATTCTAACTGGAACTAGGTGCCATTAATGGTGGATGCGTCAATGCAACAGAGAGCTGTCTTTGCTTGCGCTCGGGGTGAAATAGCTTGTTTGTCACATATCCATCTTTTCAGTCACACTCTTCCCAGGGATAGGACCTCACTAGTGTCATCTTCAAAAATGGAAGTCAACTATAAACACACACATATACCCCCTTTCTCAGTCATCTTAATCTTAGCCTAGTCTTAACTCCTGCCCTAGAGACTGACTGACTGGTTTCTTGCAAGCAGCCAACATTCCAGAGACTAACGTACCAACCCTGCCTTTGGGTACTGTTCACGTTAGGGTTCGTGCCATATTTGTAGCCTCACTGTTTATTAAGCACAGATGGGACTAGCAAGGTCTAGGGCAAACGTAACTGCCAAGTAGGAGAAGGATAAAAACAACCATCACAAAGAACCATGTGATTAATATCCCAAACTGCTCCTGCCTGGAGCCATTACACACTTACCACCTAAACAAGATGCAGGCAGTTCATATAATTCTGGGAAACAGCATAGCCTAGTAGAAAGAACACAGGCCTGGGAGTCAGCAGACCTAGGTTCTTATCCCAGCTCTGCCACTTGCCTGCTGGGTGACCTTTGGCAAGTCGCTTGTCTGCTCTGTGCCTCAGTTTCTTCAGCTGTAAAATGGGAATTAAATCCTCCTCCCTCCTACTTAAACTGTGAGACCCATGTGGGACAGGGACTATGTCCGACCTGATTGCTCCTACTTAGACTGTGAGCCCCAATGTGATTATCTTGTATCT
Organism: Tachyglossus aculeatus; assembly: GCF_015852505.1. NCBI lineage: Eukaryota > Metazoa > Chordata > Mammalia > Monotremata > Tachyglossidae > Tachyglossus > Tachyglossus aculeatus. The sequence goes on along the minus strand of NC_052098.1, from coordinate 7,273,356 downwards.
ATCCCAGTGCTTATCATGGTGTTTTGCTCATTGCATAATGTGCACACTGCACATTTTCACAATTAATATTAGCATCATCATTATTATCTTGGAGCCAAGCCCTTCTGAATGTTTTTGTTAAGATTTATCTTTCCTAATTATCCATTTGAACTCTTTAGGTAGATTTATAGAGACGAGGGGTAGGTGTTTTGACCTCCTCACTGTCCAAAGAGATCAGAACAGCCATCAGGCTTGCTGAGCAATCCCTGTCTCATTCATATGCATGTAATCCTTCTTTCCTCCAATCACTGACCATTCACATTCCCTGATTTCTTTCTGTGCTCCATTCTCTCTCTGCTTTCAGCAGCCTCTTCCTTCCTGTATGCCAGAAATTGGCTTATTCTCAGTCACGTCATCTGTAAAATGGGGATTAAGACTGTGAGCCCCACATGGGACAACCTGATTACCTTATATCTACCCCAGCACTTAGAACAGTGCTTGGCACATACTAAGCACTTAACAAATACCATCATTATTATTATTATTATTATATTGCCTTAACAGGATGGACAAACCCTCAAGATGCCCAAAGGCTGGTTCTGAAATGATGGCAACTCTATTCCAGTCTGTCTTCTTCTACCACCTCCAGTTAATCAATTAATCAATGGTATTTATTGAGCACTTACTGTGCGCAGAGCATTGTACTAAGCAATTGGGAGAGGATAATACAGAGTTGGTAGACATTTCCTGCCCACAATGAGCTTACAGTCTAGAGAAACTGCTTCTGCCAATAATCTCCTTCCCTTCTCTGTGGTCTGCTTCCCAATCCTTCACTAAGGAAGCAGTTAACAAATACCATTAAAATATATGCATACAAAGCAAGTTGGAATGCTCCAGCCTGGAAAAATTCTTCTCTGGGTCCCACCTAAACTCTCTCTCTTTTCACAGTGACACTAACCTTGGGCATGAATCCTCTTAATGAATTATCCCCTCCTGCCCTCAACTCCCTAGTCCTTTCGACTCCCAGAAAAGTTACGTCCTACTCCATATATTCAAGTCTTCCTGGATTCAAAGATGGCAATTTTGACATTTTACATGATGCCAAAAAATCTCTCTCTCAGGGATTAACTAGTTTCATAGGTTATAATTCAAAATCTGCAATATTTACTTTTGCTCCTCAGGTTACAGTACATTACTCAAAAAACAACGGAAAATGAGCCCAACACCACTGAACTGTTTTCATCTAAATATATTAACTGCATAATCCTACATTAAAGATTGGAAAAACTAGAAATAGGAAGAGCTGATGGGTGCTCTAATGCTAACCTTCTCACTGTACCTTGACCTCATCTATCTCGCTGCCGATCCCTCGCCCACATCCTCCCCCTGGCCTGGAATGCCCTCTCTCCTCAAATCCAACAATTACTCTCCCCCCTGTTCAAACCCTATTAATAATAATAATAATAATAATAATAATGATGGTATTTGTTAAGCACTTACTATGTACAAAGCACTGCTCTAAGTGCTGGGGAGGTTACAAGGTGATCAGATTGTCCCATGGGGGGCTCACAGTTTTAACCCCCATTTTACAGAGGAGGGAACTGAGGCACAGAGAAGTTAAGTGACTTGCCCAAAGTCACATAGCTGACAGTTGGTGGAGCTGGGATTTGAACCCATGACCTCTGACTCCAAAGCCCATGCTCTTTCCACTTAGTCATGCTGCTTCTCCTGAAAGCACATCTCCTCCAAGAGGCCTTCCCTGACTAAACCCTCCTTTCCTCTTCTCCCACTTCTTTCTGTATCACACTGACTTGTTCCCTTTGTCCATCTGCTCTCCCAGCTCCATGGCACTTATGTACATATCTGTAATTTATTTATTCATATTAATGTCGGTATCCCCATCTAGACTGTAAGCTCGTTGTGGGCAGGGAATATATCAGTTTGTTATATTGTACTCTCCCAAGTGCTTAGTAAAATGCTCTGCATACAGTAAACAATAAGGATGATTAAATGAATGGATGAATGTGCTAGTGAAGAAGACTGCTCTCTCCTTAACATCTCTGAGTAGACACCCATAAATGCAACAGCTGATTCTCTGCCTGGCATGATATCCCAGGAGGATGCCTCATCTCAGCCAGTTGAAAGGTACAGGTTATTGCCATTTGTCCTCTCAAACTGGTATCACAGGGCGCAATAGAAGTAGTAGTATTGAACACCCAGTAGGCATAATGCTTTATAGTACTAAGCACCTGGGAGAGTACAACAATTCACAAGACAGGTAAGCTGTACACAAGGAGCTTACACTCAAATGGGAAACTTTCTCCCCTAATAATAATTCTGGTACTTATTAAGCATTTGCTATATAGCAAGCACTGTACTAAGTTCTGGGGTAAATGATGACGATGATAATAATAATAATAATGTTATTTAAATGCTTACTATGTGCTAAGCACTAGTGTAGAAACAAGTTGTTCAGGTCAGACACAGTCCCTGTCACACATGGGGCTCAGAGTTTAAGTATGTGGGAGATCAGGTATCGAATCCCTTTTTTTTTTCCAATGGTATTTGTTTAGTGCTTACTAAGTGCCAGGCACTGTACTAAGCACTTGGGCAGATACAAGCTAATGAGGTTGGATGCAGTCCATGTCCCACATGGGGCTCGCAGTCTTAATTCCCATTTTACTGATGAGGAAACTGAGGAACAGAGAAGTGAAGTGACTTGCCCAAGATCTCATAGCAGACAGGTGGCAGAGCCATGATTAGAACCCAGGTCGTCTGACTCCCAGGCTCATGCTCTTTGCACTAGGCCACCCTCTCAGGTCACACACAACTTGACTGCCTCAATTATGTAAGACCCTAGTCAGTTCTTTTTTAAAAAAACATGGTATTTGTTAAGCATTTACTAGGTGCCAGGCACTGTACTAAACACTGGGGTAGTTAATAACAATAATAATGATGGTATTTGTTAAGCGCTTACTATGTGTGAAGCACTGTTCTAAGCATTGGGGGGGGGGGGGATACAAGGTGATCAGGTTGTCCCATGTGGGGCTCCCAGTCTTAATCCCCATTTTACAGATCAGGTAACTGAGGAACAGAGAAGTTAAGTGACTTATCCGAAGTCACACAGCTGACAAGTGGTGGGGCCAGGGTTAGAACCCATCACCTCTGACTCACAAGCCTGTGCTCTTTCCACTGAGCCATGATGCTTCTACAGTTACAAGTTAATCAGGTTGGATATGGTCCCTGTCCCACATGGGGCTCACAGTCTTAATCCCCATTTTACAGATGAGGTAACTGAGGCATGGGGAAATTAAGTGACTTGCCCAAGGTCACACAGCAGACAAGTGGCGGAACTGGGACTAGAATGCAGGTCATTCTGACTTCCAGGTCCTTGTTCTGTCCACTAGGCCACGCTGCTTCTCACAACTTCTAGCGAGTAGAGGAATGATTTAAGTTTCATGGGCAGGGGTGAGAGGGGGTGGCGGGGTGAGGGACCTGAAGAATATTCTGTCTTGCTTTGCCTCACAGGTGACAGGCAGTGGCCAAGAAAGGCAAGTTCAACCCAATAGGTGTTAAATTCACTCTTCTAGCTTGTGTGAATGTTGTTCTTCAATCTGCTATCCAATCATGCAAACTGCTGGGGAGATATAAATGCATTTGGGCACTTGCTGTTCCTTTCCTTCTACAGTGACAAAATGCTGAATTCCAAAAACATGCCTACCTTCATCGATGAAAATCTTACTACCCATACAAACCCTTTCCTGGGAAACCACGGCTTTTAAGACCCTACTACAAAAGGAAGAAATATCACCAACACAGTTACTGCTTAGCCTGCAAAGTATGCAAACTAAAATTACCATTTCATTTCTTAGAGTCATGCTCTTTTTTTGACTCTACAGATGAAAAGAGATTATGATATTTTCAAGTTCTTCATTAATCAGTAGTGTCTATATATATGGCTTCTCTCCTCAAAAGTGTCACCCTTATTCAAGTGCAACAACATTTTGCCCCTCAAGCTCTTTTCTAATTTGCAACACACAAACACATACACACGCATCCATTTCCCCCTTCTTGGGGACTGCCTAACATGAGGCCTGTAATTCTACATCATGACTAGATGACCTCCTTCCTGGGAACAATTCTGAATGAATGGGTAGGTGGAAAGGGGCATGGGAATTCACAGCCTGTGCAGAACATTTTTGCCACAGCAAGACAGATGGGGTTTCCCATTAGGCAACCCCTCCATGGAACATTCATTCCCAAAGGAAAAAGTAAAGTATCTGCCCAGTCTGTCCCAGTTACCTCATCTGTAAAATGGGGATTGACTGTGAGCCCACCATGGGACAACCTGATCACCTTGTAACCTCCCCACCACTTAGAACAGTGCTTTGCACATAGTAATATGCATATACTATGTATATGTATATGTTTGTACATATTTATTACTCTATTTATTTTACTTGTACATATCTATTCTATTTATTTTGTTAATATGTTTGGTTTTGTTCTCTGTCTCCCCCTTCTAGACTGTGAGCCCACTGTTGGGTAGGGACTGTCTCTATATGTTGCCAACTTGTACTTCCCAAGTGCTTAGTACAGTGCTCTGCACACAGTAAGCACTCAATAAATACGATTGATTGATAATTGCTTAATAAACGCTATTATTATTATTTAAGAATTTAAACTTGGGAGTTGATTTGGAATGACAGCCAACTAAAGGACATTTTCTTTCAGAAAATGAGGTAATTCTCTGGTAACTCAGACACTGTTTCACATTCAAAATAATCCTCATCAGTTTCAATAGCCCTGTTGATTAATCAGATGCAAATGTTTACAACAAAGCAGTGTTTATTTGTAACAAAAACTTAAAAAAAGTGGGTTGTTTTCATTACAGCTGGTTAATGAGTTCTGACCCCAGTGACCACACTGCTGCCTGTGCAACAGACACCTCAGCAAAATGGATTCCTTCTCCATTAACATGAACTGCCAGCTATTTTTTAGCCAAAGACTTGCAATGCCATTTGTGTATGGATTAGCATCTTTCCTCCTGCTCTTCCTCCTTTACTGCCTGCTTTTTAGCCAGCTCATTAACACCTCTACAAGGTGGTGGGAAGGAGAAGAAAAAAAAGACATGAAATGAAAATTTATAATTTTGCTTCTTGAGACCAGTCCAGGGTAGAGAACCAGTAAGAGCAAGGGCTAAGGGCTACCACAGGGGAGCAGGCTTATTCACAAGCCTCTGTATTTTGAAGTGTTCCTTTTCCCTCCAACTCCTTGGGATAATCATGTTTTGACTGAGTTGGAGTTTCCTTATTTCTGTAGATGGGCAAAACCAGGATGCCCTAACTGGCTCTGAGGCAGGTGCTGGGATGATGGGGCCCTCAAACTGTGGACAGCGTTCACGGTCACTATCACCAGGACTCCGAGCTGCTGCTGGGACTGTGGCAGGAGATAAGCTCGTTGTGGACAGGGAATGTGTCTGTTTATTGCTGTACTGGATTCTCCCAAGTGCTGTGCACACAGTAAGTGCTCAATAAATACAACTGAATGAATGAGATAGGAGGAGAGGAAGAGGGCGTGTCCCCTTCTGGGGTGGCCCACACTGCCACATCTTCCTCCAGCAGCTAACGGGAGAAGTGGCCATGAGAAAAGAGGAGAGCAAGCCCCTTGAAACTCTGAGCAGCTACGATCCAGGGGAAAGCCAAGCGCCACGGGACAGGCCATCTGATAGCTGGGGTTTTTTCCCCAACCTTCCCAACTCTTGGTTCATGCTGCAGCCAGATGCCCTTGGCACCCACCTCTGAGGTCCCTTGGGCTTCAGATGTCCTCTGAACAATGGAGAGGCCTTCCTTTCTGACCATATTTCTGCAGAGTCCTTTCCATGCCCCAGACAGATGCTGGAGTGAATAGTGCTCTGCTAGGGAGGACGCTGCTTTGAGGTGGCCCAATAGGGTCTTTCCTACCTCTAGCTTCTAAATTGTGAATACTCTCCCACCACGGAAGCAAATCTGCTCAGAACTCCAGGGTTCATGGGAGCTTAATTTGTGCTGCTGAAAACTGGACAACAGGCACTTCTGTCCTCGCCAAATAAATTCACTCTCAACCAATGTGCTCCAGAGCAGTGGGGCTGAAAAGTGAAAGCTCAGCTACTTCTTCCCCCAGGACTCCTTATTCCAGTCTTTGGTGGCTTGCTGGTACCTCTGCCACCCACCACAGGCCAGCTGTATTCCTTCACCATGGTTCACACCAGATAGGTGCTGGAGTTTTGGAATAATAATAATAATAATGATGGCATTTGTTAAGCACTTACTATGTGTGAAGCACTAAGCACTGGGGGTGGGAATACAAGGTGATCAGTTTGTCCCACGTGGGGCTCACAGTCTTCATCCCCATTTTACAGATGAGGTAACGAAGGCTCAGAGAAGTGAAGTGACTTGCCTAAGGTCACACAGCTGACAAGTGGTGGAGCCAGGACTAGAACCCACGACCTCTGACTCCAAAGCCCGTGCTCTTTCCACTGAGCCACGCTATCCCAGGGTTCAGCACAGGCACAAATTGCACTGCTGAGCTGGAGGTGAAAGTGGGGAAGAGGGGACGGAAGGTGGCTTTCCAAATTTCTTCTCCCATCAAACTTCAAAATTTCAAGAGCTCTGCAGAAAATTCATTTGTTCATTTGTTTTCCAGGTAAATTTTAAATATGTACAGAAATGAGTGTAAGAGAAGAAAATAGAGGAAGGAAGACCCAGTAAGGGGGTGGGGGGGGGGGAGGGGATGGAGAGGGAGGATGCCATTTCTTTGAGCCACACACCATAAGCCAGTCCCCTCTAGACTGTAAGATCGTTGTGGGCAGGGAATATGTCTGTTATATTGTACTCTCATAAATGCTTAGTACAATGCTCTGCACACAGTAAGTGCTCAATACAATTGACTGACTGCCAAGAACTGTTGAATGGATCTGCAACTTCCAGACCAGTGTGACCAAAGGGAAGGTTCTGTCCTCAGAACACTTTCCAGGTTGGATTCCTATCTGTCCTCTGAAAGCAAGTGTTTCTGTACAGGCACTGCAATGAAAAGTTAACATTGCCCCTAACTCGATGGTGCTACATTAGATGTGTCTGAATCCAGTTGGTGTTAGAGTAGCAGCTGAGTGTATATATATATATATATATAAATAAAGAGTAAGAGAATGTAAGCCTGAAGTTTGTTCATTAATGAGCTAACCTTTTATTCAGAAGCCAAGTTCTGGACAGGAACTGTAATTTGGGAGTTACACAGTTTGTGGGGGGGGGGGTTTTGTTGTTTTTTTTTTTAAATACCACCACCTTCTCTCCTCTTTCACCACCGAAACTAGCATTAAATATTTCAATGTAATCTGTTGCAAAGGAAACACACAATCAGAATTTAAGGAAAATCCTCATTAAGTGTTACCTTCCTGTCATGCTTCACGTATAGCTCCTTTGTACTCAAGCAGCAAGAGTAGTGGAAAGGTTACCAACTCTTGTTCTTTCAATAAGGCATACCAGGCTTTTTGAGTTTTCCCTTCCTCTGAGCATTTTGTTCACAGCACCAACAGTTCACCCCAATCAGAATGCATTTGAGAGCAAACATAGCCAATTGCCCAGCCCTAAATGGCTTTGCACTGCTATTGCAGCAACAGCAGGATATTTAGGGTAGTTTCAGTTTACTGTAGGATCCAGAAGGGAAACTGAAAAAAATGCAGGCCTTAGAAATAGGTTGAAAGGGGAGGCTAGAATGACTTACTAGAAGCTTGGTAACTAAAAGAAACCCAGCATTTTAAAAGTCCAAGGAGCTGTGGGCCAAAGACCTTCCTTTCCAGAGAAAAACAAACCAAAAAGGGCGGGGGGGGGGGGGGGGGGCGCACCAGAGAAAGCTAGCATGGCAAGATAAAAAGTCATCTAAAAAACAGAAATCTCACCCAAGTGGGCAAACAGGACCAGCCATAAAGAGTGTTCACTCAGGTGCAATTAGGAAATTAGAAGGGTAAAAAAAAAGTTTGAAACTCTTTGCAAGGGATGTCCAAGATAATAATACTGTCTCTAAATAGAACAGAAGGAGCATGTCAGGTGGAATTTACAGGACCATTTTATTGTCGGGGGAAAGTGCACTCAAGGATGAAAAGGAGATAGCCAAGAAGTTCACTGAATTCCTTAGTTTGGTCTTTCCTGAGGAAGGTGCCAGAGATTCCTATAGCTAAATTGGTTTTGGGTTGGGTTTTTTTTTTGGTGAAAGATTAGTCAGAATTACTGAATCAAACCTACAGGAGGTTTTAGACCAAGCAGATTTAACTCGATAAAGAGAAATCACTGAAGGTACTCTTGGTGAGCTTGTCCATCTTTATAAATGGGAAAATTAGTGCAATTGATGAGTAAGTTTAGGATCAGTGAGAACTTAGAAAAAATAACCTGCTGGGGAAAAATAACAAGTAAGGGGAAACCATGCCTCACTAATCTGCTGGAGTTTTTTGAACTTTCAATTAGCAATGAAGTAGATTTTGTTTTCAAAATCTGAAATCTGTGTCAAATTTTGATTTGACAGTGCATACCAAAGATTCCCAGGGGACTGGTGGAAATGTTCTGTTATAGAAGATGATGATGGATTCTCAATGGCAAATAAACCTTGGTCCAGTCATGAGGGCTTCAGAACTAAGAACTTTGCATGAAGGATTAAGAAAATGAGGTAAGGTGAGAGACAAAGGGAAGAGATAAATAGCCACTCTCTCAGGCAGAAGACCTGGAATATTGGGATGGCCTAGAGATCTGTGCTAAACTGTGGTTGTTGTTTTTTAGCCTCTTCATAATTGATATGCAAGAGGTAAAATGCAGAGAAGTTTGCAGCTGAAACTGAGTTCTTCTGGGTGGTGAGACACTATATAGAAAATTTTTTTGAGGTCTTCCTGCCATATATTTCTGAGTTGACAAAAGAAAAAAAAAAAAGGTATATGAGCTTCAGCAGAAGTGACAGGTGTGTGGCCTAGTGGAAAGAGCACGGGCCTGGGAGTCAGACGACCCGAGCTCTAATCCCATCTCTGCCACGTACCTGTTGTGTGACCTTGGGCAACTCATTTAACTTCTCTGTGCCTCAGTTTTCTCATCTGTAAAATGGAGTTTCAATACCTGCTCACCCTCCTACTTACAGGCCATGAGCCCCGTGTGGAACATGGACTGTTTCTGATCTGATTATCCTGTATCTACCCCAGTGTTTACTACAGTGCTTGGTACATAGTAAGCACTTAGATACCATCATCATCATTATTATAATTATTAGTGCACCTAGGGAAAAATGAACCAAAGTTCCAACTACATAATAATGATGGTATTTGTTAAGTGCTTTACTATGTGCCAACTACATGATGACTACACGATGTAGTGCCAACTAAATGATGATATCCTTTCCTGCCTTAACTCAGCCCTCTCCTCTGCTAGACAAAACTATTTCTCCTAGCTTATTGACACCCATGCCCATCATCCCTGTCAGCTCTTCCGTACATTCAACTCCCTTCTAAGGCCCCTGGTTCCTCCCCCTCCTCCTTCCCTCACCCCCAATGATTTGGCCTCCTACTGCATTAATAAAATTAAGTCCATCAGGTCTGACCTCCTCGAAGTCACTCCCCCGCTTCTCCAACTCCCCAGCTCTCAACACTCTCTGCTACTCTCCCATCCTTCCCAGCAGTATCCTCAGAGGAGCTCTCCTCCCTCCTCTCAAGTGCTACTCCGGCCACCTGTGCTTCTAACCCCATTCCCTCTCATCTCATGAAATCTCTCGCTCCGTCCCTTCTCCCCTCCTTAACTTCCATCTTCAACCGCTCACTCTCCAATGGTTTCTTCCCCTCTGCCTTCAAACATGCCCATGTCTCTCCCATCCTAAAAAAACCCTCTCTTGACCCGATCTCACCTTCTAGTTATTGCCCCATCTCCCTCCTACCATTACTTTCCAAACTCCTTGAACGAGTCATCTACATGCGCTGCCTCAAATGCTTCAACACCAACTCTCTCCTCGACTCCCTCCAGTCTGGCTTCCATCCCCTACATTCCACAGAAACTGCCCTCTCAAAGGTCACCAATGACCTCCTGCTTGCCAAAGCCAACAGCTCATACTCTGTCCTAATCCTCCTCGACCTCTCAGCTGCCTTTGACACTGTGGACCACCCCCTTCTCCTCAACACGCTATCCAACCTTGGTTTCACAGACTCCGTCCTCTCCTGGTTCTCCTCATCTCTCCGGTGGTTCATTCTCAGTCTCTTTTGCAGGCTCCTCCTCCCCCTCCCATCCCCTTACTGTGGGGGTTCCTCAAGGTTCGGTTCTTGGTCCCCTTCTGTTCTCGATCTATACTCAATCCCTTCGTGACCTCATTCGCTCCCACGGTTTCAACTATCATCTCTATGCTGATGACACCCAAATCTACACCTCTGCCCCTGCTCTCTCTCCCTCCTTCCAGGCTCACATCTCCTCCTGCCTTCAGGACATCTCCATCTGGATGTCTGCCCGCCACCTAAAACTCAACATGTCCAAGACTGAACTCCTTGTCTTCCCTCCCAAACCCTGACCTCTCCCTGACTTGCCCATCACTGTTGACGGCACTACCATCCTTCCCATCTCACAAGCCCGCAACCTTGGTGTCACCCTCAACTCCACTGTCTCGTTCCCCCCTCACATCCAAGCTGTCACCAAAACCTGCCGGTCTCAGTTCCGCAACATTGCCAAGATCCGCCCTTTCTTCTCCATCCAAACCGCTACCCTGCTCGTTCAAGCTCTCATCCTATCCCGTCTGGACTACTGTATCAGCCTCCTCTCCGATCTCCCATCCTCCTGTCTCTCCCCACTTCAATCCATACTTCATTCACGCTGCTGCCCGGATTGTCTTTGTCCAGAAATGCTCTGGACATGTTACTCCCCTCCTCAAAAATCTCCAGTGGCTACCAATCAACCTACGCATCAGGCAGAAACTCCTCACCCTCGGCTTCAAGGCTCTCCATCACCTCGCCCCCTGCTACCTCACCTCCCTTCTTTCCTTCTACAGCCCAGCCCGCACCCTCCGCTCCTCTGCCGCTAATGTCCTCACCGTGCCTCGTTCTCGCCTGTCAATCAATCGTATTTATTGAGCGCTTACTATGTGCAGAGCACTGTACTAAGCACTTGGCAAGTACAAATTGGCAACATATAGAGACAGTCCCTACCCAACAGTGGGCTCACAGTCTAAAAGGGGGAGACAGAGAATAAAACCAAACATACTAACAAAATAAAATAAATAGAATAGATATGTACAAGTAAAATAGAGTAATAAATATGTACAAGCATATATACATATATACAGGTGCTGTGGGGAAGGGAAGGAGGTAAGATGGGGGGATGGAGAGGGGGACAAGGGGGAGAGGAAGGAAGGGGCTCAGTCTGGGAAGGCCTCCTGGAGGAGGTGAGCTCTCAGCAAGGCCTTGAAGGGAGGAAGAGACCTAGCTTGGCAGATGGGCAGAGGGAGGGCATTCCAGGCCCGGGGGATGATGTGGGCCGGGGGTCGATGGCAGGACAGGCGAGAACGAGGTACGGTGAGGAGATTAGCGGCGGAGGAGCGGAGGGTGCGGGCTGGGCTGTAGAAGGAGAGAAGGGAGGTGAGGTAGGAGGGGGCGAGGTGATGGAGAGCCTTGAAGCCCAGGGTGAGGAGTTTCTGCCTGACGCGCAGATTGATTGGTAGCCACTGGAGATTTTTGAGGAGGGGAGTAATATGCCCAGAGCGTTTCTGGACAAAGATAATCCGGGCAGCAGCATGAAGTATGGATTGAAGTGGAGAGAGACACGAGGATGGGAGATCAGAGAGAAGGCTGTCCCGCCGTCGGCCCCCGGCCCTCGTCATCCCCCTGGCCTGGAATGCCCTCCCTCCGCACCTCCGCCAAGCTAGCTCTCTTCCTCCCTTCAAGGCCCTACTGAGAGCTCAACTCCTCCAGGAAGCCTTCCCAGACTGAGCCCCCTCCTTCCTCTCCCCCTCCTGCCCCTCTCCATCCCCCCCACCTTACCTCCTTCCCTTCCCCACAGTACCTGTATATATGTATGTTTGTACATATTTATTACTCTATTTTACTTGTACATATCTATTCTATTTATTTTATTTTGTTAATGTTTGGTTTTGTTCTCTGTCTCCCCCTTCTAGACTGTGAGCCCACTGTTGGGTAGGGACTGTCTCGATATGTTGCCAACATGTACTTCCCAAGCGCTTAGTACAGTGCTCTGCACACAGTAAGCGCTCAATAAATGTGATTGATTGATTGATGATGGGCTATCGGTCACGACTGAGAAAAGAGATTTCTAAGTCATTGTTGATTGTTTTTTCAAATCAACAGCGGCCAAAAAAAGCCAGTCAAATGCTTGTCATGATCATCATTTATAACAGAATGTTTCCACCAATCCCCTAGTGTGGAACTATATCAAAGGCTTTTGAAAAAAAAAAATCTATTCCATTCACTGCTAAGACAGAAATGAGTAGACCACACAAAAAGGCAAAGTTTTTCTATTATATAAAATCATGTTCTGTCCCCACCTGCTGTGTAAAGTTCAAGTCACCACATCTTTGGAAGGATTTAGCTGGAGCAAGGACAGAGATGGGCAACTATGGCGATCAAATGGATGGAGAAATTTCCCAATGAAAATAGCTTGAAAAGACTAAGACTCTTCAGCCGGGAAAGACACAGATTCAGAGGAGGCCTAATGGAAGTTTTTAAAATCATGAAGTACGTGAGCAATACCAATACAGAATTATTTCTCACCAAATCCCACAGCATCGCGACGAAGTAGCACCCAGTTGAAATTTGACCTAGTAGATTCAAAACAGAGTAAAAGAAAGATTTATTTACCCAATTGGTGGTAAGCATGTGGCATTCATTACCAGCTAAATTTCATTAAGTTTAAGGTGGGTTTGGATGAATTTATAAATTCACTGAGTAGAATATAATGGATTACTAGAGGGAAAGTTAGGAATACAGGAGGGGGAAGCTTGGGATTTTCAAGAGCACATTTGAAAACTTGGATCAGTGTCAGGGAAGGCCACTAACATCATGCTGCCATTGTGCAGAATAATGGTCTAGAGGAAACATTGGTCTGATCCAGTAATGACAATTTTAAATAGATTTAATTTTCTTGTACAGTTCCATGCACACAATCCAAGGGAAACTATTTAACTGGCCTTGAAATAACTGCCCCATTTGTAAAACAATTGTGGGCAAAGTGACACAGTGAATGATGATAATTTGGGGACTGTTAATACCTGCCAGTAAGGTTTCCCTTTTTAGAGAAGAGTTAACTTTTTTTTCCTCCGGCATGAACATACTGGCCCACCAGATACCAGGAAATCCCTCAGGGTTCCAGTGTCTTTGTAGGCCTCTATGGGCTACAGTGGCAACATCTGGCCCCAAGAGTTTCCTTGTTTGCCTGGAGCACACAGAAAGCCACAAAGAGCCATTTAGAGTGGCCTGAAAGAGGTAGAGGAACTTTGCTCCCAAATTCCATTCCCACTTCCAAGTGTTCATACTGGGATTTCCTGGTAGGAGTTTTGAAACCAGTTTAGCCCCTTGGGTGAGACTCCACTGTTAGTATTGTAAATTACAGGGTAATCTAGGGTCTAAAAGAGCTATTTAATTTCTAAAAAGAAACCACTTCACTCCCAAAGTTATTCTTCAAAAGTTCAAGGGATATGAATCTTGGGGGCAATGCACAGAGGAGATTTCCAACATTTCTAATTCAAGGTCAGGTTTGTGGGTTTTTTTTTTTTCCCCTTCAAGAGACCAAGATCTGACCATGGTAATTTGTTTGAATTCTGACTGGACTTCAGATCGCAACAAAAAAGGCTAGTAGAGCCACTCATTTTTTACAAACTGTGAGACATAGTGGGCAGGGACTGTGTCCACCTTGATTATCTTGTGTCTACTCCAGTGCTGAGTACAGTGTTTGGCAACTGATAAGCACTTAAACACCACAATTATTCCTATTATTATTATTCACCTACGGGAGATTCAAGTGCAGAGAATTTGGAATTTGTCCTTTGTTTTAAGAATGGTGCAATTATTAGAAAGCAGCATGGCCTAGTGGAAAGAGCACAGGCCTGGGAATGAGAGACTCAATTAATGGCATTTATTGAGGGCTTAGTACATGCAGAGCACTGTACTAAGTGCTTGGGAGAGTACAACAGAATTGGCAGACAAGTTCCCTGCCCATAACAAGCTTACAGTCTAGAGGGGGAGACAGACGTTAATATGAATTAAATGTGTTCTAAACCCAGCTCCACCACTCATCTACTGTGTGACCTTGGCCAAGTCACATCTGTAAACTGGAGATTAATAGCATCTCTCTGTGCCTCAGTTTCCACATATGTAAAATGGGGATTAATACCTGCTCCCCCTCCTTTGTATACTGACAATTATTCTCCCCCCTCAAACAAAGTCTTATTGAAGGCACGTCTCCTCCAAGACGCCTTCCCTAAGCCCCCCTTTCCTCTTCTCCCACTCCCTTCTGTGTCACCCTGACTTGCTCTCTTTTTTTTAATCCCCCCTCCCAGCTCCACAGCACTGATGTACATATCTGTAATTTATTTATATTAATATCTGCCTCCCCCGCCCCCAGACTGTAAGCTCATTGTGGGCAGGGAATGTGTCTGCTTAATGTCATATTGTACTCTCCCAAGCACTTAGTACAGTGCTCTGCACACAGCAAGCACTCAAAAATACCACTGAATGAATAAATGAAAGACAGGGACTGTATCTGACATGGTTATTTTGCATCTATCCCCATGCTTACAACAGTGCTTAGTACATAGGAAGCAGTTAAATACCACAATTAACAAATTCCATAATTAACTATTCAGTTACTCATTATAAAGTCCAAGTTTTGGTCACTGTCAACATGGGTCAGGAAAGGCCACAACTAACCAGAGCAGAACAAGGTTGAGCTGCCCACTCAAGCATTGGCTGCCTCAATATCACCTCAAAGAAGACAATTTGCAAGACTTTAGCACAAAAGGTAATGATAACATTCTCAAGAGGGTCAAAGCCATGCATTCTAACCCATTCTCAAAGATGTTCAGGGTTACAGGTCATAGTTTACCACTGTTTATTATTGTATCGTACTTTCCCAAGTGCTTGGTACAGTGCTCTGCACACAGTAAGCGCTCAATAAATATGACTGAATGAATGAACTACCACCTCAGCACTTTAGGCATTCATAGCCACCGATCTCATTTAGGATTTATCAATTTACATACTCTACTAGAGAAGCAGTGTGGCTCAGTGGAAAGAGCCCGGGCTTTGGAGTCAGAGGTCATGGGTTCGAATCCCGCCTCCACCACATGTCTGCTGTGTGATCCTGGGCAAGTCACTTAACTTCTCTGGGCCTCAGTTACCTCATCTGTAAAATGGGGATTAAGACTGTGAGCCCCACATGGGACAACCTGATCACCCTGTAGCCTCCCCAGCACTTAGAACAGTGCTTTGCACATAGTAAGCACTTAACAAATGCCAATTATTATTATTATTATTATTACTAGTTCCATTCTGCTTTTCCTCCGATCTGTAAATTATTTTGTGCCAGTCTCCCCCAGTCAACTGGAAGCCCCTTTAGGGCAGGGACTGTGTCTCAGTCAACTGTACTCTTCAAACTGCTACATATGGTGCTCTAGGCTTTCAATTCATAGCACAGATTGAATAATAACAGGAAGCTTTGTACATTCTGTCCGCCTCAGCTGGGTACCTGGATCTACTGGGTATTGCATACAGTAAGCGCTCAATAAATACAACTGAATGACTACCCCATGCCCAGTTGTCAGACAAATGATTTACAAAATAGGCCCAGCGGTGTCTGTTGCTGAGGAGGTCTTACTGAGATATTCTGTTCACAGACTGCACCTGCCACTCCTCCCAGCCACATCACACCAGTGCTGTTGGCCACTGGTCAGGGGGGAAAAAAACAAACAAAAAAATCAGGAAAGTGCAGATGGCTCAGTAAATCTCATTACCATTATTGGAAAAAGAACTCAAATGTGTACTCTGTGGTAGTAGGATATGCTTTTCGCCTCTCATCCTGCACCCCAACACTTAACTAATCTCCTATAATAAGAAACGTGGCCTAGCAAAAAGAGCAGGGGCCTGAGAGTCAGAGGACCTGGTTCTAATCCCAGCTCCACCCCAGGCCTGTTGTGTGACCTTGGGCAAGTTACTTAACTTCTCTGTGTCTCAG
This sequence comes from Tachyglossus aculeatus, assembly GCF_015852505.1. Taxonomy (NCBI): domain Eukaryota; kingdom Metazoa; phylum Chordata; class Mammalia; order Monotremata; family Tachyglossidae; genus Tachyglossus; species Tachyglossus aculeatus. The sequence goes on along the minus strand of NC_052098.1, from coordinate 7,257,148 downwards.
TTTCCTCATGAGTAAACTGAGGATTTAATTCCTGTTCTCCCACCATGTGGGACAGGGAATGTGTCCAACCTGATTACCTCATAACTACACTTGTGCTTAGTACAGGGCCATTTATCACCAATTACTATCAAGTTCAGTGCCACTGTGAAAAGACAAAAAGAGACACATGGCAGACCAGTTAAGGTATGCAATGCTTACCCCGATGGAATAAATAACTATAAGATGTATCACTATATTTTTGTCCTTCAGGGATGCTCACATATAAATGAAACCTCACTGTCAACAGTGTTACCTTCAAATATGTAGGACAGATAAACGTATACAGTGTCCAGCTGGGAGACAGGAGAGGGAAGAACTCCTTTTCCAAACTCCAACCAGAAAGAAGCCTTTCTTACAAACTTCCATGATTAAAACTATCTTGATTATCAGACGTTCCCATTTGGAACTTCCGAAGGATCGTAGGCACATTTCAATTCAACTGGCTTTCGTGGAATACAGAAGGAAAACATTATATAAAATCAGCGATATAAACTCCCCCTTGAGTATACACACCATTTTATTGTTTGGGGAATTCTTAACTTAAACTTGTCTTTGTTCAGTGAGTAGTTTTTAGCTTGGAACAAGTTTCCCAGGTTGGGGGATAGAAGAAGAAAGCTACAAAATGGACACAGAGTAAACCACAGAATGACTGTAAGTTGCACCGAGTAGTTCTTCTTGGTGAAAAATATACCCACCCTCCCCCTGGCCAACTCATAAACCGGGTGGTTCTCTGAGAGTTATGGTTAGTACCTAAATACTTTTTATACATTAGTCATCCTTAGGACATAAGAAACATTTGTGACCCAAGATGTTTTTGTCTGGTCTATCCCTTTAGATTTGAAGAGACCTCCTATTCTGACACTTCCACATTATCTATAAATTTGTAATATAGAAATGACTTACCTTGGTTGCTTCTCTCCCATTGCCTGGATCAGAGTCTGGCTCCAAAAGTGGGCTTCTTGTCATTTGTGTTTCGAGGCCCACCCTTCAAATCCCACCTCCTTCTCTCCCCGCTTTTTGGCAAGAACCTGCTGATGAGCTCAGTGTGAATATTGAGACAAATCCCTGCCTCTGTTCCACGTTAGCCAGGAGGCTACAGGCAGGGGCCAAGCTTCCCCAGGTGCTTCCCTTCCTTACTATGGGAAGTAGTGTCAGTTGTAAAAGACCAGTGTTGCGGCCATTCTGGCTACTGAGCAGAAGTGCCAACTTTTCATTTTGAGCAAAAGGGCAGGGATTTCAATGGGCATGAGTACTGAGAGGTGATTATCCTGCGTCTCCCAGAGCTTACATAGCACAGTGCTCGACACAAAGTAAGCACTTAATACCACCATTATTATCATTAGGGGCAGGCTTCAGAGAGCTAATAGAAGCCACCATTTGGGATCTTTGCAGCCCTGAGATTGGAAACTCTCAGGCCTTGAAAGAGAGCTGGGCTGAGGGAGGCTGTATCACCTCCATAGAATGGGCACCTCTGCTATTGAGGAATTCAGGCTTACCTTCAGAGCATTTTCAGCATCAACATTTTTTAAGCATCCGTGAGGTACACAGCACTGTGATAAACATGTACTACACTGCTGACAGGTGTAGATTTTCATTTTCTTCTTTATACATTGTCTACCACACCTTTTATCTGTAGCAACAGCATTTATTGAACACCTACTTTGCACAGAGCAATCAATCGATCAATCAGTGGTACTTACTGAGCGCTTACTGTGTGCAAAGCACTGTACTGAGCACCTGGGAGAGTAGACACAAACACTGCCCATGAGAAGCTTACAGACTACAGTATACCAAAGAAGCAAGTCACACATTCTCTGCCCACAGTGAGCTTACACTCTAACAGAAGAGACAGATACAAAAATACATACAAATATAGTGATCAGAATCAATAACTGAACATACACATATACATATGTGCTGCAGATGGGTATAAATATAGAATATTTGGCTATTGGGGTGATAGGACTCAAAATGTTGGGACTTCACCAGGGAAAGATGGCTGAAGTGGGATTTTAGAAGGGTTTTGAAGTTGGGGGGGTAGTGAGCTTCAGTCCAGGGAACAGCATGAGCAAGCGATTGGAGGAGGGCAAGACAATAGCAAGATCCAGTTAAGAGGTGACCTTGGAAGGAACAAAAGAATGCAAGTTAGGGAGTAGCAAGTGAAGAGAGCTGATAAGTAAAATGAAGAGAGATGGCAGAGAGCCTTGATACCAACACTAAGGGGCTTCGTTTGATATGAAGGGAAATGAGCAGTCTTTAGAGGTTTATGAGGAGTGGAGAGATGTTAATGATGTTTCAGGAAGATGACCTGAACAGCATTGTGTAGTATGAACTGAAATAGGGAGAGGATAGAGGCAGGGAGACCAGAAGGAGGCTGATACTGTAGCTTAACTATGATACTGTCTGTGGGAAGAGGAAGGGGTGGATCCGGGAAATATTTTGAAGGAAGAATCAGCAGGATTTAGCAATTGATTGAATGTGAGAGCTGAATGACAGTGAAGGATGAGCCCAAGGTTGAGGGTTTCAGGGACAGTGACGGCAGTGTTGTTATGGATGGGGTTGGGAAAGTTGGGAGGGGGGAGGATTTAGCGGGGAAGATAAGAAGTTTAGTGTTGGGTTTGAGGACCTGGCAGACCATCCATGTGGGATATGCTGGAAGGGAGAGGAAATGTGAGCTCAGAGGTGGAAAGGGCTGGCTAGAAAGGTAGAATTGTGAGTCATCTGTACGGCAATGGTACTGAAACTGTGTAAATAGATGAACTTCCCAGGAGAGTGAGTGTAGAGTGAGAAATGTAGAGGAGAAACAGTGTGGTCTAGTGGATAGAGCACAGGCCTGGGGGTAAGAAGGACCTGGGTTCTAATTCCGGCTCCACCCCTTCATTCATTCAATCGTATTTTTTTCTTTCATTCAATTGTATTTGAGGGCTTACTGTGTGCAGAGCATTGTACTAAGCACTTGGGAGAGAACAAAATAACAGAAGCAGACACATTCACTTGTCTGTTGTGTGACCTTGGGAAAGTCACAACTTCTCTGGGCCTCAGTTCTCTCACCTGTAAAATGGGGATTAAGACTGTGAGCCCCATGAAGGATAGGGACTGTGTACAATCTGACAAACTTGTATCTACCCCAATGCTTAGTACAGTGCCTGGCACAGAGCAAGTGCTTAACAAATACCATAAGATAAAAAATAAAGGATACAGAACACACCAGGACACCCACAACTGGAGGATAGAAAGGAGAAGAAGAATCAATGAAAGAAAAAGAATGGTTGGAGAGGTAGGAGGAGAACCAGGAGAATACTTTGTCAGGAAAACTAAGAGCTGATAGCACTTCAAAGAGGGAGAGGTAGTCACCAGGGTTGAAGTTGGCTGGGAGGTCAAGGAGGATTATGAGTAGAGTGCATTGGCCCTGGCTATGAAGAGATTGTTAAGGGAGTTTAGAAAGTGCAGATTTGAAAGAGTGGAAGGGGTGAAAACCTGATGAGATGAGAAGAGAACTGGTGGAGAGGAAATGGAAGCAGTAGATATAGACAACCTTATGTAAGCACAGAGGTTCTTATCCTTTGGAACAGCATGACAGAGTCAGAAGATGGGGAAAAAGGTTAAATGCCTTCTGTTTTGCATGAAACAGTATGCAAATCAGGGATGAAAGTAAACTGAAAGCCTAAGTAGAAGTTAAGGAAAGGGAAAGCATTATCTTAAGTTAGGTTTTCACACACTGCTAAAGGTACTTTCAGATCCTCCTTGCTTTTCATAAGTCACTATTTGTATCTTCCCTCTTTCTCTGAAACTTTTTGGCACATAACTCCCAAGCATAGACACCTATAGGCACAGTAAGAAAAAAATGCATAAAGCAGGGAAGAAGGAAAAACCAGAACTGGTATTCTGTTCAAAAAATCCAAGAGACTGTTCAGGGCCCCTTGTTTGTGCTCATGGGTTCAACTAAATGTTCTACTCATCCCATCTAGAGAGGAAGCAGAGCAATTAATAACGTGCACGACCCATTCTGTAACTAATGATGGCATTTATTAAGCGCTTACTATGTGCAAAGCACTGTTCTAAGCACTCGGGAGGTTACAAGGTGATCAGGTTGTCCCACAGGGGGCTCACAGTCTTAATCCCCATTTTGCAGATAAGGTAACTGAGGCACAGAGAAGGTAAGTGACTTGCCCAAAGTCACACAGCTGACAATCGGCAGAGCAGGGATTTGAACCCATGACCTCTGACTCCAAAGCCTGTGCTCTTTCCACTGAGCCATGCTGCTTCTCTTTGTAAATTGTAAGGCTGATCCAAGGGAAGATTGGGGTGGGGAGATTATCCCACATTGAAAACATGTCAATTGGAAGTGGACTACATGATTGAGTACTCAGTCCACCTAATTTTCCTTTTTGCAGGCTGGAAAGACTCAAAAGCTTTAACTATTTGGTCACAAACCTGAGATGCATGTGGATGGGATGTCCCTCTTCTTGCACTCCTGATATCCGGGAATGAAACTATCACTACAGCTACCCAGATAGGTTTGGACTAGCAGCAGAGTTCCTGACAGGGCAGGACTAGTATTGGGCCTTGGACTAGTAAAGACTTAGGAACCAAGAAGAAGGCCAGAAACAGCTGTGAAGAGGAGAAGCTGGAGTCAATTGTTGGAGCTGTGGGGGAACAGAGAGTGGTTAGCTGCTGATTTGTCTATCCTATGTTCCAGTACTCTGCCTTTGCAGATGGGAAGTATTATTTAACTGATCAGGCATGAAACACGTTACAAAGGCCAAACTCCCAAAAGTCTAATAAAAGCCTTCATTAATGTTCAGCCATTACACTGGAACCATCATTCCAACTGATTTTATAACCAACTCCGTTGGCTTCCTTAAAAATACTTGAACCTGAGAAAAGAGCTTTAAGAACCTAGTCAGCCATTTAACTTAGCAAGAGTTTCTCATCCCTATTAATCTTGTTTCCTGCTTTCACAAGAAGGAGAAAAATGGGTTTCAGTGCTCCCCACACATTTGCATCTGCCATGTTAGTTATTTTAATAAATACCCAGTGTCCTGGAGCTCTTTTGCTATTCCAGATGAATGCATTCAATCTATCTGAATGGGGCTTTAGAATTATTCTGGCACTTTTTCAAAACAAAGTCAAGAAATTTTGTGTTTCATCCAGTCTCGGGGACTGCGGATGAGTCCATCTGAAAGATTTCATTTGGCAAGTCATCACTAGATTTTGGTTGCCAGGCTGCTGGAGACTCTTAGAAAAGTAAAATGTTTTATTGGCACTACTTTTACCATGTTGACTTACATCTAATTTTCATCCCTACCTATGACTAAGTCAAGCAATTATTGTGCTTTAAAGAGGATTCCTACTAGGCAATTCATCACTAGAAATTGATTTTTTTTTGTTTTAGCATAGCTCTTCTTCAAACTACCTCATGCTACCACAGCTGGAAAGGATTGCTGAGCTTGATTCTTCCATTCAGAGACTGAAGGTTGTGTGAGGCAAAGATGCTATGAGTGGAAAACGTAGTGATAATAAACATGTGTTTTTCCAACTCCTTTGTGACATACAATTCCACAGAGGAGAATTTAAGATGTCTCTCACAATAGAGGAGAATCAAGCTCTTTGCCTTGAACAACTCTGACATCTTAAAAAAAAACCCAACCCTTTGTCCAGTGATCAAAGCTTGCAGATGAAATCTTACACCAGACCCACACTTTGGATTCACTCACTTTTCTGAACTGAGCCCACTTTGGCAGAAGCTACACATGAAACACCACTTTTCTTCGCTTTCTTTCGCCTTCAGCCTCCTGCAAATTGGTTCATCTCAATGTGTTTAAGAATTCCTTCTGCCAGCTACCAAGGTGCTTCAAGGCACTGTGAGATCTTACGAAAAATCAATGACTTTTCATTCAGTCAACAAGGCACCATTCAGGACAAGTGACCTAGCCAATCCGTTTTTGGAGGCACGGAAAGAAAACACCCTGCATAAAGGTCATCAGTTCAATGGAAAGCCAGTTATCTGAACTAATTGGGATGGAGGCGATTTCAGATAGCAAAAACCTAATTTTGTTTGGCTTCCTCAAACAGGCATGAACCCAATTGTACTTGGTTATCTGGCATTTTTGTCTTCATTATCCAAATTAGCCTCCGTTCCTATATCCAGTTGGTTTGGTTAACCAACAATCAGATCATCAGATTTCCACTGTAGTTACCTTGAAAGAGATTATAGGCAGGATATATAGCAATGGCTGACGACAGCTTGGTTTTTTTTAATTATTATTATTATTGCCCGTCACCCTTCCAATAATTTCTTACCCTTGATTTCAACATTTATTGAATGAACAACATGCCAAGGGCAGTTCAGTACATAATGAATAGTTTTAAAAAGCTTTCAACCTAATTAGGGAAGAGGAGGGAAAATACAGAAGACATCATTTTAATGAAAAATTTATGGGTGTTCTCTTGATCAGGCTAGAATGGAGACTTTAATGACTAAACCGGAAAAAGAATATCAACTGATGAATTGTGAGTGCCAAGAAAAGCCCAGCTCCATGGTAGCTATGGCTGTTGGAAAAAGAAAAAAATCCATGCAGCTCTTTGCAGAAAGGTTTGTAGGGGCAAATTTGCCAGGAGTTTTAATCTAAGAGTAAAATTTGAGTGTGCATCTATCTCCAAAACTCTGGCACCCTGCTTTAGTGTGTCCCCATCATATGAACCTTGAGGAGCACTTAGAGCGAGGACCCAAAGGAGCATCTGGCTCTTCTTGACTGCTCCTTTCTCAAATCTGTTAGAATGAAAGTTGCAGAGTAGTTCACCATGCTCCAGTCTGAGGTAAGCTCTCAGTAGCTGATGGATGTCAATTTAGTTTTTAGATTTACAAAAAATGCCAGTGATCACCAAAACGCTTCTGGAAACACATGCAAAGATGAAGAGATTAATCAAACAGCAAATCAGGCTGTCTTTCTCTTACCTACAGGATGTCCAAAATACCCAGGCAAAAACCACCTTCACAGAATGTCTCAACTTCAGCTCTAGAGGTCAAAAAGAGAGGTTCTGCCTGACTCGAGAGGAAAGGAAGAAAATTTCCAAGATGACAGAGGGTGTGGGCCCTTCCCAAAAACACCATTTAGTAGCACTATACACGTCACTTTAGCACAAGTATAGCAAAACTAAGTCTTGTGAGAGGATCCGTCAGTAAGTTCATATAAAAGACGCAGGAGCAGTCTAAATACTGCCATTCTTCATAGTTTGGGCATGAGGTCACTCAAGTCTGTAACCTTCTTTTTCTTTCCACTAAGTGAAAAGGATAAGCTCTCTCTCCCCCCTACAATCCCTTGCTCCTTTCCCACTTTAACCCAATCTGCAGACTTTGCTACTCTAGATTTAAGCATCTAGAGGGCAGGGTCATGTCTACCAATTCTACTGCACATTCACAAGGACTTAATACAGTACTCCACACATGGTAAGTGCTCAATAAATGTCATTGGTTAATGCCAACCTACTGACTGTCTCATTCTCTTCCCTCTCATCATCAACCCCTTACTCATACCTTTCTTCCTGCCTGGAACTCCTTCCTACTTCATATCTGACAGTTGCCCACTCTTCCCATCTTCAAAGCCCTCCTAAAATCTCATCTCCTCCATGAAGCCTTCCCTGACTAATCTCTCATCTCCCTGTTCTAACTGAAGGTGAAATGAATTTAACTGTGTGATTTCTTTCAGAAGCTACTTATTTAACTTAAATTAGGAATACTTATTTTGGTGGAAAGAAATCATTGAGCAGGGAGTTGAATGACTTCATTTTCTTCTATATACAGTAATAGAGTCCCCCTGGTTGTATGGGGTGATGCTGAGAAGCAGTGTGGCCTAATGGATAGAGCATGAACCTGGGAGTTCTAATACCAGCTCTGCCACATAACTGCTGTGTGACCATGGGCACATCACTTCACTTCTCTGTGACTCAGTTACCTCATTAGTAAATGGGAATTAAGAGTGTGAGCCTCATGTGGGACAGGGGCTGTGTCCAATCTGATTAACTTGTATCTACTCAGTGCTCAGAACAGCACTTGGAACATAGTAAGCATTCAACAAAAACCATAATTATTATTATAACATCCAGTCCAGGGAAGATATCAGATTGTGAACTCGGATGGGTGGGTTTCCTCAATGACAATGACCCTTACCAGCTTCTCTAAACTGAAGCCACAACTGTCAAGTAAGAATAAAGGGATGGTGGGGGCAGGGGTGAAACCTTCACCTAGGTGCAGTAGTTGATGTTAATAAGAAACAAGGAAAGTGTGTGAGGATTTCACATTTACACCACCAAAAAGAATAGTGGCTTTTTATTTCACCAAAAACATCCTGGGAACATAGTAAGCACTTAATAAATGCCATAATTATTTTTATTAAGGCCACCTGTCAGCTTGCTCCAGAACATACTATGTGTAGCCAATGATCTTCAGAGATACAAAGTCAAAGACTGCCCCTGAATCTGGCTAGTTCAAAAGTATATTGATAATGATGCACTGACAAACCAAGATGCTTAAAAAAAAAGGAAGGTCAATGCTACTCAGGAGATTGACGGACTGAATGTGGATTCGCCATGGTATCAGATAAGGCCAAAGGGCTTATAGAATGGTTGCCATGTCCAATCTCTTAGAAAACTGAGATTTTTAACCTGCCATGGTCATAACATTCAATTCTCTATGCAATTTCATTAGGGCACTTATTCATCAAATGACCAGATACTGGAGCTCAGTTATTTGAAAAGAACGATTGACTGTATACTAGTGCTGCTAGGCTACAAATGTGTAAGTATGGATAGCCCCATGATAACTAAACAGATACTGTATGTTGATAAGTCAAAATGGGAAAAGCCATAGGTAAGAGAAACACTACAAAGATGCACTAAAGAAGATTCTCAAGGCTGGTCAGGGACAGACCAAGGTCAGAGCAGACAGACCAATTTGGCATGCAGAGATGGGATGATTCACATTGAGCAAACCTGTCAGGCAACAAATCAGCCAAAGAAGCAGAACCAAGTCTTACAGGCATATCACAGCATACTCTTTTTCTCCACCACCCTTGAGTTCACCTGAGAAACAAGCATTGGCATACAGTGAATGTTTGAGCTCTCCCAAATGACTAGAAATGCAGGGTTGAAAACAGTAACTTCCAGATAGAGAGGTGAAAGTCACTCTTAATGGAAATCTATAGAACAGATCCATCCACTTAACCCTGTCCACCAACCTCCACCAAACAATAGAGAGTCCCATGATTGCATTTACTTTATAGATGATGAGATGCTATTTACAGGAAAAGGTAATATCTGGATTAGGACAACTCAACTGCTACTCAACAAAGTATTCCTCATTCACATTGCACCCATTTAGGAATCGGAGTCTCCAGCACTTAGAACAGTGCTTTGTACATAGTAAGTGCTTAATAAATGCCATTATTATTATATTATATATTACAAAGTTATAAGCGATCTTCTCTTACTGGCAGCTGCAGGAGTCTCAGGAGCTTGGCCTGTCCATGATGCTCTCTTAAAATATTTTCCTAAAAACCTCCTCTATTTTTATTCTAGATATTAATAATCCATAGTTGGAGGAGCTTCTGGTCTTGGCAAAGAGAATTGCCCTAATTCAAGGTAAAATGAACTGTTCGAATATCAGTTGAGGTAACAACCTTGCAGTTTATTTAAAATACAATTAAATAGCCTGAATTGAAGTTCACCAAATGACAGAAGGATGAACATGTTTCAAATCCTAAGATAAGCATGATAATACGCTAAGGACCTCTTTCTAGAAAGAAATATACATTCCTGAGGAGTGTTAAAGAGCTCAAGACATTTCAGCCCAAAGCCAACATTTGTGTATAAAGTGTGGTATCATGATAGAAAATTTAAAGCAGGCCATTGTCAGCATTTTGTTTGTTTTTGATATTCAGTTTATAGTCAGTGGGGTTATTTCTGCTGGATTGTGTTAAACAAATTTAGTAGGCCTCCTAAAATAAACAACGTATTTCCTGGTTTCTAACACACAGGCTGAACAAGTCCTTTAAGGAATGCCCCCTCCCTTTAAATCGAGCAAATTACTTTAATGAAAGCTTACCGAAGCCCAAAAATCTCCTAACATACTTAAAAAGAAAAACAGAATGTTAGTAGAGAAACATAATATGGAGCCAGGCTGTTCTTCAGCCCTCTGCAGCAGGTACAGTCACTGGGTACAAAGAAGGAGATAGACAATCCCTCTCCCCTCTGAAGCAATCGAAAGTGAATTTTCCAGCCTCTGCCTTCCTCTACCCACTGAAGATACCAGATCCAACATCCTGTGAGATTTCCCTCCCTCCCCTATCAGTGAAAACACCACACAGAACCATAGATTCATATCAATTAATGGTTTATGTACTGGGCATATACTGAGTGCAATGCATGATAACTAAGCACATGAGAAAGTTCAACAGAAGGAAGACATATGATCCGTGCCCAAAATGAGCATACAATTTAAATTGATTTTTAATGAAAGGCAGACACTGCTCATGAAGGCTAATTGGCAGAACGGAAGGGATTTCCAACTCAAGTACAACTCAAGAAAAGCACTGTGGCCTAGTGGATAAAGCGTGGGCCAGGGAGTCAGAAGGACCTGGATTCTAGTCCTGGCTCTGCCACCTGTCTGCTGTGTGACCTTGGACAAGTCACTTCACTTCTCTGTGCCTCAGTGACCCTCATCTGTAAAACGGGGATTAAGACTGTGAGCCCCATGTGGGACAGGGACCATGTTCAACACAATTTGCTTGTATCCACCCCAGTGCTTAGCACCATAGCTGGCACATAGTAAGTGTGTAACAAATACCACAATTATTATTATTATTATAATTATTCTGGGAAGACCCTTTCCAGGACCACCTCCTCCTTGGTTCAGCCAGCCTCTTGCTATCCCGGGATAAGGCAGGAGCATCACTTCTAGTTGTTATCTCATAGCTCCTGGCTCCCTTCAAAGGAATAGCCTAGCTGATAGCGGCCAGCAAAGTGTGTCAGATAGCTATCATATGAAAAATTATTTTCCTTACCTTCTCCTATGTCTCCAGAATGTAAATGCCAGTTGCAAGTTAGATGGCAGGCAGGTGGGACACTTAGCATACTTGATAACCACTGGATCAAGCTAGCACACCCTCTAGATTGATCCCTGTATCTCTGGAACAAATCAGTCCACCTTAAACTTTAATAAAATGATCATTTGAAATCATCTCAGATTAATCCATCAAAGGTCACGATTGAGTGTTTACTGCGTGCAGAGCACTGTAGGGGGTGACTACCCTATGGAATCAATGGGGGAAGAAAGTGTCCCTCCATTGTGTTAAGGCAGAAGTTTGCCATCAGGAGCAAAGTGAAAGACTAAGACCCCCAAAGAGTGAACACCAAGCATCTTCTTTTAAACCAATAAGACCATAGTATGGGAGTGGCACAAAAGATGAAGGTACTATCAAACACAAACATATAACAAATGAAATTCACTATGAACACCTAAATCAATGAAATCTCAGAGAAGCAAGCGATTTTGCTCACTTTTTATCACCTTCTTTTGCCTTTTGACAGGGTTTTTCTCTTTGCATTTCACAATTTGCTTATCTTCAGACACCAGGTATGTGTACGTGTTCCCTCAGTACTTTTTTATGCAATTGTTAAGTGCTTACTATGTGCCAGGCACTGTAATAAGTGCTGACATAGACATAAGCTAATGAGGTCAGACACAGTCCCTGTCTCACAATGTAAGTAGGAGGGAGAATGGGTAGTCCCCATTTTGCAGATGAGGAAACAGTGATTTGCCCAAGGTCACACAGCAGGCAACTGGCAGAACCAAGATTAGAAACCTAGTTATCTGATTCCCAGGCCTATGCTCATTTCATTAGACCAGTAATGCTTCTGATTCCTTCTTTGCACACTACTCCTCAGTTCTCTTCACTTTCTACCCCCTTCACTCCTGTTTTCCCTAGTGGTTCAGTGGATCTTGGAATCCTAATTCAAACAAGCTTGCCAGAACTAATTGCCAGAGAAGTTTAGCCTTCATGGCTCATCTAGGACTGGCCCAAGTGGATGTCTTTATTACCCACCAGGAATTGGGCTGGGATTTCCAACTCATTTTACTTACAGCAGCTGTTAAAAATTTAACCATGTGCAGAAATAAAATTCAAACCACTTTCCCTAGGCACTGAGAGCCCCTTTGCTCCATCAGAAATCTCTCCAAGTCAATCTGTCTCCTGCAGCCTCCTTAACTAAGACCTTCCCCCACCCCCGCAACCCCAGTAAATGAGGTGTCCATGCATCCTTCCTTATTTGGTTGGCATAGGAGTACAGCCACTGTTCAATCTATTCACTTTCTTAAAGAAGTGAAAATTAGCAACAAGTCAAAAGGAGGTGGAAGAGGAAGAGCGAGAAACCTACAAGTTTCTCTCAAATCCCTAGGAACATAGCTGAGAAACGGTCTAATAGTTTTGCTTTTTCCTCACACAATTAGCTGAGCTGTGGGACTACTCAGTTTAGACAGAACATTGGGCTGGAGAGATCATTGTAGTAGTCATAGCAATAGCATTTATTAAGTGCTTACTGTGTGCAAAGCACTGTACTAAGCTCAGCTCTGAACCAGGAATGTAATTTATTATGATCTCAGGGAGCCAAAGTGCTACTAGTTCAGTTCTCCTGGGGATTCATTTTTGGACCCTGAGCCGGCCGTTTCATCTCCCTGTGCCAACCTTTCTGGCCCTTACCTACCTTCTAAGCAGGTGGAGAATGAAATGTGTGTAAAGGACACTGGAAGAAAGATGCAGTAAAAATTCAAGGAACTTGGTAGTAGCAGTGCTGCCTTGATTAAAGCACATCACTCAATCAATGGTATTTGAGCATTTACTGTGTGCAGAGCACTGTACCAAGTGCTTGAGATAATAAAATACAATAGAATTGATAGACACGATCCCTACCCTTAAGGAGCTTAAAAATCAAATTATTCCTTTAATTGATCATATTTATTGAGCACTTACTGTGTGCTGGTCACTGTAATAGGCACATAGTAGGCACATTCCCTGCCCACAGTGAGCTTACTTGACTGTATATTCCCCTGGGTTCTGACCACTTATAATCTTCTGACTTTTCTGTTTCCAGTCTCCATCCTCTTCAGAACATATACTATTTTTCTGGTTTATATCTTTCTATTACTTTTTCTTCCCTTCAAGTCTGCCTTTTGATGAACTAAGATGCCACATGTAAACCAAAACTCACAAACTTCTTTCTCCTTCTCTCTTTCCTTACTTCTCTCTTTCTCTGTCTCTCTTCCTGAAAGTTTCTGTTTTCACATCTCTTCTGTTTTAACGTTAATGTTACAACTGATAAAATTCTGCTACAAAATTTTTTTGCCAGTGTCCAGACTACGTATCTGTATGTGGACCCAGCTTCTTGAAACCCACCCTCCCGGTAGACTATTTTTTAAATGGTATTTTAAAGATCATTAAAAACCAGATTGTTTCACCTTCCTGGCCTGGATATATATAGTAATTCCTGGAAGATCCTTCCAGTCCTATGATTCTGCTCCTCCACACCTCTATACTAACTATCCTTATCTTTTTCTTTTCCCCTAAAGTATTTTGATCTCCCCCAGCCCTAAAGCACTTATGTATATCTCCATCTGTAACTTATTTTAATGTCTGTCCCTGGCCCAGTCTGTAAGCTCCTTGTGGGCAGGGATTGTCTATACCTACTCTTTTGTACTGTACTCTTCTAGGTGCTCAGTACAATGCTGTTCCCACAGTAAGCTCTCAAATAGTTTTGATTGATTCTTTATCCCCACTCCCATTTTCCATCAAAGCTCACTGCTAATCATCATTTCTTCACTTTACTCATGAACAAATGTTAATGTTATTTTCACTTAGTTTAGGGCTCTCCAATTATTTTTAAAATATATACCCCTTCAATCTCGAGCTTCTAGTGGAAAGAGAAGAGTTCTGGGAGTCAGAAGACCTGGATTCTAATCCCGATACTGCTACTTGCCTGTTGTGTGATCTTGGGCACATCACCTACCTTCAGTTTTTTCATCTGCAAAACGCTGATAAGATACCAGTTCTCCCTCCCCGTTAGACGGTGAGTCCCATGTGAAACAAGGACTGCTTCTGATGTGATTATAGCTACCTTAGTGCTTACCATAGTGTTTGGGACTTGGTAAGTCTTTAACAAATACCACAATTATTATTTTTATTCACCTAAAAGTCTCTTCTGTCTATTCTACACTCTGCTGCCCAGATCATCTTCCTAAAATGCTATTCAGAATGCATCTCCCCCTTCTCAAAAACCTCTGAAGTTCTACCCCCTCCACATCAAACTCCTGACAATTGTCTTTAAGATTCTCTATCAAATCTCTCCAACTTACCTTTCTGCTCTGTCCTTCATTCACCCATTCACTATTTCTGCAGGTTCTCGATTCTGAAGTCTCAGGGCCAACGCTTATCCATTGTTTTTGATGGGAGACTCTATTCACATCCATCTGGTATTTACTGAGCACCTATTATACATGGGGAACTGTACTAGGCCCTGGGAAGAGCACAGTAAAAATAAAAGATATGGTCCCTTGCCACAGAGGATCTTACAGTCTGATGTGGGGAGACACAGACATAAATTGTATACAGTGGGAACAAGAGAGCGAAATATATAGTTGGTAGTAGCAAGAGTATGGATAAATGCATTAATAAATAGTGTTTGTAAATCCATGTATACCTAAGGATGGCTGTTGGGATTACCCAAACTGGGTCATGGTAGTTGGGGAAATGATTCCTGGAAGAGGTGGGTTTTCAGAAAAGCTTGAAGAGGAATGGGGTGTGGTGACTCTGAAGGGAGCAAAATGTCAGAAGGGAATAACTGGTGGAGGAACTTGAAGGCTGCCTTACAATGGTCAGAAGTTGCTTGAGACACAGTCAGATAGGTAACCTTTGGAAGAATTTGATGAACAAAGTGATATGTTGAGAATGGCATTTGAGAAAGATGATCCGTGCGGCAGAGTGAAGAGGTGGGAGGGATGGAGGCATGGGAGATAAGTGAGGAGGTTGATGCGACAGTCTAGTAGGGAGGGGACAAGAGCAGGGAAGCGGTCCTAAGCATAGAAAGGAAAGGGCAGAGCCAGGAAATATTGCACAGGAGAAACTAGCAAGATTTAGCAACAGAGTGAAGGTGAGAATTGAAATACAGCAAGGCGTTGAGGATGAGACCAAGGTGGTGTTGCTGACTGCTGGGTAAGTAAGGAGGAGTGAGTTTGTGGCAGGGGAAGATGTAAAGTTCAGTTTGAGGCAGGTTGAGTTTGAAATGCCAATAGGACATCCCTGAAGAGGTATTCTGGAGGCTAGAGGAAATGTGAGATTGTAAAGCAGGTGAGAGCTCTGGGCTGGTGAAGAGTCATCCACAGTTGAAGCTAATGTGAGCAGTTGAGCTCCCTGTCACAGTGAGTATAGAGTGAGGAGAGTAAGGAGCCCAGAACACAGCCTGGGTGTACATTCAATTAGGGACTGGGAGGGGGAAGAAGAAGCAGCAGAAGAGACTGAAACCTAGGTCAGATAGTGTTTCTAGCAGAAGGGAGTCATCAACAGGTGCCAAAGGCAGCTGAGAGTTCAAGATGGATTAGCGCCCACTAGATTTAAGAGGAAATTATTGGAGCTCTTCTCCCCCTACACTCCGACTTGCACTCTTTGGTCCTCTCAACTAGCCTTCTACCTGTATCTTTCTCTTGACTTTCCCATCTCTATCCCATTGAACACACCCTTTCCCCTGTGCTAAGATACATCCTTCCTCCTTTCAAAAAAGGCACTTCTTCCAGAAGGTGTGTCATCCCCTTATCACTTGATTATATCAATTTATTCCATGTAATTTTTTTTTGCTTTTGTTTGTATTAATCCCTATTTAACCTTTTGTTCCCTCTGTATACACACAATTTGTGTATGCCTCTCTCCAGTAATTTCTAAACTTCTTGAGGGCAGGAACCATGTGCTCTATATTTGTGTACTCCCAAACACTTAGTATGGTGTTTAGCACATGGTGTGTGCATATAAATTAAAATATAAATATGTACTTATATGTATGCATAAAAATAATAATAGTACTTGTGGTATTTAAGGGCTTACTATGTGTCAAGTACTGTACTAAGCACTGGGGTAGATACATGATCATCAGGTCCCACCTGGGGCTCAAAGTCTAAGCAGGAGGAAGACCAGGTATTAAATCTCCATTTTACAGTTGAGGAAACTGAAGCACAGAGAAGTAAAGTGACTTGTCCAAGGTCACACAGCAGACAAGTTTCAGAGCCAAGATTAGAACCCAGGTTCTTTGACTCCCAGGTCGGTGCTCTTTCTACAAAGCCATACTGCTTCCTTATAGCAGTCCTTCATATTCAAAGACATCACTGATGGTGAAATTCACCCATGTTTATACATGTGCCTGAAAAGGTCAGTGAGAGACTCTTCATGCAACTACATTGTGCACACGTAAAGGCTGGCCCTTATGGTATTGTCATGTTTCCCTGTAGAGCCTGGTGCTGTTTTCCCTTTTGCCTTTTTGTTTCCTGATTCTTATGGAGCTTCTGCTCTAAACAGAACCACTCCTTTCCTTATGGCAGAGTACCAGGCATCTATGACTATCAGCTCCCAGTTTTGATGCAGAATTGTCTGAGATTTTATTTTGGTGAATCCTATTTGCTGCACAGAGTAGGTACTCAATAAATACTGATGAAGAAGCAGCAGAGGAACCCCCCCCACACACACGTAGCATCCTCTCATCACACACATCCTCTAAATCAAGAGCCAAAGGAGCAGAGCAGCAGCAGCAGCCAGAGCAGATAAGAAGAGAAACTGCTCTTGCCCCTGCACCTTTCCCAGCAGAGTTTGTGCTTCCAGGGATGTGAGGGTTGCTTCTTGCTATGCTACTGAAAGATATGATCTTTGGGGAACGGGCATGGGTAAACCAGCAGGGACAATTCCTCTTCTCACTGCTCTTGATACCACTGTCCTGCCTTTTGTTGGGCTCCCTGAGGTGAGAAGCAGCTGAACATCTGTAGAAACTGCTGCCTCCCTGACCACTATAATAATGACTGCCTATCCCACACCCTCTGTCACTGAAGACCTCTGGTTGAAAAGCTGAAACTCCATTGATCTAATCTTCAATATCCCTCTGTTGCCCCTTAAAGAAAGTGGGGGTGGGGGAGGAAGGATGTTTAGGAAGTATGCTCTTGATAGCTTATCTTTCCTACCTCTACTGCTTGGCTCTTCATAATGATCCCATCTATCTGCTTGGATTTGGTAATGAAATAATGTGTCCCCTATGCTTTATCTTTAGCGCTGAACTCGGGGTCAGCTTTCTGTTTGGTCTGACACCTGTACATGAAAAGTACAGAATAAAATGTTTGCTAGAATACAAATATGAAATACAGCTATCATTATAGAGAAGAAGCATTTCCTGCCACATGTGTGTAGGAAAAATCAAAAGAGATAAATGCCTATTTGTCTTGGCAAATACACGCACATTCTAGCAACTGGACAGCCAATTCTTATTTTCAAATAATTGGAAGATCTTTAGAGGAACACTGGGTTTATGCCCACCACTACCCCAACCTGACATTCAATATATTGTTATTTAACCTAAAGCTGAAGCTAAGGTCAACTAATAACATCTCTCAATGGCCCTTGGGACTGAAAATATTAAGAAAGAATTGGAAATGAGAGAGTAAACTAGAAGTTTGTCAATTAGCCTCTAAAATATAGGAGGGGGTGCTGCTCCTTCATGAGTTTTATAGCATTAATTTTAACCAACAAAAATGTTTTTCTGGTTTCACTTTAACCAGACTAATAAATGAGGGAGAGGAGCTTTACTTTTTTTCCTTTTTCTATTTAATGCAATTGCCTTTTCAGCCCATCTCTTCCCAAGCTAACCTGAAAAATAGATGTCAAGATATTAATCAAAGGATCTTTTTCATTCAACTTTTCCCCCTTTCCAGAATCCAATGAAGAGCACCCTTTCCTAACAATTCCTTTATTTTTCTCAATCATTTTAATAGCATCATTCTTACAACTTGTAATCAAGTCCTTGAACTTGGCTATAGTTTGCATGTTTCAGCACTGGATGCTAACCCTTGCTCTATGAAGAGCAACCGGGCAATGTAATTAATTCCCAACTGAAGCATTTTCATGTACTTCAAGGAAACAGCGCTCTTCTTACTGTGATGGAAGAAGAGCTGCTTTTCAGTATACCGACTAAGCAGCTGTCACAGCTCTCATACCTTTAGCACCACGCAGCTTGATACGAATGGAGAATGGAGTCGACGTGAGAAGGAAAGTCTGATAGGAAACGAAGCTTTAGGATAGCAAGAGTTTTGGCAAAGAGTTGCAATTTTAGGGAATTGCTTAAACTGGCCCATGTCTAAGATGTTCTAGATCACCTATGTGCAAGTGCCAACATTTACATGACTAGTCTAAAAGCAAGATAACATCCAGCAGTTTTTCATTCGGAAAGGCTCATCCCATTCATTGCCTCAATGGGACCGATGGCTTTTCATACTAGATAGGGGAAGGAAAAAAAAAAAACACTGCAAACAATCACGTTAACAAATATCTTAGCTTTTGCCCCCATGGAGAATGGTGGTCTGTCTTTTAGGATGAAGCTTTCCTAGGGGAATTGTTAAATGCAGGTGCAGAGAGAGACCAGCAGGGAGACTTGATCCTACAGTAAGCTAGAAAACAGACATAAACCAAGCATCCAAAATAGGAATTAGTGTTGTGGCTGATATTCTTGTCCTGTGGTCTCTGCAGGTGGAAAGCGATGCTAAAAACAAACACACTGAAGTTCTAGGTTTGATCATTCATCTATTCAAGCAGAATAATATTTTCTAAGTTGGGGAGAGGGTACCACATATGCGAACAGGTGCTGGCATAGACCGTAAACTAGATGTGGGCAGGAAATGCGTCTGTTGTCCTCTCCCAAGCACTTAGCACAATGCTCTGCACGCATTGTTCACTGACTGGCGAAGAAGAGGTGGGGAGGTGAGGGTGGCTGGGCATTATTCACTAGCTGAGAAAACAAACCCCAAGATTGCTTCCACAAAACTCCCCGTTCTAGATGACGGGAGCCCCGTATAATGCCCTGAAAAGTCTGAACGGACACTTGATGGGGGCTGACATTCCGGGCCAGCCCAATTCGGGAACGGCCCATATGGAGTGAGACTTCTAATTCGGGTCTCCAAAGACTCGTTAAATCTGGGAAACAGCCCCCTTTGGGTGCACCTCTCCAGTAGGGGGTGACGACCAGGACTGAGGGAGGTCAGAGGGTCCAGACTGGGGTGGGGGGGACGCATAAGGAGAGCTCAGACGCTTCAAGAATTCCCTCTTGTACCCATCCGAGAAGGGTCTGGGCAAACACATGAGGGATGAGGGTGCGGAGAACTGAAGGTGCTCTCGCCGGACTGGAAACTTAGCGCCTCTCAGGGACCCATGGGCAGGTTTAGGGCTGAAAAGGTGGGGGTCACCCCTGCCACCCCTAGACATATCTCTCTCCCCCACCCCGGCGGAGTCAGCGTCCCCTGAAACCCACGCAAGACTTCGAGAGTCTCCCGAGTTGTCTCCAAGTACGCTACAGCGGCAACACTCAAAGTTTGGAAAGAATCGCTCCAAGATCCCAGGGAGGGGCTCCCCAGTCCCTGTCTTTGGACTTCCCGGGATCCTTCGAATCGGGGGTCAAACGGAGAAGGTGTATGGGGGGGGGGGTGGAAGAGGGGAGAGAGGCCGGGGATGCAAGGGGGAAAGGAGCGGAGGGGCGGCCACTTACCGAGCAGCAGCAACTTGAGCTCCCGGCGCGCATCGCGCTTGTCCCTGCGGAGCTGCCGCTCGATCTCGGCGCTGATGCGCTGCGACTCCCGCTCCTCGGCCGACAGGCAGCAGCAACAGCTCGCCATCGCCTCACCCGGACCGGCTGCCGAGGGGAGCGGGACGAGTCGAGCTGTTGGTGGAAAGTCTGTGTCCCGGTAGCTTTGGAGCGAGAACTTGGCGCGGTGCGGTGCCGCTGGCGGGCTGCCTCTCAAGTACCGCCGCGCGCTCGGGCCGGGGGGTGGGGGGGGCGCCAAGGGGCGGGACCGAGGAGGCGGAGCGTCCCGTCCTCTCGGGCCGGCAGAGCCTCCGCACCTGTTTCTCCGCGGGGGCGTGGAGCGGGAGCCGCGACCGGTTTGCCCTTTCCCCCCTAGCCGGGTGAGATGAGCGTCTGCGATCCCCGTCTGCCCTCAGAGCAGAAGGAGAAAGATGAGAAGCAGTGTGGCTCAGTGGAAAGAACCCGGGCTTTGGAGTCAGAGGTCATGGGTTCAAATCCCGACTCCGCCACTTGTCAGCTGTGTGATTTTGGGCAAGTCACTTCTCTGAGCCTCAGTTACCTCATCTGTAAAATGGGGATTAAGAGTGTGAGCCCCACGTGGGACAACTGATCACCTTGTAACCTTCCCAGCGCTTAGAACAGTGTTTTGCACATAGTAAGCGCTTAACAAATGCCATTGTTATTATTATTATTATGCGATGGGAGGGGGTGTCGGGGAAGCAGCGAGCTTCTGCCCCGGCCCGCCGCCCAGGTGACCCGGGGTGGGGGGTTGGGGGGGGCGGGGAGGAGCGGTCTCTAGGCTCCGTGTCCTCTGCCCACATCGGCCCTCTGTTGACATTCCTCCCAGAAGGAGGAAGTGGAAAACGGAAGGATGTTTTGTATATGCTCATTTGTAGGAAGGGTTGACACGGATCTCGGCCCCCCAAGCCGGCTACCTGGCCCGACCCCGCGCCAGGTGCCTTCCAGCCCCTGCCCGTTTTGCCCACCTCTACGCTCAAGGCATTGCAACTGCGGCGGCAGCGCGCTTTAAACTTCCGAGACTTAACCCGCGCCCGCCTTTAAAAATGCATTTTGCCCGAAGCGTACGTGTAAGCCAAAGAGGCATGACCAAACTTCACCTTAAGATCGTAGAGGTGGGTATTTGAAGAAAGGATTCCTTTCCTTAGCAGCTATACATTTCCTCTTCGGAGCATCGAGTCAACATTTGCAATGTAAACTTTTCCGGGCACCGGCCAATTAGTGCAAACCAGGCCAATTTAGAACAGGTGAACTGCAGTTTTAAAGGAGTGCCCTGTCTTTGCCTCAAATACCCCGGACCGGAGCCGGGCTCAGTAAAATGAATTTTTTTTTTTTAAATGTAATACGGTATAAAAAGCTGGTGGTATGGAGTTTCCTTACAGTTGGACTGTTACACGGTTTGAAGAATGTAACCTGGTCATGCATTAAAAACACTTCATGCATTAAAAACACCTTATGCATAAACATTAAATATTCGTGGTTGCCTTTTTCTGACCAATTCTGTTATATGGTTCTTTCCCAAGCGCTTAATACAGTGGTCTGCACACAGTAAGCATTCAATGAATGTGCTTGATTTCTTCTTCCAGTTACAGGAATGACTTGATACGAATGGTGACCCTTTCAGACATAAGGTAATCAGGTCGGACACAGTCCCTGTCCCAGTTGGAGCTCAAGGTCTAAGGGGGAGGAAGAAGAGGTATTTCCTCCCCATTTTACAGATGAAGAAAATGAGGCACACAGAAGTCAAGTGATTTACCTAAGGTCACCCAGCAGGCAAGGGAGTGGAGCCAGAATTAGAACTAGCATTAAAACGTCTAAAATGTGAACATCGAAGAGTAAAATGTGGCTTGAAGTTGCTCTCTGAGAACTGGTTCGAAACTTTCAGCTGCAATTTTTCACAGGTTCTGCTTAAGCTTACAACAGCTGAAGTTCTCAGA
Organism: Tachyglossus aculeatus; assembly: GCF_015852505.1. NCBI lineage: Eukaryota > Metazoa > Chordata > Mammalia > Monotremata > Tachyglossidae > Tachyglossus > Tachyglossus aculeatus. Next base: position 7,235,288 of record NC_052098.1, on the reverse strand, counting down.
AAATTTAAGGGTGCTCAGATCACATCCCTAAGTGGCCTTTCAACTTTATTGTGTAGTTACTTTCTGTTGTTACATCCAATTATAAATTTATCATTAAAGATTGTTCAGCAATTTTGGGCCTAAGTCCACACCCATTAGGGTCACTGCAGTTGCAACTTAAGAGCAATAATAGCATTATATCACTTATCACTGGGAGGCTGAATTGATTCTGGCACCCCACCCCTTGACTGTGCAGATCCAGCTTGGAGAGCTCCAGTCTGGTCTGCTGTGAAGCAGCCTTAAGAGGTCTACTCCCAGACTTCAAATTGATGTCGGGGGCCAGGGGTTGGATGCTATGCAGGAGGCAAAATGTGAGTGTGAGCTGTTGTCCTGAGGAGGGCTGGGAATCCCCAAGCCTCTGTCTGGAGGCCACCCAAATTTGGGTGTTCCCCAGGGTGAGGCATTTATCACTCTGGCTGATTCCCGTTGAAAGTTTTCTGGGCCCTTAGGTCCATGGCATTGATTAGCAACAGTGCACCTGTGTTCGTTAGACTATCCCAGCTGATGGACACAGAATACCAAGAGCAGCCTAGAAAAGAGAAGAGCGCAAAGGGAACAATTAGCCTGGAAGGAGCAAGGAGCAAGATGGGAGCAAGTCCTAGTAGACTGAAGCAGATTCAGCAGGGTGGGAGATCTGCAGAGCAAATGCTTGACATTCTTTCACTTGGAAAAAAAGACAGTCAAGGCACATAAACTAGTTACGGTGTTACTAGAATTTTATCATACTTCAAAGGCAGTTAAGTTTATTACTGAATGTAATATCTTCTCAAGGAGATAAAGTTATAGACAAAGTGTTTAAGCAGGCATGCATCTTGTAAATGGAAAAGAATTTGTTTAACAATGTTCAGTTATTTTATTTTATTTTTCATGGTATTTGCTAAGCACTTACTCTGTGTCAGGCACTGTTCTAAGCTCCGGGGTAGATCCAAGCTAATCAGGTTGGACACAATCCGCATCCCGCGTGGGGCTCATGGTCTGAGGTGACCGAGGCATGGAGAGGTTAAATGACTTGCCCAAGGTCACATAGCAGGTCAGTGGCTGAGCCGGGATTAGAAGCCAGCTCCTCTGATTCCCAGGCACATGCTCTTTCTTCTAGGCCATGCACCTTCAAACCAGAGAGTTCAGTTCCGCTCCAGAAGGAGGCTCTGCCCCAAATAAAATGGAATTCAAAGATCTAGAAATGGGTCTCCATTAAGAAGGCAAGAGGGACTAGCACATTTTAGAATTTCACAGGAAGTCATCACCAGTAGTATTTAATCAATCAGTAGGTCTTATTAAGTGCCTATTCTTTTTTTATGGCATTCATTAGTGCTTACTATGTGCCAGGCACTGTTCTTAAGTGCTGGGGTAAATACAAGGTAATCAGGTTGGACACAGTCCATGTCCCTCAAGGGACATTTTACAGATGAGGGAACTGAGGCACAGAGAAGTTAAATGACTTTCCCAAGGTCACACAGCAGGCAGGTAGTGGGGCCAGAACTAGAATCCGGGTCCTTCTGACTCCCGGGCCCGTGCTCTATCCATTAAGTGATGCTCTTTATTCTGTGCAATAGAGTCTTTAGACATGATCCCTGCCCTCGAAGAGCTTACATTTTAATGGAGGAGACAAGTATTAAAATCAATTACAGGGAGGAGGAAGAAACAGAGTTTAAAGGTGGAATTTAAAGTCTGCCATGTGACCTTGGGCAAACCACTTAACTTCTCTGTGCCTCAGTTGCCTCATCTGTAAAATGGGGATTTAAGCCTATGAACCCTATATGGGACAGGGACTATATCCAACCCGATTATCTTTTAACTACCCCAGCGCTTAGTACAGTGTCTGGCACATAGGAAGGACTTAAATAATGTAAGCAACAACAAACATAAACAAAGGTGTGTACGTAGGACTACTCGGGGTGGGGAGATAGAGTGAGTGCCTAAATGCTAACGGTGTGATAACTCAAGGGCATAGGACATCACTACTTCTACATTGCACCCCTAAATTTATTTTCCATCTCATGAAAAATATATAATAACTGTGGAAAATATACAGAAAATTTCAAATGATCAAATCGTACTTAGCACTCGTACAATAGTATGTAAACATTACAGCACAGATCTTGATACACCTTTTTCCCAATCACATATACCTTCCAACAAAGAACTAAATCAAGTAAACAGAGCAGTGCATTTTTTGTCAAAATGTTAGGGCTCCAACACCTGTTCCCAAATTGTCAAATGATCAATCCAACAAAGTATTCCACTGTGCACTTGAGTCAGTAAGAAAATAAGAAAAGCAACCAAAAAGAGAAAAAACAGTGAAACGTCCTATAAACTGTAAAACCACCTATAATAATAATGATGGTATTTGTTAAGCACTTACTATGTGCGAAGCACTGTTCTAAGTGCTGGGGGATATACAAGGTAATCAGGTTGTCCCATGGGGGGCTCACAGTCTTAATCCCCATTTTACAGATGAGGTAAATGAGGCCCAGAGAAGTTAAGTGACTTGCCCATAGTCACACAGCTGGCAAGTGGCAGAGCTGGGATTAGAACCCATGACCTCTGACTCCCAAGCCCAGGCTCTTTCCACTGAGCCACACTGCTTCTCATGCTTCTCATATAACAGGGATTAGTTAACTAGAGATGGTGGGGAATCTTCCATTCTTTCTAAAGCAGATTGAGCAACTAGGATGGAGGATTCGCCAGCCCAGATAGAAACCTCTTCTAGTTCATCAGGTTCCCATGCCCTCAACTTCCAGTTTAAATGGTGGAAGCTGAAGGACAGGACTCGCCAGGAAACCAGAGACAGAACAAGCTCACCTCCAGCACAGGGGTTAGCCATATCACTGAAGTTCTGGTTCAACTACAGATTAGGTTAAAACTCCATTTAGATTGAAAATTCCCAAGAAGGAACTGTGCCTTTCAGTTCCACTGAATGTTCCCAAGCATGTAGGACCTTGTTCTGCTCCAGGGGATCAAAAGCACTGTTGATCAGAGCAAGACTTAGCCTCACCCCTAGGCCAGAATTAGATCAGAACTGCCAAGGTTATATACCAGGGCGAGGCCCGGGCCACAGGAGATTTCAAAATGTTAAGGGACCTACTCTTGAAATGAATAGGAAGCCAGGCCATGGGCTGGAAGTCATTGGTCCTTGTTCTAAGGATCTAGCCACATTTTCAAAGCTCTTACACACCTGTACACTGGTACCAATCAATCAATCAATCAATCAATCAATCATATTTATTGAGCGATTACTGTGCAGAGCACTGTACTAAGCACTTGGGAAGTACAAGTTGGCAACATATAGGGACGGTCCCTACCAAACAGTGGGCACACAATCTAGAAGGGGGAGACAGAGAACAAAACAAAACATATTAACAAAATAAAATAGAATAGATACATACAAGTACAATAAACAAATAGAGTAATAAATACGTACAAACATATATACATATCTACAGGTGTTGTGGGGAAGGGAAGGAGGTAAGGCGGTGGGGGAGAGGGGGAAGAGGGGGAGAGGAAGGACGGGACTCAGTCTGGGAAGGCCTCCTGGAGGAGGTGAGCTCTCAGTAGGGCCTTGAAGAGAGGAAGAGAGCTAGCTTGGCGGATGTGGGGAGGGAGAGCATTCCAGGCCAGGGGGATGATGTGAGCTGGGGGTAGATGGTGGGACAGGTGAGAACGAGGCACGGTGAGGAGATTAGCGGCAGAGGAGCAGAGGGTGCGGGCTGGGCTGTAGAAGGAGAGAAGGGAGGTGAGGTAGGAGGGGGCGAGGTGATGGAGAGCCTTGAAGCCCAGGGTGAGGAGTTTCTGCCTGATGCGTAGGTTGATTGGTAGCCACTGGAGATTTTTGAGGAGGGGAGTAACATGCCTAGAGCGTTTCTGGACAAAGACAATCCGGGCAGCGGCATGAATTATGGATTGAAGTGGGGAGAGACAGGAGGATGGGAGATAGGAGAGGAGGCTGATACAGTAGTCCAGACGGGATAGGATGAGAGCTTGAACGAGCAGGGTAGCGGTTTGGATGGAGAGGAAAGGGCAGATCTTGGCAATGTTGCGGAGCTGAGACCGGCAGGTTTTGGTGACGGCTTGGATGTGAGGGGTGAACGAGAGAGCGGAGTCAAGGATGACACCAAGGTTGCAGGCTTGTGAGATGGGAAGGATGGTAGTGCCGTCAACAGTGATGGGCAAGTCAGGGAGAGGGCAGGGTTTGGGAGGGAAGACAAGGAGTTCAGTCTTGGACATGTTGAGTTTTAGGTGGCGGGCAGACATCCAGATGGAGATGTCCTGAAGGCAGGAGGAGATGTGAGCCTGGAGGGAGGGAGAGAGAGCAGGGGCAGAGATGTAGATTTGGGTGTCATCAGCGTAGAGGTGATAGTTGAAGCCGTGGGAGCGAATGAGGTCACCAAGGGAGTGAGTGTAGATCGAGAACAGAAGGGGACCAAGAACTGAACCTTGAGGAATCCCTACAGTAAGGGGATGGGAGGGGGAGGAGGAGCCTGCAAAAGAGACTGAGAATGAACGACTGGAGAGATAAGAGGAGAACCAGGAGAGGGTGGAGTCTGTGAAGCCGAGGTTGGATAGCATGTTGAGGAGAAGGGGGTGGTCCACAGTGTCGAAGGCAGCTGAGAGGTCAAGGAGGATTAGGATAGAGTATGAGCCGTTGGATTTGGCAAGCAGGAGGTCATTGGTGACCTTTGAGAGGGCAGTTTCCGTGGAATGCAGGGGACGGAAGCCAGATTGGAGGGGGTCAAGGAGAGAGTTGGTGTTGAGGAATTCGAGGCAGTGCGTGTAGACGACTCATTCAAGGACGACTCGTTCAAGGAAGGCTCCTTGTGGGCAAGGATCGTGTTTACCAACTCCGCTGCATTGCAGTCTCCCAAGTGCTTAGTACAGTGCTCTGCACACAGTAAGCACTCAGTAAATACCACTGATCATTTGATTGATGAAGCTAACCTGACTTTATGTACAGAGGTTCTCTTGTTTGGTGATTTGTCTGACATTGATCATTTTTGAGGTGGCATTGCCAGTGAAGAGGGAGCAGGGAAGGGAAGGAAGCAGGTTGAGACCACCCATTTATCCCCAATTTTCCTGCTGCTGGAAGCCGGGGTTCCAGACTGCTCACCTTCCCCCACATCCCTTCAGCCAAGAAAGAAAGCCACAGCCAGATCAGTAGTTCAGAGCGGCCCGCCCTACACTGCCCAGAGGAATCTCTTGCAGCTCGGAAAGAGGGGAAAAAACCACCAGGTTTGCTTCTCTCTGGAGGAGACACCCCACCCCCACCCCAGCCCTGGGGTCCAGACCCACTTCTCCCCCCCACACCCCCCCCCCATGGTGCTGAGGGCAGAGCTGGGGAGCCGGGGCCCCAGCCCGGGCATGAGAGGGTAGGAGGGTACCCCATGGGAGGGAGGAGGAACAGTGGGAAGATAGACCGAATGTTATGTTGCTTCAGCTTTTCAGAAGAATGACGTGATGTATCCAGAGGATTAGCATTGGTCTTTGCAGGAAACAAGCCACTGAACCCTAAGTCTCTGAACAGGTCAGATATTTTCATAACAACGTACATTCACTTTATAAGAAAAATTAAATAACGGAAAATATTTGTTCTTAGTAATAATAGAAAGGATGGCATTTGTTAAGCCCTTACCCTAGCCCTAACCCTAATACAAGATGCAGGATAATATGGTCAAGCATAGACCCTGTCCCACATGGGGCTCATATTCAAGGGTAGAAGGGAGAACAGGTGTCGAATCTGCATTTTACAGATGAGCTCTCCCCTTCCTGCCTTATCTCACTAATCTCCCACTGCAACCCAATCCACATACATTATTCTTCAAACATCAGCCTACTTACTGTACCTTGTTCTCCCCTATCTTACAAGTGCCCCTTGTCCATGTCCTTTCTCTGACCTGGAACTCCCTCTGCCTTCATATCTGACAGACCATCACTCTTCCCACCTTCAAACCCCTACTAAAATCCCACCTCCTCCAAAAGGCCTTCCCTGACTAAGCCCTCATTTCCCCTAGTCACCTATGCACTTTGATCTGTGCCCCTTAAGAACTTGATATTAGCCCCACCCCAAGGCCCAGGGCACTCTTGTACAGATCCACTTCTGCCACCTGTAATTTATTTCAATGTTTGTCTCTCCCTCTAGACTCTATGCTCCTTGTGGGCAGGGATCATGTCTACCAACTTAATTATAGTCTACTTTCTCAAGCATCTAGTACAGTGCTAGGCACACAGTGAGCGCTCAATGAATACCACTGATTGACTGATTGGAGGCAGAATGTGTAAACTCATTCAAAGAGTTTGGAAATGAACAGAAGGAGGGGGCTGGGGTGATAACTGAAGGTAGCCGTGGCTTTGAGGGAGGGTTTTTTTTTAGGATGGTGACACACGGGCATGTTTGAAAGCAGTGGAAAAGGAGCCACTGGAGAAAAGTGGAGTCGGGGAGGGAAGAAAGGAGGGGGGAAAATGTTTTAATAAGGTATAAAGGGATGGAGTTGGAAGTACAGCTGGAAGGAATAGATTTGGACAGGAGGCAGATCTCTTGGGAAACTGATAGAAAGGAAGGGTGACTCAGTGAGGGGGTAAGGGGGAAGTGGAATTGAAGCTCTTTGTGGAGAAACAGGACAGAATTGAGGGGAGCGGGCATGCGGGAGTGAAGGCAGGTGAGGAGGCTGTGTTCGGATAGAGGGGTTTCAGAGTTGGTGAGATTAAAGATGTCTAAATTTGTGAGTGGCTGAGGTGTGTTAGAGCAGAAGGTAGGTAGGGTTGAAGAGTGAGAGAAAGTGGGCAGTGGGAAGGTCTTTGGGAACATTCATGTGGCTGTGGAAGTCCTTGAGAGCCAGTGTAGGGATGGAGAAGGAGAGAAGGAATGTGAGAACTGTGGTGAGGATTGTGCCCCCCAGGCAAGATGACAACGCTGATTGAAGAGACTATTTCAGGCTTTACATCTCCCCTTGCCCTGTCCCCAAACCTTACTGCTGCCCTGGGTGGCTTCAGGTAAGTTCCCCTAGTCCAGGCAGACTTCAGGCCAGAGGAGGACAGATGCCAGTAAGGGAAAAAGTGCAAGACTGTCAGGCTCAGTTAGAAGACACCCTTTAAAACTGCCCTGTTTGCCTGACTCTAACCCACTGCGTTAAACTGTACAAAAAGCAATACAGCCACTTAACATTGATTAGAGAAGCAGCATGGCTCAGTGGAAAGAGCATGGGCTTTGGAGTCAGGGGTCAGGGGTTCAAATCCCGGCTCCGCCAATTGTCAACTGTGTGACTTGGGCAAGTCACTTAACTTCTCTGTGCCTCAGTTACCTCATCTGTCAAATGGGGATTAAGACTGTGAGCCCCCCGTGGGACAACCTGATCTCCTTGTAACCTCCCCAGTGCTTAGAACAGTGCTTTGCACATAGTAAGTGCTTAATAAATGCCATTATTATTATTATTATTGTTATTATTGATTAGTACTGGAGCATTTTCCTCCAATCAATCCACCCTCCTGCCACATAAATCCCTATTTATATAGAAAAGAACTCAGGGGGCCACATCAGCAAACAGAGCAATAGGGGTAGGGGCTCCATGAAAAATGATGGGATTGTAGCCATGATTACAAATGAGGGAGACTCTTTGGAACATTTAGTCCATGTAAAATCCATTAGTGCACTTTTTTGGCCCCTTTACCATTCTGGTAAGTACTGCTTAGACGTCAGTGGTTAAGAGGGGGAAAAACATGTCTTATCCTCAGCAGGGTAGGCGCTTGAGTTGTTTCTTCAGTGCCAACGGCACTCTCCCGACCAGTGCCCCGGGCTCAGTTATGCAATGACTGATAGAGAACACAGGTGCAGCCCCAGGACACAGAAACAAATATCTCTGAGATGGCAACAGCAGCAGACAGCACTCCTTTGCCTTCACCCAATTCATGAGTGAGTCATCATTGACTGGGATACTCAATTTTGTTTCATAAGGGTCGAGGTACTGTGGGGAGGGGTTGGGGGAGATCTTCCTCATCTTTTTGGGAAAATCAGGGAAAAACCAAAAGCAAAAATGATATATAAAAGAAAAAGACAAAATGGCAACAAAAAATGCAGTCATCCTTCGCACAACTGGACAGACTGGAACAGGAAAACAGCAGGAGCATCAGAGGAGGGCAAATGCAGGACGGGACACTTTTTCCAAGGAGCAGAGAAGCCAAAACGCAGCATCAAACTGTCACTTCTACTGCCGGGCAGTTTTGGAAGGCCTGATCCCAGCAACTGTCTGTCTGCACAACCGCCTCCTAATAGCTACCACTTTGATGAAGAAACACCTCCCCCAAACAAGATGCAACTATCACCCATCTCCATGAACTATCTTTCATCATAAGCTAGCCTTGCTTGTTAGTGACTACTTTTACTCCTAGTTTACTTCTAGGTCACTCTGACTCGTGGAGCTCTGGGGCCAAGACCTGAGAACAGCAGATAAGTCTACCATTCGCCCAATATCCGGTTATAATAATAAAAGCATTTATTAAGCACTTTTCTTCTGTCCAACACCAGGGTAGAACCAAGGTTATCAGATTGGACACAGTCTCTGTCCATATGGGGCTCACAATCTATCTCATCCCCATTTTACAGATGAGGTAACTGGGGTACAGATAAATTAAATGTCTTGCCCAAAGTCATACAGCAGTCAAATGGCAGAATCGAGACAAAAACCTAATCTTTCCTGACTCCCATTCCTGTTGCCCACAGAAGAGACACTGACATGGAAAACTATAGGGAACTTCCCAATCAATCAATCAATCAATCAATCAATCGTATTTATTGAGCGCTTACTGTGTGCAGAGCACTGTACTAAGTGTTTGGGAGGTACAAGTTGGCAACATATAGAGATGGTCCCTACCCAACAGTGGGCTCACAGTCTAGAAGGGGGAGACAGAGAACAAAACAAAACATTTTAACAAAATAAAATAGATAGAATAAATATGTACAAGTAAAATAAATAAATAAAAAGAGTAATAAATACGTACAAACATATATACATATATACAGGTGCTGTGGGGAAGGGAAGGAGGTAAGGTGGCGGGGGTGGAGAGGGGCAGGAGGGGGAGAGGAAGGAAGGGGCTCAGTCTGGGAAGGCCTCCTGGAGGAGGTGAACTTGGGCCTTGAAGGGAGGAAGAGAGCTAGCTTGGCGGATTTTGGGAGGGAGGGCATTCCAGGCCAGGGGGATGACATGGGCCGGGGGTCGACAGCGGGACAGGCAAGAACGAGGCACGGTGAGGAGATTAGCAGCACAGGAGCTGAGGGTGAGGGCTGGGCTGTAGAAGGAGAGAAGGGAGGTGAGGTAGGAGGGGGCGAGGTGATGGAGAGCCTTGAAGCCGAGGGTGAAGAGTTTCATCCTGATGTGCAGGTTGATTGGTAGCCACTGGAGATTTTTGAGGAGGGGAGTAACATGCCCAGAGCGTTTCTGGACAAAGACAATCCGGGCAGCGGCGTGAAGTATGGATTGAAGTGGGGAGAGACAAGAGGATGGAAGATGGGAGAGGAGGCTGATACAGTAGTCCAGATGGGATAGGATGAGAGCTTGAACAAGCAGGGTAGCGGGCCTGCTACCCAAGGCCCCCAAGGCCCCCTCCACTTTTTCAAGGAACTAGGTTCTCACCATTTCTCTTCATAAGGTTCTCCTTTTAGTGATGGCCATTCAGCTCTTCTGCATCACTTGGGAACTCCCTTGCCTCTGTAGCACTTATCTACTCTCTATTGCTTTCCCTTATCTGTAATGTATTTTTAGTGGCTGACTACCACACTAGATCATAAAATCCTTGAGGGCAGGGATCATGTCTACTAACCCCATTGTACTCTCTCAAGTGCTTAGTACAGAGCTTGGCACAGAATAAGCACTAAATAAATAATACTAGTGGATTGATCCGTTAGCCCAAGGAGGCTTTTTGCCTTTTTTTATGGTATTTGTTAAGCACTTACTATGTACCAAGCACTGTACTAAGCACTAGGGGAGATATGAGCTAATCATATTGGACACGGCCCATGTCCCATTTGAGACTCACAGTCTTAATCCCCATTTCACAGATGATGTAACTGAGACACAAAGAAGTTAAGTGACTTGCTCAAGTCACACAGCAGACAGGGGATGGAGGGGGATTAGAATTGAGGTCCTGTGACTCCTGGGCTGATGCTCTTTCCACTAGGCCATTTTGCTTCCCATGTTATTTTGTTGAATGGGATGTGAAAAGTAACACTTTAAAAATTAAGTACTGTATTTACATGTACACCCCAAGAAATCTAATGCAAAATATTTTTAATATTGGTACTTGTGAATCCCTGTTTTTCATATATTCATATTGTTTTGGTCAATGTTTTTGGATCCTGATAACACACTCGTGCACTTTAGCTGATTTCCTTCATATTACTGTTCTTTCATTTACCCTCTATTTTCATGGTCCCAGTAACTTCTGTATGCTCAGCAGTGTGATAACTAGTGACCTAAATAGTTACAAATCTCCTGATTGATAGCTGGCTATATGGCTAACCATATAGACGAGTTCCATGGACATCTTTTTCATTCATTCATTCATTCAATCATATTTATTGATTGCTTACTGTGTGCAGAGCACTGTACTAAGCACTTGGGAAGTACAAGTTGGCAACATATAGAGACAGTCCCTACCCAACAACGGGCTCACAGTCTAGAAGGGGGAGACAGACAACAAAACATAACATGTGGACAGGTGTCAAGTCATCAGAATAAATAGAAGTAAAGCTAGATAATAATAATAAGAATGATGGCATTTATTAAGCACTTACTATGTGCAAAGCACTGTTCTAAGTGCTGGGGAAGTTACAAGGTGATCAGGTTGTCCCACGGGGGGCTCACAGTCTTAATCCCCATTTTACAGATGAGGTAACTGAGGCACAGAGAAGTTAAGTGACTTGCCCAAAGTCACACAGCTGACAATTGGCGGAGCCAGGATTTGAACCCATGACCTCTGACTCCAAAGTCCGTGCTCTTTCCACTGAGCCACACTGCTTCTCTAATACAGATGGTGCACATCATTAACAAAATAAATACAATAGAAAATATGTACAAGTAAAATAAATAGAGTAATAAATCTGTACAAACATATATGCAGGTGCTGTTGGGAGGGGAAGGAGGTAGGGTGGGGGGATGGGGAGGGGGAGAGGAAAGAGGGGGCTCAGTCTGGGAAGGCCTCCTGGAGGAGGTGAGCTCTCAGTAGGGCTTTGAAGGGAGGAAGAGAGCTAGCTTGGTGGATGTGCAGAGGGAGGGCATTCCAGGCCAGGGCGAGGACATGGACCAGGGGTCAACGGTGGGACAGGTGAGAACGAGACACAGTGAGGAGGTTAGCAGCAGAGGAGCGGAGGGTCCCTTCTGTTGTATTTACCCTGTGCAGGCACGTGTATGGGAGCTCAAGTGTACCTGGTGATCAACTGATGCACTACTCTCCCAAATGCTTCAGTCCCTCTGGTAATAAACCTGGGCAGTGGATTAACTTTCTGAGGCCATCAAGATAATATTTTGTGACATCAAATTCTACCTGAAGGTAGGGTTTTTTTATTGGCTTTCCTGAATGTAGGCCACTGGGGAGAATCTGGATTTTTACGAATTACTACAGGAGAGATAAGAATGAACAATGCTGAGATCACATAAAACTAAAGCCACATTCATGAAGATGAGCTGTTTGATTAGGCAAGGAGGAGTAAGAGGAGATGGAGGCATAGCTACCACCTTCCTGCAGAGACTGTAGTGATAACAAAAATAATTATAATGGACTAAGCAAGGGGTAGACACAAAATAGTCAGATTGGACATAGTCCCTGTTCCAGTCTCATGCTATATGATTTGAACCCCCATATTATAGATGGGAAACTGAGGCACAGGGAACTGCAGTGACTTTTGTGACTTCCCCCTTTTAGACTGTGAGCCCACTGTTGGGTAGGGACTGTCTCTATATGTTGCCAACTTGTACTTCTCAAGTGCTTAGTACAGTGCTCTGCACACAGTAAGTGCTCAATAAATATGATTGATTGATTGATTGATTGATTGACTTTCCCAAGGTCACACAGCAGACAAGTGGCGGGGCTGGGATTAGAACTCAGGTGCTCTGACTCCCAGGCCTGTGTTCTTTTTTGTAGGCCATGCTAATTTCTCTAGCAGCGAAGCAGCATGAGAAGCAGTGTGGCTCAGTGGAAAGAGCATGGGCTTTGGAGTCAGAGGTCATGGGTTCAAATCCTGGCTCCACCAATTGTCAGCTGTGTGACTTTGGGCATGTCACTTCACTTTTCTGTGCCTCAGTTACCTCATCTGTAAAATGGGGATTAAGACTGTGAGCCCTCTGTGGGACAACCTGATCACCTTGTAACCTCCCCAGCATTTAGAACAGTGCTTTGCACATAGTAAGCGCTTAATAAATGCCATCATTATTTATTATTTATTATTTAGCAATGACAGCAACAGTGGTGACAGCAGGAGCAGCAACATGCATTGAGTACCCACTTGGTATGGTGCACTGTACTAGACATTTGGGAAGTACACAATCAAGAAGCAACACATTCCTTGCCCACAAGGGGCTTACATTCTAATGGGGGAGACAAACAAAAATATTTACAATTAGAGAAGTCAAAAAAATATAAAGTGTATATACACGAGAAGGAGAAGCAGCATGGCCTAATGGAAATACCATGGGGCTGGGAGTCAGAGGAGGTGTGTTCTAATCTGGCTGTACCACTTGTCTGCTGTGTGATCTTAGGCAAGCCACTCAACTTCTCTGGGTCTCAGTTTCCTCATCTTTAAAATGAAGATTCGATACCTGTTCTCCCTTCCTCTTAGCCTATGGGCCCCACATGGGACAAGGACTGTGTCTGACCTAATTATCTTGTATCTACCCCAGGGTTTAATACAGTGCTTGGCCCATAGTAACCTTTTAATAAATACCACAAATAAGTGCTTAATAAATACCACTACTGTTACTACTAATATTATGAGTTCTAATTGTGGTGTGCAAGAGTGACTCCATTTTGTAACACAGAAGCCATTTTATAAGAGACTGTTCTTTGACCCCCATGAACAACAACATCAAAGGAGGAGTTTGAGGAGAAACTGAATTGTCTTTCTGTCGGGCAGAAGAAAAACTGCTGGAGGTGTGCACTAGATAAGCTATCTTGCAAAAACAGCCTGCAGGGTCAGCACGGAGGGAGAAGTAGTCATCTCACCTGGCTTTACCCGGTAATGGGCTTGAGACAGCAGACCACCAAAGCAGCAAATCAAGACCCATGCGATACCCCGAAACAACCACCAAGAGTGAATAAAAAAGGGGGAAAGAACTGGATCCCGCACAGTGGGCAAAGACCACCTAAGACTTGTCCTGAGATGCCCATGGCATGGTCGCCGGGAATTATAGCAATAATTGTAAGAATAATGGTATTTGTTAAGTGCTTAACTATGTGCCAGGTACTGTACTTAGCACTGGGGTGGATACAAGCAGATCGGGTTGGACACAGTGCCTGTCCCACGTGGGGCTCACAGTCTCAATCCCCATTTTACAGATGAGGTAACTGAGGCAACTTAGGGAACCACCTAAGACTTGCACTGGGATGTTGTGCTGCTGGCAACTGGACTCCTCAAACTCCTCCGACTTGGGACCATTTGCACGAACTTGGGGAAAACAGTAGATTGTGTGTGCGTGTGTGCATGAGCATGTATGCGTTTACCCCTTTATGAGACTAAGAATTGAATAAAGCTTTTCACTGTACACAGTGGTGGTTTGGTTTCACTTTGAACTTGTCATTGAGTGCCTGACTAAAGTCGAGGTCTGGCTCCATGGTGGAGGCCGGATTGGGTCTCAGGCCCAAACACAGAGGGGGATCCTTAGAAGCTCAGAGCTAAACAGGTCAGGGGGGCTAGAGGGCGTAGGCCTCCTTTAGTCACCTCTGGGGAGGCTGAACTAGGCGAGGACCTCAGAGATGGCCTCATAACCCAAGTGCCTGAAAATAGGGGGAGCTGAATCCCCAGAGATGTGCTCACAACTTGAGTGCCTGAAACTAGGGGGAGGTGACTCCCAGAGATGGGCTCATAACTTGAGTGCCTGAAATTAAGAGGAGGGGAATCCCGAGAAATGGGCTCATGACATTAGCAAATAAATTCATAAGTGCTGGAGTTGGCTGAAGGGCTGATATGGCCCAGGCTGCTGGGAAATGAACCAGGGAAAACTTGTTGGAGGAGGAGGGATTTAGGAGGATTTTCAATGTGGGGAGAGCTGTGGTCTGTCTGATGTGGGGGAAGGAGGGAATTCTGGGCGAGGGAAGAACACTTTAGAAATTGCTGTTGTCTCTAGAATCACATTTTTTAGATGCTCTGCTGGGAACCGTTTGGAAAGCTTGACTGCTTCAGAATGGCCACCATCCTTATTGACATCTCTAATTATACTGTGGTTTTGCCTCAAAATTTGCTAATGGTTTGGAGGGAGATGTAGATAACAGTGGTGTTGCGTTGGAGTTAAATCCATCAACCAGTGAGGAGTCTGAATTGATTTCCTCCATCTAGCCCATGGTGGTGAATTAAGCTGCTTCCTTTCCATCCCCTAGGAGCTTAGCAGTCCAGGTAGTTAACTTGTTGGGTGTTGACATGTTTGCTAGGCTGTTAGCTTTTCAGCCCACAGCTGAAATTGGCTGTAGCCCGTAGCCCAGAGGAAATCACTGACCACTGGCCTGGAGTTTTGCATTTTTTCACTTTTCTTTTTCATGTAGCACTCCTGCCATCACCCTCTCCGCTACTCCTCTTCCCCAGCTTGCAGCTCTGCCCCACCCTACCCATCCCAGCCAAGGCAGGCTGGCCACTTTAAGTTTCAAAAATAAATTTTAAAGAAAAATTAAGAAAAACCACAGAGGGACGGTGGACTTCTAGCAAGGGAGGAGCACGGGGGACAGAAGGGATAATAATAATAATTGTGGTATCTGTTAAGCACTTACTATGTGCCAGACACTGTTCTAAGCACAGTGGGCACAGGTTGGACATAGTCCCTTTCCCACATAAGGCTCACAGTCTCAATCCCCATTTTACAGATGAGGGAACTGAGACACAGACAAGTTAAATGAATTGCCTAAGGTCACACAGCAGACAAGTGGCAGAGGCAGGATTACAACCCAGGTCCTTCTGACTCTCAGGCCCATGCTCTATTCACTAGGCCATGGAGGGGTGGACAAGTTGAGGGCCTTGGGTGAAAGTGTAGGAGATCTGCACCAGCAACCAGGGAGGGCAGGGAAGGAGAGGCAGGGAGAGAAATGCTTCCTGGGATGTCTTGTCTTGTCTTATGCTGTCGAGTCGTCTCTGACCCATAGTGACGCCATGGACACATCTCTCTCAGAATGCCCCACTTCTATCTGTAAACGTTCTGGTAGTGAATCCAGAGAGTTTTCTTGGTAAAAATCCAGAAGTGGTTTACCATTGCCTCTTTCTGCGCAGTAAACTTTGAGTCTCCGCCCTTGACTCGCTCCCATGCTGCTGCTGCCCAACACATGTGAGTTTTGACTTGTAGTAGATCACCTTCCACTGGCTAGCCACTGCCCAAGCTAGGAATGGAATTGATGGGTATGCCTCTGCTTGACTCTTCCCCCCATAGTCGAGACTGGTTGAGCACTGTAAACTCTCCAGGTGCAATTCCAAGAGGGGACTTCCTGGGATAGGATGTGGGTATTCGTGCGTATATGCCTATTCATTCATTTGGTTTTGATCTCTTTGGTGTAAATATCTTCATGTTTGTCTCCCCCAAACGAGTGGAGGCTCCTTGTGGGCAGAGAGTGTGTCACTTTACTATTTGGTACTTCCGAAGAGTCCAGTGTAGTGCACCACACCATATGGGCTCTCAGTAAATGCTGCAAGCTTTCAATGGTACTTGTTAAGCACTTAGTATGTGCCAGGCACTATACTACGTGCTGGGAGAGATAAGAGATAATCAGGTTGGACAGCTCCTTGGGGGCAGGGATCATGCCTACCAACTCCATTGTACTGTACTTTCCTAAGCACTTAGAACAGTGCTCTGCGCACAGTAAGTGCTTAATAAATATCATGGATTGATTGACTTGTTTATACTACAGCTTTTACTACCACCACTAAGACTGACAGCTGATGAGGGATTTTCACTAGGCTAACCATTTGTTTCAGTTTAGTATATCCATACACCTCAAGACTTTTGTTGGCAGACTCACAATAGCAGTAGCAGTAATTCATTCAATCGAGCACTTTATTTATTGAGCACTTACTGTGTGCAAAGCACTGCACTAAGCACTTTACTGAGAGTTCACTGGGTGCAATGCACTCTACTAAGCATTTGGGAAACGCAAAACAAAGAAGTGTTGTGTTTCCTGCTCATAAGGCATTTACACTTCTCTTGACTTGTATGCTTGTTGTGGACAGGGAATGTTTCTGCCAACTCTGTTCTATTGTACGCTCCCAAGTGCTTACTACAGTGCTTTGCATACAGTAAGCACTCAGTAAATACAAATACGATCGATTGATTGATAATAGGGGAGACAGACTTAAAAATATTTAAAATAGTTACCTGAACATACAATTGGATTTAATCTACATACATAAGTGTGGAGAATGGTAGAAAAATTAGACAGATTTCCCAAAATTATTCTGAGCAAACTGGGCAGCTTCCCTTGCACCAACCTCAAGTTACTCTTGCTCACATTAAATGCTTCAATTTTCACATCTGGCCTGGAGCAGGCTCAGTTCATATTCAATTTAAGTCCCAAAGCATTTGAGGACCTGTAGTATGCAAAATCTCAAGAGTGCTGGAGGATTCTAATTCCATACTCGCTTCCCCTGCCCACTTCTCACAGTTGCCAAGAGGGAAGGGGGAAGTACACAAGCTTGGATGATTTACCAGTGTCCTGGTTTTCAATGAAAATATCAGTTATTACTTCTTTGGGGTGTCATACTCATATTCTAAATATCAACTTTTCTATTTTCCTCATTTCTAGGGTGTACTTTCCTAATGTGTAAGCTCTGAGATTAATCAGAAAACCACTGGCAGTTTTTGAGTACTTACTGTGCACAGAGCACTGTACTAAGTGCTTGGGAGAGTATAATACAATGGAGTGTGTAGACACAATCCTTGCCCTCAAGGAGTTTACAGAGACATGGCTATTTGACTTTTTTGTAAAGTTCCAAGCATTGCGACGAACACATATGGGTGTGTCTCCATGATCTAATAGGCAGAAAACATGTCTAACATGTGTACTTACTCTGTTGTATCACATTCTCCCAAGCGCGTAGTACAGTGCTCTGTACACAGTAAGTGCTCAGTAAATAACATCGATTGATTGATTATTTGATATATATGTCTTTTAGATCTAACAAACCCAAACCACAAAGATTCTTTAATGGACTGGAAGAGGCAGACCTCAAGCTAAACATTTTAATGGCAAATTTGAAAATATATTTTGTATTCAATATTAGACCATATCACCACTTAGGGCTGGATAGGGAAGTTATCTTCCGAAGACCACAGAAAATTGTTTCAGGCTCTGTAGCTTTATTGGAAGATGAAATGAGTGAACTGAGAAATACCCAAATCTCATCGAATAGGCTTCCCCCTCATGCTAATTGTGTTTATTGCTGCATCTCCTCACAGTTAAGTTAAGCAGCTGCCTAATCTTCTCCACTAAGCCATGCTGTTTCTCAGTTACTCATCGATTGCCTGAAATGGGGAAACAGCAAGCAAGATGGATGGTAGAAATGTGAAAAAGGCCCAGTGAGGCAAAACCTCAAATGATGTGGCTCAGCAGCCGAGCGTTGGGAAGCAGAAGCAGAAGAGAGGTCACCCTGGCAAGGAGCCTTCACAAATGGAGCAGAGGCTTTGGTACGATTGTGACACCAAGAGGGAGAAGTGAAAACAGCACCAGGCACTGTGCAGAGCAAAAGCACAGCTTATGCATTTGTGCAGTATGGAAGAGGTTTTCTGTCACACATCAGTCTTATGAGAGAATGAGAGAGAGAGAGAGAGAGAGAGAGAGAGAGAGAGAGAGAGAGAGAGAAACTCATATATTTCATATCACCTTCAAACTCCAACAGGGCAGACAAATAAATTATATTCCTTTAAACAAATGCAATCCTCCCAAAGGTCCCACGGAGTTTCAAGGTTTGTGTATGGTGCCACTTGTGGATTTGAAGAGGTGTGTGCAGAAGAGAGCAGAACTTGTCATTTGTGTAATAGGCAAAAACATCATTCGTCCCTTCAGACCCTCCCTCATTGACAAACAATAAAAAGCACAGAAATGCAATATATATTTGGAGGTGAATTTCAGTCCTGTGCCATTATTTGGAAAGTAAATTTAGGGCATTCATATACCTTGAAGATCACGCTTGATGATGGTCTTGGTTCCTCTTTTTCACTCCTATCTCCACTCCCAATATGTATCCCTTTCCTTCATTTTTATCTTTGTCCCGTTTTCCCTTCAGCCTTTTCCACCCTAAACCTAGCACTCCGGAGGCAAAACAAATATGGCTGCCTTTTGACTGATTGGCCAAAATTTTTTCTTGGGAAGAGGCAACATGGCCTATAGTAGAACTAACAGTGACTGAGTCTCTGATCGAGAATAACAAACAAGCCTCCGTCCTCAGACTTTAGGAGCGAGAACATGTATGAAGGAATTGATCAGCATGCTGGTGGTTTGCGGTGCTCCACTCATATTCCCTTGGCCCTATCAGTCATGTTCCCACCGAGGCACGGAATTCAACGAGCCATCAGGCAGATGGGGGTGCAGCACGCTGCCAACAGCACATGGAGGATTTTTGCGTGAAGGAGCTATTTACAGAAGAAGTGACCCATCAGGGCACAGTGCCAATGGCTGTGCCGTATAGTACCATTATCCAACTGGGAACATGCTTTGGTTTCCACTGTGATCTTTGCCATCCACGCGAACAGCAATTTTTTTAGGTTTCCTGATGGACCTGTCCACCTTACAGAATCCATATGGAGAAGCAATGTGGCCTAGTGGATAGAGGATGGGCCTGGGAGTCCAGAGATCCTGGGTTCTAATCCTGGCTCCACCACTTAACACATTATTAATATTAATAATTAATTAATTATGATAATTATTATTGTTATTATAGTGTTTGTTAAGTGCTTACTATGTGCCAAGCACAGTTCTAAGTGCTGGAGTAGATAAAAGGTAATTAGGTTGTCCCGCTTGGGGCCCACAGTCTAAATCTACATTTTACAGATGAGGTAACTGAGGCACTTTGCTGTGTGACCTTGGGCAAGTCACTTCTCTGGGCCTCAGTTACCTCATCTGTAAAATGGGGATTAAGACTGTATTAAAATGTGGGACATGGACTGTATCCGATCTGATGATCTTGTCTCTACCCCAGTGATTAGTACAGTGCCTGGCACAGAGTAAGCACTTAACAAATACCATAAAAAAAAAACAAACCCTAGGTGATCCTTCACCAATGTTGGCATATCTTCAACAGGCAAAGGTGGGCCTAGAACCCAGGTTTCCTGATTCTCAGTCATGCTCTTTCCACTAATGGGAGAGCCAATCAGCCCAACTCCATCAGTAAATTGCTGAATTAGGCAAACCCCCTAATCCTTTGGTATCCCATCAGTAAGGATTTATCAATAACAAGAATCAATGTAATAATAATTGAGTTGATTTAAGAACCATATATTAATTATTTATTAAGCACTTCCAAGATGCCAACACACTGCACTAAGCACTGGAGTAGATACAAAATAATCAGATCCATGCAGTCTATGTCCCACTCAGGGCTCACAATCTGCATGACTTACGGAAAGCAGTTGCTTTTTTGGTTCAACTCTGGCACGATACCCTTGGTGAACGTTGATGGAATGCCTACATGGTACTTGGAATCTAACTTTATACAAATTATTTTTATTGGACGGAAGTACTATCTTTTTGTTAATAGAGATGGTAATTCTCCCTGATAATAATAAACTCAAAGATATATACTGCATGACATTTGCTGTTTTGTTAATAGAGAGCAAATGTCATGCAGTATGTCTATCTAAACTTCAACCTAGAGAAAAAGGGAAGTGCACCATTAGGTGATAATAGTAAGATTTACAGTCTGCGTTGGAGTGACTTTCACTGTAGTTAATAGACTCAGGTACCAGTGTTGCCTCCCCTCACTCACACAGCTTCCTTAGAATTTAAATTCAGTAGTTCGGCATTGTCCTTCCTAGAAATTTCACTGGGCTGTTTCAAGGCTCTCCATCACCTCGCCCCCTCCTACCTCACCTCCCTTCTCTCCTTCTACAGCCCAGCCCCCACCCTCCGCTCCTCTGCCGCTAATCTCCTCACCGTGCCTCCTTCTCACCTGTCCCGCCGTCGACCCCCGGCCCACATCATCCCCCTGGCCTGGAATGCCCTCCCTCCCCACATCCGCCAAGCTAGCTCTCTTCCTTCCTTCAAGGCTCTACTGAGAGCTCACCTTCTCCAGGAGGCCTTCCCAGACTGAGCCCCCTCCTTCCTCTCCCCCTCCTCCCCTTCTCCACCCCCCCGCCTTACCTCCTTCCCTTCCCCACAGCACCTGTATATATGTATATATGTTTGTACATATTTATTACTCTATTTATTTTACTTGTGCATATCTATTCTAGTTATTTTATTTTGTTAATATGTTTTGTTTTGTTTTGGAAGCAGCATGGCTCATTGGTAAGAGGACGGGCTTTGGAGTCAGAGGTCACGGGTTCAAATCCTGACTCTGCCAATTGTCAGCTGTGTGACTTTGGGCAAGTCACTTCACTTCTCTGTGCCTCAGTTACCTCATCTGTAAAATGGGAATTAAGACTGTGAGCCCCCTGTGGGACAACCTGACCACCTTGTAACCTCCCCAGCACTTAGAACAGTGCGTTGCACATAGTAAGCGCTTAATAAATGCCATTATTATTATTATTATTATTATTTTGTTCTCTGTCTCCCCCTTCTAGACTGTGAGCCCACTGTTGGGTAGGGACTGTCTCTATATGTTGCCAACTTGTACTTCCCAAGTGCTTAGTACAGTGCTCTGCACACAGTAAGCACTCAATAAATGCGATTGATTGATTGATTGATTGATTGATTAGTGAATAACCCAACCAATAGGCAGCCATTGCCTCTCACCATCAGGTTGATTTTTGCCCAAAGTGAAGTGGTACAGAAGTAGGAAACAAGGCCTTGTGATTGAGGGAGGAGAGAGAATTCTCAGCAGGAATCCAATTTTTTTTAATGGTATTTGTTAAGTGATTACTTTATAATTATAGTATTTCTTAAGTGCCTACTTTGTGACAGGCACTGTACTAAGTGCTGGGATGGATACAGACAAATCTGGTTGGACACAGTCCTTGTCCCATGTGGGGCTCACAGTTTTCATCCCCATTTTACAGATGAGGTAACTGAGGCACGGAGAAGTTAAGTAACTTGTCTAAGGTCATACAGCAGCTAAGTGGCAGAGTGGGGATTAGAACCCAGGTCTTTCTGTCTCCCAGGACTGTGCTCTATCCACTAGGCCATACTGCTTCTCTTAGTGTGCTGACAGATTATGGTATTATTAATATCTGTGAGAAATATTAATGGAAAAAATCTGATATTTGTCACTGGATTAACCTGAACACAGACTAGTTCTATTATGAGGAAGGGGAAGATAACCCTAGATAGATGTAGCATAGGTGCAATCATTCAGTCATTTGGTGGTATTTATTGATCATTTACTGTGTGTAGAACACTGTACTAAGTGCTTGGGAGAGTACAATACAATAGAATTGGTACACCTTCCCTGCCCATGAGGAGCCTACAGTGTTAGTGGGGGAGACAGATATGAAAAGCAATTACAGATATGTACATAAGTGCTGTGGGACTGAGGGTGGGGTGAATATCAAGTGCTTAAGAAGTACAGATTCAAGTGCATAGGTGACAGAAGGAAGAGGTAATAGGGGAACTTGCACACAGTAAGCACTAAATAAGTACGATTGAATGAATGGAATTGAGGACTCTTCAGGGAAGGCCTCTTGGAGGAGATGTGATTTTAATAAGGCTGTGAAGGTGGAGAGAGTGGTGGTCTATCATGTATGAAGCCCTGCTGACCTCACCATGAACTTTCAATTCCCTTGCTCCCAACTGCCATTCCCATTCCTCCCCCTCCCCTTCCCCTCTCCCACCCAGCTTTTTCCCTCCCTCTCCCCCACCAAGACCACTCTCCCTCACACCCGACCAAGGATCCCTCTGTACCAGCGCCAATCCTCCACTCCTCCCTCCCAGCCCCCTCCCTCCCCTCCTCCCCAACATCCACATGGATATCCCTGATGACTCCTCTGCCACCCGCCTTCTATCTCTCCTTGACGCTGCCAACCTCTTGCTCCACCCCACCTCGCCCACTCACCAACTTGGTCATACCCTCGACCTCATCATCTCCTACCGCTGCACTGTGTCCACCCTCACCAACTCTGAAATCCCTCTCTCTGATCATAATCTTCTCACCTGCCTCCTCACTCACACTCCTCTCCCCTGTAAATCCATATTACTCCCTCACAGAGATCTCCACTCTCTTGACCCCATCCATCTTTCTGAGTGCCTCACAACCCACCTCGCCTCCCTCTCCTCTCTACCCAATCTTGATGATCAGATTACTGCTCTCAACTCTACCCTTTCTACTCAGCTAGACTCACTCACTCCCCTTTCCCTTCGCCGCTCTCGTACCACTAACCCACAGCCCTGGATCACTGCCACTCTCCGCCTCCTTTGCTCTTATGCTCGAGCTGCCGAACGCTGCTGGCGAAAGTCTAAACACCATGCCAACCTCGTTCACTTCAAGTTTATCCTTTCCTGCCTTAACTCAGCCCTCTCCTCTGCCAGACAAAACTATTTCTCCTCCCTTATTGACACCCATGCCCATCATCCCTGTCAGCTCTTCCGTACATTCAACTCCCTTCTCAGGCCCCCGGTTCCTCCCCCTCCTCCTTCCATCACCCGCAACGATCTGGCCTCCTACTTCATTAATAAAATTAAATCCATCAGGTCTGACCACCCCAAAGTCACTCCCCCCCCCCTTCTCCAACCCCCTGGCTCTCAACACTCTCTGCTACTCTCCCATCCTTCCCAGCAGTATCCTCAGAGGAGCTCTCCTCCCTCCTCTCAAGTGCTACTCCGGCTACCTGTGCTTCTGACCCCATTCCCTCTCATCTCATGAAATCTCTCGCTCCGTACCTTCTCCCCTCCTTAACTTCCATCTTCAACCGCTCACTCTCCACTGGTTCCTTCCCCTCTGCCTTCAAACATGCCCATGTCTCTCCCATCCTAAAAAAACCCTCTCTTGACCCCACCTCACCTTCTAGTTATCACCCCATCTCCCTCCTACCATTCCTTTCCAAACTCCTTGAATGAGTTGTCTACACGCGCTGCCTCGAATTCCTCAACACCAACTCTCTCCTCGACCCCCTCCAGTTTGGCTTCCGTCCCCTACATTCCACGGAAACTGCCCTCTCAAAGGTCACCAATGACCTCCTGCTTGCCAAATCCAACGGCTCATACTCTATCCTCATCCTCCTCGACCTCTCAGCTGCCTTCGACACTATGGACCACCCCCTTCTCCTCAACACGCTATCCAACCTCGGCTTCACAGACTCCGTCCTCTCCTGGTTCTCCTCTTATCTCTCCGGTCGTTCATTCTCAGTCTCTTTTGCAGGCTCCTCCTTCCCCTCCCATCCCCTTACTGTGGGGGTTCCCCAAGGTTCAGTTCTTGGTCCCCTTCTGTTCTCGATCTACACTCACTCCCTTAGTGACCTCATTCGCTCCCACGGCTTCAACTATTATCTCTACGCTGATGACACCCAAATCTACATCTCTGCCCGTGCTCTCTCCCCCTCCCTTCAGGCTCGCATCTCCTCCTGCCTTCAGGACATCTCCATCTGGATGTCAGCCCGCCACCTAAAACTCAACATGTCCAAGACTAAACTCCTTGTCTTCCCTCCCAAACCCTGCCCTCTCCCTGACTTGCCCATCACTGTTGATGGCACTACCGTCCTTCCCGTCTCACAAGCCCGCAACCTTGGTGTCATCCTCGACTCCGCTCTCTCATTCACCCCTCACATCCAAGCCATCACCAAAACCAGCCAATCTCAGCTCCGCAACATTGCCAAGATCCGCCCTTTCCTCTCCATCCAAACCACTACCCTGCTCATTCAAGCTCTCATCCTATCCCGTCTGGACTACTGCATCAGCCTCCTCTCTGATCTCCCATCCTCGTGTCTCTCCCCACTTCAATCCATACTTCACGCCGCTGCCCGGATTATCTTTGTCCAGATATGCTATGGGCATGTTACTCCCCTCCACAAAAATCTCCAGTGACTACCAATCAATCTGCGCATCAGGCAGAAACTCCTCACCCTCAGCTTCAAGGCTCTCCATCACCTCGCCCCATCCTACGTCACCTCCCTTCTCTCCTTCTACAGCGCAGCCCGCACCCTCCGCTCCTCTGCCGCTAATCTCCTCACCGTGCCTCGTTCTCGCCTGTCCCGCCGTCGACCCCTGGCCCACCTCATTCCCCTGGCCTGGAATGCCCTCCTTCCGCACCTCCGCCAAGCTAGCTCTCTTCCTCCCTTCAAGGCCCTACTGAGAGCTCACTTTCTCCAGGAGGCCTTCCCAGACTGAGCCCCCTCCTTCCTATCCCCCTCGTCCCCCTCTCCATCCCCACCGTCTTACCTCCTTCCCTTCCCCACAGCACCTGTATATATGTATATATGTTTGTACATATTTATTACTCTATTTATTAATTTATTTATTTTACTTGTACATATCTATTCTATTTATTTTATTTTGTTAATATGTTTGGTTTTGTTCTCTGTCTCCCCCTTCTAGACTGTGAGCCCACTGTTGGGTAGGGACTGTCTCTATATGTTGCCAACTTGTACTTCCCAAGTGCTTAGTACAGTGCTCTGCACACAGTAAGCACTCAATAAATACGATTGATTGATTAATTGATTGAACGGGGAGGGAGTTCCAGGCCAGAGGGAGGATGTGGTCAAGGGGTCAGTGGCAAAGTAGATGAGATCAAGGTACGGTGAGTAAATTGGGATTAGAGGAGTGAAATGCGCAGGCTGGGTTTAGTAGGAAATCAGCGAGGTAAGGTAAAAGAGGAAGAGCTGTTTGAATGCTTTAAAGCCAAGGGTAAGGAGTTTCCGTTTGATGCATAGGTGGATGGGCAACCATTTTGATTAGCAATTTTAAAAGAATCACCTCCCAAAAAGTCCCTAGTTTATATACAGTATAATGGTCCAATTTCAAATCCCCAAACAGCATCCTGCAATTTCTATTTCACCACATTTTGTAGATATGCTATAGTTCCTTCTTTACGTTTAAGCTCTACACCTAAGGTCTACTATAAACTCTCTGTGATTTAGGTACCCTGGGGAAAGGTAGGTGTTAAGAATGCTCGGGGACCTATCCCTCAAATCTGGAGGATTTTCTGAAAGACGACTTGTCCTGTCCAAAATCTAGAGAGCAAAGTGAAGCAGCCATTGAATGATCTCAAAATAACATAAAACTAAATTCTTTTTTTCAGATTGGGTGTTTAAGTTTCTGTTTGTCTTGTTGTTTCAGTGAGTGATAAAGCTGCACTCCAGCTGTCTACTTTATTTTCTTTGGCTCTTGATGTTCACTGTGCATGTTTGACTGCCAAGTAACCTGCAGGAGCAGTACGCCTTAAAAGGAGAGACCGGCTGACTGGTCCAAATAAGTCTGACAGGCTTAATGACCCCAAAATGATGGTGCAGGGGAAAATAATCCAGATTCAGTCTTTTTCACAGGGCATAAAATGGTGTCCATCTCCCCCGGTGATTTCAGGACTTGAGAAGAATTTGAGTAAAAAGCCACATTGCTCTCTAACGGAAATCATTATATCAATGCTGGGGCAGATATTTAACATTTACCTGGGTTGGAGGATGACTGCCATTGCAACTGCACTCCAAATGTCCTAAGAGGCTCAGTGCTTCATCACAGTTTCCCCTCTGTGGTTTAGCCAAAGCAAGGAAACACAAGTTTGTGGGGGCAGAGATGGGGTCCTCTAGTGCTGCCCCTAATGTTTCTGGTACATAGAGTGCTAGAAACATCGTCTGCTTATCAAATGGCATTTCCCAGGAGAACCTGGGAATCAAAGTTTCATCTCCTTCCCTCCCCACAAACCTCCCTTCTCATTGTCTGCATTGAGTCCAGAATCTCCCTGGAGATGGTCCCGCTGGGATGGTTCATTTTCAATTAGGAGGAAGGAGCCTAACTCTCTCTTCTAGGGGGCAAAAGGAGCTATTGTCAGTCCCTGGAGGGGAGTCCCCTGTGGGTTTAGGCATGGAGAGGACAATACCTCTCTTACCCCTCATTCAGATGGATTATTATTACTCCACCATACTGTTTCCAAGTATAAAATAACCCACTCAGCCATCTTGGAGGTGTGTTTAGAGTTGGGCAAGAGGTGGACAGGAACAGACCTGGGAAGCACGTGCTTGCAATCTCCTCTTGTCTCTGCTCCCTCTTCTCTCCTCCCCATCCTCTCCTCCTTCTCTCCATCCCATCCCCCTAGTTCCCTCTGGCTCAAGCCAGATTTCCTACTTTCCTTCTCACCCCTATTGCTCAAAGCATTAGCTCTGGGTCTGCCAAACTTCAGAAACTCCAAAAAAGATAAAAATTCTGGAAATCGCTGGCATGGAACCTCTGCCTACATTTTCTTTCTGCTATTCCAAAGGCCCATACTTTGTCAGTCCTCATCATTATCTTTCATAATTTTACCCACTGAGGGAGGCTAAAGAATGAGATATATTGTATTCTGCCTCCTGGAGACTGAAAGCCATGCTTTCTTGTGAAGGACATTGATTTCAGTATTCCAATCTCTCAACCTACATAATCTGGCCCTCAGATTGGCAACCACATATACTTTGAAGAGGACCGTAATGCCTGTACGAGATTGGCCAGTGAGAGCCAATGTCATTCTCAGGTACTTGACTGGCCTAGTGGATAGAGCATGGGCCTGAGAGTCATAAGGACCCGGGTTTTAATCCCACCTCTGCCACTTGTCGGCTATGTGACCTTGGGCAAGTCACTTCACTTCTCTCTGCCTCATTTACCTCATATGTAAAAGTGATCCCCATGTGGGACATGGACTGTGACAACCTGATTAGCTGGGAATCAGAAGGACATGGGTTCTAATCCCAGCTCTGATGCTTGTCTGCTGTGTGACCTTGAGCAAGTCATTTCACTTCTCTGTGCCTCATTTATCTCCTCTATAAAATGGGGATTAAGACTGTGAGCTTCATGTAGGACAGGGACTGTGTCCAACCTGATTAGCTTGTATCTATCCAAGCACTTAGAACAGTGCCAAAAAAAACCCTCTCTTGACTCCACCTCCCCGTCTAGTTATTGCCCTATCTCCCTCCTACCATTCCTTTCCAAACTCCTTGAATGAGTTGTCTACACCCACTGTCTCGAATTCCTCAATGCCAACTCTCTCCTTGATCCCCTCCAATCTGGTTTCTGTCTCCTACACTCCACCGAAACTGCCCTCTCAAAGTCACCAATGACCTCCTTCTTGCCAGATCCAATGGCTCCTACTCTATCCTAATCCTCCTCTACCTCTCTGCTGCCTTCGACAATGTGGACCATCTCCTTCTCCTCAACATGCTATCCAACCGTGGCTTCACAGACTCTGTTCTCTCCTGGTTTTCCTGTTATCTCTCTGGCCATTCATTCTCAGTCTCCTTTGTGGGCTTCTCCTCCCACTCCCATCCCCTTACTGTAGGGGTTCCTCAAGGGTCAGTTCTTGGTCCCCTTCTGTTCTCGATCTACACTCACTCCCTTGGTGACCTCATTCTATCCCACGGCTTCAACTATCATCTCTACGCTGATGACACCCAAATCTACATCTCTGCCCCTGCTCTCTCTCCCTCCCTTCAGGCTCGGGTCTCCTCCTGCCTTCAGAACATCTCCATCTGGATGTCTGCCCACCATCTGCAACTCAATATGTCCAAGACTGAACTCCTTATATTCCCTCCCAAATCCTGCCCTCTCCCTGACTTTCTCATCACTGTAGATGGCACTACCATCCTTCCTGTCTCACAAGCTTACAACCTTGGTGTCATCTTCAACTCCGCTCTCTCATTCACCCCTCACATCCAATCCATCACAAAAACCTGCCGGTCTCACCTCCGCAACATTGCCAAGATCCACCCTTTCCTCTCCATCCAAACCGCTACCTTGCTGGTTCAATCTCTCATCCTATCCCGACTGGATTACTGCATCAGCCTCCTCTCTGATCTCCCGTCCTCCTGTCTCTCCCCACTTCAGGCTATACTTCAGGCTGCTGCCCAGATCATCTTTGTGCAGAAACGCTCTGGGCATGTTACTCCCCTCCTCAAAAATATCCAGTGGCTGCCTGTCAACCTACGCATCAAGCAGAAATTCCTCACTCTCGTCTTCAAGGCTGTCCATCACCTCACCCCCTCCTACCTCACCTCCCTTCTCTCCTTCTACAGCCCAGCCTGCACCCTCCACTCCACTGACGCTAACCTCCTCACTGTACCTTGTTCTCGCCTGTCCCACCATCGACCCTTGGCCCATGTCCTCCCCATGGCCTGGAATGCCCTCCCTCTACACATCCGCCAAGCTAGCTCTCTTCCTCCGTTCAAAGCCCTACTGAGAGCTCACCTCCTCCAGGAGACCTTCCCAGACTGAGACCCCTTTTTCCTCTCCTCCTCCCCACCCCCCCCCCCGCCCTACCTCCTTCCCCTCCCCACGTCACTGTTGACGGCGCTACCATCCTTCCCGTCTCACAAGCCCGCAACCTTGGTGTCATCCTCGACTCTGCTGTCTTGTTCACCCCTCACATCCACTCCATCACCAAAACCTGCTGGTCTCAACTCTGCAACATTGCCAAGATCCACCCTTTCCTCTCCATCCAAACCGCTACCCTGGTCACTCAAGCTCTCATCCTATCCCGTCTGGACTACTGTATCAGCCTCCTCTCCGATCTCCCATCCTCCTGTCTCTCCCCACTTCAATCCATACTTCACGCCGCTGCTCAGATTGTCTTTGTCCAGAAACGCTCTGGGCATGTTACTCCCCTCCTCAAAAATCTCCAGTGGCTACCAATCAACCTACGCATCAGGCAGAAACTCCTCACCCTCGGCTTCAAGGCTCTCCATCACCTCGCCCCCTCCTACCTCACCTCCCTTCTCTCCTTCTACAGCCCAGCCCGTACCCTCCACCCCTCTGCTGCTAATCTCCTCACTGTGCCTCATTCTCGCCTGTCCCACCGTCGACCCCTGGCCCACGTCATCCCCCTGGCCTGGAATGCCCTCCCTCCCCACATCTGCCAAGCTAGCTCTCTTCCTTCCTTCAAGGCTCTACTGAGAGCTCACCTCCTCCAGGAGGCCTTCCCAAACTGAGCCCCCTCCTTCCTCTCCCCCTCCTCCCCCTCTCCATCCCCCCGCCGTACCTCCTTCCCTTCCCCACAGCACCTGTATATATGTATATATGTTTGTATACATTTATTACTCTATTTATTTTACTTGTACATATTTATTCTATTTATTTTATTCTGTTAATATGTTTTGTTTTGTTCTCTGTCTCCCCCTTCTAGACTGTGAGCCCACTGTTGGGTAGGGACCGTCTCTATATGTTGCCAACTTGTACTTCCGAAGCACTTAGTACAGTGTTCTGCACACAGTAAGCGCTCAATAAATATGATTGAATGAATGAATGAAAGCACCTGTATGCATATTTGTACAGATTGATTACTTTATTCATTTTACTTGTACATATTTACTTTTCTATTTATTTTGTTAATGATATGCATTTAGCTTTAATTCTACTTGTTCCGACGACTTGACACCTGTCCACATGTTTTGTTTTGTTGCCTGTCTCCCCCTTCTAGACTGTGAGCCCGTTGTTGGGTAGGGACCATCTCTATATGCTGCCAACTTGTACTTCCCAAGCACTTAGTACAGTGCTTTGCACACAGAAAGTGCTCAATAAATATGATTGAATGAATGAATAAATGAACAGTACTTGACCCAGAGTAAACGCTTAACAAATACCACTATCATCTTCATCATCATCATTACCCCAGTGCTTAGTATGGTGCCTGGCACATAGGAAGCACTTAATAAATTCCATTAGAAACAACAACAACAAAAACCAGAAAAAAACCAAAAAACTCTTACAGAAGTGATTAGGTGAAAATAACTCAATTCCAGAATACAGCTGTTGAGTCCATATGACAGCCATTCTAAGCCGTCTACACACGAGTTGTGATTTCTCAAAGGTCCACAAGCAATTTCCTGCAATTTTGAAATGGTGAAAGAAAAGTACTGCAGGCAAACAGGAAATATGGAAATGAAAGTTGGCAGGGTATTGGCAAAATAATGGGTAAGTGTGGCATTCCTATGCCAGATCACTGATTCATTCTGGTCCAAATCAGCAGGAACTGAGGAAGTTGTCATCTGAATCATCTCATGACAGTGGAGATATGGCCTCAGCTGTTTCTGTGCACTCACCACTGAGCTGTCATTCTCATGACTAGCAAATCAAGGCAGAGATTGTTACCATGTTGTGGGCAAGGAATGTGTCTAATGCTTCTTTCACTTTTTCCCAAGTGCTTAGTATAATGCATTACATCCAGTGGGCATTCAATAAATAGCATTAGAACCGTCGTGTTTTTAGATAGTTAAAGGATATAAGAAAATTGGACTGAAACGAGATCCCTGTAGCCAGGCAGGTTAGTCTGGGGTTAAAGTAGCAGAGTTTTAAATTTATACCGAATTACCCAAATCTCCTCCTACTTTCAAAGGAAACCGATACAGCTTAATTTCCTTGAGAGAGGCATTATGACGGAGCAGCATCTTCCAATAGAGGAGAGTTCCATCCATAATGAGGAAGAACATGAAAAAATCAATCAATCAATCAATCAATCATATTTATTGAGCGCTTACTGTGTGCAGAGCACTGTACTAAGCGCTTGGGAAGTACAAGTTGGCAACATATAGAGACAGTCCCTACCCAACAGTGGGCTCACAGTCTAAAAGATGTCATTAAAGAGTCTGACCATGGACCATTCAGTCCAATATTCTGTCTTGGACAGTGTGCAACAAGAAGCTTCGAAGACTCGTGTGAGGTGGCCCTCTCTGACATCCAACAGCATAGTTAGTATGTACCATCTGATGCCCCTAACGTTTCCCTCCGGTAAGCCATTATGGATTTGACGTTCCTGAAATTATCCCTTCCTTTCTTGAAGCTATAAATGAAGAGATTCACAGGTTTGAGAATCTGTCCAACCACATTTTCAGTAACCCAAAGTCGAGACCACGATGTTCTACTGCGTTTCTGCCCAGGTGACCTCCCGAGCTCTCCCGCAGCCTTCTGCCTCCATGCCATGTTTTAGGTATTGATGCAATCCTAACAATCCTTACATACCTATTTGGTCGGTCTCAAAGACTCCATTTGATGAGGACTGTGTTCTGCACGTAATAAGCGCTCAATAAATATCACTGAAGATATCGCTGCTGATTTGCCCTTTTAACATTTCCCTTCCACATATTCCCACTTTGCTCTTCTCGCTTCCTCTTTTCTAGCTACCCGATTTAGAACAGAATACCCAGAAAGCTCTGGATTACTGACTTTCACCACCTTGTGCACATCCACAAGTCTAGGATGTGATCCTGAATCCAAAATTATTCTTTGCCTGTCACCAGATTCCCCTTTGGAATGTAGATGCGAGAAGAAATGTATTTGCCTTCTGAACTTTAGGTAAAGAGTCCAGTGCTCTCAAAAAGTAGGGTGGAGAGAAACCTCGAGAGGGATTATTCTGAATCCCTTGGGAACACTGGACTCCACATTCCAGATGTGTCCCCACAGGAGCTGCCCGGTTTTTAAGCTAGTACATCTCAAGGAGAGAGAGCAGTGCCTAGCCTGGGGAGCAGGAATGCATATGCAGCAGGCAGAATGGGGATTTGCAAAGTTGATGGGGTGGAGGTGGGGGCTGGAGTGGACCCCAGACTAGGCTGGCCAAGGTAGGGAGAATGGGTGTGTTTCAAGAACTACAGGGCAGAAAGAGGAGAGGAGAGATGTGCACTGATGTTGCCATTGCCATCCCTCTTCCTCCTTCTGCCTCCTGCTCTGATTACTGACCCCTAAGACAAAATGAAAGAAAGGTCAGAGGTCATGTTATGAAGCCCAAAGTATAAGAAAGTCTCTACTTCAACATTTCTGAGGGCTGCACTGGGAGAGAGTGCAATACATTTCCTTCAAATACTGAAATGTACATCCCTCAAACCAGATCTATTTATTTATTTTACTTGTACATATTTATTCTATTTATTTTATTTGGTTTATATGTTTTGTTTTGTTGTCTGTCTCCGCCTTCTAGACTGTGAGCCCACTGTTGGGGGGAAGGGACAATCTCTATATGTTGCAAGCTTGTACTTCCCAAGCGCTTAGTACAGTGCTATGCACACAGTAAGCGCTCAATAAATTACGATTAAATAAATAAATAAATAAATCTTCCAAAAATTACTGAGAACATTTCACTGATAATGAGAATTTCAAAATGGCTCCTGTGATTTTTCTTTCTGAAAACTGCACAATTGGTTTAATCAAGGGGAGGGAGGGCAGGGGAGAGGTATCTTTTGAAGGAATGCAGAAACAGTTTTACATCTCCCCGTATTTGGCGATAGAATTCTCTCCCTCCCGTTTCCTCTGAGTTTAACAGCTTTCCAAGTGCACTTCATTAGAGTTATTTCAGCTGTGTTTTTCTCTTCTATAAACTTGGCCTTAAAGAGATTGTCCATATTTCAACTCTTCTTCTCCTGAGTGATCAGTGGTGCTTGAAGTGGAAAGTAATTCATAAAAGCAGCTGGACCCAAAGATACCTAAACATTTTCTACCTGATTTCCTTAGCCAAGGATATAGAAGAAGACCTGGAATTAAACCTCCCTTCTGGCTCATTTTCAAAGCCAGCATTTCAGTCCCTTCTGCCTGTTATATTGTACTCGCCCAAGGGCTTAGTACAGTGCTCTACACACAGCAAGTGCTCAATAAATACCATTGATTGATTGACTGACTCCACCTGGGAGTTATGCCCTTTCACCAGCTCTTTTAAGGCAGAAATCTTACTCATCTCAAAGTAGACAGGCTAAATATCTCGCTGAATTCAGGCTGTGTGGGGTCAAAGCTAGTGGAAGCCCAGAAGGTCCAGAAGGCCTGAAGAGCCCAAATCTGCCCCCGACCCCTCTTCCACCTCTCACCTTGGCAAGAGTGAGTTCCCCTGGTAGGCTCCACACGTGTGCTGCTCCCTCTTCCCCTATTTTAGCCCAGGACAGAGATAGTGGTGGAGGAAAGAGGAGGTGGGGGAGGCAGAGAGGGTGTTGTTGAGATCAGCCTAGTGGGTCCTCCCTTGACAGCCCCAGGGGGCTTCCTAGGTCAGTGCATCTGTGGCATCTCCCCCTCCCCTAACCCCCAACCTCCCTTCACCCAATTGTAAAAGCTCTCAGGACAGATTTCCCCTATGGACACGTCCCTTCTCTCCAACAACACAGCTTCCTCCGTTCAACATGGCTAGATAACAGTAAGCCTCCTGGGGTGATGGTAAGAGGAAGCTTATGAGGAGCCTGACCAAAAGGCTCTCTGTCAGCCCCTATAAGAGAATCAAGGACTCCTGGGCTCCATATTGGGAAAGCACAAGTCACTAATCTGCAAGAGACCCAGTAACCACTGAATAAAGAAAACATCGGCGTGGACTACAGCTCCAAAGGCTTTGTGGGTGGGAGACAATTAGATGTATTTGTATTGGCTCCACCACGGGTCTATTGGCATCCTGCCTCTCTTTTACATAATGAATATTCCCAAGAGGTACATTCATTTTCAAACCATTTCCCCCTTATTCTCCCACACATTTCCTTGTGAGTGTGACATCTTTGAAAATTCTGTCAATGGATTTAACACACTCCAGGAGCATCTAGCTACTGGAGTTGCATGTCTCTGCAGGATTAATGAAAGGCTACAGTTTGCAGTGAATGCTAGCTCTCCCTTCAAGTGGTGAGAACCATTTGCAAACTCACAGCAGGGTGGTGTGAGCAAAGAGGGTCTTGGACAGACTTCACAAATGACTGCTTTGCCACATGCCTTCTGCTTTGCAAAGAGCAAACATTTTAAATGGCCTGTTGTTCATGGCAGCCTACCATAAATGCAACGAAGCATGTACTTAGTGTTCAGTGACACCATTCAAATGCTGGGATTTATGTCAGAATGGCTCAAGTTCTTAAATCACTCCTCCGATACAAAGCAAATCACTTTCACTATAATTCACTTCTATCTCTTCGGAACATGAGTTTCACCATTGAAAGGAGAGGTTCTGAGGGCCTGTTAGTCAGGACATTGGTTTTCCAGTCTGGATCACTTTATCCCAAAGGGGAGACACTACCCTGGCTTGAACTACGAATGAAACCAGAGACCCTTTTCTCTGGCGAAGCTCATGAAGCTCTCGCCACTCACTACAAGCTTTTTTGGCTGGGGAGGGACATGCAGCACAGTATTGAATGTTTCTTCCCGATTATTTCTTCCTGAGATCTCCCTGCAATTCAGTGGTTTGTTTAATATTGGTGAGCTGGTTGTCTTTTCCCCCTTGGGTCTTTACCAAGTTGTTTTACTGGCCTTGCTTAGAATCATGGAAATTCCTCCAAGGACATTTCCATGACAGGCTGGAGATTTGGGCTTCCACTCAATTCATGCCCGAATTTTCTATCCTTCGGACCCTGTCCTTGTCCTATTTCCCTGTTTTCCTTTGCTTGCCCCATTCTCTTCCTCTGTCCTTTACCTCCCATCTCCACTTGTCTTACCCTCTTCCCTCTCTCTTCCCCCTCCTCTTATCACATCCTTTCTCTGACCCCTTCCCACCATCTCTGCTCAAGGGGCTCCACTGGGAAGATCCCTGAAGTAAGGCAGGGCATGCACCTTCAAACCACAGCAACAGGACAGAGGAAGATGAGCCTGGAGATCCTGCCCCCTGTCCATTTTCTTCCCAGCAAAAATCACAGTCCAGTCAACATCACTGAATTCTCATAGAGAAGCAGCATGGCTCAGTGGAAAGAGCACAGGCTTTGGAGTCAGAGGTCATGGGTTCAAATCCCGGCTCCACCAATCATCAACTGTGTGACTTTGGGCAAGTCACTTAACTTATCTGGCCTCAGTTACCTCATCTGTAAAATGGGGATTAAGACTGTGAGCCCCAAGTGGGACAACCTGATCACCTTGTATCATCCCCAGTGCTTAGAACAGTGCTTTGCACATAGTAAGCTCTTAACAAATGCCATCATTGTTATTATTATTATTATTATTATTATCACTGCGGCAATCCAGCACCACCCTAGGGCGTGGAACCCGATGCAGCTCAAGCTGGGCAAGTGAGCACACACGTACATCTGGAAGCCTTCAGCCACGTTGCTGAATTCACAGGCTGAATTCAATGCCAGAGTGGCACCCAAGCACTGAGCAGCACCTCGCCCACTCTGGTTGTGTTTGTTGGCAAATTCATTCATTCCATCGTATTCACTGAGTGGTTACTGTGCACAGAGCACTGTAGTAAGCACTTGGGAAATATAAATCAGCAACATATAGAGATGGTCCCTCCCCAACAACGGGCTCACAGTCTAGAAACCCCAATCTTTCAGGATGTTTCTGCTATGCAAACAATTATTCATTCATTCATTCAATTGTATTTATTGAGTGCTTCCTGTGTGCAGAACACTGTACTAAGCGCTTGGGAAGTACAAGTTGGCAACATATAGAGATGGTCATCATCATCATCAATCGTATTTATTGAGCGCTTACTATGTGCAGAGCACTGTACTAAGCACTTGGGAAGTACAAATTGGCAACATATAGAGACAGTCCCTACCCAACAGTGGGCTCACAGTCTAAAAGGGGGGAGACAGACAACAAAACAAAACATGTGGACAGGTGTCAAGTCATCAGAACAAATAGAATTAAAGCTAAATGCACATCATTAACAAAATAAATAGAATAGTAAATATGTACAAGTAAAATAAATAGAGTAACAAATCTGTACAAACATGTATTCAGGTGCTCTGGGGAGGGGAAGGAGGTAGGGCGGGGGGGGTGGGGAGGAGGAGAGGAAAAAGGGGGCTCAGTCTGGGAAGGCCACCTGGAGGAGGTGAGCTCTCAGTAGGGCTTTGAAGGGAGGAAGAGAGCTAGCTTGGTGGATGTGTGGAGGGAGGGCATTCCAGGCCAGGGGGAGGACGTGGGCCAGGGGTCGATGGTGGGACAGGCGAGAACGAGGTACAGTGAGGAGGTTAGCAGCAGAGGAGCGGAGGGTGCAAGCTGGGCTGTAGAAGGAGAGAAGGAAGGTGAGGTAGGAGGGGGCAAGGTGATGGAGAGCCTTGAAGCCGAGAGTGAGGAGTTTTTGCCTGATGCGTAGGTTGACAGGCAGCCACTGGAGATTTTTGAGAGGTAGTAACATGCCCAGAGCGTTTCTGCACAAAGATGATCCGGGCAGCAGCGTGCAGTATAGACTGAAGTTGGGGGTGACAGGAGGATGGGAGATCAGAGATGAGGCTGATGCAGTAATCCAGTTGGGATAAGATGAGAGATTGACCCAGCAAGGTAGCGGTTTGGATGGAGAGTGCAGTGTTCTGCACTCATACTCAAGCCCTTAATAAATACCATTGATTGATTGATTGATTAAATGGCTCGCACTTGGAGAGGAGGCCTCTGGGGTGAGAATCTGTTTCGGTTGGCGGTGCATTTCTAGCGAGGCCACGGCCATCACCGCTATGGATGCAACCTGGGACTGGGAGCCATCTGAGAGAGTGGACCCATTGAGCCATGTTTCCCAACAGCTGGATTATGGGAATATCTGTTAGGGTAATCAAGACTCAAGACTCAACTGATTTTAACAGCCAATCTGGAAGTCCAGATAGGAGAATACCCATGGGAGTGAAAGGAGTTAATGGATGTGTCAGCTCTATCATTTCAGAGAAACAAGAAAAGGACTAGCATGAAATGGGGAACTGGGTCCCTGTTCCCCATTCAATGTTTTCTCTGTGCTTGTTTGTCTGAGGGTTATCTGAGGGCGAGCCAGGCCACAAAGTGGGGCATTTTAGAGATCAGGATCCATTCGTACTTCTTGGTATTTCAACATGCCAGAAATGCACAAATGATTAAAGTACGGGTTTCACATAGCTGCCTGACCACATCATCTTGTTCCTAATGCAAGGAATTTGTGGCCTCCAGGGTTCACTAATGAAAAGCCGGGAGCTATTTCCGCATTTCCGCCTCGGGGTGGGGGTGGGGCAAGGGGTGTGGGGGAATGGGGTCGGCTTGAGGGGGGGCGGTGAGGCACTGCAGTGCCTGCTGATTCAGCTCAGGATCCAATTCATAAAGACCGGACTCATTTGTTTTTAGCCCAAGTCCCCAAAGTCTTGAATGATGAATCAGCAGGCCTAGTGCTTAAGGCTGAATTGGCATTTCGCTGCTAGCTGAACTGATCTGAGCACAGAAGGGAGAGGGAGAGGAAGGGATGTCTCAGCCAGGCCCATTCAGGAAACAATCTCCTAGCTTGAGGTTCTGAGCCCATAAACTTGCTCCCAGGGTGGACTGGAACAGATTCAAGAGAGGATGACTTCTGGGATCTTGCTTTATTTCCTTGGATTCCTAGCAAAGCAGATAGGTTTTCCCCAGGACTGGGGCAGTCAGATCCTCATGGGATGGTAACTGTGGGATTTTTTGAGCTGCTTGATCTCAGCTCTCCTGCTAGGCCTTTCCTCCTGGGACAAAGGCACCATCCCCCTGCCCCCCCCCCCCCCCCACCTCCCCATTGTCTTTGGAAGCCCCCACCAGTGAACGTGATCTTTAGTACTATCTTGAATTTCTATTTATTTCCAAAGCACTTTTGCATCAATAATCTCATCAGATCCTCAAACTATCCCTGTGGCTGCTATTATTTTCCCCATTTTAAGGATGAGGAAACTGAGACACAGAAAGTTGAAATGACTTGCCCAAGGTCACACAGACTGTGAGCCCATTGTTGGGTAAGGATTTGTTGCCGAATTGTACTCTCCAAGCGCTTAGTACAGTACTCTGCACACAGTAAGTGCTCAATAAATACGATTGAATGAATAAATGAATGTGGCAGAGTTTCATCCATCTGTTCATTCATCCATCCATCCATTCATTCATTCATTCAGTAGTATTTATTAAGCATCTTTTGCCTTTTGCATCAATAATCTCATTTGATCCTCAAACTATCCCTGTGGCTGCTATTATTTTCCCCATTTTAAGGATGAGAAAACAGAGGCACAGAAAGTTGAAATGACTTGCCCAAGGTCATACAGACTGTGAGCCTGCTGTTGGGTAGGGACCATCTGTATATATTGCCAACTTGTACTTCCCAAGCGCTTAGTACAGTGCTCTGCACACAGTAAGCGCTCAATAAATATGATTGAATGAATGAATGAATCTACTGTGTGCAAGGCCCTGTATTGCGCACTGGGGAAAAAAGTGCACGGATGAAAATTAGACCCAATTCATTCATTCATTCAATCGTATTTATTGAGCGCTTACTGTGTGCAGAGCACTGTACTAAGCGCTTGGGAAGTACAAGTTGGCAACATATAGAGACGGTCCCTACCCAACAGCGGGCTCACAGTCTGGCCTCCAAGGGGCTCACAGTCTAAAATAAGTAGGAGAAGGTTGGCGACAGACACGTAAGGAAAACTGAACCAACAAAATCAGAAAGACAACTTAAAAAAGAAAAAAAAACAAGGACAACAATGAGTACAGAGTAGTTAAAGAACATTGTGACTAAGGAACAGTTTGATACTGCTCACCACTTGGGTCAGGCTGTTCAGAGTCCAGCAGTTGCCACAGCCAAAGCCACAGGCACGGGCACAGTCACCTCAATGTTCTGAAAATTCGGAAGGCCCATCGCCGCTCTGCCCTCTCCCTGCTGGGCTGGAACAAAGCAGGATGGGAGATCCAGACGGTGAGGGGGAGGGCATTTGTGCCATATCTTCTCCAAGGTTGGGGAACAGCTGGGCCATTTACTGCTCCTTCATCCTCACCGTGATACGCTTATGTACTTACTTAGACCCTTCCTCAGCACTTATGAATATATATTTATTCAATTACCCATGCAATTTTATATTCTGATGACTTGGGAAATATTTTTATGTCTGTCTCCCCCGTTAAAGTCCCCTAGACTCATGCTCTTTTCCATTAAAGAGAAGCAGTGTGGTTTAGTGGAAAGAGCACAGACTTGGGAGTCAGAGGATGTGGGTTCTAATCCCGGCTCTGCCACCTGTCAGCTGTGTGACCTTGGGCAAGCCACTTAACTTCTCTGTTCCTCAGTTACCTCATCTGTAAAATGGGGATTAAGAGTGTAAGCCCCACGTGGGACAACCTGATTACCTTGTATCTACCCCAGCGCTTAAAACAGTGCTTGGCACATAGTAAGCACTTAACAAATACCATAATTATTATTAATATTATTATTATTGTTATTAAATCTGGAGTCTGCTCCCTTCACTCAGTGGAAACTGTTCTCTCCAAGGTCACTGTAATTATTATTAATATTATTATTATTGTTATTAAATCTGGAGTCTGCTCCCTTCACTCAGTGGACACTGTTCTCTCCAAGGTCACCGATGACCCCTTGTCAAATCCAATGGCCTCTACTCCATCCTAATCCTCCTTAACCTTTTGACTGCCTTCAACACTGTGGACCACCTCCTTCTGCTGGAAGCATTAGCTAACTTTGGCTTCACTGACACTGTCCTCTCCTGGTTCTCCTCCTATCTCTCTGGTCACTCATTCTCAGTCTCTTTCACCGGCTCCTCCTCTGCCTCCCACCCTCTAACAGGGTTCTCTCAGGGCTCAGTTCTTGGTCCCTTTCTGTTCTCCATCTAAACTCATTCACTCCTATGGCTTCAACTACCATCTCTACGTGGATAATTCCCAAAGCTACCTCTCCGCCCTGACCTCTCTTTGCTACAGTCTTACATTTCCTCCTGCTTTCAAGACATCTCTACATGGTTGTCCCATTGACACCTCAAACTTAATGTGGCCAAAACAGAATTCCTCATTTTGCCACTCAAACCCTGTCCTGCCCCTGACTTTCCTATCACCATAGACAGTATCATCATCCTCCCTCTTTCACAACTGTAATAGTGTAATCTCCCAAGCATTTAGTACAGTGCTCTGCACACAGTAAGCACTCAATAAATACAACTGATTGATTTCACAAGCCTGTACATAATCTTGACATTATCCTTGACTCCTCTCATGCTAACCTGCAAATTCAATCTGCCACCAAATCCTGTAGGTTTTATCTTCACAACTTCTCTAGAATCCACCCTTCCCTCTCTATCCAAACTGTTACCATGCTGATCTAAGCACTCATTGTTTCCTGCCTTGACTACTGCATCAACCTTCTCTCTGACATCCCTACTTCCCATCTCTCCCCTCTCCAGTTCACACTTCATTCTGCTGCCAAGATCATTTTTCTGAAAATCTAATCAGTCCCCACTCCTCAAAAACCTCCAACTGTTGCCCATCCACCTCCGTATCAACTGAAACTCCTTACCATCGACTTTAAAGCACTCCCTCCTACTTTATCTCATTGCTCTTACTACCACCCAACCTGCACTCTGCACTCCTCTAACACATACCTACTCACTGCATCTCGATCTCATCTATCCCGCTGCTGACCCATTGCCAACATCCTCCCTCTGACCTGTAACTCCCTCCCCCTTCATATCCAACAGACCACCGCTCTCCCCACCTTTAAATCCCTCCTAAAATCTCCAAGAGCATTCCGTAAGCCCTCATTTCCCCTCTCTGTCCCCCCCTCAGTGCTGGCTATGTACTTGGCTATGTACCCCTTAAGCACTTTGATACACGCCCCAGCCCCACAGCATGTATGTACATATCCTTATGCTCTACTGTTTCCCCTGGCTGTCTTTGATTTTAATGTCATTCTTCCCCTGTAGACTGTGTACTCATGGTAGGCAGAGATCATGTCTACCGTCTCTCTTGTATTGTACTTTTCCAAGCACTTTGTACTGTGCTACGCACACAGTAAGCACTCGATAAATGTCATCGATTGATTGATCGATTAATTAAGCTGCATTGCTTTTCCCAAGCTGCCCCCTGATTTGCTTAGGTGTTTTGACCTATTCTCTTAGATTTAGCCATACAAGTTTTTTGTCTTGATTTAGGTTAAATTAGTCCAATTATTTTATGGTGGCTTCAGCATGCAAATACATGTAGATGACATCCTTCAGCTGATAGTGAATTCACTTCATTTTCCATCTAAAATCAACCCTGCAATTCCCTAACTGATTTTATTGTTCTCTGGCCTCCCTCCAATTCTATTATTTCTGGTCCTGAGGTGCCCTATGCCGAACACAATGTTCCAGGTGCAGTATCCCTAGACTCATGTTGAGAGGGGACCTCATCTCCTGGTTCCATAACAAAATCTACCTTCTTCCAGAGGCCACACCTAACTGAGCTGCAACATCTTTTTCTAATGTATAACTACAGGACAGGCTCTTACCTGGAGCCTTGCCCTCTGGTTTATGGGGCTCTCTTTGTTGGAGTGGCTCAGGGAAAAGAAGGATTGTCTTTCTGGGCTGGTTAAAGCAGCCCAGCAAACGTACTTGAAAGGCTCACTTTACTGGTTTCTGGAGCAGTTGCTCCACTCTAGACTCTGAAGAGGGGATGCTCCTGCCTCATTTCTCTCACTCCTGCAGTTCCCCCATCCTGGAGTTCCCTCCCTCCCCAAATCTGAGAGTCCACAGCTTTCCCCACATCTAGAGCCCTTCTGAAATCCTACCTCCTTCAACAAGCCTTCCCCGGTTAATTCCCAGAATCCTAAATAATAGAAACTCAGCAGCCCTCTCTAGTACTTATATAGTTATTCATGCCTCTCTTCAGCAGTTTTGTTTATATGTTCATTCAATTGTACATTCAACTATTCATTTTGAGTACTCTGCTTGTGAATTTTTCTACTTGTCTTCCCTATTATAGAGTAAGTTCCCAGCGGGCAGGGAACATGTCTTTGTTTTGTATTTCCCAAATGTCTAGTACCATGCACTCCATGCAGGGGGTGCCTGGTACATGCTATTATCACTACTATTACCATTGCTACGACTACTGCAACTACTATTACTCCTACTACTGTGGAAAGAAGGGGGAAAGAGAAAGTCAGATCCCCACCAATTCCAGCTCCATAATGATTCGGGGACACAGAGGGTGGTAGGCTCAGGGAATGGTGGGGATTTCCTCCAGTCTACTCTTTTCTTTCTTCCTCTTCCTTCCCCTCTTGCTGCCACTATGGCAGTTGAGAATAGGTGTATAGTGACTAGTTAGGGGATTTATTTAAATGCTAACTATGTTCCAAGTACTGGGGTAGATACAGAATAATCAAACCATTCCCTTTCCCACACAAGGATCACAATCCAAGAGGGAACGAGAATATGTACCTTGTCCCCATTTTACAGATGGGGAAGCTGAAGCCCAGAGAAGTGAGGTGACTTGCCCAAAGTCACCCGGCAGGCCGGTGGTAGAACCGGGATTAGAGCCCAGGTCACCGGACTCCCAGGCCTGTGCTCTTTCCAATAGGCCACACTACCTCCTTAAAGGGGCTGTGTAAAGTATAGTGGATGGCCCCTTCTCTTTGAACCTGTTCTCTTTGAGGCTGCAGGTCCACAGGCCTGTGCGTGTGGGGATGACTATAATAGGTGCTATTTTGATTGAACATTTTCTCATTGTTCACTGTGTGCTAGGGAAGAACGTTCTTCCGAAAAATGCAGCCTTGTTTTCCATAGCCTTGAGTTCAGGAGTCAGGACACAGATGCCATTTGGAACCTTGGCTGCTCTCTCTGACAAGATAACATCATTCTGAAAATATGATTTCTTTTAACTTTGGCCCCTCACAAATTATATAAGTTCACAACCTCTTCCCCATAGAAGTATCTCCCTTCCCAAGCTAAGAAAATCATTGGACCACCAAACAGCATGGAAGCAACTCTTCAAAATCCCAGCTTTCATCCTTCTTAATAATCCCTGATGGTTTTTATTTGGATTGGCCCAGGCCTTTCGATCTGAAGTGTCTCACACATTTTCCCGAAAGCTCTGAAAGCCTTTGTTATTTGGAGAAAGTGCTGCAGGGAATGTGTATCCTATCAGCTTCAGTGGCACGACTCTCCTTCCCATGCTGTATGATCATAATGATACCTTGAATTTGTATGGTGCTTTTATTTCTTCAAAGTACTTTCACATTACTTATCTCAGTTTGTCCTCACAGCACCCTTGTGAGGGAAGGAAGAGGCAGGTATTTCCCTCCGGGTTTGACAGATGAGCAAACTGAGGCAGAGCAGCATGGCTTAGTGGATAGAGCACGGGACTGGGAGTCAGAAGGATCTG
This sequence comes from Tachyglossus aculeatus, assembly GCF_015852505.1. Classification (NCBI taxonomy): domain Eukaryota; kingdom Metazoa; phylum Chordata; class Mammalia; order Monotremata; family Tachyglossidae; genus Tachyglossus; species Tachyglossus aculeatus. The sequence continues at coordinate 7,191,782 of NC_052098.1, read as the reverse complement.
GGTTCTAATCCCAGCTCTGCCACCTGTCTGCTGTGTGATCTTGGGAAAGTCACTTAACTTCTCTGTGACTCAGTTACCTCATCTGTAAAATGGGGATAAGAGTGTGAGCCCCATGTGGGCCAGGGATTGTGTCCAACCTGATTACCTTGTATCTACCCCAGAGCTCAGAACAGTGCTTGGCACATAGTAAATACTTAACAAGTACCATAATTATTAATTACTATTAAGTGAACTCGGAGAGATCACACAGGAAGCCCATGACAAAGCTGGTCTCCTGACTCCCAAACCTGTGTTCTTTCCCATTAATTGACACTGCCTCCTGGCAGTGGTGGCAAAAAGTGTGATTCCAGTGGGGATTGTTCTAAAGTTCCATCCCTGTAGTTCCTCTTCCAATTTTGAGTCATTTAAATGGCATCAAGATCCCAAGATGTTTATACTCGCCAAAAGGCAGAAGTGATGAGGGGGCTCCTCTGGGCATGAGGGCAGGCTCTGTGGCTGAACACAGAGAGATGGGACTGAAGATTCCCACTTGCAGGCAATCCACCAGTACCATTCACTGCCTCCCTTGCACTGCACCAGATACCCCCAGTTGGGGCAGTTTGTCACCATGGTGATGCCAAATGGAAAGGAATTTCACCAGTTAGAAAATGACTGGTAGGGTAGTTAGGTCTATGGGCTGTGGAAAGAGCTGGTGGGTTGGGCAGGAGAGGGACGGGCAGCTAACTGGGCTTATCTCCCTGGCCCCATTGCTTTGAGCTGCAGGTGAGGCCCACCAGAATAAGGGACACCCCTGCCAAAGCCTCCATGCAAGACTCATGGTGGGGGCAGTGGAGGAAGAGGCAGGATGCCTGGACCAGCATTTCCACCCTTTTTAGCAGAATGGGTCACTGAGAGAGCCCCTTCCTTATGCTCCACACAGGGTCAACACCCAGCCAAGAAGGAGAAGGTGTGAGTCCTGCCCTCAAGGAACTTGCAGCCTAATGGAGTAGACAGACACAAAATAATTTGCAGATAGAAAGAAGAAGAATTGGGTGGAAGAAGAATGTGTGGTTGAGAAAGTGCTTAATAAGAGAGCATATAAGTCAATTGGTACTAAAGTGCTGAGGTGAGAGTTGAGTGACTACGACTTGAGGAAAAGAAAAAATAAAGCTCCTGGAGGAGGGTTTTGAAGATAGGGAGGGTTGTGGTTTGATGGAATTAAAGTTGGGAGTGTTCCAGACAGGAGGAAGGCACCACCATCCTCCCTGTCTCACACGCCTGTAAACTTGGCTTCATCCTTGACTCATCTTCCTCATTCAAGCCACATATTCTGTCTGTCATGGAATCCTGTTGGCCTTCTAGTCTGTAAGCTTCTTTTAGGCTGTAAGTTCCTTGTGGGCAGGGAACGTGTCTACCAACTTCGTTATACTCTGCACACAGTAAGCAATCAATATGATTGATTGATTCTGTCTTCACAGCATCTCCAGAATCTGCCCATTCCTCTCCACCCAAACTACTTACCACACGTCCAAACACTTGTCGTATCCTGTCTTAACTTCTGCCTCTGCCTCCTCCCTGACTTCCCTGCCTCCAGCCTCTCCCCTCTCCTGCCCACACTTCACTATGTTGCCCAAAATCTTTTTCTAAAAAATCCTACTGCATGTGTCTCCCCACTCCTCAAAAACATCCAATGGCTGTTCACCCATCTCTGCATCAAGCAGAAACTCCTCAGCATTGACTTTAAGGCATGCAATCAGTTCTCTTACCCCTACCTAGCCTCACCCCTCTCCCACTAAAACCCAACACGTGCACTTGCTCCTCTAATGCTATCCTATTCACTGTACCTAGCTCTCATCTCCTCTGTTGCCAACCTCTTGCTTACACTCTCTCCCTCCTGTCTGGAATTCCTCCCCTTTACATCACCTGACAGATCACAACTCTTCCCATTTTCAAAGTCCTACTAAAATCACATATCTTCCAGGAAGCCTTCCCTGACTAATCTTTCATCTCTCCATCCCATTTTCCCTCCATGCTGCATCATCTATGCACTCGAATCCATCTCCTCTGAGCACTTATCCTGTTCCCCCATCGCAATTCCCCACATTACATATATACATATATGTTCTTATACTTGGTTGCTCCTCTTACTTCTAATTTATTTTAATGCCTGACCCTTCCTCTAGATTGTAAGAGCCTTGAGGGCAGGGATCATGTCTTCTTACTCTGCTATACTCTCCCAAGCTCTAGGTATAGTGCTCTTCATACAGTAAGTGCTCAATAAAAGGTAGATCTGGTGGAAAAACTAACAGGATTTAGTAACTGAATAACAATAATAATAATGATAATAATAATAATACCTTCTTTTTTTCCAGGGCTTTCATTTCCCCAAAGTGCCTTTGCATCAGTTCTCTTTTTATCATGACAACATCCTGGTGAGGTAAGGAGATATTATTTTTATATATATATATATATACACATATAATTATTACCTCCATTTTTACAGATGAGGAAACTGAGACAAAGAGACATTGCATGTCGTGCTCAGGGTTACACAGCAGGTCAAAGGCAGAATGGGATCTAGAATGCCCTCAGTCCCATGACCATTTGACTATACCCTGCTGAGTGTTTAAAGAGAGCTGAAGGAGAAGGGAGTTCCTGTCAGGGAAAAGGATGTGAGAAAGAGGTCAGAGAGTGAGGCACAGTAACAATAATAATAATAATAATAATAATAATAATAATAAAGGCATTTGTTAAGAGTTTACCTTGTGCATAGCACTGTTCTAAGCGCTGGGGAGGATACAAGGTGATCAGGATGTCCCACGTGGGGCTTACAGTCTTAATCCCCATTTTACAGATGAGGTAACTGAGGCACAGAGAAGTTAAGTGACTTGCCCAAAGTCACACAGCTGACAATTGGTGGAGCAGGGATTTGAACCCATGACCTCTGACTCCCAAGCCCGTGCTCTTTCCACAGAGCCATGCTGCTTCTCTCAGTAAGAAGAAGATTAGCTTCAGAGGAACGAAGAATGCAAGCTGGGGAATAGCAGGTGAAAAAAGCAGGTAAGTAAGATGGAGAGAGCCGGTGCAGTTCTTGCAATCCATGAGCAAGAGTTTCTGCTTAATGTGGAGAGAAGCAGGCAGCCACTGAAAGTTTCTGAGGAAGAGATAAGTGTGGAGAACAAAGCTCTAGAAACGATGATCCAGCCAGCAGAGGGTAGTATAGACTGAAAAAGGGAGGGGTTGGAGGCAGGGTGACCAGTGAGGAAAGGAATGCAGCAGTTGGGAAGTAATGAGAGATTGAATTTGGGTGCCTTCATTTGAGAGGAGAGGAAGAGGAGGATCTGGGAACTGCACTGGAGGCGAAAAATGGTAGATTTACTGATACTGGTACCAAGTCAAGGATGATGCCAAGGCTACAGGCATTGCTGTTAGATTTACTGAATGCGAGAGTTGAGACAGCCAGGACTCGAAGGAGGCACAAAGACCACAGGCTTCTGAGACAGAGAGAATGGTGGTATTAAGAAAGTTAGGAGGAGTGGGTTTAGGAGGGAAGAAACTGGGGCTTTGGGGCTTTGTGAGGTTGGTTTGGGAGGTGTCCACATAGAGGTAGCTGAAGCCTTGTCATAACATGGTTCTCTGACCTAGAATGGGTCATGGTTTGGGATTCATCTATTAGCTCCAGCCAACTTCCAAAGGACTAGAGCCACTGGGGAAAGAGCTTACCTGGTTAATCCAAATCTCCAGATAATAACCTATTATTATTATTATTACTGTTATCATCATCATCATCGTATTTAAGTGAATAATAATAATTGTGGTATTTGTTAAGTGCTTACTATGTGCCACACCCCACACTGAGCACTGAGATAGATACAAGGTAATTGGGCTGGACACAGTCCCTGTCTCACATGGGGCTCACAGTCTAAATCTCCATTTTACAGATGAGGTAACTGAGGAACAGAGAAATTAAGGAATTTGCCCAAGGTCACACAACAGATAAGTGACAGAGTCAGAATTAGAACCCAGGTCCTTCTGACTCCCAGGCCCATGCTCTATCCACTAGGCCACGCTGTTTCTCCAGTGTCAAGTACATTTGTAAGCATTGGGGTAGATGCACGTTAATTGGGTCAGACACAGTCCCTATCCTGCATTGGGGTTCACAGTCTAAGTAGAAGGGAGAACAGGTATTGAATCCTCACTTTAGGTAACTCTTTTAGCCCTGTCTTTGATTTAGTAGAAAAATCACAGCTCTGGGAATCAGGAGACCTGGGTTCATGATGAAGCTCTGCAAGCTAGGGAATGCCTGCTGGATTGTGGGAAGGGAACATGTCTACCAACACTTGCTATACTATTGTCTCCCAAGCACTTTGTACAGTGCTCTGCATACACTAAGTGCTCAATAAATACCATCGATTGATTGATTGGGGCTATGCCATCAGTGGTGAAGGTTTCTGATCCCCCAAAACTGCCTAGCATGCTCCATAAAGTGGACAGGAATCCTGAAACATAGCTGGCTAGTTTGGGTAGGGATGACCATAGAAGTTACCAAGGCAACTGCCCTCCAAGTTGTGGCACTACTGCCCAATGTTGGCAGGATGTGGTAGTCCCTTTGGGAATGTGGCCTGGGGAAAGAGTAAGGACTGGGAATCAGAAGACTTGGGTTCTAGTCACAGCTTCACCACTTGCCTGCTTCTCTGTGCTTCAGTTTCATCGGTTAAATGGGGTTAAGATCCCTGCTCTCCCTTCCTCTTCGTCTGTGAGTCTTGGGTGGAACACTCTCGGCTTCAAGGCTCTCCATCACCTCGCCCCCTCCTACCTCACCTCCCTTCTCTCCTACAGCACAGTCCGCACCCTCCACTCCTCTGCCGCTAATCTCCTCATCGTGCCTCGTTCTCGCCTGTCCCACCGTCAACCCCCAGCCCACGTCCTCCCCCTGTCCTGGAATGCCCTCCTTCCGCACATCCGCCAAGCTAGCTCTCTTCCTCCCTTCAAAGCCCTACTGAGAGCTCACCTCCTCCAGGAGGCCTTCCCAGACTGAGCCCCCTTTTTCCTCTCCTCCTCCCCATCCCCCCGCCCTACTTCCTTCCCCTCCCCACAGCACCTATATGTATGTTTGTGCGGATTTATTACTCTATTTATTTTACTTGTACATATTTACTATTCTATTGAGTTTGTTAATGGTGTGCATCTAATGATGTGCATCAGAAGCAGTGTGGCTCAGTGGAAAGAGCACGGGCTTTGGAATCAGAGGTCATGGGTTCAAATCCCTGCTCCAGCCACTGTCAGCTGTGTGACTTTGGGTAAGTCACTCAACTTCTCTGTGCTTCAGTTACCTCATCTGTAAAATGGGGATTAAAACTGTGAGCCCCCTGTGGGACAACCTGATCATTCATTCATTCATTCAATCATATTTATTGAGCGCTTACTGTGTGCAGAGCACTGTACTAAGCGCTTGGGAAGTACAAGTTGGCAACATATAGAGATGGTCCCTAACCAACAGCAGGCTCACAAGCTAGAAGATCACCTTGTAACTTCCCCAGCACTTAGAACAGTGCTTTGCACATAGTAAGCGTTTAACAAATACCATTATTATTATTATCTAGCTTTATTTCTATTTATTCTGATGACTTGACATCTGTCCACATGTTTTGTTTTAGTTGTCTGTCTCCCCCTTCTAGACTATGAGTCCGTTGTTGGGTAGGGACTGTCTCTATATGTTGCCAACTTGTACTTCCCAAGTGCTTAGTACAGTGCTCTGCACACAGTAAGTTCTCAATAAATGCGATTGAATGAATGAATGAATGAATGAACAGGGACTATGTCCAATCTGACTAACTTGAATCTATGCTGGTGCTTGGCACATAATAAATGCTTAGTAAATACCGTCATTATCGTTATAATAAATTGGCCTCGCAATTGAAAAAATCCAAACCTTGGTGATATATTGCTGCCCCCCTGCTGGCTGAGGTGTCCCAGGGGGAATCTGCCGGGCAGGAATGAGAGTGCACGAATGGCCCGAGCAGAACGCTAGCACTAGAATCGATTCCTCTGTGCAGGTTCTCTTTTCTGGGGTTTCAGAACTGAGGCTTCTCCATTGTTCCTGATGGGACACTCTCTAGACTGCAAGCTTGTCATGGGCAGGGAATGGGTCTGCTAATTCTGTTGTATTGTGCTCTCCCAAGAGCGCAGTACAGTGCTCTGCATTCATTCATTCTTTTATTCATTCAATCGTATTTATTGAGCACTTACTGTGTACAGAGCACTGTACTAAGCACTTGGAAAGTACAATTCAGCAATGAATAGAGACAATCCCTACCCAACATATAGTAAGTACTCAATAAATATGACTGATTGATCGATCGATTGACACTTCACCATCAGAAAACTACACCATCCTTGATGGGCATTATTGGCATTTAGCAATGGATTGATTTGCGTTTTCCTTCTCTACAAATTATTATTATTATTATTGTGGTATTTGTTAAGGGTTTACTATGTGTCAAATACTGTTTTAAGCGCTGAGGTAGATAGATACAAGTTAATCAGGTGGGACACAGTTTCTGTCCCACATGGGGATCACAGTCTAAATCAGAGGGAGGACAGGCACTTAGAACAGTGCTTTGCACATAGTAAGCACTTGATAAATGACATTATTATTAATATTATTATTTAATCCCCATTTTACAGTTGAGGAAACTGAGGCACAGACAGATTATGTGACTTGATCAAGATCACACAGAAAGAGATTGGGCAGAGGCAGGATTAGCACCCAGGTCCTCTGACTCCCAGGCCCATGCTCTTTCCATTAGGCCACACTGCTTCTATCCTCTCGAGGGGGCTGGAAGAGGGCCCTAATGGACAGGGCCATAATCTGACAGCAGGAAACTGCCAGAGAGGAAGGGAAGCATAAGGATAAGCCACAGATTGAAAACTCCACACCTAGATAATTTTGAGAGTGGGGGGTGGAGGGTTTTGCTAAATGAACCTCTTGTTCTCTAAAATGGCCAAATTCAGGGACCCTGGAACTGGTAGAAGTTTGAGTGTTGCTAGGTATGAATGGTAGGGTTATGATGTTTTTTCCATCACCACCTTGGATGGCTCCTCTTCCCTCTCTTCCTTACTTGGGTTTGTGCCTCCTTGAAGCAGCTGCAGCTAAAGCACTGCTAACTGTACAGTGAATAGGACGGAGAGGTGTAGAGCTGGTCTGGGAGTAGAAGTTTGGGGGATGAACAGTAACGGAAGAGCTGCTATGTGGTGAGGGGGTGGTTAAATGCCTGCCAGGGTGGGGGAAGGGCTGCAAGGTGAGTCCTTCACAGGTGCTAACCTTTGACTTCAACAATCAAAAACGATCCAAGAGTTCCAGCTCCACCTCCCTTGTCCTAATCTGTCCTTGGACTCATTTAGCACCATAGGGAAATGACTGAACACTGGGAAAAGGGCAGGGAGAACATTGAGTACGAAGAGAATTCAACAAGAGGAAATGGGGATGGGGAGGGGGCAGATAGACGCATGACAATGGCATAAAAACATCTCTGTTTAAAACAGCACTTTTGTTCCTGGTGCTTTACGATACGCAGGCTGGACGATTTCGCCATCTGTGTCCATGGCCTATGCATCAACGTCTCAACCTGCTCTCTTGGACTCAAGCCATCTTAGTGGGATCAATATTTTGGGTTCAAATATTCGCTTTTAGTTTTTCCTCTTGAGTTAGTGGCTTAAGCCATGAGCAAGACCAGTGTTCCTGGCATAAGAGCAAAGGCCGTCAAGGTGATAGCACGTGTGGCACGCAACTACCCCGAGCATTCTACTGAGAACCAGTCCTTCCAGCTCTGCTGCTAATAGCACTCCCTTTTCAGATCCTTACCCCACTGCCGGAGAATCACTAACCTCATTTACCACAGACCTTCAGCTCCTTGGGCTCAGACGTTACCTGCCACACAACCCAGCCTGGAGTTCTCCCCTCACCGGACTGCGGGGGCACACCGGATAGACCTGAGGGCTGAGACCACCTCCAGGCAGTTAGAATATCACGGCACTTGTTCACCCAGAACCACTCTGGCCTCAAGTCAGAGAAGTGTCCAGAGATGAACTCTTACATATTTTTGATTGTTAATCATCCTGATTTGATAAATTTTAACTAGGATTCTTCCTGTTCAAATTAGGTTCCCAATGTTCTATGTGTCTGACTCATCACGCCTCCCTCCCCCTTAATTTAAATTGGGAGCCCCTTGTGGAATGGGGACCGTGTCTGAAATGAGTTTCATGTAATCACCCCACTGCATCTCAGTGCTGTGCTTTCTTCCATCGTAAATGTTTAAGAATTATCAGTTGTAACAATAACGCCATGTTCACAGGACTGGGGGGAAGGCCTTTCCAAGTAGAAGTGACTCTCCTCCCTAAAATCCCATCTCTTCCATGAGGCCTTCTCCCACTGAGCTCTCATTTCTCCTGCTCCCCCTCCCTTCTTTGTCATCTATGCACTTGGATCTGTGACCTTGGTAATAATAATAATGATGGTATTTATTAAGCACTTACTATGTGCAAAGCACTATTCTAAGTGCTGGGGAGGTTGCAAGGTGATCAGGTTGTCCCATGGGGGGCTCACAATCTTAATCCATGCTGATGACACCCAAATCTACATCTCTGCCCCTGCTCTCTCCCCCTCCATCCAGGCTCGCATCTCCTCCTGCCTTCAGGAAATCTCCATTTGGATGTCTGCCTGCCACCTAAAACTTAACATGTCCAAGACTGAACTCCTTGTCTTCCCTTCCAAACCCTGCCCTCTCCCTGACTTTCCCATCACTGTTGATGGCACTACCATCCTTCCCATCTCACAAGCCCGCAAACTTGGTGTCATCCTCGACTCCGCTCTCTCATACACCCCTCACATCCAAGCCGTCACCAAAACCTGCCGGTCTCAGCTCCGCAATATTGCCAAGATCCGCCCTTGCCTCTCCATCTAAACCGCTACCCTGCTCGTTCAAGCTCTCATCCTATCACGTCTGGACTACTGCATCAGCCTTCTCTCTGATCTCCCATCCTCGTGTCTCTCCCCACTTCAATCCATACTTCATGCTGCTGCCCGGATTGTCTTTGTCCAGAAACGCTCTGGGCATATTACTCCCCTCCTCAAAAATCTCCAGTGGCTACCAATCAATCTGCGCATCAGGCAGAAACTCCTCACCCTCGGCTTCAAGGCTCTCCATCACCTCGCCCCCTCCTACCTCACCTCCCTTTTCTCCTTCTACAGCCCAGCCCGCACCCTCTGTTCCTCTGCCACTAATCTCCTCACCGTGCCTCGGTCTCGCCTGTCCCGCCGTCGACCCCCAGCCCACGTCATCCCCCTGGCCTGGAATGCCCTCCCTCTGCACATCCGCCAAACTAGCTCTCTTCCTCCCTTCAAAGCCCTACTGAGAGCTCACCTCCTCCAGGAGGCCTTCCCAGACTGAGCCCCCTCCTTCCTCTCCCCCTCGTCCCCCTCTCCATCCCCCCGTCTTACCTCCTTCCCTTCCCCACAGCACCTGTATATATGTATATATGTTTGTACATATTTATTACTCTTTATTTTACTTGTACATATCTATTCTATTTATTTTATTTTGTTAATATGTTTGGTTTTGTTCTCTGTCTCCCCTTTCTAGACTGTGAGCCCACTATTGAGTAGGGACTGTCTCTATATGTTGCCAACTTGTACTTCCCAAGTGCTTAGTACAGTGCTCTGCACACAGTAAGCGCTCAATAAATATGATTGATTGATTAATCCCCATTTTACAGATGAGGTAACTGAGGCACAGAGAAGTTAAGTGACTTGCCCAAAGTCACACAGCTGACAATTGGCAGAGCCGGGATTTGAATGCCTAACCTCTGACTCTAAAGCCCCTGCTCTTTCCACTGAGCCACGCTGCTTTTGATATTCACCCCACCTTCAACCCCACAGCACTTATGTATATTTGTTGTTGTCTTGTGCTGTCAAGTCGTGTCTGACCCATAGCGACGCCATAGACACATCCAGTGCTTAGAACAGTGCTTTGCACATAGTAAGCACTTAATAAATGTCATTATTATTATTATCTCTCCCAGAACACCCCACTTCATCTGCAATTGTTCTGGTACCATATCCGTAGGGTTTTCTTGGTGAAAATACGGAAGTGGTTTACCATTGTCTCCTTCCATGCAGTAAATGAGTCTCTGTCCTTGACTCCCTCCCATGCCGCTGCTGCCCAGCACAGATGAGTTTTGACTTGTAACAGATTGCCTTCCACTCGCTAGCCACTGCCCAAGCTAGGAATGGAATGGGTATGCCTCTGCTTCACTCTCCCTCCTGTAGTAGTGACTGGAAACTCTACAGGTGCGACCCTGAGAGGGGCTTATGTACATACCTTTAAATTATATAAGTTACTCATTTATATTAATGTCTGTCTCCCTTTCTAGAATGTAAGGTCCTTGTGGGCAGGGAATATGTCTGCTGTGCTGTATTGTACTCTCCCAAGTGCTTAGTACAGTGCTCTGCACATAGTAACTGCTCAAAAAATACCATTGATTGACTGATTAGTTCATTAAGATCTTCCCAGTGTTATTTCCTGAAAGGCACTAAATTCCACATTTTGGCCCAGGAGGCATAGGAACCAAGTTGAAGGTTTTCCCATCTCTTCCACCCAGGGAGACATGGAGCTTCAACTTTTGTTGTATCTTTAAACCACTGCCCAGTGCATTGGTTTTCTGGAGAAAGTCCTTGTCACTATCAACCCACTGCCACCAGGTCCCTAGACCCAAGCGAGATGTCTGCTAACTTCAAAGCTTCAGACCACCATGTAATCCCCTGAACATGGCAGTTCACAACATGTTGCCAAACCATTTTTCTTTTCCCCACAGCAATTGACGATGTGAGAGTTGTTAGAGTCACCACATGAGTGGTGAAATGGACACAGTAAAATGAACCATACTGTATGTTCTGGCCTATCATGCTAGTCAGCAGTTAGACCAGGAAATAGTTTTCTCTTCCCTACCTAGAACTTGAACTTGAACTTGAACCTAGTTCATTTTTCCCAATTAGGATTTAATTTGAAAAAGCCTGAAATTATGCTCACCCAATCTGCTACAAGTACAATTCTTGCTACTGGTCACAGGGTGAGAGGATGCAGCACCCTGCAAAGCACCACTACTATTGGAAAGTCCTCTCAAGCAAATGTCTTACTGACAGTGGGATACTCCTCTGCCCCTAAACAAAAGCCCTATGCAAATAGGCGACTTGAGATGTTAGTCCTTCGATTGCTTGAGGAGGTGAGTCAGCAATCAATCAATGGTAGTTGTTGAGTGCTTCATTTGTGCAGCGTCATTTGGTGAAACCCTGGTTAGCAGCCCTATTTAGCGGTGTACTGGTCACCCTGAGTTGGGGGGCGGGGGGGCTAGAAAAGGTGGCCTAAACTTTACCAACCTCACCAACCTAAGACCTGGTTCTGCAGAGGACCATGCCTGATGAACTCCAACTTGCTTGTGCAATAACAAAGTCACCAGGATCTATCCTGCTTGCGATCGGTGTGGGAGGGTATGTCGATCCTGCATCAGGCTTTGGATGGACCCTTGCCCTCAAAGCGTTGTCTTCAAAGGTAAAGGATGGCACTATGCGTACGTGTGCATATGTTGCATAAGATCCTACAAATTTGAGCTAAAAGAAAACCTCTAATTTTTGAAATTGAAACCCAATCTTACTTGAATTGTAAAAAAAATCATTAATAGAATTTTTTAACAGATGACCACATATTTATCAACAATGATGAGTACCTATTTCACTATTTTAAATATCTTATCCGTCTCCTACAGCTCGTGTTGGTAGTAATAATTATAACTGTGGTATTTGTTCTAAGATGGGCAGTTTCTATAAAAAACAATGGTGACGGGAGTGGGTCTTCTAGATGAGGTTAGGTGATCCTAGAGATCATTTAGGCATTAACACGTTGGTCTACCCCCAACGGTTTTTTGGGGGAGATCGAGGGAGTGCGATGGCAGCCACCTGCCAGGCTGTCTCTGTCCCATCCCCTAGGGACATCACACAAGGCCAATCCTACCCTTTCCTAACAGAATAGTGTGGTACAAAATGACCTCCAAAAATACTGTATTTTTAACAAGCAAGAGAATTTGGGGGATGATTATACAATATTAGTTTTTTTTCAAAAACTATTTCCCAGCCCCAAACAATAGACAATACAAGCATTTGAATGTCAAGTGCTTAGTACAGTGCTCTGCACACAGTAAGTGCTCAATAAATACGATTGAATGAATGACATTTTAAGAACAGTGAAGATGAGTCTCTTAAATATTGCCAGTTAAAAATGTTTCTGACCAAACTCCTTAACTATGCAGGTCTCACAAGAGTTTCCACCAAAATGACACGTGAGGGGTCCAGCAACTGGTTAGACTCTAGAACATCTTTTCAGGGGAAAAATAAGGGCCAGAACCATTTCTTCCAACCAACTGAGCTCCCACCCACATGCGCTTGCACTGCACCTCAGAATTCTTCCCCTCTGCCCCTGCCAGCCAAAGGTTTTTCCTGAAAGTCATGGAATACCCTTTACCACAAAAAGATGGAGCAGGGCAATAATGTCAAGGGCCGAATGAATGTCCTCATAGTCTGGGTGATTTTTCCTTTGGTCGGATGGAACTCTGAATCATATGGTGGAACAAGTGGGTGAGGACAAACTTACTCCTTTGAACATATGGTGCTGGGGAACTGGTCGGCAAGAGTATTTCTGAACTGACACAGAGGCAGTCCAGCGATTATTCAACACTAGCTGTTCGGTATGCTGAGTGAAAACAAATGGAAAGTTTAGACAGCAGACTAAACAGCAGATGCCGGAATGCCCACAACATGGTAGCTCTCCCTGTAGAATTCACCATTTTCTTTTCCCAGTTGGATGGTAGCAACACAATGGAATCTCAAAGACCAGGATTGATCTAGTTATCATGACATATAGAGAGATGGAGAGAAACTATTTTTACAAATCTAATGTGCATTAGCAAAGTTAGGTCTTTAGGAGGCCAGGTGAACACACTCTGTGCATACTTCTTTGGTTAAATAATAATAATAATAATGATGGCATTTGTTAAGTGCTTACTATGTGCAAAGCACTGTTCTAAGCGCTGGGGAGATTACAAGGTGATCAGGTTGTCCCACAGGGGGCTCACAGTCTTCATCCCCATTTTACAGATGAGGGAACTGAGGCACAGAGAAGTTAAGTGACTCGCCCAAAGTCACACAGCTGACAATTGGCAGAGCCGGGATTCAAACCCATGACATCTGACTCCAAAGCCTGTGCTCTTTCCACTGAGCCATTTACTAATAAATGCTTGGGTCATCCTTACAGAAGTTTCAAGAAGAACAGCACATAATTCATGATTTAGGTACACTTTATTTTTGATGTGGGTTAACATTTTGCTATGTTTTATTATTTCACTCTCTTATGAGGAATGGAAAACACAGGAAAGGGTTATTAAGATGAGCAGTTGGAAGGTCATTTGCATCTTGAACCACCAAAGGCTGGGAGTCTTGCAGTATCTTAATATGCAGCCCTTTCCCCCCTTTAACATTTTTGCAAATAAAGCAGTCAGTTCTGACTGAAATCCAGAATACATTCTCTCCTTTGCTTCCAAGCTTAAACAGAATTAGATTTCACAATCATGTGGCAGTATGATTTAAAAACTACAGTTCATACACCTTGACAATCAAAATAGTCTGACTTATAAAAAGTAAACTGCCCTTATAGCTGCATTATCCTTGGTATGTCAGGACATTGCCAGTAAGTTTCAGACAAAGGCAAGTTTAAAGTTTTCTTAAAACACATATTACAGCTTTCTTGTGCTAGTGAACATCTAGTATACACAGGTTCCCAAGAAGGTTGTTTGTCTCTATTTATGACATTCAACAAGAGTGCATTGTTTGGCAAAGTTAAAAGGTGTTTTCACTTTTAACAAAGTTAAAAGGTGGGGTTATTTTTCTGGTTTTTTTTTTGTTTTTTTGTTGGGTATTTTTTTTTTTGGACATGTGTCTATTTCCCCTCAGTTTTGGGTTTGAGGCACCAATTTCTGGTCTCAAGCTTGATAAGCCGTAGTAGAAATAACCAATTTACAAATACCAAGTAATACACTGCGGGTGGGAACTGCTGTGTCACTTAAAAGGAAAAAAATGCTTTGTAAACTGGCACATTGCAATGTCGTGTGGAGTGAGTCATGAAATGGTTGCTCGCCTTGGCATGCTAGAGAAGTGTATTTTTCTAAAACATGCTCAAGTCATTTCAACAATCTGCCACAGGCCCCACTTACCCATAGCACAGCAAAGTACTCCAGTGACACACTCTGAATTTTTTGCAATCACAATAGAACTATAAAGCATGAGTAAACTTCTGTTTGTTTTTATACAAAACTGAAAAGAGTCCCTCCCCACCCCCCATCCCCACTTCTTCTTTGCCCCTCCCCCCACCCAATCCCTTCAAAACAAAACAAAACAAACCAACCAAGAAAAAATCCTTTAGATTCAGTTGACTCTTTTGGACACAGTTCCATTTCTAGCACTGCAGCTAGGGTGATCCATTTATTCCCTTCTGAAGAGAAGGGCTGTTATCATGCACCCTAGGATGAACAGTGAAGCCCCAACTTCAACTGGGCGGAGCAAAATCCGTTCTGGTTTGATAGTGCCAAATAGAGCAAGCTTTCCATCTTAGAACTTTGGGGTTTCTTAATGCTCTACATCTACTATAGCTTTATTAAATAGACTAACTCAATTCCCTAGAATTGTAACACTTGTGATGAGGATTGATTTTTATACAGAAAGTATCTGAAAGCCTACAGATACTGTTTCAATTTTTCAATGCCCCAAATTTAACGTCATACTTTTGGGGAAGCAGTGGTGTAGAGCCATTAAGGCATTTCTTTAATGAATCAGGATAGCTTTTCAAACCACCTTCAATAGAGACCACCAGAGAGGTAATACGAAATTGGGCAGTGGCCAAATAAGATTTCAATGGATATAAAAGCCCAAATTCCAACTCCACATCATATGGCAAAAGTTCTACAAAGGTGGTTTCCATATTTGTATAAAAGCTTTGAACCTATGCATTTTACTGTGAAATTGCCTCTGGGACTTTTTTATCAGTATACCTCTTCTCAGGAATGTGCAAATGATCTTGTACAGCACGATGCTAGTACCGCTCTGTATGATAGTAAGGTTTTTTTTTCTTCCTTTCTAAATGGAAAGAAATATCCCCAGTCAAAAATAAACTGACAAAATTTACATTCTCCTCTCTTAAAAAAGTAAATAAAATAACATTATTCAAAATGTGAATTAGCTAAGACATACAATACAATTACATAGGTACATATCAATACAGCACATTCAATCTGCCAAAAAATTAATGATTACAAAGCCAATATGGATGCTGCCATATATATAGAGAGATGTATGTACAATGATTATAGCATTCATAATTGCACTATACCTACAACCAGTATTTTGTTGTTGTTGTTGTTTTTACTTTAAATTACAGGTGTTTTCTGAGGGAGCAAAAATATAGCTTTCGTTGTTTTAGGCTGGGAGAGTTAAAGATGATATCATTACATTTATACTTATTAACTTTGGTACTTAACTAATAAGCCAATAAATTTTCCCTCTCCCTTTACTGCTCCAACAGCAATTTCTACACAAGTTCACTCTGGTGCCAAAGCAGTGTGGCAGTTAATCAGACCAGAGTTGTGGCTGAACTCTGACTTGCCTATAGCTTGCTAACAATCACGAGATAGCCTTTTTTTAAAAATCATCTTTCTAGCCAAGCTGCTTAGTAGAGGCTCATCAATTCATGTGCCTTTTTTTAATTTGTTAAAAAAAACTGCACATTAATTAGAGTTCCAAAGTTTTCTTTTAACAGGCTCAATTACATAAATAAATCTTCAATAGAACACTGTGAGGCTACTTTAAAGTTAAGTCCATTAATCCTCCTCAAATTCTTTAACAAGTAACCATATCAAGAAAGGTTCCTGAATGTGGTGTCATCAGTAACTTTATATCCTTCAACTAAAAGGTGTCATTACAATACTACAAAAAATGTCCTCTGCAGTCTCACTCCACCTTGGAAATTACTAGGGTAGAGTTAAACCGTATTTAAGTCAGAAAACTATGAGCAGATGTCCCCATGCACCTAACAGCACATTCACTCTTGCTGCTGGGTTTTGGCTTTGAAAATGGAACACTTCCTGAAGGGGAAAGAGAAAAGGGAGCCACGTTAACCGGTGGTGGCTTGAATCCTTGACTCTACTTATTATTTGGCAGTTGTTTACTCAGGCTGAGTCCCAATCTGTCAGTTTGGGCTTTTCAATTTCCACAGAATCTTATATTTTACGAAATCAGTTTCCATTTTTTTCTTTTCTTTTTTGTAATTGACAGCCAATTTGGCAAACATAAATGTTCTTTACCACATAAAAATCATTTTAAAATTATGGATAAAACCCTAAATTATAACAAGAAAAGGATTGAGGGGGAGAGAACAAGGTTCCAGGCTGCAGCCATTGGGGAATGTAGTGTCTGTTGACATTTTTGTTTGGCATCTGCAATTAAAATATGTGTGTGTGTGTGTGTGTGTGTGTGTGTGTGTGTGTATCTATCTATATGTATGTAGAAAGATAGACAGATATAAAATGGCACATGGCATTTCAATGTAAGGTCACCCTTTCAGGTCTTTTGCAATTGTGTTACTGTCTTCTGTGCATTTCTCTTAGTCGCCAAGTTACGGCTGAAGGGAAAATTCTAAAGAAATGCCACTTCGTTGTTTGATGAGCATTCAATGGCCTAGCCAGTGTGAGAAAGACAGTATCAAAAACCAGGCGTATTTTAAACTGGGCCAATGACTTCTTTAAAAAAAAAATCACAGTATGGATACTTTTGATTCTTTGGGAAAAAGTACATACTGTGGAATTAGGTTGACTGATGATGGCTTAAATCTAGTGCCATTTTCCTGATTGTATCACTCAAGAGGAAAACCATTTGCTGAGGAATGCAACTTGGAAAAAGAAGACTATTGCAACCTCTGAAAACTCAAGAGGAAAGAGAGGGTCAGGAAAAGGAGAAACCAGCTTCATTTTGCCTCAACGGCAAAACCCCCCAAATCTTTGGGAGTGCACGACTGAAAATTGAAAACACATTGTGCCACAAGGTTTTGCCTCAAAAAAATGAGGAAATGTGCTGTGAATGTATTTCAGCATCTTTTGTTTTTCCTCCATATAGTTTAAATAAAATCAAAATATTTACTACAAGCCCTGTGGACAAACTCACACAGAGCCCAGGACGGCAATAAATTAGTATTATGCAAATTGTTTTCACAGATAATACAGTCCCTCTTGTAAGTCTTCAATCGCCCGACAGGGTGGGGCAGGGTGGGTCTCCCTCAACATGATTAGACCAGGTTGTACTCCTTCAGATTTAACTGAAGGATGGTGTCCTTGACAGCTGCAAAGACGAAGCGGATGTTTTCAGTATCTGTGGCGCATGTGAAGTGGGAGTAGATGATTTTGTCACTGTCTGGATTCAGGTCGACGAACATCTTCAGGATGAATTCTCGGGCAGCTTGTGCATCCCTCTGGGGACCTGGGAGGAACAGAAGGAAGTGAACATTTAGATCTAGCTGACTGAGCGAGCTGTTCATTGATTGGTACTCCCTGGAACAGCTTCCAAAAGGCCCTTTGGTGCTCCTTGCTTACACCTCTTTCCTGTGTTTCTACTCCTGTCTCTCGGGCTGAAATTGGCTCATTAGGGTTGGGCCCAGTTTTGTGCCTTCCTAATTCTAGTAGCCCAAATCTCTCCAAGAAACAGCTCTTTCTTTGTGAGGGCCTCTTAGCTGCGGTAGCATTCCTCAAATACGACCTAGTGGTCTCAGTTCACCCAGTCATCTTTCTCCACCATCTTGCTCTGCAGGTAGCTGCTGTCTGGTTGAGACCCCCACCTGCCTAATTCTTCTTACTATACCTTGGATTTTGTTGAAGACCAAAGAAATCAGCACAAACTTGATCAGCCAGATGTGTCCAGAGAAAAGACCCAAATGAGCCTTTTCAGATTGGGACACCAAACGTTTGGCCTGCGTGATTTTTTCTGCCTCCAGTCACCACCAGGGAAATCCTCAGAGTCTTCCGTTTGGCTTTCCTGAACCCAGAGCCTCTTCTGAGACTTAAAGTCTTCATGAAATCATTTCAGTCAAAACGTACGCAAAGGCTGTTTCTACCCTGACTGAGAGAAGGGAAATGGAAGCTTTCCACATTGGTACGGTGAATCTTTTCTGGAACTGCAGCCCACCTTGGCTACCAGATGAACGTTCAGAGAAAGAAGAAAGCACCACAACAGTGTACTCCATTACTAGCAGAGTCTCTGGAGAGCACTGCTCTGTAAATAAGACAAGCAACAAATTATTCACCATCTCAATGTTACCCTGAGTCCAGTCTGCCCTGATTATTAGAATTCAGAGAACTAGGTGGGGGAAAGTCAAAGTAAAATTCTCCACCTGGTATTATTACCAGTGGGAAAAGCCATTGATTTCTCTATAGTCCCTTCACTTTAGCTAGTATAAAAAATCTGGTAGTCAATCTCAACCCTACTTTTCCGCTTCTTTTCCCAGATTGGTTCAGCAGAGTGCCTCTGAACTGGATGAATTTCACGCACACTTAATTTACATGAAGGGGGTATTGCCACTGTTCTCGACACTCCAAGTTCATCACACAATGCTTCCATCATCCCACTCAGTTGAGCACTTAAAAAAATAATCCAACCCCAAAACCTTTTTCACATGGAGCAGAAAAATCTTCTGTGTTTGCCTAAAGTCCCTCGTTTCAAATCTTTCCAGTTTTAAAGCTACCCAGAGGATTTCTTCAAGTCTGGCTTGAGAATTTTTCCTTCGCTAGGACTAGAGCCCTGTAATATTTGCAGCTGAGCGTTAGCGCAATTTTGGAACTATTTATTTACAGAAGGGGGAAAAAAAACCTGGAAGAGGCTCATGGAGCTTTATTCAGGCTGGAAAAACAATCATCTTTCCATAATTTCAAAATAGCTGAATAGATAACAGATTTCCCTCCAACTTTCCTAACAGCCTGATCAATCCTGGAGTTAGACTGCCTGAAAATAAGTCCCTTGTTCTTTTGAGTTTTGTGAGGGGCACCCATGTGAATGTAAGCGTGTGTGCGCATAAACACCCAGGGAGGGGAATCTGCTCATCTCAATTCCTCCCAGTTAATCAGCAGGCCTGCAATTGTCTTCCATTATTAAACAGCCAAGGATGCTCAGAGGATTAGCCCTTTGGGAATCTCACCTTATTATGTATTGATTACTAATCATTTGTTGCGGGCCAAGAACATGCTGAGGACTGCTCAAAGCAAGCAGCAGGGGTGGGACTGGACGCCCCCCGCCCCCGGCATTTGGGCTGGGACTCTGTAGAGAGCTAGTGCCCCTTCAAGTGCCCAGTCTGGCCATCACGGGGCCCACTGACAGAGAGGGGAGCAGCCATCCTCTAGCACCAAGCAGCCAGGGGCAGCAGTCTCGTCATGGCTACTTTAGCATTAGAAGCCACAAGAGGAGGAGGAGCAGCAATAGGTGGCAAGGGGACGTACTTTGCCTGTCCATTCAATAGTATTTATTGAGCACCTACAGTGTGCAGAGCACTGAACTAGGAGGAGCTTGGAACATCCAACCGAAGGAAGAGACATGGTTCCTGCCCTGGAGGAGCTTACAATCCTGTCAGTCCTCTCCGCTTCATGCTCGCTCTCCCCCGGGCCAGGTGCCTTGGCCTGGGGGTGAGGCTTCCTACTCGATCCGGGCAGGCCAGCTTGGGATGCCCCTCGGCTGGGTCGCTGCCACTGGGCGGCGAGCGGGGGGCACTACCTATGTCGCACTGCCCCCCGCTCCCTGCCTCCTGCAGGCACCCCAGAGCCCACATCCCAGCTTTACCCTGTTCTGCTCCCATGGAAAGTGGGAGCAGCCGTGGGGCAGTGGCTGGGCGGGGTAAGGCAGGGCAGGAGGCAGAAGGAGTGGGGTCCCTGTGGAGGAGTTTGGGTGGGAGGAGGGGAGGACGGCGGCAGTGGCGGCAGCAGCAGCAGGGCAGCCCAGAGGCTGTCGGGTGGAGCAGGTGGGAGGCGGGGAGCTGGGCACAGAGTTCCCTGCAACTTGGGCTGCGCCGTTGGGTGAAGCACGGTCCACGCGGCACGTGCTTTGCCTGTCAAGGTAAGACCCCCCTCGGCCCCTCCCCGCCCCTCCCGATCCCAGGAGGGGAGATGAGGCGGCCGTTATCCCCTCCCAGGACTCCTCCCCCGATCCCACCGTGGTCCGTCCCCGTCCCCCCGGCTCTGCCGGGTCGGGGTGGGCAGGTCCGCAAACTGGGAAAGGGGAAGGGGAGGGAGGGTGGCAGTGACAGTGGCCACTTGACGTTACAAACTTTTGAAAGCTCCAAAAAAAAAAAAAGAAGGAAAAAATGAAAAGGCAAAAGCCCGGCCGGTTTGGGGGGTGGGGTGGGGGTGGGGCTAGGCCTGCCTGGCAGCGGGTCCGGGTGGAGGGCCGGAGCGTGGGGGTCGGGGGGGCATCGGGGAGGCAGAGGAACGTGGAGGGTCGGGTGGCAGGAAAGCCGTGCCAGCGGCTCTTAGAGGGGGGAGGGCAGGGCAAGGGGATGAGGGGCAGGGAAGGGGAGGGGGTGACGTACTTACCTGCCAAACCCGCAAACGCGGAAAGCCGAGCTCAAATCACTTCAACACGAAGTGATTTCCGCCAGGCTGTCGTGGAACCGGGCAGGGCTACTGATCAGGCCCGGGCAGAAGTGAGACATGTAGCTAGGTGTGGGTATTCAAATTCAAATTAAACAATCTGGGGAGGAAGAGCAGGAAGATGGGGCACAGGACTGAGTCTGAGCCAAACAATCAACAGTAAAAAAAAAAAAAAATCAAACTGCAAGCGAGGAGAGCTAGCATCTTTTACTTAAGGTTCCCTTTATATTCCATTTGCAAAGCATCTTATGTCAAGCAGGCAATGACTTCCAAGAAGATAGGGGTGGGGCTAAAGGGGAGTAAGAAAAACAACCAATCTGATACATTAAGGGGCCAAACCAGAGCAGGAAAATAATAACTTTTCTGGCACATTCGATCAATTAATCAATCGATAGTATTTATTGAGCGCCTACTGTGTGCAGAGCACTGTACTAAGCGCTTGGGAGAGTACAACTGAGCAAAAGACAAGGCCCCTGCCCTCAAGGAGCTTACAATCTCGGGGCGGGTGGGGGAGACTGCCACAACAAATAGGAAGAGGAGGAGGAGAAAGAAACAACGCTACAGCTTCTGTTAGCAGGAGAATAGAAGGATACATAGTTGTAAATTAATAATCCAGGTAATGTATCGCAGTGCTAAAGAGAGGTGAATAAACCTATGGGTTAAGGGCCGTTATTGGACGGAAGTGACCTGGGGAGGTGGGGAACACTTGGCAGTTAAGTCAGGGAATGCCTCCTGGAGAAGGAGGGATTTCAGGAGGACTCTGAAGATGGGGTGAGTTGTATTCTGGCAGATGATAGGGAGGCAGAGTTTTGGGCAGGAGGGAGGGCATGAGCAGTGGAACAGAAGTGAAAGAAGTGAGAATGAGGCACAGTCAGGTTAGTTTGGGAGGAACAGAGAGTGTCAGTGGGAGGAAAATGGATATGGAGGAGGGAGAGAGCTGATGGCATGCCTTAAAGCCAGTTGTCAAGAGTTCTTCCTTGCTGCAGAGAGGAATGGGTATCATCGGAGGTTGCTGAGGAGTTGGCAGATGTGTCCGGGACAACAGAGTGAAATATGGCCTGGAGCAGGGAGACCAGCGAGGAGGCTGACATGGTAGTCGAGCTGGGATGTGACAAGCGCCTGGACCAGCGAGGTGGTCGTTTAGATGGACAGGTAGGGGCAAATCCTGGAAGCGTTTTGGAGGAAAAACCGACAGGACTAAGTGACTGACTGAATATGAGTTGAAAGAGAGAGAGCAGGTGAAAGGGGCGGGGGGCTAGTTAGGTAGATTTAGGACTCATCTACAGTGAGGTAGTAGCTAAGTGAGCTCCCCACAGGAGTGAATACAAAGTGAGTGGACTAGGGGATCCAGAGCACAGCCTTGAAGGCTCTCCAAATATAGTGGGGGAGCAATGAAAGAAGAACCAGCAAAAGAGGCTGAATAGGAGTGGTTTGAGAAGTAGAAGTCAGTCAGTCAGTCAGTCAATCATATTTATGGAGCCTTACTGTGTGCAGAGCACTGTACTGAGTGCTTGGGAGAGTACAGTATAACAGTATAACAGACACATTCCCTGCCACATGGAGCTCACAGTCTAGAGGGGGAGACACACATTAATATAAATAAATAAAATTAAAGCTATGTACATAAGTGCTGTGGGGCTCGAATACTAATAATAATGATTGTGGTATTTGTTAAGCACTTACTATGTGTCAAGCACTGTTCTAAGTGCTGGGGTAGATACAGGGTAATCAGGTTGGACACAGTCCCTGTCCCACATGGGGCTCACAGTCTTAATCCCCATTTTCCAGATGAAGTAACTGAGGCACAGTTAAGTGACTTGCCCCAGATCACACAGCAGATGTGTGGCAAAGCCAGGATTAGAACCCATGTACTCTGACTCCCAAGCCCATGCTCCTTCCACTAGACCATGCTCCTTGAGTGAGTTGTCTACACCTGACGTCTCAAATTCCTCTCCTCCAATTCTCTCCTTGACCCCCTTCAACCTGGCTTCCGTCCCCTTCACTCTACAGAAACTGCCCTTTCAAAGGTCACCAACAAGCTCCTTCTTGCCAAATCCAACAGCCTCTACTCCATCCTAATCCTCCTTGACCTCTCAGCTGCCTTTGACACTGTGGACCCACACCTGCTCCTGGAAACGTTATCTAACCTTGGCTTCACTGACTCAGTCCTATCCTGGTTCCCCTCTCATGTCTCTGGCCATTCACTCTCAGCCTCCTTCGTGGGCTCCTACTCTGCCTCCCACCCCTTAACTGTGGGGTCCCTCAAGGTTCAGTTCTGGGTCCCCTTCTATTCTCCATCTACACCCAGTCCCTTGGGGAACTCATTCGCTCCCACGGCTTCAACTACCACCTCTATCTGGATGATACCCAAATCTACATCTCCAGCTCTGATCTCTCTCCTGCTCTTCAGTCTCCCATCTCCTCCTGCCTTCGAGACATCTCTACTTGGATGTCCTCCCGCTACCTCAAATTTAACATGTCCAAAACAGAGCTCCTTATCTACCCACCCAAACCCTGTCCTCCCCATGACTTTCCCATCACTGTGGATGGTACCACCATCCTTCCTGCTCACAACCCCTTAACCTTGATGTTATCCTTGACTCCTCTCTGTCATTCAACCCACATATTCAATCCATCACTAAATCCTGTCAGTCTCATCTTCACAACATCGCTAAAATCCGCCCTTTCCTCTCCATCCAAACTGCTACCATGTTAATCAATCAATCAATCAATCAATCAGTCATATTTATTGAGTGCTTACTGTGTGCAGAGCACTGTACTAAGCACTTGGGAAGTACAAGTTGGCAACATATAGAGACAGTCCCTACCCAACAGTGGGCTCACAGTCTAGAAGGGGGAATACAACCATTCATCCGATTCCCCCTGGATTACTGCATCAGCCTCCTTGCTGACCCCTCAGCCTCCTGTCTCTCCCCACTCCAGTCCATACTTCACTCTGCTACCCAGATCTTTTTTTTTACAAAAACACTTAGGACATGTCACCCCATTCCTCAAAAAACTCCAGTGGTTGCCCATCCACCTCTGCATCAAACAAAAACTTCTCACCATTGGCTTTCACCATTGGCTTTAAAGCACTCCACCACCTTGCCCCCTCCTACCTCACCTCACTTCCCTCCTTCTACAACCCATCCCACACACTTTGCTCCTCTTGTGCCAACCTTCTCACTGGGCCTTGATCTCGCCTGTCTCACGGCGACCCCTAGCGTCTGTCCTGCCTCTGGCCTGGAATCCCCTCCCTCCTGAAATCCAACAGACAATTACCTTCCCCCGCTTCAAAGCCTTTTGAAAGGCACATTTCCTCTGAGAGGCCTTCCCAGAATAAGCCCCACTTTTCCCCATCTCTCACCCCCTTCTATGTCTCTCTGACTCACTCTCTCTGCTCTTCACTCCTCCCAGCCCCACAGCAATTATGCACATATCTGTCATTTTATTTATTTGTATTGTTGTTTGTTTCCCCGCCTCTAGACTGTAGGCTCGTTGTGGGCAGAGAATGTGACTGCTGATTGTTGTATTGTACTCTCCCAAGGGCTTAGTACATTGCTGTGCATACAGTAAGTTCTCAGTAAATACGATTGAATGAATGAATGAATGATGGGAGCGAGTCAAGGCAGTGTAAAAGGGAGTGGGAGAAGAGGAAAGGAGGACTTAATCCGGGAAGGCCTCTTGGAGGAGATGTGCCTTCAATAAGGCTTTGAAGATGGGGACAGTAATTTTCTGGTGGATTTGAGGAGGGAGGGCATTCCAGGCCAGAGGCAGGACGTGGGTGAGAGGTAGGCAGCGAGCTAGATGAGATCGAGGTATAGTGAGAAGGTTAGCATTAGAGGAGTGAAATGTGCAGGCTGGGTTGGAGTAGGAGAAGAACAAGGAGACTTGGGTGAATAAAACCAAGATGGTAAACAGTGTTGATGATTGCCAAGGGGTCAAGGTGGATTAGGATAGAGTAGAGCCCACTAGATTGTTCGAGGTGCTAGCCCAGTTGCGAAGGGTCAAGAAGGGAATTAGGGGAGAGGAAGTGAAGGCAGCAGGTGTATACAACCTGTTTGAGGAGCTTAGATAGGAATGGGAGCAAGGAGTTGAAGCGATAGCTGGGTGACACAGTGAAATCCAAAGCAGGATTTTTTTTTAAGGATAGGGGAGACTTTGACATGTTTGAAGGAGCCATCGGAAAGGGAAAAGTTGAAGATGGTGGGTAAGGAGGGAAGAAGGGTGGCAGCAGTAGTTTTTGGAAGGTGTGGGAGGATTGGGTCAGAGGAACAGGCAATCCTTGAAAATGCATTATAGACAAGTTGGCCATCTTTAACTGGAAGCGATGCAAGTGAAACAGAGCATTTAGGAATTTAAGAGATGTGTGGCCGAGCAGTGACTTTGGCTACACTTTGAGGCAGAACATGATATGCCCAATGAACCTCTCCCCACTTCCCCGAGCCCATGGTGCTGGCACGGCTTTCCTTCTCTACTTCATGCCTACTTCATATCTTCCCCTACACTGAATCCCTCCCCAAGCCAGGCCAGCCACTCTAGCACCTGTAATCAGCTCTTATCTTTATTCATTGAAACATAATGGCCCCACTGCTGCCACACCTTTATCCTTCCCTCCCTACTGGAAAGTCGGGTGGGCAGGGTGAGACACAGGGGTGGAGGGGGGTGTTGAATGAGGGGAGGATAAGCATCAACAGCATGGGAGGAGGCCTCTGGGGGGGGACATTAGGATGGTGACCCTCACCTGATTCCTTCAAGCATACAGCTGCCACTAACAGGGCCAAATATCAGCTTGGTTGGACAATTGATCTTTACTAGCAATGACATTGCTAATGGACTTCTGTTCTTATGCTCATAGCCTAGAGAATAGTTTTTCTTATACTGGATTTTCTTCCATGCCCTAAATTTAACCAGATAGAATTATTTTTAAATATCATCCTATCCAACCTTTTGAAATGATGGATGTCTCTTTTAATGGGAAATCTGCATTTCATCATAAAGATGGAACAAAACGTCTTTGGTTTAGTCATTTTCCAGAGAAGCGGGCTCTTTGGGTACAGTATGCTTTAGAAACAGATTGCTGCACATTTACTTCCCTCGCAGAGAGGGGAGCAACCTACACTAACACTGTTCTGAGGGCAATTGAAAAAAAAACTAGTAAGAACCACTAAACTCCAATTTCCCAATGAGAGGTCCATTAGAGCAAGATAAGAAGATCAGATCACTCTAGAACCATTAATTGATGAAACTGAAGGTGTCTGCAAAGAAGACTTCAGGAATTAAGGAGCTAAAGTCAGTAGGAAGTGCAGGCAATGAAGCAACATGCCTTTGGAGGACAGGACTTTGAATCTGAAAAGAAGGAAAAAGGGAAGGGATGGAGGAAAATGTGTTCATCTGACTTCTTTGTAAACCAACCACCATAGGATGGAAACACTGGCCCAGAGTGAATCAATCAATCAATCATATTTATTGAGTGCTTACTGTGTGCAGGGCACTGTACTAAGCGCTTGGGAGAGTACAAAACAACAGTATAACAGACACATTCTCTGCCCACAATGAGCTAACATTCTAGAAGGGGAGAGAGACATTAATATAAATAAATAAATTACAGATATAATAATAATAATAATAATGATAGCATTTATTAAGCACTTACTATGTGCAAAGTACTGTTCTAAGCGCTAGGGAGGTTACAAAGTGATCAGGTTGTCCCATGGGGGGCTCACAGTCTTCATCCCTATTTTACAGATGAGGTAACTGAGGCCCAGAGAAGTGAAGTGACTTGCCCAAAGTCACACAGCTGACAAGTGGTGGAGCCGGGATTTGAACCCATGACCTCTGATTCCAAAGCCCGGGCTCTTTCCACTGAGCCATGCTGCTTCTATGTATGTACTTAAGTGTTGTGGGGCTGGGGTGGGGGGGCAGTGGTGAATAAAGGGAGTAAGTCAGGGCGATGCAGAAGGGAGAGGGAAAAGAGGAAATGAGGGCTTAGTCACGGAAGGCCTCTTGGAAGAGATGTGCCTTCAATAATACTTTGAAGATGGGGAAAGTAATTGTCAGATATTTATTCATTCATTCATTCAATCATATTTATTGAGTGCTTACTGTGTGCAGAGCACTGTACTAAGCGATATGGAAAGGGAAGACATTCCAGGCCAGAGATTGGACATGGGTGAGAGGTCAGTGGCGAGATAGATGAGATCGAGGTACAATGAGTAGAGGAGCATAGTGTTCGAGCTGGGTTGTAGTAGGAGAGTAGTGAGGTGAGGTAGGAGGGCTCAAGGTGATTGAGTGCCTTAAAGTCAATGGTAAGGAGTGTGGTTGAGCAACCGCTGGAGGTTCTTGAGGAGTGGGGAAACACGGTCTGAGCATTTTTGTAGAAGAATCATCATCATCATCAATCGTATTTATTGAGTGCTTACTATGTGCAGAGCACTGTACTAAGCGCTTGGGAAGTACAAATTGGCAACATATAGAGACAGTCCCTACCCAACAGTGGGCTCACAGTCTAAAAGGGGGAGACAGAGAACAAAACCAAACATACTAACAAAATAAAATAATTAGAATAGATATGTACAAGTAAAATAAATAAATAAGTAAATAGAGTAATAAATATGTACAAACATATATACATATATACAGGTGCTGTGGGGAAGGGAAGGAGGTAAGATGCGGGAATGGAGGGGGGACGAGGGGGAGAGGAAGGAAAGGGCTCAGCCTGGGAAGGCCTCCTGGAGGAGGTGAGCTCTCAGCAGGGCCTTGAAGGGAGGAAGAGAGCTAGCTTGGCGGATGGGCAGAGGGAGGGCATTCCAGGCCCGGGGGATAATGTGGGCCGGGGGTCGATGGCGGGACAGGCGAGAACGAGGTACGGTGAGGAGATTAGTGGCGGAGGATGCAGGCTGGGCTGTAGAAGGAGAGAAGGTAGGTGAGGTAGGAGGGGGTGAGGTGATGGAGAGCCTTGAAGCCCAGGGTGAGGAGTTTCTGCCTGATGCGCAGATTGATTGGTAGCCACTGAAGATTTTTGAGGAGGGGAGTAATATGCCCAGAGCGTTTCTGTACAAAGATAATCCGGGCAGCAGCATGAAGTATGGATTGAAGTGGAGAGAGACACGAGGATGGGAGATCAGAGAGAAGGCTGGTGCAGTAGTCCAGACGGGATAGGATGAGAGCTTGAATGAGCAGGGTAGCAGTTTGGATAGAGAGGAAAGGGCGGATCTTGGCAATGTTGCGGAGCTGAGACCAGCAGGTTTTGGTGACGGCTTGGATGTGAGGGGTGAATGAGAGAGCGGAGTCGAGGATGACACCAAGGTTGCGGGCTTGTGAGACGGGAAGGATGGTAGTGCCGTCAACAGAGATGGGAAAGTCAGGGAGAGGACAAGGTTTGGGAGGGAAGACAAGGAGTTCAGTCTTCGACATGTTGAGCTTTAGGTGGCGGGCAGACATCCAGATGGAGATGTCCTGAAGGCAGGAGGAGATGCGAGCCTGGAGAGACGGGGAGAGAGCAGGGGCAGAGATGTAGATCTGGGTGTCATCAGCGTAGAGATGAAGTTGAAGCCGTGGGAGCGAATGAGGTCACCAAGGGAGTGCGTGTAGATTGAGAACAGAAGGGGACCAAGCATTGAACCTTGGGGAACCCCCACAGTAAGAGGATGGGAGGGGGAGGAGGAGCCTGCAAAAGAGACTGAGAAAGAACGACCGG
Organism: Tachyglossus aculeatus; assembly: GCF_015852505.1. NCBI lineage: Eukaryota > Metazoa > Chordata > Mammalia > Monotremata > Tachyglossidae > Tachyglossus > Tachyglossus aculeatus. The sequence continues at coordinate 7,163,329 of NC_052098.1, read as the reverse complement.
AGAGATAAGAGGAGAACCAGGAGAGAACGGAGTCTGTGAAGACAAGGTCAGGTAGCATGTTGAGGAGAAGGGGGTGGTCCACAGTGTCAAAGGCAGCTGAGAGGTCGAGGAGGATTAGGACAGAGTATGAGCCGTTGGATTTGGCAAGCAGGAGGTCATTGGTGACCTTTCAGAGGGCAGTTTCCATGGAATGAAGGGGACGGAAGCCAGACTGGAGGGGGTCGAGGAGAGAGTTGTTGTTGAGGAATTCTAGGCAGCGTGTGAAGAATGATCCGGGCAGCAGAGTGAAGTTTGGACTGGAGTGGAGAGAGATAGGAGGCAGGGAGGTCAGCAAGGAAGCTGATACAGTAATCAAAGTGAGAGAGGATCAATGACTGTAGTAACATGGCAGCATTTTGGAGGAAAACGAAGGGCCGATATGTTGTGAAGGTTCAACTGACAGGATTTAGTGACGGACTGAATATGTGGGTTGAATCAATCAATCAATCAATCATATTTATTGAGCGCATACTGTGTGCAGAGCACTGTACTAAGCGCTTGGGAAGTACAAGTTGGCAACATATAGAGACAGTCCCTACCCAACAGTGGGCTCACAGTCTAGAAGGGGGAGACAGAGAACAAAACCCAACGTATTAACAAAATAAAATAAATAGAATAGATATGTACAAGTAAAATAAATAAATAAATAAATAGAGTAATAAATATGTACAAACATATATACATATACACAGGTGCTGTGGGGAAGGGAAGGAGGTAAGACGGGGGGAATGGAGAGGGGGACGAGGGGGAGAGGAAGGAGGGGGCTCAGTCTGGGAAGGCCTCCTGGAGGAGGTGAGCTCTCAGTAGGGCCTTGAAGGGAGGAAGAGAGCTAGCTTGGCGGATGTGCAGAGGGAGGGCATTCCAGGCCAGGGGGATGACGTGGGCCGGGGGTCGACGGCGGGACAGGCGAGAACGAGGCACGGTGAGGAGATTAGTGGCAGAGGAGCGGAGGGTGCGGGCTGGGCTGTAGAGAGAGAGAAGGGAGGTGAGGTAGGAGGGGGCGAGGTGATGGAGATCCTTGAAGCCAAGGGTGAGGAGTTTCTGCCTGATGTGCAGATTGATTGGTAGCCACTGGAGATTTTTGAGGAGGGGAGTAACATGTCCGGAGCGTTTCTGGACAAAGACAATCTGGGCAGCAGCATTAAGTATGGATTGAAGTGCGGAGAGACACGAGGATGGGAGATCAGTGAGAAGGCTGATGCAGTAGTCCAGACGGGATAGGATGAGAGCTTGAACGAGCAGGGTAGCGGTTTGGATGGAGAGGAAAGGGTGGATCTTGGCAATGTTGCGGAGCTGAGACCGGCAGGTTTTGGTGACGGCTTGGATGTGAGGGGTGAATGAGAGAGCGGAGTCGAGGATGACACCAAGGTTGCGGGCTTGTGAGACGGGAAGGATGGTAGTGCCATCAACAGTGATGGGAAAGTCAGGGAGAGGGCAGGGTTTGGGAGGGAAGACAAGGAGTTCAGTCTTGGACATGTTGAGTTTTAGGTGGCGGGCAGACACCCAGATGGAGATGTCCTGAAGGCAGGAGGAGATGCGAGCCTGGATGGAGGGGGAGAGAGCAGGGGCAGAGATGTAGATTTGGGTGTCATCAGCGTAGAGATGATAGTCGAAGCCGTGGGAGCGAATGACGTCACCAAGGGAGAGAGTGTAGATCGAGAACAGAAGGGGACCAAGAACTGAACCTTGGGGAACCCCCACAGTAAGGGGAAGGGAGGGGGAGGAGGAGCCTGCAAAAGAGACTGAGAATGAACGACGAATGAATGAGAGAGAGGAATCAAGGATAACACCAAGGTTATGGATTGGCGAGATAAGAAGGATGGTGGTGCTCTCTATGGTGACAGGAAAGTCAATGTTGGGGGGACAGGGTTTGGATGGGAAGATAAGGAGTTCTGTTTTAGACATGTTAAAGTCGAGGTGATGACAGGACATCCAAGTAGAGATGTCTCGAAGGCAGGAGGAAATGAAAGATGGCACAAAGGGAGAGAGATCAGAGCTGGAGATGAGGATTTGGGAATCATCCACCTAAAGGTGGTAATTGAAGCCATGTGAATGAATAAATTCTCCAAGGGAGTGGGTGTAGATGGAGAATAGCAGGGGACCCAGAACTGAACCCTAAAGGGCACCCAGAGTTAGGGGGTGGGAGGCAGAGGAGGAGGTCGTGAAAGAGACTGCAAATGAGTGGCCAGAGAGATAGGAGGAGAACCAGGAGTGGAGAGTGTCAGTGAAGCCGAGGTTGGATAATGTTTCCAGGAGAAGGGGGTGGTCAGAGTTGCCATGCCACTGAAGCTCCAGCGTCCGTTTGGCCCAGAGCAGCCTCTTTGCTCCCTCCAGTACCGTAAGTGAAGCTTGTAAGGTTTCGAACATGGAGACAGCTATGGCACTTTGCAACCAAGGATTGTTGCCTATTCCAGGCTTTAGGGGGTATTGTTTTAGCAATCTTTACTGCATTGCATTTAGCATTGTTGAATTCCACTGCTGAATTTGTAATTTACTACTGTCTGTAATTCCGCCTTATTGTTCTGTGTCTGTCTTTCCCAATGTAGAGATAGTGAACGCTTTGGGGGACAGAGGCAGTGTCTGAGTTAACGATTGCACATTTAGCCCAGTATTTAGCACCCTGCTTGGCATTTGGTAAATACTTAATAAATACCCTAACTACCACAACTAACTATAGCTTTTTCAACCCAATTCTCCAGGTTACTGGTTCAGGAGACATAGCTAAGCTCCTTCCCCACCAGCCACCTTGGCCTACATGTGCTTCCGTTGAATTTCTTGTGAGCACAGCTGGAGGGTGAATTGCTTCTGCAAACACAGTTGGTCCCCCTGAGCGCCCCCTCCTTCAACTTGAGGCCCTTCTGGATCACCCCCTCTGCCAAGAGGTTGGGGCCACCTCGGAAACCTACGTGGGTACGTATGGGTAGCTACCGAACTGACAAAAGCAGAGCCAACACTGTGCAGTAGTTTCTCTGGCCCCACCTCAAAATGCCATTTTACCTTGGAAAACAAGCACAGCCCCCAGGCTAAAGGCTGAGGGGGTTTCTGATGTTCCCCCTACATCAACCTGCTGCCAATTTGCACCCCTCCCCTTCCTCTCTGCTATCAATCAATCAGTCAATCGTATTTATTGAGCGCTTACTGTGTGCAGAGCACTGTACTAAGCGCTTGGGAAGTACAAGCTGGCAACATATAGAGACAGTCCCTACCCAACAGTGGGCTCACAGTCTAAACGGGGGAGACAGAGAACAAAACCAAACATACTAACAAAATAAAATAAATAGAATAGATATGTACAAGATATGATATGCACCCCAGCAAGGGCAGAAAAGGGCTCATTGACAGCAATGACAACTTAGTTAAAGAGATGTATTTGGAAAGTCATTAGGAAAGCTGAGCTACTGTCCCCTTAGAATGACACTACTGATGTTTGCTCTGTAATATCAGGATGTGTCATGGAATTTATGGCAAGGGAGTTTGGCCACCATTATTTGGTCACTTGGGCATTTTGAAACTCCACCCACTCTAGAGACTCAGGTCCCCATAGAGGTCAGACTTCACAAGCAACTTAACTGCCTTCTGCAGTTCTTTCCTTCCAGAATGAATGAATGGCTTCCTGTACAGAGACGCTTTCTGCCACTTCTGATCCCATTCGATTCAAGCGGTAGATAAACACTAAAAGAGAAAACCTGATGTGGCTGGAAAAGGATTTGCTTTTAGAGGAATAGTAAAGCACACTAAGAGTCAGAAAGTACTAAACGCTTTTGGAGTAAACTCCAAAGGCTGTCTCATAGTACCCCAGGAATTTGATTTCTCTGTCTAAATTTACCCATCTCTTGAAATCTTGTATTTCTACAATACACACATCCAGATACTAATGTCCATCACTAGCTCCAGAACTTTAGTTTACTTATGTTCATATGCCTTGATATGTCACACGCATGAAACTAACTTTACTTTACTATTCCATTCAAAGAATATATATTACAGTAAACTATCTTTAATATTACTTTTAAAGAATAATTAAGTTTGGTGTAAGCTTGTAAGAAGTACAAGTCGATACACAACTCAAGTTCATAAAAGATCAGAAGTTAAGAACATAATGGAAATATTTATTTGTAGCTTGGGCTCTTGCCATTACATTGGTACAATTGCATATGTCAGCATATCTTTTTATGTCACTGTGGCCCAGTTTGGAATAACAATTCCTTCAGGGGAAGGAATGCACTAATTTAAATGTTTATATACTTGTCCATCTTCCTCAAAGAAACCACTGACAGTAAAATTTGCCTATGGGTATGTATGTGGCTGAAAAAAACCAACATGGAACTGACCATCCTGCTCGCACTGTGCATGCACAGATTGTACTATGCCAGGTTGTCACGTTTGCGCTGTTTCACTTTTACCTTTGTCTCACAGTCTTCTTGATACTCCTGCTCAAAATGAGCTATTCTTTTCTTGATTGCAGTGTGCCATGCTGATCTGTCTGCTGCAGTTGTCTCCCAGTTTTTAGCTGAGAAAGAGTATCATTTGAGACTTTGTTTTACTGCATTCTTCAAACAATTCCTCTGTCCTCCTTGTTTTTCTGTTGTCCCATTTCAGCACACCACCTAGTAGCTGCTTTGGGTATCTTATTATTGTCCATTCTCCTTTCAAGTCTATCCAGTGAAATGTGCTGAGGTAAGCACAGGTTCAGTGCTAGGAGACTGATGCCAAGACTGTTGATCTCTTGTGATCCTTGATGTTGTGTATGGCCTCTGAGGGATGCGAATGGAACTGCTCATGGATTCGCATGTGACACTTGTGTGGAGTCCAGGTCTCACAGCCTTCGAGAAGTTTGGACAGCACCTACAGTTTTGTAGACCTTCAGTTTAGTCTGAAGCCTAATACCACACTGCTGCCAGTGACAGTTTCTCAAAGATTTGATTTCCTATGCTTGCACCCTTGGCCAGTGTGCTGCCTTGGTAAAAGAACACTTTGAGTGGGGCCTAGCTCCACGTTGCCAATAAATTTCCTTGGATTTCCCTGGTGCAGGATGACAGACTACTTCAGTTTCTTCAGACTTACTGTCAGTCCTAGTGCCTCGATTCAGTAAAGTGGTCTAGAATCAGCCGCATAACTTCTCGAGTGTATGCCTCTGGGCTGCAGCCAACAGCACAGCAATACTTGATTGACTGACTACCTCTAGGACTTTGGATGATGCTCACAGCCTGTTGAACCGGAAAACTCTTTGGGAGAAGTGGAAGCACATTTTAATGCTTTCGTTTAGGTCCCTTGCCACATCTTCCAGCAAAGCTGCATAGAATAAATTGATTCTACTATGCAGCCCTGCATCACCCCACTGGAGACGAGGAATAGATCAGACAGGCCACCCCAGATCTGACTTAGCCAGACATGGTCATCATGAAGGCGTCTTAGAATCCTAATGAAGATCTCAGGGGAATCCAATTTACTAATACATTTCCAGAACTTTGATCTACTGATAGTGTCCAAGGCTTTTGTGAGATCTATGAAAACTTCATCTAGGGGCTGGTGCCGCTCCCTGCACACACATCTGTGGCTAACAAGCTGCAATGGCCTGATCTGTTGTGCCTTGTTGTGATCTTGAAGCCATAGTGCGATTCCAGGACCATTTGGTTCATAATAGTCTTCAGTAACCAGTTCAGAAGGACTCCCTGCCTAGGATCTTTCAGGCAATTGAGGGTAACGAGGTGCCTCGAGACTTGCTGTCATCTGATCTTTCACCTTTCTTCTTGTAGACGGTGATAATGGATGGGTCTTTGAGATCTTCTGGTATGTAATGGTGTCCTTCCACGCTGGTAGATTTTAGTGGGTTTGCCATTGGATCCAGGAATTCTGCCCATTTTCATGGCTCTGACTGCTGAGGTGACTACCTCAGGCATCTTCAGTGGTATTTATTGAGCACTTAATTTGTGCAGAGCACTGAACTATGCACTTGAATAATGTGGAGAAGTTCCTGGTTGGGTGGTGGTTTGCGTGTCATGACCCAAACCCCACATCTGTCCTAATCAAGAGTGCCACAAGGAGTTGTTGGTGTACTACTTGCTTTCCTGAAAGTAGAGATTGTTTTTCGGAGTCATTTGCATCAAATCAATTTTGGCGACTTGGCTCAATGACGTCCAATGTCTTCACAGCTACCTAGTAGACAGCAAGGTGGAGAAGTATGCATTTACTACCTAGGGCAGAGACCGTGGTTGGGATTCCTTGTTCCAACAGGGCTGTAGTAACATCGGAAACCTCCTTCATATGTCTTCATTCTCCATAAGCTGGCTTGGGGGTTCGGAAGCCGCTGTTTGATGCAACAGAGGTAGGGTCAGGGTGAGGCTGGGGCGTTTCAGATGATGGTCCATTCGGCACACTCTGTTCCACGCTTGGCTGCTGTGATCCATACATCCTTAAGGTCCTTCTGCCGCACTGTGACACAGGCGCTGAGGTACCACTGTTTGGATCACGGCTGCAACCAGCGTGTTTTCCAGTTGTTCATCAGAATTTCACCCTCTTTTCCATGTCAGCCAGGAGGCTAAGGGCAAGGGAAACAAACTTCCCCTGAAGCCCTCCTTTTTCTAGGCCAAGCCAATGGAATGACACGGAGGTTGAAGAGAAAAGGACGGAGATGATTTACCTTACTTGCTGCCCTGGTGCTGCCTAGTTCAGGATCTGGGTCCGAAGACAGCTTCTTGCACCTTTTGTATCCCCATACCGCCCCTCAATTCCCCATTCCCCTCCCTGGTGAGAAAGCATTGACAAGACCAGTGGAAACACCGAGACAACTGCACGCTCTACGCCACGTGAGTCAGGAAGCTAAGGATAGGGGAACCCCGCTTCCCCAGAAGCCCCCTTTTCCTAGGCCAAGGAATTGGAAGGATATGGAAGTTTGATGGCACTCGTTATATTGTAAGCTCCTTTAGGACAGGGACCATGCTTTCTTCTTCCTATGTAACTCCCCATTGTGCCCATTAGTTCTCTGCACTCAATAAAGAGCTCAATAAATACGGCTAGCTGAAAATGACTGAATTTCTGGAAATTGCAATGACAAAGTGTCATTGAAGAGCTATAAGGACATTCATCAAATTATATTTCCTATTTGAGTACTTTTCTCCCCTTTATTCCCCAGGTGATTTTAAAAAAAATTTTAATGTGTTTTTTCTAGACCTTTCAGTTTCATTAGAACTATAGGTTTTCTAACATTATTAGTAGGCATGCAATTACCACAAGAGGGAAAATAATCATTGCTAATCAATCCATTATAAAACAAGTTTCCAGAGGCAATGATAGCATTCACCACATGGTACTGGAATACCTGGGAAACTCTCTCTCGTATCATCACCGTATTGGAAAAGGTCTCTTTAAATTAGAGGGTTGCCTCTGAAATGTGGAGTAACTTACCATCGTATTCTGGGAAATAATCAACTAGATGGGAGTACATAATTTTCTCCTCTAGAAGATCCTTCTTGTTTAAGAACAGAATCACTGAAGAGTTCTGGAACCAGGGATATGTGATAATTGTCCTAAACAGCGCTTTGCTTTCCTCCATTCGATTCTGGAATGAAATTTAAAGAGTCAGTTAGATGATTGTCAAATCTGTTAACTCTGATTTTTAAGACCAACCATTCTATCCTCTGTACCCCGTTTATTTAGCCAAAAACTTTTATAGCTTCAATCAGAATGTATTTGCTAGTGAATGTGTACACTTTTTCTGTTATCCAAACTCAGAGGCTTACATGTAGAAAGAAATCATCAAAAAAATGGCACCACAAAGGAGCTCTAAGGTTGCAATACAAAATGGCCTGGCCCCGAAATTTAGATCAATAGTTGGCCCATTGGCACCAACGTCTGCCACTGAAAAACTAATCTGCACAAACCAAAAAGTGTTGCATCTTACTTGAGGACTGAATGCTGGACAACCTCACTTTGATACACTACATTCAAACCTAATCAATCATATTTATTGAGTGCCTACTGTGGGCCAAGCACTGTACTAAGTGCCTGAGAGAATGCAATGAGAATAGTAGACATGTTCCCTGCCCTCAAGGAATTTACAATCCAGCAGGGGAGACAGACAATAAAATCAATGGCAGGGAAGAGTGCAAAGAAATAGAGCATATACGTTGTGTACATAGGTGCTATGGGAGGGTTGGGGCGGTGGAGGGGGGTGGGCTGTGGAGGTGGGAAGGGCTAAAGTGGCAGCTGGGAGATATAAAGTGGGCGATGGGAGATTAAATGGGGAAAGTCTCATGGAGAAACTAATTTCAGAAGGGCTTTGAAGATGGAAAGAGCTGGGGTCTATTGCATTTGAAGGGGGAGGGAGTTCCAGGTAGGGAGAAGGGTATGAGCTAGAGGTTGGTGGTAGGAGACAGGAACAAATCACAATGAGTAGGTAAATCAGCTAAGTAATGAAGAGCGTGAGCTGAGGTGTACTGGGAGAAGAGAGTGGTTAAGCAGCAGGGAGGGAGGGAGCTGACTGAATGCTGAAAAAGCCAACAGTCAGGAATTTCTGCTTGTTGCGGAGAAGAATGGGCAACCAGTCATTGGTGGTTTATGAGAAGTGGGGAGGTGTGTGAAGAAAAGACATTTTAGAAAAATGATCCGGGCAGTAGAGTGAAGTGTGGACTGGAGAGGGGAGAGGCTGGAGCCAGGGAGGTCAGCAAGAAGGCTGATGCAATAGTTAAACAGGATAATACGAGTGTCCAAGCCAGCTTGGCGGCTGTTCAGATGGAGAGGAAGGGACGGATCTTCGCAATGTTGTGGAGGAAGAAATGATAGAACTTCGTGACAGACTGAATATGGGGGTTAAAAAAAAGGTAGAAGTTGGTCAAGGATAATGTCAAGGTTGTGAACTTGAGAGATGGGGAAGATGGTGGTGTTGCCAACCGTGAAGGGAAAGCTAGGTGGAGGAAAGGATTTGTGGGAAGGAGGGGTTGGGAGGAGAGGGGGAAAGATGAGGAGTTGTCTTGGAAATATGGAGTTTGAGGTGACGGCAGGACATCCAAAGTACAGAGAGGTCCCACTGGCAGGAGAAATGTGAGATTGCAGAGAATTAACCAATGAAAACACAGGAACAGCTTAATTTCCTTGGAAATGTATATCAATCAATCAATCAATCAATCGTATTTATTGAGCGCTTACTATGTGCAGAGCACTGTACTAAGCGCTTGGGAAGTACAAATTGGCATCACACAGAGACAGTCCCTACCCAACAGTGGGCTCACAGTCTAAAAGGGGGAGACAGAGAACAGAACCAAACATACCAACAAAATAAAATAAGTAGGATAGAAATGTACAAGTAAAATAAATAAATAGAGTAATAAATATGTACAACCATATATACATATATACAGGTGCTGTGGGGAAGGGAAGGAGGTAAGACGGGGGGATGGAGAGGGGGACGAGGGGGAGAGGAAAGAAGGGGCTCAGTCTGGGAAGGCCTCCTGGAGGAGGTGAGCTCTCAGCAGGGCCTTGAAGGGAGGAAGAGAGCTAGCTTGGCGGATGGGCAGAGGGAGGGCATTCCAGGCCCGGGGGATGACGTGGGCCGGGGGTCGATGGCGGGACAGGCGAGAGCGAGGTACAGTGAGGAGATTAGTGGTGGAGGAGCGGAGGGTGCGGGCTGGGCAGTAGAAGGAGAGAAGGGAGGTGAGGTAGGAGGGGGCGAGGTGATGGACAGCCTTGAAGCCCAGGGTGAGGAGTTTCTGCCTGATGCGCAGATTGATCGGTAGCCATTGGAGGTTTTTGAGGAGGGGAGTAATATGTCCAGAGCGTTTCTGGACAAAGATAATCCGGGCAGCAGCATGAAGTATGGATTGAAGTGGAGAGAGACACGAGGATGGGAGATCAGAGAGAAGGCTAGTGCAGTAGTCCAGATGGGATAGGATGAGAGCTTGAATTAGCAGGGTAGCGGTTTGGATGGAGAGGAAAGGGCGGATCTTGGCAATGTTGCGGAGCTGAGACCGGCAGGTTTTGGTGACGGCTTGGATGTGAGGGGTGAATGAGAGAGCGGAGTCGAGGATGACACCAAGGTTGCGGGCTTGTGAGACGGGAAGGATGGTAGTGCCGTCAACAGAGATGGGAAAGTCAGGGAGAGGACAAGGTTTGGGAGGGAAGACAAGGAGCTCAGTCTTCGACATGTTGAGCTTTAGGTGGCGGGCGGACATCCAGATGGAGATGTCCTGAAGGCAGGAGGAGATGCGAGCCTGGAGGGAGGGGGAGAGAGCAGGGGCAGAGATGTAGATCTGGGTGTCATCAGCGTAGAGATGATAGTTGAAGCCGTGGGAGCGAATGAGGTCACCAAGGGAGTGCGTGTAGATTGAGAACAGAAGGGGACCAAGCACTGAACCTTGGGGAACCCCCACAGTAAGAGGATGGGAGGGGGAGGAGGAGCCTGCAAAAGAGACTGAGAAAGAACGACCGGAGAGATAAGAGGAGAACCAGGAGAGGACGGAGTCTGTGAAGCCAAGGTCAGATAACGTGTGGAGGAGAAGGGGGTGGTCCACAGTGTCAAAGGCAGCTGAGAGGTCGAGGAGGATTAGGACAGAGTATGAGCCGTTGGATTTGGCAAGCAGGAGGTCATTGGTGACCTTTGAGAGCGCAGTTTCCGTGGAATGAAGGGGACGGAAGCCAGACTGGAGGGGGTCGAGGAGAGAGTTGTTGTTGAGGAATTCTAGGCAGCGCGTGTAGACAACTCGTTCAAGGAGTTTGGAAAGGAATGGTAGGAGGGATATGGGACGATAACTAGAAGGTGAGGTGGGGTCAAGAGAGGGTTTTTTTAGGATGGGAGAGACATGGGCATGTTTGAAGGCAGAGGGGAAGGAACCAGTGGAGAGTGAGCGGTTGAAGATGGAAGTTAAGGAGGGGAGAAGGGATGGAGCGAGAGATTTCATAAGATGAGAGGGAATGGGGTCAGAAGCACAGGTGGCCGGAGTAGCACTTGAGAGGAGGGAGGAGAGTTCCTCTGAGGATACCGCTGGGAAGGATGGGAGAGTAGCAGAGAGTGTTGAGAGCCGGGGGGTTGGAGAAAGGGGGGAAGAGACTTTGGGGAGGTCGGACCTGATGGATTTAATTTTGTTAATGAAGTAGGAGGCCAGATCGTTGGGGGTGAGGGAAGGAGGAGGGGGAGGAACCGGGGGCCTGAGAAGGGAGTTGAATGTACGGAAGAGCTGGCGGGGGTGATGGGCATGGGTGTCATGGGTATATTTTCCTCAAGGGAAGTACAAAGTAAATCCAGATTATATTACACTCAATGCCCTTCATTTACCACTTGCCAGTCTGTGAACAGCAACTGCTAGAGAGCAGAAAGCCTCCAGTTTAGCTTGCTACCTCCTGCCTTCAGAAATCATAGGCAAAAGTCAGTCTGGGTGACCAAAAGCAGCACTAAATATACTCTTTTAAGCGTCCAAAGTTTGGGCTTCAGAATGGTCACCCTTAGTGTGGTGAGGTGGGGAGTAAAACAAAGGATTCTTGTTTTTGAAGTTCTCTACCATCACAGTTTAGAACTCTCCTTTTCCCATATTTTTCCTCCAAAAGCATTCATTTTCTCAGCCTTAGCAACAACTTTACAGCTTGGGCTTTTGTGCTGATCGTGGTCACTGGACCAGATGTGAAAAAGATACTGACACCTATGTAAAATTTATAAAATGGATGATGACCAAAGCAAATACGGAAAAAGTCTGGTAGTTCGGGGTGCTCAATGTAAAGCTGAGTACTTGCTTCTAATATTCTCAGCTTGCTGTCTGCCTCTCTAATGCACAGTTCCTTCTTCCTAATGTTCACCGCACAGGGCTACACAGACAAAATATGCCCGTTTGCATAGCCTTCTGATCCTCATTCCAAGAAACCTCCAGGAAACTAGGCTCAGCAAACACGATTATTAGACACCGAACATGTTCTTGTTTTCTTTCTGTAAATTGTGCCAAGCAAGATGAAGTCAAAAAGGCACACATGGTTAAGTCAGCATTCGTGCTTACAGCGAGTCTTATGCACAACCCTTCAGGCTTATTAACTCTGTGTCTACAGTTTTACATACAGCTCCTTTAATGGGAAAATGCCCACAGGTTAAATGGGAACTGTGTCGAAACGAACATTTCACTACTCCAGTAGAATCATATTAATTTCCTTGAATTAAGAGGCAAATCATTCTTTCATTGGAATAAAATACTACAGAGTAGGCTATATAATTGTTATATACCTGAAGTAGGAAAGGCACTTTATAAAACCAAGTGTTCTTGCTGGGTGCACACACCTGACTATTAAAGCCCCATAAACTACAAGCTTTTACTGCTGGGGAGTCCACAGTCACCAAGTGGAAAGATTCAGTATGGTGTTACGCTGTGTTTTACATTGAAAATACATTTAAGTTGCTAAAGTGGAGCTTAAGTCCTTGCCAAGAAAGAAAGAAATTTTTGGTGGTGATTAAGAAAAAAAAAGCAGCAGGTATTCTCTCCATATTCTCTCCATGTTATGTACTTGTACTCCCTCTCTCCTCCTCTCCACCCCTCCCACCCCACCCCAACCAGCTCTGCTCCTGGCCCTACAGATCTCATGGGTCTGTGCTCCCTTGGCAGGACAGTCAGGAGTAAGAAATAATAATAATAATTAGGGTATTCGTTAAGCACTTACTATGTGCCAAGCACTGGTGTGGCTACTCCTCCTACCTCACTGCTGTTGCCCTAGGCCACCAAAGAGCTGTCCTTGCACTGAACTGCATGGGCTAGGAAATTCAATTTTGTCTTGGGTAGAACTGGGAGGAAGAGGGGAGGCTGGTTCTGTCTTTCCACTGTGAATCAGTGCTTTCCATGGATGGTCCATCACTCTCTTGGCTAGCGGAGCCAGGTCAAGTGGAATCGCCTGTGTGCTTTCCCCGCCAGTGCCGGAGAAGAAGTCAGGGTCTGATGCTCTGGAAGAGTTCAGGACCTTAATTACTTCCAACATGAGCAGAATTTCCCAACAGTCTTCACTGTTATAACTACATCCCCCAATCCGTATGCCTACGATCTGCTCGTTCTCGATTTGCTAATCTGGCATTTCTGCATATAGCTTTAATTCTATTTGTTCTGACGATTCTGACACCTGTCTATATGTTTTGTTGTTTGTCTTCCCCTTCTAGACTGTGAGCCCGCTGTTGGGTAGGGACCATCTCTATATGTTGCCGACTTGTACTTCCCAAGTGCTTAGTACAGTGCTCTGCACACAGTAAGCGCTCAATAAATACAACTGAATAAATGAATGAATGGCATTCTCGGTGAAATCACTGGGACCTGGGTCAAGATAACACTGAGGTGCCATGTGACCAATGCAGCATTATTTCTACATCAGTCTAGGCCATATTATCAAGTGCAATTAAAATGAACCCGGCCCCCCCCCCTCTAGATTCACCAAAATGTGAGAAGGCCCCTGAGGAGGCTGACTAATAGCCAGATGCAGATTCTGTAATGTGTATGGTACACGACTTCCCAGGTACAGAGCTTGATCATTTCTAGTGAGATGCTGGGGTCTGTTTAAACATCTAGGTTCAAGCAAGCCCAGGCCCATGCAAACCTACAGCCTTACTGCGAGCCCAAATCAAAACTGCCTGAAACTCCTATAACTAAGAATATACTGCTATGTTCTCCAAGTGAGGTTGGGTGATAGGCACTCACTATTTTTATTGCCTTGGACCAGCCAAGTTTCAGAAAGTCTGACAGTGATAAAGGCCTTCCCCTCCTTCCCAAACAACATCCAGTCCCCAAACCTGCCCTTGGCTTCAGAAAGTTTGGTTGAAAAGGAATGTGAAGGAGAAAAGTTTGAAGTGGTGCATCCAAAAGCTGTGTGTGTACACACACACACACACACACACACACACACACACACACGAGATTTTTTTTTCTTTTCACTCAGGGGAATGGACAAGAGAAATCTCCCACTTGCAGGTGGGTCATTCAGGAGCATCCAGAATTACCTCCATCTAACTTGAGTGCCGTCTAAGTGTCTCCATGTGACAAGCCTCGGTACAAGCAAAGGCCCAGATGAGCTCTTTACTCCTTCCAAGACCGATGGCGGCTGCTTGTGGTTAGCTGCAAGGGGTCACAACCAAATTGGGTGAAATGATCCTCTAGCTATTAAGACTAAGTTCCCAGCCTTGGTTTTCCTAGCAACCTGGGACTCATTTTTACTCCCATGGTAATATAGCTGCAGGGAGGTGTGTAGAAAAACATCTGCTTTGGAATTTCACTATCCACAACAGAGATCGAATGGCCCTGAGTGTGGACTAGCGGAGAGAGTACAGGCCTGGGAGTCAGAAGGCATGGTTTCTAGTCCAGACTCCTCTGCTTTCCTGCTGTGTGACACAGGTGCAGTTCAATCTCTCTGGGCTTCAATTTTCTCATTGGTAAAATGGGAAGAAAATACCTGTTCTTAGACCGTAAGCCCCGTGTGGGACCGGGACTGTGTTTGACCCGATTATCACGCAGCTACTCCAGTGCTTAGCACACAGTAAGCACCTAATACATACTTTTACAATGGCCTAGAACCTCGTCTCCCACCTCAGGCTCAATCAGCTGAGGAAATCCCTGTGGCAGCAATCTTGATCACACTGGTTAGAATACTCTATTTGGCCCTGTAGGAAGTTACAAAAGGAAACAGAAGTTACAGGTTCTATTCTGAAAGATAAATACAGACACAAAATTCCCAACTCAAGTGCCTTAGATGGCTTTGTTCGTAGTAAGAACAATGAAAAAAAGCAGCTAGTTTCAAGCAGGTAGAAAAGAAGCCTCATCGTGTTCTCTGCGGACAAAGCCACCGGAGTGTACTGGGGAGTAGAAAAAGCGGGAAGTGAATCATTCTGCACATAACACCTTTTTGCACCCAAGCAAATGAAAGAGCTGCCAACGTGGACAGCAGCAATAGTGAACAGGAGGGAAAAATCTCCACACATCTCTGATTGCTTGCCCTTACTCTATGGGAGCCTTAACAGCACGTAAGTTGCTGCTGTCCACTTCACTGGGCCTTTTGGCTAAGATGAGGAAATGAAATATCTGTTCACTGGGCCAGTGTGAAACCCCTGGAGGAGGATTTTTTAAAATAAAGTGGGAAAAGAAACTGAAGTTTCTTCCCCCACTAAAAGAAAAGCCCATTTTCTGGCAGCCAAAGACAACTAAAAATGGACTCCAGATGCTTGGCTGCCCAGCAGACAAGCTGCTGACTCTGCTGCTCAAAGTCCTGGCATTTTCAGAGGGGACCTTAACAGGGCAACTGGCTCTTCTGGTCCAGTCTCCTGGTTAGTGTCACAGAATGGCCACTGGGCCATGGGCCACCCAGACGTGAATTTGCCTGTGACTCATTCCAGACAGGGCCCGCCTAATTTGGCAGCCATGGCCAACCACCACCCCCCCCCCCCCCCAAAAAAAAAAAACAACAAAAAATGAAGAAAGAGCTCAGTTTGGTTCCTCAGTTTGGATGTATGGGTCAGTCTGGGAGTGAGCCTAAGTTTCAAGGCAGGAAAGATCATGTTGGGAACTCACTGAGGGAGGAGCCTAGAGCTGACTTTGAGGTAAGCCCTGTTTTTGTTTATACCATTTTTACCCCTCAGGGCAATAATAATAATAATAAAAAAAGCAAAACACAAATAGCAACATCAGCTCCTTGCTTCACCTTATTTTCCCAATTCTAGTGTCATCTTGAGCTGAAGGACATGCAGTGTGGTCTAGTGGAAAGAGTATGGGTCTGGGGGTCAAAGGACCTGGGTTCTAATCCCGACTCTGCCACTTGTCTGCTGGGTGACCTTGGGCAAGTCGCTTATCTTCTCCGGGCCTCAGTTTCCTCATCTGTAAAATAGGGATCCAATGCCTGTTCTCCCTTCCCCTTAGACTGTGAGCCCACCCAGAGCTTGGTACTGGGCTTGATACATAGTAGGAGCTTAATGAACACCACTATTTTTATTCTAAGTATGAAAACACCTAGGTCATCTCATCACTTCAATGCATTTGCCTTCCACAGAATAGTGCTTGTTCCCAAACAGTTTATATTTATCTCCCGCCTTTTCAAAAACTGCCACCGAATCCCTGGATGATCTACACCTTTTGGGGACCCTCAAGAGTTTGGACACTTTGCTGAGGAGTACCTGAGCTAATGAAGAGGGTGTAAGAAGAAAGATGGGGAGAAAATTGACCCATGATTCCTGCCTCAGTTGCCTGCTAGCCAGAAAATGAAAACTGTTTTTCACAGAATCACCTGAGCCAGGAAAACCTTTCATTAAGTCAGAAAAGTCATTATTCTGGGAATGTGTTTGCTCCTAATGCCTATTTCCCCAGGAGCACACTCGGGTCCTTGCCCCTTTTAAATGCAACCGACATGCCTGTGGATGATGCCTTTTGCATTTAGAATGAATAACAATGCGCAAATTGTATGAAGAAGGCAAAAAAACAATAAGCCACTTCATAAAATTGAAATCCTGCATACCTCGATGGAATTATTAAATCAGGGCTGCCATGACCCTAAGTTTGGCTCCAATCCACTCATTTTGCAAAGTCCACTCTGAGTAAGAAGAGCTGGGAAGTGAATTCCAATGACCACAGGCAAACACTCCGAAGGGAATCCAGTATTTAGGTTTGGCATAAGCCTTCCCATACAAAATTATCAAAAGATTTAAGGAGAGTCCAAAGATTCATGTTTCTACAGTTTGGAACCAAGCCAGTCATTGAGAAAGACTGTTGTTTGGTAACTTGGGCATTGTTCTACATCACCTCCTGCCAAAAGCATCTCCTTCCCCCCTCTCAAAGGCAGCATCAAGAGAGGATGCAATTTCAGGGTAGTGTCTGCAACTTCCTAATGTTTTCTGCATTACTTCTTGCCACCATCGAATTCAGCCCTTTGAGTAGAATGGCACGGTGTCCAGGTGGTCTCAATTTACAGGATCTGAGCTACCCACATTGACAATTGGGATTTATTAAAAAGGACACAGCTGAGCCTCAGTAAAATGCACTTTGTTAAGCCACCAATCTAATGTTCTCCTGCCAGGCCAGTGCTTTCCCCCCAAATGCAAACCAGCTACTGGCATAAGCCTATGGGGCATTTCACCAATCTCCAAGTAATAGTAATAATAATGGCATTTGCTAAGCACTTACTATGTGCCAGGCCCCCTACTAAGTGCTAGGGTGAATGGAAAGAACCCGGGATTGGGAGTCAGAGGTCGTGGGCTTTAATCCTGGCTCCGCCACTTGTCAACTGTGTGGTTTTGGATGTCACTTGACTTCTTTGTCCCTCAGTTACCTCATCTGTAAAATGGGGATTAAGACTGTGAGGCCCAAGTGGGACAACCTGAGTACCTTGTATCTACTCCAGCCCTTAGAACAGTGCCTGGCATATAGAAAGAGCTTACCAAATACCATTGTCATTATTATTATTACAAGCAAATTGGGTTGGAAACAATCCCTATCCCATGTGGGGCTCACAGTCTTGATCCCCATTTTACAGATGAGGTAACTGAGGCACAGAGAAGTGAAGTGACTTGTCCAAGGTCACACAGCAGACAAGTGGCAGAGCCAGGATTTGAACCCATGACCTTCTGACTCCCGGGCCTGTGCTCTATCCACTACACCATAGTAGCTCTCACAGTAGCTCTGCAAGGTAGGCCAACCACCCTCCTTGCCCTGCCCTGCCCTCCCTCCTAGGGAGGAGTTGGTGTGCAGTGAAGAATCTAAAGGTGATCAGTCTAGTGAGACACTGGGGAGAAGTGAAGGGCTTGGCTAATCCATCCCAGAACTGAAGTTGGCTGTCATGGAGCATGAGTAGCAGCAAGAGACTTGGGGAAAAGCCACTCGGAGCAAGTGAAAACGAGAGAGGATTTATGAGTGCATCTGGGAAGTGCTTTGCAACAGGAATATTGTTCGGTAATAGGAAAAACACGTGGACGGTGTCATTTGTCAGCTCCTTACAACACTATCGCTTGATGCAGATTCTCGGCAGTCAATATCTACAGCCCACACATCTCATTTCGACGCCTGCCAACAAGCTATTCCAAGCACTCTTCACACCGTGAGTAATGCCCACAGAAGGTGAGTTTTTACAGGCACCGTTTCAGTCTCCTGTGGCCAGTAAATTTAAAAAAAATGATGAAGTCTGGATATTGGGGTTTTGAAATACTGGGGCCCATTCAACAAGACTCCATTTTAAAAATCACTCTCCATTTTAATCATTCCAGTGGACTTCACACTCAGTTTTTCTGGGCAATACCTAATTAAAAGTCCACTTATGCAGAGCTCTTCAGAGGCCCTTATCATTGCACAGAGAGAGGCTGATTGAACTGCTTTTCTATTTACTCACACATAGCCAAGTCAAATTCTAGTCAACATTTGCAAATATGTGCAGCTTACTAAACTTAAAACATTTGAAACATTCAGGCCTGATTTCCTCCTTGATGAGGACTCAGGGTACAGTCCTTGTTAAGAAGGTATTTCATTTTCCAATAGCTATTGAGTAAATAAAACAGCCACCCAAAAGACAAACATTTCCAAAAGCCTTATGAAAAAAAATTTGCAAGTTTGATCATCTGCATGTCTTTTCTCCCCCTGATTATCCAGGATAAAGCCTTATTTGTTTGACTTTGTATCCTCCACAGGATCACATCATTATGTGTCCTATCTGATGTAAACACTACAATAATTCAAAACACATTTTGTGCCAAGTTCCTGTTGTTGGGGGAGAGAAAGAAGAAAGGGAAGGAAAAATGGACATAAATTTGCTGTCTAATAATGCTCAGAATGCTTTCTGTGTGCAGATTTCCAAAGGACTAAAGTGTAGTCATATGCACTTTATGCAACATGCTGTACCGGACAGACTGGTGGGATATAGCAAGAGAGTGAGAAGACACTCTCCTCCCTTCAGGCCTTCTCCATCTGGATGTCTGCCCGCCATCTAAAACTCAATATGTCCAAGACTGAACTCCTTATCTTCCCTCCCAAACCCTGCCCTCTCCCTTTCTCATCACTGTAGACAGCACTACCATCCTTCCCGTCTCACAAGCCCGCAACCTTGGTATCATCCTCAACTCCACTCTCTCGTTCACCCTTCACATCCAATCCGTCACCAAAACCTGCCAGTCTCACCTCCATAACATCACCAAGATCCGCCCTTTCCTCTCCATCCAAACCGCTACCTTGCTGGTTCAATCTCTCATCCTATCCCAACTGGATTACTGCATCAGCCTCCTCTCTGATCTCCCATCCTCCTGTCTCTCACCACTTCAGTCTATACTTCACGCTGCTGTCCGGATCATCTTTGTGCAGAAACGCTCTGGGCATGTTACTCCCCTCCTCAAAAATCTCCAGTGGCTGCCAGTCAACCTACGCATCAAGTAAAAACTCCTCACTCTTGGCTTCAAGGCTCTCCATCACCTCGCCCCCTCCTACCTCACCTCCCTTCTCTCCTTCTACAGCCCAGCCCACACCCTCTGCTCCTCTGCTGCTAACCTCCTCACTGTACCTCCTCACTGTACCTCAGTCTCGCCTGTCCCGCTGTCAACCCCTGGCCCACGTCCTCCCCCTGGCCTGGAATGCCCTCCCTCCACACATCCGCCAAGCTAGCTCTCCTCCTCCCTTCACAGCCCTACTGAGAGCTCACCTCCTCCAGGAGGCCTTCCCAGACTGAGCCCCCTTTTTCCTCTCCTCCTCCCCATCCACCCCACCCTACCTCCTTCCCCTCCCCACAGCACCTGTATCTATGTTTGTACAGATTTATTACTCTATTTATTTTACTTGTACATATTTACTATTCTATTTATTTTGTTATGTGCATCTAGCTTTAATTCTATTTGTTCTAACGACTTGACTCGTATCCACATGTTTTGTTTTGTTGTCTGTCTCCCCCTTCTAGACTGTGAGCCCGTTGTTGGGTAGGGACCATCTCTATATGTTGCCAACTTGTACTTCCCAAGCGCTTAGTACAGTGCTCTGCACACAGTAAGCGCTCAATAAATACGATTGAATGAATGAATGAATAAGTTCCTGCCTTTGGGAAGCTTACGGTCAGGGCTGACTTCAGATCTACAGCCGCCCTGATGCAGGGAAAAACTGGCTACCCCAAGACCCATTCTGCACGATGTTATCATATTGTGTTATGTGTGCACACACACACACAGCACTTGGTACGACATCACTATAGAAGCCCGTTCGAACCCCTGAACCTTGAGAGCTCCAGGGGGACCCCTGGCCTGCCCCCCTAGTACGGAGCCATTGCGTTCCCTCCCGGGGTCTCTGTGAACCCAGGCTATGACTTCCAACAGGCAAATGCTCTGAATTTTCAACTGCTGCTGGGCAACTGTTCTGCTGCAGTGCCCCCTGACGGGGTGCCCTGAGGCGATTGCCTGGCTCGATTACCACCTAAAGCCGGCCTGGCTTACATTTCACTGGAGGGAGGAAGGTAAGGAACATGAAATTCCTGACAACTTCCTGGAATGAAGCAGAGTGGCAAGGACTTTCCGGGTGGAAGCGAAGGCTTAGAAGTGGGAGAGTGGAGCACTGGGGAAGGAAAGGAGATTAGCTTTTGCTAGGGAAGCAGCATGGCCTAGTGGCTAGGGCACATGCCTGGGGGTCAAAAGGCCCTGGGGTCTAATCCTGGCTCCACCGCTTGTCTGCTGCGAGAATTTGAGCAAGTCATTTAACTTTTCTGTGCCACAGTTACCTCATCTGTAAAATGGGGATTAAGGCTGTGAGCCCTATGTGGGACAGGGACGGTGTCCAAACCAATTAGTTTATATCTACCCTGGTGCTTAGTACACTACCTGGCCATCATTATTATTATTATTATTATTAACAAATACCACAGTTATTATTATTATTTTGCTCAGCAGAGGGCAGACACTGGGTGTGATGGGAGAAGTCGGCTAGGTTTGGGGGAGTCAGATCGGGGTGAGCCTTGAACCCAATTTTGGGGAGCATAAATTGGATTAGGAGTGACAATTGGGAGCCTCTGTAGGATTGTGAGGAGAGTGACATGGATCCAACTGATATTTAAAGAAAACGATCCATGCTGTTGTGGGTAGAACAGGCTGGTGAGAGGAGAGATTGGAAGCAGGGAGACCACCAAGGAGGCTGTTGCAGGAGTAGAGGCAGGAGATGACGAGGGCTGGTGTAAAGGTGGAATACAACACAACTTTTTAGCTCCTCTCTCGCTCTACTCCTTCCCCCCACTTTGATCTCAGGTCTAATTTCAAAGGAGATTGTTGCTTTTCTCCTTCCAAGCAGGGACGCGGCCCTTCAGTGCACTGCTTCTGCCCCAGGGGCCATTTTTTATCTACACGTGGCTGATAAGAGTGTCCAGATTCTCCACCGATCCTTCCAACTTGATGCACGTTTCCCCCAAATTCTTTCCTCCTCACCTGCTCGGGTTTGGCCAGGGTCTCAGGACCCTAAAGGAGAGTTTCATTTTCCAAATCCCTCCCTGCTCGCCAGCTCCTCTCCCATCCATCTCTGTCCAAACAGGTTGGAACATATGAACGGAGTGCTTGGACAAGATAGAGAAGCAAGGCTGCTTCCTAATCTGTGCCAAGCTTGCTGCTGAAATCAGCCAACTGGGGCCACGGTAACAGGGACGCCAAACCCAGCTGCATCCAGAATGGGCCTTGTTGCCTCTTTGGTAATTCTTCTTCTCCCTAGCAAGCTTCAGCAGCAAGAGACAGGTGGGGATCCAACGTGGAGCACTCTCTTGGCAAAAGGACAGCTCTCAAAGGTGGAAATGTTATTCAAAATCTCTGCAAAGGCACATATGGACACTACTTACCCAGGATGTTTACTGAAACAAAGAAGATGAACACATTTGCCTTTCACCTCCAGGTCAGTGACTGTGAAGAGCTACTGATTTATGTTCAGGATAATGAATCTACAGCCTGAGAGGTTGGGGCCCCTTTAAAGCCAGGGTAAAAGTGTGCGTGCTCCTGGGGGATGGGAGGGGAGGAAAAGTGTGGGTGAGAAAAGCAAACTGCCCAGATGGGGAGAGAGGTAGAGAGAAGCAAAGATCAAGAGCCTTTTGAATTTAGCGCTAGCAATCTTGCAATAGGCAACAAACTTAATTTACAACAAACAGCTACCAGATCCTCTGTGACCTTCTGCTGGGCAAAACGTATGGTAAATACACAGAGAAATTAGGAAAAACAGAGCAAATCGTTTAACCTATTCCCCTGCCACTGTAGAACTGATTCTTTTCACACGTTCTGGGGTTTTAGCTCCCTGACTCTAAGCCCTCAGCTCCCCTACCTGCCCTCCCCTCTGCATCACTTGGACCTTTTTTTAAAATGGTATTTCATTCATTCATTCAATTGTATTTATTGAGTGCTTACTGTGTGCAGAGCACTGTACTAACCGCTTGGGAAGTACAAGTTGGCAACATATAGAGATGGTCCCTACCCAACAGTGGGCTCACAGTCTAGAAGGGGGAGACAGAGAACCAAACAAAACATATTAACAAAATAAAATAAATAGAATATGTACAAGTAAAATAAATAGAGTAATAAATACGTACAAACATATATACATATATACAGGTGCTGTGGGGAAGGGAAGGAGGTAAGGTGGAGGGGATGGAGAGGGGGAGGAGGGGGAGAGGAAGGAGGGGGCTCAGTCTGGGAAGGCCTCCTGGAGGAGGTGAGCTCTCAGTAGGGCCTTGAAGGGAGGAAGAGAGCTAACTTGGCGGATGTGGGGAGGGAGGGCATTCCAGGCCAGGGGGATGACGTGGGCCGGGGGTCGACGGTGGGACAGGCGAGAACGAGGCATGGTGAGGAGATGAGCGGCAGGGGAGCGGAGGGTGCAGGCTAGACTGGGCTGTTAAGCACTCACTCTGTGCCAGGCAATGGGCTAAGCCCTTGGGGAGGTACAAGCTAATCAGGTTGGACACAGTCCTTGTCCTCCATGAGGCTCACAGTCTTAATCCCCATTTTCCAGATGAGGGAATTGGGGCACAGAAAAGTTAAGTGACTTGTCCTAGGTCACACAGCAGGGATGAGCAGGGACCAGGATTAGAACCCAGGTCCTTCTGACCCCTGGCCTGTGCTCTGTCCACTTGGAAACACTGCTTCCCTGCCCCTTAAGCCCTTGATATTCACCCAGCCTTCAGCACCAGAGCACTTATGTCCATATCTGTAATTTATTTTCATACTTCCTCCCCATCTAGATTGCAAGATCCTTGTGGGCAGGGATTCTGTCTACCAACTCAATAGTATTACACTTTCCTAAGTGTTTAGTACAGTGCTCTGCACACAATAAGCACTTCATAAATACTATTAAGCTATTAACTGATTGATTAATGGTCTCTACCAACTCTGTTAATATTGTACTCTCCCAAGCGCTTAGTTCAGTGCTCTGCACACAGTAAGGGCTCACTAAATATAATTGATTAATCGCCTGGCTAAGGAACTAGCTCTTTTTAAGACTGTTTCATACCCAAAGAGTTTTGACACCAGTGATAAACAGAGGTGTACAAAAAACTTCATACCCTGGGGTGTGGGAGGTGTTTTTTCACTGTAGCCTTTGCCAATAACTGCTGGATATCTGGGTCTCTCGCTCAATCATTTATGCCTGATCAATGGTATTTATTGAGCTCTTACTGTGTGCAGAGCACTTATTTTGATATGGAAACCCATTCTAGCTCTCGTCCACGATAAATCCGCTCCTCCTATTCAGGACAGCCCTGGGCAGTCAAGCTAGAAATATGGCACGTGTTTACTATTTCCCCCATCAGCCCCTCTATTTCTTCTTTTTCTTTTTTATGGTATTTGTTAAGCATTTACTATATGTCAAGCACTGTTCTAAGCACTGGGCTGGGTGCAAGATAATCAGTTTTGACCCAGTTCCTGTCCCACATGGGGCTCACAGTCTAAGTAGGATGGAGAACAGGTACTGAATCCCCGTTTTACAGATGAGGTAACTGAGGCCTAGAGAAGTGAAGTGACTTGCCCAAGGTTACACAGCAGACAAAGCGGCAGAGCCCAGATTAGAAGCCGGATCCTCTGACTCCCAGGCCCGGGATCTTTCCATGAGGTCTCGCTGCTTCCCAGTGTCCTGAATAATTTGTCTCACATGTCCCTGTATCCCACTTGGCTGGACCCCGAGAGCCTCAATAGCCGGCCAGAGTCCAGGGGACTCTGCTGCTCTCTGACATGGTGTCTCATGGTCCTCAGCTCAGGAGCAGTGGCCTGCGAAATGGTCATATCACCTGGCCAACTCAGGTCTAGCTCGCTGGCAACTATCACTCTACGGTCTCTTTCATCATAACTTCTTTCCCTCCCCCGGAATATTTATGTGTCAGAGAATTTTCCCCAGCTGGTGTAATTTGTATTTCTTCCAAGTTGCATCTCATTTTGACAGATTCTTCCCATATTTCTAACCTCTTTCGATCCATTCTCACTATTCCCCTGCCTTCACTGGAACAGCAGAGGGGCCGTTTATCTTGTGTTAACGGGCTAGCTAGCCTGCCCTTCGAGTTCAAAGAGCCCTGTGATGTCCCCAGAGCTTCCCGCCCCCAACTTCTCACTAGCTGTCCGTGGCCTGCCTCCCTCTCCTCGTCAAATAAGGTTTAATAAATAGGCTCATGGGGGTTGTGCTGCCACACTGTGCTAGGGCCTTCCAGAGTGCCAACGAGAACTAAAGTCACCCGTGAAAAAATTGACTAATGACGGGCTCAGATGGGACCCCTTGGCAATATGTCAGGAGTCCAAAAAGGAGAACTGTGTGTGCATGTGTTCCCATCCAAAAGAAATGCATAACCAGGAATTACGCTTGTTGGCCCAGTTCCCACAATTAAGTCATGGAAACAGCTTGCTGCTGGTGTGGGACAGCAATCCATTTGAGGAGCCATTAGAGAAGGATTCCCAGGTTAGATTTCTGCCCAGGAACTATCCTTCCTCTCCATGGCTCCATGTCCAGAAGACACAGTCATTAGAGAGTGGATCAATATCATATGTCAGGGGCCCATAGGTGGCACTTGCTGTGAGACTGCCCTTTGGTTTGCTTTAGGGTTGAATCGCCTGCAAATTCATGAATTAAACAGATCATGACTATGGCCAGAGTCAAAATGGAGAGTTCATGTTAAGGAGAGTTTAAATTCTTATTTGGAATTCCATTGTCATCATCATCAGTACTTATTGAGCTCTCTGGCTGTCTGCAGAACACTGCACTGGTTCTTGGGAGCATACAATAGCAATAATGATGCATTTATCTAGTGCTTACTGTGTGCTAAGCACTGAGGTAGTTACAAAGATGCACCGTCTCTGCCCCACAGGGGCTCACGATCTATTTTATCTCTTTTACAGATGAGGCAATTGAGGCCCAGTGAGGTTCAGTGACCTCCCCAAGTCACACAGTGGGCCAGTGCCAGAGCTGGGGCTCAAACTCGGGTCTTCTGACTCCCAGTCCCGGGCTCTGTCCATTAGGCTGTACTGGCTCCCCTGATTAAAAATGAGACACACAGTCCCTGTCAGCAAGGAGCTTACCATCTAATGGGGGAGACAGGCAAAAACAATTGGCACATTTTCACCCACACTCGGCAGTATGGGCCCCATTCCAAATTTTGAGGCAAATCCCTTGGCCTAAAGTGAGTTCTAATCTAATTCACTTCCTGTTTATGACAGGATGAACTACCCCTCCTGGGGAGGGGAAGACTATCCTTAGCATTAATGGAAATGTGAGCCTAGTTGAAGGGAGTTGAAGGAAGCCAGCTTCAGCTGGCTCCCCTAATCCACACTTCTTACCCATTTTTCCTGAGCTAATTGAAATTGTTGAACATGCAACCCCAGTGACTTGGCTGAAGTGTGTCGAAAACTAAAAGTGACTTTTGCCTTTTCTCTTGTATGATCCTGACTCTTCAAGCAAGGTGAAATACCTGTTTGGAGGCACCCTCAAACTGACTAGTCAGTGACTGCGTCTGTGTACTAAAAAATACTTTAATCAATCAACCAATCAAGCAAAGGTATTTATTGAGCACTTACTGTGTGCAGAGCATTGTAGTAAATGCTTGGGAAAGTACAATAATGATGTGAAAGAGTTAATGCAGACCCCAAGGAGATTTTATTTCTATCAGGGCTTGGCTTAGGGACTGAGAGAATCTAGTTGGCCATAATGCTGAATTGGAAGTTTGACTTCTGAAATTATTTTTCCTAATTTTTTTTGTTTTGTTTTCATGATATATGATGAAGTGGAGGCAACACAAGAAATGAGATCATTGCTTTTCAGTAGGATCCACACTAACAGTGGGATTTCTCTTCATTCTTTTAAGGTTCAGTAATGAACAGATGTTTCCTATATGTAAGACTTTCCTTCCATATTCATAATGAAATGCTGTAAACAGAAAGCCACCCAGTTGTACAATAAATCTCGATCTGTCCTGTCAAATTTTGGGGAGAGATATTTACATCCTGCTCCTTTAACTCTTCCAAGCTCTGAGAAAGGAGATGGAATTCTTCATTCTTCATCTCCTGTTGTTCACTGCTCTATAGTTCATTCTCAGTTGTTCAGGAACTGATTGGCTAGTGTGTAGATGACTTGCTTCTCCTCCTTACACTTCCTGCTGTCTACCTTAGCCCTCTTTCTTCCACTGCTGGCCACTTGGCGGAGGAAACAAGTTCCTGCCAGTGGGCCAGTAGATGAAATAAAAAAGGAGAAAAGGAAGTGAAGCCCAAATCAGTCGATCTGGGCTCCCAGCCCGCACCCTCCGCCGCTAACCTCCTCACTGTACCTCGTTCTCGCCTGTCCTGCCATTGACCCCCGGCCCACATCCTCCCCCTGGCCTGGAATGCCCTCCCTCCACACATCCACCAAGCTAGCTCTCTTCCTCCCTTCAAAGCCCTACTGAGAGCTCACCTCCTCCAAGAGGCCTTCCCAGACTGAGCCCCCTTTTTCCTCTCCTCCTTCCCATCCCCCCCGCCCTACCTCCTTCCCCTCCCCACAGCACCTGTATATATGTTTGTACAGATTTATTACTCTATTTATTTTACTTGTACATATTTACTACTCTATTTTGTTAATGATGTGCATCTAGCTTTAATTCTATTTATTCTGACGACTTCATCATCATCATCATCAATCGTATTTATTGAGCGCTTACTGTGTGCAGAGCACTATACTAAGCACTTGGGAAGTACAAGTTGGCAACATATAGAGACAGTCCCTACCCAACAGTGGGCTCACAGTCTAAAAGGGGGAGACAGAGAACAAAACCAAACATACTAACAAAACAAAATAAATAGAATAGATATGTACAAGTAAAATAGAGTAACAAATATGTACAA
Source organism: Tachyglossus aculeatus (assembly GCF_015852505.1). Classification (NCBI taxonomy): domain Eukaryota; kingdom Metazoa; phylum Chordata; class Mammalia; order Monotremata; family Tachyglossidae; genus Tachyglossus; species Tachyglossus aculeatus. The sequence goes on along the minus strand of NC_052098.1, from coordinate 7,136,034 downwards.
AAATATATACATATATACAGGTGCTGTGGGGAAGGGAAGGAGGTAAGATGGGGGGGGGGATGGAGGGGGGAGGAGGGGGAGGACTTGATACCTGTCCACATGTTTTGTTTTGTTGTCTGTCTCCCCCTTCTAGACTGTGAGCCCATTGTTGGGTAGGGACCGTCTCTATATGTCGCCAACTAGTACTTCCCAAGCGCTTAGTACAGTGCTCTGCACACTGTAAGCTCTCAATAAATAGAATTGAATGAATGAATGAAAGTGAAGGACTGATAGTTCAAGGGCCTATCATTTATTGGTTGTAAACTAGGATCTGGTTTTTTTCCTAGCTGGATTTTTCAAGAGAAACTTCCATTTCAGCTACAATTTCATGTGGGAAAAACTTGGTTTGCAGTGCCCAGTGGTAGCTGGAAGGGAACTGTAGAGACACAGCAAACTCAATGGAGATATCTGCCACTAGTTATACTTTTGAGCCCACCCTAGGATCCCTGATATCAGAATATTGCACCATTTTGTGGAAAAGCTCTCATTCTTTTGCCCCTCCCCCTCCCATCCCCCCACCCCACCGATCCCTACAGTCCCACTGCCAGACAGAGGCCAGACAGGTTAGTGGGGAAAAGAGAAAGTGAAGAACAGAGTTGCCAGGACCCTTGGGGATCAACTATCAATCATGCTTAATCCTGTGCCAACCAGAATCAATTCATCAATGGTATTTGTTCAGTGTTTACCGGGTGCAGAGCTCTGTACTAAGCTCTTGAGAGAGGACAATACAATAGAGTTGGTAGACACAGTCCCCACCTCAAGGAGCTTAAAACCAGAAGACACACACAAATCTTTTTTTTTTTTTTTTTTGGTTAAATGGTATTTGTGAAGCACTCACTATATGTCAGGCACTGTACTAACGCTGGAAACTATCCATGTGCCACATGGGGTTCAAGGTCTTAATCCCCATTTTATAGATGAGGTTAAATGAGGCAGAGAGAAATTAAAGTACTGTCCAAGGTCACACACAGCAGACAAGTAGCAGAGCTGGGATTAAAACTCAGATCCTCTGACTCCCAGGCCCCTACTCTTTCCACTAAGCCATGCTGCTTCTCTAGTCTGTGCCTCCTAAGCTTTTTGATATCCGCCCCTCCCCCACCCCCAAGCACTTTTTTGAATGGCATTTGTTAAATGCTTAATGATGCGCTAGGCACAGTACTAAGCACTGGAGTAGATACTTTCCCTTCAAAGCCCTACTGAGAGCTCACCTCCTCCAGGAGGCCTTCCCAGACTGAGCCCCCTCCTTCTTCTCCCCCTACTCCCCCTCCCCCCCTTACTTCCTTCCCCTCCCCACAGCACCTGTATATATGTTTGTACATATGTATTACTATATTTTACTTGTACATATTTATTCTATTTATTTGGTTTATATGTTTTGTTTTGTTGGCTGTCTCCCCCTTCTAGACTGTGAGCCCGCTGTTGGGTAGGGACCGTCTCTATATGTTGCAAACTTGTACTTCCCAAGTGCTTAGTACACTGTTCTGCACACAGTAAGCGCTCAATAAATACGATTGAATGAATGAATGAATACTGGCTAATCAGGTTGGACACTGTCCACGTACCACATGGGGTTCACAATCTTAATCCCCATTTTACAGATGAGGTAACTGAGGCAGAGAGAAGTGAAGTTACTTGCCCAAGGTCACACAGCAGACACACGGCAGAGGCAGGATTAGAACCCAGGTCCTTGTGACTCCCAGGTCCTTGCTCTATCCACCAAGCCTTGCTGCTTCTCTAAGCAACTAAGTATATCAATCAATCAATCAATTGTATTTATTGAGCGCTTACTATGTGCAGAGCACTGTACTAAGCGCTTGGGAAGTACAAATTGGCAACACATAGAGACAGTCCCTACCCAACAGTGGGCTCACAGTCTAAAAGGGGGAGACAGAGAACAGAACCAAACATACCAACAAAATAAAATAAATAGGATAGAAATGTACAAGTAAAATAAATAAATAAATAAATAAATAGAGCAATAACTATGTACAACCATATATACATATATACAGGTGCTGTGGGGAAGGGAAGGAGGTAAGATGGGGGGATGGAGAGGGGGACGAGGGGGAGAGGAAGGAAGGGGCTCAGTCTGGGAAGGCCTCCTGGAGGAGGTGAGCTCTCAGCAGGGCCTTGAAGGGAGGAAGAGAGCTAGCTTGGCGGAGGGGCAGAGGGAGGGCATTCCAGGCCCGGGGGATGACGTGGGCCGGGGGTCGACGGCGGGACAGGCGAGAACGAGGTACAGTGAGGAGATTAGCGGTGGAGGAGCGGAGGTTGCGGGCTGGGCAGTAGAAGGAGAGAAGGGAGATGAGGTAGGAGGGGGCGAGGTGATGGAGAGCCTTGAAGCCCAGGGTGAGGAGTTTCTGCCTGATGCGCAGATTGATTGGTAGCCACTGGAGATTTTTGAGGAGGGGAGTAATATGCCCAGAGCGTTTCTGGACAAAGATAATCCGGGCAGCAGCATGAAGTATGGATTGAAGTGGAGAGAGACACGAGGATGGGAGATCAGAGAGAAGGCTGGTGCAGTAGTCCAGACGGGATAGGATGAGAGCTTGAATGAGCAGGGTAGCAGTTTGGATGGAGAGGAAAGGGCGGATCTTGGCAATGTTGCGGAGCTGAGACCGGCAGGTTTTGGTGACGGCTTGTATGTGAGGGGTGAATGAGAGAGCGGAGTCGAGGATGACACCAAGGTTGCGGGCTTGTGAGACGGGAAGGATGGTAGTGCCGTCAACAGAGATGGGAAAGTCAGGGAGACTCTCATTGCTTCCTCAGACTCTCGTTGCTTCCCCTACTTGTAATTTATTTTAACGTCTGCCTCTCCCAAAAGACTCTAAGCTCCTCAAGGGCAGTTTTCGTATCTACCAGCATGGCCTGGTGGAAAGAGCATGGACCAGGAAGTCAAAAGACCTGGGTTCTAATCCCAGCTCCGCCTCTTGACTGCTGTGTGACCTTGATCAAGTCACTTCTCTGTGCCTCAATTCCCTCATCTTCAAAATGGTGATTCAATACCTGTTCTCCCTCCTGCTTAGCCTGTGAGCCCCATGTGGGAACTGAATATCTTGTATCTACCCCAGCGCTTAATACAGTGCTTGGCACATAATAAGCACTTAATACCATAATCATCATTATTACCCATTCTTCTGTATCATACTCTCCCCAGTGCTTAGTACAGTGTTCTGTACACAGTAAGCACTCGATTGATTGAAAAGAGGAGCCACCATAACCTTACTGCTTTGTCTTCACCAACCCAAGTAAGTGTTCGCAGGGTAAAGCAATAAAAAACACTAGTTTCTCTTTTGCTCAGTTGAAAACGAGGTTGCAAACATTACAGTGGTTAACCAGCAGGACCTCAGCTTTTAAGTTTTTTTTATTTCAATCTGCCAATTACTGTGTTATGTTCAGTGAGTTTCTCAATTTCTCTGGGTTTCATTTCTCCTTCCTGCCGTCATGGGTCAAACAGGGAAAATGCCCACTGTTACCATTCGTGTAGAGTATGTAATGAAATAAATGGAACATTAGAAGGCTCCACGACAAACTGGTGCATTTTGTGCTACGATACATTAGTCAGGTGCAATCCTTCAAAATGATCTGATAAACAAGTGGTTTATGGTGGCTCCAGATGGACTGTCTTCATAATTTCAAGTACAGAGTCACCTGATCTTCTGTCAAAGGGACGGCACCAGGGAAGATGGAAGTAGAACTTTCCGGGAAGCTTGATAGGAGGAAGGAACCCAGGCCGACTGTAGATCAAGGGGAGATGCAAGCGAATTTTTCTCTGCTGGACTGGGAGGAGAGTACAAACTGAAGTGGCTGTGCCCTGGCTCCTTTGGAGGGATTGTGCCAGCTCAGGGCATTTCCCTCCAGGAGATGGAGGGGTGGTGTGGGTAAAGGGGGACAAACGTGTAGTTGACTCTGCTGGTCCAGCAGGGTGGGTGCAAACCGAATTGGTTCTGTCCCAACGGGGGCAGGAGGGATCAAGGTCCAACTCCCCACTCATCAGCCTGGGCTCTGGAGCAGGGAAGCCCTTCTTTTCCCTCCCCTCAAAGCAGGAAAGCATCAGTGACTCCTCTTCACCAAACTCTGGACTCCCTGGCCTTGGCCCCGGGGCGGATAGAGGAGATGCAAGCAGTGGGCTTGCCCGCCTCCTTGCAGAGGGCTGGGACCATGCCCTGGCGAGGGATGAAATGAGGAGCCTCGTGTTAGTTTTCTGTTTTTAAAACAACTGACAAAAAAGAGAAGTCCAGGCTTGACTTCTCTTTACCCTGTCCCAAACAGGTCTGGGGCAAACGCCGGAGTGGAGAGCACTGCCCGGCCCAGCAGGGGGGCCGTGGAGAGGGAGGCACCCACCCCAATGTTTGCACCTGGCATACACCCATGCCTCCAGCACGGCTGCACATATGTGTAAGAGAGGAAGGCGCCATGCCAGCATCAGATTGTGACCCCCGACTGGCAGATGTCAATGGTAGAGGAGATGGCACCCTGTCGGGCCATAATTCAACCCCTTCTACTACGCATTGCTAGATTTATTAGGACATTTGTAATCCAACCAAATGCCTCTTATGCAAATCCCATCCCCGTTACAGCCCCCATTGGAAATGCCAAGTTAAATGTGATGTAAAGAATGATAATGTGGCTTAAGCACCAACTTAGTTCCCTTATGCAGCAAGTCAGAGCAGCCAGTGTGAAAAAGAAGATAATAGAAAACGAGAACTCGATGCTGACTCAGTCAGGAAGCAGGCCCCACAGACTGCTGCCCTCCATTCCCAGCCTCTGAAACCATCACATGGTTCCTCCAAGTATCCTGTTGCCACTGCCAGACACAGAATGTTGGGTTGGGTTGGGTGAACCCTTAGTCTCACCCAGGAATACCACTGCACATGGCCTTATGGTTCCCTGCTCATTCCCAAGAGCATTCCCAGACCTAATATGTTGACGGTAGTCTTGAGTTTCCCATGGTATTCTGGGAGAGTTTTAGGTCAAGTCTACACAGTTAAAATGAAGCAGTAGGTGGAGCAATTGCTGGTGAATTTGGGCCCTGCAGCTTGTCAACCCAGTTAGTTCAGATCTACTTCTCTGCTTCCATCTCCGTCCTCAAAAGTCCTCACTCTGAGGACTGAACATCTGAGTGGACCATCTGCAAGGTCAGAATTCCCTGGAGAATTGTACCATCTTTGATTTGCTCTGGCTGGGCACATCTGGTTTTTGGATCCTGTCTGGATCTGATTTGATTGATGGGTATCTAAGGAATATCTAATTCAAGTGTTCTACATTCAGTAGGTGCTCATTAAATGCTACTGATGATGCACCCTTGAATGCAATCACTGGCCCTTGTCCCCAGAACCTAAAAAAACAGCACAACCTAAGGAAATCAGCCAGCTGTCCAAAATGATTTTTAATATGCCACTGCACATTCTGTTCTCTTTTCATTTGGGTTTTCTGGGAATAAGCATTTTTGGGGGGCTCTAAGTGTTGTTGCTTTAGAATGTATGCTCCCAGAGGACAGGGTTTACATTTACTTCACACAGTGCTTTACACAGTGCCACCTGTAGGTCAGCAGAATACTGTATTAGCTGCTTGGGAATATACACCATAAGTAATCAATCAATCAATGATATCTATTGAGTGTTTACTATGTACAGAGCACTGTACTAAGCACTTCGGGGAGTACAATGCAACAGAATTAGCAGATACGTTCCTTGCCCATAACAAGCTTAGACTAGAAGTAAAGAATACAGTTCCTGCCCTCCAGATGTTTACAGTCTACTGGGGGAGATGAATAGGCATTAATTGCCATACAGACAATAGGTAAAGGAAAGAGAGCATAGATTCAAATGAACAAAAACAAAACCAATTAAATAGTGAAATATCAAATTAACAGACCTGAGTGTTAAGGAGGCTGATGAGGTGGCATCAATCAATCGACTGTATTTATTGAGCGCATTACTGGTTGTCTGTCTCCCCCTTCTCCCCTTTCTAGACTGTGAGCCCGCTGTTGGGTATATCTTGCCAACTTGTACTTCCCAAGCGCTTAGTACAGTGCTCTGCACACAGTAAGCGCTCAATAAATACAATTGAATGAATGAATGAATGAATTACTGTGTGCAGAGCACCATACTAAGAACTTAATCAGCTGAGGATTAATCGGGGAATGCCACTTGGAGGAGGTAACTTCTTTGGAGGATTCTGAAGGAGGGGAGGTATATGACTTGGCAGATTTGAGGAGGGGAGAAAATTCCATGCAGGGAGAAAGGTGTGAGGGTGGGGGATGAATTTTGATGATGATGGCGCTTCAGGATGAAGCTTGGATTTTTACTTAGCCCTAGTTACCTGAATCACACTAGGAGGAGGAGGTGAAGATTGATGAGAGGTGTATTCTTAACGCGGAAAGGGCCAATGCAAATCCTGTAGCAGGAACCAAATCTCGAACAACTATTTGCAAGTTTGAGCTAAGGTGTCTTTGTGGCAAAAGGAACATATGGTTTTGAAGTCTAATGATGGCCTAGTCATGCTTCGACTCTCCCCTCCACCTCCAAAGCCACACAGTCACTCGTTTTATTTGTTTGGGTTACTTTTTCCTAATGCCAGTGATGAGAGAACATCCAAAGAGGATGGCAAAAATCAGGTTATCTTCTTCAATCAGATCTAATGCAAAAAGATTCATGGATGAATGAAAAACTTCCACAAAGCCACATTGTGTTTGTGTTATAAGGTTATCAAAAGCAGATGTTTTGGAAACTGTCCTGCTTCTTACAAAAGGGGAACCAGAAAAAAATCTAGAAACTAAGAGAGGAACAGCATCCCGCTCCTCCCCTCCACTCCCCTTCATTGATTTGGCAGAGATAAAGAAGCTCATAATGAGGATATTTTTTATGTAATAAATTGTCTAAGGAAAACCCAGTCTGCTCAATTCCTCCCTTTTGTGGCAAGGGGGATAGTAGCATGTCCACTTGGATGCAGCAGGAAGAACCCCAGGAGTAAATTGTTGCCTGAATAATAATAACAATAATAATAATAATAATAATATAATAGTAATAGTGGTATTTGCTAAGCATTTTTCATGAGCCAAATCCTGGGGTAGATGTAATCAGATCAGACATAATCCCACTCCCACAATGGGCTCACAGTCTAAGAGGAATAATAAGCATTTAATTCCCATTTTACAGATGAAGAAACTGAGGCACTTTTCCAGCTGTGATGAGGCCCCCTACTCTCTCTCTCTCTCCCTCTCGCACACACACCCACATACACACTTGCACATTCATTCATTCAATCGTATTCATTATTTTACACACCTATGGAAAACTTCAGGGGGAAGGAAAGGTGGATTCTGGAAAACCACTGGGAAGTGCATGCTGGGTCTTCCCCTTCTGCCACCCCCTACTCATTTCTAAGCTTGGCAGTCAAGGTGCACTTGAACCCTATGCAGCTTCACCTGATAGCATCCCTTAACAACTTTAAGAGAAGCAGCATAGCTCAGTGGAAAGAGCCCGGGCTTTGGAGTCAGAGGTCATGGGTTTGAATCCCGGCTCTGCCAATTGTCAGCTGTGAGACTTTGGGCAAGTCACTTCACTTCTCTGGGCCTCAGTTACCTCATCTGTAAAGTGGGAATGAAGACTGTGAGCCCCCAGGGGGAGAACCTGATCAACCTGTAACCTCCCCGGTGCTTGGAACAGTGCTTTGCACATAGTAAGCGCTTAATAAAAAATGTCATTATTTTTATTATTATTATTATTAAGACAAGCCAATCTTTCCTCTTCCCCTCCTAAGGAAATGGGCTAACCCATTTCGCTTTACGAGAGACTGTAATTAAACTCTGAATAATAATAAGCATCATTTGCTAAGTGCTTACTATGTGCCAAACATGGGGATAGATATGTGATAATCAGATCAGACTCAGCCCCTGTCCCACATGGAGCTCACAGTCTAAGGGGGAGAGAGAAAACAGGAACTGAATCCCCTTTTACAGATGAGGAAAATGAGTCACAGAGGAGCTAAATCATCATCAATCGTATTTATTGAGCGCTTACTGTGTGCAGAGCACTGTACTAAGCGCTTGGGAAGTACAAGTTGGCAACATATAGAGATGGTCCCTACCCAACAGCGGGCTCACAGTCTAGAATGGGGAGACAGACATCCTCCACTTGCCTGCTGTGTGACCTTGGGCAAGTCACTTCTCTATGCTTCAGTTTCTTCTGTAAAATGGGGATTAAACACCTGTTCTCCCTCCCCCATAATAATAATAATGGCATTTATTAAGCGCTTACTATGTGCAAAGCACTGTTCTAAGCGATGGGGAGGTTACAAGGTGATCAGGTTGTCCCATGGGGGGCTCACAGTCTTAATCCCCATTTTGCAGATGAGGTCACTGAGGCACAGAGAAGTTAAGTGACTTGCCCAAGATCACACAGCTGACAACTGGCAGAGCTGGGATTTGAACCCACGACCTCAGACTCCAAAGCTCATGCTCTTTCCACTGAGCCACGCTGCTTCTCTGCAAATGACAGAGCGGGGATTAAGAACCCAGAACCTCTGACTCCTAAGCCTGTGCTCTTTCCACTAGGCCACACTGCTTCTTTGGGAGAGGTTATTTACTGTAAGGAACAATTTTCCTCTCTATCCAGGTTAATGGGACTAACTAAAAACCCTGAGTGTGGAGGCTGACCATCTGACATTCCACATAATGGAGACTGACGACTCCTTTATGGGAGGAAGATTTATCTCCTTCATTTCTCCTCCAGTGATGTGAAGCCATGCAGGTAACAACTTTTGTGAAAAGAGGTGAGCAAACATTCTGTGATTGAGCAAGGGTGCAGAGCTGTAAAATACTTCAATAGTAGAGTGCTGGTTGATCTCTAGATGTAGTGAATTCCATAATATTGGCTTTGTTTACTTCTATACTATTGACTTATTTGCTAACAGGTCAATAGTAGAGGAACACCACAGGAGAGCTCAGAGAATGAGGTGATTTGTCAAACAGATAAGATACAGAGACTTCAATTCCTTTTAAAGGAATTGAAATGAACTACTTGATGGGCTTAGAATCCCCCAGGAAAGGTTCCTGCCTTCTTTGTCTGTTAAGCATTGATAACTCAGTATTTGATAAATGTTTGACATTACTATTCAACATTTATTGAGCAGCATCACTACACAGTGTACCAAACATTGAATTAGACTTGGCCCCTTTCCACTGGGCCAGTCTCAACAGTCCAATGGACACAAAGAAGCAGCAGTGTGGCCCAGTGGGCCTGGGAGCCAGAGGAACCTGGGTTCTAATCCCAGCTCCACCATTTGTCTGTTGCGTGACCTTGAGCAAGTCAGTTAACTTCTCCGTACCTCAGTTACCTCATCTGTAAAAGGAGGAATAAGACTATGAGCCCTGTGAGGGACAGGGACTGTGTCCAACCTGATTAGTTTCCATATATACTCTTTAGTGCTAGTACAGTGTTCTGCACACAGTAAGTGCTCAATCTGTGAGCCCGTTGTTGGGTAGGGACCATCTCTATATGTTGCCAACTTTTACTTCCCAAGTGCTCAGTACAGTGTTCTGCACACAGTAAGCGCTCAATAAATACGATTGAATGAATGAATGAATTAGCTTGTATCTAACACAGCACTCAGTACAGTGCCTGGCACATAGCAGGAACTTAACAAATACCATTAAAAAAAAAGCCCACACACAAAGAAGGAGAAGGACTGGAATGCATTCATGCCCTGGGGTGGGGGTATTTTATCCAGTACCTTACCAACACAAAGGCACTACTAACTGGCACTTCATATATTTCCCTATACACGGTCAATCATGGTTGGATGATTGGCTGGAAGGAATTAACAATACCTATTTATTAGAGTATAAATTCCTTGTGAGCTGGGAATATGTCACCTGTTTATTTTGAACTTCCCAAGATCTTTGTATAGTTCATTGCAACCAGTAGACCCTTCCCCCGAGGCACCCTGTCTAATCCCCACCTTTGCATTCTCTCCCAGAGCTTAGTACAAGTGCTCAGCACGCAGTAAGTACTTGATGAATACTATTAAAAAAAGCTATTATTATTATTACTACTAGTCAGTCAGTCATATTTATTGAGCACTTACTGTGTGCAGAGCACTGTACTAAGCATTGGGAGAGTACACTATAACAGACACATTCCCTCCCACAATGAGCTTGCAGCCCAAGTACTACTACTACCACCATTACTAATGTTTTCTTTCCTACTTTACTGAGTCCTTGGTGATTGCTCACAGGCCCTGGCAGGCAGGGCTGACCTTTAAATAGCTGGCATTTTTTTAAATAACCTTCACCTCACAAATACCTGAGCCTGCTGGGTGACAAAGAGTTTGGATCTTTGGTAAAATAAATGCCAAATGATGAATTCTAATAAATGAATATATCCTAATTCTGTGAATACTTTCATTAAGATCCCTCCCACTGACACTGAGTCACAGTCTCCTCCACATTTTTCACTTTATCACATTAATGGGACCTGACATGAAGAAGAGAATACATGGAGGCATTTCCGGATTAATCCCCTGCTCCTTCAGTTATAATGTTTTTATGGTATTTGTTATGCGCTTTTTGTGTGTCATATACTGTTCTAAGTGCTGGGGTAGATTAAAAGCTAATTAGCTAATACATACTCATGTATTTGTCTATTTTGATACTTGTGTGTATTTTTCTCAGCCTCTGGCATAGTGGATAGGGCATGGGCCTGGGAGTCAAACGGTCATGGGTTCTAATCCCGGCTCTGACGCTTGTCTGCTGTGTGACCTTGAGCAAGTCACTTCACTTCTCTGTGCCTCAGTTACCTCATCTGACAAATGGGGATTGAGACTGTGAGCCCCATGTAGGACAGGGACTGTGTCCAATCCAATTTGCTTGTATCCACCCCAGCACTTAGTACAATACCAGGCACAGAGTAAGCACTTAAGAAATACCAAAATTATTACAATTACTTTTATCAATTTGTCCATTATCCTGAATTATCCTGCATCCCTCCATCCTCCATCCTTATTTTGTAAACTTCTCAAAGGGCAGAGCCCTTTTGTATCCTCCCCAAGCCCTTAGTGCTCAGCACATAGAAGGGGCTCAATAAGTACCATTAATGATAGTAGCAGACACTTACCAATACGTGTGAGAAACAGCTTCTTTCCTGGATTCAGGAACTACAACCTACTCCCAACAGGAGAAATAATAGTCTTTTACATACTTCTAGATTATAAGCTCGTAGTGGGCAGGGAATGTGTCTACCAACACGGTTGTATTTCATACAGTGCTCTGTGCACAGTAAGTGCTCAATAAATACCACTGACTGATTGACTGCTTACAGAATCCTGCAGAGGGTCCCAATTTCCCCTTGAATCAATGGAAAACTCCTGGATTTAAGGCCCTCAACCAATTTTCCTCCCCTTTCCAACTTCCCTTATCTCCTATTAGACTCCTGCCAAGCAAACCCTCTCCTGCCGCTGAATTATTGTACCTACCTCATTCACAGCATCCCTCTACTTAAGCCTCCCGTCCAGAATAGACCCACTCGTCTATAATCGCGCTAGTCCTTACACCATCACCCTGCACGAATTAGCACTAAATAAGAATGATTACTCAAAGTAACTTCTAACCACACCACAAAATATAAATTATCCTTCCTATCTCTTTGACTACTTTGCCGTTATGGGACTACTTGCTACAGTTGGTTAGTGTAGATTTCTGTCATTTATCTTTATATGTAAATTTACTGAAGGCAGAGGCTATGTTTCTACTTCTTTTTGTTATTCACCACTGGACCTTCTACACTATTCTGCACTTAATGGGTGCTCAATGGAGATTGTCGACTGTCTGAACTAACACAGATGGAGATAGGACCTACTAAGTCCATTAAAAACATGCTGCTATCACATGGTAACCTATAGCTGAATCTATCACTCATTCTCTTTAATAATAAATAAATAAGACCTTTGACTTCCTGAAATTTTGGTTTGTCGGCTGTTGCCAAGACAACTAGGAAATGAAATGAGGAACAGAGAGACCTTCAAGAAAACAGGTCAGCGAAGTAAAGTTATTACATTAATTCCAATTGAAACTGTAACTCTGCCCAGGGAAATGGAAAATGAATTTTGAATTAGATGCTAGTTTCATGAGCTCTGATGATTCCAGATTAAAGTGCCCATCTATGGGAAATTTGATCAAGCCACATATCAAAAGCAGAGTATGAATATTGAGGGAAAAAAACCAAACTTTCCTCTGGACCATCAGAAACGCAATCAGAAGGGAAAATGCACTCCCTCATCTAGACTGTAAACTCTTGGTGGGCAGGGAACGTGTCCATCAACTGTGTTGTAAGCGTACCCTCCCAAGCATTTAGTACAGTGCTCTGCACACACTAAGAGTACAAAAAATACCACTGATTGATCGATTGATGGATTGATTATAGGCAAGGAGCAGGTGTTTTGTATCTCTTGGACTTTCCCCAGTGCCTAATACGATGCTCTGCCCTCAGTAGATGCTCAATAAATATGACTAATTGACTGATTTTCCTAGATGCCATTAGCCCCTAAATTCCTTCAGAAGTGTTAACAGTCAAATTTAATAAAAAATAAACCCAAGAACACACTGACATACAAGCAATGCTATTCATATCACTTCACAAGTATAGAATCTATTCTGAGTTACAGTTTCACGTGTTTCTGGAGGACTCACAGTAAGAGTTACTACGGCAAAAGTGACAGGAGCTGTTAAATCATCCATTGCAATTTGTAGACTTGAAGAAAAATCAATCTTGGATTCCCACTTGCTCTTTTAAAGCCTGACTGCAAAACTTCAAATTTATTTTATTCATTACAGACGTTAGGAGTGCTCCAGTAAAGAGGAAGAAAACTGAGACAATTATCCTAGCCCTACAAACCAAACACCCACTTTTGTCTCAATTATCTAAATAATTCAGGTGAAAACCTTGTATTTCTGCTCTGAACTGTGTACAGTATTTATTCAAATAGTTGCTCTACTGTCCATTTTACTTTGTTAATGTGTCTGACCTGTGTCTACAGCAGAAAAATGTTCCCTAGAGGATTTTTATATATGGCCACTAAATTTCTAGGGAAGCTATGACTTCTGTCATTCATTCTGCTATTTCCCTGGTGACGTTAAATTGAGGTCAATTTCAGAACTGGGGTGCCTGATATTAAAATTCAATTACTTTTCCCTTGTGGTTTTTCCCAGTAGCAACGAAATAAGTGCAGCTTCCAATTTAAGATACCTACATGTATTTTGTTCCTATACATTGCACAAAATTCTGGGAGTTGTAGAAATATCATACACTTACCTAAGGTATACTGGGTACATTCTCGAGAATGAACTGGAAAAAGGTTTCTGGGTCAGATGAAGAACTGCACTTCAGGAAAAGTTCATTGGGCAGGGAACTTGTCTACTAATTCTGTTGCATCGAACTCTCCCAAGTGCTTAGTTCAGTGCTCTGCATGTAGTACATGCTCCATAAATACCACTGATCAATCGTGTTTTCTCATAGCACTGTAGGTGACTTCAGATATTAGAGCAGTGTTGACTCAGGACCCAAGAGGTGTTACTGTGTTTCACTCTCCCCTGTTTAGGTCTTGTTCTGCACTGCTGGCGGAGTGGTGAGGACAGACAGCTCAAGAGATGATTCTTGAACTAATAGAAATGCCCACTCTTCATTTGGGTAAGTTAAGCTCATGGTCTTTGGTCTGTGTAATTTGAGTGCAAATACAGTTCTATACCTAAAGACAGGCCCCCATGACTCTCGTCTGATGACTTTTCTCCTGGCTCTTCTCCAGCAATTTTGCTTTCTCCACCCATGACAGCTTTCTTATCTATTGCTTTTTTTTCCTCGGCTTTAACATAAATAATAACAATAATGATAATGATAATTGTGGTATTTGTTGAGAGCTTATTATGTACCAATACTGCACTGAGCACTGGGGTAGATACAGTACAATCAGATCTGACACAGTCCCTGTCCCGCATGGGGCAAGGATGGAGGAAGGGAGGAAAGGAGGGAGGGAGGAGAGGTATTGAATCACCATTTTGCAGATGAGGAAACTTAGGCACAGAGAAGTTGAGTGATTTGCCCAAGGTCACTGAGCAGGCAAGTGGAAGAACTGGTATTGGAACCCAGAATTTCTGAGTCCCAGGCCCGTGCTCTTTCCACTAAGCCACACTGCCTTAAAGCTCAGGTTTCTAATCAATCAATCAACAAGCTGTATTTATTGAGTGCTTATGGTATGCAGAGCACTGTATTAAGTGCTTATTTCTACAACAGTACTCTTCTACAAAATCTTTTTCATAAGCCTTCACACTCTACCCCGACCTCAGCATGCAAGGGGCCAGTTAGATCTAGGGACAAGTATCATTTTGCTCTGTGGTAAGTGTTCCTTTTCCACACATACACATTTGCTGGCTTGGCATAAGTTCTTCCTTGCCTGGTACCAATTTTAGCCAGCTGTTACTCTGTCCAGCCACATAGGAACCCAGTGACCCAGCATCATGGACCCCAACCAAGGATGGCTTTCTGACTGAACTGTCCTATATCAACACATACAAAAGTGACTAGTGTTCATCAGTGAACTGACATCATACCAAACAAGGACTTAAAATGGCCACTGGGACTCAGTTTTTCTTCTTCTCCGTGAGTTCTGCACTCTTGACTGAAGGGATTGAAAGGGGATGACAAACTGAAGATACATTTTTAAAATTGGGGGAGGGGAGACTTAAAACTATGGACATGCCACTTTTTCCCCAGACTTCCTCTGCCAAGAAAACTAATTTGATGAAGTCCAATGATTGTGTTTAATATTCCCAAGTATTCTTCCTAAAGTCATTATTTTCTAATACCACCAGTAGCCAAATACATAAAGCAGAATTTTCCTTCAATAACAATAACACTATATCTTAACTCATTAAATTTAATAGAACGGTAAGCCATTCAACCACATGGAACTAACTCGTCTTCTTAGTCTTTCAGCATTCTGTTATCTAGTTTGGCACAAGGACAATTATTTTTTTAAAAAACCTGTATTCTAAGGAAAAAGGAGTCACATTGCCAATTTAAATTCATAAATAGCTGCCTCCTAAAAAATAACATTTCTACTGCTGAGTGGGAAGAGTTGCTCCATTGGTCAATGTTGAAAGTAGAGCTGGCATTTTAAAAACCAAATCTGTGCATAAATGGCAGGTTCAATTATTTAGCATGCAAATAAAGTGTGCTACTCAGTCAATCGGTTGTATTCATTGAGTGCTTACTGGGTACAGACCACTGTACTAAATGCCTGGGAGACTACAATATAGCAGAGTCGGTAGAATAATTTCCTGCCCACAAGTAGCTTACAGTCTAGAGGGGGAGACTGCATAAATTATGGATATGTACATAAGTGTTGTGGGGCTGAGGATGGGATGAATAAAGGGAACAAATCCAAGTGCAGATGCAGAAGGGAGCGGAAGTAGGGGAAATAAGGGCTTACTTGGGGAAGAAGGTGTGATTTTAGTAAGGCTTTGAAGGTGAGGAGAGTGGTGGTCTGTCAGATACGAAGGGGGAAAGAGTTCCAGGCCAGAGGCAGGATGTGGGTGAGGGGTCGATGGCAAGACAGACAAGGTTGAGATACTGTGAGTATGATGGCATTACAGGAGTGAAGTGAGAGTGCTGGGTTGTGATAGGAAATCAGCAAGGTAAAATAGAAGGGGCAAGGTGATTACTTCAAAGCCAACGGCATGGAGTTTCTGTTTGTTTCTATGTTTGTTTCTATATGCACACAACCAAAATATAAAGGACAAGATGAAATTTGATGATTAATAATGTAGCTTGTTCATGTAGCTCTCTGCCATGATGTATATACTTCTTTAAAGGTTAAACAATATTTAAGCTCTTTACTAGAAATTGGCTCAAGGACCAGAAAAGGGATATACTAGAGTTTATTTCATAAACACATCAAATCCACTTGGATTTTATGAAAGCGTAGGTTAAAATCAAAATACATGTACAATTCAAACCAGCTGGTACTGGCCTGCAATACTGTAGAGCTCATGCATATTTCTATTGCTTTGAATTATTCCTAAACCCAGCTCTGCACTCATAGCCTGAAGAAAGGGCTGAACGCCCGGTGCTGCATATCCCAAGGTTCTGAATCCTGCCGTTTTCCAGACTCAACACATTGATATGTCTTCAAAAAAGGTAAACCAGATGAATACTACAAAAGGAAGGGAGTAGTATAAAATTTCATTTGAGAATTCTTTAGCTGTAAGCTCCATGTGGACAGGAACTATGTCTTCTCTCTTTACTATGTGCTCCCAAGCTTAGATATGGAAGTCTGCACACATTAGGAAGAGCAGCATTGCCTAGTGGACAGAGCCTGGGCCTGAGAGTCAGAGGACCTGGATTCTGATCCAGGAGGCAGCAATTCTGAGTATCCTGGGTTACCTGCTGGGTGACCTTGGGCAAGTCACTTAACTTCTCAGTACCTCAGTTTCCTCATCTGCAAAATGGGGATTTAATGCCACTTTTCCCTACTTGGACTGCAAACCCCATGTGGGACAGGGACTGTGGCTGACCTGATTATCTCATATCTACTCCGACACTTAGATCAATGCTTGACACATAGCAAGTGCTTAACAAATACAATAATAATAGTAAAAAAAGTATATCCTGGCTCTCCACTTGTTGGCTGTGTGACCTTGGGCCAGTCACTTCACTTCTCTGAGCCTCAGTTACCTAATCTGTAAAATGGGGATTGAGACTGTGAACCCCTAGTGGGACAACCTGATTACCTTGTATCTACCCCAGCACTTAGAACCGTGCTTGGTACATAGTAAGAGCTTAACAAATACCATTATGATTATTATATACCTATAAAACATCCAGCAGTTCAAGATCTAGAGAGTGACAGCCGTGGGCAATAAATGAAGAACAGTTCCAGGTGGATACACAGGTTTTACTCTTAATATGGACTTAGAAACAATGCCTGTGGCAAAAGGAATTATCCCCCTCTAGACTGTAAGCTCCTTGTGGGCAGGGAATGCATCTATCAACTCAGTTCTACTGTACTCTCCCGAGCACTTAGAATAGCACTCTATACACAGTAAGTGCTCAATAAATATGACTGATCGAACCTCACCAATTTAGAAGTTCTTGAAAGTCTAGGAAAGTCAGGAAAGCTGGTTAGACTTAGTTTCCCCACTGATAATTAGGATAGAATGGTAGCTACAACAAAAGTAGAAAATGCAAAAAGAATTATACATGCTCTTCCAAAATCTAGACTTGTGCATCAACTCATCTTCAAATAGAAAACCTCACATTAATCCTGATTTGAAGACATTGGGAGGGTGGAAGGAGGAGGGGGGAAAAGGTTTTCAGTTGCTGTTACATTTTTAATGGTTAAAAGATTCAGTGAGTATAATGTGAAGAAACCTCATTTTCATTCAGTGTTAGACTAAGCAAAAACAGTTGCTCTGAACACAAGTATTAACATTTATTGAGATGTAGCGGCCATATAATTAGATACGATGCTCTTCTGGTAGGTTTATAATCAATAGTCAGACAAGTGAAGCACAAAGCACACTGAGAGAGGATAAGCAATTTACTCAGGGAAAGACAGGTGAGAAACAGGGCATGAAACTCTGTAAATGATCAGCAGTTTAGACTATCACCATCTGTCTGGATGCACATATCCTACTAAGTATCATTTTGTACTTCCTGCAGCTGCAAAAAACTACTCTTTTTTGTTACTGGTATCATTTTAACTGCCTGCTAATGTATTTTCAGGATTATTTAGTAAAAGTTAAGTTGCAAAAACGTTCAGCTTCTCAGGTAAAACATTTAGACCATACTTTTCCTCCTAATGACACATCTACAAATTTTAGTCGTTCTAGCTCTGAGAGGCAAGGGCAATTAAGACTTTACACTTGCCCATTTTACAGCTGAGGAAAATGAAGTAGAGTGCATAAGTGCAAAACAAGGAGACAATAGTATGCCACCAGAACTCCTGATTCCATGTGGAAATTATTCCTCTAAATATCTTTTCTTTCCTTTCCTTCCCTCTTTGACACAGAAAAGCCACACTAGATTATAAACGTCATTTGTCTGTCATTTTGGGTATGAAATTATTTTGTTTGTGTTTTCAGGTGTCACAAGAATATCAGACTTGTCTGAGGCCAGAAATTCTCAGCAGAAAATGAAATTCCCTTTAGCGTTAAATCCTCTTTTTCTGTAGTTTGAGAGCACCACCTAGTGGAACCAGACCAAGTTAATAGGAGATAACTAGCCGGGTTTCTGAATTCCTGGACAGCAAGCTCTTCAGAAGTCATTTAACTGATGCACCTATCTTCAGGCAGAAGTACACCTTAACCATCCCAGAGAGTTGAGACTTTAGCTCCCTTTTTGATTAACAACAAATTGCTGAGTGCTAGTCATAGTGTGTTAGGATGAGTCATAAGTATCAATACCTTATAAAACCCCATAAACAATATCTAGAGATACCTTGTAAAACAAGATGCCTATTTCTTATGTTAGTTCACAAACCCACGTGACTGATAAGAGAAAGCTATTTTTTAAGTCTAATTCTCTTTATCCAACTATGTTGAAATTAGAAGTTCAGAAAACACAAAAAAGTAAAATGGGCCATTACCGGGGTTTTTTTAAAGGCATTTGTTAAGCACTTACTATGTGCCAGGCACTGTGCTAAGTGCTGGGGTAGATACAAGCTTAATCAGGTTGGAAACAGTCCAGGTCCCTCAGGGGGCTCACAGTCTTAACCCCCATTTTCCAAATGAATTAACTGGGGCAGAGATAAATGATTTGCCCAAGGTCACATGGCAGACAAGTGGTGGAGTCAGGATTAGTACCCAGGTCCTCTGACTCCCAGACCTGTGCCCTTTCTACTAGGCCTCACTGCTTCTTGAGCCTGTTGAAGTACCAACTAAGGGTGGAGCTCCAAAGAAACAGGAGAAAAAGGGAAAACCAACACCTTATTCCTAGGGAAGCCAAGGGCTGGATTTTTACCCAAAAAATCATGGCCTGTGTGATCAGTCATCTATCTGGCTGTTGGTGATTTTCTTCCAAATAGGATCAGAGGGATGGAAGTAACAGAACTATAACTCATTAGGTTCAAGGATCCCCTCCCCCCAGCACAAAACTTTGAATCCCAGCTGCAGAACTGCATGCGCCAAATGGTAGCAGCTGCCTTTCACCTGGAACCACTTAGGTAAGAACTACAAGTGTCTTTAGTTGGCTGTTAGGTTTATTAGGAATGAGCAGAAATGTGTGTTAAAGATGGTCGATTTTGTGTCTGCCTTTTGGAAAGTACAGCAGACTGCATTCTATAAGCAGTTCTCACAGCATTAGGCAGCCCTCTCAAAGGAAGTGAGAATGGGTACTGAGAAGAAAAAAAAAAACCCAGGCCTCAGGGATGGTGAAGTGCAGTGGCCATTTCCATGGGCTTGTTACATTTGAGCTGCCAAACCAAAAGTATTCTAAAATTCTATTCCTCCACTTTTTTTCCCTGATTACAAATCATTTAAAGAGTATAAACATTCCAAAGGGGTTTGTGTTACCAACGGATGGCCCGAGGAGCTGGGGGCAGCTACTCTGCCCACAGGTTTTGTGGCAGATCTGGGCAAACTACCATTGAAGAATCCCAGCAGTCGGTACGCCTCTGCGCCAGCACCCGGCCGTGACTCACTGGAAATACATTTGGGTACACTCCCAGGTGTAGAGGTTAGTTACCACAATGATGTTGATAGGCATGTGCTTTCACTCCTTAGAAAAGAGGTGGGTTGGCCGAGGCTAGTGTGGGAGAGGTTGAACTAGGCTCACCTCTTCAAGCTCCCCGCCACGGGCTGGAGCCTTGCAGAATAGAGTCCTTCCTTCGTGAGCGTTTTGGGAGGGGGAAAGCACTCTTCCTTCCTTGGTGGGTTTTCATTTTTTATTGTACTTATTAAGAGCTTACTAATGTGCCAAGAGCTTTACTAAGAACTGATATAATAATGGCATTTATTATATCAGTTCTTAGTAAAGCTCTTGGCAACTGATACAACATAATCAGATTGCAAACCGTCCCGTCCCTCAAGGGGGGTCACAGTCTACTTAGGCAAGAGTAGGATTTACCCTCCATTTAACAGATGAGGTAACTGAGGCACAGAAAAGTTAAGTGACTTTGCACAAGGTCACACAGCAGACAAATGGTGGAGCTGGGTTTAGAACCCAGGTCCTCTGACTCCTAGGCCCATGCTCTTTCCACTAGGACAATTCAGTGCAGAAGGATGGCATACTGGAGCCAAACAACCAGGTCTCTCAGAATGGTACCTTTTAGAAAAAAGAAAAAAGCGGGCATGGGGAGGGTGGAAAAATGCATCCTCAGTTGGAAGGGAGAGAAGATGACGGCCAACTTTTATACTTTCAGTTAAGGCCCTATTGATTTGTTCATTCAGTCAATAGAATCTATTGGGTGCTTACTGTGTGCAGAGTGCTGTAAAAGGCACTGGGGAAAAGTACTCTAGTGGGAGGCAAATCTGGAACAGGACACATAGATGAAGAGTAAGAATGCAAGGCTGGTCTGATTAAATACATCAAGAGGTATGGAGGGCATAGCCAATTGCCTAGTTCTTCAGGATTATCCTCTGCTAGATAACACCTCTTAACCTAGATGGTCAGTTGGACTTGGACACCAATGGAGACCGTTTGTTTGAAGCTACCTTGAGCATCATTAATGCAGTGGGCTCTGATCTGATAAACTAAACACCTTTCCAGGAATAAAACTGTTAAAAAACCATAGATCTTCAGCCCCTAAATTGTGTGAAGCAATATTTGATCTTGTCAGAGTTTTTGAATTCACTTCAGGTTCTAGTCAGTCGAAGGGCCAATTGACTGAATTCAGAAGGGTCTGGGAAATTTTCAATCACAATACCATTATTGGTGCCCACACTCATTCATTCATTCATTCATTCAATCGTATTTATTGAGCACTTGTGTGCAGAGCACTGTACTAAGCACTTGGAAAGTACAAGTTGGCAACATATAGAGATGGTCCACCTACTTGATGCCAAACACTGAATACAGTTAAAAGCAAACATTAATCGAATAGGGAAGACAGACGTAAATTATTCTAACCACTTCAGCTGGACACACATCCAGCTCTTACAAGGCCACATGGTCTAAGGTTTTCATAGGGTACAGCTTCTGCCTTGTTGCCAGGTGCTAGACACAACTTTGGTAGGATGGTTGACTTGTCAGTTGGTCTTTTCCACACCTAACCCTTCATTATGGTGGAAGGCCCTCACTGGAGCAAAAGTAGATGTCCCAAAGTTTTCCCAGATTCCTCTACAATACAGTGGAACCCTCTGCCCCAGAAGATTTCCCTCCACTGTCAAGGCACAGTCCAGCACTCTCCAGGGAGTTATGTGTAAAAATGCGTAGATCTTCCTCCGACCCCCAGAGCCATAATCCCTCTACATTGCCGTAACTAAGCAATGAAGGCAGAAAACACAACTATTGAGGCTGATGTCATAACAAATGTGATCTGTTGCTTCAACCAAATAAGGCTTCATGTTAATAGACAGCCTGGCTAGAGTCACTGTTTTCTTCACTTTCCACAATTTTTCTGAAGAGGAGCCAATCACAGAGAGAAGATAAATGGGCTTCAGAATGTGGAAGCTCTTCAGCCCTAAGCATAGAATTCTTTGTATCCCAGCCATCTCCGGGAGGGAACAAATCTGGTCCAAAAAAAATCTAGTTCACATCACCCAAATTCCTTCCACTCTTCAAAATCCACTTCCTCGGGCCAGCCAATCCTTGCCCTAGGCGGACCAATTGATGAAACAGGGAGTGGTTAAGATTAATCTGCCGGTTCAATACAAAGCCACCGTCCACCTTACCTACCATACACTGAGAAAGAGCAGATCTATGCACCTTATAATAATAATAATAATGGCAGTTGTTAAGCACTTACTATGTGCAAAGCACTGTTCTAAGCTCTGGGGGGATACAAGGTGATCAGGTTTGTCCCACGTGGGGCTCACAGTCTTAACCTCCATTTTACAGATGAGGTAACTGAGGCTCAGAGAAGTTAAGTGACTTGCCCAATGTCACACAGCAGATGTGGCGGAGCTGGGATTCGAACCCATGACCTCTGACTCCAAAGCCCATGCTCTTTCCACTGAGCCACGCTGCATCTCTTATCTCTTTATCAACCTGAGGCCCAAGTCTGTATTTGTTAAGTGTGTCTAGCACACTCTGTGCCTTTTAAAAAATACTATTACTGAACCCGACTCTCCCATCGGAGGCTCCCATAGGCTCAGCTGTGTGTTCTCCAGAGCCAGGAAGAGGAGAGCAAATTTGTTCCATTCAGTCCCTGATAGTTATTGGGAACAGATACAGGCATCTTCAGAGAATCACAGCCTAATTGATCCCCTCCCTCCCAACATGGCTCTTTGAACCTTACTGAGACAGTGTCGGAGGACAGCGGAGTACTGGTAGCAGTGTTGGCATGAGATTCACTCTGCTTGGCCACATCCCCAAACAGTAAAGCCCAGTGTCTCTCTTTATTGCTGAATTGTACTTGCCATGTGCTCTGCACAGTGCTCTGCACTCAGTAAATACGATGGAATGAATGAATGAATGAATACTACCTAGTCCTGGTGGCGTGAAAAGAGAACATCATATTCTCCAGTGCCCCCTAATGCTAAAGGAGGCCATAGGTCAGCAGGGAAAGTTGGACTCTCCTAATAATAACCAAATGATTAGTAAAATGATTAAAAGGATGATGGGCTTCTTAAATGTTCGCCTGCACGGAGGCAGTGTGGCCTAGAAGTGAAAATAACTTAAGTCTGGGAGTCTGGAGACCTGGGTTTGAATCCCAGTTCCGTCATTGGCCCGCCATATGGCTGTGAGTAAATCACTTTACCTCTCTGGGCTTCATCTGTAAAATAGGGATAAAACAATTTCTGAGCCCTAAATGGGACAGGGACAGTGTCCAATCTTATAACCTTTTATCTACCTCAGCACTTAGCACATGGCAAGCACTTAGTAAATGCCTTAATGCTATAGTTATGAGTAAATGCTTAATGCTATGAGTAAACATCATCTTCCCAAGCACTCCTTAGAAGTTGAAACACTACTGTGTACAACTTCTTATCCTTGACTGTTTCCTGGGCAGCGGAAAGTCAAAAATGATGGCTTTCTTCTGGGTTGGAAGAGCTGAAATTCGAATTTAGGAACTGGCCCATTGTTCAGTAACTAAGCATTCCTTTCTCGATTGAAAACTTTGCTCTCCTGGGACTAACAACAGAAAACACATACCACAAGCCTTCTGATTAATCCCTATGATTTCCTTTAGTCTGCTTGACAAGAATCAGAATCTGAATGGGCAATTTGTATCTGAGGGGAGCATTAATAAGGGGGGCTAGTTCCTGAACACTGATCAACCAACCACTGAAACAACTGGAACTGATGGAGGACATTTTTTGCCCTCTAGCCCAGAACCTATATCTAGGAAAGGGCCATTCAATACTTAGAACTCCAGCTTGAGGGGAATGATTCCACAGACTGTGTGCAAATGGAGCACATGTAGCTAAGGCTCTAGAAGTGTAACGGCAGTGGACAAGTTCCATTTAGTTTTGGATTCGTTCCAAGAGCATCCAATGCCCAAAGGACTCTGGGAGCACATGCAAATCCCTCTGAACCCAATTTCAACCCAAATGGAGCCCAAAGCAGGCCAAACACAATAAAGGGTTTTGTTGGTCAAAGAGAAGGGAACATCAGAGCCCCAGTCCTCACTGCTCCCAGTGAAAGGGGGTTGGAGAGCCTCTGAGCTACCAGTCAGCCAGCCACGATTTTGACTTCATTTGCTATGTTGGCATGAAGAAGACTTCCTCTTTATCTGACAAGTCACAGAGGGAGATGCCTTTGGCCAGTGCCCTGCAGTTTTGGAGGAATTGGATTGCAATACCCCTCTTGGCATTTTCAGCTGGTACTGAAGTGGATTTTTATTATAGATGATTTTGTACACATTTTGTACCTGTGCCGAGGCAGGTTTTCAGGGGTTTGGTAGCTAATCAGCAAATTCTCAGGAAAAAGAGGATGAATTTTTCTTTCTGCCACTTCAGTGAAGTTCAAAGAGGTTATCAACTACACAGCAAGACAATTAAAAATGCTCATTTTTTCTAGTTCCTTTACTTTTTTAATTAAAGTTTTTATTTGGGGAACATTACTTTCCGTGTCTGTAAAACAAGGAAACATCTTACTAATCCCTCAGGGAAATACTGAATGGAAAAATGAAAAAAATAGAGTGTACCTTATTAATTATGCATGTCAGGAACTCTTTCTAATCAGTACACAGCTATTATGCCAGTTTTACTAATTCTATGTTGTCCTTTCCCTTTCAGAAACCTGTTGCCCTGCCTCATGGGAGAACAGTGCATAAATTAAACAAGTTTTGGTTGCCACTAACTAAATAAATGACTCGGTTTGAACTTTCTCACCAGGCAGAATGTACCTTCTTTATTTAACCAGGCGCCCAATGGGAAGGTGAAGCGAAGGATCAACTGCTAATTGCCCAATGAATTTACTTGCTGCAAATTAATCAGCTAAGCGAGGTGTTTGGTTTCGGATATGTTTTCAAGGCAACAGCCCACGTAACCAGAATACAAATGGAAAGAGTTCTAGTGGAAAAACATTTAACGGAGAAATGGGGGCACACTCCCCATGGGAGGGTGAATCATGATTCAGAAGCAGGGCAGAGAGGTCCCAAGGGGAAGGGACCCCAAATCATTCCCCGAATGAATTGATTTACTACCGTGAAGCTCTGCTGAACAGGTTTAGTAGTAGCACTCTCACCCTGGAAAGTGCTATCAAGTGGGATCCAGCAGGCAGTTTAACTGAGCAGAGAATTGTAGGAGTCACTCTTAGTGCCATTCACAAACACTGAAAAGGGGAAGACTCAGCATAACATTTTAGGGAACTAGCTGCTCAGATTGGACAGAACACCCCAAAATAATAGTAACAATAATAGTAATAATAATTGTGATATTTGTCAAGCTCTTACTATGTGCCAGGCACTGTACTAAGCGCTGGGGTGGATACAAGCCAATCGGGTTGGACACAGTCCCTGTTCCACATGGGGTTCACAGTTTTAATCAACATTTTACAGATGAGGGAACTCAGGCACCGTAACCCAGTCGTCCCCTTCTGGGTCAGCAGCAGCATCTGAAACATCCGGGAATATGGGGTAGGAGTGGGGCTGGAATAAATGAAAGAAAGCTGGGCCTTCGCAAGCTCCTTTGCTAGACTCGATACCTTAGTGCTTAATCATTGGGTTGGGTCCCCCCGGAACTCTACATTGGGTTCAAAGGAATGCCAGCACTCTTTTAAATCCAGGTACAGTGCAGTTCCACTTGAAATTGGTGCAGTTTGTTTTTAGCTACAAGCCCAATCCCCTTTAAGCTTTACTTCAGCTTGCTGACTGTCCACTGATGACATTTATAGGAATCAAATTTTTGGAGGAGAGAAGGTAGGACACAGTGTAGTCATGTAGTATCTTTTCCTCTTTTTAATATGGTATTACATGGATACTTAGTCATGCATTTGTGATAAATGAATGGAATTAAGAGAGTTAAATAAAGTTGGTGATACATTTAGTTATCTATCCATTACTGAGCCTTCTTCAGTTTCTTACTAAATTCCTTGAAACTGAAATTATGTATCTATGCTCTTTGTCCCTCTCTCCTCCTGCCCCTCCTTCAACTCTCTCATCTTTCCCAGCAGTATCTCAAGACGAGCTCTCCTGTCTTCTCTCAAAATCCACCACCTTCACCTATGCAACCGACCCCATCTCTTCATACCTTATCAAAACACTTGCCCCCTCCCTAACATCCATCTTCAACTGTTCGCTCTCCAATGGCTTCTTCCCCACTGCTTTCAAATAAACCCATGTCTCCCCATCCTCCAAAAAAAACCCCTCCCTTGACCCTACAGCTTCCTTCATTTCTCGCCCCATCTCCCCACTACCATTTCTCTCCAAACTACTTGAGCAATTTGTCTACCACTGCTGTCTCCAGTTCCTCTCCTCCAATTCTCTCCTTTACCCCCTCCAATCTGGTTTCCGTCCCCTTCCCTCCACAGAAACTGCCCTTTCAAAGGTCACAAATGATCTCTTCCTTGCCAAAGCCAGTAGCCTCTACTCCATCTTAATCCTCCTCGACCTCTCAACTGCCTTCAACACTTCATTGACACTGTTCTCTCCTGGTTCTCCTCCAATTTCTCTGGCCACTCATTCTCAGTCTCTTTCACGGGCTCCTCCTCTGCTTCCCACCCCCTAATTCTGGGTGTCCCTCAAGGTTCAGTTCTGGGTCCTCTTCTATTATCCATCTACTCCTCCTCCCTTGAAGAACTCATTTGCTCCACGGCTTCAACTACCACCCCTATGTGGATGAGTCCCAAATCTCCATCTCCAGCCCTGATCTTTTTCCTTCTCTGCAGTCTTGCATTTCCTTCTGCCTTCAAGACATCTGTACTTGGATGTCCTGCCATCACCCCAAACTTAACATGTCCAAAACAGAACTCTTTATCTTCCCACGACTTTCCCATCACTGAAGACAGCACCACCACCCTTGCATCTCACAAACCCATATCCTTGGCATTATCCTTGACTCCTCTCTCTCATTCAGTCAGCCAGTCAATCATATTTATTGAGCATTTACTGTGTGCAGAGTACTGTGCTAAGTGCTTGGGAGAGTACGGTACAACAATAAACAGACACATTCCCTGCCCACAACGAGCTTACTGTCTAGAGGGGAAGACAGACATTAATATAAATGAATAAATTACAGATATGTACATAAGTGGTGTGGGGCTGAGAGGGGGGATGAATAAAGGGAGGAAGACAGACTGTGGGAGAAGAGGAAATGAGGGCTTAGGGAGGGCCTCTTGGAGGAGATATGCCTTCAATAAGGCTTTGAAGCGGGGGAGAGAATTTGTCTGTCGGGTATGAGGGGGGAGGGTGTTCCAGGCCAGAGGCAGGATCCGGGTGAGAGGTCAGCAGCGATATAGACAAAATCAAAGTACAGTGAGTAGGTTAGTAGTAGAGGAGTGAAGTGTGCGGGCTGGGTTGTAGTAGGAGAGAGGTTAAGTGACTTGCCTAAGGTCACACAGCAGAAAAATGGCAGAATCAGGATTAGAACTTAAGTCCTCTGACTCCAAGGTCTGAGCCCTTTCCACTAGTTATTACTGTTATTAGAGAAGCAGCGTGGCTCAGTGGAAAGAGCACGGGCTTTGGAGTCAGAGGTCATGGGTTCAAATCCCGGCTCTGCCAATTGTCAGCTGTGTGACTTTCGGCAAGTCACTTAACTTCTCTGTGCCTCTGTTACCTCATCTGTAAAATGGGGATTAAGACTGTGAGCCCCCTGTGGGACACCTTGATCACCTTGTAACCTCCCCAGCGCTTAGAACAGTGCTTTGCACATAGTGCTTAATAAATGCAATCATTATTATTATTATTATATTAATATTAGCATCAGTTTTTCCTCATAACTTCTTTAGAAAGGAGAAAGGACATTACGGGTTCGTGTTTGGGTCAACTGCGGCAAACAAAATGACTCACCCAAAGCCACAAAACTCAGTAGGTGCTTATTAAATACTATTACTACCACTACTAGTACTACTACTTAACAAATATACTGACTTGATAAAGGACTTCAATCAGCGACATTTACTGAGAGTTTACCGGGTGCAAAACACTGAATTAAGTGCTTAGGAAAGGACAATACAGCAGAGCCGGTAGATGTGTTCCCTGCCCACAAGGAGCTTACAGTCTATAGGGAGAGAGGGAGGTTAAAATATATGAGGGATAGAAGAAATAGTAGAAAATAAGAATATTTTCATAGGTATTCATTCATTCAATCATATTTATTGAGCGCTTACTGTGTGCAGAGCACTGTACTAACGCTTGGGAAATACAAGTTGGCAACATATAGAGATGGCCCCTACCTAACAACGGGCTCACAGTCTAGAAGGGGGAGAGAGACAACAAAACAAAACATGTGGACAGGTGTCAAGTTGTCAGAACAAATAGAATTAAAGCTAGATCATCATCATCAATCGTATTTATTGAGCGCTTACTGTGTGCAGAGCACTGTACTAAGCGCTTGGGAAGTACAAGTTGGCAACACATAGAGACAGTCCCTACCCAACAGTGGGCTCACAGTCTAAAAGGGGGAGACAGAGAACAAAACCAAACATACTAACAAAATAAAATAAATAGAATAGATATGTACAAGTAAAATAAATAAATAAATAGAGTAATAAATATGTACAAACATATATACATATATACAGGTGCTGTGGGGAAGGGAAGGAGGTAAGATGGGGGATGGAGAGAGGGACGAGGGGGAGAGGAAGGAAGGGGCTCAGTCTGGGAAGGCCTCCTGGAGGAGGAGAGCTCTCAGTAGGGCCTTGAAGGGAGGAAGAGAGCTAGCTTGGCGGATGGGCAGAGGGAGGGCATTCCAGGCCCGGGGGATGAAGTGGGCTGGGGGTCGATGGCGGGACAGGCGAGAACGAGGTACGGTGAGGAGATTAGCGGTGGAGGAGCGGAAGGTGCGGGGTGGGCTGTAGAAGGAGAGAAGGGAGGTGAGGTAGGAGGGGGTGAGGTGATGAAGAGCCTTGAAGCCCAGGGTGAGGAGTTTCTGCCTGATGCGCAGATTGATTGGTAGCCACTGGAGATTTTTGAGGAGGGGAGTAACATGCCCAGGGCGTTTCTGGACAAAGACAATCCGGGCAGCAGCATGAAGTATGGATTGAAGTGGGGAGAGACACGAGGATGGGAGATCAGTGAGAAGGCTGATGCAGTAGTCCAGACGGGATAGGATGAGAGCTTGAATGAGCAGGGTAGCGGTACGGATGGAGAGGAAAGGGCGGATCTTGGCAATGTTGCGGAGCTGAGACCGGCAGGTTTTGGTGACGGCTTGGATGTGAGGGGTGAATGAGAGAGCGGAGTCGAGGATGACACCAAGGTTGCGGGCTTGTGAGACGGGAAGGATGGTAGTGCCGTCAACAGAGATGGGAAAGTCAGGGAGAGGGCAGGGTTTGGGAGGGAAGACAAGGAGTTCAGTCTTGGACATGTTGAGTTTTAGGTGGCGGGCAGACATCCAGATGGAGATGTCCTGAAGGCAGGAGGAGATGCGAGCCTGGAGAGAGGGGGAGAGAGCAGGGACAGAGATGTAGATCTGGGTGTCATCAGCGTAGAGATGATAGTTGAAGCCGTGGGAGCGAATGAGGTCACCAAGGGAGTGCGTGTAGATTGAGAACAGAAGGGGACCAAGCACTGAACCTTTGGGAACCCCCACAGTAAGGGGATGGGAGGGGGAGGAGGAGCCTGAAAAGGGACTGAGAATGAACGACCGAAGAGATAAGAGGAGAACCAGGAGAGGACGGAGTCTGTGAAGCCAAGGTCAGATAGCGTGTTGAGGAGAAGGGGGTGGTCCACAGTGTCGAAGGCAGCTGAGAGGTCGAGGAGGATTAGGACAGAGTATGAGCCGTTGGATTTGGCAAGCAGGAGGTCATTGGTGACCTTTGAGAGGGCAGTTTCCGTGGAATGTAGGGGACGGAAGCCAGACAGGAGGGGGTCGAGGAGAGAGTTGTTGTTGAGGAATTCTAGGCAGCGCGTGTAGACAACTTGTTCAAGGAGTTTGGAAAGGAATGGTAGGAGGGATATGGGGTGATAACTAGAAGGTGAGGTGGGGTCAAGAGAGGGTTTTTTTAGGATGGGAAAGACATGGGCATGTTTGAAGGCAGAGGGGAAGGAACCAGTGGAGAGTGCAAATCATTAACAAAATAAATAGAATAGTAAATATGTACAAGTAAAATAAACAGAGTAATAAATCTGTACAAACGGGACAGGAAGGAGGTAGGGAGAGAAAGGAGGTAGGGCGGGGGGATGGGGAGGAGGAGAGGAAAAAGGGGGCTCATCTGGGAAGGCCTCTTGGAGGAGGTGAGCTCTCTGTAGGGCTTTAGAGGGAGGAAGAGAGCTAGCTTGGCGGATGTGTGGAGGGAGGGCATTCCAGTCCAGGGGAAGGATGTGAGCCGGGGGTCAACGGTGGGACAGTGGCCCAGGGTCAGTATCAAAGTGCATGAGGGGTACAGAGTCAAGTGCAAAGTTGATGCAGAGGGGAGGGAGGATAGAGACAATAGAAGGCTTAATCTGGTAAGGTCTCTTGGAGGAGATGTGATTTTTAGGAGGGTTTTGAACGTGGGGAGAGTGGTGGACTGTAGGATATGAAGGGGGAGGGAGTTCTAGGGCAAAGCGTTCGTGGTGGGATAGATGAGATCAAGGTACAGAGAGTAGGCTGGTGTTAAAGGAGCAGTGTGCGGGCTTGGTCGTAGTAGGAAATCGACAAAGTTGGGTAAGAAGGAGAGACCTGATTGAATGCCTTAAAGCTGGTGGTAAGGAGTTTCTGCTTGATGTGGAGGTGGGTCGGCCACCATTGGAGGTTTTTGAGGAATGGGGAGATATAGACTGAGTGGTTTTTCATCCAGGCATCATAGCCTGGATCATTTTTATGAAAAAGTATGGCCTGGAGAGGGGAGACACAGGAGGCAAGGAGGGCAGTAAGGAGGATGATGCAATAGACAAGATGGAAATGAAGAGTGCTTGAATCAGCATGGTAGCAGTTTGGATGGAGAGGAAAGAGTGGATTCTAGAGATGTTGTGAAGGTAGAACATATAGGATTTCATGACATTGAATGTGTGCCTTTAATTTTTTTCATGGTATTTAAGCCCTTACTATGTGTCAAGCAGTGTTCTAAGCAATGGCATAGACACAAGTTAATTAGATCAGACCCGGTCCCTATCCCATAGGATGCACACAGTTTAAGTATGAGGGAGAGGAAACAGAGGCCTTACAAAGTTCAGTGACTTTCCCAAGGACACATAGCAGGCAAGTGGCAGAGCCAGGACTAGAACTCAAGTCCTCTGACTCCCAGGCCTATGCTCTACTAGGCCATGCTGCTGCTCTAGCATGAGAGAGGTGAATCAAGGATAATGCCAAGGTTGATTAATAATAATAATAATAATAATAATAATAATAATTGTGGTATTTTTTAAGCATTATATTAAGCGCTGAGGTAGATACAAGATAATCTGGTCCTACATGGGGCTTACAGTCTCAGTAGGAGGAAGGCCAGGTATTGAATAACCATTTTGCAGATGAGGGAACTGAGGCACAGAAAAGTGAAGTGACTTGCCCAGAATCACACAGCAAACAAGTGGCATGAGCCAGGATGAGAACCCAGGTCCTTCTGACTCTGAGGTCCATTCTCTATCCACAGGGGGGATAGTGGTGCTGTCTATAATAATGACAGGAAAGTCACGGAGAGGACAGGGTTTGGTTGGGAAGATGAGGAGTTCTGTTTTGGACATGCCAAGTTTGAGGTGTATATTATATTTCCACATGGTCAGTACAGTACTTCTGAATCCCAAACCCCTAACAGAGCATTTGCTGCAGTAGGGAGTCCCCGAGTTCTCTGGTGATCCTGGGTGGGACCCTAAGGAGGTCCTGGCTGGAATTTCCCACTCCCACAGAATAGGCCTTGAGCCCATTTGCCTTCCTCTTCAGGGAGCCTGAACTCCAGAGTTCATCCTCTGAGGTCTCCTTGGCCTAACTCCGTGCCAGCTGGGCCATTTCAGGGCTCCCTGAAACCACCACAGAATCAAGGAGTATATTCATTCAACGTATTAACCTCACAATAATGTCACAGCTGCCCTCTTTCCTCTTCTCCTGCCTGCCACTCACTAATCACTTCTGGTAGTACTATATTCTGGTCCTAACAATCCCTCCATGATTCATCATGACCCCAGGGTTACTTAGAGAAGCAGCATGGCTCAGTGGAAAGAGCCCGGGCTTGGGAGTCAGAAGTCATTGGTTTGAATCCCGGCTCCGCCACTTGTCAGCTGTGTGACCTTGGGCAAGCCACTTAACTTCTCTGTGCCTCAGTTACCTCATCTGTAAAATGGGGATTAAAACTGTGAGCCCCCCATGGGACAAACTCATCACCTTGTATCCCCCATCGCTTAGAACAGTGCTTTGCACATAGTAAGCATTTAACAAATACTATCATTATTATTATTAGATCCCACTTTTGGCACTGACATACTATATCATATTAGTTCTTAGGACTATTTTACCTACATCACTTTTACAGTGAGTAGTGATTAATGGATAGTACTCTCAATTAGTCAGCTTGGCTCTGACTCTTGGAGGCTCCTTCTTGAACTGCAAGCAGGATACACCCCAATTTACACCCATTCATGGAAATTAGACTCAAGGAAACAGTGCTAAGGCTCAATGCACCTCCAGTAGCTCATCTCATACGGGGATGTGGTTCTTGTCAGGCCGATGGGATGACATTTTTCAAGTGAGGGCAAAGTTAGTAACAAAGCTTAATTTGCAGAGCTTAATGAGGGATGCCAGAAGGGACAGAGAGTATAAGACCAAAACTGTAACCACATCAGCTTTGGCCCTACAGTGCTTGGAACTTAAAAATGAAGAGTATATGGTGAATGACAGTTTGGCAAGAACTTTTTCATTTTTTTTAATGGTACATGATAAGCGCTTATTATGTGCCAGGCACTGTACTGAACACTGGGGTTGGATACAAGCTATCAGGTGAGACACAGTTCATGTCCCATGTGAAGCTCACAGGCTTGAGCTGCATTTTACAGGAGGTAACCAAGGAACAGAGAAGTTAAGTGATTTGCTCAAGGTCACACAGCAGATAAGTGGCGGAGCTGGGATTAGAACCCAGGACCTCTGATTTCCCGGCCCATGTGCTTTGCACTAGGCTGTGCTGCTTCTCAACACTTAACTGCAAATACATCACCAACTTCTCTAGTGTGGTTACGCAGGTGGAGGTATTGTACCAAGAATCCTCTGAATACTAAATGGGATTTGCATTTTGATTCATTAGGGATCAGATGGTTTGTACCACCTGGATTGTTTGGTAATGCACTTTAAACTGGTAGAAAACTGGCAGTCTTTACAGTGATGGAATGGAACTTTTTGGTTGATGTTTTCATTCAAGGAAAACCTGATTTTTAATGGCTCCTCTTAAAAGCATGAAAAACGGGAATTGCTCAACATAAGGGAATTGTTTTTGTGAGTCGTCATGCTAAACGCAGGGCAACATATTTTTCCAAAGAGATTTACAAGAAGAATGGGAAGGGCCTGCTCATTCCCATTTCCTCAGCTGCACTGAAAACTATGAAGCACCTACTATTTGCAGAGAACGGCATTAAGCATTTGGCAGAGTACAAAAAAAAAAAAATAAGCAATACAATCCCTGTCCTCAAAAGGCTAACAATCTAAGAGGGGAAACAGGTAAACATTAAAATATTTCCAAATAGAGGGAGAGAGAGGAGGAGAAAAATAACTGGTAATAGTAAGAACATGAGTTTTAAAAAATGAATGCAATTGTTAAGCAATGACAGCTGTGGCTTGTGCCCCATTTTGACTCTCCATTCAGGTACTGCTTGGGTAACCTACTACTATCCATTTTTTCATGTGTCTCATCCATTGAATCAGTCAATGGCACTTACTGAGCACTTATTCTGTGCAGAGTACTGTACTAAGCATATGCTTAAGTGCTTAGTACAGTGCTCTGCACACAGTAAGTGCTCAAGAAGCAGCGTGGCTCAGTGGAAAAGAGCCCGGGCTTTGGAGTCAGAGGTCATGGGTTCAAATCCCCGCTCCGCCAATTGTCAGCTGTGTGACTTTGGGCAAGTCACTTCACTTCTCTGGGCCTCAGTTACTCCATCTGTAAAATGGGGATGAAGACTGTGAGCCCCCCGTGGGACAATCTGATTACCTTGTAACCTCCCCAGCACTTAGAACAGTGCTTTGCACATAGTAAGCGCTTAATAAATGTCATTATTATTATTATTATTATAAATACAACTGAATGAATGTGGGATAGTAAAAAAGAGTTAGTAGACATGATCCCTTGCCCTCAAGGAGCATGCAATCTAGTAAGGGAAGTTGGACAGTAAAATAGATTATCCATAGGAGGAAGCAATAGTGCAAATACATGGCCATAGACCTATGTCAATACTGTATGACATAACTGATGTGATAGCTTAGCTATTCCTGTTTATTGCAGGAATGGATGTCAGGTTTCGGGACTACAGAAATACAACTGAAATCTAAAATCCTCATCAGTTTGCATAACAAATATGAAATGCTCTTACTCACTGATTTTTAGGACAATCAATTTAATCATAGCCTTGATTAAAAGAGAAGGAAACCCAGCTAAAGATGGTCATTCATCAGCTCTTACAGTAGTGTGGCTGGGTGCATGCTGGCTCACTCTGATTAGATGAAAGACTGAGAGAGGGCCACTCTGATGTGCCCTGCTCTCACTCCTCAGAGCAACATTAATTATCAGTTTTTAGAGTTATGCTCTTAAATCCAAGTTCTGCTCCTCGAGAAGAAGGACTGAGTTGTACTTCTTCAGTATCTTCCCCATGCAGAGAAGCAGCATTGCCTAGTTGATAGAGCCCAAGCCTGGAAGTCAGAAAGGACCTGAGTTCTAATCCCAGCTCCACCATTTGTCTGCTATGTGTCCTTGGGAAAGTCACTTAACTTCTCAGTGCCTCAATTACCTCATCTGTAAAATGGAGGTTAAGACTGTGAGCCCTATTTGGGACATGGACTGCATCCAAATGATTAGCTTGCATCTATCCCAGTGCTTTGGACAGTGCCTGGCACATAGTAAGCACTTGACAAATACCATAGAAAAGTACCTAGAACAAGCGCTCTGTCCATAGTTGATACTCAG
This sequence comes from Tachyglossus aculeatus, assembly GCF_015852505.1. Taxonomy (NCBI): domain Eukaryota; kingdom Metazoa; phylum Chordata; class Mammalia; order Monotremata; family Tachyglossidae; genus Tachyglossus; species Tachyglossus aculeatus. The sequence goes on along the minus strand of NC_052098.1, from coordinate 7,101,166 downwards.
TACTGTTCATGACGATGGTGCTCTTGTACCTAATTATTCCCACCACCATCTATAATTAATGAATAGGCCAAATTTGGAAACCATGGCATCTTGCCTCTCCTTTAAGAAAATTAAAGTTGAGGCATTGCAAATTGGTCCATCTACATGATCATCATCAGAAAAAGATGATGATTAAAGCAGTCATTTATTTTGGACTACAGAAAGGCCAAAATGAACATTTCCTTTGAATAGCCAAATGGAAGTGAAAAACAAGGAAGACTACCAGGAAAGAAGCTTAATAAAATGAACAAAAGTATCAGAAATCGGGGGAGAGTAATGAGGAATAAGAAAGTGCCAAAAAAGAGGAATGCAAAAAAGAAGGGGATGAGAAAATGTTAAAGGAGGTTTAGGATGAGCAAGGGAATGAAAACTGAAAAAAGTCTAACTACACTAAAAAGTAGGGCATCTTTCAAGAAACTCACTGTTTAATCAGGCCATGGAATCAGAGCAAAGTAGAACAAAGGATGAGTGGTAAAATGTTGATTCTGATCTCATAATTTGATTAAGAGATCAAGTAGATTAAAGAAGGATTAGAATGTACCCCATTAATGACGTTACAGATGAGTATGGATAGTCTAACCTAAGCCCCTGGTTTTTAATCACTTATAACTTTCTCTCAAAAATGTTCCTGTCGGGGTTGAAATTTTTCATGCCAGTTTTTAGCCAAAAGCTGAATTTTATCTGCTGAAAGTCCCTAGAGTTGTATTAGATTTATTAGAGCATGAAAAAATACATGTTTCACACTTTTAAAAAAAGATGTTGCGTCTGGTTGTGGATGAATAACTTTAAAATGGCTTCATTTTCAATCCTGACATATGGAAAGTGTGTATTTGTTTATGTGTTGGAAATCAAGAAGGAAATGATTAAAATATATTTTCTGAGCATTTTGGGGGCTTTACTGTTTAATTGATCAGCTGGGTTCTACTGGCAGCTATAGCACATGACCTTGGACAAGTAACTTAACTAATTGCTCTACGCTGCGGTTATGAAAGCAACATCCACCACTGAAATTCAGGAAAATGAATATCATTACAGGACAGACTATTTAACCATTCACATTGCAGACAAATGGTCAAAGGGCTGTTGCCAACTTGTACTTCCCAAGCGCTTAGTACAGTGCTCTGCACACAGTAAGCACTCAATAAATACGATTGAATGAATGAATGAATGATTCGAGTATTTAGAGATGTTGAGGAGAAAATGTAACAATGCAACACACAAGTACACAGTAACATTGCATTTGAAACAATCACACCCAACTGTAATAGCACAGTTAAAATGGAGAACAGGGGCCCTGGAATTTGTGTGTGTCAGTTCCAAAAAACCATGCAAATTAGACCAACGTACATTAATACTGGCAACTCAAAGTTGAAAGCTGACTCAAAATTCTGCTAAATATAATAATAATAATGATGGTATTTGTTAAGTACTTACTATGTGCAAAGCACTGTTCTAAGCACTGGGGGGATACAAGGTGATCAGGTTGTCCCACATGGGGCTCACAGTTTTAATCCCCATTTTGCAGATGAGGTAACTGAGGCACAGAGAAGTAAAGTGACTTGCCCAAAGTCACACAGCTGACAAGTGGCGGAGCTGGGATTAGAACCCATGACCTCTGACTCCCAAGCCCAGGCTCTTTCCACTGAGCAATGCTGCTTCTCTGGCTAAATAGGCAGCCTAGTGCCAATGAAGTGCTGAAGTAATAATAATAGTCACAATTATGGTATCTGTGAAGCACTTGCTATATTTCAAGCACTGTTCTAAGCATTGGGGTAAATACACTTAATCAGGATGGGCGCAGTTCCTGTCGCACATGGGAATCACAATCTAAATAGAAAACAATGTAGAATACTGATTTAAGACATTCTGTATGCTTTTCAGGAACTTCAGAATAGCACCAATATGGCATCCAGAGAGAGATTTACAGAGTGGCAGTATCGTCTGTCCTTCTCTCTGGAGGAGTCATCCTTACCACTGCAATACCTAACCATAAGTGGCAAGCCAAAGTCACCAACGAGGTCCAAAACAGTCCTTCTTCTAACGTAGGAATAATGCTTGTTGGATAATTTCTATTAGTAATTAGGCATTGAAGTTAAGTGCAAAATAAGAAAAAAAGGCATCAAGAAAACTCTTGACTGTGGACTGTTAAATTCAGGCTGCATATACTTGAATGCCTAATTACCTCCATTGTGCCTCACCGATCATGTAAGTGAATGTTCATGTGCATTTATGCCAGTGCAAGAGATGTCTCCTTACTAATGACTGTCTTCGAGTTTGTGTGAATTCATTGAGAGGAAACCTAGGTAAGAGACATCTTCATAAAATGTTTTAATACCAGAGCAACAGCTTGCAGATCTAACACCAGAAAAAGTGTTGAACTTTTCAACATTACTATTAGACTATTTTTCCCCCTTCTCTAATATACAGAAGTAAATCGATAACCCCAAACTCCAGTAATTTACTAGAAAGACTTAGAATTGATGAAGAGAAGTATAACCACTCCAAAATTTAGAATTTCCAGGGTGGTATCAAAAATGTCATATTTCACACATGGCACTTAAAAGGGAAGTCAAAATCAAGGGCAATAACCTAAAATGTTCCCCACAAAACCTTTCATGTGTAAATTGTGCTGTACCTATTACAAAAGTATAGAAACTAAGAATATCACTGTCAGAATATGCTCTAAATCATCACAGATATACACTAAATGGGACACAGAGAAACCTGCTTTGAATTAAAGTTGTGAATATCAAATTTCTAAAGGTCCAGCAAAAATGCTTTGGGCCTTCATCCAATGCACATAGTAAGAAATATTTAGATAAACAAAAGTCTAAGAGAAAAAGAAAGAATTTTGTACCTCCGGGTCCTTCCAAATTATTACAAAAAGAAATAAATTTGGGATATTACCAAAAGTTCACAAATTAGAATACAGAAATTGGTTCATGTCAAGGGCCGGTTCATCAAGGGGGAATGGCAAGAACTTCAAGAAAGTTCTTCCTTCCCAATCTTGAGATTTTACTTTGAACAAGTGACATTCGTTCCCTAGGTGTCGGTATCTCCATCCGTAAAGCCAGTATAATAATCCTTCCTCTCCATCTCCCAGCAAAACTTTGCAGATTAATGAAAGAAATGCTGGTAATGTGCTTTGGACTCAAATAACAGAGCTGCAATTATTAGCTTATATTTGTGTTTGAAACATTTTAGCATTGCAGCAATGAAACTCCAAAGAAATCAGAAAGAATAAGGACAACATTCTCAGCTGTCCTACTGAACCCCCTGTTTAATAACAGTCCCTCTAGACTGTGAACTCCCTCTAGACTCTCAGCTCGTTCAGGGCAGGGAATGTGTCTAGCAACTCTGTTACACTGTTATATTGTACTCTCCCAAGCACTTGGTACAGTGCTCTGCACATAGTAAGCACTCAATAAATACAAACGACTGACTGATAGTATAACCAAAAGGTGTCTTAAAGTGCTGCACTTCACCACATATAAGGCAAAGTGCACCCACGTGTACAGGAACCCATTTAGCATCCATTTAGAGTGTGTATTTATGTGTGTATGTATATATGCCCCCACGCACTGTATGTACGTGTATGTTTCATATTTGAAGATGATGTTGACAATGGTGAAAGTTTTCATATGGCTGAAAAGGCCTGTGAGAGATTGACAGTCCAGACCATATCATGTACTCACAAAGATTGCCCCATGTTGTGCGATTGGTTTTTTGTACACAGAACAATAAACCCTCTCTGCTACTCTCCCATCCTTCCCAGCAGTATCCTCAGATGAGATCTCCTCCCTCCTCTCAAGTGCTACTCCAGCCACCTGTGCTTCTGACCCCATTCCCCCTCATTTTATGAAATCTCTCGCCCCGTCCCTCCTCCCCTCCTTAACTTCCATCTTCAACCGCTCACTCTCCACTGGTTCCTTCCCCTCTGCCTTCAAACATGCCCACATCACCCCCATCCTAAAAAAAACCCTCTCTTGACTTCACCTCCCCTTCTAGTTATCGCCCTATCTCCATCCTACCATTCCTTTCCAAATTCCTCGAACGAGTCGTCTACACCCGCTGCCTCGAATTCCTCAATGCCAACTCTCTCCTCGACCCCCTCCAATCTGGCTTCCATCCCCTACATTCCACCAAAACTGCCCTCTCAAAGGTCACCAATGACCTCCTGCTTGCCAAATCCAACAACTCCTACTCTATCCTAATCCTCCTCGACCTCTCAGCTGCCTTCGACACTGTGGATCACCCCCTTCTCCTCAACATGCTATCCAACCTTGGCTTCACAGAATCTGTCCTCTCCTGGTTCTCCTCTTATCTCTCCGGCCGTTCATTCTCAGTCGCTTTTGTGGACTCCTCCTCCCCCTCCCATCCCCTTACTGCAGGGGTTCCTCAAGGGTCAGTTCTTGGTCCCCTTCTGTTCTCTATCTACACTCACTCCCTTGGTGAACTTATTCGCTCCCAAGGCTTCAACTGTCATCTCTACGCTGATGACACCCAAATCTACATCTCTGCCCCTGCTCTCTCTCCCTCCCTTCAGGCTCGTGTCTCCTCCTGCCTTCAAGACATCTCCATCTGGATGTCTGCCCGCCATCTAAAACTCAATATGTCCAAGACTGAACTCCTTATCTTTCCTCCCAAACCCTGCCCTCTCCCTGACTTTCTCATCACTGTTGACGGCACTACCATCCTTCCCGTCTCACAAGCCCGCAACCTTGGTGTCATCCTTGACTCTGATCTCTCGTTCACCCCACACATCCAATCCATCACCAAAACCTGCCATTCTCAGCTCTGCAATATCGCCAAGATCTGCCCTTTCCTCTCCATCCAAACTGCTACCCTGCTGGTTCAATCTCTCATCCTAACCTGACTGGATTACTGCATCAGCCTCCTCTCTGATCTCCCATCCTCCTGTCTCTCCCCACTTCAACCTATACTTCATGCTGTTGCCCGGATCATCTTTGTGCAGAAATGCACTGGGCATGTTACTCCCCTCCTCAAAAATCTCCAGTGGCTACCAGTCAACCTACACATCAGGCAAAAACTCCTCACTCTCGGCTTCAAGGCCCTCCATCACCTAGCCCCCTCCTACCTCACCTCCCTTCTCTCCTTCTACAGCCCAGCCCGCACCCTCCGCTCCTCTGCCACTAATCTCCTCTCTGTGCCTCGTTCTCGCCTTTCCTGCCGTCGACTCCCGGCACACGTTCTCCCCCTGGCCTGGAATGCCCTCCCTCCGCACATCTGCCAAGCTAGCTCTCTTCCTCCCTCCAAAGCCCTACTGAGAGCTCACCTCCTCCAGGAGGCCTTCCCAGACTGAGCCCCCTCCTTCCTCTCCCCATCCCCCCACCTTACCTCCTTCCCCTCCCCACAGCACCTGTATATATGTTTGTACAGATTTATTACTCTATTTATTTTACTTGTACATATTTACATATTCTATTTATTTTATTTTGTTAATATGTTATGTTTTGTTGTCTGTCTCCCCCTTCTAGACTGTGAGCCCGCTGTTGGGTAGGGACCGTCTCTATATGTTGCCAACTTGTACTTCCCAAGCGCTTAGTACAGTGCTCTGCACACAGTAAGTGCTCAATAAATGCGACTGAATGAATGAATGAACAGAACCTGGTGCCGTTTCTACTTTCTGTCATATAGACACACTCCAACAGGATGTATTCTTTATAATTCCTTGTTACACTCACAGAGGCCTTCTCAGACTGAGCCCCCTCCTTCCTGGGTGCAGAGCACTGTACTAAGCGCTTAGGAAGTACAAGTCGGCAACATATAGAGATGGTTCCTACCCAACAATGGCTCACAGTCTAACAAATACTACAATTGTTATTACTATTATTGCAGAAAAATGACAACTTCTAGAACAGCTGGTTAGAGCTCAACAACAATGTCAATGACAGTTATCAGGGTTGCCCAGGGACCCTGCACTTCCCCACCCCCCACCGATCTGCTCTACTTGGGTGGGGTGTGAGTGGAAATGCTCCTTGCTTGTAGTGTTCCTTGATCTTGGACCAATCTGGCCCAGGAACTCCAGGCAGAGGAATAACTAATGATAATAATAATCATGACTAAGCTTCAAAACCTTAGCAGGAAACCTGAGTAAAGGTGCCACCCACAAAACATAAGGCCAATAAAGTGGATTCAGCTCTTCTGTACATTCAACTCCCTTCTCAGGCCCCCGGTTCCTCCCCCTCCTCCTTCCCTCATTTCCAAAGATCTGGCCCCCTACTTCATTAATAAAATTAAATCAATCAGGTCCGACCTCCCCAAAGTCACTCCCCCGCCTTCTCCAACCCCCCGGCTCTCAACACTCTCTGCTACTCTCCCATCCTTCCTAGCAGTATCCTCAGAGGAGCTCTCCTCCCTCCTCTCAAGTGCTACTCTGGCCACCTGTGCTTCTGACCCCATTCCCTCTCATCTCATGAAATCTCTCGCTCCGTCCCTTCTCCCCTCCTTAACTTCCATCTTCAACCGATCACTCTCCACTGGTTCCTTCCCCTCTGCCTTCAAACATGCCCATGTCTCTCCCATCCTAAAAAAACCCTCTCTTGACCCCACCTCACCTTCTAGTTATCAACCCATCTCCCTCCTACCATTCTATTCCAAACTCCTTGAACGAGTCGTTTACATGCGCTGCCTCGACACCAACTCTCTCCTCGACCTCCTCCAGTCTTGTTTCCGTCCCCAACATTCCTCGGGAACTGCCCTCTCAAAGGTCACCAATGACCTCCTGCTGGCTAGATCCAACGGCTCATACTCTGGTCTAATACTCCTCGACCTCTCAGCTGCCTTCGACACTGTGGACCAACATGCCCAAGACTGAACTCCTTGTCTTCCCTCCCAAACCCTGCCCTCTCCCTGACTTTCCCATAACTGTTGATGGCACTACCATCCTTCCCATCTCACAAGCCCGCAACCTTGGTGTCATCCTCGACTCCGCTCTCTCATTCCCCCCTCACATCCAAGCCGTCACCAAAACCTGCCGGTCTCAGCTCCGCAACTTTGCCAAGATCCGCCCTTTCCTCTCCATCCATACCTTTACCCTGCTCGTTCAAGCTCTCATCCTATCCCGTCTGGACTACTGCATCAACCTTCTCTCTGATCTCCCATCCCTGTGTCTCTCCCCACTTCAATCCATACTTCATGCCACTGCCTGGATTGTCTTTGTCCAGAAATGCTCTGGGCATGTTACTCCCCTCCTCAAAAATCTCCAGTGGCTACCAATCAATCTGCACACCAGGCAGAAACTCCTCACCCTCGGCTTCAAGGCTCTCGATCACCTCGCCCCTTCCTACCTCACCTCCCTTCTCTCCTTCTACAGCCCAGCCCGCACCCTCTGCTCCTCTGCCGCTAAACTCCTCACTGTGCCTCGTTCTCGCCTGTCCCGCCGTCGACCCCCGGCCCACGTCATCCCCCTGGCCTGGAATGCCCTCCCTCTGCCCATCTGCCACGCTAGCTCTCTTCCTCCCTTCAAGGCCCTACTGAGAGCTCACTTCCTCCAGGAGGCCTTCCCAGACTGAGCCCCCTCCTTCCTCTCCCCCTCGTCCCCCTCTCCATCCCCCCATCTTACCTCCTTCCCTTCCCCACAGCACCTGTATATATGTATATATGTTTGTATATATTTATTACTCTATTTATTGATTTTGCTTGTACATATCTATTCTATTTATTTTATTTTGTTAATATGTTTGGTTTTGTTCTCTGTCTCCCCCTTCTAGACTGTGAGCCCACTGTTGGGTAGGGACTGTCTATATGTTGCCAACTTGTACTTCCCAAGCACTTAGTACAGTGCTCTGCACACAGTAAGCGCTCAGTAAATACTATTGATTGACTGATTGATTGATTCAAGTCCTGCATTTACATAGGGATCTTGAAGAACTCCTCAGGGGAGTTTGCAGCATAAGAAGCTGACTGAATATGTTACTTTTCCACCAGGTATTATAAAACCCCTTCATGAGGTTGACTCTGAATAGGCATATTAGCTTTAAAAGCACACATGGGGGCGGGGGAGACTTCCTAAATCGTATTAAAAAACTGAAATGTTTCCACAATTCAGTCAATAGAGTCCCTTGGGATATCGTGCACACACTCAGTGAATACCGGCTGTGAATGTTAGACAGCTGCCCCTGCTAAGGCAGCCCAGCCAAAATATCTACAACTTTTTTCACACCTTTACTAGCAGATGCAAGAGGTAGGTAGGGAAATAAACCACTGAATATTCAGTGAGTATAAATGATAAAGCTGAAATACCAAATTTACCATAATGCTTGGAATTTGTTGGAGGAGAAAACAACATTAAATAATTTCACTCAGTATACAGCTAAACCATTTTGGTTCCCCAGTCACCCTGAGGGTCCCTAGGACCCCTGGTGCCCCAAAGAACCCCTCCACATACATACTGAGCAAAGCAGGGAGAATGGTAATGATGTATTTGGCAGGGGTTTTTTGTTGCTGCTGTTCTGTTTTGGGTTTTTTTTTTAATCCCAGAAGAGGCTAACAGGGAGGGCAGGTGAAAGAATAACAATGCTAATGGGGAGATGATAAACACAAAGTAAATGATATAAACACTGACAAAGTTTTGCCAAGACAGAAGAGTGGACAGCGGAGCAAGTCCCTTGGCTAGAAAAGGGTAACAAAGAGGGAGTTGTGGTTTGGGGTTTTTGCCTGCTTTTTTCTTGGTTTTGAAGAGTCATCATTGTTGCCACCAGAGGAGCTCCAGTGTCCGCCGACTTCCCGTCCACTCCCGCTCCTCCACCAAGAACTGCCCCAGAAAGTTGCCCTCCTATTTTGAGAAACACTTATCATGCTAAAACAGAGCTGTACCACCACTTGTATCTTGCAACCACCCCTTTCAGCCCCTAACTGATCGGCTAAGATTAGAAACAGTATTGTAGTCAGCTGCACTTTTCTGCATCCAGGACCAGCTCTAACCGTCCAGGCCAACGAGGTCCCTGCTGTTCAGCCAGGAAAGGACCCCTCTTTTCTCCTTCTGACATCTACAGCTCACCTCCCTCCTCCCTTCATTTTGCTTAGGGTGTCAAAATGTCTTGAGCTGTCCACGACTCACTATGAAACCACATGGTTCCTGACTCTTCCTTCCACAGAGGAGAGTACATCAGGGTCTTATGTACACTAGGAGGTGACAATTAGTCTGTCGATCTCCACATCTTTGTTACGACCTGTTCCGTTTCATGGACACTGACAATATCACAGAGGATTCACATAGTAGAACTCTGCTTGGGGTCTGAGCAAATCCATGGGTCTCCACTGGATCAGCACAAAGTTGGACCTGGGCTGGTCTGGATCAGGCACCTGTGGTACCAAGTCCCCCGTAGCCCTCTGCTGAGGGCTGAGAGCTGGGGCCGCACCAAAATATTCAGTGTCGAACAGGAAGTGGCTGTCACAAAAACCTCAAGAAGACATTTCCAGCCACTTCTGATTAACACCACCACTGCCACTGTGCTATTGCTAGGGCCAAGGCAAGTGCTGTACTGGTTTGGAGAGAACCAGGGGGAGCTGGGTCAGGCTTGTCCTTGGATTTCTGGCCCAAGCAAGGTTCTACTACATGGACATGTATGCAGAAATCCTTTCAGACTCGTCTCTCCCCCCTCTTCATTCCCAACTCCCAGAGTCCGGCGAAATGACTCGTGCACAACTGCCCACGCCTATCAACACTCAAGCTAGATGCTAGCCTGTAATCAACTCTACTGCCCAAAGAGGCACTTACCTCATTGTCCGACTCCACGAGCACTTGATCGTATTCGCTAAGGGCTACGAGAAACATAATGGAGGTGACATTTTCAAAGCAGTGTATCCATTTTCTCCTTTCTGATCGTTGGCCCCCTACATCCACCATTCTGCAAATTTAACAATATTCATATCAATCACAGGTGAAGAAAGCTTAATAAAATCAATATGCTCTTATATTGTTCACTGCACAAAATGTAAAATGCATTTCAGTAGGGAAAAATACCTTGTTTTAAAGAAAAGTGGTTATTTCATCAATATTCACAATGGCATGAGAGGAAGAGGAGAGAGAGACAGAGACAGTGACAGAGAGAGATGAGGGCAAGCCTTTCATTGGAGATGATGATACTACTTATGGACTTTAAATAATCAGGTATTTGTGAAGCCAAGGCACTCAAATATAAACCACAGAATTCAGCACACAAGCCAACTTAAAAAAAATTAATATTCAAATGCATTTTTTGTCTTTTTGTGCAGACAGACACAGGCCATACTTAGGAGGAATAGGCACATTCCGAACACAAAACTTGTAAACCTGTTTACTTCATATATTTATACTGTGCTTATGCTATGCTCTCCCAAGCACTTAGTACAGTGCTCTGCACATAGTAAGTGCTCAATAAATACCATTGATTGATTGATTGACTTCAAGCCTGAAAGAAGCACTGACTCAGGGGACACTGCTCACTTGGATAAGCTGCTAAAGTAAGAAAATGCATGAGCTCAGATTCAAATTAGATAAATGGTATTTTTTTAATTGGCATTCATTATCACCTCACAAATGTTTGTGATAGGGCCAGGTTAGGTGGCACGGCTCAGACAATCAGAGCCCTGGGGTGGCTGATCCCTGCCCACGTCTAGGTTGAGTGAGGGCCAGTGGGAAATGCTACTTTTCCCTCTGTACCTGGGGTATACATTTTCTCCAGGACAAAGAGGAGAACAGACCTGAGTGTTCCTGTTATGGGGTTCCGGTCGAGAAGAGTTAGAGAAGCAGAGTAGCCTAGTGAAAAGAACACAGGCCTGGGAGTCAGAGGATTTGGGTTCCAATACCAACTCCACCACTGGTCTGTTGTGTGCCCTTGGGTAAGTCTCTTAACTTCTTGGTGCCTCGGTTACCTCATCTGTAAAATGGGAATTAAATCTGTGAGCCCCATGTGGGGCATGGACTGTGTTCAACCTGATTAGCTTGTAGTTACCTCATCTGTAAAATGGGGAGTAAATCCTCCTCCCTCTGATTTAGAAGGCGAGCCTCATGTGGGACTAGGACTGTGTCCAACCTGATTACCTTGTATCTACCCCAGCACTTAGTAGAGTGTAAATACATAGTAAGTACTTAAATACCAATGAAAAAAAAAGAGTTGGACATTGGCTAGTCTGGAAGGTGAGGTGTGAACCTGGGAGTGAGTGTCAATATTCAGAGGGAGCATACCTAGGCTCCCAAAGTTGAGCCAACTGATGCTAACGAATTTGAAGACAAAATGTTCTGTTGGCCCTTCAAACTGGGTACGCCTAGTAGGCGTGAGACTTGCTGATTATGTTTCGCCTGGACCTGTAAACGTCCATACTGCTTTTCAGCTTTCTGAACAGACACGTCTCCAGGGAACTGAGACTCTATGAGCACTTGCAGGTATAAAACACAAGAGGAAGCTAATAGGCAAAGGGAAAGTGACAATGTCTCAATGTGGCTGGACTCTTGGGGAAACAGACTGAGTAGTAAGGAGCATTGAAACACTGTCTCCTCTCTATTCCCACAACAAGGACAAAAAGAAAATCACTCACTGTGTCTTTATTGGAAGAAATTACCCATCTCATTTCATCAAGTATCAGAATAGTTACACAAAATGAGTGTGGGACAGAGCAGGGGAAAGGCAGAGCAAGGAGGGGAGGAGGGAGAAGATTATCTTTCTTCCAGCCATACCTACAGAGGCATGAGTTGACAAAAATATTTATTGGCTTACTGGCAAATGTTAATTCCGAGACCAAGAAAAAACTGCCTTAGTGGCCGCTTAATGTTTGATAGGTACGAGGAATACCAAACTTCCCATGATCAAAGTTAGTTGTTACAGATGCTATCTTTCAAAACCAAGATGTCTACATGTATATCTTGAGCCTAGTACTGTACAGTGCTCAGGATTTAGCCAGTGCTCAATAAACTCTGTGGACCAATGAACTGAGAGTGTTTTATGAACGTGACACCGAGAGTAATGCGTAACAACCAGAGGAAACTTCCTTGGTGCAGGCTGGTGGTTCTAAGGGCAATTCAATCAGAAAGAACATTATCCCTTGGTATGCAGTGCTAGGTACTGTTTAGCTCTGGGGTAGATTCAATATAAGCAGATGGGTCACAATCACTGATCCCCAGGGGATTCGCAGTCTCAGAGATAACTCTTGAAAACTGAGGGAATTCTGTTTGATCCAGCTGTATTGGATTTTTAGGGAATATTTGACATATTATATGTTTCAGATGGATTTTATGTTTCTTATTCAGAGATCACTCAAACTGGCACAGAGCTATAAAGAACATCATTCCATTTCTCAAAACATAACAAAGGTTGGATTCCAAAGAAAAATACAACTGAGTGTTCCTGTATTAAGCGATTAAACTGTGGTTCAAATATATATTTACTTTCTCCCTTAGTTTTTGAAAATGATAACACTGTCACTTGCAGGGAGAGAATAGTGCCAGGAAAGGGTCACAGGTCCCTTGTTTCCATTTCCTTCTCCGCCTCTGATTTGTCTTGTCACCATAAACCAAGTCGATTAACTCCTCTATACGCCAACAAATGCTGTGAGGATGAATGAATGCCTGAGATGTGTGACTTCATAAATGGAAAACATGATCATGTCAATTTTTCTGCAGCTGAAAGATTTATGCACTGGGCCCCAGAAAGGGATCTGACAAAGGCTGGAAGAGGTCAGCTGTCGTCTTCTTATGAAGACTAGGGAGGCATGAGTCATGTGATTTTCTGGGTACAAGGGCGTGGAGGCCCCACTCTCCACTTTCTTTTTGTATTTGCTGGAGTGGCCCCGGAGACATCAGTTCCGAGAAGTAGTGTGACCTAGTGCATAGGGCTGGGGGTCGGAGGATGTCGGAGGACGATGGAGGACATAGGTTCTCATCCCAGCTCTACCACTTGTCTGCTCTAACCTTCTGACATCATGAGCAAGTCACTTCACTTCTCAGGGCCTCGGTTTCTTCATCTGCAAAATGGGGATTCTCCCTTCTACTTAGACTCTGAGCCCCATGTGGGACAGGAACTGTGTCCTATCTGATTAACCTGCACCTAGCCCAGAGCTTAGAACAGTGCTTCAAACATAGTAAGCACTTAACAAAATTCCACAATCATTATTAGCCAGCTCAATTCCTGGAGGTGTGCCATCCACTAAGGAGACCAGCCGAACATAATAATAATAATAATAATAATGATGGTATTTGTTAAGCGCTTACTATGTGCAAAGCACTGTTCTAAGCGCTGATATAGTTACACTTCTCCCTCCCCTAACTGCAGCACATAACTACACTGTAGAGGATATCTCCAAGAATACCATAAGTGAATGCCCTCTAGTACCACAACTTCCACAACCTATGGGGGTTGAGGGCACGTCATAGCACACACAGAGTCTGGGTGAATGTGGGTGTTGAGGAAGGGAGAGATGCTCTTTCCCTGTGTAAATACTACTTAAGGGGACAGCACATCCCCATTCTAATTCATTCATTCATTCAGCTGCATTTATTGAGCCATACTGTGTTCAGAGCACTATACTAAGTGCTTGGAAGGTACAATTCAGCAATAAAGAGAGAATCCCTGCCCACACTGGGCTTATGAACATTTCGCAATGCATCATGACTGGCAGGAATAAGACAGTGGCTCTGTGCACAACATTAGCATTATTATCAACTCCCTGATACAGGTTCTTAGTACCTAAACCTTCAATCAATCAATCAATCAATGTTAGTTATTGAGCACTTACTGGGTGCGGAGCATTGAACTGAGCGCTTAGGAAGGTACGATACAACAGAGTTGGTAGACACATTCCCTGCCCACAAGAAACTTGCAATCTACAAGACCAAAACCTTACTGGACCACTGAAGTGTAAGCTTCCTGAGAGCAGAGATAGTGTTGACCGACTCTACTGTACTCTCCCCAGCGGTTAGTACAGTACTCCGCACACAGCAAGCCCTCAATAAATAGCATTGACTCCATCATCATCATGCTGCAGGAAGTCAAGATGATATTCAAATTAATATTTGTCACCTGCGAACTGGAAAGGGGCATGAGATCAGCCAGCCCATCTCAGACACTTCTAATAATGGAAGAGTCTTTCCTTCCACGAATTTCCTCGTTTGTGAGCTTTCTCCCAAGTAGACTAAGTGGGATAGGTACAATTGATTTTACGTTAACAACTATGTCAGCAGAAAGAGATTTTACTTTTTCCACTTATTTCACTGTAATTAAAACAAACAAACAAACAAACAAAACCCTGCCCATGTTTCTTCTCACTACCCCTTCCCTCAGGGATTAATTTTGCCAAAACTTCTACATTAACATTTAAACTTGTGATTACTGGTAAATGTTATTACAGCTGCAGCCACATATGGCTCCAATGTTCATTATGATAATACCACACAAATAACATAAGAGCGAGTAATGTGTGTCTCAAGGACCAGAACATTACCTGAAAATGACACTTTGTAAGTCAAATGGATACTCAATGATCCCTGTGGTGGGCACTCGAACTCTGAGGACATCTTGTTGAGTAGGCAGATAGGTAGGATCTGCTACACGGTCCAGGTCATTAAGATAGCTGTAGACAAGAAGGAATGATTGAAAGGTTAGCAACAACACAACATTAAGCCCCCTAAGGAAAATAGTTAGAAAAAGGCAAAGAGAGACAGAAAGCAATGAAGAAAAGGGAAATCTGCTAGACTGTTAGCTTCTTGAGGGCAGGGACTGTATCTATTAACTCTATTGTACTCTCCCAGGGGCTTAGTACAGTTCTCTGCACAGAGTTAAGTGCTCAATAAATGTGATTAATTGACTGACTGAGAGAGAGGCAGGGAGAAAAAGCTAGAGGGAGATACAGTCAATTATTCAGATGGCAATTATACAGGACTTCGGCATCACCTCTTTTTCCCTTCTGCTGCCTCTTAAGCCATTTCCCTGCTCAACAGCATCCTTGCCAGAAGGTGGTCAGGAGAAAGAAACTGAAATGAAACTCAAATCACTCCATTTTGCTGCTGGTTAGAAGTCCCGCTAGAAGATTTGGTGGGGGTTGAGGTTGAATCCATTAGCTTTTGGATTATTTACGAATCTCATTTGTTCCTTGTCTGCCACTGCCATGAACCACAGCAAATTGGCTGCAGTAAAAGCAAGTGATTCTCTGCTTTTTCTCCACACAGAAAACCTGGGAAGGAGTCAGGGAAAAGGTCAGGGTTCCCTCAATTTGATTCCTTGATCTTACCCAGGTTTATAGGGAAACTTGCTCCAAAACAAAGTCTACAAGATACATAACTGAATCAGGTTCTTCCCATGCCCATTACCGATAACAGCTTTGAATGCATCCCCACTTTGGGCCAGGCACTCAATTGGGTTCCGGTGGGAAACTGCAAAGGAAGACCAGGAGGACATCATCCTTGCTGTCAAGGGGCTTAAAATCAAATGCTTCAGAAAATAAATTTGGTGCTCAAGAAAACAAATCTCAAGCCCCTGGGGTGTCATTGGGAATCCTGAAATCAGAAAGACATTATTGCATTTTAATTCATCTGTTAATTATTTTCACAGAGGGCAGGTATCGTTTTAGGATTTCAAAACTAGCAATTCCACAGTAGTATTAAAATTATTCAATCAATCAATGGTATTCATTGAGCGCTTACTGCATGCACTGTACTAAGTGCTTGGGAGAGTACACTATAACACAGTTGGTAGACACATTCCCTACCCACAAGGAGTTTGCAGTCTAGATGGGGAGACAGACATTAATATAAATAGTAAATTATGAATATGTACATAAGTGCTACAGGGCTGAGGGTGGGGGGAATAAAGGGTGGAAATCCCAGTGCAAGGGTGACCCAGAAGGAAGTGGGAGAAGAGGAAATGAAGGCTTAGTCGGTGAAGGGTTCTTGGAGAGGTTCGTTTAATAAGGCTTTAAAGGGGGGGAGGGGTATGTCTGTCAGCTATGAAGGGGGATGGAGTTCCAGGCCAGAGGCAGGACGTACGCAATAGGTCAGTGGCGAAATAGAAGAGTTCGAGGTACAGGGAGTAGGGCGGCATTTACAGGAGCAATATGTGCAGGCTGGGTAAATCAGATTGGTAAAATGAAATAACAAATTGAACATACTAAAAACAGAGGAGCCAAAAGATTCAGTGATCTGGGACTGGAGAACCTCCAGATTGGGGGATTTAATGGAAAGCACTCTATCTTTCAAAACCAGAAGTAACCAGAGCAGATGAAATAACCTACACCAAGTACCATCTCAATGACTAAGCCCACAATTTGGAGCAAAATGAATCCTTGGAACCACCTAGCAATCAATGTGACCACACACACACACACACACACACACACACACACACACACACACTCTCTCTCTCTCTCTCTCTCTCTCTCTCTCTCTCTCTCTCGCTCTCTCTCTCTCTCTCCCCGCCCCCCCCTTCCATCCCTAGCATTGGATGTGATACTGTGAGCCCATTGTTGGGTAGGGACCGTCTCTATATGTTGCCAACTTGCACTTCCCAAGCACTTGGTACAGTGCTCTGCACACAGTAAGCGCTCAATAAATACAACTGAATGAATGAATCACACACAGTTCACAGACACCCACCCCGCCTCGATCCAACAGCGAAGTCAGCAAGGTGACACCAAACAAAACCACTGCAGTTGCTCTGAACCTCAACCATCCAGTGACTGAGAATACTCCTTCCTCCTAATGTTCAAGGAAATCTAAACAAAGATCCCTGACTATCGGTAGCTTAGGATAAGGCTGACCTGTTCTCCTCATGAAAAGCTATGTGATCCCAGCACGCCTTTCCAATGCTTCCAACACCATCTTATTGTCTTCTATAACATCAAAGCCATGTCTCAAATACAGAGCTAAAATCATACTCTGGTAAAATAGCTTATGGCATGCATAGAAATCACTTACAAGTATAGAATAAAAAATGACTTTGATGCTCATGACTTCTGTGGAGCTACTCAACATTAGTAGGGAACAAAAACAGGATACTGGAATCAATGCCCATCATTTTTTATAGTATTTGTTAAGCGCTTACTATGTGTCAGGCACTGTTCTAAGTGCTGGGGTTGGTACAAGCTCACTAGGTTGGACACAGCCCGTGTCCCACATGAGGCTCACGGTCTTAATCCCTATTTTACAGATGGGATAACTGAGGCCCAGAGAAGTGAAGTGACTCACCCAAGGTCACAGAGCAGGCAAATGGTGGAACTGGATTAGAACCCAGGTCCTTATTACTCTCAGGCCCATGCTGTGTCCACCAGGCCATGCTGCTTCTCTATCTTTAGATTGACAACAAAGTTGGTGACTGTTGCTGATGGTATCTTTACAAAGGGGTTACCAGGAAGTTGAGATTACCCTGATGGAAACTATATTTGAGGGTTTTGGGTTTTTTGGTACATGGTATAATACAACATGACACGACTTCTTACATCATGATGACACCTAACTTCATCCCAAAAATGAAAATCTTGGTTTGTGTGTAGGGATGCACAACCTCAGTCATTCACTAGTCCATAATGCTTTTCAGATCCTAAGCATTCATATATCTTCTTGTGTTATGTTTCCTGAATGATTGCCTATGAATAGCAGCTCCTGTACAACTGATTCAAGAACTTAGTTCATTTCACTGTAGGCAGAATGGATAAATGGAACGATTTGTTGAACTACAAACATTCTCAAATAGCAAGGCACTTAGGAGTTGGGGAAAAGATTCGTGTTATGGTGCAGTGAACAGAAATCATGTCTCTCAATTTCATCAAGACTGAACTGATGGTTGAACAAACAAAATGATCTATGGCACTACGCTTCAATATCCCGCTGCTCATTTGCATAGGAGTCTTTCAGAGAATGAGCATGTTAAGTGGGGCAACCGTTTTTATCACATTGTATCCTAGGGGCCTTGATTATTCTCCCTCCAACTGAATATAACAAATTGAGCTGCCTGGAAAACATATAGCAGGGTCAGATGAAATCTATGCATGCATCTGCTTTGGAGCAGGCACTTATATAGGCCGAGTGGTTATTTGACTGAAATGATAGCCTGCAATGCCCATCTAGGTGACGGGGGGGGGCATGATCAAATTTCCAGCAGGCTCTCTGAAAGGTTCCTTTTTGGGTAAAGGGCCAATTTGCAAGAGGCCTTATTTTCCCTTTTCTCATCTGCTCCTCTTGACTTCAGTGGCCTCATGCTGAGGAAGCAGGGGTGAATCCCCTGTACAGTGAAATTCTCAGTGACACACAGGCACCCTCTTCCAACTCCTCAGATGGAAGCCAGCTGGGAAACCTGAGAACCAGGAGAGTATGTTTGGTTTTGTTCTCTGTCTCCCCCTTTTAGACTGTGAGCCCACTGTTGGGTAGGGACTGTCTCTATATGTTGCCAACTTGTACTTCCCAAGCGCTTAGTACAGTGCTCTGCACACAGTAAGCGCTCAATAAATACGATTGATGATGATGATGATGGTAAAACCCAGGCCTGAAAGGCAGGTACTACTTGGTACTACCAGAATGCAAGAAATCGCTTCTTGGCCATTTCTCCAATTACCGAGCAACTCCATGACCCCTTGGCTGTCCTACCTGAGGTGGCTTTGATTCCTCGTTGTGCTGGTGGAGGAGGAAGGAAGGAAGAAGGGAAGAGAGGAAGATCTGGAGTGCCTGATCTATGCTCACTAGAGGATCCCCAGGTAGCTGGACTGGCTCTGTAAACAGGGATGATGATCTCTGGCAGGGCTTCTGCTCAGGTGAAACACTGGATGAGATATTCAGCCTACAGTCATAACTTTCCCAAACCTGTAATGGACAAGGCCTTAAGGAATAGAATGGTGTGACTTTGGGGAAGGCCCCACTGAATTGGAAGGGTCATATGAAATGGGATCCTCCCCAGTAAGTCTTAGATTCGCTCATCATCACCACAAACGTTTATCATGCACCTAGATCTCTACATGTTAGGGTAGAAGAAACCTTAATGGGCATGTCCTCTCGATAGGATGGTCCTTCCCTGATTAATTTCACCCATTTATTACACATATATGGGCACACGCACCTCTAAATAACACTCAAAATTGTTCTTCAGAACTGGTATTTGGTCACAGCTAGTGGTGCCAGAATAGATCAAGGCCTTCAGTAGAAGCCTTTCACTGGGGGGCGTGGTGGTGGGGGTTCCACCCTCAAGTTTATTCCTCCATTTTGTGTTTGTAGGTCTGTTGAGAGAGACAGAGACCACTTCTGTATTGAGAGTATTCTCCTGCCAGTTTCTCCACAACTGGGGTGAAATGCAGTTCACATTTACTAGTGCCAACAACCCTCCGCTCCACTTGAGAATGGAGCTACAGGGCAGGGGGAGGGCATCTGTCTCATTTATTGAGACTGTCACATTTTGATGAAATATGTTGGGAGTTACAATCTCTTAACCTTATTGTACTTATTCATTCTAGGCATTTAACAAAATGAAAAAAGATTTTGGTGGAGTAGCAGGGGGACAGTTTGCCATTCAGTTAAACTGGAAAAAATAAATCACCCAGGTCTGAACCAATTTATATTACAGAGTAAATTCAAAAAGTTAATTATAGCTGTAATTTGTTTTGTAAAAATGATTTTGAGTGGCTGCTGAGGTAATTCTCAAGGGGTTGCTATGGAGACAGGCACAAGGTGCATTACCACGGCAATGTGGGTGTCACAAATGGCTGGCAAGTAGCTCCCTCCTAACATCAGGAAGAGAAAGCTAACGTGGCACAGTTGGGATCGACATTACTGACCAGGAGGACTGGGCAATGTTAGAAAATGGGTAATTTACTAGCCCCTCTTCAGTGTTACCTATTGACCTGTTAATACTTGACATTCCAACACCACATAATGCTTAATCACCATTCTGGACAGAGAACAAGTCATGGGGAGCACAGTGGTTATGGTAGCGCTTTAAAGTCTGCCTTTTAGTCACTCTTTCTCTTCAGTAGAAAGCACAAGACACTTAAGCTACCCAAGTTAATTATCTTTTCCCAAGTCTGCAAATACTGCACAAAATGGAAAAGTGGGCAAATTAGAATGAATACATAGCCAAAATCAATCACTAGTATTCAAAGAGCACTTACTATGTGCAGAGCACTATACTAAGCACTTGGAAGAGTATAATTCAACAGAGTTGGCAGATACATTCTTTGCCCACAAAGAGCTTACTGTCTAGAGGAGGAAGCTCTAGAAGAGAAGATAGGGAACACCTAGAGGAGATGTGACCTTAAAGCTTTGAAGGTGGCATATATGGAGAGGGAGGGAATTCCAGGCCGGAGGGAGGATGTGGGAAAAGGGTTTTCAGTGAAATAGACATTACCGGGGCCCAGGGAACAAGCTGGTGCTAGAGGAGTGAGGTGTAAAGGCTCGGCTTTAGAAGGAGAACAAGGAGATAATGTACGAGGGGACAAGCTGATTGAGGGCTTTAAAGCCAATCGTAAGGAGTATCTGTTTGATGTGGAGGTGGATGGGCCACCACTGGAGGTTTTTGAGGAGATGGGGACTGGACTTATTTTTGAAAAATGATCCAGGCAGCAGGTTCAAGTAAGGACTAGAGAGGGGAGAGACAGGAGGTGGGTAGGTCAGCGAGATGGCTAATGCAGTAGTCAAGGCAGAATATGGTGAGTGTTTGGTTCAACGGGGTAACATTTTGGAAGGAAAGGAAAGGACAGATTTTAACAATGTTATGAAGGTAGAACTGGCAAGATTTAATGATAGACTATGTGAGAGTTGAATGAGAGCCATTAGTCGAGGATAATGCCAAGGTTACGAGCTTGTGAAACAGGGAGATAGTGGTACTGTCTTCAGTGATAAGAAAGAAACAGGGAGGACAGGGTTTGGGTGGGAATACGATTGAATATGAAGAGCTCTGTTTTGGACATGTGAAATTTCATATGTCAGTGGGACATCCAAGTAAAGATGACTTGACGGCAGGAGGAATTGTGAGACCGCAGAGAAGGAGAGAGGTCAGGGCCAGAGAGGCATACTTGGACATCATCTGGCTGGAGATGGTAGTTGAAGCCATGGGAGCAAATGAGTTCTCCAAGGGAGTGGGTATAGATGGAGAACAAAAGGGGACCCAGAACTGAACCTTAAGGGACACCACAGTTAGAGTGGGGAAGGCACAGGGACATGTTAAAGAGACTGAGAAGAGACAACTGGAGAGATGGGAGGAGCACCAGGAAAGAACAGTGTCAGTGAGGCTAAGGTTAGATGATGTTTCAAGGATAAAGGGTTGGTCGATAGTGTCGAGGACAGCTGAGAGGTTGAGGAGGATTAGGATGGAGTAGAGGCTGTTGGATTTGATAAAAAAAAAGATCATTGGTGATCTCAGAGAGGGCAGTTTTCGTGGAGTGAAGGGGGTGGAAGCCAGATTGGAGGGGGTCAAGGAGAGAACTGGAGGAGAGGAAGTGAAGACAGCAGATGTAGACAACTCACTCATGGATTTTGGAGAGGAATAGTAGGAGAGGGATAGGGCAATAACCGGAGGGGACCGTGGAGTCAAGGGAGGGCTTTTTTAGGATGGAGATACACAAGCACGTTTGAAAGCAGTGGGGAAGAAGCCACTGGAGAGTGAATGGTGGCCAGGTAGGGAAGGAGGGAGAGGGCAAGTGTTCTGATAAATGCAAAGGATTGGGTCAGAGGTGCAGGTGGAGGGGCTGAATTTTGAGAGGTGGCAGGAGATCTCCTAATGAGATAACTGCTGGGAAGGATGGGAGAGTCGAAGAGGGAGCAGGAGGATCATTTCAGACCCAAATCCTGTTTGGGGTCAGAATGATCTAGATTGGCTATACACATTGAACGAATGCCATGTATAATTCTCAGGTCTCCGCTTCACTAGGTTACCAGGCCAGCCTAAGAGAGAGATCTAACCCATTTACCAATTATCTTTCGAACATAATCTCTTGAAGGTCAAGAAAAATGGCCTTCCGTTAGCAAGGAGATTCAACATGGAGACACAGGATTTCAGACTGCTCCTCTGTTGTAAAAAATGCATGGTCAACAGGGAGATCAGAGGTTGCACGCAGAGAGACAACAATGGAGCTTTGTTGGGGATGGGCTGAAATTTGGGATACTTGGTGTGCAACAGCCTCCAAGTAGCTTATTTAAATGAATATTGCAAAACCCAAAATTTCACAAAAAACAAATCCTATTTAAGGCCAGAAGCCAAATAAATCATATTCAAAAAGGAAGCACAGAATGACATTAGAAAAAAAATTAAAGAAATAAAAATAAAGCTCAAATTTCGAATATCTCATTCAAATATAAAACTAGGAATACACCCTCATTGGTTCTAGGGAATAGAAAAAATTAAAGAGCTGGGTATGGGCAATAAGAAAACATTTTCAAACATCTGGCTTAGTCTTACTTTTATTGGTAAAAACAAAAGGAATGAGGAAAAATAACATCAATTCTTCTCTACCTTTCATTATAGTCTTGGACAGAATCTGACACAGTTCAGATTAAGATCATTATAAGAATGATCTTTCAGTGATAATATGGCACAGAGAATTACTCTGTAGAAACTCTCACATCTTAATTATTGAAAAGAAGGTTGCGGAAACTAGGTCTATTTAAAAAAAAATTAGGTGGAGACCTCATTGTGATAGAAACATTCTTAAGGGATTAGAAAAGATAGCTTGTGCTTTTGGGCTGCATGATTAAAAACAGCTAAAACTAAGAAGGGGACAGGCATCAAAATAATTTCAAACCAACACGTCTTTACTTAGTTGACATGGATTAAATGATCAGAAGCATCGGAAGAGGGAAAATGGTAAAGGAAATAGAAAGAGCAACTAGAAAAGCATTCAGTGGGCAAATCTCAGAGGAGCAAAACTGAAGAGAAGGGGCATTTGGCCATTTGCTACCTTATTTTTAGTTTCATCTTTCTATCTGCCGTCAGGTCTCTGAGAGTGTTAAGAAAGCCAACAGAAAATTAAATATGCTATGCTGGAAATACGCTGTTCAATTAAATTATCTTCTGGATTTCTATAGTAGCTTTCCTTAGTCAACCCAGCCCAAGTATATGTTAGACATCTTTACCCAGTTTTTATTTTGCAGGGGTTGAAAATCCATGCACGGGTTAAAAATTTTCACTGACTACTTCCTGAAGATGTGTTGTTAAGCACTGGAATAATAATAATGATAGCATTTATTAAGTGCTTACTATGTGCAAAGCACTGTTCTAAGCGCTGGGGAGGTTACAAGGTGATCAGGTTGTCCCACGGGGGGCTCACAGTCTTCATCCCCATTTTACAGGCGAGGGAACTGAGGCACAGAGAAGTTAAGTGACTTGCCCAAAGTCACACAGCTGACAAGCGGCGGAGCCCACATTTGAACCCATGACCTCTGACTCCAAAGCCCGGGTCCTTTTCCACTGAGCCACGGAATGAAGGCTGTTAAACTCAGATAACTGGGGAAAGTTGTGGACTGCCTTTCCCTGGAGACGTTTAAGAACAGGATTTAAACCCTTTTGTCCCCTACAGGTCTGGTGAAGCAGATAAATGGGCTAGATGACCTCTGAAGTTATCTTGCAGCCTTGAATCTCTTTGATTTAATGATTTACTAGGGAAATTAAAGTATGCCGTGAAATGTGATCAAAAACCTTCAAGAAGCACTCCCCATGGAAGTGTAATAATTTATTTCTTCCTGTATAAACAAAAGCTCCTCACAATTGGTTTCAAGATTCTCCACCAGATATCTCCCTTTTATCCACTCTCTTCTCTCATGAAACCCTAGCTCGCACTCTTGGCTCTTAGACTAACTATACCTGGTTTGCTACCCTTTGGTTTTTGAGTTATTGCTCATGTCTTTCTCCCTGCATAGTAATGGCTTCTCCCTCTTCAAAGCCTTCCCAAAAAAGTCAGAGACGTTTCCTGAGTAATTCCTCACCTTCCTGACCATCCCACTCCATCAGCCACCCTGGCACTCTGGGTGTACATACTCAGTTCTGCTAGAATGTGGGCTTTCACTCTGCATTTTCTCAACAATGTCTGACAGCACAAACCCATTTAGGTACAGCGCTGTGGTATCGGAACAAATATACACTGCATGTGTACATGGCTACAGATATGGTGAATACTGCAATGGGAGTTTTCCTTCTTGCAGGCTTTTGTGAGAAGGCATTTTCCATGGTAAAGGAGAACACAGTGTATCTGCTTGCTTATTATTTCTTTGCTTACTTTGGTTTTTATCAATTGTGCTTTGAGTTCTGATGTATGTACCCAAGCACCTAGTCCAGCACTCTGTGCACAGTGGCAGTTCAATAAATGCTGTTGATAATGAGGTGAGGTTAAATCTGGCCATCTTTACCCACAAGGCCTAGCTACCTGAAGCCAAAGGGCCATACTAAGCTACTAAAATTTGGTATCTTTTTTTGTGGTATTTGTTAAGTGCTTACTATGTTCCAGGCACTGTTCGAAGCACTGGGGTAGAGACAAAGTAATCAGGTTGGATGCCATCCACGTCCTACATGGGGCTCATACTCAACCCCCATTTTACAGATGAAGTAACTGGGGCACAGAGAATTTAAGTGACTTGTCCAAGGTCCCACAGCAGACAAGTGGTGAAGACAGGATTAGAACCTAGGTCCATACTCTATCCACTACGCCACGCTGCTTCTCCTGACACTCATACCGGCCCTATACCCTTAAAGCCTTCAGGATGATTTTAGGGGAGGAAAGACAGCTCCAGGGGGACCTGTTCTGGCTGGCAGCCTTCCAGGGGATGAACAGGTTTTGTGATGGGCCATTTCCTCCCAGTCCAAAAAGTCCAAGTGGCTAAAGTGGCTTTGGCCCACCTCATTTCTTCTCCCCTTTCCATCCTTACCTCTTCCCTAGCATGCCGGTGGGATAAGGCATTCTGAGGCAGGGGATAGAAGGAACTGCCTCTTTTTCCACCCACCCTCTAGAACTGTGGGACTGGGCCTGGTGTCTCAGAGGGTCCTCCTACCAGGATCTGCCCAAATTCAGAGCTGAGTCTCCCTCAAAGTGGCTGGAGCTCTTCCACGCCCAACCTAGGTCAGATTCTGGGGTCCTCAAAGTTACGCTGCAGTGGGCATGGATTGGCAAAAGAGCCCTGGCAAAAAGTCACCCTGCTGTGCCAAAATCATGACCACTCAGTGCCAGCGTGGCACAGCAATTTACCTGTGCTATTTCCTTCCCATACCCAGCAAGAGCAAAGATGTGCAAAACAGGGTCACGATGTAAAGTGAACACACTAATGAATAGAATTCAGGGAGTTTCTACCCACAGGGGAAGGCATCAAAGGCAAACTTCCAGGTTAAATCAAAAGCCCGGCAGTAAGTAGTTTACAATTCTACTGTTTGCCGATGGTATGGGAGCTCGAGGTCCTGAGCTTTTAGGGAGAAGGAGTCACATCAAAACAGTGTGAATCACAGAATTAGAGCAACCTCAGGGATCATCTGGTCCATCCATTAGCTCCAAACAGAACAGATCCTAACAGAAAGAGTCATTTTAATTCATTTTAAAAGTTTCCAGAGACAGAGTGGGGTAACGTTCAGGACATTCCACCTGGAACCTGGACCCAGTGGAAAGAGTCCAGGCCTAGGACCTGAGTTCTAGTCCCGGCTTCACCACTTACCAGCTGTGTGACCTTGAGCAAACTGCTTCACTTCTCTAGGCCTCAGTTTCTTTATCTGCATAATGGGGATTCAATACCTATTTCTCTCCCCCACTCTCCCTCACCTTAGACTGTGAGCTCCATGTAAGACAGGGACTGAGCTCCATGTAAGACAGGGACTGTGTGTTACCTGATTACCTAATATCTACATTGGGCTTAGTATGGTTATTATAATTATAATTATTATTATTATATGTCTGAGCCTTGTTCCTGGTAGTACACAGGCACACACCCTTTGGGTTCAAAGACTGTTCAGGACATTGAGATTTTACTCACATATGTGGGCATGGCTGAAAAACAACAATGTGCTACCAAAAGTCCTTCTACATGTGCACATTCAGATAGTCTTTAGCCTTAAACACAGTCTGGGCTATTTTGAAAATGATCCACAAGGGTTGATTGCTGAAAGGGTCTTATTTGTTCTTTTTCCATACCAAAGAACATTCCCCAAAATGTGCATTTACTCAATACCTGCCAACTTCAGGTATATGGAAAAGAAAAGGAAAAAGATGTTGATAAGGCACCTTTTTTTTCATTTTTTTGAACAAATAAGAAGCTCAGAAAAGAAGCACACAGATTAGCTGATGGGAAAGTTCTCCCCAACAGTGATCACCCAGTTCATGTGCTAGAGACACAGCAAAGCCACTTTACAAGGAAAACACAATTGCATATGGAAAAAAACAATAACATTTTAGAAAAAAATTTTGGATGAGAAGAGACTATCACTTTCTCTGGGGGAGGTAGGAGATAATCTCCCATTTTTCATCCAACTAAAAATGGGCAAGAATACTGTCCAGAAGTCCTCTGGCAGCTATGGCCCATGCATTTGAAACAACTGCATCAGTTGTGAGCCATGATTTGCAGTGTTCTCTCAGCAATGTTTCAGGGTTTTGAAACATGTCTGTCAATCACTGTCATCCTGA
Organism: Tachyglossus aculeatus; assembly: GCF_015852505.1. NCBI lineage: Eukaryota > Metazoa > Chordata > Mammalia > Monotremata > Tachyglossidae > Tachyglossus > Tachyglossus aculeatus. Next base: position 7,074,565 of record NC_052098.1, on the reverse strand, counting down.
GGGTTTGACAGAAGAGAGAGCCCTCACTCATTAGGATTTAGCTCTTACTTAAAGGTAAAGATTTGAGCTTGAGAAATTGACATTACTGCAAAAAAGAATGCCAAAAAAACTGGAGGCTTATGCGAAGGCACTGCCAAGATGTGAACGACAGTGCAGTTACTCATGGCAAATCAATTTAACTATTTCATATGGAAATGTTTCAACCATCCGTATTTTTCCTTTCTGATACAGCGAGTGGTCAATCAGCTTCTTTTCTCAGTAGGGCTTGCAAGCCCTGCCCCTGGAATGAGTGCTCTGGGGTGAAGAAGCATGTCTAAATGTAAAAGCTTTCTCATCTATTATAGCCCCAGGGCTACAGTGAAAATGGAATAGTAAGTGCATCCCATCTTGAATTCATCCACATCCACTATGGAAGGCAAATGCAGATTTCAAAACCCCAAGGTACTGTATGAGCTCAAGTCCAGAAACAATCATAGAACAAAACTTTCAGGAGATGTCAGACTGCAGACAGAAATCATAAGAACCTAAGAAGTAACCAGGCCACTGGTCCTGTCATGGACAGAGGCAACAGGATGCTTGGAGGAATAGTGAGCTGCTTGCCCTAGACATCCATAATAATAATAATAATCCTTCTTCTGGGATTATTTAAGTGCTTACTGTGTTCCAAGTACTGTATGTTCTGAATCCTGTACTAAGCGCTAGGGTAGATAGAAGACAAGTAGATCCAACAGAGTCTATGTCCCAGTCGAGGAGGGAGAACAGGTATTGAATCCCCATTTTCCAGAGAGGAAACTGAGGAACAGAGAAGTGAAGTGACTTACTCGAGGTCATGCAGCAGACAAGTGGCAGAACCAGGATTAGAACCCAGGTCCTCTTACTCCCAGGGACAGGCCTTTACCAATATACTATGCTGCTTCTTGCTCATCCCCTGTCCCATAAGAAAAGGCCCCTATGACACTATTGTCCCTAGTCTTAGAACTCTAAAACTGGAAAGTAACTCAAGAGATGCTTGCCTCCCACACCATCCAGAACAGGTGACCACCTTGGCCCGGAAGCTCCACAACCACCTTCGGCATCCAATTCTGGTTTAGCTTATTCACTTTTGTTCGACTGAAATCTCTCCTACTTTAATTTCAGCCCATTTTCCTTTGTTTAGCACTCTCTGGAAAAGGATAATAACTTGTCATTATCCTTCCTCATTAAAACCCTTCATAGGCTTGACTACAATTATTAAGTCACCTCTTAGCCTTCTTTTCTCCAGGCATATCAATTCCAACTCCTTTAACCTTCCCTCACAGGACCCATTTCCCATCCCTCTAATCATTTTTTTTGGCTCTTTACTGAACACTCTCCAGTTTCTCCCCACCCTCTGTAACATGCAGTGACCAAAATGAAGCCCTATTCTCTAAAAAGACTCTGACAAGCCCAGTGTCTCTAGCACAAGAATTACTTCCAGGCTCACACACATCATATTCCTGTTAATATAAAACCTTTTTAAGTAATACCACTTCATTGCTGATTTACATTCAGTTGGTGGTCGATAATGGTCCCTAGATGTTTTTCTACTATACTTACATCCAGCCAGTTTTTTCCCTATCCCACATTTGTTTTTCATTCCTAAGTGAACGACCTTATCCTAGTCCCTACTGAATGTTTGTGTGGGACCATTTTTCCCGTTTTATCTAGAATGGTTTTGATTTCACTGCTCTCTTCCAAAGTGCTAGCAACCCTACCCAATTTACTACCATTTGTGTAGTCTCGATTCCTTCACTTGTAAATTCTGGTTTAGCCAGGATGGTACAGATTTTTGTAGACCTTCCCAGGTAATTTTAAAACATTATACAAATATCTTGAAAATGGGCTTTCTTATGGTATTTGTTAGGCACTATATATTAAGTGCTGGGGTAGATCAGCGCTTGGAACAGTGCCAGCGCTTAGAACAGTGCTTTGCACATAGTAAGCGCTTAATAAATGCCATTATTATTATACAAGCTAATCAGGTTGGGACACAGTCCATGTCCCAAATGGGGCTCACAGTCTCAATCTCCATTTTACAGATGAGGGAACTGAGGCCCAGAGAAGCGAAGTGACTTGCCCAAGGTCACGTGCAAACTAGTGGTGGAGCCAGAATTAGAACCTAGGTCCTTCTGACTCCCAGGCCCGTGCTCTATGCACTAGGTCACGCTGCTTCTTCTGGCTAAACTCATCATCACCAACATTTATTGAGCACCTACTGTGGGCACAGTACTGCATTAGGTACTTGGGAGCATACAACAGAAGTCAAAGACCTAGCCCCTGCTTTCATCATCATCATCATCATCAATCATATTTATTGAGCGCTTACTATGTGCAGAGCACTGTACTAAGCGCTTGGGAAGTACAACAATCTAATGATCTGCCTATCTAGCCTGAACCCCAACTGTTCTTGCATTCTTGGAATTCCATGTAGCCTGGATGAGGCCAGCTCTGCACAAGGTCAGTTTAGGCCCTGAGGTATTCTGGCATTTGTGGCCCCAGAAACCTGAAAGAAAAAAATGATGTCCCAAGGTCCCCTTTTTCAAAAAAAATAATATTGCTCTTCTACCTGCCTCTCTATTTCTTAGACTGTGGACAGGGTCTGTGTCCTAACAAATTATCGTGTATCTACTCAGAGAAGCAGCGTGGCTCAGTGGAAAACTTCCATCTTCAACCGCTCACTCTCCACTGGTTCCTTCCCCTCTGCCTTCAAACATGCCCACATCTCCCCCATCCTAAAAAAACCCGCTCTTGACCCCACCTCCCCTTCTAGTTATCGCCCTATCTCCCTCCTACCATTCCTTTCCAAACTCCTCGAACGAGTCGTCTACACCCTCTGCCTCGAATTCCTCAACACCAACTCTCTTCTCGACCCCCTCCAATCTGGCTTCCGTCCCCTACATTCCACCGAAACTGCCCTCACAAAGGTCACCAATTACCTCCTGCTTGCCAAATCCAACGGCTCCTACTCTATCCTAATCCTCCTTGACCTCTCAGCTGCCTTCGACACTGTCGACCACCCCCTTCTCCGCAACACGCTATCCAACCTCGGCTTCACAGACTCCGCCCTCTCCTGGTTCTCCTCTTAGCTCTCCGGCCATTCATTCTCAGTCTCTTTTGCGGGCTCCCCCACCCATCCCCTTATTGTAGGGGTTCCTCAAGGGTCAGTTCTTGGTCCCCTTCTGTTCTCTATCTACACTCACTCCCTTGGTGAACTCATTCACTCCCACGGCTTCAACTATCATTTCTACGCTGATGACACCCAAATCTACATCTCTGCCCCTGCTCTCTCTCCCTCCCTTCAAGATCGTGTCTCCTCCTGCCTTCAAGATAGCTCCATCTGGATGTCTGCCCGCCATCTAAGACTCAGTATGTCCAAGACTGAACTCCTCATCTTCCCATCCAAACCCTGCCCTCTCCCTGACTTTCCCATCACTGTAGACGGCACTACCATCCTTCCCGTCTCACAAGCCCGCAACCTTGGTGTCATCCTCGACTCCGCTATCTCGTTCACTCCTCACATCCAATCCGTCACCAAAAACTGCCGGTCTCACCTCCGCAACATCACCAAGATCCGCCCTTTCCTCTCCATCCAAACCGTTACCCTGCTGGTTCAATCTCTCATCCTATCCCGACTGGATTACTGCATCAGCCTCCTCTCTGATCTCCCATCCTCCTGTCTCTCCCCACTTCAATCTATACTTCACGCTGCTGCCCGGATCATCTTTGTGCAGAAACGCTCTGGGCATGTTACTCCCCTCCTCAAAAATCTCCAGTGGCTACCAGTCAACCTACACATCAGGCAAAAACTCCTCACTCTCGGCTTCAAGGCTCTCCATCACCTCGCCCCCTCCTACCTCACCTCCCTTCTTTCCTTCTACAGCCCAGCCCGCATCCTCCACTCCTCTGCCGCTAACCTCCTCACTGTGCCTCGTTCTCGCCTGTCCCGCCATCAACCCCCGGCCCATGTCCTCCCCCTGGCCTGGAATGCCCTCCCTCCGCACATCTGCCAAGCTAGCTCTCTTTCTCCCTTCAAAGCCCTACTGAGAGCTCACCTCCTCCAGGAGGCCTTCCCAGACTGAGCCCCCTCCTTCCTCTTCCCTGCCCTACAACCTTCCCCTCCCCACATATATGTTTGTACAGATTTATTACTCTATTTATTTTACTTGTACATATTTACTATTCTATTTATTTTATTTTGTTAATATGTTTTGTTTTGTTGTCTGTCTCCCCCTTCTAGACTGTGAGCCCGTTGTTGGGTAGGGACCGTCTCTATATGTTGCCAACTTGTACTTCCCAAGCACTTAGTACAGTGCTCTGCATACAGTAAGCGCTCAATAAATACGATTGAATGAATGAATGAATGAAAAAGCATGGGCTTGGGAATCAGAGTTCATGGGTTCTAATCCCGGCTCTGCCACATGTCTGCTGTGTGACCTTGGGCAAATCACTTAACTTCTCTGAGCTTCAGTTACCTCATCTGTAAAATGAGGATTAAGACTGTGAGCCCCACGTGGGACAACCCGATTACCTTGTATCCCCCCCCAGCGCTTAGAACAGTGCTTCCCACGTAGTAAGCGCTTAACAAATGCCATCATTATTATTATTATTACTCCAGTGCTCAGCACAGTGTTTGGAACACGGTAAGCACTTAATACTATTATTACTGTTATCATTATTAATCTAGTTTAGTAGAGTACATTGTACCCAGTGGGTGCTCAAGAAATACTGTTACTACAGGAGAAGCAGTGTGGCTCAGTGGAAAGAGCACTGGCTTTGGAGTCAAGGGTCATGGGTTCAAATCCCAGCTCTGCCAACTGTCTGCTGTGTGACTTTGGGCAAGTCACTTAACTTCTCTGTGCCTCAGTTACCTCATCTGTAAAATGGGGATTAAAAATGTGAGCCCCCCGTGGGACAACCTGATCAACTTAACCTCCCCAGCGCTTAGAACAGTGCTTAGCACATAGTAAGCACTTAACAAATACCATTATCATTATTATTACTACTACTATTGCTATTACTCATACAGGGCATAAAAGAGATTGATAATTAGAAGGTTCCTCAAGAATGTGGGAATCATCATTCACATCCTCTAACCTAAGCCACTAAAGAGCAGATACACATACTGCTAAATTCTCCATCGACTTGCCAAACACAATGGGGAGAGGGTTCTACATGTTCCCTCCTGAACCTAGTCTGAAACTGGGCTTTAAACTAGGGGGAATATTCGTTCATTCATTCATTCATTCATTCATTCAATCATATTTATCGAGCGCTTACTGTGTGCAGAACACTGCACTAAGAGCCTAGGAAAGTACAATATAATAAAGGGTCACATTCCCTGCCCACAACGAGCTTACAGTCTAGAGGGGGAGAGAGACACCAATACAAATGAATAAAATTAGTTATGTACATACGTGCTGTGGGGCTGGGAGGGGGGAAGGGCAAAGGGAGCAAGTCAGGGAGATACAGAAGGGAGTGGGAGATGAGGAAAAGTGGGGCTTAGTCTGGGAAGGCCTCGGAGGAAATGTGCCTTCAATAAGGCTTTGAAGGTGGGGAGAGTAATTGTCTATGGAATTTGAGGAGGGAGGGCACTCCAGGCCAGAGGCAGGATGTGGGCTTGGGGTCGGTGGCGAGACAGACAGGCGAGATCGAGGCACAGCGAGAAGTTTAGCACTAAAGGAGAGAAGTGTGTGGGCTGGGTTGCTGAAGGAGAGAAATGAGGTGAGGTAGGAGGGGGCAAGGTGGTGGAGTGCTTTAAAGCCAATGGTGAGGAGTTTTTGTTTGATGTGGAGGTGGATGGGCAGCCACTGATGCTTTCTGAGGAGTGGGGTGACATGACCTGAGCATTTTTGTAGAAAGAAATGAAAGATATCCAAGCTGAAAGAGTTGGACAAAGGTGTTTGTCTTGTCCCATTTTAAAGTAAGCATAACAGAATTTGTGCTGAGGATGCCACAGCAGCCCCTGGAAAAACAGTAGGATTCCTCTGCCACTTGGCTGCTTTGTGACCTTGGACAAGTCACTTAACTTCTCCATGCCTCAGTTTTCTCATCTGCAAAATGGGGATTAAATGCCTATTCTCCCTCCCACTTAGACTGTGAGCCCCATGTGGAACAGGGACTGTGTCCAACTTGATTAACTTGTATCTGCCCCAGCATTTTGAACAGTGTTTGACACACAGTAAGCACTTAACCAATGATGCAATTAATCAATTAATCCAAGCTACCCCTCTTCTCGAAGGTCAGTGTCTTGAGGAATACAAGGGATGGGGGGGGGGGGGGGGGCGAAGGCGAAGGGGAGGCCTGACATCACAGAGTGACAGTGTGGCTTCTGCACGAAGCTTGGTCATAATTCCGGTCCAGGCCCTGAGTCTGAATTTTGAGAAAAGGCCCGGGCACCCAGCCCTAGAGTGTTTGGGTTTAACGGTGATTCAGGCAGTGGGTCATGGGTTGCCAATATTGTGCTCATGTCCCGATTCACTCTGTATCTTCCAGCTCACACACAAATATTGTATTTCCTTAGAAAAAGGTGAGATTTTCAAAACTGATGCACCAGGATTTTTCTAAATACTAGAACTTGGGCCAATGTGGCCGAAATTAGCATCCTCTGGGTAATGTCACAGGATTTCTGTTTGTGTAGCCAGTGAGCTCATTAGGACTGATTCCTCAGTATATTAAAACAGCTGGTGAACCCAAGCATAATTTAAACAAATAATGCCTGATTTTCTCTGAGCTCTCTTTAATGAAAGAGTGTCAAGATCTCTGGGCCTTCAGCGATATCGAGAAAGTGAACTAGAATTGAGGAAACTCAATCAACACCCCTCCTATACCCCTGAGAACTTACGTCCATATCTTTATACTTGATTGCCTCCCCTATCTGTAATTTCTTTTAACGTCTGTCTCCCCTGCTAGACTGCAAGTGCCTTGAGGGCAAGGATCATGTCTACTTACTGCACTCTCTCAAGTGCTTGGTAAAGTGCATCAATATATATTATTGATTAATTGATTGAATTAACCAGGGGCTAACCAGTTGGACTGTGGATGGTCCAGGTGCCAAAAGTAACCATCGTGTTGCTGGGTACTCAACAAATGGCTGTGTATAACTGGTCAGCTTTTTATTTGAAGAATCACTTTAACTTCTCAGTGCCTCAGTTACTCCACCTGTAAAATGGGGACTGTGGGCCCCACATGGTCACGGACTGTGTCCAACCTGATTAGCTTGTATCTACCTCAGGGTTTAGTACAGTGCCTGGCACACAGTAAGCGCATAACAAATCCCATAAAAAAAGAGTTTGGTAGAAACTCCAGACTGTGCCCAAATACAGTGTACACTGTAAGCTCCTTGTGGGCAGGGATCAGGTCAACCAACTCGTACTGTAGTCTCCCAAGTGCTTAGAACAGTGCTCTGCACACAGTAAGTGCTCTTCTAGACTGTAAGCCCATTGTTGGGTAGGGACCGTCTCCATATGTTGCTGACTTGTACTTCCGAAGCGCTTAGTACAGTGCTCTGCACAGTAATTGCTCAATAAATATGACTGAATGAATGAATGATTGATATAGTATAGTGCTCTGCACAGAGTAAGCACTCAATAAACACCATCGATTAATTTACTGAAATATCAATCTTAATGTTAAATACCAACTTCATATTGAGAAAAACTGTCTTGCTGACAGGACCAGCAAGAGCCATATACCAATCATCTTTCCTCTGGGCTTGCCACGGGGACTCTGATGGCAGCTCAGCCACCCAATATTGGTGTTTCTCCCCCAAGCCTTACCCCCACACCCAGAGCCACCTTAGGAAGCTACCATACTATCCCTAGAACACAGGCTGGGAAATCAGAGATAGGGATAAGGGATTTATTTATTTATTTGTACATATCTATTCTATTTATTTTATTTTGTTAGTATGTTTGGTTTTGTTCTCTGTCTCCCCCTTTTAGACTGTGAGCCCACTGTTGGGTAGGGACTGTCTCTATGTGTTGCCAATTTGTACTTCCCAAGCGCTTAGTACAGTGCTCTGCACATAGTAAGCGCTCAATAAATACGATTGATGATGATGATGATGATTGACAAGCAGGGTAGAGAACCATAAACCTGATGAAATCTTTTCAAGCCGCACTTGGTTTTACCCCACTGTCTGTTGAGACTGATGTTTCAGTGATTCACCTTTGTTTAAGGCCATTTGAGGAAGAGGTCCTTATGCTTAACATGGAGCTCAGAGAAATGAATCTGAATCCAATGAGATCTATTTCAGGGAATTACATTCTGAATAATATTAGTTTCAGAATGCAAATGAAAACATTTGAATTTTTTGTTTAAAATTTAAAATAACAACAACATTTTAAAAATCCCAAATTAAGTCAAATTGGCAAGATAAAATAGGACATTGAGTTGCACAAAATTAATTGGAAAAAACACAGCAGCAACTGCAAATGCAGAGAAACTACTTTTCATAAAAAAAATTGTTTGGCATTTGGAATTAGTGATCTGTAATAAACACATCCTGGTTAACAATATCCCTGGGAATTACAGCATCTGTTGTGAATGCATTTGAGAAACACACAGAATTCTGCTGAGTTCATCCAAGAAGCCACAGACCCCAGTAGCTCTTCCACCTTACAGCTCACTCACTTTGGAAAACACTTTCAAAAATAAAGTCTTGCAAGACTATATTCAAAATCACTTGAAGGAATGAAAATTACCCTAAAATCAATTAAACAGTCTTTGTCCCCGTGTCTAGTAAGGAGACCAGCTCCAGCTAAGTTGGCGATTAATTGTGTGATTTTTTTTTTCATCTCTTTGAGCCTCAATGTCCTCATCTGCAAATTGGAAATCTTTACTACCTGGCCCACCCTATACCCCAGAGAGGTGATAAAGGTCACTTGAGATACTCTCTAGACTGTAAGCCAGTTGTGGGCAGGGAATGAATCTGTTTAATGTTATATTGTGCTCTACCAAGTGCTTAGTACAGTGCTCTGCACAAAGTAAGTGCTCAATAAATATAATTGAATGAATGGATTCCACAGTTGTGAAAGTACCGAGTTCTAGGAAGAGAGGTGCTTTCAAAATCCAAGGTCTTCCTGGTTTGAGGCTCCCTGGAGTTATAGAAAGGAAAGCCATCTCCCTCTGTACCCCCTGCCTTCTTCCAGCACTGAGGCAAGCTTTCTCTTCAACAAGGAGCATACTAGACACCCCCTGAAGAAGCACTTCTACATGCCAAGTCAATCAGTGTCACCAGAGAAACATAGCCAAAGGAGTACAATTCTAGGCCTAATTGCAAAACATGGTATCTCAGCTGAGTGGTTGCTACACTGCATATCTGCTCCCTCTCAGCCCCCAACAAAAAGTCCCAGCCCCAGGACTGCAGAAAATTAGCCTTAAAAACACAATTAACAACTGAAAGAGAGCACACATGGTGGCAGATCTGAACCTTGATGGGCTTGTCTGCTTGCCCGGGTCATTTTGGGATCCTGGCACAGTACTATTTTCTTGATTGCCAGAAGGGACTGCCAGGGCCGCCTAGAAGCCCAAGAAGGTTCAGGTAATGACTATTCTTTGGAGAACCTTGGGCTCAATCAGCTGTTTAAGATAGATTTTCTTCTGTAAACACAGATTTGTTTGAAACTTTGGGATTCATACTCATCGTGCTTGGCAAAGAGGAATTAAAATAGCATTCATTTGGTACTCCTGAACATTATTTCCTATTCCACTATGCAACTGAAGCTGAACAATTTTATTCCCAGAAATAGTTGGACCAAAGAGACTCAGTCTGACTTGGTTCAGAATCTAACGTTGAGGGATGTGAAAGCTAAATAACCTCTATTGTATTGTACTCTCCCGAGCACTTAATACAGTGCTCTGCACACACTAAGTGCTGAATAAATAGCATTGATTGATCTCATTGCCAATTCACCAACATCACTATATCCCATTTTAGCCCCATTCTTGACAAATTTTGATAATTTTATAGGGGATTCGGGATGAGATCAAGCCATCAAATTTATTCCTACCTGGGACAAATATTTCTTGAGAGTGAATCTTTCCCAATGCAAAGTGCTGATTTTATTTCCCTTTGGAATTTGTTTCTCTTTTATAAATTCTCACCTGTTTGCTACAAGAAGAAAAACTGGGCTCCGGAACGCATTAAGTATTAGGCTCAACCCAGTCTTTTTTTTACACAAAGAAAAACCTGTTTGTCAAGCTGTTGTACCATCGTGCAGCCCTCCTAGAATGCAGTGCAGGCTCAGTCTGTGAAAGCTGATCTTCAAGGAACTATAATCAAACCAGTTATTGATTCCTTTGTCAAATGGGTGGGTGTCTGACAACACGTGAACATAATTTAACATTTGGACAATTCTTCTCCCCTCCCCCAGCATGGGCAAGAATGGATTTTCAATTCAGGGAGAGATTTGCTGGCCCAACACACAGAAGGAGCGTGGCCTTGGATGTGGACATCCTGCCAGGCCCCTGGGAACCTCGAAATGGGTATATCTTGGAGCGGGATCTGTGTCCCTCCCTGTGAGTTTCTGGGTTGGGCCACTGAGGTTCCTGAAGCGTTGTCTTCTGAGTGCTGAAAGAGTCTGACATAGGGGGGCCGCTCCCAGGAGCCTCATGATGGCAGCCAGGAGCAGCCAGCATAATCTGCCATGCCCAAACTTTGCTTCTGTGGGCAGGGATTATGTCTCTACTAACTCTACTGTGACGTTCCCTCCCAAGAGCTTAGTACAGTGCTCTGTACGCAGTAAGAGCTCAATAAATTCCACTGGTTAAGAAGGGAAGAATCCAACAAGATGCTAGGAAATCTGAACATGGTTTTCCTTCCATAGCAGGGAAAAAATGGCAGTCACGGGCTTGGGAGTCAGAGGTTGTGGGTTCTAATCCCGGCTCCGCAACTTGTCGTCTGTGTGACTTTGGGTAAGTCATTTCACTTCTCTGTGCCTCAGTTACCTCATCTGTAAAATGGGGATTAAGACTGTGAGCCCCAAGTGGGACAACCTGATGACCCTGTATCTACCCCAGTGCTTAGAACAGTGCTTGGTACATAGTAAAAGCTTAACAAATACCATCACCACTATTATTATTAATAATAACAATAATCTATCGAGGTTATTATAAACATAAATGGAAAATTTCTCTTAATTAGGATACCAATATCTTACAACAATACAACACAGACTTGAATGTTCTGTTCTCCTGTCTAATCTTCTCAGTACGGTCCTTGGATTCAAGGGTAGGTATGCAGTTAGAGCTCTGAACCAAGAAAAGAAGAAAAGGTAATTCAAATGAAAAAGAAAGATGAATAGAGATTTAGAGAGCCCAAGTGAATGGCTATATACTTACTATTTGGTTGAATCTGAAAGCTGATATTCTCGTCGTCTGTCATAACACTCTTGGATTCCAGGATCATTCCATAAACTCTTTATTGCTTCCACATAGGTGTTCTCGAAAGCGGACACCTTCTCTACATCAACTTCCCGAACCAACTGAGCCTGGGCCTGTTACCGAAAAAAGATAAAATAAATTTAAAAAATCACTTTTAACCATTTCCACAGCTAAACATACACCACTTATTTTTAATTGGTATGTTAAAAACACATTCAATTTGTTGATTTCCCATGTGAGTTGTCAGGCTATTACTTGCTTTGTATAAAGGATAATTTTTTTTGATGATAGTCAACTAGTTTACAAGAACTAAAAAACTCTAAGGTCTATGGTTTATAAAGATAGTCCAATTTTACCTTCCCTAACCTAGAATGCAATCCCCAAGGCTTGAATGGACTTGATTAAAACAAATTGAAAGGAAAAAAATGTCAAGAGCCTTAACAGAATGATTATTAAGGCATGATCCACAAAAGGTTGCTTTCTTTAGGATACTATCACAACCTGGAACAGTTAATATTGTTGAATTGAAAAAAAAACAACAAGAAGTATCATTCTGTTTCCAAGCCTGGAGTTTATTCTGAGCAGAGACATAATATACCTGTCCTGAGGTTTTTGTTTTTTGTCCAATACCCCTGTTTGCCTGGCAATTTTGGACAAGCTTCCCTAGGTCTAATAAGACTCATCTCTGTCTTCACCAGAAAGTTAAACTTAGTTACCATATGAAAAATACTTTAATACTGTCAACATGGACCAACTGTACGACTTGGTATAGTAGCACTGAAAACTTTACTCATTGTCCTCCAGCTTCCTTAACAGTGGCTCTATCGAAAACATTTCCCCCCACTGACTCTCAAGAGGAGATATTTCACTTGCTCTTAAAAATCTAACTCCTCTCCTTGTACTGTGGATCCCATCCTCTCTCAACTCCTAAAAACAATTGCTCCTACTTCCCTGTCTCACTGCCATCTTCAACCACCTGCTCTCCACCGCTCCTTCTCCACTACTCTCAAACATACTCAGGTGTCTCCCAAACTGTTCTCCCCTTCCAGTCTCCTTTAGTTGGCTTTATATGCCTGCTACCTTCAATCAATCAATCAATAGTATTTATTGAGTACTTACTGTGTGCTGAGCACTGATCTAAACACTTGGAAAAGTACAACAGTGTATGTACTCTGCTCATCTTCAAAGCCCTACAAAATTCATAGCTCTTCCAAGAATCCTTCATTGACTAGCCTCTTTTCTCTACCTTATTCACCCTCCCTTCTCCATCACCGATGCCCCACAGCACTTTCGTACACATTCTTATATTTTGCAGCTGCTTCCCCTAGCTGAAATTTATTTTAATGTCTGTCTCCACACTGGTCTGTGAGCTCCTTGAAGGGAAAGGATCATGTCTACCGACTCTACTGTACTGTACTCTCTCCAGTACTTAGAATGGCGCTCTGCACACGGTCAGTCCTCAAGAAATACCACTGATTAAGTAGGCACAATCCCTACCCTCAGGGAGCTGCAATGCAATCAGATTTTCATTCCCTTCACTCTACTGAGACCATACTCCCCAAAGTCTCTAATGACTTCCTCCTAGCCAACTTTCACAGGGCTCTACTCTCTCCTAATCTTCCTGGATCAGTCAGCTTCCTTCAGTACTGTTCACTCTTCCCTTCTCCCAGAAATGCCACCAAATTTTGGCTTCACTGATCCAGTTCTCATCTTCCTCGGAGTACTCTTCCTACCTCTCTGACCATTCCTCTGTCCCTTCACCAATTCTTATTCCACCTCTCAACACCTAAATTGGGTGGCCCAAATGTCTCTGTTTTGGGTTCCTAGTCCTCTTGCTATTCATTCAGTCTTTCAGAAAACTAATCCACTCACTTGGCATTACCTACCCTATATTTCTGGATAACTCCCAAATCTCTTGCCAGCCCAGACCTCTCACTTGCCTTCCAATCTCACATTTCCTCTTACCTCTAGCCCATCTCCACATGGATGTCCCAACAGCACCTGAAATTCACCATGTCTAAAACTGAAATCATCTTCCTTTCTGAACCCATTCCTTGTCCTCCTAACTTTCCCATCACCACTGACAGCACCACCATCTTCCCTGTCCCATAAGCTTGCCACCTTGGTGCCATCTTTGACATCTTTCTTTTACCTCTTACAATCAGCCTGTCATTAGGATAGTGCTCTGCACACAATAAGCACTCAATAAAGACTGTTGAATGAGTGAACATGGGTAAAATATGACAAGCATTAAACAGTCAATTCACAGTCCTATGACCAGAATTCTGGTTTTCAATATGATTAAGTTATTATGAATCTAATCAGCCTCCTCGATGACCTCCCTGCCTCCTGTCTTTCCCCACTCTAGTCCATATTTCACTCTGCTGTCCAGATCATTTTTCTAAAAAAACATTGAGCCCATTGCTCCCCATTCCTCACAAACCTATAATGATTACCCATCTAATCTACTTCCCCATCAAACAGAAACTACTAAGGCACTCAATCATCTCTCCCCCTCCAATTTACTTTGCTGGTCTCCTACTACAACTCAGCCCACTCATTTTGCTCCTCTAACACCAATCTATTCTCTGAACCTCGATTTCATCTATCTCGCCACCGATCCCTTGCTCGTGTCACCCTTCTGCCCTGGAACTCCCTCATTCTTCATCTATGACAGACCATCACTCACCCTTCCTTCAAAGCCCTCCTACAATCACATCTCCTCCAAAAGGCCTTCCCTGACTAAGCCCTCATTTCCCTTACTCACTCTCCTTCCCGCCTCATCCTATGCACTTCGATCTGTACCCTTTCAGTGCAGGATATCCACACCACCCTCAGCCCCACAGCATTTATATACATATCCTAATACCCTGCCATTTCCTCTAGCTGTAATTTATTTTAATGTCTACCTCCCACTGTAAGATCCTGTTGGGCAGGGATCCTGTCTACCAACTATTTTGTATTGAACTCTCCCAAGAGCTTATTCAGTCCCTTGTGCCCCGTAAGTGCTCAATAAATATCACCAATTGATTTAATGTGTAAAGCATTATACCAGGAGCTGTGAATCATTAGGAAGAATCCTTATTCCCTGAAAGTTTTGGAAAACGTCTGTCAATTGCGAGGTGCTCTGAGTAACAGATGAAAAAGATAGATGGGTGAGTGAAATGGCCAATAATACTAATAATTAATAATTATGGTATTTGTTAAGCACTTTCTATGTGCCAGACACTACTAAGCGCTGGGGTGGATACAAGCCAATCAGGTTGGACACAGTCCCTATCCTGCATGGGGTTCACAGTCTTAATCCCCATTTTACAGATGAGGGAACTGAGGCACAGAGAAGTGAAGTGACTTGCCCAAGGCCACCCAGCAGACAAGTGGCAGAACTGGGATTAGAACCCATGACCTTCTGACTCCTGGGCCGATGCTTTATCCACTAAGCCATGCTGCCCAGGTGGGTCACATACTTAAGGGAAAGACAAACTCTTTTCTAGTCTTGAAACAAATACAGTAAAAATTAGTTTAAATCTCCTCCTCCTCCACCCTCAGGACTTCTCAATAGGAAATGTATAGATTCAATTCTATATTCCCAGTTCTACTTAAACTTTTTAAGCACATAGCCATAAATTAAAGACAAACAATCATTTCCTAGGTACGGTCTTAAATTAGGATCTTTTAAGTCTATGTCTATGTTGCAGATAGCCTCAGGAGGCTCAAGAAATAGTCAGGGTAATTCACCGGTATCCTAAGTGCCCACCTGGAGAACTTACTTTGCTCTGAACAATTGGGTAGTTGAGACAGGGCCTTCAGAAGAGAATATCCACTCTAGAGGATTCCTCTCCCTCCATTCGCCCCTTTTTCTCTACCTCGTAGAACAGTCCTGGCCATATAGTTCTCTAGAAACATCTTCCTTATAAATGGATTCTAGTTCACCTAGGTGGAAATGATTAAACATTGGTCTTAAGGCTGTCTGAAAGGTGCAAATGTACAATGTACAGTGACAGGAGGGTGGAGAGGGGGAGGATGATGGGATTATTATCACATCTCTACAACCCAAACTGTTCCTGGGGAGTTTTCTCCTCAAGTGGCCCCAGCCCAAGCAACTGTTTGTTCTAGTATTTTTCTTCTCCCACACACTTCTCCAACTAGAGACTTGGATATGATTCCTGGTCAAACAATTTCCAAACAATAAAAAACCGTGGAGGGAAAAAAATCTGGGAATTTCAGGGTTGAAACAGATGCAAAGGCTGTGCTCACATCAGGCAGGCACACACCCTTAAAACAGTTTTGAAATCTCTCTGATGCTGCAAACTAGTAGAGGTAAGGTTTCTAAAATAAATCGCATATTCACAACCTGGCCCAATGTATCATCTGAAAGACGCGCTGTTTCCATATCTGGAACATAGTTAATGATGCCAGAGAAAAAAGATTTAACTTACTGGGCACTTTTTATTGTTATTATTAAATATTTATTGAGCACCAGTGATGTGCCGGGCACACCACCAAACACAAAATTAGATTCGGTCCCTGCCCAGCAGGCTTATAATCTAAAAATATATGGTCCCAGCCAAGTAAGGGAATACACTCCAGACAAAAGACGAAGACACCTTCCCGCTCCACATTCTGGCCAACTCCCAAGAACCATCTGGATGATCCCGATCAGAATTGTTCTGTCAACTTAACTCCCACTGATCTCTTTAGCCTAAGATGCAAGCCCTCAGTGTGACAGCCCCACAGGGAACATTTCATGCAGAAAACCATCCCCCAACTGCCACTGAACAGCTTGCATGTTGATAGCAGGATCCAAGTGCCACCTCTGACAAGTCAGTCTAAAAACTAGCCCACAAAACTGGTGATACTAGACTCACCAGTTTCTAGACTTTCTAGACTGTGAGCCCACTGTTGGGTAAGGACTGTCTCTATATGTTGCCAACTTGTACTTCCCAAGTGCTTAGTACAGTACTCTGCACACAGTAAGTGCTCAATAAATACTATTGAATGAATGAACAAAAGCTGCCTAGGACAATGCCACTCACGCAGAATCAAGAATCCATTAGCATTGGTTCAAAACCTTTCACCTGAGCAACCCAAATTCCTTGGCAAGCTTAATGGCCTTTTGGGAGTGCTAACCTTAGTACAGTGTTTTGCAGCCAGTGAGTGCTTAATAATTACCAATGAAAAAGAACCTGGCACTGGGACAAGTGCTGGGGAACAGAATATGAGATGACTCCCATGTCTGTCATGACCAGAGGTTGAATCAATACTCTCCCAGGACACTTTCTTGAGGAAGGGGGAGTTGGGGAGGAAGGGGTGAAGAGTGGGTGGAGGGAAGCAGGGACTACTATGGGGACTAGTAGGCCGCTTGTTGCTTCTAGGCTGCAAGGGTGCTTGGCAGTATATCTATGCACCACAACCACTAGAGGTTGCAGGGCCATGCCCAAAAGTGCCAGGGTTCTGGAACGGAACCTCAGCCAAGCCCCGGTACAAATCAGGCCCCGCTCTTCCCATTTGTTTTTCAGCTGGCCCTTCCAGACTTCACTAGAGCCACTCAATCCTTCCCTTATTTTGCCAAAGAAGAGGATCTTTTTTTTCCCCTAAAGTAAATCTAGGTAGGAGGATGAATTAACTCTTTACTACTTGCCAAATGTCAAATCATCTAGTATCAAGAAATATCGAGAGGAAGCTGCTATATTAAACAAATGTCAGGGACAAAAAGGCACTTATATTTTATTTTTGGAGCTACAATTTAAAATTCAAATTCATATCACATCCAACGCAACCCGGAAATAAGTCCCTTATAATAAGAATTCAAGTGGCAAGCCTCATCCAACTGTTGTCCCAGTTTATTTTTAAAATGCCTGGAAAACAGATGCGGGTGAGTTTTAAGCAACAAAATGTAAACACTTAGAAAAAAAATTCACTTTTATTTTAAATGACAACAAAACTTCATACTTCATGAAGAGGATTTGGATTTGTACAGTGCTTGTTTTGGGGATTCTTGGGAAGCAGGTGGCAGGCGAGGAGGACACATCCTTGGCTTAAACTAAATAGTTATTTTGCTGGAACACCGCTTGGCAGATCTCCAAGGCCCATATGAAGAAAGTGAGACCAGGGAGTTTGTTTTTTCACCATTCCCTTAGGGTACTTTAATAGCTTGCTGTCTCTTGAGTAGCAGGAATGACGGAATTGGGTTCCCTTGTTAGTTTTGAACCAACGTGTCAATAGACCAGCAGTACCAGCTTCCGGGACTTTTTTTATGCTATTTGTTAAGCACTTACTATGTATCAAGTTCTAAACGCTAAGAGTCTAAACTGTTCTAAACGCTGGGTTAGGTACAAGTGAATCAGTCCAGATACAGTCCCTGTCCCACATGGAGCTCAAAGTCAAGTAGGAGGGAGAACAAATATTGAATCCCCATTTTGCAGTTGAGGAAACTGTAGAAGTTAATTGACTTGCCCAACGTCACACACAGCCAGCAAGGGGTGGAGCAGGGATTAGAACTCAGGTCCTCTGGTTCCCAGGCCTGTCCTTTATCTAATAGACCACACTACTTTTCCTAGGAGGCTCTCTAGCCCCTGTGGTGGGGAGGTGAGGAGATTTTCCTTCCCTTTTGGCCTGCAAATTTTGTTCTGCACTGTTGGGTGTGCTTCAGTTTCTGCACCGTTTCAAATTCACCAGTTTGCTGACTAGACAGGATTGGTGCCCAGTCCCATATTCCTGCCAGCCCCTGACATACAGTGGGGGATTTCTATCATCTTTGGAATCAGCCCCCAGCAGAGAGAGACAGGGGGACAATCTCACTCAAGGCTTGTAGTGTGCAAGAAAAGAGAACTCGTTGACAGTATTAACCCTGGATGGACTAGGGATGGGATCATTTGGCTGATGAGCGGGTTGGAGACTGTAAAACTGAACTCAAGACTTTTGATCTTCAGGTTGAGACACTTTCAGGCTCTTATGATAATTTAGAAGAGCCATCTGAAGCTTTAGAATATGAAATGTCTCTGGCTAAATGGGCTGAACTAATCTAATGCGATGGAATTCAGGAGCCCAAATCTGAAATCAGCCTGATTTGGAGCTTGATTAGTCAGTAGCAGGAGAGCCAGCCTGAAACACAGCAATCATTACATTTAGTTAAAATAATTGACCCTTGATTCGAGACTTCCAGTTATCTTGCCAAAGGACAGGCAGAAATGCACATACAGAGCAGCACAACTTTTCAAGAAATTCAATCGGATGGGCAGGATAAAACAAGACCAGGCATGAAAGGCATACAAGGGCCCATAAATGAGTTGGGTCACATCAACTTCACTGTCTAATCCCAGTCACTCTATTGCGGCAGCACCTGAAATAGTCCTTTCACAGCTTCCCAGGGGAAGTGAAAATAACATTTTGAAGAAATCATCCACTCACATGTTTTTGGTTTTAGGTGGGGGTTTTTATGTTTTGTTTTTTTGTTATGTTTTGTTTTTGGCTTCCACAAAAAAAAAGGGCACCGGAGGAGGTATCCGGAATGAACCTGTAAACCTGCTTCAATAGTTTCACCAACCTACCTCAACTTCCCTATAAAAGAGAGTCTGCAATAAGTCTGCAAGAAGCAGTGTGGCCTAGTGGAAAGAGCACGGGCCTGGGAGTCAGAAGGACCCGGGTTCTGATCCCCGTTCCGCCACGTGTCTGCTGTGTGACCTTGGGCAAGTCACTTAACTTCTCTGTGCCTCAGTTCCCTCGTCTGTAAAATGGGAATTAAGACTGTGAGACCCATGTGGAACAGGGACTGTGTCCAACATGATTTGCACTTAGAACAGTACCTGGCACATAGTAAGAGCTTAACAAATACCACAGTTATTATTATTATTATTGTTATTTGTGCTAAATGGATGGTTATTTAGCACGAAAGAGCACATACCAAAGAGTATAAGAATCAGAACAGGGACTGTATACCATTCTCCCAGGCTAATCGACCACAGAGGGATAGGCCTTTTCCAAGGGGAGGTGTCAAGCCAATGAACAGGAGGTCAACTGAAAATAATGATGATGATGATGGCATTTATTAAGCGCTTACTGTGTGCAAAGCACTGTTCTAAGCACTGGGAAAGTTACAAGGTGATCAGGTTGTCCCACGGGGGGCTCACAGTCTTACTCCCTGTTCTACAGATGAGGTAACTGAGGCACAGAGAAGTTAAGTGACTTGCCCAAAATCACACAGCTGACAATTGGCAGAGGCAGGATTTTAACCCATGAACACTGACTCCAAAGCCCGTGCTCTTTCCACTGAGACACGCTACAATAGGAACACTAAAGACCTCAAGACTGTATCAGTCTCTTTGTTCTTCCTGTTATTAATTTAAAGAAAATGTAAACCATTATATATTTAAATATTTCTGTACAATTACATAAATAATATGCATCTGCTTAGCTCCTTTATAGAATGGAAACTCCATGACGGCAGGATCCTCTGCTGCACTCTCCCAAGGGCCTACTGTGCTCTGTACACAGTAGGCAATCAATAAATACTACTGATTGATTGATTGAAAGCAGGGACACTTGGTAAGTGACACCTGACGGTGGTAAAAGTGTATGCAGGGCACAGAGGCAGAGAATGTTTCCAGGTTTTGCCTCTTTCTAACACACAGGCCCTTCTTTCAGGATGGTAAGTAGGTCAATGACATATTTCATTGTATTTCAGAGGAAATGGACTTAAATTTCAACATAAGGGAATTAGGTTGAGCACTAGGAAGATTTTAAATAATTGAGTAGGTAGAATTTCAAAGGTGTTGTATGTAGGGTCCTGCCTGGAGGCAAAGGAATGTACTAGCGGACCTCAGGTGATTCCTTCCAGTCATGTATGCTTTTTTATTTTAATGTGTGACTGAGATGTCAGCTTTCACTTCAATCTCATTCATTCAATCGTATTCATTGAGCGCTGACTGTGCGCAAAGCTCTATACTAAGCACTTGATCTCCCCAGGCCAACTAGTCCCTGGATGGGTCTCATTCACTTTCCCTTTCAAAGGCATTTCGAAGAAGATCCTCAATTCCTAGAGTTCTTAATGACATATCATCACACTTAAGATACAAGTTCATTATATATTATAGAAACCAGCTGAGATTGCCCAACTTCCCACTGTGCTTTCTTTGTCCCTAGAGTTCATTCATGCAACATATTTATTAAGCGCTTATTGTGTGCAGAGCACTGTACTAAGCCATTGGGAAAGTACAATATAACAATAAGCAGACACATTCCCTGCCCACAACGAGGTTACAGTCTACAGCAACGAGTTTACAGTCATTGTACGAATTCAAGTACAGTGCTCTGTAATTATTCAATCAACCAGTGGTTTTTATTGAGCACTTACTGAGCAAAGTACTGTACTAAGCACTTGGGAGAGTACAACGGGGGTGATGGACACATTCCCTGCCCATAAAGAGCTTACAGTCTAGAGGGGGAGACAGATGTGAAAATAAAATAGGGATATGTGCATAAGTCCTGCAGGGCTGAGAGTGGGGTGAATATCAAGTGCTTAAAGGGTAAAGATCCAAGTGCATAGGTGAAAGAAAGGATAGGGAGTAGGGGAGATGAGGGCTTATTCGGGGAAGGCCTCTTGGAGATGTGATTTTAATAAGGCTTTGAAGGTGGGGAGAGTGGTGTTCTGTCAGATATGAAGGAGGAGGTACTTCCAGAGTCACAAAGCAGACAAGTGGCGGAGCTGAGATTGGAACACAAGTCCTTCTGACTCCTAGGCCCGGGCTCTATCCACTAGACCACACTGCTTCCTTTTACCACCTTGCCCTAACCCCATAACCTGTTTTCTACCAAGATTCTGTTTTCGATTTCCATGTAAGTCATCACGCAAATATATCCTGATAAATCTCCCTGTGCCATTGCCATTCAATCTTTTTACCTTTGTTTATGAAACCTTTTTTTTTTCTTGGCAAGCTCCTGCATGTTGAAACCAAAATTGTCAGCACAATAACTTTCAAAAGCTGCTAAACGAATATTCTTCACACTTCCAGGAAGCCCCTTTGCTGTTCTGGATTTGATCATGTTCAATAACTCCACCTGAGGTAAGTGGCAGATGGTTTCACGCATCTCTGCGTCACTGGTATAAAAGAAATTCATTTTCAGTTGGTAACTGCACTGTTGTAACATTATAACATTTGCTTAATGTAGCTCTGATTAATGGTGCCTATCTCGAAATGCTAAATCAGGCAAACATCATCTTCACTAGAAAACCTCTACTGGAAATGTTCAAAAGAGGTTAGTGCTCATGGGCAACATAATTCCCAGAGAAATAAAAGGCCTGGTTTTTGTTTTCCTCCATGAGTCCCTTATATGACACTATGGTACAATACCTAATTAGCTTTTCATTAAACAAGCAGTTTCAGTGCCCTTTATGTTTTACCTTTATACCCCTCAGCTCAAGCTCCTAGTACTGATTTTCATATTTTGCCACTAAGACTTTTCAGCTGGCATCATTACCCGTTTCAGTAAGGTAACTATTTCAAGGTTTCAAATGTTTCCTTTTCCCCCTTCTACATTGTGCTATAGTACGCAGCAAGGAACACAAAATATCAGCCTCTAGACTGCTAAGGCACGTTTCCTTGGTTCTGTACCTTTCCCCTCAATTTTGTTTGGCTCAACTCATGACAGCGTTTACTTTCCTGCTTATTTCTATCTTCCCTGTTGTGGTTTCTTTATGGGGAAGAAAATCTCTCTGCTTTCTTCCAATTCCAATTGAGTGTTTAAAGCACTCGATCTATCCTTTGTCCCTGCTGCAGTACTTTTCCATGCGTTAAAAATTCTTCATTCAGTTTTTTTTACTAATTACTCTTCCTTTTCCCTTGCATCTGCTCCCTGCATTATCTACATTCACAATCTAAATCCTCTATATCCGATCACATTGTTCGAAGCAGCTTGTGCAACATGTCACCCTGGGCACTGTTCAGGTGTTCAATTAAATATTAATTGACAAAGGTCTGATATCCTTTTACATGGGTTTTATTACAAGATAAAAATTTTTATCTACAGGCAAATCAAACCTATGTCTCTTGTGTGCGCATGTATACATTAAATCTTGGAATTTGATATTAAACTATGCAATGGAAAATATTTAATAACAATAGTGATAATTCCTTGCATTTTTATGGAGTCTTGCTTCCAGAACATTTTTACAAGTATTATTCCCTTGTTATAATAATGTGGTGGGGGTGATAATAATAATAATTGTGGTATTTGTTAAATGCTTACTAAGTGCCAAGCACTGTTCTAAGTCTGGGGTAGATACAAGATAACTGGGTCCCACACGGGGCTCACAGTCTAAGTTAAGTGACTTTCCAGGTCACCCAGCAGGCAAGTGGCAGAGTCAGGATTAGAACCCAGGTCCTCTGACTCCCAGGCCCGTGTTCTTTCCACTAGATCACCCTGCTTCCCGGAGTAAGTAATAGTAAATACTGTTATTCCCATCTTGCCAATGGGGAAGCTAAGGCACAGAGAGTTTAAATGAATTCTCCATGAACCCACAGTCAGTGGCTCGGCCAAAACTAAATCTAGCTTCCGGCTAGGCTCTACTCATTTTCATTATAATCTGCTTCATTAGGGAAAAAAGAAAAAGAATTATAATGCCTACAGAATTAGTCTCCTGTTAAACCAGACAGTACCTCTTACCCTCAGAATTCAGTCTCAGTGATTCCTCCTCTAATCAATCACTGCTAGACAATCTTTTCACCTTCTTGAAAACTTGTCAGGCTCATTATAAAATTCATTGCAGACACCCTGGGGCCAGAATCTGCATTCTTACTCTTTTCATGTGAAGAATTTCCCCTGATAAAATGGAGTGGTGGGGGGTTTGAGGGGAGGGTGTGTGTGTGTATAAAAACAATACTAGGAAGACTGGGCATGGGGGAAGAGAAGGATCAGTGGCCTACCCAAGACTACTTTAACTGTCAAGCAACCTGAGCACTTGCCTGCAAGACCCTCCCCGCCGCAACCCCACCCATCAAGGGGGCTGACTGTGGACAATTCATCAACACTTAGCAATAATAATAATTATTATTATCATTATTATTATGATCATGGCATTTGTTATGAACTTTCTACATGCCAGGCGCTGGGGTGGATGTAAGCAAATCAGTTTGGACACGGTCCCTGTCCCACGTGGGGCTCACAGTCTCAATCCCCATTTTACAGATGAGGTTACTGAGGTCCAGTGTGAGCCCCTCGTGGCTCACTTCGTTGCTGAAATGTACTTTCCAAGCACTTAGTACAGTGCTCTCCACACAGTAAACGCTCAATAAATATGATTGAATGAATGAATGAATTTGCCCAAGGCCGCACAGCAGACAAGTGGCAGAGCTGGGATTAGAACCCATGATATTTTGATTACCAGGCCCATGCTCCATCCACTATGCCACGCTGCTTCTCTGAGGAGGAATGCCGAGGAGGAAAGAAAAGAGACAGAATTAGGTTGGCATGCACATTCTAGGGATGGGGGGAATTTTGGTCTGGGATGACTTCTGGTCACAGCCAAGGTCCCACCAGAGCTGTAAAGTTCTTCTGGAGCCACCCAAGACCAAGGAATCTCCACCCTGGAAGTGGATTTTTAGGCTGTGGCCAGACAAAAAGAAAGGAAATGATACATTTCACTCTCAAGTTCACAGAATATTGGTGCAAATAAGAATTTCAAGAAGGGATCTCCTACTGAGCCTAGTCAGGCCTCATCCTTCGCCCAGAGTACCTTGCTTGCATTTGAGATCAGTTCAAAAAGAAACATAGCATATTGATCCACGGGCTCTAGGAGCCTCTTCAATTTCAATCCTACTCTTTTTTTATCTGGGTCATTTCCTGGGATTAAGTCTGGGGAAATCTCTAATCAGGTTATCTCTTCATCAGGCTCCATGAAGATGCAGTCCTACACAAATATTACCTGGATTTTATTTGGATCAACATTAGAAGAAGTGAGGGAAACCTGATCAGTTTTTAATCATATTCTGAAGAATTCCCTGCCACAAAGCATTTTAGGCTTTGTGGGCATGGTTAACTCAATCAAATCAATCATCAATCATATTTATTGAGTGCTTACTGTGTGCAGAACACTGTACTACACACTTGGGAGAGTACAATATCACAGAGTTGATAGACATGTTCCCTTCCCACAAGGAGCTCAATGAAAGTTTCCTATGATCTTTGCAGTTTTACTTTTGTTCTGCAGAAACTTCTTCACCTGGGAGCTACAGGTTGATAGGTATTAATCACTGCGATGCACAAACAGATGTCTATTTTCCATACACACTTAGCAGGTGTTCATGTTATTTTGCCATTGTCCCAAACAGAGCCTCCCCCCTCCCCCAAATGTGAAGAAAGTTTACAAGAGAAGCTATGATCAGGGAATTTTGATGAAGAAAAATGACAGCCCCTTCCAATGCCACTCAGGCCTCTGGTCCTTTGAGAAGCAGAGTGGCTCAGTGGAAAGAGCACGGGCTTTGGAGTCAGAGGTCATGGGTTCAAATCCCAGCTCCACCAATTGTCAGCTGTGTGATTCTGGGCAAGTCACTTCACTTCTCTGTGCCTCAGTTACCTCATCTGTAAAATGGGGATTAAGACTGTGAGCCCCCCGTGGGACAACCTGATCACCCTGTAACCTCCCCAGTGCTTAGAACAGTGCTTTGCACATAGTAAGTGCTTAATAAATGTCATTATTATAATAATAATAATTATTATTATTTGAGTTGCTTGACAAGTGGGGCAGTATTATGGATTTCTTTACTTGCAGGGGACCTTAAACTAACACAACCAATGCAGAGATTTCCATGTCCTCTCTAAATTTAACTATCTCTTCCTTTGCTGTTAGCCTTCTTGCCTGATAATATCCTCATCTTCATCTCAACCAGTCTTCAAAAATTGTTGTTCTTTTACAAGGGTGATAACCTTTCCCTAACCTCTGGTGAGGCTGCACTTCACTCTTAACAATGCCTATGAGTGTATTTGACAGGACAAGTTTACCACTCCCTTCCTTCTTTCAGTTTCTGTAGGCCCAGCCTAAATCACTTCAAGTGCCACAAACGTCTTTCCTTTTGAGGAAACATTGACCTTCTGTGAGTGTTCCATGCCTCAGATTAGCTTGATCCCAAAGTTAGAGAAAATGCATCTCTCGACCTCAGTTGTAGAAATAGCATTAGCACTGATCGAGTGCAGATTTGGGTGGCATACCGTCCTAGGAGTTTGGGAAGTACAGAAGAACAATGTGACATATTGTCTGCCCACAAGGAGTTTCCACTCAAATGGGGGAGGGAAACATCAAAATATTTGCAACGAGAGTGGTCAAAATGAATACGTTGAGCAGACATATATACTTGAGTGCTGATGATAATAATAATGATAGTGATAGTATTTGCTAAGTGCTTACTATGTGTCAAGCACTGTTCTAAGTGCTGGGGTAGGCACAAGTTCATCAGAATGGGCCCCTGTCCCACATGAGGCTCACAGTCTAAGCAGGAGGGAAGAGAGATATTGAATGCCTATTTTACAGATAAGGAAACTGAAGCACAGAAAAGTTGGATGACTTCTAGGTTTAAAGGTAGCAATTACTCGCAGAGTGGAGCAGAAGGGTAAGGAGGACTGGTCTCTCGTCAAAAGAACAATTACTCAAATGAAAAACACACTGTGAAATAGCATGGCCTAGTGGATAGAGCACGGGCCTGGGAATCAGAAGGACCTGGGTTCTAATCCTGACTCTGCCACTTGGCTGCTGTGTGACCATGCAGAAGTCACTTAACTTATCTGTGCCTCAGTTATCCCATCTGTAAAATGGGGCTAAAGACTGTGAACTCTATGTGGGACAGGGACTGTGACCAACCTAAGTAGCTTGTATCTACCCCAGCACTTAGTACAGTGCCTGGCATTTAGTAAGCATTTAACAAATACCACTATTGTTATTGTTGTGATCCAATACAGAGATACCAATTTGTAAGGACTCATGCCTTAATTTCAGTTTACAGTTAAAAAGAGGTAAGCGTCAGACATGTAAAATCTGATTCAATGTATATGGCAAACAAAACTTCAAAAATTACAGCATAGCCATGGGTTTCTAGTAGCAGGCAGACCAACACGGGGTGCAACAAGTAGAGACGAGAGAAATTATTTTGAGCAAAGGTGATGGCAGCTATGAGGTAAAAAGGAATCCCACAGAGCGACAGGTCTCTCATAGGAAAGCTTCCAACCTGAGGGCAAATTGTGTGAGAAATTGGTGTCAAAAAGGACCAGCCTCATGGCTCATTCCTATCAGCTACATCGTTACCCCTGGATAGTGACACAGTCAGAAGTCAGAAACTACGTGCACAGATAGTTACACTCAAATTAGTATCAACCACAGTTTTGAGCAAAGGACGCAAGTTATCGTCAGGTGAAGATGGAACAATCTGAGTTCAGAAACAAGGGCATTTATTGACTGTGTGCTTCCTGTGTGCAGAGCACTGTACTAAGCACCTGGAAAAGTATAATACAAAGGATTTGGTAGACATGATCTCTGCTCACAAGGAGCTTATCATCTCCCTAATCAAAGAGTGAGTCTTCACCGGATAATAGGCATTCACACCACACCATCAGCCTACATTCTGTAACTGGCTTGACAATCAAGAAAATTCCCCACTACCAACTTAACAATTTACCTGCTCTCCCACCTCCTCCTGCGTCTTGGGACAGGACAACCCACTCTCTGCCACTTCACTAGCAGGAGCCAGGATCATGCTGGATTTCCTGCTTCTGGAGCTGAATAGGGTCTGAGGATTAAAGGCTGATCATCCTGGGAAATATGGGTACCATTCCTCGGCTACCCACCCACCTGATCGAGCCCCTCGGCTCCATTCCAGAACTCTAGTTAGGAACACAGAAAAGATGGACAAGTCTTTGTCTCCAAGTCTGCACTCTAATGGCCCAGAACATAGGAACCAACACTCTTAACATCTGGGAAAGAGAGTGAGAGAGAGTGTGGAGGTTTAAGGATCCCAACGTTCAGAGGGCAAGGAGCAAAAGAGCGGGAGGCATAATCAACCTCATTTCCTTGCTCTCCTTCCCCAGTCTTCCGGTGGACCTTGTTGGGAAACCTGTGGCCCAACCACCATTGCCATCTGCTACAGTGTCATAATAAGAAATGATAATAATTGTGGTATTTATTATGCGCTTACTATGTGCCAGGCACTGTAAGTGCTGGTGGGGGCCACAGTCTCAATCTCCATTTGACAGATGAGGTAACTGTGGCATAGAGAAATGAAGTAACTTGCCCAAGGTCACAGAGCAGACAAGTGGTGGAGCCAGAATTAGAACCCATGACCTTCTTACTTCCACGCCTGTGCTCACTATGCAACCTTACTCTGCAGAACTTCTCCAAGTGGGTCTTAAATAACTATGCTTACTGGTTCAAAAGTAAATATTTTACTGTTCCAGCAAAGCAAAATATTATTTTATTTGCTAATTCCTGCCTTTAGGGTTAGTGGGCAAGGAAAAAAGAACTTTCACAAAGGCACAGGGGAGCTACAACCAATTAGTTTTTGATGAGACAACTGTACCCAATTAGCATTAGCACTGGATGATGCATAGCATTCATTTCCAGTAATGCAACATGAAAGCATAATAATATTGTCCCCATTCACATTATTGATAATAGGCTATGATATAATGTTCTGATTGTCAGCCACCTAGAAGTGGAAAATTATTAATTAGTATCAGTGTATGATTAAAAAACCCTACTAAACATGGCACTGTGTAAAACTACTATGAAGTATTCTCAGAAGCAGGACGCACGCACTTTCAATGGGTATGAGGAATTCTTTTCATTTTGAGTGGACTATTAGTCACATCCAATGTCTAATGAAGAACCAAACACAATCATTTTTGCTTTCATCCATGGCTGAAAAAACAAAGTCTGATAGAATGGCAACTGCTCTACAAATATTCTATATTGTATTACAAGCAGAATTTTGGTTCTGATTCTTATTAACAAATGCATGTAGCTCCAAAACGAAAAACACAAAGGATCATCACTGAACACACACAACCACAAGCCTTTACACTACCCAATTTGACAAGATGGCCTAAAATCCAATCTCTTCCAAGAGTACTTCCCCAACTAAACCCTCATCTCCCCTACTCCCTCTCCCTTCTGTCCCACCTATGCACTTAATCTGTACCCTTTAAGCACTTGGTATTCACCCCCCTCTCAGCCCCACAGCACTTATGTACATATCTGAAATTTATTTTAGTGTCTGTCTCCCCCTCTAGACTGTAAGTCCCTTGGGGACAGGAAATGTGTCTTCTAGCGCTGTTGTAATGTACTCACCCAAATGCTTAGCACAATGTTCTGCATGCAGTAAGCATTCACTACACTGACTGATTACTGTCCCTTATCCAATTCTGAATTCTTGCTCTTCTAATTTTCTGTCACCCGCATCAATTTAACTGGCTGTTGGCTCGTGTCCCGACGCACTGATCTGAGGTACCTCAGTTCTGGGTAACTGAGGATACGGCACATTTAGGTCAAAGACATCATTTGGAGAAATTTTAATTGATTCCACACTCCATGCAGCATTTAGAACACATTTGTTGGCTTTTCAGCTGCTTTTAGATTTCCTCATATACGAAACAAAAAAAAAAATCTTTAAACAAAAAAAAGCATGTGAAAGAAGTCCTGTGGGCTTTTTATACTTTATTTATTCCTGCAGCCAGCCCCAGGAAGTGGGTGGGAGGCTAGTCCCTGATGACTTTGATGCCTTCTGGAGATGCCTTCAGCTGTAGAGTGGTGGCAGCAAGAGTGGTTCAGGGACTTGTTGAGGAAGGACGGGGTAGTGGGGTACCCTAAAACCCTGTGGTAGAAGAATGAGAAATATGGAGGGCCTACCAGGGTCTGGGCATTCCTACAGTGACTAAAGGTTTTGTTTTTTTTAGCTGGGATTTAGGGCTGAAACCTCGGGTTTCCTCTCCTCCTCCCCATCCCTCCCACCCTACCTCCTTCCCCTCCCCACAGCACCTGTATATATGTTTGTACAGATTTATTACTCTATTTTACTTGTACATATTTACTATTCTATTTATTTTGTTAATGATGTGCATTTAGCTTTAATTCTATTTGTTCTGATGACTTGACACCTGTCCACATGTTTTGTTTTGTTGTCTGTCTCCCCCTTCTAGACCGTGAGCCCGTTGTTGGGTAGGGACCGCCTCTATGTGTTGCCAACTTGTACTTCCCAAGCACTTAGTACAGTGCTCTGCACACAGTAAGCGCTCAATAAATACGATTGAATGAATGAATGAATAACATATCTCAGTTTGAACCAACCCTCCTTAGCACTCATGTGTTCTTGACAGTGTTGCAAATATTTTAAATCTGTCTCCCCCATTAGAGCGTAAGATCCTTGTGAACAAGGAAAATACCATTTTGTTATTCTTTCTTCCCAAGAGTCTGGTATAATGAACAGCACCAAGTGGACACTCAATAAATACTATTACTACTACTACCTTGCAACTACCCTACTGCTTTTATTATACCTGCCTTTAGATTGAGCCTGCAGTGCAATGCACCAAATATTCAAATAGAAACAGGATGCCTTTACTGACTTTCTAGCTATGAATTGCACTTGAAATTTCCTTGAATCCATATCTTCCATAATAAAATGGTGCCATAGTTATTCAAAGCTCCTTCTGATCGGGAAATGATGATGCCTTTCAAAGTAATATACTTTGTGCAAATTTTGAGGTGGGAAAACAACTAGAGTGAAGCAGCCGAGAGCTGAATTGTGCTTTAAATAATAATAATAATAATAATAATGGCATTTGTTAAGCACTTACTATGTGCAGAGCACTGTTCTAAGCGCTGGGGGGATACAAGGTGATCAAGTTGTCCCACGTGGGACTCACAGTCTTAATCCCCATTTTACAGATGAGGTAACCGAGGCTCAGAGAAGTTAAGTGACTTGCCCAAGGTCACACAGCAGACACGTGGCAGTCGGGATTCAAACCCATGACCTCTGACTCCAAAGCCCATGCTCTTTCCACTAAGCCATGCTGCTTCTCAGCGTAGACCTACACAGCAGCAAGATGCTTGCCTGGGTTGGGGAGGAGCTATACTAGAAAAGAGATTTATCCAAATAGCTCAGAATCAAACCTAATTTGTCAATATTCTAAAGAAGAATTTGTAAACTACTTGAGGGAAAGGGCCATATCTCTTACTTCTTCTGAAAGTTGTCAAAGGTCTAACAAAGTGTTCTGTTTACTATAAATCCTTAAACAATGTTGCTAAAGATGATAAAATAACATGGGACTTGATGTCAGGAGACTTGGGTCCTAATCCCAGCTCTCCCACTAAACTTCTGGGTGATGTTGGGTAAGTCACTTAACCTCTTTGGACCTGTTTCCTCATTGAATATGGAACTAGGATATCTGCTCTCCCTGTCTCACAGTTTGTGAGTCAAAGTGGGACAAAGACGATAATGTGATTATCTTGTGCCTATTCCAACACTTATCCCAGTGCCAGTCCTCTAATAAGCAATTAAATACCATAATTAATGAAATGAGTTCTAATGCTGTACATATTATATTAAACCAAACATCCTGGAATCAGTGAGTCATAGCAATGGCAGACAGGGTTTGGGGTGTTTGAAAGGAAGAACTGGAGCCATGGGGAATTCATTTGGCTTGCTTAGTGAAGAAACTCATGGTTTTGCAAGCATTGATAGCTTCAGAGGACCAATGAGAATTGCATCAAGGCTCAGATTGTCTTTTTTTTGGAAAGGAGCCACTGAACAAAGAGTGTGCTGAACTAGAAAAGGTGCAAACTGCCCAGAGATCTGGGTAATTGCAGTTCCAATCAATCAGTCAATCAATCATATTTATTAATTAATTCATTCATTCAATCGTATTTATTGAGCGCTTACTGTGTGCAGAGCATTGTACTAAGCACTTGGGAAGTACAAGTCGGCAACATATAGAGACGGTCACTACCCAACAATGGGCTCAGAGTCTAGAAGGCGGAGACAGACAACAAAACAAAACATGTAGACAGGTGTCAAAATAGTCAGAACAAATAGAATTTGTTCTATTTTTGTTGTGTCGTGTTTGTTGTTCTATTTTTGTTATTTATTGTGTCCACTATGTGCAGAGCACTGTACTGAGTGTTTGGGAGAGTATAATAGAATTCATAGACACATTCCCTACCCATAAGGGGCCTACAGTCTAGACACCTCATATGTACTTCACATCATTTACAAGTCTCAAGCCCACCTGTTTATTTTCCCAAGTACATTGGAGACCTTACAACAAAAAAGCATCACAAATAGAATGCAGTGAGTGGGACAGCTGTTAGACTCGGAATTTCCAGAAATTGGCTGGTTCCAATTGAATCCCTTAGGCTCATTGCCTGACCTGCCTGATTCTAAGACTGCCATGGTATGAACCAGGACAAGGGATCTGGGAGCCTCTGGGCTCCTCCAAACAGCATCTAGAAAATCTCGGCTGGCTCCTGAATCCAGATTGATGATGATGAGAGAGGAGGCCAAGGGGAGCCCCAAGAGGTTTGCCTAGAACCAGACCGGTGTCAGGAATGTAGGCCATAGCTTCCAAAAGGGCCTGTCTTACTGTGAAGGAGAAACTTATATATTAGGAGAATCTGGCTCAGTTTCTAAAGTCCCAAAGAAGTTGGCTGTTCTAGGAATTAAAAAAAAATTCTTCTCTAATTTAAGCAAAGTGGGAGTCCTAAATTCCTACAGTTTGATCAAATTAAAACCTCATGGACAATGGGTCTGGGTCTTTTTTTTTTCATAGTGAGAAATTATTTCTGAGGCTGAGATGATCCATTGTGATTTGGACCCTGGAAACGAATGACTATTAACTGTCTTGGAAATATAATTTAATCATTCTTCACACTGTTACAATAGGAAGTAAATAATAAAAGATTAAGAATAAGGCTTTACGTTATGCTAAACTATGAATTTGTACCCGCTGAAGTGGTGGAAAGCAGTTTGAGACTTGTCCCTAAGCCCGTGCTGGGATACGTTGTAGGTGAGCTTTTAAGGATGGGCCGGCGGTTGTCACGTGTTTTAATCCCTTGTCTTTACTCCCTTGTACTTTAAATCTGCTTTAAAAATTCAGGCTATTTGGGGATTAATTATGACACACCTTATGAACTATTAAATGAAAGTGGTATTTTTCCTTTCGAGTCATTTGTTTAACACTTCAGATTCTCAGCAGATACCATTTCAACCCCACAGGCTCACCACAATGAAGGCTGTATGCTTTTTGACTTGGGGGAAAATACCTATAAAACTGGGGTTGGCCTAGCGCAGCACTGGATACAGAAGGCTGCAGCTATCTGAATCCTGGGCCAGATAAGTTGCAGTAACTTGCACCCAACTCGGGCACAACATCCATACCTGATGACAGTACCTGGTCCATATTCTCTTCATAATGTAGGAAGGCAAATTTGGCTAAGGACATATGGTGGCTGACATAAGGAGGAATGCTGTTGAACGGCACTTCCTGAATCATAACCACTTTTAAAAATACAGAACCGTGGGGAAGGCCTAGAATCTACAGTGGGGTGAATGATCAAAGGAGCTAAGAGTGCATTTGCTTGATTACAATGATGAGAATGATGGAAATAGGCAGGGATGAAGGGAGGATAAGCCAGGTAATGTGGTAGGGGACTGGGGGGCAATGGGGGATGGAGATGGGGGATCGGGGAGAGAAGACCAGTGAAGGCTTCGAAACAGATTGAGGAATCTACAAGGAGTGTGTGAGTGGAGGCCTTTGTGAAGGGACAAGACATGGGAAAGGTACTAAACAGTGCAGGTCATTTTTAAAGTCGCTTTGGGACGAACTGGAGGGGAAGAGTTCAAACATGCCCAGGTATCCCCCATCATAAAAACACCCTCCCATGACTCCATGGCATCCTCTAGTTATCACCCTGTCTCCTTCCTTCCATTCCTTTCCAAACTCCTCGAGTGAGTTGCCGCCACTTCGAATTCTCTGCTTGATCCCATGCAATCTGGCATCCACCCCCTCCACTCCATGGAAACTGCTTCTCTAAGTTCACTAAGGACCTCCTTCTTGACAAATCCAATGGCCTCTACTCCATCCTAATACCCCTCAACTTCTCAGCTGTCTTCCACACTGTAGGCCATCTCTTTCTCCTGGAAACACTTGGCTTCACTGACACTGTCTTCTCCTGGGTCTCCTTCTGTCTCTCTGGACACTCCTTTGCAATCACTTTGCCCAGCTCCTCCTCTGCCTCCCATTCTTTAACTGTGGGGGTCCCTCAAGGCTCAGTTTTGGGTTCCCTTATATTCTTCATTTAAATCTACTCCCTTGGAGAACTCATTTGCTCCCATGGGTTCAAATACCATCTTTACACAGATAACTCCCAAATCTACTTCTCTGGCCCTGACCTCTCTCCTTCTTTGCAGACTTACATTTCCTCCTGCCTTCAGGACATCTCTACTTGAATGTCCCACAGATACCTCAAACATAACATGCCCCAAACCAAACTCATCTTCCCACCCAAACCCTTTCCTCTGGTTCCTTTCCCATCACTGTAGACAACACCATCATCCTCCCTGTCTCACAAGCCCATAACTTTGGCATTATACTCAACTCATCTCTCTCACTCAGCCCACACATTCAATCTGTCACCTAACCCTGTCTGTTTTACTTTTACAATATTTCTAGAATCTACCCCTTCCTCTCCATCCAAATTGCTATTATGCTGATCCAAGTACTGATCATATCAGACTTTAATTACTCCCTGTCTCCAGTCTTTCCCCACTCCAATCCATACTCCACTCTGCTGCCTGGATCATTTTCCAAAAAAAAAGTTCTGTACATGTCTCCCCACTCCTGAAAAACCTCCTATGGTTGCCTATCGATCTTATCACACAGAAACTGCTTAACATCGGCTTTAAAGCACTCAATCAGCTCTCCCCCTCTACCTAAGCTCAGTCCTCTCCCACTACAATCCGGCCTGCACACTTCAACAACCTTACTCACCGTACCTTGATCTTGTCTCTCGCTTTCAACCCTTTGCTCATGTCTTCTCTCTGGCCTGGAACTCCCTCCCCTTTCATATCTGATAGGCTACCACCATCTCCAAAGTTCTCTCCAAGAAGCCTTCCCTGACCAATCTCTTATTTCCCCACTCTATTTGCCCTCCCTTCTGCACCACCTCTGCACTTGAGTCTGTACCTCTTAGTCCATCGTATTTATTGAGTGCTTACTCTGTGCAGAGCACTGTATTAAGCTTCTGGGAGAGTACAATGTAACACTTTGATACTCACCCCCCCAACTACACTTATGTACTTATACTTCTGCAATACTGCTTCCCCTATCTCTAATTTATTTTAATGTCTTTCTCCCCCACTAGATTCTAACTTCTTGAGGGAAGGGATTTGGCCCACCAACCCATTTGTACTGAACTCTCCCAAGCACTTAGTACAATAAGCACTCAATAAACACCACGGATTGATTGATCAATTGAAGCAGGTGTAGTCAGGAAGGTGAGTTTGATCATCATCTTCAGAGGTATTTACTGAGTGCCTACTGAATGTGCAGCACTGCACAAAGAGCTGAGGAGAGTACAACAGAAGCAAGACACACTATCCCTGCCCTCCTGGAGCTTGCAATCTAATGATGTAGGTAGACAAGAATGATTTATAAATAGTGTGAGCAGGAGGAAGAACAAGGATCTAGCAGGTAGTTCAAATGCATCAGTATGAAATGCCTGAATAAATAATTGAATCTACAAATGTATATGTATATATATATATATATATATATATATATATATATATACACACATACACACACACACACATATATATATACATATATTCACTGGTAAAGAAGTACTTAGGCTAAGAATGAAATGTATGTGCGGGTGGGGGTATTGGCTTGACGTGACTGGAACATTGTGAATTAATGAGGGATGGCTTCCCAAAGGAGGAGTAGCAGTTGAAGAAAGCAGATATGTAAGAGGGAGAAAGCTGTTGGAGAGCCTTGAAACCAGTTTCTGTTTGATGTAGAGGGAGATGGGATGCCATTGGAGGTTTGTAGGGAGTAGAGAGACGTGTGCCACTTCAGGAAAAGGATTTGTGCAGCGGCAAGGAGATTGGACTAAAGCAGGAAGAGGCTGATAAACTAGTCTAACCATGGTATGATAAGAGCTGGGACCAGGATGGTAGCTGTTTTGGGTGAAGAGAAAGGGTGGGATCATGGAAATGTGGAAAAAGAACCAACAGAACAGAGGAAAAGACTACAGAAATTCGGGCATGAGATGATGTGACCAATCATGAAGACATGGTAGGGGAAGAAGGCACAAGGAGAGAGGTGCTTCCCGTGATGATGGGGAAGGTAAGTAGAGAAGCTAATTCTTCACCATACTAAATTTGAAATGGCTGTGAAATGTTCAGGCACCTTCAACCCAAAGAGAGGTAGAGCATCGCTGGGAAGAAGAGAGGGGAATAAAATCTGAGCATCATCTGTGTAGAAGTGGTAATCAAGGTCTTCTTCCCTCATATCTTCTCTTTTGTCCCTTTCTCCTTATCTCCACTTTCTTCAGAAGCCCTTCCTAATAGAGCCTGGTGCTGGGTTCCTTCCCTTGCCTAAAGTGGTCCCTTTCTCTTCCTCACACTTTCCAACACCCTCAAGAGACAATGTATCCAGGCAGACAAACCCAGGCAGGAGGAAGAAAAACAAGCAGAAAAGCTGTTTTTCCCTTAAGCACTTAGCAAAGTGCTTTTCTGTTTGCATGTATCCACTGAAGTACACTGCCTCTTTGGGGCTGTGTGGTCATTTGGAGCAGGAACAATTTTGCTCTCTGCTGAGTCTTTCTCAATAATAACTGGAATAATTTTCTTTGTTTTTAAAACTGCATCTCCCATGTATGCCACTGCTCAGCACAGTGCTTGTCACATAGTAAGCTCTTCATAAATACCATCATTAGTATTATGTAGGCTACCTCTGGACTGGCTTGCCCACCTGTTCCATTTTGATGGCTCTGGGACACAGTTGTGGGACACCATGGCTTCCTACATCCCCTCGAGGCAACCAGAGGTAGGCTGACCATATTTTCATTCAATCGTATTAATTGAGCACTTAATGTGTGCAAAGCAGGGTACTAAGCACTTGTACAAGTGGTACCCTTGGGCAGCACTGGCTTTGTGGTGGCCGGGAAGGGCTGTGGGGGTCTTTCAGGGGAGCCATTTCCCCCACATCCTTATCACATGAATAGTGAATACGCAGGACAAAGGCTAGAGAGAATGAGAAGCACAGTCACACGTTGAAATGCCTGAAGCTCTTTCAGGAGGGCAGCCTGCCCCCTGTTTCCAATTTGTAATCTGGTCACAGGCCCCTATTGGGGGTTATAAAGTTGGGGAATTGCTGCATCATCTTTTTCTTAGAAGAGTAACACCACAGCTAAAATGCACATCCATTAGTCTAGGATTTGTGCCCTTCAGGAAGACATTACACACAAAATCCTTTACTAGGATTCTTTGTGGTTCATATGCCCTGTTGAGACTGGTGGGGTTTCTTTTTTCTTCTCTTTTTTCTTCTCTCTCTCTCTCTCTCTCTCTCTCTCTCTTAATTCTGGGCAACACTTCTGAGATTGCTTAGTATGACAAAAACTCTTGACTTTCTGTGGCTTTTTTTTTTCAAATCACCAGCCAAAGACTATAACCTTCCTTTCCAAACTGTCTGGTGATTCATTTTCATTTCATTTTTTCCTGTCTAGGAACCTGGACATTCTTCTTTTCTCTACGATAGCTCAAACTAGTCCAGGCTCTGTTTTCAAAAAGTAATGCATTCCTTCTTCCCACCATCTGGGGATGCAGTGGTGGTGAATGGTGGTGAATTGGGCAAGACACCCAATCAATAATTTCATTCTTCTAGGATCTTTTCAGTCAATTTTTTTTAGTGGTACTTGTTAAGCACTTACTATGTTCCAAGCACTGTTCTACGTGCTGGGGCAGATATGGGATAATCAGGATGGACACAGTCCCTGTCCCACAAGGGGCTCACAATCTTAATCTCCATTTTACAGATGAGGTAACTGAGGCCCAGAGAAGTGATTTGCCCAAGGTCAAACAGAGCCAGGATTAGAACCCAGGTCCTTCTGACTCCCAGGCCTGTGTTCTATTCACTACGCCACATTGCTTCTCACAACCCAATGACTTCTTCAATGACACTAAACAATATCCTTGTTTCTGAAAGAGTTAATACTGCTCCAAAAAACAAGTTATCCCCTCTTTGTCGGTAGAAACAGACATTATCATTGGCCTATTTTCCTATACACTGTCTACCACCTATACAAGCACATGCACTTTGATAGAAATATATACTCCCCCTTCTGATTAGAAAAACTCCCTAACCACAGCTGAAGCATAAAAAGGGTGCTATGCTGTTTTTCTCCCATGTTTCATAAATACACATCACGGAACTATAAAATCTTGGTGCACAACAGATGCACTTTAACAAACTCTCTCTCAAGCCACTCTGTTCTTTGAGACCAAAATTGAAAATATACACTGGAACCACTTAAACTAAAAAAAAAATACTCAG
Source organism: Tachyglossus aculeatus (assembly GCF_015852505.1). NCBI lineage: Eukaryota > Metazoa > Chordata > Mammalia > Monotremata > Tachyglossidae > Tachyglossus > Tachyglossus aculeatus. The sequence continues at coordinate 7,036,576 of NC_052098.1, read as the reverse complement.
AACCTTGTCCTGAAGTCAAATTTTGTATTGACATTTTCTGAAAGAGCAAAGAGAAGGGGGAAAAAACCTAGCTCCTTTCACAGTATATTTTAAACAGCATGGCTTTAGAGGAATGATTGTAGCTGAACAACAGACTTCCTGCAATTTCTTAAAAATAATTTGGCTGAAATCACTGCAACTTTGAGCAACTTCTTCATAGATTATTCTGGCCTCATGTTTGTTCTCTCTCCCACCCCTAATTTAGTTGGGATTCTACAGATTTTGATTAAAGTGAAGATGAAGTGAACATTCACCAGATGAGAATGTTGAGACAGAGAATGTGTGTGTGTGTGTGTGTGTGTGTGTGTGTGTGTGTGTGCATGCACTGTGTTCTACCCTATTTCCCTTATCTCTAATCTATTTTAATGTCTGTTTCTCCCTTTAGACTGTAAGCTCCTTGTGGTCAGGGATTCCATCTACCAACTCTGTCACATTGAACTATCCCAAGTGCCTACTAAAGTGCTCTGCACACAGTAAGCACTCGGTCAGTGAAGAAGCGTGGCTCAGTGGAAAGAGCACGGGCTTGGGAGTCAGAGGTTGTGGGTACTAATCCCGGCTCCGCCGCTTGTCTGCTGTGTGACTTTGGGCAAGTCACTTCACTTCTCTGTGCCTCAGTTACCTCATCTGTAAAATGCAGATTGAGATATTGAGCCCCACATGGGACAACCTGATAATAATAATAATGATGATATTTGTTAAGCGCTTACTATGTGTCAAGCACTGTTCTAAGCACTGGGGGGGGGGATACAAGGTAATCAGGTTGTCCCACGTGGGGCTCACAGTCTTAATCCCCATTTTACAGATGAGGGAACTGAGGCACAGAGAAGTTAAGTGACTTGCCCAAAGTCACACAGCTGACAAGTGGTGGAGTCGGGATTAGAACCCATGACCTCTGACTCCCAAGCCTGTGCTCTTTCCATTGAGCCACGCTGCTTCTCTGATGACCTTGTATCCCCTCTAACGCTTAGGACAGTGCTTGGCAGATAGTAAGCACTTAAATATCATTATCATTATCTTCCCCTTCTAGACTCTGAGCCTGTTGTTGGGTAGGGATTGTCTATATCTGTTGCCGAATTGTACTTTCCAAGCACTTAGTACAGTGCTCTGCACACACTAAGCACTCAATAAATACGACTGAATGATTGAATGAATGAATGAATAAAGAAGAGAAGCAGCATGGCATAGTGGATCGAGCATGGGCCTGGGAGTCAGAAGGTCATGGGTTCTAATCCCAGCTCCACCATTTGTCTGCTGTGTGACCTTGGGCAAGTCATTTCACTTCTATGGGCCTCAGTTACCTCATCTGTAAAATGGAGAATAAGACTGTGAACCCTATGTGGGACAGGGACTGTGTCCAACCCAAATTGCTTGTATCCACCTCAGCACTTAGTACAGTGTCTGGCACACAGTAAGTGCTTAACAAGTACTATAATTATTACTATTACTTTACTTCTCTATACCTCAGTTCCCTCCTCTGTAAAATGGGGATTGAGACCTTGAGCCCCGCATGGGACAGGGACTGTCTCCAACCTGATTTGCCCCTAGCCACCCCAGACTTAGTAAAGTACCTGTCACATAGTAAGTGCTTAACAAATACCATAATTATTGATAAAAACCATTGATTGATGGATTGATGAAGGTACCCAGACTCTTCATTTGTTTTAGGCTTTCCAAGGTTGAAATTACCCACAAGCACAAAGACTTTGGTAGGACAAATAGTGTTAATGAAAAGTTACATGCACAGTTAAGTAGCAAAGTGACAGAATAGATTCCACTTTTAAGTTAACACTTTGTGTGAAAACAATTCATTGACTTGTGCGTTATGCTCTAGCAGTCACTGATTTTTAGTTTAAAATGTTTACCTTTTCCTCGAGTTCTGACAATAACTCTGACAATAACTTAAAGCTCAGGAAGTTAAAGAAATAAAATTATATTTTTCTGTTTCCCCATTTTTTGTTCAACAATCATTCCCTTTTGGGTTTCTAGTTGAGTTTAGAGTTATCCTCTTCTACGTTTTTAAAGATGGGAGTGCCCTCTGCTGCCCAAAACAGAACTCCCATTGCATTTATGAGGTGGCAGGAAGCTAAACATGATATCCTGGGAATGACAAATATGCCAATCCTTCCTTTTCATCGATAATAGGATGATTTGGAGATTTTTTCTTGACTTGCCTTGGGAGGGTCCTCTTGAAAAAATAAGATCGGCCCTGGGAGAATTCTGATCCACAAAATAATATAGATTGCGTAACTGTGTGTTCCCCTATAGAGAGATACCAATGCATCACTGTATGGAAAGAAACCTCTAAATACTCACGTTCGTTTTCACCTAAGCAGCCTCAATCTGACAGGGAAACAATAGCACTTTTCCTCAATTCTTCCCTCAATTCAATGTGCAATTCAAACTCACTGTGTTGCTCTGATGGAAGTTAGGGAAGACAGAATTGAAACCATTTTATAAAATCTCTCACTCCGTTTTGGCAGTCATGACAGAGCAAATGGGCACAGACTTAACACTGCCTCATCATCTTGCCTAGGGAAAAGGAGCAGTTTCCCTTCAATGCCAGGGCAGACATGCTACATGGTATGTTAGAGAAATCAAACACATTGTTATTTGGGAGAAAGGAGACCCAGGTTCAAATCCTGACTCTGCCACTTGTCTGCTGGGTGACCTAATATGACATTACACCAACAATTACCCTTCTTGTCGTCTAAAGTGTTGGGCTTCACTAAGGTGAGACCAAAGACATCTACAAAGGCAGTCATGAAAATAAGCAGGATCCAAAGAAACTAAGATATGCTTAAATAAAATTGGGCCATGTACTTAAGAGAAATGCGATATAATCTGCTCTGCTATTCCCTTTTTGCTTGATTTTTATTGGAATCTGTATTGGTGGGGGAATTTTGGCTTTACAGCTTTGCATTGTCCTCCCCAAACTACTTCACTTACTGTTGACTAAATTTTCTGGCCATCTAAATGGTGCTGCTGCAGTGCGTTCTGGGACTGTGCCAGCCAACAGAATTGGTTTTGTTGGTCTTTCAGTGGGGGTAATGTACTCTGGAGCTCATAATCTCTCTCTCTCTCTCTCTCTCTCTCTCTCTCACACACACACACACACACACACATACATATATACATATACATATATGAGTCCCAGTTAGCCCAGTCACAGAATCTGGGCCTTTTTAAGAAGGTGACCATGTTGCACTGGTTGATCTTTCAAAGATTCGAGGTTCAACCACGCTGGATCCTGAATTCCAAGGCCAACCATTTCAGAACCCTATGCAGTCCTTCAATTCTCTTACCTTAGGGCTACCGAGAGCAGTAAAGAGAGGCTGGTTTCTGTTCACCAAGTTGGTGGCAGGTTCTGAGAGCAACTGTTAGACTTGAGAAAGCGGGTAACTGCATATTCAAGTTTTAACTTTGCACGTGGCCAATAGGGAATAAAACTTCAATTTATTATTTGATTATAAAGTTCAGATGGACAATGACATTTCACGGCAAACATTCGGGAGGAAGGCAGAAACCCAATGGTACTTACTGAGCACTTACCGAGTGGAGACCACTGGACAAAGTGATTGGGAAAGTACAATACAATAAAGAGGGTAGACAGGATCCCTGACCCCAGGGGGCTTACAGTCTACAGGACAATTCGCACCCTACAACCTGCAAGTCATTGTCATGATCATCATGAATGGTATTTACTGAGAACTTACTGTGTGCAGAGCATTGTACTAAGCACTTGGGAGAGTGCAATAAAACAGCTGTGGAGATGTTTCGTTTGGGGTTTAGTCTTCCAGTTCGGCCTTTGCAGAGATTTGGAACAGTGCAGTAGAGAAAATCTCAGTTCAATACCATTAAGAACCTTCCACCAAATTACAGCGTCAAGACCCAGCACAGTCAAGACAGAAAGTTGTGAAGGGGGTAGATGAGAAGAACCCAGAGAATTCAGTTCCTGTGTCTCCTAGTTTCACCAGTAGGGGGTCTTTGACTACCAATCAATAAATCATATTTATTGAGCACTTTCTGTGTGCAGAGTACTGTACTAGGTGCTTGGGAGAGTACAATATAACAATATAACAGAGGTGGTAGACACATTCCCAGCCTACAATGCGCTTACAATCTAGAGGGGCTTACGTGAATTACAGCCAATCAACCAAGTGAATGATTCGAGAAGCAGCGTGGCTCAGTGGCAAGAGCATGGGCTTGGGAGTCAGAGGACATAGGTTCTAATCCTGACTCCGCCACTTGTCTGCCATGTGACCTTGGGCAAGTCGCTTAACCTCTCTGCACCTCAGTTCCCTCATCTGTAAAATGGGAATTAAGACTGTGAGCCCCACGTGGGACAACCTGATTACCTTGTATCTACCCTTGTGCTTAAAAAAGTGCTTGGCACATAGTAAATGCTTAACAAATACCACTATTATTATTATTATTTGCCTTCTTTGTACCCCCCAGCTTTTTTTTAATGGTATTTGTTAAGTGCTTACTTTGAGTCAGGCATTGTACTAAGTGCTGGGGTAGGTACAAGCTGATCAGGTTTGACATAGTCCCTGTCCCACATGGGGCTCACAGTCTTAATCCCCATTTTACAGAGGAGGTAACTGAGGCACAACTGGCGAATCCAGGTTTAAAACCCAGGTCCTTCTGATTCCCAGGCCTGTGCTCTCTCTACTTGTTTTGTTTGGTTGTCTGTCTCCCCCTTCTAGATTGTGAGCCCGTTGTTGGGTAGGGATTCCCTCTATCTGTTGCCAAATTGTACTTTCCAAGCGCTTAGTACAGTGCTCTGCACACAGTAAGTGCTCAATAAATACAATTGAATGAATGAATGAATGAACGTCTTCTCAGGCCTTGCTCCCGCATCACACACAGACTAGCGTTACAGATTAGTCACACTGAGGAAAGTGCCAGGCAATCCCAAAGCACTAAAAGCTGTAAGAATTCTAATAATTAATATTTGGGTCCTTTTCAGGCTCAAGGTTGTGCATAAATACGAAGGATAATGTATTGAATGTGGCAAATCACTCCTTGTAGAAGACAGTAAATCTGAGGAATTTAATTGAACCCTGAAGAAGGAGAGGAAAGAGTAGGATAAAATTCAATCACCTTTTCAAAGGCTTTCATGGCTGCTGCTTATTTGGTAACTTTGCCCTCTTAGGTGGTTAGGCCAGGTTCAATTTTCTTGGCTTGACATTTTAAGAGAGTCCTACTGCCCACGTCTTCGAATCCCAACGCTAAGAAAATTGGACTTTTCTCACCCTGAGAGGCCAACATAACCAAACTCAAATCACCATGTTTTAAATGTTGCTTTCACCTGGTCATATTATCCATTATCACCCACTTCCTAGTACCCGAGAGCCAGTCTTGATCATACTGCGCTCTGGTCTTGTAATCTGCCTCCAGGGTGCTCCACACTGCTTTGCCTCTCATGCCCACCACAAACAATCACCCCCACAGAAACGTGCAAGTCTCTCACCTCTACTGGATTGTAACTACGTCCCCTCTGAGAAGCCGGCCACAGCACGGCCCAAAATGCCAAGAAAATCACTGCAGCACTGCTGGGTTTTTTCTTTTTCCCACTGCCATCGCGCCATGTCGCCAGACATGGAGATGAGGTAGGTGGGCTCCTCAGATAAATAACTTGCCTCAGGGCTGCCCCTAGGGTAGCACTGATCAGGGCAGTTGCCCTCAGGGGCACCCTAGGAAACCCTGCTTTCCCTTTACACTCCATCTTCCCTCCCAGATCTTAATAATAATAATAATAATAGCATTTATTAAGTGCTTACTATGTGCAAAGCACTGTTCTAAGTGCTGGGGAGGTTACAAGGTGATCAGGGTGTCCCACGGGGGGCTCACAGTCTTAATCCCCATTTTACAGATGAGGTAACTGAGGCACAAAGAAGTTAAGTGACTTGCCCAAAGTCACACAGCTGACAATTGGCGAAGCTGGGATCTGAACCCATGACCTCTGACTCCAAAGCTCGTGCTCTTTCCACTGAATCACGCTGCTTTGCTGCTTCTTCTCCACCTGCCTTTCCCATCACAGCTGACAAACCCATCACCCTCCCTAGCTCTGAACCCAATTAGTGGCTACCAATCAATCTGTGCAACAGGCAGAAACTCCTCACCCTGGGCTTCAAGGCTCTCCATCACCTCACCCCCTCCTACCTCACCTCCCTGCTCTCCTTCTACAGCCCACCCCGCACCCTCCGCTCATCTGCCGCTAATCTCCTCACTGTATCTCGTTCTCGCCTGTCCCGCCATTGACCCCCGGCCCACGTCATCCCCCGGGCCTGGAATGCCCTCCCTCTGCCCATCCGCCAAGGTAGCTCTCTTCCTCCCTTCAAGGCCCTACTGAGAGCTCACCTCCTCCAGGAGGCCTTCCCAGACTGATCCCCTTCCTTCCTCTCCCCCTCGTCTCCTTTCCATCCCCCCATCTTACCTCCTTCCCTTCCCCACAGCACCTGTATATATGTATATATGTTTGTACATATTTATTACTCTATTTATTTATTTATTTATTTTACTTGTACATATCTATTCTATTTATTTTATTTTGTTAGTATGTTTGGTTTTGTTCTCTGTCTCCCCCTTTTAGACTGTGAGCCCACGGTTGGGTAGGGACTGTCTCTATATGTTGCCAACTTGTACTTCCCAAGTGCTTAGAACAGTGCTCTGCACACAGTAAGCGCTCAATAAATATGATTGATTGATTGATTGATTGAACCTGCAACCTTGGCATTATCCTTGAATCCTCAATGTCTCTCAACTCTCATATTCAGTCCATGGCTAATTTCTGTTGGATTTTCCTCCACCACCTTTTCCAGATCCAACCCTTTCTCTCCCTCCAAACAGCCACCAGCCTGATCTAGGCACTTGTCATTTCCCAACTAGACTACCATATCAACTGCCTCACTGATCTCCCACCCTCCAGTCTCTCCCCTCTCCAGTCTGTACTTCACTCAGCTGCCAAGATCATTTTGTTCTGCACTCATCTCTCCACTCAAAAGCCTTCAATTGTTGCCCATTCCTCTCTGAATCAAGCAGATGTTCCTGACCATTGGCTTCAAAATACTCCAACTGCTCTCTCCCTTTTAGCTTTCCACTATCTTCTTCCACTACTACACTGTAGCTCACAATCTCTGTTCCTCTCAAGCTAACCTACCAACCTACTCATGGTGCCTCACTCTCATTTCTCCTTCATGCGTGTAACTCCCTTCCACTTGAAATCCATCATTCCACAGCTCTCCCCATCTCCAATACCCTTCTGAAGTTTCATCTATGAGGCCTTCCCAAATTAATTTTTCTACTTCCCAGTTCCTATCCTCCCAACTATAACCTCGCTACCACTTCTGTCGGATTAATCAATGGCATTTATCGAGTGCTCAGTGTGCAGAGCACTGTACTATGTACTAGGGAGCGTGCAACATAACAGCGTTGGTAGACACGATCCCTGCCCACAAGGAGCTTACAGTCTAGAGGGGGAGACAGACAACAAAATAAAGTATGGGCATGTTCATTAAAATGCCACAGGGCTGAGGGTGGGGTGAATAAAGGGTTCAAATCCAAGTGCAAGGGCGATGCAGGAGGGAGAAAGAGTAAAGAAAATAAGTGCTTAGTCAGGGAAGGCCTCTTGGAGGAGATGTAATTTTAATAAGGCTTTGAAGGTTGGGAGAGTGATTGTCTGTCAGATATGAAGGGGAAGGGAGTTCCAGACCAAAGGCAGGATGAGAGGATGAGTGGATGAGAAGTCCATGGCAAGACAGACACGATGGAGATACAGTGAGTAGGTTGGCATTAGAGGAGCAAAACGAGTGTGCTGGGTTGAAGTACTTCTTTCCACTAGGCCCTGTTGTTCTCTTCTTTAAAGCCCTCTGCCTTTCCTCTCCATCTAATGGTTTTGTTGTCCTGACTCCACCTAGGGTCACTTCTGTCTGCTTGGGCCTCCATTTCATAAGTGTTTCTTGCAATTTGTCTATCTCCTGTAAGTGTTCTAGAAATCACGCCTCCTTAAACACTCCAGAAGGTGGCATAGCTCCTGGTGGAAGAGATGCATCCCAAAGGGGATACACACAACCCTGGAGGGAAGAAAAAACATTTACAGCTCTCATGTTCACAGCCATAATTTACTTTAATGTCTGTCGCCCCCTCTAGACTACAAGCTCCTGGTGGGCAGGGAATGTGTCTATCAGCTCTGTTATATCAGTACAGTGCTTTGCACACAATAAGCGCTCGAAAAATGTGATTGAATATTGTACTCTCCCAAGTGCTATCAGGAGACCACTGTAGCAGACAGATAAGTCAGGTGGATAAAAATTGGAAGAGGTGTTGCTCTCTACAGCTAAGTCTTTGGGAAGCCCCGGGACGCAAGGAGACAGAGACATGGGCACTGTGTGGGACAGCGGGTTCTACCACCTTCAGGTCCTCTCCAACTTAATAAACAATGTGGGAAGGGTGTGTCTGTCAACCTCACCTTGGAATTTTCAGTCACACTGACACACAAGGGGAAGCAGCATGGTCTTGTGGATGGAGCACGGGCCTGGGAGTCAGAAGGACCTGCGTTCTTATCCCGGCTCCGCCACATGTCTGCTGTGTGACCTCGGGCAAGTCACTTCACTTCTCTGCACCTCAGCTACCTCTTCTGTAAAATGGGGATTAAGAGTGAGAGCCCCATATGGGACATGAACTGTGTCCAACCTGATTAACTTGTATCTACTCCAGTGCTTAGAACAGTGCTTGGTACATAGTAAGCTCTTAACAAGTACCATAATAATAATAAGTAGTAGTAGTAGTAAATAGCATCATCTTCAAAAGCCAAGGGCAGCTCTATGTCTACAATAGAATCAATCAATCAATCAATCAATCAATCGTATTTATTGAGCGCTTACTGTGTGCAGAGCACTGTACTAATCAATCAATCAATCAATCGTATTTATTGAGCGCTTACTATGTGCAGAGCACTGTACTAAGCGCTTGGGAAGTACAAATTGGCATCACATAGAGACAGTCCCTACCCAACAGTGGGCTCACAGTCTAAAAGGGGGAGACAGAGAACAAAACCAAACATATTAACAAAATAAAATAAATAGAATAGATATGTACAAGTAAAATAAATAAATAGAGTAACAAATATGTACAAACATATACACATATATACAGGTGCTGTGGGGAAGGGAAAGAAGGAGGGATGCGAGGTCTTTACTAAATGTAGAACTCTCTGGGTCAGAAATTTGTGGCTAGCTCTTGGTATTTCTTCACCACAGTGACTTCCAATTGAAGAATCCAATTCTGGTCATTCACAGACAATTCTGTCTTTTGGGGAATTTTCTGGCTCAGAGGGCCAGAATTATTTGTTTTTTTGAAAGACTTGGTAAAAAAAACAACCCTGCAAATATTTTGGCAAATAAATATTTCAAACCGGAAGCCCTAATTATGAGCAAGTGAACACACAGTATTAATATAAACAACAAAGTGCCTTTTCAGAGTTGCTATTCAGTGTGCTTTCCTGTTGGCTGTGCCACGAAAAACATGATGGAAATGAGCAGGAGGAGATGGAAGAGGAAATGACTTCTTTAAAGACCACGTCCTGTGGGCCAACTGCTGCCTTATGACTTGCTTCAGTAAGATATCAAAGAGGAAGGGTGGGTAGTTTAAAGTTCAGGAAGAAAAAAACGGGCTCACAAACAATTTTGAAGCTCCTAGAACATTACATAAGGAGGACACTTAAATCAGTGGCAACATTACAGTCCCTTTTTCCAGATGTGGAATAGGAAAGTTGAAGAAAGAAATGTTTCTAATTTCTTGCAAATGTCCATGAAATATAGCCCTCTTAGAGACTAGAGAAGGGTTTTCTCTCTTCCCTGGCAGTCATTCAAATCCATATCCTGGCTCAAGGCACAGCTTTACCACTGGCTATGTGACTTTGGGTAACTCAATTATCTATCAATCAGTCAATCATTAGCATTTATTGAGCATTCATTGTGTGCAGAGCACTATACTAAGCACTTGGGAGAGTACAAACAGAGTTGTTACACGTACCCTGCTCACAAAGAGCTCGCAGTCTAGAGGGTGGAGACAGAAATTATGGATATGTACATAAGTGTTGTGGAACTGAGGGAAGGGTGAATAAAGGGAGTAAAGCCAAGTGCAAGGGTGATGCAGATGGGAGTGGGAGAAGAGGAAATGAGGGATTAGTCAGGGAAGGCCTCTTGAAGGATATGTGCCTTCAATAAGGCTTTGAAGGTGGAGAAAGTGATTGTCTTTCAAATATGAAGACGACATTAAGGTACAGTGAGCAGACTGGCATTAGAGGAGTGACATGCTTATGCTGGGTTGTAGTAGAAGAGCAGCTACATAAGGTAGGAGGGGGCAAGGTGACTGAATGCAATAGAACCGATGATAAAGAGTTTCTGTTTATTGTGGAGGTGGATGGGCAAACACTGGAGGTTCTTGAGGAGTGGGGAAACGTGGACTGAATGTTTTTGTAGAAAAATGATCTAGACACCAGAGTGAAATATGGATTGGAGTGGGGAAGAGACAATCAATGGTCTTTATTGAGCGCTTACTGTCTGGCAGAGTACTGTACTAAGTACTTGGGTGAGTACGAAAGGGTTGTAGACAAGCTCCTTGCCCTCAAGGAGCTTAACACTTACTTAATGCCTCAGTTTCTACATAGGTGGCAATAGGGACAGTAATACTGGCCTCTGTCTCTTTGAAGGGATGCTGTGAAGATCCAGAAAATGATGCATTGTTCGTGAAAGTGCTTTGAGCTCTTTAGAGGACAGCTGTTTTGTAAGTCCTATTTAATTCAGTCCGGTTTCTCTTGTTCTCTAAAGGTAAGTACGTTCCCCGATGAGAGCATAAGCTCCCTGTGAGCAGAGAACATGTTTCGTGTAGCTCTTGTACTTTGCCAAGTGCATGTACGTACCTGTTATTTATGTACATACCTGCAATAGTACATATGCAAATTATTTATTTATATTAATGGCTGTCTCCCCCTCTAGACTGTAAGCTTGTTGTAGGCAGGGCCTATGTCTGTTTATTGTCGTATTGTACTCTCCCTAGCAATTCGTACAGTGCGCTGCACACAGGAAGAGCTCAACGAATACAATTAACTGATCGACTGAAGTGCTTAGTACAATGCACTGCACCCTGTGGGTGCTCAATAAATCTCGTTACTAAGACTACTACTATGATGCACCAATGGACCTGGATATTGGTGCCAGAATGTGAATCCAATCCTTTGGGGGGGATCCTTCTAACAGACCACAATCATCCAGGAGCTCTTATATGCAAGGGACTATGCCTTAGAGGCAATAAGACACCTAGATGACTGTGCACCACTCTGTAGAGCTCTGGGAGACTGAGGTAAATTGAAGAAAATTGAGGTAATGTACTACGCTGCACTAGGGAATAAGACCTTCATCAGCAACATGGAACTAAATGCTGACCGGTGATTCTGCTACGTAGGCAGCATATTTTCCAAAGATAATCTTGATAATTAAAGAAAAAAGGAGATTACTTCAAGACAGTTAGTATTTTCTCTGGGAGACTATCACTGTGTAACAATGCCACAACATCAAGCTTAGAACCAAACTGAAAATCTACAAAGCCAACCTTCCATATGCTTAGGAGAACAAAACCTCCAAAATATGTTGTATCAGGCTTATTGAGCGGTTTCATCAACGTCATTTAAATGCTCAATTAATCTCAGATGACAAGACATAATCACAAACGAAGAGATCCTGGAACCAAGGCAGCATGCAAATATTACGGCAATGTTCTCTACCATGTAGCTTCATCAGGAAGGACTGTCAAAGAGAATGGCTGCCATCAGGGTACCCAAACAATTCCTGCACAGTTGTTGACCTGGAGAAACCAAAACCATTGCGGGACAGAGGAAATTCTTTAAGGATGCAAGGAAACACTGACTTTGGGACCGAGTCAAGGAAGTGATTATAGTGCTAGTGGTTTGCACAACTCCACTCACAATCCTTCGTCCCAAAGTAGTAATAGTAGTATTTATTATGTGCTTACTGTGTGCAGAACACTGGACTAAGTGCTGGGAAGGCGTATACAGGTGGCAATTAGATACAGGCCCCATCCCTCAAAAGGCTCACAACCTATTAGAGTTTCCGTGCCTGGACGGAAGCTCATCTATCATTTACGACGGGAGACCTGTATTCCGTGTCCATTCGGACTCTGAGCGCTCATTTAAAAGTAGAGCATGGAAAGAATGGGAAGACTAATTCCAGTGATCTCAACACTGTCACCACCAATCTTCAAAGGCATTTCATTGATGCCCAGTAGGTATGGCTCTATTAACAAGCTTCCCACTGCTGGCACCTCTAAAGCAGCACTTAAGACCTGAGGTTGGCCCAGTTACCTGGCCGATTCCTGGGATACAGAGAGAGTCCAGGCCAAATTATAGAAAGTTTGGCAGCCTTATCTCCCTCCCAGATTTGGCTTGGCTGGGGTAACAATTGGTCTCATCACCCTCAGAGATGACAATTAATTAGTGCTGTGGGAACAAGGCGTTGTCTATGAGGGGAGCCCAGGTTTCGCCCATTAGAGGACCGCTGTTCTGACATCTTTTTGGAAGCAAGGGGATTACATATCATTGCACATCCTGAAGAACATCCTGTGGACGGCATGGGACTATAGGGAGCTTCCTTGTGATTCTGAATGAAGATGACAAAAATCAAAGGAAAATGTTCAGTTGAGGAATATATGGGAGTTGGTAACATCAGTGAAGGGGCTGAACGAGCTATAATAAAGGCACGGCACAAAAACCTCGGTGAAAAGCAATCTTCCAATGCCTTAAGGTGGTGGACCAATAGCGACAAGAATGTTATCCCCACTGAAGAAAATTAAGCTTCTGGGACTATATATTCTGGAGAAAGCTTGATTAAGCACCAAAATGTAAAGTATTTCTCAAAATGATGCGAATGAGAGTGTGCATCACAGGTTGATATTTCTCTCCATTTTTATAAGGCAGTTTTGGAAAAGAAAGATTACTTTGAGTCTAAGTAATAATAATAATAATAATAAGAAGAAGAAGAATATTTATTAAGTGCTTACTATTGTCTAGACTGTAAGCTTATTGTGGGCAGGGAATGTGACTGTTTATTGTTATACTGTACTGTCCCAAGCACTTAGTACAGAAGCACTTAGTACAGTGCTCTGCACACAGTAAGCGCTCATTAAATGCAGTTGACTGACTGACTGATATGCCAAGTCCTATCCTAAGCACTTGGGTAGATACAAGATAATCAGATCTGACAGTCTCTATCCCACATGGGGCTCACAGTCTAGGAAGGAGAACAGGTACTGAATCCCCTTTTAACACAGAAGCAACTGAGGCACAGAGAAGCAAAGTGATTTGCCCAAGGTCCCACGGCAGGCAAGTGGCAGAGCCAGAATTAGAACCTGGCTCCTCTGACTTCCAGGCCTGTGTTCTTTCCACTGGGCCATGCTGCTTCCCTTTTCCCTAAAAGGTGAAAAGAGGCAGGTGTCATCTTTCCCACTGTGCAGCTTTAGACTGGGTTGCAAAGAGGGACTTTCATTATGATACAAGGGACTAAAGGAGCAACAGTTGCTGTGTTTCTGGTGATGAGCTTGGGCCTGGAAGCGCATGGCTGGCCCAGGGTTGCTATGATAAGTTCAGGGGCATTGGGACCCTGGCAGTCTCACAGTACCTGCAAGCTCCCTGCATGGCTGAGCATCTGAAGAGTAAGAGGGAACATAGGTTGGGTGGCCAGTTTATTTATATTTACCTGGCCACATCAGAGCTATTTGTTCAGTCATTCATTCAACCATATTTATTGAGCACTTACTGTGTGCAGGCCTTCCCAGACTGAGCCCCCTCCTTCCTCTCCCCTTCCTCCTCCTCCCCATCCCCCCGCCTTACCTCCTTCCCCTCCCCAAAGCACCTGTATATATGTATATATGTTTGTACATATTTATTACTCTATTTATTTTACTTGTATATATTTATTCTATTTATTTTATTTTGTTAATATGTTTTGTTTTGTTGTCTGTCTCCCCCTTCTAGACTGTGAGCCTGCTGTTGGGTAGGGACCGTCTCTATATGTTGCCAACTTGTACTTCCCAAGCACTTAATACAGTGCTCTGCACACAGTAAGTGCTCAATAAATACGATTAAATGAATGAATGAATGAACATGGTACTAGGCGCTTGAGAGAGTACAATGTAACAGTAAAAACAGACACAATCCCTGTCCACACTGAGCTTACAGTCTAGAGGGGGAGACTGACATCAATAAAAATGTATAAATAAATGAAGGATAGGGTCATAAGTGCTGTGGGGCTGGGAGGGGGAATCAATAAAGGGAGCAAGTCAGGGCAATGCAGAAGGGAGTGGAAGAAGAGGAAAGGAGGGCTTAGGCAGGGAAGGCTTTCATGGAGGAGATGTGCCTTCGACATGGCATTGAAGGCGGGGAGAGTAATTGTCTGTTGGAACTATGGTGAATAGTCTCTCTACTAAAAGGATCCATCTCGACCCACTACAGGTCCTAGTGGAAAGATGAATTTGAGACTGAAAAGTGCTGGCAGGTGTAGGCACTCATCCCCTTCACCTTTCCACCCCCACCCTGTAGTGCTTATGTACAACACCACTGATTGATTGATTGATTGATTGATTGATTGATTGATTATTGTAGTTAAGTGCCAAGGGCTGTACCAAGCTCTGGAGTAGATATAATGCAGTGTGGCTTAGTGGCAAGAGCATGGGCTTGGGGGTCAGAGGACTCAGGTTCTAATCCTGGCTCTGTCGCTTGTCTGCTGCGTGACCTTGGGCAAGCCACTTAACTTCTCTGTGCCTCAGTTACCTCATCTGTAAAATGGGGATTAAGACTGTGAGCCCCACGTGGGACAGCCCAATTATCTTGTATCTACCCCAGTGCTTAGAACAGTGTTTGGCACATAGTAAGCACTTAATAAACACCACCATCATCATCATCATTATTATTATCAGCATGGCCTAGTGGAAAGAGCACGGGCATGGGTGTCAGAGGACCTGGCTTCCAATCCCAGGTCTGCCAAATTCTTGCTGAATGACTTTGGGCAAGTCACTTCACTTCTCTTTGCCTCAGTTCTCCTGTTCTCCCTCCTATTTAAACCGTAAGCCCCATGAGGGACAGGGACTGTGTCCAACCTAATTCACTTCTATCTACTCCAGCTCTTAAAACAGTGCTTGTCACAATGTAAGCACTTAACAAATACTATAAAAAAAAATCAGGTCAGACACAGTCCCTGTCCCACATGGGGCTCATGGTCCAATTTATTTTCAGATCTGTCTCCCTAGCTAGATTGTAAACTCTTTGAGGCCAGGGAGTGTGCTTACTAACTTTATTGTATTGTACTCTCCCAAGGGCCCAGTATACAGGAGGCATGCAATAAATACCACTGTTTGATTAATGTGAAGAATTTGAAATTTTCCTCCTGGCCAAGCATCCCAAGAGAACTGGTTTTCTCTCCATGACTCCTGGGGGAAAGTTGCAATCCCTTTGCAAACCTCAGACAGGAGAGTCAGCTGGAGTAACCAAGCTCACATCAGCTTGGTAATCGAGCAAGGTGAGGCAGATGCCCCGAAGTTAGATTTCCTGAGTAACCAATCCAAGCAGTCTGATTCCTCAGACCTCGCTACCGTTTTAAAGAGAGTGGTAAAGTACTATGGAGGTGCTCTGACCCTTTCCTTGTCCAGAAAACACACCATCAGCACTTTGAGAATCAGCGATGATGGGGAGAGGGGACTATAAGGACTGGAAACTGGAAATTTTCGCTACAGGAGCAGTTTGAGGCAGGCGTTTTAAAAATAGATTTTGCTACACTTCAGCAACTTGCTGTAAAATTTGCCATACTACAGAGAAAAGAATCTGGAAGCCAAAGAATAAATCATTCAGAACTATAGATGAATTTACACATCCTGCCTCCTGTCTGGGTAAGCCTCAGATATTGCATTTTTATAAAGGCATTCATCATGAAAATAACCTACAAAAACCTCTCATTTATGCAAGGCTTGACTTTTGCTACCAATATGGGTCAATGGGTCAAAAGAGTAACAGTAATTCTAACCATGGAGTCAAGACTTGAAAATGTGGGGAAATGTGCAGTATCAAAGCTAAAGCTCTAAAATACATTTCACCAGGGATTCAGAAATAGGCTTGGTGTAATGCAGAATAGCCAGCTTTAATGCCTGGGCTAAGTGCCAGGAAACAATTTATTGTATGTGTCCTGCTGTCCCATTAAATCTTAATTTGGGCTCTTTGTAGAATTCCTACAGAAAACCAAAGTACACTAGTTCATTTACAAAACAAAACAAAAAAGGAAAAAAAAAAGAAAAGCAATTACCTGTATCTGTCATGTTCCATTTCTAAGAACCCTTTCACAGGTTTCAAAATGTGTCTAAATGCATCCTGGAGTTCTCTAAAGTAAGAGAACAAAACTGCTTGGTATGAGCATTAGATTGATTTGGGGAAAATAAAGGTTCCTAACATATGTTTACATATTAAAGACAAGCATTTTCATATGCCACAGTGAGGGGAAAGGGTGAAAATATTTAATTCCGTTTCTAAACTACTAAAGCCCTTTCTTTACAGCATAGTGAGAGGTCTTAAAAATGGATCTCCATACTTCTCCGAGATATCTGTACTTTCATCCCTGTCTTTTCTGCTACATGTATGCACTGAATGTATTCATGAAGCACTCGGAAAAGCGTCCATGTTGGACCCAGAGATGCATTTGGTGAGATTATTTTTGGGACAAGTGATGAAACAACATACCCTTGGCCTCTGGGGTCACGTTGAGCCCAGAACCCATCTCCCTCCCTTTACTTGGCATTATGGATGTGAAGTATCAAGCTCCCAGGTGCTTCAGGGAATTGAAGTCCCAAGCAGAGCTGAGGGCCAATGCACGCTCTCAACATTGAAGCTTTTAGCTGTGAATCCTGGCCCCCAGGGCTTGTTCTCCATGGACCCTGGGGCACGGAGCCCATAACTGTGCAGAGCAAATGGGGCTCCTGGACCCCTGAGCAACCTATGTGGACCTTAGGTGGACTGCAATAGCAGTTCTGCCTGGGGCGTGCAGCTGGTGCAACGAGGTAGGAGAAAGACAACCACAGCAGAGAAGCAGCATGGCCTAGTATAGAAAGATCCTGGGCCTAGGAGTCAAAGGACCTGGATTCTAATCCCGGCTCTGCCACTTGCCTGCTATGTGACCTTGGACAAGTCACTAACCTGGTCTGTGCCTCAGTTCCCTCATCTGCAAAATGGGGATTCAATACCTGTTCTCCCTCCCCCTTAGAATCTGAGCCCCGTGTGGGACCAGGACTGTAGCCAGCTTGATTATTCTGTGCCTCATCCAGCGCTTAGTACACCACTTGGCCCATAATCAGTGCTTAACAAATACCACAGTCATCATCATCATCATCATCATAATAATAGTGATGGCATTTATTAGGCGCTAGGTGCAAAGCACTGTTTTAAGCGCTGGGGAGGTTACAAGGTGATCAGGTTGTCCCATGGGGGGCTCACAGCCTTAATCCCCATTTTACAGATGAGGGAACTGAGGTACAGAGAAGTTAAGTTACTTGCCCAAAGTCACACAGCTGACAATTGGCGGAGTCGGGATCATCAACATCATCATCACCACAATCAGACAAATTTAAGCTTTAGGCTGATTCATTCTATGCCTTGGTTCAGGTCTTCGGAGCAATAGGGAAATCCCCAGGGCTTTGGCCTTACAAGTTCAGCAATACACCTAAGATTTTCCTAACGATCCTTCCGCTGAACTAAACTGTAAAACGCTAAGATCGATCATTGATCAATAAATACGCTAAGTATTTAGCACCCCCTGCGGACAGAGCACTGTACTAAGCACTCGAGAGAGTACAGCAAAGTCCGTCGTCATGATCCCTCTCCTTAAGGACTTTACAACCCAGCAGGAGAGACGGACACTACAACAATTTGAAGATGGAAAAGGGGATACATATGTGAGTTTATGCTTAAATAGTAGGGAAAGAAAGATACGCACAGAAGTGCTGACAAACAAAAAGAGACAATAAAAATAAGGCTGATGGGACCTGAAACCTCAAAAAAGACTGAGTGGAATAATAATAATAATAATTTTGGTATTTGTTAAGTGCTTACTATGTGCCAAACACTGTTCTAAGTGCTGGGGGAGATACAAGGTAATCAGGTTGTCCCACATGGCTCACAGTCTTCATCCCTATTTTCCAGATGAGGGAACTGAGGCCCAGAGAAGTGAATAGGGAAGTTCATCCATCCTGAATTTCTCTGGCTCTGGCCAGTCTGTTCTTAATCTTTTTAGGTCTCAGATAGGCCCTTGCAGGCAGGAACAAATTCATTCAATTATATTTATTGAGTGCTTACTATGTGCAAAGCACTGTACTAAGCACTTAGCACTGTACTAACAAATCAGCAAGAGACTAAAATGCCCCATTTTTCCCGCCTGGGACTACCCCCACTCGCTCTTGCATAAATTCGTGCATGCCTTTTGTAACCTAAGGAGCTGAGATTGATTCAAACAGTGCAGTTCAACAAATGTACCCTTAGCTGGGGTAGTGAGCTTATGTATTCTCCAGAGATCAAGTTACCAGTTGTGATAATCAAGAGACCAGAATGACCTTTAAGGTGATAAAAATCTATCCCTTTTTCCTAGGAAGTACATCATCAATTCCCAGGCAGAAAACTCACCGCATGAGAATAATGTGAGGAGTGAGATGGGCGTGGAACAGCCAATACGGTTCCCCATAAGAAAAGCATTTCAAGATCGATAGTTACAGTATTTACATGGCTCAAGACTAGCCAGTTGAAGATTTTCTTTCAACAACTGTGACGAATGAAGGGGAGAAAGTGTCACTGAGAAGATGTGGATTTTCCAATCTCCTCGTTTTTTCATCCACTTCAAAAGGCAACCAATGATATTTACTGGGCTGCTTATTGGGTGCAGGGCAATGTACTAAGTGCTTGGTTGAATACATTATAGCAGAGTTGGTAGACACGTGTCCTGCCTCCCCGGAGCTTACAGTCTTGAGGGGGAGACAGGCATTAAAATACATTATGGATATATATCTAAGTGCTGTGGGGCTGAGGGTTGGGGGCTTCTAGACTTCTAGTCTTCTAGACTGTGAGCCCACTGTTGGGTAGGGACTGTCTCTATATGTTGCCAACTTGTACTTCCCAAGCGCTTAGTACAGTGCTCTGCACACAGTAAGCGCTCAATAAATACGATTGATTGATTGATTGGGGGGATATCAGGTGCTTAAAGGGGACAGATCCAAAGTGGGCCCTTTTGAGCTCAGAAGGGACTGAGCTTGACCAGGGCCTTCAAAATGCGCTACCATTCAGCAGTGCCCACTCAACATCGCTCCTGCCGAGGAATGTCTTCACCTGCTGTTCGCTTCCATCCCGACTAAACCTTGTACCCAGAAAAACAGAGTCCACCAGGCAGCTTCAGGAGGAGGATGAGGCAAACAGAAAGACAGCAGAAGACCGAGCTGAGGATCGGCAAAGGAGCTGAGAGGTATTAGAAAGGGTCGATTCAAGGACAGAAAGAAAAATGGAGGACAAGTAGAAGAAAGGAAGCAAAATGGAGCACCAAATGAAAAGAGGGAGAAGTGTATGAAACAAGAGTAGGAAAAGAGATATTTCTTCAAAATGAATTACAGGGTTAAAAGCAAACGGCAGCTCATGCCCCCACATGCCTCAGAGAGCTAAGTCTCCTAAATAGAAAGAGGCAACGGCACGCTGCTGCTTCTTAGCTCCAGGAGAGCTCAGTTTTAAATCCCAGCTTCAAATCTCCATTTTTCACGACAGCATTTTACACAGAGCTTAGTATGCTAGCTACTGCAACTCATGGCCCAGTTATTTCACCTTCACATCTTGAAAGGAGATCTGACTTCCAGCAAAAAGGCAGAAAATTGCAATCCTAGGAACAAGCCATCAGCAAAACAAACACCACAATGCCCAGAGTGAGATAGAAATTCCTGTCACCGGAAGCTTTATTGTAACACTTGGTTAAGGGCAGCAGTAGTAACAGAGGTTCCATTTCCTAGTGAAGAATTGTTTCAATCCCCAAACACAAATGAGATGAAATGCATTCCAAATGAATGTGTTCTGCCACTTGGCTATAAATGTCTTTACTTGTTAGAATATGAGAAACAGAAAGGATCAACTGTAAATATCCACCCGGATATTGCAGGAACCTATTTAACGTAATTCAGTTTTGACATCACGGCTCTCTACAGAGGCCTTGCTTGATTTATGTTTGTGAAAGATAGGAAATCACCAAGTATTTTTTCTCTGATGGGGAACGTTTTGCTAACACTTGGCCTTCCTTCCACCTGATAATCTCCAAGTACTTTGGAAACAGAAGATAACACAGCTTTGAAGCAAGATTTCAATAGGTTTCGAACAGGGTCCCCACCCTATCTTCCCTCCCTTCCATGTCACCTATACACTTGAGTCCATACCCCATTGTACACTTAGGTACTCACCCCTCCCCAGCCGAAGTTATGTACAGGTCCTTATACTTGGTTGCTTCCCCACCCTGGAATTCATTTTAGTGTCTGTCTCCTCAGCTAGATTGGAAGCTCCTTGAGGGCAGGGATTGTGTCTACTCAACTTGTATCCTCCCTAAGTGCTTAGTACAGTGGCTTAGTGGAAAGGGCAAAGGCTTGGGAGTCAGAGGACATAGGTTCTAATCCTGACTCCGCCACTTGTCTGCCATGTGACCTTGGGCAAGTCGCTTAACCTCTCTGTGCCTCAGTTCCCTCCTCTGTAAAATGGGGATTAAGACTGTGAGCCCCACGTGGGACAATCTGATTACCCTGTATCTACCGCAGCACTTAGAACAGTGCTTGGCACATAGTAAACTCTTAATAAATACCACCATTGTTATTATTGTTATTATTACAGTGATCTGAACTAGTGGGGGCTCAATAAATACTGCTGATTGATTGAGATGGGGAAAGGATGTAGGAGGAGCGTGATACTCTGAGAAGGTGAGTGTGCCAGAATGTTTGCTCTGTTCCACCAAACATCATCCCAAAGCCAACTCGTATTTATTTAGGGACTGATTTCCCAGCCTGTGGTTTAACCAGGCCCTGTCTTGCCACATTTTGGCTGTTTCACTGTTCATTAGTGCCTCGACCAGAGGCTGGACAGGGGAAATAAAATGAAATGTAAGCCAGTTTATTCTGCTGTTTTTGCAGCAGCTCTGTTTCGTGTGTGGGGAGTGGGGAGGAGGTTGCGGTAATTTGCTTTAATGAGGTTTTTGGATTAACTGGGAATCTAGACTACTGGAGAATTGCAGAGTTAGCTTAAAAAAACTTCACTGTGAAAGTTTCTGAAACATTGAGAGATGAAGCAGGTCACACTGGGGCCTGGTACAAGACAGAGGGGGAGTCAGAGCCAACACTTCCTCTACCTCCTGCCTCTCCTGCCCTGACTTGATTTCAGGGGACCATTATGTGATGGTGCCATTTTCTGTGGGGCTAAACTTTTAGCCATGAAAAAACTGTTCAAAGAAAAAAAAATCTCTCATCTTCAATGTAAAAGGTTCCTGTTGTACCATTTTTCATTACTTTCAGCGATAGGGCTCTCTACATCACACAGTTAGCTACCACAGTGGCAAATATCTGCTACACTAGGTCCTTTGTAGTCATTGAAATGGAGTTCTATATCGTGGAATTCAATCACTTGCAGCAGGGCACTACCACTTGACCTGTATCACTAAGCTTTATGCTATTTGTGGTGTGCATTTCCCTGAAATACCATTTGACAATGTTATATTTCCTAATCTAAGTGTTTGTTTATACACCAAACTAGAACTATTGCATTCCAAACACCTAAGCTTCTAAGTGCAAAAAGAAAAATGGAAATTTATCTACAATGCAGCATGGAATATTAATGCCTGAGAAGAAAAGGGAAGCCTTTCTACACCATTAAAATGTCCATTTCATTTACTTCAGTTAAACGTAATAAAAATCTTATAGCAGTAACTTGGTGAATGAGCAATAATGGACCATTTTCAAGTTTGCAATGAGGTTACATATTTCACATGCCATTATACATCTTTTTCATTTCCGTGAAGCCTCCCCAAAGTTTCTTTAGAGATGCCAACAGTCTGAGTTCCTGACTTA
This sequence comes from Tachyglossus aculeatus, assembly GCF_015852505.1. Classification (NCBI taxonomy): domain Eukaryota; kingdom Metazoa; phylum Chordata; class Mammalia; order Monotremata; family Tachyglossidae; genus Tachyglossus; species Tachyglossus aculeatus. The sequence continues at coordinate 7,014,358 of NC_052098.1, read as the reverse complement.
CGAAGAGCCTATGCCTTTGAGCCAGCTCTCTTAGAACACAATTAGTGACATTTCCATTACAAATCCCTTATTTTCCTGTATATCTAGGATAAATTAGTCTCCCTTGTCTGGTATCCAAAGTTCCAGCTGTTCTGGGATGGCCCCACGCCAGCAGGGGAAGATATGAAGTACTAAAGGTTAAGGGGTTGTTGAACTTTCATTCATTCATTCATTCAATCATATTTATTGAGCGCTTACTGTGTGCAGAGCACTGTACTAAGCGCTTGGGAAGTACATGTTGGCAACATATAGAGACGGACCCTACCCAACAGTGGGCTCACAGTCTAGAAGGGGAAGACAGAGAACAAAACAAAACATATTAACAAAATAAAATAAATAGAATAAATATGTACAAGTAAAATAAATAAATAAATAGAGTAATAAATACATACAAACATATATACATATATACAGGTGCTGTGGGGAGGGGAAGGAGGTAAGGCGGGGGGGATGGGGAGGGGGAGGAGGCGGAGAGGAAGGAGGGGGCTCAGTCTGGGAAGGTCTCCTGGAGGAGGTGAGCTCTCAGTAGGGCCTTGAAGGGAGGAAGAGAGCTAGCTTGGAGGATGTGCGGAGGGAGGGCATTCCAGGCCAGGGGGATGACGTGGGCCGGGGGTCGACGGCGGGACAGGCGAGAACGAGGCACGGTGAGGAGATTAGCGGCAGATGAGCGGAGGGTGCGGGCTGGGCTGTAGAAGGAGAGAAGGGAGGTGAGGTAGGAGGGGGCGAGGTGATGGACAGCCTTGAAGCCGAGGGTGAGGAGTTTAACTTATCCTGCCTGCCTGCTGCATCATGGAATTAAACCTTTTCAAGTCCAGGGGTTTCTATTTCTAAGATGCCCTCTGGCAACTCCAGATCACAGATATGGTAGGAGGGCAAATTCCACAGCAACCAGTGAAACCCCATTCAGGAATAATAGGTAATGGCATCTCCTTCTGAAAATGCAACAATTCTCCAAGTCAGCTCACAAGCCCTACCCCTACGTAGGCATGGGGGATTACTATGGCACCTTGAGGATAACAGATATGAGGTCTGGGAGATAGATTTTGAAGCCAGAGCCAGCTAGGCTCAAAAGATAACAAACAGCGAGACATCCCGTCTCTGATTAGACTGTACAAGCCTATTAGAGGAAACATAACTTGGTAAAATAAATGACAACACCTAGATACCTACCCGAGTGAAGTGGACTCCTATTACAGATTTGATATATCTACAAGGGTAGAGTTTAAAAAATCCCAGGCGGAGATAACTACGACAGAATTTGAATCCTCTGGCATAGCATTTTGTTAAACAAAATGGTTGTGGCCAGGGAACAGGTTTACCAACTCGGTTTTATTGTAATAATAGTAATTGTGGTATTTGTTAAGTGCTTACTATGTGCCAGGCACTGTACTAGTACATACATAGTATGTACTTGTACATGTACTAGTACTATGTATTTGTATATACTATATCCAGCCTGATTACCTTGTATCTACCCCAGCGCTTAGAACAGTGCTTGGCACATAGTAAGCACTTAACAAATACCATTGTTATTATTATTATTATTATCATCATTATTACTAAGCACTGGGGTAGATACAAGTTCATCAGGTTGGACACAGCCCCTGTCCCATATGGAGCTCACAGTCTCTATCCCCATTTTACAAATATGTTAACTGAGGCACAGAGAAGTGAAGTGGCTTGTCCAAGGTCACACAGCATACAAGTGGTGGAGCCGGGATTAGAACCCATGACCTTCTGACTCCCAGGCCCGTGCTCTATCCACTACGCCATGCTGCTTCTCTCATTCTCCCAAGCATTTAGTACAGTGCTCTGCATGCAGTAAGTGCTCAATAAATACGACTGATTAATTGATTGATTATCTGTTGGGCACGAGAAGTCTGTGAAGTGAAATTAGGACTATTTCAATGCAATTAAAGGAAAAGTGGCTCAATTCTTAGGGTTTGGGGCCAGCTCAAAATTCTTCAAAGTCAACTCAGAAGGAAACTAGATGACTATAGAATATGGACAAAATTTTTAAATGGCTGTTTAGACTACTGACAATTTAACAGCCAATTAATCCCCAGTGGAATAGGCAGAAGTGAGATTTCAACCAGCAAAACAATTTCACTGTTGCCCACAGGAGGCTACCATTTTTTTTTTTACAGACACCCTGAACAGTGGCCTAGTAGAAGGAGTATGGGCCTGGGAGTCAGTGGAACTGGACTCTTATCCTAGCTCTGCCACTTGTCTCCTGTGTGACCTTGGGCAAGTCACTTAACTTCTCTGTGCCTCAGTTTTCTCATCTGCAAAATGGGGATTCAATATTGGTTCTGCCTCCTACTTGGACTATGAGCCCCACATTGGGACCTGATTATCTAGTATCTACCTCAATGCTTAGTGCAGTGCTTGGCACATGATAAGAGCTTAACAAATACAACAATTTTGTTATTATTATTATTACTCAAACATTGCCACCCATTTTTCAGCATCTTTTTAAACTTTGGGCTTCTAAAAGACAAACGATGTTACAACTGACATTTAATCTCTTTACCCACTGAACCCCAACATACATTTGCCTGCTTAAATTAGGTTCTATTTCAAGAGCTAGACAATGCCGAGGTTTAAGAGAACATGTCTAGTAAAAAAGGTAAGCTTCAACTCATGCTCAACTTGCAAATTTTAGATGGACTCTTGAACAACTGTTTCAAATGGCTCTTTGGACACCAAATCATAATTTCATAGGAAATAGAATTTAGATAGGCATATATAATTTAATGTGCAATACTGGGTGATGCATAATGCATAATGTGAAGGGCAGCAGCATAATCTAGGACATTGGAACAGACAGTCCTTTAAAGGGTTTTGTTGCCATTTTAACCTACAGTTTCCTCATGTGTGAAATAGGGATTCAATATCTGTTCTCCCTCTCCTTTAGACTGTGCTTAGACTGAGCCCCACGTAGGACAGGGACTGTGTCCAACCTGATTGTCTTGTATCTACCCAAGTGCTTAGTACAGTGCTTGGCATATCATAAGCACATTATTATTATTATTATTATTAAGAAGAAGAAGACGACTCAACCCGAAATCTCACTGTGGACCAGTTGAAAATTCCAGCCATACTATGGAGTTGCAGAGGAAATTACTGACTGTTGGAAAGAGACCAAATTCCTTGGTTAAAAAAAAGCATAAAAGTAACACATTACGGCATTAGTATACCTGCTGAGACTCGTGAAGCCAGCACAGGATTCTCTATGGGCTTCCTCGGGACTTCAGTTCAAGGCAGCAGGCACTCCCTGTTCCCAAGTTCCTGGTGGGGGACTATATGTGCACCACCGTCTCTGCTCCCTGGACCAACCCAAGCTTTGAGCTCAGGCCAGTTTGGTTTTTAAGTCAAGTTTTTAAGTCAAGTTCCCTTCAAACTTTTCCCAAACACTGGTTTGCTCGGACTGCAGCAACAGAAGCGGAATCAGAAGTCGGAAGATGTAATCGTCCTTTTGAGGGCACAGTGGTGGAAACCCCCAGTAAGATTTCCATGGAGCTAACTGGCTGATCTCATTCAGTCATTTCTTCCATGCAGAAGCCTCTTCTGCAGCAATTCCCAGCTTTGCACTCCCCTCTCCCCAACTCCCCTTTCACTGCAGCAATGTGGCCATCACTGAGGAGCACTGTAATAACTATGGTATTTGTTAAGCATTTATTATGTGCTAAGCATTGAACTAAGAGCTGGGGTAGATCCAAGGTAGTCAGGTTGGATACAGTCTCTGTCCCACATGGGGCTCACAGGTTAAGTAGGAATGAACAGGATTTAATCCCCATTTTACAGATGAGGAAGCTCAGGCACAGAGAAGTTAAGTGACTTGCCTAAGGACACACTGCAGGTAAGTGGCAGGGCTGGAATTAGAACCCAGGTCCTCAGACTCCCAGGCCCGCATTCTTTCCACTAGGCCACACCAAGCAGGCCTTCAAATCAAGGGCAGGTGAGCAATCCCAATGTTCTTGGTCTTGTATACTGAATATACTACATTAATGAACATCAACACTAAAATGTAATAGAGATTTATTAGAGAAGAGGAATTTTATCCAGATGGATAAATCTTTTCTTTCTTTCTTTTTTTTTTCCAATAAAAGAGCCTCTCCAGTCACAAACCCAAAGTTTTTTGCCTTTTATCAAAAAACAGTTGAAAAGGAGGATTTATTTAGCACTTAGATTTAATTTAGCATTTGAGAACGCTCATCAATCCATTCACTTGGGAGAAAAACATTTATATTATGTTTCTCAAATTGATGATTAAAGAACATATTCCGTCTCGAGTAAGCCACAAGGGCTTTTTGTGGCAATTAATGACACTTATTGGGCTTGAAGCATGTATCACTTAGGAATAAGATTCCTCAATGAAAGAAAATATCAAAAGTCAAAACCTTCACTCGAGTTTATGATTCCCCTTTAAGTTCCTACAAGTCAAGTGCTTAGTACAGTGCTCTGCACACAGTAAGCGCTCAATAAATACAATTGAATGAATGAATGCAAGTCGCTATTCCATTTCATAGAAATTTAATGTTTCTGATCATGGGCTTTGAGGCTCTCCATCAACTGCCCTCCTCACAATTAATCAGTTGTATTTATTGGAATACCTACTCTGTGCCCAGCCCTGCATTTTGGGAAAGTGTAATGGAAAGAGAACACAAGATCCCTGCATACAAGGAGCCTCCAATTTAACAAGGGAGACAGACATTAAATAATTTACAAATAAGAGGAAGAAGTGCTCACATAGTAGAGCAAGGAAATCGAGGATGTGTTTGAGATCAGGTAATAGTTGGGAAGATGTGACCTGAGGAGAGGAAATTTAATCAGTGAAAGCTTCTTGCGGGAAGTACAATTTCAGAAGGGCTTTAAAGATGAGGAGAGCTGAGGTCTCACAGATTTGAAAGGGGAGGGAGTTCCGGGCAGGTGAAAGGTCCTAAGCAGAGGTTGGAGGCAGGAGAATCAAGAACAAAGCACAGTGAGAAGGTGAGTTTGGAAGGAACGGAGAGTGTAAGGAGGAGTGTAACAAAAAAAGAGAGTGAACAGGTAAGGGTGAGAGAGCCTACCTGCTCTCTGCATCATCTGCTCGGGCTCTCGGCTCTGCTCAGGCCGGCAGCATCTTCATCCACTGAACTCAGCTCTCTAACCTCTGTTTTATCGCCCATTCTACTCACTCCACCTTGAATGCTGGTCTCCCTGCCTCCAGCCCCTCCCCTCTCTAGTTCATACTTCCCTCTCTACTCCACACACCAAAACACACTACTCCCCACCTTAAAAACATACAAAAAACCCACATCCTGCATAAAGTCTTCCTGATGAGCTTCCTACCTTGGCCGCTTCCTGCTTCCCCTTCTCTCGCAACTGTTGGAAGATATTTCTGTAATTTGGTTCTTCCGCTTTAAATCGTATGTTCATTTTCTTAGATTCACTGGCCTCTCTCAAATTATATACTCCTTGAGGGCGTGAACCTTAACTGTTTCATCTTTTGTAAATCCCCTCAGTGCCTAGTACAGAGTGCTTTACACAAAAGACGGCACCCAATATTTCCTAACAAAGATGCGGATAACGCTGCTGCTAGTTTGAAGCCAGTGCTGGAAAATAAACCTGGAGAAATGGCACATTTAAAATCCGCTATTGTTCAAATTAAGTAGAGGCACTGACCAGCTAGACTTGTCCCTAGAAAGCAATTACATCTACTCCTTAAAGCTATCAGGAGGCAGATCCCTTTGGGCAGACTGGGCAGACTTGCTCAGAGTCCACTGCCTTAAGGGCGATATCCTTGACCAACTCGATAGCACATCCTTCCTTCCTTCCCTGGCCTCTGCTCTCATCTCTGCTGCTCAATAATAATAATAATAATTATTATTATTATCTCCTCATCTCTCCGGTTGTTCATTCTCAGTCTCTTTTGCAGGCTCCTCCTCCCCGTCCCATCCCCTTACTGTGGGGGTTCCCCAAGGTTCAGTTCTTGGTCCCCTTCTGTTCTCGATCTACACTCACTCCCTTGGTGACCTCATTCGCTCCCACGGCTACAACTATCATCTCTATGCTGATGACACCCAAATCTACATCTCTGCCCCTGCTCTCTCTCCCTCCCTCCAGGCTCGCATCTCCTCCTGCCTTCAGGACATCTCCACCTGGATGTCTGCCCACCACCTAAAACTCAACATGTCCAAGACTGAACTCCTTGTCTTCCCTCCCAAACCCTGCCCTCTCCCTGACTTTCCCATCACTGTTGACGGCACTACCATTCTTTCCGTCTCACAAGCCCACAACCTTGGTGTCATCCTCGACTCCGCTCTCTCATTCACCCCTCACATCCAAGCCGTCACCAAATCCTGCCAGTCTCAGCTCTGCAACATTGCCAAGATCCGCCCTTTCCTCTCCATCCAAACCGCTACCCTGCTCGTTCAAGCTCTCATCCTATCCCGTCTGGACTACTGCATCAGCCTTCTCTCTGATCTCCCATCCTCGTGTCTCTCCCCACTTCAATCCATACTTCATGCTGCTGCCCGGATTGTCTTTGTCCAGAAACGCTCTGGGCATGTTACTCCCCTCCTCAAAAATCTCCAGTGGCTACCAATCAATCTGCGCATCAGGCAGAAACTCCTCACCCTCGGCTTCAAGGATCTCCATCACCTCGCCCCCTCCTACCTCACCTCCCTGCTCTCCTTCTACTGCCCAGCCCGCACCCTCTGCTCCTCTGCCACTAATCTCCTCACCGTGCCTCGTTCTCGCCTGTCCCGCCATCAACCCCCGGCCCACGTCATCCCCCTGGCCTGGAATGCCCTCCCTCCGCACATCCGTCAAGCTAGCTCTCTTCCTCCCTTCAAGGCCCTACTGAGAGCTCACCTCCTCCAGGAGGCCTTCCCAGACTGAGCCCCCTCCTTCCTCTCCCCCTCGCCCCCCCCTTTCCATCTCCCCGTCTTACCTCCTTCCCTTCCCCACAGCACCTGTATATATGTATATATGTTTGTACATATTTATTACTCTATTTATTTATTTTACTTGTACATATCTATTCTATTTATTTTATTTTGTTGTATGTTTGGTTTTGTTCTCTGTCTCCCCCTTCTAGACTGTGAGCCCACTGTTGGGTAGGGACTGTCTCTATATGTTGCCAACTTGTACTTCCCAAGCGCTTAGTACAGTGCTCTGCACACAGTAAGCGCTCAATAAATATGACTGATTGATTGATTGATTGATAATAATAATTATGGTACTTGTTAAGGACTTACTACGTGCCAGGCACTGTGGGGTGGATATCATCTTGGACACAGTCCCTGTCTTATGTTCATTCATTCATTCAATCGTATTTCTTGAGGCGCTTACTGTGTGAAAAGCACTGTACTAAGCCCTTGGGAAAGTACAATACAACAGTAAACAGTGATGCACCCTGTTCACAATGAGGTTAACAGTCTAGAGGGTGGGAGACAGACATCGATCCAAATGAATGAAGTTACAGATATGTACATAAGTCCTGTGGGGCTGGGAGGGGAAAAGAACAAAGGGAGCAAGTCAGGGGCGGAAGAAAGTGGGAGATGAAGAAAAGTGGGGCTTAATCTGGGAAGGCTTCTTGGAGGAGATGTGCCTTTAGTAAGGCTTTGAAGGGGGGAGAGCAACTGTCCAGAGGATTTGAGGAGGGAGGTTGTTCCAGGCGAGAGGCAGGACGTGGGCCAAGGTTTGGCAGCAAGGCAGGTGAGACTGAAGCACAGTGAGAAGGTTAGCACCAGAGGAGTGAAGTATGCGGGCTGGGTTGTAGAAGGAGAGATGCGAGGTGAGGTAGGAGGGGGCAAGGTGATGGAGTGCTTTAAAGGCAATGGTGAGGAATTTTTGTTCGATACGGAGGTGGGTGGTTGCCCACTGGAGTTTTCCGAGAAGTGGGCAATGTCCTGAATGCTTCTGTAGAAAAATGATCCGCACAGCAGAGTGAGGTGTGGACTGGAGTGGGGAGAGACAGGAGGCTGGGAGGTCAGCAAGGAGGCTGATGCAGTAATCCAGGCAGGATAGGATTCATTCATTCATTCAATCCCATTTATTGAGCACTTACTGTGTGCAGAGCACTGTACTAAGCACTTGGGAAGTACAAGTTGGCCACATATAGAGATGGTCCCTACCCAACAATGGGCTCACAGTCTAGAAGGATGAGTGACTGCATTAACGTGGTAGCACAAGGGGTTCATCCCCATTTTACAGATGAGGTTACTGAGGCACAGAGAAGTGAAGTGACTTGCCCAGGTCACATGGCAGACAAGTGGCAGAGCCGGGATTAGAACCCATGACCTTCTGTCTCCCAGGTCTGTGCTCTATCCACTATGCTAGTGCTCAATCTGTTCTGCCTACAAATAGCTGAGAAGAAAGGGAGTGAGCCCCCGGAGCTAGAAGGGAGGGGAGAGGGGACGAACTTAGACCTGGGAACTTTCTGTTTTCCACTTTCATTCATTCATTCAATCGTATTTATTGAGTGCTTACTGTGTGCAGAGCACTATACTAAGCGTTTGGGAGGGTATGATATAACAATAAACATACACATTCCCTACCCACAACGAGCTTATGGTCTAGAAGACACGTTTATAGTCTAGAGAGCCTGGAGACCATGAGAGTCATAAACTCTCCTTGGCAATAGGAATGAGGAGAGAGAGAAAATAACCCTCGAAGCACAAGTAAATACCTGCTCTCCCACCGACTTGGACCATGAATCTCAGGTGGGTCACGGACTGGATCCAACCTGAGTATCTTGTATCTACCCCAGTGCTTCCGGTGCTTACCACGCTTAATAAATGCCATGATTATTATAATTAAAGAAATATCAAATATAACTACACATTTCCATAAGGAAATGTGTGAGTGCTAAGGTGGGTGTGGAGCTGGTGGGAATGAGCTAGGAGGAGGATTAATTAGGGAAAGCTTCACAGAGAAGGTGGAGTCTTAGGAGGGGAGAAAGGTTTTGTGTGGGGAATAAAGGGGGGAAGAAATGCACGCCTGTAGAAAGGTGGTTAAGAGATTAGCAAAGGAGGAGCAGAGAGGACAAGCTTCAGGTGCGGTGAGGGAGTGAGGAGCTGATAGCAAGCCTTGAAAGGGAACAGAGAGAAATAAAAGTCACTAATAATAATAATTGTGGTATTTGTTAAGCACTTACTCTGTGCCAAGCACTGTACTAAGTGTTGGGGTAGATACAAAATAATCAGGTTCCACATGGGGCTCACAGTAAGTGACAGAACAGGTACTGAATGCCCATTTTGCAGATGAGAGAACTGAGACACAGAAGTTAAGTGACTTGCCCAAGGTGACACGGCAGGAACATGACAGAGCTGGGATGAGAGAGGTCTTCTCTCTCCCAGGCCTGCTGTCACTGACCCCCTTGAAATACAAGAATGGAGAACAGGCGAGAGCACTGGGTTAGAGCTACGGATTCAAGAATCATCCCAAAGGATGTGACCAAATGAGTTCCTTCAGGGAGGGTATAAGGTGAGGAGAGCAGTGTAGCCCAAATTGGGCCTTGAGCAGTATCCTCAGTTAAAGGGTGAGGTGCGATGAAAATCAGGAGCAGACTGACAAGGAGCAGGAAGAAGGGAAGATTTGGGATCCAATCTCAATGCGCTAGGAAGGTCAAGCAAGTTCAAGACAGAGAAGATTGGTTTCATTAGCTTTATCAGACCAAATAATGGAGGTAGTAATAGTCCAGAAAGGCCTACAGCAAAACTACAGCTAACTTACTAATAGAGTTAACAGTAAAACTCACTGCTACCTTTTATCACTAATGTTGTGAATTCTAGCCTCATTTTCCTTGCCAACCTCTAAGATCCCCTTGGTATACCAAAGATAGATCATCAAAAAAGAGTATAACAAGTGCCTACAGGATTCAAGTACCATGCTAGGCATCATGGGTCTTACAAAGTTTTGTTAATTTGGTACATACCCCTCAGGAGATTGTAAACTCCTTGAGGGGAAAATCGTGTCTTTTAGCTCTAATGAATTCTCCCAAGCCATACACAGTACAGTGCTCTGAACTCAGTAGGCACTTGGTAAATACGGCTGATTGACTGACTGAGCTGATCATACATTGGAGAGGCCAGCCACAGTACAGACTACAGATAGATCTGAATAATAATAAGAAGAATGGCATTCTAGACTGTGAGCCCACTGCTGGGTAGGGACTGTCTCTATATGTTGCCAACTTGTACTTCCCAAGCGCTTAGTACAGTGCTCTGCACACAGTAAGCGCTCAATAAATACGATTGATTGATTGATTTATTAAGCACTTCCTATGTGCCAGAGCATCGTGCTAAGCCCTAGGGAAGATAAAGATAACCAGAACTGTCACAGTCCCCATCCCACCTGGGGTTCACAATTTAAGAGTTGGACAGGGCAGGGATCTCAACCCCATTTTTCAGATGAGGAAACTGAGGACCAGAGGAGGTTAAGTGACTTGCCCAAGGCCACACAGCAGGCTCTGTAAGAGTTAGGACTTGAACCCAGATCTTCTGATTTCACAGTAGGCCATGTGACCCTCCTTCAGCCTGCATCAGCTATAGTGCAGAGCAGGTAGCTTTCAGGCTGACAATTTCAGAGAGAAGGGGAATATTTTATATTGTGCTGGGCTGAAAAAAGACAAAGCATAAAATTGAAGTTTCCCTGCTCATCTACGGTTCAGTATTCAATTTGAAGTTACTGTGACAATTGGATTTTTGATGAACTAAACTAAAAGCCCAGAGAATTGCCTAGCTATAGGAGCATGAGACTGGTGGTCAGGAACAGAAGTTCAAACTGGAGTTCAGCAATCACTCAGACTTTCTGTGGACCTAAAGGTCAGTCACTTAACCGTGTCCCTGTTAAATTGTGGTACTTGTTAAGTGCTTACTATGTGTCAAGCACTGGGGTAGATACAAGTTAATCAGGTTGGACATGGTCACTGTCCCACACGGGGCTCACGCTCTTAATTCCCACTTTACAGATGAGGTAACTGAGACACAGAGAAGCAAAGTGACTTGCCCACAGTCACACAAGTGCAGGAGCCACGATTAGAACCCAGGTTCTTCTGACTCCCAGGCCTGTGCTCTATCTACTAAGCCATGCTGCTTGTCCAAATGTGCTTGATAGTGTTCTCTGAGGTCCTCAAATGCAACATTCAATGTACGAATGAAGCATGTACTGTCTAGGGGTGGTAGGGAACAAGGAAGGGAGAAGAGACATCAGGAGAGAGCAAATTATAAAACGTGATCTGTTTATACCTAGCACAATCTTTTTTCTTATGGTATTTATTAAGCGCTTACTCTGTGTCAGGCACTGTAGTAAGCGCTGGGATAGATACAAGCTAATCAGGTTGGACACAATCCCTGTCCCACTTGAGGCTCACAATCTTAAACCTCCAATGGCTACCGATCAATCTGCGCATCAGGCAGAAACTCCTCACCCTGGGCTTCAAGGCTGTCCATCACCTCGCCCCCCTCCTACCTCACCTCCCTTCTCTCCTTCTACTGCCCAGCCCGCACCCTCCGCTCCTCCACCACTAATCTCCTCACTGTACCTCGCTCTCGCCTGTCCCGCCATCGACCCCCGGCCCACGTCATCCCCCGGGCCTGGAATGCCCTCCCTCTGCCCATCCGCCAAGCTAGCTCTCTTCCTCCCTTCAAGGCCCTGCTGAGAGCTCACCTCCTCCAGGAGGCCTTCCCAGACTGAGCCCCTTCTTTCCTCTCCCCCTCGTCCCCCTCTCCATCCCCCCGTCTTACCTCCTTCCCTTCCCCACAGCACCTGTATATATGTATATATGGTTGTACATATTTATTACTCTATTTATTTATTTATTTATTTATTTATTTTACTTGTACATTTCTATCCTACTTATTTTATTTTGTTGGTATGTTTGGTTCTGTTCTCTGTCTCCCCCTTTTAGACTGTGAGCCCACTGTTGGGTAGGGACTGTCTCTATGTGATGCCAATTTGTACTTCCCAAGCGCTTAGTACAGTGCTCTGCACATAGTAAGCGCTCAATAAATACGATTGATTGATTGATTGATTGATTGATTAATCCCCATCTTACAGAGAGGTAACTGGGGCACAGAGAAGTGAAGCGACTTGCCTGAGGTCACAAAGCAGACGAGTGGCAGAGCCAGCATGGGAACCCAGGGCCTTCTGACTCCCAGGCCCATGCTCTATCTACTAGGCCAAGCAGCTTCCGGCATCAGTTCGGAGAGCCTAACATTATTCCAAACCCTACGTTGGCGAAAGCTAGTACTGGAAGCACAATATCAGTGATGATTGTGAACTAATGTTCACTGGCCCAGATAAACCCTTGCTTTTTGTATCCTGTGTTGGGGAATAATGACTGATTACCGGCTAAATTGGAAGTCCACATTATCATCTTTATTAACTCTTTTGGCAAGGTGTCAAGTCCCTCCCAAACCTTGCCCTCTCCCTGACTTTCCCATCTCTGTTGCCGGCACTACCATCCTTCCCATCTCACAAGCCCGCAACCTTGGTGTCATCCTCGACTCCGCTCTCTCATTCACCCCTCGCATCCAAGCCGTGACCAAAACCTGCCGGTCTCAGCTCCACAACATTGCCAAGATCCGCCCTTTCCTCTCCATCCCAACCACTACCCTGCTCATTCAAGCTCTAGTCCTATCCCGTCTGGACTACTGCATCAGCCTTCTCTCTGATCTCCCATCCTCGTGTCTCTCTCCACTTCAATCCATACTTCATGCTGCTGCCCGGATTATCTTTGTCCAGAAACGCTCTGGGCATATCACTCCCCTCCTCAAAAATCTCCAGTGGCTACCAATCAATCTGCGCATCAGGCAGAAACTCCTCACCCTCGGCTTCAAGGATCTCCATCACCTCGCCCCCTCCTACCTCACCTCCCTTCTCTCCTTCTACAGCCCAGTCCGCACCCTCCGCTCCTCCACCGCTGATCTCCTCACCGTACCTCGCTCTCGCCTGTCCCGCCATCAACCCCCGGCCCACGTCATCCCCCTGTCCTGGAATGCCCTCCCTCTGCCCATCCGCCAAGCTAGCTCTCTTCCTCCCTTCAAGGCCCTGCTGAGAGCTCACCTCCTCCAGGAGGCCTTCCCAGACTGAGCCCCTTCCTTCCTCTCCCCCTCATCCCCCTCTCCATCCCCCATCTTACCTCCCTCCCTTCCCCACAGCACCTGTATATATGTATATATGTTTGTACATATTTTTTTAACTCTATTTATTTATTTATTTAATTTATTTGTACACATCTATTCTATTTATTTTATTTTGTTAGTATGTTTGGTTTTGTCCTCTGTCTCCCCCTTTTAGACTGTGAGCCCACTGTTGGGTAGGGACTGTCTCTATATGTTGCCAATTTGTACTTCCCAAGCGCTTAGTACAGTGCTCTGCACTTAGTAAGTGCTCAATAAATACGATTGATGATGATGATGATGATGAAGGTGTTTTCCCAGAAGGGAGTCTCAAGTTTTTGTATTCCCTTAATCTTGCTAAACAGATCCTCAATTGCTTGCAGGGTTCTCTGCAGCTGAACATTTCCCCAGAATCTGAATAGGTGTGAATCAAATCACTGGCAATGCTCTTGCTTCTTTTCAAATACTGTTTTCCAGATTCCTATGGCAGTTCTTCCAAATAAAGCATTTCCAGAGGCAGAAAGCAAAAGGGAGGACTGGGCAGAAGCAGGGCCGAGAGAGGTAATCGACAGAGTGAAGGGGTAGTGTTTTGTGAGGAGGAAACCGCACAAACAAACAGATACAAATCCTCTTGGACCAGGCTGTGGAGGGAGCCAGCTAGGGCATCATGTGTAAGCAAATTTTCCCATGTATTAAATAAACAATCTGAATTAAATCAACTCAGTGTCTGCAGCCTTTCTGTGTCTTCTGACCTTCATGATGTATTTCTGGGTGGTTCCTAGCTCTGAACCATTCAAGCAGTTCGTACCCTTAAGGGTTGCTTGTGCTTTAAACTGGGGCAGAGAACAAATTGTTGGGCTAAGATCCAGATTGGCGATCTGGGAGTGTGAGGAAGGAGCGGGGCGGGGGGCAGAAGGGTGCTACTTCTTTATTCTGGCACTTGAGGCTTCAGGTTGTCACGACTACCTCGGCTAACAGCCCTATTCATTGGATCTGAGCGAGCACATGGCCTCAGTTTCCAATAAATAAATGATCATTTCCAATAAATAAATAAGTTCTGTGGAACTCCTGGGGCTGAACAATGGAAGCCTCTGACCCTTCCGCAGATAACTGGCATTTAAGTTTCAACACAATGAGGCAGAGTTCAGCAGTCTCATTCTCAGCGACTGGATGTAGGTTTACACAAGCTGCAGCAATGCAAGCAACATTTTAAGTGTCCACCAAGAAAACACAGCCAAAATCGACTTGTTGCTCTAAACGACCATACCCAGTAGAAGAAGGTACCAACAGCCGAGGTACGAATGTGATCCGAAAAAGGAATAGAAGTGTTATATTCTATCTCCCTGCCAACTCCCTCCAAACTAACTGGTTGAAACCACCATTATTGTATCTCACTGAGGAACTAATGTATATCAGCTGGACAGAGGGTGCACAATAGGAAATGGAGAGAGTGCAGTATCTTCATTTGTCACAACAATCCCCTCAATTGGACTTTAAATGATCTAACCACAAAATGGGCCTAAAAGGAATTAAAAGACCCCAAATCTCCATTTGGAGGCATGGAGGAGAATGCATTAGCACACATTTCCACATCTATTAGAGCCCAAAAAGTATTATCTCTAAGAAGCCCTTTAACTAAATTCATTAGCCATGTGACAGCTAAAGAAATCACACTCATGGCAGGACTCTGAAATAGCCATTTTCAATGTTAAATGCATCAAGAATGCTTAGCAAAATTACTGACATATGAATCATTAGCTGTAAAGTCATTCTGTAACTTCCTCTAACATTGGTTATTCTCCAGAAAACATTCTTTACTTGGATGTAAATATCCTCCACTCATACATAAAACTTATTTATATTCCTTACTTCATGTACCAGATTGGGTTTTTCTTTAAAACAGGGTAAAGATTGTATTTTGGTGCTATAATAATGAAAATAACAACAATAGTATTTGTTAAGCGCTTATTATGTGTCAAGGACTGTTCTAAGCACTGGGGTAGACACAGGGTGATCAGGTCCCACATGGGGCTCACAGTCTAAGTAGGAGGGAAAACAGGTATTGAACACCCCATTTTGCAGATGAGGGAACTGAGGCACAGAGAAGATAAAGGACTTGTCCAAGGTCACACAGCAGGTAAGCGACAAAAACCAGGATTAGAACTCAGCAAAGCAAATTTCTGCAGCAATAACCTAGGCAACAATGAGATAGGAGTGAAGGCCCATCTGTTGTTTTTTTTCCCCAAAGCAATTCACATCTGCAGCTGATAGTTCATTAGATTCCCAAACACTAATCCATCTGACAATATAATGAGCTCGCTGGGACAATTTGGGAGGCCATATTTAAGGGTAGGTTATACGAAGATCTAAGAGTGGGCAACGGTGCCTTTCTTTCTATCCAAATAATGTTGCCTTTCTCCCTAAATCAATCAGTCAGTGGCATTCACTGAGTGCTTACTGTGTGTAGAGAACTGTTCTAAGCACATGGGAGAGTACAACAGAGTTGGTTGACATGTTCCCCACCCACAAGGAATTTACAATCTAGAGGGAGACAGACATTAAAAGAAATTATGGATATGTCCATAGTGCTGTGGGGCTGAGGGTGGGGAAAATATCAAGTGCATAAAGAAGGGAGAGTGAGTAGGGGAAATGAGGGCTGAGTCGGGGAAGGGCTCTTGGAGGAGATGGGATTTCAGGACGGCTGTATAGGTGGGGAGAGTGGTGGTCTGTCATATATGAAGGGAGAAGAGTTCCAGGCAGGAGAGAGGACACGGGCGAGGGTCAGCGGCAAGACAGGCGAGATCAAGGTACAGTGAGTAGGTTGATGCTAGAGGAGCGGAGTGTGCAGGCTGGATCACAGTAGGAAATTAGTGAGGTAAGGTGGAAGGGGGCAAGTTGCCTGAGTGCTTTAAAAGCCTAAATTTGAATATGGGCAAGAGGAAATAGGCTTGAATTACAGCATGAGGAATTTAGATTGGCTACTAGGAAAATCTCCCGAACTGGGGTGGAGTTGAGACCCTGTCATGGGGGTGGCACAATCTCTACTATATTGCTGAATTGTACTTTCCTAGCGCTTAGTACAGTGCTCTGCACACAGTAAGCACTCAAATACAGTTGAATGAATGAATGAATCTTCTGAAGAATTTGTACAATAGGGGTTGCACAGTCTTCCCTGGGGATTGTCATGATAAAGGCTGTTATCTGTCTGCTGCTGGAGAAGTAATGGAGGCCTGCTGGAGGCAGGAGTGAGATTAAATGACCCCAAGATCCCTTCCAGCCTGCGTATCTGTGATTTTAAGAAGTCATAATACTGTCATTTAGCTATCAATTGGGGATGGCAATGCAGATCTTTCTCCCAGGGTGGTTGTTCTGAGTTAAAATGTACGTAGAATTATTTGCAAAATATAAAGACAATCTAAATGTAAACTATCTCCTGACACTATCTTTGAATTGGAAAAATGAGAAAGCTTATCCTGTAAATGGAATGGATCTTTAGGGACTGTGCATCAAATTTTCTCTGCAAAGGAAGAAAATAATGCATTCTGAAAGCTCGTGGTACAGGCAGATCCTAAGAGAAGTTCCACTTGCTCACCTGCTTTTAGAAAGGGGGGGGGTGGGAGGGTGGGGTATATCAAGTCAAGTCTCCCCTCCCCAACCAGGTAGGTATTTGCAGGGCACAGGGAAGGGTTGAGAAAGGAAGCATCCATTAGCCCCATTTAAGAGTCTCTGCTACATTTGGGCTCAGCCCCATTTATAATCAATCAATAGTATTTACTGAATGGCTATAATAACAATGGTGGTATTTGTTAAGTGCTTACTATGTGCCAAGCACTGTTCTAAGACTGGGGGCGGGATACAAGGTAATCAGTTTGTCCCACATGGGGCTCACAGTCTCGAGCCCCATTTTACAGATGAGGTAACTGAGGCACAGATAAGTTAAGTGACTTGCCCAAAGTCACACAGCTGACAAGTGGCCATATGAGAATTAGAACCCATGACCTCTGACTCCCAAGCCTATGCTTGTTTCCACTGAGCCATGCTGCTTCTATTGTGTCCAGAGCATTGTACGAACTGCTTGGAAGAGTAGAATAGAGAATAAACTAGCTGCTACCCAAAGGCTGGCACTGATGTTGGCAGGAGAAACACACACACACACACACACACACACACACACACACACACACACACACAGTCACACACTCTCACTCTCTCTTTTTCTCTCTCACTCTTTCCAGGGAAAAATCCCAAGGCCTCAGTCCAAGGGAGACATGAAAGTACATCCCCAAAAGACCCATCTCCAGGAGACTGAGTCACACACACCTTTCTCAGGACTCTGCAATTGGGCTTAACTTTGACCTACAGCTGGGGTGTGGAGATGCCCTCCCTCCCTTTCTAAGGGAGTCACCTAACAGAAGAATCCACATATGGAATCTCAAAGTCTCTGGGGTGAAGGCAAGAGGCCCAGCAACTCCAAGAGCTGTGTGGTGGAAGAGTTGCATAAGAAGCAATTTTGGCCACCTTCATGCAGCAGAAAAATGTGTAGATTTCATTTAATGGTTGACTGTAAGCTCTTTGAAGAGATTGGATCCATTTTACAATTCCTCTGGAGGCCTAGATGCAATCAATCAGTCAATGGTATTTATTGAGCACTTACTGTATGCAGAGCCCTGTACTAAGCACTTGGAAGAGTAGAATATAACAAAGTTGGTTGACATGTTCCCTGACCACAATGAGCTTACACTCTAGAAGTGGAGAAAGACATTAATATAGATGATAATTAATACAGATGCACTGTTCCTCACATCATAGGAATTCAATCAACCTGCTGCTGCTAGTGCTAACAAAACCTTCCCTGTTCCATCACAGCAGTGATTGCGGAATTTTTGTTCGTAAGTGAACTGGAAAGATTTTGTCCTTTCTGAGGTGCTGATGAGATACCGTATGTTCCTTGAAAAGCTAGTTCATGAGTTTTTGTTTTCAGTTACTTTCTCAAAACTGCTGAGAAGCAGCATGGCCTAGTGAAAAGAGTGGGGGCCTGGGAGTCAGGGGACCTTGGTTCTCATCCCGGCTCTGCCACTTGCCTGTGCCTTAGTTTCCTCATATGTAAAATGGGGATTCAGTATCTGTTCTTCCTTCCACTTAGACTGTGAGTCCCAAGTGGGACAGGGCCTGCTCAACTTGATTATCCTGTATCTCCCCCAGCACTTAGTACACTGCTGGGCACATAGTAGATACTTAACGAATACCATAATTATTATTGTGCTAGCCTCAGTTATCTCACTGTAAAATGGGGATTAAATCCACATAGCGCTTAATAAATACCATTAAATAAATAGAGAAGCAGCATGGCTCAGTGGAAAGAGCACGGGCTTGGGAGTCAGAGGTCATGGGTTCTAATCCCTGCTCTGCCACTTGTCAGCTGTGTGACTTTGGGCAGGTCATTTAACTTCTCTGTGCCTCAGTTACCTCATCTGTAAAATGGGGATTAAGACTGTGAGCCCCACATGAAACAACCTGATCACCTTGTATCCCCCCAGCACTTAGAACAGTGCTTTGCACATAGTAAGAGCTTAACAAATGCCATCATTATTACCACTGAAAATGATCATTATTGGAGTACCCAGGAACTTGACCATCAGACCCCAATTCTTGCATTCTCTCCTCTAATAGACTGAGCTTCTGACAAGCAAGAAAAATGAACGAAACCCCTTTTACTGCTAAATAACAATGTGCAGATGACAGTGGCATACAGAAGGCTCAGAGAGATATACTCACTGTGCAAAAATGTATTGTGACCAAGTGAAAATATTGAATTGAAACAGTTTGAGACTTGAATCCATTAATTTTTTTCACACCGGAAGTTTGTTGCTCTTAGCATACATAAAGAACAAAATAAATTAAACAGAACAGGGCAGTGTTTATTGAAGTCAGTTAGAAACCTTTCTGAGAAGCTACAACTTGAATCTAAAATGTAAACATCAAGGTTTACAGTTTATTAGTTTAGAGAAATAGCTTTGTATAAGTGATATAAGTGCTTTGTAACAGAAGTGAGAGGCTTGAAGGATTGGTGGTAATAGAAGTGCTCTTTTTTTTCCCCAATCGTGATGAAAGGTAGTCATACATTCACCTCTCTCACACTTTTTCCTCTCCCCACTTCACCAGAGCAGGAATATTTAAAGCTCCCCTCTCCTGCCTATCCCACCCCCTCAACTTCCCAACTGTCTTGATAAACAAGTCTCCTAGAAACTCAAGGATCTTGGCCAGAGGAGGGGAGTCAGTGAGCAGACATACTATATTTGGTAGCGTTGGGACAACTCCCATGCCGGAGTCAAACAGCACCTAAACTATCCTGACACTCGCTTTGACTGTGTCCTCGGCAGCAGTCTCCAAAGAGAAGAAACCCAGGAGTGGGCCAGATGATTAAATCAACTTTTTATGAGTAGAAGTGGCTCTTCTGTTACAGGCTGAACAACAACAGCTACTTGTCATTAGACCCATAAGGGGCTGCTTCCTTTGGAAGCCTGGCACTTGGAATATTTCCTTCTTCTTGAGCTGCTCCTCTGGATTCACTTGTGTGGATTCCAGTGGGGCAGGGGTCTGACCAGACTCTCTGGCGCCTGTCACAGTGGCTGCCTCCTCTCTGTTTAGTGGACTTGGACAATTACAGATGGATAGCTTAAATAATGTTGTGTGTTCTAATACCTCTTTACCATGCACATGTGTTTCCCAGTCGTTTAGACGCTAGGACAGTGGATTTGAGGAGCCAGATGTGGAAAGATCATTGGTTTCAGTCTTCCAAATTACAGCTCCATCCCTGCTCTTATTTACCCCAGATTAAATGCCAATTTGCCAAACACCAAATACAAAATAAAAGTTAAACCGAGGTGGTCTAAAACAAAGGTACTGAAGACTTAACTCCTTATGTTCTTTGGAGTGGAGGAGCTGCATCTTAACCTCCATTGATGCTTTCTGGCTGAGGGATGTGGCCGAACAAATTACCCATTGTAACGCAGCAGAGATCACAGCTAAATAGGTTCACTGTCCACCCCCCCTTTTTTTTTAAACAGAAGGAGTCTCTCCCAAAAGGCACTGGGTCATTTGTCCCAGTAAGAATGATTGGTTCTTGCTTCCATTTGGAACATTAAGCAATAGACTCCATTGCCCATTGACTCAACCACCGGAAGTCGCTTTGTTTGAAATATCTTGTTTTATACCCCGGCAGCTAGCACATAGGTAATCAATAGTACATGTGTGTGCAGAGTACTGTACTAACTGTTTAGGAGGGTAGCACAGAATTAGTAGACATAAACCCTGCCCTCAAGGAGCTTACCATCTAGTTGGGGAGACAGGCACTAAAATCAATTACGGATAGGAGGACTTAATCTAGTATATACGATTCATTCAGTCGTATTTATTATAATAATAATGATGGCATTTATTAAGCACTTACTATGTGCAAAGCACTGTTCTAAGCGCTGGGGAGGTTACAAGGGGATCAGGCTGTCCCACAGGGGGCTCCCAGTCTTAATCCCCATTTTACAGATGAGGTAACTGAGGGCCCAGAGAAGTTAAGTGACTTGCCCAAGGTCACACAGCAGACATGTGGCGGAGCCGGGATTCGAACCCCTGACCTCTGACTCCAAAGCCCGGGCTCTTTCCACTGAGCCACACTGCTTCTCTTATTGAGCACTTACTGTTTGCAAAGCACTGTACTAAGCACTTGGGAGAGTACAATATAACAATAAACAGACACATTCCTCTCCCACAACAAGCTCACAGTCTAGAAGGGATATAGTAGGTACGGTCTAGGATAGGTACATAAATATTGTCATGACTAAAGTGCTTAGGTGACATGGAAGTGCGGAAATAGCCATTGTGGATATGAAGAGGAGAGATTAGAAATCAATTGAAGAAGGTCTCTTGGAGGAGATAATGATGGCATTTGTTAAGTGCTTACTATGTGCCAAGTGCTGTTGTAAGCACTGGAGTAGATACAATACAATCAGATCAAACACAGTCCCTGTGTCATATGGGGCTCACAGTCTAAACAGGAGGGAGAACAGGAATTTAATATCCATTCTCCAGATGAGGAAAGTGAGGCAAAGAGAAGTTAGGTGGCTTGCCCAAGGACCCACAGTACCCACAATCCTAATGATGCCATGCACATACAAAATAGGTCAATGGCAGTTATAGAAAATAAAGATGTGTACATAAGTGCTAGTTTGGGGGAGCAGAGGGGAGTACCCAAGTACTCACATGACCCAGAAGAGCTGAATTGGAAACTGGGGGAGATAATACAGTGGGGGGAGATGAAATGAGATGAGATGAGGAGACGTGATTTCAGAAGGGCTTGAAGATGGAGAGAGCAGTGGTCTGTCAGGTGTGAAAGGGAGAGAATGTTCCAGACTGGATAGAGGGCAAGAGGGTGGCGGTGGGAGAGACGAGAACAAAGCACAGGGAGTAAGTTAACTTCAGAGAAACAAAGAAAATGAGTTGGGGTAGAGTGGGAGAGGAGTGAGGATAAGAAGGAGGGAAAGAATACATTCAATGCATTAAAATTATTTTAATGTCTGCCTTCCCCTGTAGACTATAAGCTCCTCGTGGGCAGGGATTATGTCTACCAACTTTTGCACTGCATTTCCTAAGTATTTAGTACAGTGCTCTGCACACCATAAGTGCACAATAAATACTACTGATCGATCTATCGATTGGTTGGTTAAAGCCAGTGGTCAGGAGTTTCTGCTTGATATGGAGAGGACCAGGCAACCCTCACCCTCGGCTTCAAGGCTCTCCATCACCTCACCCCCTCCTACCTCACCTCCCTGCTCTCCTTCTACAGCCCAGCCCACACCCTCCGCTCCTCTGCCGCTAATCTCCTCACTGTGCCTCGTTCTCGCCTGTCCCGCCGTCGACCCCTGGCCCACGTCATCCCCCTGGCCTGGAATGCCCTCCCTCCGCACATCCGCCAAGCTAGTTCTCTTCCTCCCTTCAAGGCCCTACTGAGAGCTCACCTCCTCCAGGAGGCCTTCCCAGACTGAGCCCCCTCCTTCCTCTCCCCCACCTCCCCCTCTCCATCCCCCCGCCTTACCTCCTTCCCCTCCCCACAGCACCTGTATATATGTATATATGTTTGTACGTATTAATTACTCTATTTTATTTGTACATATTTATTCTATTTATTTTATTTTGTTAATATGTTTTGTTTTGTTCTCTGTCTCCCCCTTCTAGACTGTGAGTCCACTGTTGGGTAGGGACCGTCTCTGTATGTTGCCAACTTGTACTTCCCAAGCGCTTAGTACAGTGCTCTGCACACAGTAAGCGCTCAATAAATACGATTGAATGAATGAATGAATGAATGAATGAATGAATTGGAGGTTTTTGAGCAATGAACAGATGGATGCAAAATTACACTTTAGTAGAACAAGTGAAGTATGGACTGGGGAAGGGATAGATTGGAGGTAAGCAGACCACTGAGGAAGCTGATGCAGTAGTCAAGCCAGGATATGACAAGTGCCTGGACCAGTGTGATGGCCAAATGGATGAAGAAGGGGCCAATTCTGGAAATGATGTGAAGGAAAAACTGACGGAATTTTGTGACAGATTACATATTAGGGGTGAAAGAGAGGGAGGGAGAAAGAATAATGCCATGGTTAAGGGCTTGAAAGATAGGGAATGTGCCGGTGGTGGTGTCGGCTGTGATGGAAAGTTAGCTGGAGGAGCAGATTAACAGAAGAAGAGGTGAAGTTCAGTTTGGGACCTGTTGAGCTTGAGATGCCAGTAGGACATTCATGTGGAGATGTTGTGGAGACGGGAGGAAATGTGAAATTGTAGGAGGGTGGTCAGGACTAGCAAGGTAGATTTGGGAGTCAACTGCATGGAAATGTTAGTTTGCAGCCACAGTGAATGCACTTCCCAAGGGAGTGAATGTATGTTGAGAAGGAAATGGGACCAAGAACAGAGCCTTGAGGGACACCCAAAGTTAGGGAGTGGGAGGCAAAGAAAGACGGAGAAAATGATTGACCAGAAAGGCAAAAGAAGAATCAGGAGAGAACTAAATCAGAGAAACAAATTCCAGGAGAAGAGTGGTCTGCACTGTCAATGGCTGCCGAGAGAGATTGAGGATGACTAGGACAGAGTAGAGCCCATGAGATTTAGCAAGAAGGTGGCTGGTGACATTGGAAAGGGCGGACTCAGTGAAGTGAAGCGGGTGGAAACTGGATTATAGAGGGTCAAGAAAGGAGTTGGAGGAGAGGAAGTGGAAGTGGCAGGTATATACAACCCATTTGAGGAGTCTGGACAGAAATGGAAGGAGGGAGGTGAAGCTGGATGGTGCAGCAGTGTCCTGAGAAGGGTTTTTTTTCTTTTTTTAAGGAGACATAAGCACGTTTGAAGGCAGAGGGAAAGGACCCATCACAGAGTTGCCAGTTGAAGATGGTGACCAAAGAGGGAAGAGAGTGGGATGGGGTCAGAGGCACAAGTGGCAAGGGTAGATTTCTGAATGCTAGCCGAAGATCACACAGTAAAAACGTATTATTACACATGGCTTTATTTCTGTTCGGCAACTAGAAATACTCAGAAATATGGTAATATCACACTTTGGGGCCCAAGCTATCTAACAGTATCACAGCTCACCATAAGCCAAATACTAAACAAGCTACTTGCCAGTCCCCAAGTCCTGCCCACTTGCCCCATTAGGCATGTGACACTACACAGGAAACACCAGCCTGACCTCCCACACCAACACAACCAGTTCTGTGTCATTCCTGAATTATGTCTCTCATTTGCGGTCACATCAGAGCACATGACATCACTATAGCAACTTTCAGGCAGGCTTGGTTACTTATTTTGATAACTTTTCAGAATTATAAAGCACCTTTTCGAAGAAGAACTCAAAGTCCTGTAGGTGGTTTACATTCACCCAGTGACAAACTTGCCAATTTTTTCAGAGCATAACTTGCATCTCTTCTTCTTTAGACAAATTTTCTGTGACTGAGTTTGCTAACATTCATTGACAATCAGCTCTGTCATCCCTCCTGCCCTCCTAGTTGTAGAGTTGGTGACTTTTCCACATGGGAGCTCTCTGATGATGGGAATGATCCTGTAAAGCCGCACTTTATTACCCCGGGTCATGCCTTTCTTGCAGAAGAAGCAGAAGGGCACTGCCTGTCAGTCAGTCTCCCCATTGTAGAATCATCAGTGCTATAATCAAGGCTGGATTTTATTTGGATTAATGGAGAGATAATGGTTCTTTACAACTTCAAAACCATTAGCCCTGCATGTTAAATCACAGACTTAAAAGGCAACCAGGGAGATTGCCCCGACTCGCTCCCTTTGCTCTATGCCCCCTCCCTGCCCCACAGCACTTGTGTATATTTGTACATATCTATAATTCTATTTATTTATATTGATGTTATTGATGCCTGTTTACTTGTTTTGTTGTCTGTCTTCCCCCCTTCTTGACTGTAAGCCCATTGTGGGCAGGGATTGTCTCTCTTTCTTTCTGAATTATACTTTCCAAGCACTTAGTACAGTGTTCTGCACACAGTAAGCGTTCAATAAATACGACTGAATGAATGAATGAATGAAGCAGGGTGGCCTAGTGACTAGAGCACGGGCCTGGGAGTCATAGGACCAGGGTTCTAATCCCAGCTCCAGCACTTGTCTACTGTGGGATCTCAGGCAAATCACTTCACTTCTTGGGGCCTGTTTCATCAACTGCAAAATGGGGATTCAATACCTGTTCTCCCTCCTACTTAGACTGTGAGCCCCTTGTAGGACCTGATTATCTTGCATCTACCCCAGCACTTGGTATAGTACATGACACATAGTAAGTGCTTAACAAATACCACAATTATTACTATTGTTACTAGGTAGGATTTTAACAGAGCTATAAAGAAGGGGAGCACTGAAATCTGGTGGATTTGAAGGGGGAGAGAGTTCCTGGCAGGAGGAAGGGCATAAGCAAGGAGACAGAGGAGGAAGGGTCAAGAGCAAATAGAATGAAAAAATAGCTTGGGGGGAATGAACAGTATGAGCTAGGGTGCCTTGGGAGAAGAGAGCTGATAAGTAATAGGGAAAGGCCTGAGAATTGGATACAATTCCCACAAGTCTCCAGCTGCAGCTTCCTTGCCAGTTTCCATCACCTACTTAGGCTAGATCCAGTCCACTTCTGCACCCGACCCCCGGCCCTTCAGGGCCACCGAAGCAGCTCATCTACTCCATGATGGGGGTCTATCCGGGAGACATCGAGATCACTGACTCTACTGCCTGACTGAAGGGGATTTAGTTCCATTCAATCAATCAGTGGCATTTATTGAGCACTTACTGTGTGCAGAGCGCTGTACTAAGCATTTGGGAAAGTACAATATAACAGAGTTGGTGGACACATTCCCTGCCCACCAAGAGCTTACAGTCTAGAAGGGGAGACAGACATTAAAACAAACTACAGACATGTACATAAGTGCTGTGGGGGCTGAGGGTGGGGTGAATAGCAAGTGTTTACAGGGGACATATCCAAGTGCAAGATCCATTGTCTCAGAGTCACGGTCCCAGGCAGCAGGATAGTGCATGGGGACCAAGGGACAGTGGCTCTTTTCTCCACCCCAACCCCTGACCCAAGGCCACCCATTCTCTGAAGTCATGTGACTTCCCACTGCCCCCTCTGCTGCACGTGGCCCACAAGCCCAGCAGAAAGATGTGCAGTTACTACTGTACTTTCCAAGCACTTAGTACAGTGCTCTGCACACAGTAAGTGCTCAATAAGTACGATTGAATGAATGAATATTGCCCATCATTTGAAAATTACCTGGGTTCATTAGCGCTCCAGAAGAGAATCCCACCTCCAAGACAGCTCTAGGACTGTAAGATTCCTTATTCGCCATCCCCTCTGCATCAACTATGCTCTTAGCTGTGCACTCCTTAAATACTTTGACACTCCTCCCAACCACACAGGACTTATGTACATATCTTGATAGTCGACTTTTTCCCCTCTTCATAATTTATTTTCATGTCTGTCTCCTCTTGGAGAATGCAAGTTCCTTGTGGATAGGAATTGTGTCTCCCAGCTCTGTTGTACTGTATTTTCCCAAGCACACAGTACAGGGCTCTGCACACAGGAAGTGCTCAATAAATACCGCTGACTGACTGACTGACTGAATGAATGCCTTTCAGCTCCCATTCGAATCCCAAAGAGATTTAGACGTGAAAACCTCCAATAACCCAGAGAGGCGGATCAAAGAGATACTTTCCAAAGAACACTCACAAAGCTGAATGGATGACTGTCAATACTGGAAATGGTATTTTAAAATCCTTATGGATGTGTAAAAATCCTCATCGTCATTGCATGAACAGCAGTCATTCGAGGGAGCAAAATTCCCCCACTTCAGATTTCTAGGTGAGGCCTCTAAAGCACTTTCATACGGCTATGTTCTTTTGTGGGAGTAAAGTGTTACTCCCACACTGTCTAACTGCAAGCTAGCTGCCTTTAGGACGGCTATAAACCAAATGCCACTCATAACTCCGCTGGCCATTTTGTTCAACCTTTGTCTCCATTCAATTATGCTTCAAGGTAATGAATAGGAAGTAGTTTGAAACTGAAAAGGGGGCTTATTTGACTAAATAGGCCAATGCTGTCACCCTTAAACTTGGGACATGAGGAAAATAATGAATGAAATAAGCAACAACTGCTAAATTTTCCATAATACAGTAGTAGTGAATGAGGAGTTAGGGATCTTAGCTCTTCCTGGATGAAATATGTGAGCATGTGTTATCTTTTTCAAGAAAAAGATCCAAATTTCTGGCCTTTTATTTTCTGCCTTTGCCTGCCAAAAAACAGCATATTTTCCCCAAAAGAAAAGCCAAGAAGGAAATTATGAGGGTGGGTTTGTGCGAAGAGACTGGCCTAGGGAGGGTAGGGTAATGGAGAGTGAGAGTGTGGTCTCAGAGCCAGTGGGGTAGTGTAAACTGGTTCGGGAAGCTCGCAAAATTCACAGATGACAGAGATGACCAGGGGCAGAACACCACGACTTCAAACTGGGGTGAGAGCCAGCACTGCAGGCTTCCTCTGTCCATGCTCCCTCTCCAACACACTAATACTCATACCTCCACCCTACGAGTGATTTCTCCAGGGGCAAAGGGAAGCAATCCTGGGAATCAGGACCCACCCCAGTCTCCAGCTCCATACCTTGCCTGGCACCACCACAGAAGTTGGGAGAGAAGGGAGAAAGACAGAAGGGGAGAGGAAGAAAGTGGCAGTTAAAGCCACAGTCACCCTCTGGGCTCAGGAAAGGAGCTCCCAGGCAGGCTTCCAGGCCAGTAGGGCAACACAGGGTGGAGGCCTGGATTCTGGCCTTCCTACTGCCACGTAGCAGCCCCTGAGGTGACCTGCCGGGCCCTGGGGGCACAGCATAGGACCAGGTCTGCCGTGCTCTCTGACCATCACCAGCCTTGGGAGCAACCCATATGGTTAGTCCAGGGTTGGAGACATGGGGAGGGAGCCACAGCCCTCGAGGCTGCCTCTTTCCATGGCTGTCTCGGGGAAGGGGCTGAGGTGTAAAAGCACAAGCAGCCACAGTACTGGTGGGAGAAGCCAACTCTCCAGAGGAGGAAGTAGAAAAGGACCATGGGCAGAGACACTAAGTATTAAGCAGAAACTCTTGACCTCTGGCTTTTAAACACCAAATAAGCTCACCCCTTCCTACTTACCCACTCTCTTTTCTGACTACACCCAACTCGCAAGCTTTGTTCCTCTCTGGCCAACCCACTTGCCGTGCCTTGTTCCAAGACTGAGTCCCCTCCTTCCTCTCCCCCTCCTCCCCATCCCCATCCCCCCCGCCTTACCTCCTTCCCCTCCCCACAGCACCTGTATATATGTATATATGTTTGTACGTATTTATTACTCTATTTATTTGTACATATTTATTCTATTTATTTTATTTTGTTAATATGTTTTGTTTTGTTGTCTGTCTCCCCCTTCTAGACTGTGAGCCCGCTGTTGGGTAGGGACCGTCTCTATATGTTGCCAACTTGTACTTCCCAAGCGCTTAGTACAGTGCTCTGCACACAGTAAGCGCTCAATAAATACGATTGAATGAATGAATGAATCTCTCCTGCTGCTGACCTCTTACTCACGCCCTTCCCCCTGCCTGGGACTTCCTCTCCCTTCAAAACCGACAGACCACGGTTTCCCCATCTTGAGAGACCTTCTGAAATCACATTTCCTCTAGGAAGCCTTCCCTGATCGACTTCTAATCTCCTCACCTTACATGTCTCCAACTGCCGCTTGAATACTTGTATACTCACAACCTCCAGTAGCAATCAATGACATTGCTTACTGCATGCAGAGCACTGTACTACATACTCTATTAGTTAAGCACTGACAGTATGTATGTATGTAGTATGTATCCCCTTTTATTTCTTCCTCCTCTCTGTAAATGAGTTTTGTGTCAATCCTCCCTGCTTGTTCTTCGAGGGCAGGGATTGCGTCTACTAACTCTAATGTACTCTTCCAAGTGCTTAGTACAGTGTTCCCCACACAGGAGGCACTCAAGAAATGCCACTGTTTGATTGATTACTCCTGATCCCCTTCTGTATTCCTTTCTTCACTGTGCCGAGGCTACCATTCCATCTGCTATCCCTGGCTCCACTGATTATTATTCCAACGTATCGGGGAAGTTGTGCTGTTCTTAACATTTAGCTCACCCGTTTGTGACTGTGCCCCTTTAAGACTTCATTAGACCAACTGGCAAAAGGAAACCTAGAAAATGAGGTGCTTTCCAAGCCTCAGTTGGAGTCATTATATATCTACAGCTCACCTGCCCCTTGTTCTTCCCTCTGGTTTTGATTTTGTGAGCTATGTTAGCAAGTTTCTGCACTCTAAGCAGTCCACAGAGCAGAAATCATGCCAACGGCTTGCTGGCTCCTGAGACTGGATTGTAAAGGAGGGGAAACCTATCAATCTTAAAATGTGGGCCTCTTCCTGCTGTTCACCCAACTGAAGGACAGGGCTGTTAATACCTATGGAAGGTGGAAGGTATTTTGAAAGTGCATTTATTTTCTATTGTACAATTGCCTTTTTACAAGAAGTATTTTTGAAGCATCAATTTGGAGACCTACCTTTGAACCACCCAGTGAGAGATTCTGGAATTGAACCTATGAGTGGGGGCAGTGGGAGGGGAGGGAGTCGAGGTTGCAGACGGAAAGAGGCACACTCCAAGGACACTTGCCTCTGCAGAGCCTGGAAATTTGCCCAATTGGCCTCATTTTCAACTCTGGCAGGAAACCAGACCCCCAGAAGTTAGCCATGGCTGTCCTACCAGTCCCCGTTAAGAGTGACAGGAAGCTCAGTTGAGGCAACAGCAGTAGCTATGGTGGCAGGGGCAGGATTTGTGGACGCTACAAAACCACATTAATCCTCCCCCACTCCACCCAGGAGCCACTCATGGGCTATCAATTGGCTCAATTACTGGCCAAGCCCTTTCCCAGAATCCACGTCTGAATCTGTCTTTGGCAGGAGTTTCGGTTCTGCCTGTGGAAGTAGGGGAACTTAATCTCAGAGAGACACTTCTCTTGAAACAAGAGTTCCTTTCCAGGTGACTTTACTTCTAGGGAGGGGCAAACTCTCTCCTCGAGTCCCCATCTCCACCTAACGCTCCCCAAAAAGGCAAAGTGATTGTCATGATCATCTACTGGGCAACTGACCACGTTTTCTGGGAGTCAACTGCCAAACTTTCGGGGGTGACTCGCTTTCCCTATACCAAGTCCACTGAAAGAAACAATTGGTAAATCTTATCCCAATAGGCTGGAAGAGTAAAATCACTTTCCACAGATCACACTTGGGAATACCGGGCACCTCTTGCTCTCAACCTCCTTCTGTATGAGCACGTGGAAAGGGTGATAAAATATGTCAAGCCAAAGCTTCAGGCTAGTCGGTTCCTCTAAGAATGAGCTTCCTGCTTCTTCACCCGACCCCACCCTTTGAACACATACCAGTTCCAGGGAAACTTGAACAAAAAATAATACTCGTATGAATACACTATCGAGTATGAACATATGACACGTGAAATGCCAGGACAAACTCTGACACTGAAGAGGCAAAATGAGGAAGAAACCAAATAAAACCAGAAACCTGCTGGCAGATCCAAGACAGCGCTGCCACAAGGTGAGCACCATAGGTTGCACACAGTTTAATGGAACATTTCTTTGTTCCCCTGGAAAGATACACCCACTGCTCTCATTCCTTCTCTAACACAAACCCTTCCTGGCTAATAGCATTTCTGAAACAGAACTCTAAGGGACAGCGAAAGTAGGAAATAGATGTCTGACTTCCCCAATAGCTACATTTAACTTTTTTTTCCAGCCCACGAACTTTTGTCTCCTGCCATTCAGAGCTCGGTTCTAGAAGGGTTGGATCCAGCCTCACTGAGGTAGGAAAGAAGAAGCCCATTAAAATTTGCCGAAAATGCCACTGCACATGGTCCCAGACCTACAAATCTTTCCTGCCTTCTTATCAAAGGACACAGCTTTCCTAACCTTAGCTCGGGAAAAACAAAACCAAGCAGCAAAAGAGCTAGAGATGTACCCAGAAAGAAAGACATTATCATTTGAACAATAAACCTTTGTTGCAGCCCAGCAACTGTTGTTATCCAAAGGAAAAGAAAAGGCTTCTCCTTAGGGTTTAAAGCTTTTGTATGATTTACTGACCCACTTAAAAACCTCAGCATACGCTTCAAACATTTAATAAGAATTGGAATGCAATCTTTTTCCTTTTTTATTAAAAATATTACTTCTTATAAAAGCAACAGCTCCGGGTTATTAGCCTCTATCTCTCTGCAAAGAAAAGGGAGCTGATGTATTATTTCAAACATTTCTTTCTCCTATTTCCCTCTGAAATTAGGAGTTTTGAAAAGTGCAGTAAAAAATAGCAGTATATTTCCAATCCACTGAATAGAGTCCATTAGAGTTTTCAACTTTCTATAGGAAGTTGAAATTTACTGATTAAAAGAGAGAAAGGGCAATATGTGCAAATTAAGCCCCACTATAAATCCACAAAACTTGATGAGATGAGGCCGGTCTGACAAATAAAAGATAAAGTGAATACCAGCATGGCTGCTCTCCTAAATCACATCACTCTGCCCAACTTTATTAGAATCTATTCTCAATTATTCATGAGTGGAATATCCATTTTGTGCATTACTTGAAACTTCCCCTCTCTCCAACTATCTCCCACCTGAAGCACTGACAGGGAAGAGGAAGAGGAGGGCTACTTTCCCACAGTCCTCCAACGGGTCCAGCACTGAACCGCCACGCCCCACACCCAGACAGGCCACTTCTCCCGTTTGCTCTTAACCATTAATTCATATTGTCCACACCACTTCTCCATTCCATAAGTGCAGATGGTGGAGAGTTGACCGTAATGCTATTTCTTCCATGCCAAATTTAGTCCCTGGATGTGTTTGCCCATCCCTTAGAGTGAAACCAATGCAGTCTCTTGCCAAAATTAAGCTGACTCAAAGAGTTGCAGAGCAGAGAATGAGCACGATTGATCACAGAACAAATAGATGAATCACAATGAAGCTTGCACACTCTGACAGAGACATTCAAGCCACTGAAAAACTGCGAGTGGATCGATATGCCCTGCCAGGAAATAATTCGTAAAGCAAATGCACTGAAAAAACTACCTTTAAAATGATTTACTGTGGCTAAAGCTCATAAGGCAGGGACCGCTTTAATAATTAGGAAAGGGGGAGATTCTTTTGGACACACCACCCTCAGAGGAGGTCGCCACGGCAATTAGGGCAGTCCAGTGTGGTTACTGCCCTTTGCTCTTACCGCCACTATAGCTAGCACTCAGGGCTAAAAGAAGCACCTGCAGCCTCCAGCAGAGCATGTGCATGCTCCAGGGAGGACCAAAGGAGAGGTAGCGTGGCCTAGCGGAAAGGCACGGGCCTGTGAGTCAGGGGACCTGTGTTCTAATTCCAGCTCCACCACTCGTCTGTTGGGTGACCTTGGACAAGTCACTTAACTTCTCTGTGCCTTAGTTCCCTCATCTGCAAAATGGGGATTCAGTACCTGTGCTCCCTCCTATGTGAGGGAGAACACATAGGACTGGGAGCCCCATGTGGGACCTGATTATCTTGAACCTACCCCAGCCTTCAGTACAGTGCTCTTGACACAGAGCAAGTGCTTAACAAATACCGCAGTTATCATGATCATTATTATTGCTGTTATTATTATTCACTTCTCTGGGCCTCAGTTTCCTCATCCGTTAAATGGGGATTCGGTACCTGCTCTCCCTCCTACTTTGACTATGAGCCCCATGTGGAGCAGAAACTGTAGGGACTTTGTCTGACCTGATGATCTTGTATCTATCCCAGTCTGTGGGGTAGATACTCCAGCACTTAGTGTAGCACCTGGCACATAATAAGCCCTTAACAAATACCATAATTATTATTATTTCTAGTGGATTGTTTTGTCAGCTCCACAGAACTTATGTACATACCTGCAATTTATTTATTTATAATTACCTGTCTCCCCCTCCAGACTGTAAGCTTGTTGTGGGCAGAAAATGTGACTACCAACTCTGCTATAGTGTAATCTTCCAAGAGCATAGTTTAGTGCTCTGCCCCCTTGAGCACTAAGTACGACTGACTGATTGATTAAAGTGGAAAGAATATGAGTCCAGGAGGCAGAGGACTTGGGTTCTAGTCCAAGCTCTAATAATAATAATACTGGCATTTATTAAGCGCTTACTATGTGCAAAGCACTGTTCTAAATGCTGGGGAGGTTACAAGGTGATCAGGTTTTCCCACGGGGGGCTCACAGTTTTAATCCCCATTTTACAGATGAGGTAACTGAGGCACAGAGAAGTTAAGTGACCTGCCCAAAGTCACACAGCTGACAATTGGCGGAGCTGGGATCTGAACCCATGACCTCTGACTCCAAAGCCCGTGCTCTACCACTAGATGTGAGGATACTCTTCTGAACGATAAAGGCCTAATGCCAATGCAAGGTATTATTAAAAGGGCATTAATTTCGGATTCTCTGGCCCCAGGACCACCGGAGTCTTAATGAGAAGCAGCGTGGCTTAGTGGAAAGAGCAGGTGGCTTGGGAGTCAGAGGTCATGGGTTCTAATCCCGGCTCTACCACTTGTCAGCTGTGTGACTTTGGGCAAGTCACTTAACTTCTCTATGCCCTCAATTACCTCATCTGTAAAATGGAGATTATGACTGTGAACCCCACATGGGACAACCTGATAACCTTGTACCTACCCCAGAGCTTAGAACAGTCCTTGGCACATAGTAAGCACTTACCAAACACCATAATTATTATTATTATCATTATTATTATTAATCTCTACTTGCCATAGGGTCATGTGATTTAGTTCAGGTTCAAGTTTCTTACTTACTGACTTGCTTGTTCACCATGTGGAGAACTGCACAGCAGCCATTTTAGAGACCAGTGAGAAATGCTCACTCTGTTGAATGCCCGAGAGCCCGAAGCCTACCGTAAAACGTTATACCCTGATCTTGTTTCCTGAAGTCATTTGATGTGTGTGCATTGATTCTTACGCCACTAGTACAGTTAGGCTCCCCACAGTGGAACATGTTCAATATCGTCTAACACAAACCCCTTCAGCAAGCCAAAACCATCTGAATATCATCCGATTCTTCTGCAGTCCATGGAATGCTATTCTGTCCACTAGTCTGCTCCCACACAGAGTTTCCTTTTACGGGAACACAATAATGGTTATTTCATACCGACTCACCTTCACACTAGATTTCAATCAGGTAAGTGGCAGAAAAAAGCAACCCCAAAGTTAGAAATGGTAAAAAAAAAAAAACCCAATTAGATTACTAAATTGGCTATCTCAATCTCCTAAAAACAAATTGTACCCCAATACCCTACCCATCCATGTTTAAAATGTCATGGGAAAAGCACTTCTCATTCCACTGGAAAGATCATTTCCCACTTTGCAATATGGGTTATTACTGAGTGCAATGCTTTCTCTGCTAATTTGCTCTTTAACGCTGCACTAAAACCAGTCCTTGGTACACTCACTCTAGAAGAGTTGGGTGTATTCTTCCAATTTAGATGCCTTGGCAGTACCTTTTTCCTCTTCACTTGGGTCAAGAAGCACATCGCCTTGAAATGTCTTCTAATAAGTGAATCTTTCCATCCCTCTAAGTTTTGCTATCCTTTTCTAAACCATATGCAGTTTCATCCCTTCTTCTAGTAATGAGATG
Source organism: Tachyglossus aculeatus (assembly GCF_015852505.1). Lineage (NCBI taxonomy): Eukaryota > Metazoa > Chordata > Mammalia > Monotremata > Tachyglossidae > Tachyglossus > Tachyglossus aculeatus. Next base: position 6,979,964 of record NC_052098.1, on the reverse strand, counting down.
CCTAGCACTGAACTCAGTATTCAAGGCACAGTTTCAGCAATTGTGAAAAGAGAGATTATTACCCCAGTGCTTCTTGACATACAGCCGCTCAACCCCAAATTATGTTGCTCATTTTGGCTCCCATATTGCATCGCAAGCTCATATCTAATTTACTATCTCCCATCATCCCTAGAACTCTTGGCAGGCAATTCTGTTTCCCACATTTCTCTTCCCCCTTTATTATGTTGGCATCTAATGGTTCCCCCCCAGATGGATTAGATTAGCTTGAATTTCTTCATCGAGTCAAATCACATTTGGTTTCTTATTCACAGTGCTTTTCTCTCTAGTCCCATTTGTCTTATTGTGCTGCTTTTTCCAGGGACCCCTGAAGTTAGTGTCATTTGCAAATTTCAGTCAACTAGTGCTTAATCCTCTTCCAAGATCCAAAGACGCTGAATGTAATCAAACCCAAACCCCCCAAATATACTGCCTTTCAGAATTTGTATTTTTGCCTGCTGTCCTTATGCCAGTTTTCTAACGATGAGACAGTGCTCTAGCCAAGGCCAAATCACATTAATAATCATAATTGATGTTCTATAACAATTCAGACAATAATAAAATAATTCTTATTGTTATTATCATTATTGTTTTGCCTGAATTGTTATGGAATATCAATTTTTCAACATTCCAGCCTACTATCCTCATTGTATGATGAGGAAACTGAGGCACAGAGAGGCTAAGGGAATTGTCCAAGGACACACAGCAGGTGAGTGGCAGAGGAAGGACTGAAACCCTGGTTTCCTGCTCCCCACACCTATGCTCCCTCCTCCAGGTTGGCATAACCTACTACTGCAACACGCCCTTAAAAGGGAACAAACTGGAGCTGACTCATTCCCTCTGCCCATCACATCAAACAAAACAATACAAAAAAATGCATCCAGTTAATCTTGTAAGAGTCTGTGGGGTTGTTTTTTTCATAAAAGCTTCTAGCTACACTTTTTTACCCTTACTATACATTCCATCCATTCACAGGCACTATGGACACAGAGAATCATGAGACCTGGATTGTAGTCCCAAATCAACTATTCATTCTACATGACCTTCTCTAAGACATGTAGAGGAATTTAGGGAACTGGAACGATGACAATGTATTCATTGCAAAGGCACCACCCAATGACTGTTGTCTACTCCAGAACTTGAAGCACTGACCTCAGGCATTAGGAATCTCTCAGTAAGCACTACGCTGTGGAAGGGCAGTGGGGAAGGGAAGAATACTTCTGGGAGTCCGTTTCGCTCTCACTCTCCATTCCATCACAATTGCTAGTAGCTTTGACCAGTGAAGGAATACTGTGATGGGGTTTTTTTTAACCATATTTGCCTGGTTTGTTTTTTCAGCCTGTTGGTTTCCCCCAAGCACCTCACCCCATTTAGATAATGACTTTCTTTTGGCCAAGGAGGATTTCTGCATTTATTTCCCTTATGCCGTTTCCCAGTGCTGATTACAGTGCTTGTCACAAAGCAAATGCTTAGCAAATGTAATAAAGAATAATGCAGTGGAACCAGCAGTGGCCAAATGGATGGAGGGCTTCGATTGGCTTATGAGAAGAAGTGTTGCCTGGTGGAAAGAGCACAGTCTGGGGAGTCAGAGGTCCTGGGTTCTAATCCCGATTCTGCCACTTGTCTGCTTTGTGACCTTGGGCAAGTTGTTGAACTTCTCTGTGCCTCAGTTACCATACCTGTAAAATGGAGATTATGACTGTGAGCCCCACATGGGATGTGGACTGTGTTCAACCTGATAAGTTTATATCTACCCCAGTGCTGAGTACAGTGCCTAGAACACAGTAAGAGCTTAACAAATGCCATTGGGGAAAAAAAAGTCCTCCTTATAGAACATTCAATCAATCAGTGGTGTTTACTGAGCACTTACTCTGTCCAAAGCACTGTATTGAGCACTTTAGAGAATAAAACAGAGTTAGTAGATATGATCCTTGCCCTCAAGGAACCTGAAATCAAGCAGACAAGGCACAATAAAGAGGGATCATCTCGCAGGGCCCTGCCTGGAGCTTGGGGGAAGCAACTATGGCATGGGAAAGGCCAGAGCAATAACACAACCAGTGCCCACTTGGAGGAGCCTCAGAATAGCACCGCCAAATGGCTCAGAGTTGTCTGAGAGAGCCCCAGGGGCAGAGTGGGTGAGGCTTGATGTTTTGAAATCTGGTGTCAGGTTCTAACAGACACCTGTAGTCCCTCAGTAGAGTTGGAGTCCTTCCTTTTCAATAAAACCATTTGCAAATTTGACACTCAACCCTTATTCTTATCTTCCGTTAGAGTGTAAGTTCCCTGTGGGCTTGGGATGCTTCACCGCTTTGTTTTGTGCTTTCCCAAGTGCTTAGTACAGCACGATGCACCAAGTGGGCACTCAGTAGATACTATTACTACCACTACTAAAATAGAGATAATTATGCTCACCATTTACCAAGTTCCTGTGGATATTTGGAGGAGTCACGAGATTTTTCTTTTGGCATAAGGAGTTTGGTTTCCTGAGGCTATACAAATTCAAACTTAATAGATTAGCGAGGCTCAAAGTCCCTCAACTTTATCCCGGTAATAATAAATCATCCCTAGCCACACCTGCACAGTGTACTCAAGTCACTAATTTCATTCCAAATTTGCCTTTGGCCTACACACAACTAAAAAGTTCTCTAGTTCCTCCTTAACTCCTGAAAACCCAGGCAGCAGCATCCTCAGAAACAAGGCCCTCAGAAAACAAATGCTGCCCAATAACACTACACCAGAGATTCAAATTATATTACCGGCGAGTTATGATCAGGATACTCTTATGCCATTTATCAAAGAGTTGGCACCACGGATCAAAGAATAGCGGTTATGAACATTTGCCCAGGGGCTTTTCAATGGGCCCCCGTTCATCCCTGTGGAGTCAATACAAATTAACTGCATAACTGACACCAGATTCTCAAAGATCTGGAAAATTTGCCAGTGTGGCTCTCGGTTTGTACCTTCTGCAGATGTCATTTGCAGAAATTCTAATTTTTCCTAACTCTTGTAGTGAACCACCCTTTTTCCTCTTTTTATACAGTGCTTCTCTTTTCTCCTCAAGCTTGAATGCTCTCAGTAGAGTTGGAGTCCTTCCTTTTCATTAAAACCATAAATACCCCTTGAGATCTGCTGCAATTCTTTTTAACATCCCTTCACAAGACACTTTTTTTCTACTCTCTGGGCCTGATTCCTATAGGCCAACAGCACCCAGGCCAAGCTTTATTTTCATGGCTGCTGTAAGGAAACCCCTGGTGCACTTAACTCACAATACAAAATGTCCTTTCCATATATGATCCCAGCCCACTGAAATTATATGAATTTCCACGAATGGCAACGATCACTAAGAAAGGTGTTTACCAATGGCTGTAGAGTCCTTTTTTGAAAATGAAGGGGCTAAAAAATTATTATATAATACTTTAGTCCGGATTTTACTTAGGTAGTAAGATTTTATATATATGTGTGTGGTGGTGGAGGTGGGGAGTGTATATATGTATATCTACCCTTGAGTAGCCTGGTACCTGGCCAGAAACTGGAAGTGTGTGTTTCTGGATACTCTTAAAGGACGGTGTGTCAGCCTGAGCTTTGACAGTGTCTACGGAGGTAGCAGAGGAGGATTTGGTGACAGGTGCATTGACCTGAAGAGCCATCAAAGGCTTGTACCGTAGACTCTTTTTTATTTATTTATTTATTTTGCTTTGGGAGAGAAAAAAAGATCTGGACTGTGATGAATCCTGGAAACTCTCTCTGAACTGAGTATTTGGTTTATATATGTTTGTACATATTTATTATTCTATTTATTGTACTTGTACATATTTACTATTCTATTTATTTTATTTTGTTAATATGTTTTGTTTTGTTGTCTGTCTCCCCCTTCTAGACTGTGAGCCCACTGCTGGGTAGGGACCGTCTCTATATGTTGCCAACATGTACTTCCCAAGCGCTTAGTACAGTGCTCTGCACACAGTAAGCGCTCAATAAATACGATTGAATGAATGAATTCAATGAATACACTAAGCCGCTCTCAAGCATTAGTTTCACTGTCAGGAATATTTACCACCAATGAAATACGATGGGTGTGATTGATACCACCCAGCCTCAAAATAAGTTCTCCAGTTTTGCCCAATCTTTTTTTTTTCAGGGGGTGGGGTGGGGGAGAGAGTGGGGGAGGAATTCCATACCAGTAACTACTGTATCTTGCAGACAATATTTATAGGCATTACCATGATTATACCCATCTGCTATTACAATGGAGTTTAATTACAATGTGAGGCCCCTTGAGGTCTCAATTTGGGGAGTGGCAGGAACTTGGCCAGATCATCCCTATGCCCCAGTACAAATTAGGCATTACAACAGGACCTGGCTAATTCGCTCTAATGACAGGGTCACTGAATATTGCAATTTAACAACCAAACAGGCAACTGTGATTTAAAAAAAAAAATTGGGTAGTGCTTCACAAAATATACTCAACTCATTTGATTTGCTAAGGGTAGTTTAGTTTTAAGTATTTATGATGAGACTCCACTGCATGTTTTGTAATAGTAATGAAGTCTTAGTAACAGGAGACCTCAATACAGCTCTCAGCTATCAAATCTTTACTAAAAGTGGGGTGAGGCTGCCAGGTTTGGTTGTTTCGTGTCAACGTCCCCGCCTCCCCTCCGGCTCTCTTCTGTGAGAATAGTTAGAATTATAGATTAACAGAGCAAAAACTGTCTGGTCCAACTGGAAAATCCAATTTTGGCAACAAAACTTTCAAAATCAAAATTTGTACAAAATGTTTTGCTTTTGATCAGATGTTCCTTGTTTTCTACATGTGCTGTTGTTATTCTAACTGCTGTGTTCTGTCTGCTAAACCAATGATCCCTGAGTTGTGGTTCAGTGGGTTGATTAGGCTTGACGGCTGGCTCAAATACAATGCTTCCTGTGGGTGTTTCCCTGGGGATTGTCATTAAGGTTGACTGCTTTTTAAACCAGTGGCATATTCTCAGCAACCTGTCATCCAGAGAGAAATGTCTGGGACTGAGGTGATCCAATTCCAGGACCCGGGTTGTTGTATGCTGTGAAAAGACTGCCAAAAGCTAGACATGGCTACCTCCAAGAGGGGAAACATGGATTGCTTTAGGTTCCTTCCTTTACTCCAGATCAGAAATTCTTCCATATTTACTCAACTCCATTACTATTTGGAGGAAAGACAATGTTACCCAATCATCAAGCCAGGGACAGGACTGATTCGGAGGCTTGCGCCGTGTGACACCATCTGGGAAAGTGGACAAATGGTACAGGTGAGCGGGTAGGTGAGGGGAAAGAAGCAGCAGCAGCATGGCCTAGTATTCTGTCTACCACTGTAGCAAGAGGGTATTTGGAAAAAATGTGTGATGGTTGCCCTTCTTGAGAGCAATTCTAATGCTTATGGATGGACTGACCTTTCTAACATGTCCCCAGCTCACCTTTGAATACCAACTGGCTCTCAACTCTCCTGCCTCCCTCCCCAATCAAATCTGCTTAGCGATAACTTTCTCCATCTTCAAAGGTGTCCTGATATCCCTCTGCCTCCATAAAGCGTTCCCTGATTAATTTCCGCCATTCCAAGCCCATCAACCCAACTGTCTGCCCAGAGCACTTATGTATTTATAAGTATCCTCAACACTTGTGAATATTTCAACAGTGAGACCGGTGATATACAATTGATCTGTGTAGGCTAAGCATTTATTCACTTACTTCCTTGTGGGCAGGGATCACGACTCCCACTGTTGTTGTATTATACTTTTCCCAATGTCTAATACAGTGCTCTGCACACAGTAAACACTCAGTAAATATCACTGATTGATTACTTAGGATCTCTTTCTTCCTACCATACTCTTGTTACTGCCAGATGTATCCATGTTCTTCCTCCTGCTTCCACTATTTGTAAATAATTTATTTCTACCTGTCTTCCCCTATTAGACTGTAGGCAATCTGGGAGCTGGGAAAGTGGCCTTTTGCTTCTGTTGAACTCTTCAAACCTGAGAAGCAGTATGGCCCAGTGGAAAGAGCAAGGGCTTGGGAGTCAGAGGTCATGGGTTCAAATCCAGGCTCTGCTGCTTGTCAGCTGTGTGACTTTGGGCAAGTCACTTCACTTCTCTGTGCCTCAGTTACCTCATCTGTAAAATGGGGATTAAGACTGTGAGCCCCACGAGGGACAACCTGATCACCTTGTATCCTCCCCAGAGCTTAGAACAGTGCTTTGCACATAGTAAGCGCTTAACAAATGCCATTATCATTATTATTATTTAGGGCAGTGACCTACACACCATAAGCTCTTTGTAAATATTGTTGATCAGTTGATCCCTAACTTCTCCTCTAACTACTCAATAAAGGCTATTCATTGAAAATTTTATCTAACCCCCCCTGCCTTGAACCTACTGATATTTTCTACCTAAGGTAACAGATTCCATGTGCTTACGCCTGCTGTGTGGTAATGCTCCCCTCCCCCTCCACAAAAAAAGGGGAGAAAATTCCCTTGATCTAAGATTCCATGAGTATCCACCCAATAGCAGTGGGAATGATCTTCTAACCCAGAATCTGGCTTTCTTCTGTAATTAGCTGTATCTGAGGAAAAAGACTTCCATTTCCACCAAGCAATAACCTCCCCCTGTTGCCTAGAGTGCTGGCTCCAGTCCTTTCCCAAATGACATATTTTAACTGGTGAAAAAATCCATCTCATTCTGAATATACTTGCCCTCCAAGGGTATGATAGAGCATTAGCACACAGCTTTAGCTGTCTCATGATATGACCCAATCCAGACAGCCCCCATTCTGCTGATTCACACTGTATCATTAGAACGTGGTACAAAGGAAGACCACAAAGGGTGACAAACATTTAAAGATGGTCCCAGAAAGAACTCTGACACAACACATCTGCTTAAATGTGCCTGCTGGGTAAAACAAAGGAGGAAAGGAATGGGGATTGGGAGGAAGGAGGGAAACTGTCTATATTTTTAGGCCAATTTAAAATCTGAATGCTGCCTGTGACGCTACTCAAAATTCAGACTTAGAATGCTAACTTCACCATTGAGTGGAGAAAAGAATGCTTCCAATGTTGCTTTTGGCTATTATGACTTTGGCTAGCTTTGGAATAGCCAAGCAGAGAACAGAAGCACTCTATCAGTATAATTGAACCAATCTAACCCTCTTCTGCCTCAGGTACCAAGGTACATCAGGCAAAAGGGGTTTTTTTGGGCCGGAATGATCCAGCTAATTGCTTCAAGTCTCCTCTTCAATGGACTAATGTGGCAACTGCTTTAGACACCAACAAATGATCTAGAATACTTCAGGCCCCTCATAAAACACTTTTGTCTGAAATATTCTGGCAGTGGAAGCTAAACTGTATTCTGAGGGCCTGAATTACCCAATTTGCTAGTGTCAACCCAGCCACTGAGTCCTTGTTTCAAAATTTTGCAATCTGCTATCTGGATAAGCATACCCTTCCCCCATAAGAGGGCCCAGCCCTGCAAGGTCATAGTTCAACACTGTTGGGAGTGTGTGAATTGCACAGCTGCCATCTGCTCCTAGGCAGCCCATGTGCTTAGTACAGTGCTCTGCACACAGTAAGCACTCACTAAATAGGATTGACTGATTGACAGGCTCATTGACCTTACTAGTCCATATCAACTGGATGAGTTTCCTCAAAGACATTCAGCTTGTTTTCCAATAATATGACACAGAACATCACATATAAACTAGACTGTAAGCTCGCTGTGGGTAGTGAATGTGTCTGTTTATTGTTATATTGTACTCTCCCAAGTGCTTAGTACAGTGCTCTGCACACAGTAAGCACTCAATAAATAAGATTGAATGAATGAATCAATGAATGAAAGAAATGAATGACACTTCAGATGTGGTGAAACTTTGAATACTGAAGACAATGGGATCTGGCAGACAAGTCAATAAGTGGGGTGTCGCTTCTCTGGGCCCAGCTCCACTGTGCAGTTTCGGGAATGACGTGTGGCCTTTCTGTGACTCTATTCCTTCATGCCTTGACCTGGAACTCTTAACATGCACCAGTCTCTGAGGGGTTTTTCATGGAAAACAAATACAGTAAATGGCTGCCACGGACTTTCCAAATTTAGACCACTATGGGAATGGCAAGTAACACTAATGCAGGCAACAATTTCTTGTTTTCCAGATCAATTCCCTCTGAGTTAATGAGATGATATTTTCAGAGGGTTTGGTCATTCAGCTAGTCTACAGACGCTCATATTCTGATCCGCAACCCAGCCAAACTTTTTGGGCAGCAAATATGGGCATTTTCCTGGAACGTGTTCAGAAAAGACAGACATAACTTCTGCTTTGATTTGATCTAAAAGTACTATTTCTCTCCTTCCATTCTGGCACTTCCACTTTTAATTTGGGTAAATAGATGGCAGTGGAGGAGACTGAGAAAGGAATTCAACTTCTGACTCTCTCAAATGGGTGACAGTTCAGGCTTACTTAAATGTTGGATGGTTGGGCAAGGGTTCAAGAGACAAGCAAAGGTCTGGCCAGTTTTTACTTTATCTGAACTATAAGACCCACCCTGAAAAAAAGAGTATGATAGCATCCCTATAAGGGCTCCTTCTCGGTTTCTCTGTCAGGTCCAAAACCCTTGAAAATCTAACACTGATTTTTGCACCTCCTTCTCTTCCTCTTCCTATTGTTAAAACCATTTGGTTTTGACACCGTCCAGTACTTAACAGGGTCTCCATGGAAGCAACTGGGTTCATTAAGGTTTGTCACAAGTGTCTCTCTCTCACTCACAAACACATATACACTGTTAAGGAAAACATACAGAAGGCACAGCATAGTGTAATTAGGTTGAAGAGAAATCAAATTTTCTAATTTTTGCTAGAGCAGAGCCACGCTCTATTTCAGACCTAAACCAAAACAATAATTCTCTGCCAGGATTTTTTAAAAACCTTTTAAAATATATTTTTCCAAGAGTAGTTTCCAGTTTGAGTTTGCATTCCTCTTCTTGGAAGAATCAAATCTAGCAAATGTCTGGGAATGGTAAAGTTCTGAGATCAAGGCTACTCAGACTAGAAGTACCCGGGGCCTGCATTTTGCTGGCCTCATTGACTGAAGACCAGTAGTCACACATAATCAGTGGTATTTATTGAACACTTACTGGGTGCAAGGTGCTGTAGTGAGCACTTAGCATAGTGGTCTTCGATACTGGAGGGCAGAGACGAGGGTTGAGGCCAGGGGTGGCACCCAAATCTCTGCAGTCAGAGAACCCTGCCAAAATGCGACTCATAATATCAAAAAAGGAATGGGATAAAAATACATGTTTTATACAAATTTAAAATTTGGCAAATATAACACAGTATCTTTAATATTCCTCCAAATCAAACTGTGGGTTGATAAGTGGCAAACTCAGCACATGCTCGAGTATCCAAAATGATCAGGATTAAGTCTACTTTAGACAAGAGAAGCGGAGAACCCCTCACCTCCCTCCCCCCCACACACACACAACACACACACACCCCAATGTCAGAAATGGGACCCAGGAGTTTCCTCCTTCCGTATATCTAAATATAAGTAATTTCTAAGTAACATAACTTCTGTATAAATATATATTATATATAAAAATGATCCTTCACTACCCTCAAGGTCGGGGTGTGCAGGGGATGGAGAGAACACCTGCATACCAGAAAAAACTGGGGACAACTAATATTTGGATTTGTGAGAGCAGGCTGCATGAGAAAAATCAGGGACAGACATACACAAAGACACATATACAAACATAGGGATACACACAGAGTGACAGAAACTGTTACAGAGAGTGAAAGTTGGACATGGAGGCCTCAAAAGACAAACACAGCCAAAGAGTTGGGAGGTTGAGGGACAAGGAGCAGGGGAGATAGGGTGTGAAAGACAGGAATAAGTGAAAAGAAGGAAGTTGATGAGGAAAAGAAAAGGCACGAAGAGAATGCGGTTCCTGGGAGGTCATTTTGTGACCCTTTATGTAACAGCCAGAAGTCCCTGTGTTCTTTCCCATGTGTCCATCTGTGTATGCTTGCATCTGTCCAAGCTGAAGTCTTGCATCCCCCGGCGTGTGTGTGGGTCTGTTCTTTGACTGAATTATTATGGTACTTGATAAGTGCTTACTGTATACCAGGCACTGTACTAGGTGCTGGGGTTGATCAAAGATAAGAATCAGGTTGGACACGGTCCCTGTCCCACATAGGGCTCCCACATTCTAAATAGGAGGGAATGTCCCAGGTATTTATGAGGGCAGTTTTGGGGGTTAAATATAGCGGCAGGACTAAGACCTGGGTTCTTCCTGTGAGCCAGCCCTGATTAACTGCCCCCCGGCTCCTGCCGGAGATGGGCTTTTCAGGCCACCAGAACGGTCAGCATAGTTGGGGCTGACTCTAGACTTTAAGCTCCTTCTAGACTGTAAGCTCACTGTGGGCAGGGAATATATCTGTTCTATTGCTATACTGTACTCTCCCAAGCACTTAATGCAGTGCTCTGCACACATTAAGCTCTCAATAAATATGATTGATTGATTGGGGCGGGGTGAGACGGAGGGGTAAGACCTCAGATGATGTGACCCAGCCAGGATATCAGCCCCAACCACCACTCCTTTGGAGGGTGAGAGGCATTCTGGAACTTTCGGTCTTGACTTCTTTCCCCTTTCTCCCCCAAATCCTGGAGTCCAAGAAGCCTAACTCCAGTGGACAGAGACCTGGGAAGATAGGCTGGGTTGGAAGGAAGCAGTGAGGAACAAGTCTAGAAAGCCAAAAATCACTGCTCAAGTGTCTGAGGGAACTGTGAGCTCATTGTGGGCAAGGTATGGGTCTGTTTACTGTTGTATCTTACTCTTCCAAGCACTTAGTACAGTGTTCTGCACATAGTGAGCGCTCAGTAAATACAACTGAATGAACAAGGGGAGAGGTGGGCAAAGAGGGAAAGCTGATCCTCTGTTCCATGAACACAAATAATTTATTCCCAGATGCAGTGACTGGATCACTAAGAGGCATTCAAAGTTCTCAGAGAGAATTCTCTTTAGAAATGACACACCAAGATTCCTTTAAAAAGCATGTTCAATTCAAAAGTACTTCTAGGCCGCCACATATTGAAATATCTACTAGGAGGCCACCGGGCTCAAACTCTTTATTCTCACCTACATGTTGTTGATGCAGTTGGGGAGATTTTTAATTGAACCCTGCAGGTGTGAAAGCTTTTCAATGCCTATTTAGCATTCAGGGGACTCCTGTTCAAATGATCCTTGAAGGAGCACTGCTCAATTTGTGATGCCATGTTTCTCCAATTGCAGGCTCCTGGCTGAACAGAACTAAAAGGAATGTGTGATGAGCCACGTTTACAGATCAGCCCAATGTGGCTATAGTGAATGAAGATGTCTCTGAAGAACAGCATGCAGTCATTTACATGGGCTTTTCCTATTCATCCTAACCGAATAACACTTGCCAATGGCCAAGCTCTGAATATAACAAGACCACCAGAGCAATATTTTCATAGTATTTGTTAAGCGCTTACTGTTGTGTCAGGCACTGTACTAATTGCTGGGGTAGATACAAGTTTGTCAGGTTGGACACAGTCCCTGTCCCGCATGGGGCTCACAGTCTTGATCCCCATTTTACAGATGAGGCACAGAGAAGTGAAGTGATTTACCCAACTTCACACAGCAAACATGTCCTTCTGACTCCCAAGTCCATGCTCTAACCATTAAGCCATACTGCTTCCCCAATATGCTTTCTAAATCAAGGAATGAGGAAGGCCTTACTTTATAAGTTTAAAGTTGTCCTCTGTACTAGGAGGACACATAGGAATGTGTTATCATTATTATTATTATGGTATTTGTTAAGCGCTTACCATGTGCCAAGCACTGTTCTAAGCACTGGGGTAGATAATGGGGTAGAGCCCACATGGGGTTCACAGTCTTAATCCTCATTTAACCGATGAGGTAACAAGCACGGAGAAATTAAGTGGCTTGCCCAAGGTCACACAGCAGACAAGTGGCAGAGCCGGGATTAGAACCTAAATCCTCTTACTGCCAAGTCAGTGCTCTTTCCATTAAGCCATGCTGCTTCTCTCATAATCTCTCATGTTCACTCATAATGTTTAAAATGAATCGACCCACAGGGAACACACTGCCCAAATTTCCGAGCCAGAAATATTATCCCATCTTCAGTTCAAAAATGACCCTGCTAATGGTGAGACTCCCTCTAGACTGTGAGCTCATTGTGGGCAGGGAATATGTCTAACAACTCTGTTGTATTGTACTCTCCCAAGCGCTTAGTACAGTGCTCTGCACACAGTAAGCACTCAAAAAATGACTGATTGATTGTGTTCAGCTCTCCCCCTCCTACCTTACCTTGCCGATTTCCTCGCTCCTCTAATGCTAACCTACTCACTACATCTCAATCTCATCTAGCACAGCACCAACCCCTTGCCCATGTCCTCTCTCTGGCCCGGAACTCCCTCTCCCTTCATATCCAACAGACTACTACTTTCCCCCACCTTCAAAGACTTATTAAAATCACACCTCTTCCAAAGGGCCTTCCCCAACTAAGCCCTCATTTCCCCTACTCCCTCTCCCTTCTGCATCACCTATGCACTTGGATCGGCCCCCTTTAAGCACTTGATATTACCCCTACCCCTAGCCCCCTTAGCACTTATGGACATAAGCTGTAATTTATTTTAATGTATGCCTCTCCTTTTAGAATGTAAGCTCCTTGTGGGCAGGGATTGTGTCTACCAACTCTGTTGTGTTGTACTCTCCCAAGCTCTTAGTACCATGCTCGGCAGACAGTAAGTGCTCTGTAAATACCACTGATTACTTGATTGATTGAGTGTGTCAGTGACAGAGAATAACCTGCACACTTTGTCCATGAAAACCTAGTAGTGCATCTTTTCTGTCCTCCTGCCATTTGGGGGAGCTGTGCTCAAGACACCAATGATTATGAGGGGAAAGGTATGTCCTATCACCAATCAAGGCATGCACTTGAGTTGATTTGGCAATAGTGGTGATGGTTGATGGTCTATGCTGAGCCAGCCACGTTATCTCACCTGGTTATCCCGTGCCCCTCAGCACATACACACCAAAGAATATCTCTGAGACCTTAGCAGTGACAGACACCCATGTGTCCCCAAGCCACTTTGTAAACCACAGTTGAATGTGACACTCAGACTTGCTTAATAGGACTGTGAATGGGGGGGTGGGGGGGGGGTCTTTCCACTTTCTTGCAAAAATCTTGCAAAAAAAAGCAAAAACAAGATATGAAAAATCAAACAGAACAACAGCAACAGCAAAAAAAGAAAGGAAATAGTACATAATTCATCCCAAAGCAATGCTATAGGGATATTTACTGCCTGATGTTCTTTTCAGGAATGATCATCCACTCTCCTATTTCATAGTCCAGCAACTCCCAAAGGGAGCCATGGGCAGTGGTTATGGGGTGGTCTAAGATGCTGACAAGAGATATCTCTGAGGCCTCTTTGGTAGTAGGTGGCTAGGTCTAGATCTCTATTAGTGTTTACTTTGAGGCACCCATAACAACTCCAATACCTAAAACTTGGATCAGGGAATTAAAGAAACCCACAATTATCACAGCAGAAGAAACAGTGAGAGGATGACAGGGGAATGTGAAAAGAAGTCACTAAAAAGGTAGAGGGAGAGAAATGATATAGGAGGGAGGGAAGACATTAGGAAGAAAGGGATAGAATTGAAAATAGTGGCCAAAAGGAGCTGAAAAATGGTGGGGGAAGTCGTCATTACAGCAGATTAATCTTGATTATTATCACATGGGTTAGTCTGAAGAGTTAAGAAAGATTTGGAAGGCAAGGAGGGCTAAGGGAGGGAGGAGGATGGGGGTGGTGAGTGAAGGAACCAGAACCCCCTCCACAACCATCAAGTACACAAGTCATAGAAACCCTTCGCCTTCACAATCACCTAAGTCTCCCCCAAGGTGGTGGTGGCGGCAAAGAGTCGGCACAACTCAGAGAAGCAAATTTAAAGCTTCACAAAACAGGAAAGACAATCTTGTAAAATGTGCTTCAGGTCTGTTACAACATAATGCTGAATTTGTACCAGGACCTGCCAGCGTCATTGTCATTGGAAAAAATGACAATAATACCCACGCACGCCCAAACTCATCACCAACTAAAAATGTAAAGTTACAGAGTCATTTGAGCTCCGGCTCTGGTTTTGCTACACATAAGGCATTGGAACTGCCTCTGAAGCCTGATGGTGTATTTACAAATTAACAGCATCTGCCACTATCAATTCTCCAAACTGCCTCGTTTTCCCATCCTTTGTCAAATTTTATGTTAATTCAATTTCCCCAAAAAAACTTTCATGACCCACGTTTGAATGCAACATGTCCAACAGTGAATCTTGATGTGCCTCTATAAAGAAAAAATCCCCTGATTTGCTCATTTCATTTTCTTTTGCAAAATTCATATTATTCCAAACAACACTAAAACACTCGGGTGCATCTGAATTAATTACCATTAATGGGGATCAGGGGAGTCTGGATAATTGAAAAACATATATAATCCCCCAAACTGATTTTTGTCAGAAGCTTCAACTTCCTCTCCCGTCATACTTTTTAACAGAGCTAGGAAAAAAGAGCAAAATTGACTAAACTGAGTTTCACTTCCTCCTTTCACCCTTGCCTCTCCACTGAAGGATGGTCCAACAAGCAGTGACAGGGCTAGAAGTCTATCAGAAGAAGCTAAAAGGAGGAGAAGCATAGGAGGAGAAGCCACAAACTGGATAATCAGGCCCTAAAAATAATTGAGGCGGCTGTAAAATCACTGTTCTCAGGGGCTAATCATTTTTCTCCTCATCCAGGCAGTGTATGTAGCCAGAGAAAACCTTCTTGCTTTTCAGAACCGTTTTAGCTTTTTACCACAGAGGAAGTGTGTGCTGTATAAAGAAAAGATAGCCTACTCACCAGCCTAATAATAATCGTGTCTCAGTTGGGGTGGGTAGGTTTCTTGGCACATGCCAATAATGGCCCTCCTGCAAGTCATTTTTTATTTTAAACAAAGCACATAAGAGTCTAAGGAAATTACATAACCACCTTATTTTATTATGAAGTAATGGGAATAGCATATTAACCGACGTTCATAAAAACAGAAAGAACTCAGAAAAAGCTGCTCGTTGAAAAGCCAAACTTGCCACATTTATCCATTTCCTAAGCAGATGCTAGAAAAGTGAAAAGAATTGTATCTTTTCATTAAAAGGAGAGATTGTTTTAGAGTTCAGTATGTGATGTAAATAGCATTCATTACTTTCTTAAAAGCCCACTTACCTTGTTGATATGAGGTTTATTTGAATAATGTGTGTGTTTATGAGTGCCAAGAGCGTGTGGAGGCCGACACAGTACTGTGATTTCTGAAATGCATAATTATGTAGCAGGTATATCTGTGTGTAGGTGAGAGTTAGGCAAGAGCACAGCTGCTGTGGAAACAACTGAATCTCTGGGTTCCTGCTCTTAGTGAATCCTTCGCCTTTGCCCCGTGACAGTAGATAGCAAGAAATAAAGGCAGTCACCACTGGCTACTCTCCCACAATAAGGAGGGAAAACAGGTTCAGAGGGGAGAGAATGACAGGAGAAAGCAAAAATCACAGATGTCCTTCATCTTCCAGCTGGGTCCTTTTAAGCTTCTTTAGCAGCTGACCCCTCCCAAAGTATAATTGGCCCTGTTCATCCATAAATGGGATCATCCCCAAGAGAAGAGAAAATTACTCTTCAGACCATTAAAAAGAAGCGGTAAATAGTGCATGCAATGTCAGGAGTATCCAAAGGTACATATCCAAAATGAAAAGACTTTTTAACTTGCTATTGCAAGGAACTAACTGATTTTTACTTATATTTTCCTACTAAGTCACATTAGGACTCTTTAATAGCTAGGGCAGACTTAAGGAAGGGCTCTGGCAATCATGCATTCAGTTGTATTTATTGAGCGCTTACTGTGTGCAGAGCACTTTACTAAGATCATTCAATCAATCAATGGTATTTACTGAGCGCTTACTGTGTGCAGAGCCCTGTACGAAGCACTTGGGAGAGTACAATACAACAGAACTGGTAGACACATTCCCTGCCCACAACGAGTCTAGAGGGAAAGATGGACATCAATATAATTACATAATTTATGGATACGTACATAAGTTCTGTGGAGCTGAGGGTGTAGTGAATACCAAATGCTCAGAGGGAATGGATCCAAGTGTACAGACAGTACAGAAGTTAGAGAGAGTCGAGGAAAAGGGAGCTTAATCGGGGAAGGCTTCTTGGAGGAGATGTGACCTTAAGGGCAGGATCTTCCCTTTCCCATTTAGACCTTTCTTTAAAGATTAAATGAGCACCAGTTTCATCTCTACCCTGTCTCTTCCTCTCCCCCTTTCCTCCCTCCTTTCCCAGCACTATCAAGGTAGTAGGTGGCTCTTAGGACAAGGACCATCTGTTTTAATTCCTTCAACCCTACAGGGTGGATTTACCATTTGGGCTAGCTTGCTCTGGGACTAGGGCAACAAATTTTGTCCCTGCCACCCTCCCCAGCCAAGGCTGCAGCTCCTGTGGGATAATACTGCATCTCCCAGCAGCCTCAACCAGTACATCCTTCTCTTCAGGAAGACTTCAGTTCCCTAACATGTTTCTACCCCATCCTCCCATTCTACAGAATTCTTCCTTCCAGCTCCAAGATATCATGACTAGTACTGACAGACAGATACTAACTCATACATATGGCCAATGCTAGACTTAACGCTAGTCAAATAAGAAGTATCTATTGTCGGCCCTCCATGTGTCTTGTATGGTTCTGAGCACTTGCAAGTTTGAGGATTTGCTGAAGGGATGAATATATGCGTCTGGCTCTGGAGGTTGTTCTTGAGAGCAAATCAGGGAAATGAAAGATGGGCCAGGGCCATATCCTATAATAAAGTTACCCCAGAACTCCCTCACAAGCTAACCACCTCCTCCCAACACCCCACATTGCCCAAGCTTCTAGGATTAGGCAGAGAGGTGAGCAGGAATCAATCAATCAATCCATCAATGGTACTTATTGAGCACTTAGAATGTGCACAGCACTGTACCAAGCACTTACAGTAATAAGAGTTAGAAAGGAGAAATACATCATAATGATCTCCAGAAGGTGACTTCCAGCTCCCCGGCTCCTTCTCCAGCTGTGTTTTCACCCTGAAATGCCCCTAGAGATTCTGGATTTAATTCTCCTGGATCCCATTTAAAGCCCTATCCTAGTGCACCTCATATAGCTACTAAAAACCCACCAATCAATCAATCAATCAATCGTATTTATTGAGCACTTACTGTGTGCAGAGCATTGTACTAAGCGCTTGGGAAGTACAAGTTGGCAACACATAGAGATGGTCCCTACCCAACAGTAGGCTCACAGTCTAGAAGGGGGTGACAGAGAACAAAACAAAACATATTAACAAAATAAAATAAATAGAATAGATATGTACAACTAAAATAAATAAATAGAGTAATAAATACATACAAACATATATACATATATACAGGTGCTGTGGGGAAGGGAAGGAGGTAAGGCGGGAGGGATGGAGAGGGGGAGGAGGGGGAGAGGAAGGAGGGGGCTCAGTCTGGGAAGGCCTCCTGGAGGAGGTGAGCTCTCAGTAGGCCCTTGAAGGGAGGAAGAGAGCTAGCTTGGCGGATGTGGGGAGGGGGGGCATTCCAGGCCAGGGGGTGTATGGCGGATGTGTAGCGGGCCAAAAGCGAGTAAAATTGAGGAGCTGGATGTTCCCCAATACTGCAGGTGCGAGATCCAATTTTTCTTCATAAAACCGAGTAACTAAGCAGAAGCCATCATGAGGCAAAAATTAAAGGGTTCTGCTGAAGCGGTACCAAACTCCACTAAACCTTTCCATATTAATGCCACATGGAACTAGTCTGTCCAATAACCCCAGAAACCTCAGAGCTGAGAACTTAGAATCATTAGATAAGAGTATTTTTTGAGAAGGTTTTTTTTTCCATTTTTGCTGGAAATCTGCAGAGAAATGGCAATTTCACAACCTCTCTTAATATCTTAAGAGAAGCAGCATGGCCCAGTGGAAAGAACCCAGGCTTTGGAGTCAGAAGTCATGGGTTCAAATCCACACTCTGCCGCTTGTCAGCTGTGTAACTTTGGGCAAGTCACTTCACTTCTCTGTGCCTCAGTTACCTCATCTGTAAAATGGGGATTAAAACTGTGAGCCCCCCGTGGGACAACCTGATCACCCTGTAACCTCCCCAGCGCTTAGAACAGTGCTTTGCACATAGTAAGCACTTAACAAATACCATCATTATTATTATTATCTTTACTCAGTGTTTAATCAGCTCAATAGTCAATAAGTGTTCCTGTCTGTCTAATGGAACTCTCTCACTACAATTTATGTCCACACCCTAATGTTTGATTCCTTCTGATGGGAAAGAGCCCAGAGACACTCTAAAGTAGCAATGGGGCCTGGGTACGGTAAATTATTGAGCCCCAAGCACAAATTTCATGCATTCCCCAGGACACACACACACACATGCCCCCTTAAGCTCTTTCCTTATCTTCCCATTTCCTGGCACTTTCTATGCTTCTTTTAAACTGTCCTGTGCCATGGCAGAGTGCTTAGATGAGGGAGTGGAAAAGAGGAATGATGAATCAGCACTGGTGGGTTCTCTACTGGTGGATTCAGGGGGCTCTTGTCAGCAGGTGTGATGTGTCTTTGGCAACTACCCACAATGCTCACTGATTATAACAGCCCTAAAGCCACAACAGAAAGACTAACTTGGAATGGAGTGGGGAAGGACTAGCTTTGGAAGGAGCAAAAACAAGGCAAAAAGTAAAGAAAACATAAGCAGGCTCTACAAGCAGTGGCTGTATCCACTGATCATACTGAAGTCATGTGGAAAGAACAAATAGTCAGATGTTGGTCTTTTCAGCAAACCTGCACTCATGTAAACACTAGCATCTGCAGTGTTATATTAGAAAGCCGAGGCAAGAATTTAGACACACATATATATGAACACACACACACACACACATACACGCTTCTGAATCTTTATGAAAGAACAATTTGATATCACCCCATCAGAAAGAGTCCTCCTGGGAAAGAGGGGATTGAAATCTTCTACCTGAGGTGGCACTATTTTAAGTCAGAAAACCCAAGCTACCAATTGTTTTTTTCTTTTATAAAGAAAGACTTAGCTTCCCTTTCTTGGGGAGCATATGGATTTTTGTGACTTCCTTGGACAGATACATCCACAATGGTAAAGCAAGGACATGCTAAGTATCACAAAACTCAGCTGAGACCTTCCAAGAATCTATCGTCATTGAAGACAGCAAACGTGGAAGGGTTGTGGAGGTGAATCAGACATTGTCTCAAAGCAATGTCTGGTACAGAATTCTGTCACCCCAAGTCTGAGGTGACTGAGAAAATGAAGCCCTGCTCTATGAAATATAATGACTAATTAGTGGCCCATTCTGCTTTCTTTCTTGTTCCCACTGACGTCAATGAGAGTTCCACGTGAAGGGTGAAGGAAGACTATGGCCCCTAGTCTGGGTGGTTACAAAACCATGCAGCATCTCCCCAGTTCTTCTTTAAATGAAGGAAACAGAAATAAAGATGCCTCCTTCATAGTCAAAGAAGAAGCAAAGTGAGTGGCATCAGCTAGCACAGCCACCTCAGAGAAAACAGAAACTTAGGCCTTGGGGCGGGAAAGGATGGTTGAGTTAAATAGCACAATATTCACTACTAGCCAGGCCCTGTGAAATCTGACCATTAGAAAATGAAACTTTACCAGAGCCGGTTGTTCTTTTTCCCTCAGGGCACTAATTGCAGAGGAATGAACTCGAAAGACCATGGGTCCGTTGTCTAATGCAGAAATCCCAGGCTTTCATTATCCCCACACACAGGGCATGTCACATCATCCATTGATACAGGCTGAATGCAAACACTCATCCAGTGTACAGGAAACAGGGCTTCTTGAGGGGGGAAAAAATTTACTTTTGCTTGGCAAGGGGGAAAAGCCATGGCCAGATAACAGACCTCTGATCACCCATAAATATGTTAGATCTCATCATGGAGACTGGAATTGCTCTGCAGAGTAAAAAGAGAATAAGGAGTGAAACAGTTGTGGAAATTGATGTTGCTTTCACCAAGGAGCAGGGACATAATGTGACATGGGAAGCAGTGTGACTAGTGGAAAGAGCCCAGGCCTAGGAGTCAGAGGACCTGGCTTCTAATCCCAGCTCCACCACTTGTCTACTGTGGGATCTTGGACTACTCACTCAACTTCTGTGGGCCTCAGTGTGCCCATTCTGCATCTGCAAAATGGGGATTCAATACCTGTTCTCCCTCCCACTTAGCCTGTGAGCCCAATGTGGGATCTGATGATCTTGTATCTACCCTAGCACTTAGTACAATAAGAGGGCATACATATGATGTTAATAAGGATTTAATATTTAATAATATTTTAATAGCTTTAATGAAACAAAAAGTATTGCTCATTTGAAACTGTTACATAGATGTCAATAAAGCTAGTCCGTTGTGGGCAGGGATAGTCTCTATTTGTTGCTGAATAATACTTCCCAAGTACTTAGTACAATGCTCTGCACACAGTAAGTGCTCAATAAATATGACTGAATGAATGGAAAAGGAAAAATATAAATAAACATTTCCAAAATAAGTAGAAGAAATGTATTGGGGTTCCAGAGAGCATATCTTTAATTATACGGAGGGTGAGCCACTGACTAAGGAGATTTAGAAATTTTGATCAGATGTTTGTGGGGCCCTAAAAGTCGTAACACCAAAGCAATACAGGGGCAAAAAGAGAAAAGTTGGATGAATGGAATCATGGAAAGTCACTTATGGAAAATTTGTATGGGAGGTTACTAAAGCAGCGTGGTGTAGTGGATAGAGCATGGGCCTGGGAGTCAGAAGGTCATGGGTTCTAATCCGGACTCCGCCACTTGTCTGCTGTGTGACCTTGGGCAAGTCACTTCACTTCTCTGGGCCTCAGTTACCTCATCTGTAAAATGGGGATTAAGACTGTGAGCTCCATGTAGGACAGGTACTATGCCCACCCCAATTTGCTCATATCCACCCCAGTGCTTAATACAGTGCCTGGCACATATTAAGTGCTTAATAAATACCACAATTATTAAAGCAATCAAAGCTTGCTAATAAATGAACAACATGCTCTAACTTATAGAATTTCTGATACAAGAAATAATTCTCCACAGAGATACTGCAAGCTGTCTCAAGAGAATGTGCATGAAACATAAGTAATGTCTCATCTTCTGACATCTGGAAATAACTATCCCCCCTGCCCTCCTCTCCCCCAAAAGATAACTTTCCCATGTTCCGGTGTGACAGGGTGAAGAGACGAATGGCAGCACAAGGCCCAGCTGTCCTCCCCCCCCCCCCCCCCCCCCCGCCCGACCTCAGAGTACAAACCCTGCCATCCAGAAGATATGACACAACCACTCTCCCCCTCACCATCTGGATCTCCCATCCTGCTCTGTTCCAGCACGGCAGAGAGAGGGCAGAGTGGCGACGGGCCTTCCGAACTCAGAACACTGAGGTGCCTTTGGCTGTGGCAACTGTTGGACTCTGAACAGCCTGACCTGAGCAGTGAGCAGCATGAAACTGTTCCTTCATCACAATGCTCTTTAGTTATTCCTGCACTCATTGTTGTCCTTGGCTTTTTTTAAGTTGTTTTTCTGTTGTTATTGTTTCACCTTCCCTTACATGTCCGTCGCCAACCCTTTCCCACTTATTCTTAGATTGTGAGCCCTTGGACACCAGGAACTGGGTCTATTTCTCATCTGCGCATTTCTTTTTCCCCCATTGTTTTGTAAACATTAGGTAGTCAATAAATAATATTGAAAGAATGAATAAATAAAAATATCATATTTTAAATCTAGCAAATTACATACTGATAACAAACACATTTACCTCCCATTTTGGTAGAAAAGATTTCTCTCATTATGAGACATATCATGGTTGAAGTCAGAAAAAAAGTCACAACGATCTAGTGGTTGTAAAGACCAGGTCATTGTAGACTTGGTGATAATTCATGAATCAAAAAACAACCAAGTCTGAGTATGAACCACGTTGATTATAAAAAGCCCACAAACCAGTTCCTTATTTGTAGTGACTACAGATTCTGATAATGCACACTAAAATCTTCAATGAGCAAAGAGATCATGCGAAAGGACCAACAAATTGAGGATCTAACATATAAAGCACGGAATTCTTCAGAGACACTTTCTGAGATAAGACGTGAGGATGAACGTGACAACATATCATCGATCATTTGCTCTGCATAGGCTCCATGAAGCTCTGCCAATTCCAGAACACACTTCCATTAACTGAAGAAAATATTCATCATACTGAAGGGGAAATGTTAAAACTTTTACCTCGGCACAGGCAATACGATAAAGGCTGAAAATGCATTGGCAGCATAATTTGTAATATATTCACTTGGAGTTTAAAATGGCTCAATTCATACCTCGAGGCCAATCACACGTAACATGAGTGTTAATAGCAAACCACTAAAAGCTACATTTGAGAGCTACATTAGTCTACTGCACAAAGGTAGAAGAGTAGTAATTAACCTCGATCATTTTTATAATTCCCAGACTACAAAATTGAGGGCCTACTTTTATAACAAGTCAGATTGCAACCTGTATACAATAAAAACGACTACAATTTTAGACCACTAAAGTTTAGAAGCATCATTCAGCAGCAAATCTCTAAACGAAGGGCAAGCAAGTCCAGACGTGGAAACAAAAGAGTTGCATGGTACCTACCCAGATCAGTTCAGCTGAAATGAAGTAGATGAAACTCTGTCTCGTTCATGACTGAAACAAGGTTTGCTCTTTGGGGAGAAGGGAGGGCTCAGGGGGTGAATCAGAAGGGGGACATGGGATGTGAAAAATTATATGTAATGCAGAAAAACTTGCTTGACAATAGGAATGGAAAATATATGTCGTTGTAAGACATACTACACTGGCATTTGGGGATTACATCAACAGATACAATAATGTTGCAAAAAGCATATGACAGCGGCAGGTAAAGGAATTACTCTATTGTACTCTCCCAGGTGCTAAGTACAGTGCTCTGCATATAAGTGCTCAAAAAATACCAATGATTGACTGCTGGACTGAGTTGACACCATATTAGAATTAAGAAGTTGTGAGTGTGTTGAAAAACAGCTGCAGCAGAGGTATTGGGACAGACTCATAATTACAGGCAAACAAATTCTGGCCTCACAACCAGATATTCAGCTGGTTGAGATATTTATTAAAACAGTGGAACTTACTGATTCTTGCTGTTGCTCAAAGCAGAAATATGCACAAAAGATAAATAAAAATATGGGGCTCATCAATAAAGTGAAATAAATGCAGATACTTGAGTACATCAAAATTGTCAATCATCATTATCATGGGGACTGCTACTACATTTTTATGGTATTTGTTAAGAGCTTACTATGAGTCAAACACTAATCTAAGTGCTGGGGTAGGTACAAGTAATTAGGTCGGACACAGTCCCTGGCCCACATGGAGCTCAGAATCTAAGTAGGAGGGGGAACAGGCATCCCCATTTTACAGTTGAGGAAACTGAGGCACAGAGAAGTGACTTGCCCAAGGTCACACAGCAAGCAAATGGCAGAGCCGGCATTAGAACCCAGGTCCTTCTGACTCCCAGGCCCATGCTCTCTCCACTAAGCCACACTGCTTCTTACTTTGAATAAATGGAGCTGGAAATTCATCATAGAGAGACCTCAGTTAAAAAGGTGATATATCTGGATGGCTGTCACAAAACCAGGAGATTTTTCTAACTTTAATAGATCACAGTAATGCACAAAAACTCCTCACTATTGGCTTCAAAGCTCTCCATCACCTTGCCCCTTCTTAACTCACATCCCTTCTCTCCTTCTACAGCCCAGTTCACACACTCCACTCCTCTGGTGCTAACCTTCTCACTTGGTCTCCTTCTCGCCTGTCCCGATGTCAACCCCTGGCCCTTGTCCTACCTCTGGCCTGGAACGCCCTCCCTCCTCAAATCTGCGAGGCAATCACACTTACCCCCTTCAAAGCCCTACTCACAGCTCACCTCCTCCAAGAGGCCTTCCCAGGCTAAGTCCCCCTTTTCCTCAGCTCCCCCCAACCTCCACATCACCCAGACTCACAGCCTTTGCTCTACCCCCCATAGCACTTGTGTATATATGTACATATCTATAATTCTATTTATTTATGTTTATGTCTGCTTACTTGTTCTGATATCTGTCTCCCCCCTTCTAGACTGTAAACCTGGTGTGGGTTTGTCTCTATTGCTGAATTGCACTTTCCAAGCGCTTAGTACAGTGCTCTGCACACAGTAAGCACTCAATAAATACGATTGAATGAATGAATGAATTTGCTCTAAAATCCATATTATTACAAGGAGTGAAGACCAGATTAATCTGAGAATTTAAAATACTGTACAATAGGAGAGGTCAGTTCTCTCCCATTTTGAAGGGAATGTAAACACAGCAGTGTGGGATTGCATTGTAAACACTGAGAAATTGCCTCTGTTCCTGTTTCTGACACCTTTGCCCCACCCAACCCATTGTACTTTTGAACGTCCACACCCTTCAAATTAGGGAAAAATCAAGCTTATAATAACAACTCAACAATAGACGATTTTATCGGCTAATGCCAGCATTGTTATAATTTGTCAAGTCCAGATTATTCTGAAAAATAAAATACAGTATCAGAGAAACCCCTCAGAGGAGTCCTTAACCACTGCTGAACTACAAAGCAGAGATAATAATAGTAATTTTGGTATTCGTTAAGTGCTTACTGTTTGCTGGGAACTGTACTAAGCACTGGGGTGGGTACCAGAAAATCAGTTTGGACACAGTCCCTGTCCCATGTAGGGCTCACAGACTCAATCTCCATGTTACAGATGAGCTGAAGCCAAGAGAAGTGAAGTGACTTGCCTAAGGTCACACAGCAGACAAGTGGCAGAGCCCAAATTAGAACCCAGACCTTCGGAAATGCCATTGCCTCCAGAAGTGTTTCCTTGACTGCCTTGATATTTAAGAAACGACAAGATTAAAGCCCCACCCTTGCTTTTCAAATTCAGGTTTCCCCTCTGTGCTACTGTGGAGTTCCAATGCTCATGAAACCCACCGAGTTATCTTGGGCAGTCGGAGTTGCACAAGCCAGCAGTAGATTTAAGGAAGTCAGGTAATTAACTGCTTTGGAGGCTGGGTGTTTTTGGGGGGGGGTTTGAGGTTCTTCCCTTTCCTTCCCTCACAGTTTAATGACATGAAAAGGCATTTTAGGACCAGAACCTTGCTCTAGTGGGTTTATGAAAGCTCCCCAGTGTGGATGCCATGATCATAGAGAACCAGACGGTGTAATTTCAAAGAAACAGGAAGGGGGAATAAAGGCTGATTTGGGAGAGAGCTGAGTGCCTTTCAGGTACCAATGTGCAGCTGAGGTAGATGGAATTTGGTGATTGTGGGTCATGGCAGGGTGCCACCTTCATTAACAAAATTTTAGTCCTTAATTGTAGTTTACCTTGCACATGTGTTTTGGTTGAAGGTCTGAACTAGCTGTTAGAATATGCAAATTGACTGTTTCCCTAGTAAATGTTCCTCTTTTCACATTTTTATGAGATTACTCAATGATATAGTAGAACTGACTTCAGTAAGTACATAATCGGTTCTTCCTGACTTCAGGAGGAACCTTAAATGGGTTCTTCTTAGCAATTGCATATGTATAACTCTCTTTGGTCTAAAACATTCTTGCAGGTTGGTTCGATCCAATTGAGCACTTAGAACAGTGGTTGACACATAGTAAGTGCTTAGCAAATACCACAAAAAAAAGTAACCCTGGTCCTGTCGGTCAGTCAGTGGTATTTATTGAGCACGTACTGTGTCACAGCACTGTACTAAGCACTTGGGAGAGAACAATACAATAGAGTTGTAGACATGATCCCTGCCCTCAAGGAGTTTAAAATCTAGAGGAATCCCATGGAACAGAAGCTTGACTCCTAAAACTGTCAGTAGCACTATATTCCAGGGCAGGAAAGAAATTTTGTTGGATCCTTAAAAAGAAAAAATGGCTCTGAGGGTAAGAAGAAATTTGAACAGAATGTTAAACCCAATCCACCTAGCATTATTCCTGTGAAGCAGCATGGCCTCGTGGAAAGAGTACGGACCTGGGAATCAATAGACCTGGGTTCTCATCCTGCTGTCTCCCTGGGCAAGCCAACCAACCCCTCTGTGCCCCAGCCTTCCCATCTGTAAAATAGAGATGAGACACCTGCTCCCCCAACCCCAAACTATGAGCCGCAAGTGGGACAGGAACTGTGTCTGTCTGGATTATCTTGCGCCTACCTCATCACTTTAGCACAGTGTTGAGCACAGAGTATGTGCCTAACAAATACCACAATGATTATTTATTACTATTCCTGCTTGTCAGTCAGTCAATCGTATTTACTGAGCACTTACTGTGTGCAGAGCACTGTACTAAGCAGTTGGGAGAATACAACAATACAAACACACATTCCACATACACAGCAAGCAATTATCTGGATGCTTGAGATCCCCAAATACATTTTGGTCTGAATTATCCATAGATTCCAATTCAACTCCTTAACTATCTGGGAAAATTGGGACCAAACTGAACTTTTGGGACTAAATCATCCAGATCATTGTAGAATTGTCCTTTGGTTTGACGATGATGCAGCTGAAGGTGAAGTTGTATCTACAAGAGTACAGGTTGGTGACAGAGAATCTTTTACAGTTTGTTCACGAAATACAATGGTACATCTCTTCAGGTCCCTTGCCATTTGGGTGAGCACTACTACGTCCTTAGTGGTTAAAAGATGAAACGGATGCCACCAACACTTTAAAGTCAGAATATTTTCAGTAGCATCAGATACTCCAATACTAGATATTTGCAAGGTTAGATTCTTTTTTAAAGGTTCGAACTCTGTATTTATTATTTCTCAAAGGTGTCAATCCTTTATGAGTTCACACACACCCACACATCCATACCCCCTCAATCAATCAATCGTATTTATTGAGCGCTTACTATGTGCAGAGCACTGTACTAAGCGCTGTACTAACCCTCACACACACACACGCCCCACCCCATCCCCCACCCCTCTTCAGGTAGAGTTACATGTTCTTATTCTGAAATAAAGTTGAAGCTGTAATTCTACGGAAGAGAAGTCAAGAAAACCAGAACAAAATTGGACTTAATGACCCTAAGCTGTCTGTTTATTTTTAAACAGAACACCAAGGATATAAGTTTAGATTACATCATTAGCGCTGGCTTTTTTCAGTTTTGCTAAACTTTCAAATTTGTAAAATTTACTTTGTGGTGAATAATATGCCCACCCAAGGTGGAATTTAAACCACATACGTAATTCTCCCCTCTATTTTCATATTTTAATTTTCCCCAATATCAAAACCCTCATTTAAATAAATGTATGTATCTGATCTTGGCTTCCACAGATGGTATAGAATCCTCATCAATAATGTTACAATTTCTTCCAAGTATGTTTTTTTAAAATATTATGGGGCAACACTTACTCTAGCAGACTGCCTACTGAATATCTTCTGTTGGAGTAAAGGAATGGGGGCTGAAATTCTATGCTAAAATTCCATCGAGTAGTTATGCATTTCCCACTCTTCCAGGGTCTACTTTTATTGTGAAAATGGACCTTTCGCAGCACTGCATACAAAAGGCAAAACTTACCTTATTGTGTTCAAACTTGTATGGGATTTTGAGTGTATCCATGGCTCTGATCATGGCCTGCATGGCTGTAAATATGTTCTGATACACCAATTTTGTGAAGCCCCTTTTATCTTCATCGGAATAGCCTGATCCATGGATGATCCTCATTTGCTTGATGAATGTGCTTTTGCCACTTTCTCCTGTTCCTGTAAAAAAAAAACAAAGCAATAATGATGGCTCATCAGAACTCAGGCAAACCATACAGCACAGCAGTCCTTGAGAACTACAAAGTTCAACTGGGATGCAGGACTCGGTAGCCCTCAACGACTCCTTAGGCAAGGGCTTTGATCTGTCAGAATCTGATCATGGAGTGGCAGCCATCCTCTAGGGATGGAATGGTCCATTTCAGGTGAAATGGTACAATAGTTAATTAATGGTCAAACTGTAGAGGGGATATTCCAAACCATTAAAAAGGGAGTGGACACAAAAACACTTTCATAACACCATCCCTTTGAGAGCCAAGGCAGCAGAGAGTGTCAACAGCAGACCTGTCACTCTAAAGAGTTATAATCTACAGTTTTATGAAATGCACTGATATTAGTATTCTTAACCTGACAAAAAAACAAATATGTTTACTCTTGTGCCCTCCATCTCCTCCCCTCTCACCTCCCCCCCCCCCCCCAACCTCCCCCAGGAGTGTTGAGAGTGCTGCTGGAAGCTGTCTGAAGTTCCTAGGCGGTTCAGCCAGAATTTGATTCTGGAAATACTTCATTTAAGAGAAATGTTGTTTGCAGAGATAGAATGGAAAAACAATACCCAAAAGTCTCTAGTAAGGATTTTTTTTTCCTTCTTTCAGATGACACATACAGACACAATAGCTTCTAAGTAGGTAAGTAAAATAGTTGTTGTAGCAGGAATATCAGATGAATTTCTCAAAAGAAGCAAAATGAGGTTAACAGACTTGCTACAAGATCTATCCAATTCTTTTCCCTATCTCTTTGGCCCACCCATACTGATACCTTGATTTGGAAAACTGACATCTTTTGCCTTTCTTTTTCCTTTTTCTTCAAGGATCGCCACTTCCGACACCTTCCTATTCCTCTTCCAAGAAGTCACACATTTCCTGTGACTCTACAGGACTGGAGATAGCCCCCTCTTGAACCTGTCTAAGCAGTCCAGGTATATGAGGGAAGCTGCATACACTGGTGACATCAAGCGCTAAGTACAGTGCCAAGCGCTTAGTACAGTGCTCTGCACACAGTAAACACTCAATAAATACGATTGAATGAATGAATGAATGAATGAATGAACTCGGGATTCCTCAGCATTCCAAAATCCCCTTCCAATGGAGGGAGGGCAGGACTGGAATTCAGACAGCATTTAGGAGAGCCAGATAAGGAGCCAAACTCCTTGGGATTGAAATCCTAGACCATCACAGACCTAGAGAGATACCTAATATGCCATCTAGTACAATCTCCCCGCCTCAAGATAGCACAGTGCATGCTATAAGCACTCAAATACTCCAGAAAGATGTAGTGGGTTTTGATGAGTGGGAAGGAAAAAAATAAGGTGGCAAATCCTGCTTAACTTGCATAAATTGAGGCAATGTTTTTAAATTCTAACACCACTTTTGTGGGGCATTTCTCTCACTTTCAATATTTACTTCAGATTGAATGAATTAAACAATAAACGTTTTTGTCGTCAACAATGTCAAAAAGTTAAAACATCTATTCAGATGCTATAGAATGAATAAGGAATAGCAAGGAATGTAACATAAGAACCTAACGTAAGAACTGAATGACCTGAGTTCTTTTTGTCATTCCCTTACCCCAAAGTCAGAAAAAAAATGATGGGGGGAGGGGACTCTTGGACTTCAGCATCTGCCTTAATCAATCAATCAATCAATCGTATTTATTGAGCGCTTACTATGTGCAGAGCACTGTACTAAGCGCTTGGGAAGTACAAATCAGCAACACATAGAGACAGTCCCTACCCAACAGTGGGCTCACAGTCTAAAAGAGTGGGCTCACAGTTCACTTTTGGTTTTCAGATAGCTGAATTTCATTAACAACCTCCATCCGAAAAGTCAAAGAAGTAGTAGGATTTACACATAAATTCCCAGAGGCTATTTCTCAGTGACCAAAGGTCAACAAGCACAATCCTTTGCTGAAAGTTTAAAAACGTATACCTATGGCTAGCTGCTAACCTCATTTCTCTGCAACTCTACTCTTTCAATACATCAAAGATGTTTAGAAATGGAATAGTCAACATCCGTCCTCCCGCCTCCCACAAAATGTGGAGGGGGGGTGGGGGCTGGGGGCAGGAGAAGAGTGAAACAGAGAGGAGAGGGAGGAAAATGGAGGGGCCAGATCCCTCGTGAGGCTTCCTCCCTTTCCTCATCCCCACCCAGCCATGACTGTCACCATTCCCACCATTACTGCCATAGCTCCTCCTCCTCCCCCACATTATTTGACTAACCCTTTAATCTATTCCGACTTTGTTTTTCTTTTATCTCTTCTCAGAGGCTGCCAAAGCATTCATTCAGCCTCAACAACATGTGAATGAGTAATGTGAATAGTATCACCTCCATTTTAAATATGGGCACTTCTGACCCTACAAGGTCTTAAATTCATTAAAATATTTGAAGGATATGTTAAAAAAATGCTAAGAAGGGAAGTGTGACTATTATTTCTAAGTGTGATTTCCAAATCTGTTAAAATAAGCCTATAGTATCCTTACCAAGAAGAGTGCTTTAAAGTTTCACAGTATTTGGTAGTAGCCAAGATACAGATTAGAAATAAAGCTCATGAAATAGATGGTTACCCTATTACTCAGCTTAAGGTCTGCATTTCCCTTGTGTCATCCATTCCTTTCCAGAGGAAAAAGGTCTTGATGGTGTCATTCTAAACTGCAAAATTATCAGGGCTAGTATTGCCTCATATTGCCCCTTAAATCCTTCAAAAAAAAAAAAACAAACAATGGAATAAAACAGCCATGAAATTAAGTACTGGTCCACATGTCCAGGCCTAAAATAAATTGAATATACTCAATGTCTTTTTCTATTCCCCTTCACTTTATATTTTAAGAGAATCTGTGCTTCTGAAGGAATTCTGATTATATTTGCTCTAAGAAGATACATGGATTCCTTTCACCTTGTAATGTATGGAGCAGTAGAAAGAGGTTAGCTAAAAGAGGTTAGGGATAGCGTTAATAGTGTGGACCAGAGCAGTGCATATTTTTTGAGCCAGTGAAGTTTTGCAGAGTTAATGCTTTTCAAAAACCATTTGCACAGCTGGCAAGGAGTGACCAGAGACTGAGCAATTCCGGAAAAGGATGTTTTATACCGCTATATGAAAACTGTTACAATGGAATTTATCAAAGCCGTCAGAAGGCAGAGAGGCTGACTAACTAAAAAGAATTCCTTAACTTTGAGCCTCTGCTAGAGAAAAGGTTTCCCTAGTGATTGTTAGTATTCTTCACATTCCAGTTTAAGCCCATTTAATTTTGTTCAGGGGAAATGGAAAACAACTGGTCACGTGCTTGACTACCATTAAGCCTTCCATCAGAGTCCTGTTCTCTTAGGAGACAATTCCAGTTCCTTCAGTCTCTTCTCAAAGGTCCTATTTTCCAAGTACTATTAATCTTCTGAACTCAAAGTCCCTCCTAGGTTGTGGACACCAAATTGAAAAGAGCAGTTGTGGAAGTTTCCCTCCATCACTGAGTATACCATTAGAATTTATTCGTGGTTCCAACTTTCTATGTTCCTTTTGATGGACCCCAGGATCTTGCAAGTTTTTCTAACAACAGAGCTACATTGCTTGGGAAAATACCGAAGAAGTATTCTGCCGACAAGGGGCTTGCAATCTTATGGGGGAGCCAAACATATATGAATTAAGGACAAATAGTAGTAACATGGGGGAAGAACAAGGAAGTAGGTAGTAGAGAGTAGGTAATAGGTAGTAGAGAGAATATGCAAGGATGAATTATTAGAATGAATTAAAGTAACAGAATATACAATTGCACATGCATTCATAAATAATAAGAATGGATATGAATGCATAAGTGGTAAAGGTAGCTGTAAGATTGATATTCCTTAGAGTTGGGAAGTGATCAGGGGAGGCTCCCTGGAGGAGGTGGCATGTTTAGGAAGGCTTTGAAGGTGGAGAGGACTATGGTCTGCAGATTCGGCAAGGGAATTCCATGTCAGGGAAATAGCGTGACCATCAGGTGGGAGGCAGGACAACTGAAAGTCAAATACAGTTGGATGAGTTTAGAAGGAATAAAATCTATAAACTGGAAAAAAAAAAAACCCTTAAAGTCAGTGCTAGGGAATTTTGTGATTGGGGGGTTGTTTTGACAGAGAGAGAGATGGGCAGCTACTGGAGGTTTTTGAGTAGTGGAATCATATATGTCTCTAAAAGATGATGTGGGCAGCAACCTGAAATATGGACTGAAGTGGGGGAAGAGGCTAGAGGCAGGGAGATAAGAGAAGAGGCTGATGCAGCAGTGTAACTTCTAGGACAAAGAGCTTGAACCAAGGTGGCAGTTATTTGGATAGAGAGGATTTTGAGGGCATTGATTGATAGATTATGCTCTCCAAGTGCTTAGTAGAGTGCTCTGTCCACAATAGGTACTCAATAAATAATACTGATTGATTGAAGGAGTGAAGCTGGGAAATGTTTTGGAGGAGGAACCAACAGGACTTAGCAGTTGATTGATTGCGAACAGAAAGAGAGTGAGGAGTCAAGCATGACACTAAGGTTGCAGGCTTCTGGTGGTGCAGAATGAGGGAAAATTAGGAGTAGGGAAGGATTTGTGAGGAATGATGAGAAGTTCAGTTTTAGACATATTAAGTGTGAAGTTTCACTGGGCCATCCAAATGGAGATGTCACAGAGGCAGGAGGAAATGCAATATTGAATAATGGGAGAGAGGTTGAGGCTAGAAAGGTAGATAATAGGAGAAGCAGCATGGCATAGTGGACAGAGCTCAGGCCTGGGAGTCAGAAGGTCAAGGGTTCTAATCCCGGCTTCACCACTCATCTGCTATAATGACCTTGGGCAAGTCACTTCACTTCTCTGGGCCTCAGTTCCCTCATCTGTAAAATGAGGATTGAGACTGTGAGCCTCACGTGGGACAGGGACTGTGTCCAACCTGATTCGCTTGTATCCACCCCAGTGCTTAGTACAGTGCCTGGCACATAGTAAGTGCTTAACAAACACCATCTCTATTATTATTATTATCTATTTCCTCCTCTAGGCTGTAAGCTTGTTGTGTGCAGGGAATGTGCCTGTTAACACTGTTGTGTTGTACTCTCTCAAGCACCTAGTACAGTGCCCTCTACACAGTAAGCACTCAATAAATATGACTGAGATTGACTGATTTGGGATATTCACCCTTGCACTTGGATCTGTATCTTTTATTCACCCAACCCTCAGCCCAACAGCTTTTATGTCCATATCCAGAATTTACTTTAATGCCTGTCTCCTCCTCTAGACTGTAAGCATCTCATGAGCAGGGAACATGTCTAATCAACTCTGTTATATTGTGCTCTCCCAAGTGCTTAGTACAATGCTCTGCACACAGTAAATGCTCAATAAATGCAACTGATTGATTGATTTGCAAGTCATCTGAATTGGGGTGGTAGCTGAAGCCAGGGAAGGGAACAAACTCTCAGAGAGTTCTTGAAGCACTAGAAGAGCAGGGGACCCAAAACAGAGCTTCGCAGGACAGTCATAGTTATGGGATGAAAGGTGGAAGAGGATCAGCATGGCTTAGTGGATAGAGCACGGGCCTGGGAGTCAGAAGGACCTGGATTCTAATCCTGGGGCTGCCACATGTCTGCTGTGTGACCGTGGGCAAGTCACTTCACTTCTTTGTGCCTCAGTTACCTCATCTGTAAAATGGGGATAAGAGTGTGAGCCCATGTGGGACAGGGACTGTGTCCCACCTGATTTAACTTGTATCTACCCCAGCACTTAGAACAGTGCTTGGCACATAGTAAGCAGTTAACAAGTACCATTATTATGATTATGATTACTAGTCTCCATTGAAAAAGAGAAGGAGTGAAACAGAGAGGAAGCAGTGCAAGGTGTAGGAGAACCAGCCAAGTACTATGCTGGCAAAAATCAAGATCTGATAGCATTTCAAGGAGAAGAGAGGAGGGGGTAGTTAACAGTACCGACTAACCCCTCATTTACCCACCCTATCCTCCCTCCTTTCTGCATCACCTATGCACTTGGGTCTGTACTCCCTAAGCACTTTAATACTCACCCATCCTCTACAGAACTCATACCCACATCCTAATACACTGTTACTTCTCCTCTCGGTAATTTATTGTAATGTTTGTCTCACCCATCCCAACTCTGCCACATGTCTGCTGTGTGACCTTGGGCAAGTCACTTAACTTCTCTGAGCCTCAGTTACCTCATCTGTAAAATGGGGATTAAGACTGTGAGCCCCCCGTGGGACAACCTGATCACCTTGTAACCTCCCCAGCGCTTAGAACAAAGCTTTGCATATAGTAAGCACTTAATAAATGCCATTATTATTATTATTACCCATTAGATGGCAGGCTTCTTGAGGGCAGGGAACATGTCTACCACCTATATGTGCTGTATTCTCCCAAGTGCTCTGCACTTAGGAAACTTTCAATAAACACCATTGATTGATTGATTGATCAAAGGGAGCTCAGAGGTCAAGAAGGATTAGAACAAAGTAGAGTCTGTTGGACTTGGCTATGAGGAGGTCCTTGGTGACCCTCAAGATGCTGTTTCAGTGGAATAAAAGAGACAAAAATGTGACTGTGGTGGATCAAAAAGAGAGTAAGTGAATGCAGCAGGTTTTTCAACTTATTCAAGGAGTTTGGACAGGAAAGGGAGGAGAGAGATGAGCAGATGACGGGACAAAACTGGGGGATCCAGAGATGGTGGGTCTTTTTGTTGTTGTTTTTTTAGTATGGAAGAGATTTGAGTTTAAAGGCAAAGTGTAAGAAGCTCTCTGAAAACAAGACATTGAAGAGCTCAGTATGGGAGAGAAGAAGAACACAGAAGCAAGTGTTTTCAAGGGGTGCTGGAGATGGGGTCAGAGGCAGAGATAGAAGGGATAGATTTAGGGAGCAGGTGGGAGAACTTCTGAAAGACAGCTGGGAAAGAGGAGGAGGAGGAGGAAGGGGTAGTAGAACCGAGGGAAAATGATGGAGGAACTTTGCGAAGGTCCTGACTACTAATTTCCATTTTACCAATAAAGTAGTTGGTGATATCAACAGGGATTACGGAGGGAGGGGGTGGGGGTGGGGTTCAGGGGGGAGTTAAAGGTCTGGAATAATTGGTGGGACTGGAAGTGTGGAAGTCAATGAGGGAGATTTCTCTTTAGAAGTAATGCTGGGCAAAAGAAAGGATTAAATTATAGCAAGTCAAAATGAATTTGAAGTGGCGACGGTTGGCTTTGTGCCTGGATTTTTGCCAGTAGCTTTCAGTTGCACAAGCACCTAAGCAGAGGAAGTGGACTATGGGGGGGTGATCCAGGGCTGGTTGACGGTAAGGGCGGGACAGAGTCACAGTGGGGCAACAGAGGACAGGGTTGAGGACTTGGACTTAAGCATCAAGGAATGGGAAGGTTGCCAGGAAATCCAAGAAGAGATAGCCTGATAGCCAGATTGTAAACTCGGTGGAGGCAGGGAATGTGTCTAACGCTATATTGTACTCTCCCAAATGCTTAGTACAATGCTCTGCACATAGTAAGTGCTCAATAAATATGACTGACTGACAGTGTGTCCAAGGGACAGAGGTCACAGTGGGTAATGATGATAGAATTTGGGGGTGAGAGGGTTTAGGCAATGTTGCATTCATCTGTTTTCTAACCACTTTTCCAAAGTTCCAAATTACCTGGAATTTTAGCATGTTAGTTATGTCTCAACTTCATGTCATCATCTGTGAATTTAAAGAACATACTGTCAGATCACTGATGAAGCAGCGTGGCGGGCCTGGGAGTCAGAAGGACCTGGGTTCCAATCCCAGCTCCACCACTTGTCTGCTGTGTGACCTTGGGCAAGACACTTAACTTCTATGTGGTTCAGTTACCTCATCTGTAAAATGGGGATTAAGGCTATAAGCCCATGCAAGACAGGAACTGTGGCCAACCTGATTAGCTCGTATCTACCCCAGCACTTAGTACAGTGTCTGGAACATAATAGGTGTTTATCAAATACCACTAAAAAAAATGAAAGAATATCTCTAAGTCAACAGGCTACCACATATGGCTGGGCATAAATATGTTTTTTGGTCTTTTTTAATGAATTCAGTTAGAGTGTGTGAAACATCAGCTGGAACAAGCATTTTTAACACACCCAACAGGAAAATCGATGGATTGAAAGCACTTAGCAAGCAACAAAGCCAGTTTCCTGGTATCTGCTTAGAAGTGTTTTCTATTCTACAGGCAAATTTTAGTATTCTCTCAAAGTGTGCAAGGAGGGAGCCCTGTGTCCGTTTCTAATTTCTGTAGAACTATGCAATTCATTCAGAGTCGGAACTGGACATTTTAACAATCTAACCATGATTAGTATGAAAAATTATTTAACACAGAATTAAAAGCAGCTGTTCGCTATTCATAAAAAGCCAATTTTGTTTTCCAGGCTCACATGAAAAAGTTTAATGTGAGACTTCCACCATGCTTTATCCCTGAATTGAAAGAAAGCAGAGTGTCCCATGAGGGGAAGCTTTGTGAATCCTGTTGTGTCTAATCTTTCAAAGCACAGGGGAGTACAAGGCACAAAAGTCTGACTTACTGAAGGGAACATTAGTCTTTAAATAATTTTCAAGACCCCTTAGTAAAATGAAATACATCTATTTGGTTTATATAAAAAGAAATGCACCTTGTTTGTGAAGACATGTTCTTTTGTCATCCAGTTATCCGATATCTTTCAAACACACGACATGGGGAGGGTAATGAGTCTTTGCCAAACCCCTGAATTTGGCCTTCATCTCAATCTCAGCTATTCCCCCCCTAGACTGTAAGCTCATTGTGGGCAGGGAATGGGACTGTTTATTGATACACTGTACTCTAACGCTCAGTACCGTGCTCAGCACACAGTAAGCACTCAATAAATACGACTGAATGAATGAACGAATATTTGAGTTTACAACGTAGGTTCTTTAGCACCATTATTTCATTACTTGATGAAATTCTGGATTTCAGCTGACATCCCACAAGGCTCTGTTGTGATTCCCCCTATATACTCACTTGCTCAGGGAGCCTATTGACTCGCACAACTTCAGCTTCTACCTCTATGGGCTTCTCCCCAATCTAACTCTCCAGCCCTGACCTCTCACCTTCTCTGCAATCTCCCATTGCCTCCTGCCTCCAGGACATCTCCATGGGGATGTCTTGCCAAGTACCATAAAATCAACATGTCTGAAACTGACCTCATCTTCCCTCCCAAATCCACTCCAGCTAACTTTCCCATCACAGTCCACACCACCACCATCACCTTCCCTTTTCCCAAACCCCCACAATGGTAATGATCCTCAACTCTTTGCTGCCTCTTCTAGACTGTGAGCCCACTCTTCTAGACTGTGAGACCACTGTTGGGTAGGGACCGTCTCTATGTGTTGCCAACTTGTACTTCCCAAGCGCTTAGTACAGTGCTCTGCACACAGTAAGCGCTCAATAAATACGATTGATTGATTGACTGACTGACTGATTTCAACTTTCACACTCAAACACACCCCTTCCTCTCCATTTCCTTCCAACTGGCCACCACCCTGCTTCAGGCGCTCTTCATATTCCAACTAAGCTCCTGTAATCAGCCTTCTCACTAGATTGCCTCCCTCCAGCCTCACTCCTCTCAAGTTTATACCACACTTTGCCTCCTGGATCCTCTCCAAAACACCACTCAACACACACAACCCTCCACTCCTCAAAAAACAACAATGGTTTCCCGTTTGCCTCTGCATCAAGAAGAAACTCCTGACCACTGGCTTCAAGGCATTCTACCAGCTCTCTCCCTCTCACATAACAATCGATCAATCATATTTATTGAGTGTTTACTGTGTGCAGAGCACTGTACTGAGCGCTTGGGAGAGTACGTTATTAGAGAGTTGGTAGGCACATTCCCTGCCCACAAGGAATGTCAGTTCTCTTCACCTATTGCATCCTATCTGCACTCTTCATTCCTCCCAAACTGACCTTCTCACTGTGTCTCATTCTCACCTCTCCCATCTCTGACTCTACTTCTTACACTTAGAATGTGAGCTCACTGCGGGCAGGGAACATGCCTATCAACTCTGCTGTATTGTACTCTCCCAAATGCTTAGTACAGTGCTCTGCACAAAGTAAGTACTCAACAAATATGATCAATTGGTTGCCTGACCCCTTGCCCATGACCTACCTCCTTCCTGGAACTCCCTTCCCTTGAAAATCTGTGCCTCAGTTTCCCCATCTCAGTTTCCCCCATTTCCCCTGTTCTCCCTCCTACTTAGACTGTGAGCCCCATGAGGGACAGGGACTATGTCCAACCTAACTAGTCCATATCTTGTTGTTGTTGTCTTATGCTGTTGAGTCGTGTCCAACCCATAGCGACACCACAGCCCTTCTAGACTGTGAGCCCATTGTTGGGTAGGGACCATCGCTTTATGTTGACGACTTGTACTTCCCAAGCGCTTAGTACAGTGCTCTGCACACAGTAAGTGCTCAATAAATACAACTGAATGAATGAATGAATCTCTCCCAGAAAACCCCACCTCCATCTGCAATCGTTCTGATAGTGTATCCATAGAGTTTTCTTGGTAAAAATACGGAAGCAGTTTACCACTGCCTCCTTCCGTGCAGTAAACCTGAGTTTCCACCCTCGACTCTCTCCCATGCCTCTGCTGCCCAAAACAGGTGAGTTTTGACTTGTAGCAGATTGCCCTCCACTGGCTAGCCACTGCCCAAGCTAGGAATGAAAATGCCTCTGCTTCACTCTCCCTCCCATAGTCGAGATTGCCCACATCTACCCCAGCACTTAGTACAGTGCTTGGCAGATAGTAAGCACTTAACAGATTTGACCGTTATTACTGTTACTATTATTATTATTATTGAATCCACCAGACCACAGCTCCCCCTCTTCAAAGACTTCCTGAAAATCCGTCTCCTCCAGGAGGACTTCCCCTACCAAGCGCCATCCTAGGCCACATAAATCCCATGATAATCCTTGGCACTATGTCTATTTCAATGAAATGAATTTGCATGTATTTATCTATTTATCCTACAGCGCTTAAGCTCTCAGCACCCATAGTGTGATTCTTTCTTCTGCTCCCACTATTTATAAACAATTTGTGTCTATCTTCCTCATTAGACTGTAAGCTCCTTGGGGGCGGGGGCCATGTCTCTTACTATGGTTACACTCTCCCAAGCACGGAATACAGTACTCTGCTCACAGCAGGTGCTGAATAAATGTTATTGATTACTTGACTGGTTATACCAGCATGAATTCTCCCTTAGTCATGAAGCTCTTCAAATGTAATCATCTTTCTTTGATGTATATTTCTTTTTTATATCCCCCCAAGTGCCACAGTGCTCTGCACACAGTAAGCACTCAAATACTGACAATGATGAGATGGTAATGATATACGGCTGACAGAAAAAAACTGCATTAGAATAGGGAAAAATAAATTGGGTATTGCAACACATGGCCAAGTAATTACCTTGGGATGTAGCAAACAGTGTTGCAAAGTATTTCTTTCACCTTTAATGTAATTCTTGAAGGCCAAAGTTTTATTCTAAATTCCTAGGTGACAGAGTAATCAACCCTAGCACTTAGAGACTGGTTTATACTCTCATCAGCACTCATGTATACATGTCTACTTTATTTTTGACCTCTCTACTTGTAAATATTTTATGTTTGTCTCCTTCATTACAGTTTAAGTTCCTTGAGGACAGGGAACATGCCACTTCGATATTCTGTGGGCTCTCAATACATGCTTTTAGACTGTGAGCCCACTGCTGGGTAGGGACTGTCTCTATGTGTTGCCAATTTGTACTTCCCAAGCGCTTAGTACAGTGCTCTGCACATAGTAAGCGCTCAATAAATACGATTGATTGATTGATTGATGCTACTACCACTACTACTACTACTATAGGAACCGGTGAAGGAGTGGAACCAGAAAAATGTTTTTTGATTGCTATTAACTGTCAATACAGAGTGAGGATCTCTGGGGCCTGGCAGGAAGGACACCCAGAAGACTCTTCAAGTATATCTCTGCACAAGCTTGAGAAAGTCTGCAGAGCTCCAGAGGATCTCAGCCTCCATAGCCAAGTCAGTTAAGCCCAAAGCCCAACACGGCCCTGCCAGGGCAACTTCCATCTTTAACTGCTCACTCTCCACTGGTTCCTTCCCCTCTGCCTTCAAACATGCCCACGTCTCTCCCATCCTAAAAAAACCCACTCTTGACCCCACCTCACCTTCTAGTTATCGCCCTATCTCCCTCCTACCATTCCTTTCCAAACTCCTTGAACGAGTCATCTACATGCGCTGCCTTGAATTCCTCAACGCCAACTCTCTCCTCGACCCCCTCCAATCTGGCTTCCGTCCCATACATTCCAAGGAAACTGCCCTCTCAAAGGTCACCAATGACCTCCTGCTTGCCAAATCCAACGGCTCATACTCTATCCTAATCCTCCTCAACCTCTCAGCTGCCTTCGACACTGTGGACCACCCCCTTCTCCTCAACACGCTATCCAACCTTGGCTTCACAGACTCCGTCCTCACCTGGTTCTCCTCTTATCTCTCCGGTCGTTTATTCTCAGTCTCTTTTGCAGGCTCCTCCTCCCCCTCCCATCCCTTTACTGTGGGGGTTCCTCAAGGTTCAGTTCTTGGTCCCCTTCTGTTCTCGATCTACACTCACTCCCTTGGTGACCTCATTTGCTCCCACGGCTTCAACTATCATCTCTACGCTGATGACACCCAAATCTACATCTCTGCCTCTGCTCTCTCCCCCTCCCTCCAGGCTCGCATCTCCTCCTGCCTTCAGGACATCTCCATCTGGATGTCTGCCCGCCACCTAAAACTCAACATGTCCAAGACTGAACTCCTTGTCTTCCCTCCCAAACCCTGCCCTCTCCCTGACTTGCCCATCACTGTTGACAGCACTACCATCCTTCCCGTCTCACCAGCCTGCAACCTTGGTGTCATCCTCGACTCCGCTCTCTCGTTCACCCCTCACATCCAAGCCGTCACCAAACCTGCTGGTCTCAGCTCCGCAACATTGCCAAGATCCGCCCTTTCCTCTCCATCCAAACCGCTACCCTGCTCGTTCAAGCTCTCATCCTATCCCGTCTGGATTACTGTATCAACCTCCTCTCTGATCTCCCATCCTCCTGTCTCTCCCCACTTCAATCCATACTTCACGCCGCTGCCCGGATTGTCTTTGTCCAGAAATGCTCTGGGCATGTTACTCCCCTCCTAAAAAATCTCCAGTGGCTACCAATCAACCTACGCATCAGGCAGAAACTCCTCAACCTCGGCTTCAAGGCTCTCCATCACCTCGCCTCCTCCTACCTCACCTCCCTTCTCTCCTTCTACAGCCCAGCCCGCACCCTCCACTCCTCTGCCGCTAATCTCCTCACGGTGCCTCGTTCTCGCCTGTCCCGCCGTCGACTCCCAGCCCACATCCTCCCCCTGGCCTGGAATGCCCACTCTCCGCACATCCACCAAGCTAGCTCTCTTCCTCCCTTCAAGGCCCTACTGAGAGCTCACCTCCTCCAGGAGGCCTTCCCAGACTGAGCCCCCTCCTTCCTCTCCCCCTCCGCATTCTCCCCGCCTTACCTCCTTCCCCTCCCTACAGCACCTGTATATATGCATATATGTTTGTACGCATTTATTACTCTATTTTATTTGTACATATTTATTCTAATTATTTTAGTTAATATGTTTTGTTTTGTTCTCTGTCTCCCCCTTCTAGACTGTGAGCCCACTGTTGGGTAGGGACCGTCTCTATATGTTGCCAACTTGTACTTCCCAAGCGCTTAGTACAGTGCTCTGCACACAGTAAGCGCTCAATAAATACGATTGAATGAATGAATGAATGAATGAACTCCCCTGCCCTCCTGCCATTCCCAGTATCAGATAGATGCCAAGGCAATGTCAAACCAAAGCTGCTTGATGCCCAAATCGCAAGTGGCCAGGAACTGCCTGATGCATGAGCTTGCC
Organism: Tachyglossus aculeatus; assembly: GCF_015852505.1. Taxonomy (NCBI): domain Eukaryota; kingdom Metazoa; phylum Chordata; class Mammalia; order Monotremata; family Tachyglossidae; genus Tachyglossus; species Tachyglossus aculeatus. The sequence continues at coordinate 6,938,007 of NC_052098.1, read as the reverse complement.
ACCTCGGGGTTGCTGGGTGCCCTGGAAGCAGATTGCCAGGCATATCCAGTTCGGCCAAGGGCACTACCAGGTCAGTGCTGCTGTTTCACAGTGGGAACAAGGACAGTTAAAAAGCAGCATGGCCTAGTGGAAAGAACGCGGACCTGGGATTTGAGGGACCTGGATTCGAGCCTCCGCTTCCTATACTTGTCTGGGGGGGTGACCTTGGGTAAGTCACTTAGCCTCAGTTTTGTCATCAGTAAAATGGGAATGATATACCTATTCTCTCTCCCCCTTAGACTGGGTACCCCGTATGGGCCATGGACTGTATCTTGGCCCTGTACAGTGTTTGGCACAGAGAAAGTGCATGACAAATACCACAATTATCATTATTAGTTACATGATGGGATGGGCCCACACAGTGGACCGGGCAGGCCGGGTCTTGGATTTCTAGCCTCCTTGGGATTCTACCTCTTTCTCCCCTTCCCAACCCGCAGGCCAAAGTTCACCCTCTTCCACTTTCCACCAGTATGCATGCACCTCTTCCACCACACATACTCCCCTCCTTGATATGGCCAGGGCTATTTTTAGCCCAGAGCACTGGCTTGGGCTGAGATAAGAATTTGGGAGGAGGGCAGGGAGGATAGGGTGTATTGTAATAACTCTTGTGGTGGGTCACCCTGATGACTGTGGAGGGTGTCCTCCCTCCCCCCCCTCCGCTCAGGGTAGTGAGTTATTGCAACTGATCCTTGGGGGAAATTGATGAAGTTGCTCTGTCTGTCCAAACAGTAACCAAAACAAGCACATCTGCTATAAGCTACACATATCGTTTTTTACATTAACAAGAATCTGTGCACTAGTTATCTTCACCGGCAGCCTATAAATAATTAGCTTTTATAAAATGGTAATGGGTGGGGGTAAGGGAATTAAGTGACTAAAGGGATAAAGCAATTTTATTACTCCAATTAACACTTTTCAGCCTTTAAGCATTTCTCACAGCCTGGTCTTGATTATCTAAATATTTCAGCTAAAAGTATTCCCTGACCTAAATTATCTTGATAACTGGTAGAATTGACTTGATGAAGGCACATCTCCTCCAAGAGGCCTTCCCTGATTGAGCCTTCCTTTTCTCTTCTCCCACTCCCTTCTGCATCGCCCTGACTTGCTTCCTTTATTCATCTCTGCTCCCAGCCCCATAACACATGTACATAGCTGTAATTTCTTTATTTATTTAATTCATTTAGTCATATTGCCTGTCTCCCCCTCTAGACTGCAAGCTCATGTGGGCATGGAATGTGTCTGTTTATTGTTGTTTTGTACTCTCCCAAGTGCTTAGTGTAGCGTTTTGCACATGCTAAGTGCTCAATAAGTATGATTTACTCAAATTGAACTGAATGACCGGAGATTAAGGAGAAAATAAGAAGGTGGGATGCTAAGCCAGAAGATGTGAACACTACCTAGAGAGATCAGCCATTGATCAATCAATCAATCAGTGGTATTTATTGAGCACTTACTGTGGGCAGAGCATTGTGCTAAGTGCTTGGAAGAGTACAATACAACGGAGTTGGTGGGCACATTCCCTGCCCACAACAAGCTTAGAGTCTACAGGGGGAGACTGACATTAAAATAAATGATGGATATGGACAGAAATGCTGTGGGGCTGCAGGTGGGGTGACAAAAGGGGACAGATCCAAGTGCAAGGGTGACACAGATGGGTGAGAGAGTAGGGGAAATGACAGCTTAATCAGGGAAGGCCGCTTGAAGAAGATGTGATTTTAATAAGGCTTTCAAGGTGGGGAGACTGGTGATCTGTCGTATATGAAGGGGGAAGGAGTTCCAGGCCGAGGGAGGATGTGGGCAAGGGGTCAGCGATGCGCTAAACAAGATCAAGGTATAGGGAGTAGATTGGTGTTGGAGGAGTGAAGTGAGCTTGCTGGGTTGTAGTAGGAAATTAGGAAGGTATGGTAGCAGAGAGAGAGCTGATTGAGTGCTTTAAAGCCAATGAGAAGGAGTTTCTGTTTGATGCGGAGGTGGATGGGCAACCACTGGAGGTTCTTGAGGAGTGGGGATACGTGGACTGAACCTTCTTTTTGAAAAAAATGATCCAGGAAGCAGGGAGGTGGCGAGGAGGCTGTTGCATTAACTGGTTAAGTGGGGAATAAAAATGAGACAGACATTTTTCCATTCCTAAAGAGTGGGTTTCTTTAAATACAAACAGATGCAAAGCAAAATACCCACACCCAGTTTAAAATATAATCATCTGGGCAGAAATTGTTTTATTCTATGCTTTGCCAAAGATTAATAAAATGATGGTGATCAACAGATTTTATTATTGTTATTATTTCCTGCACATACTGTATGTCTACTTGAAATTCACCACTCTTAGTTATTTGACACTCTGCTAGAGAGAACTGCATTCAGAAATGCCTGAGCTCTAACTTCTCTAAAAAAAAAAAAAAAAAAATCAGGCTTTGCTTTTTTGGTCAAAGTGGGAACTTTTCAGTAAGTGCAAATACAAACTAGTTCCTTTTTATTCAATCTACATGAGGATCTGAGAAGACTGGTGTCTAGAAGAGGAAAAGCAAGGAGAAAATATTTCTGAAGGTATCAAATGATGTCCAAAGCAATTCCTCTAGTACTTTAAATGTCAGTCTGTGCCTTATTTTTAAATTTAAACGCTGTCCCCCAATTTATTCTGCCTAATCTCCATATGTTTCTTAGGGTTTCAAAGGCCTGACAGTGACACACTAGCAACAGGAATGCCAACTGCTGTTGATGAGTCTCTCTCCTGCTCCCTCTCCCCTCCTCCCTCCCAGCAACTTCAGATGTACCAATGGGATTAAAGTAGCAGCAGAGTGTGAATGAAACTCAAGGAGAAGGGCTGTTTTGTTTTGTTTTTTAATTTACCCTTTAAATGAGTGAGGTAAGAAAAAATATCAGGAAGGATACAGTTTTTCCTTTGCAGAATCCAACAAGATTTTATAACCTCAGAGAGGTACTTCAGTTTTAGGGTGAAATTTATTCTCGGATAAAATGAACTTATTGATGCTTCAGACTGATTTGGGGCATGCTCTCCCCCAGCAGTATTACCTTCCATTTAATTGATTAATGAACTGAAATCACTTAGCCTCTTAATTTGGGGCCAATTTCTCTCTTCCCCATGGAACTGATCCTAGTCAAAAAATAACTCTAGGTGAGCTTGCTTCAGAACCCAAATAGCACATGTGGTCCTCTCCCCTATTTTTATAGTCTCTTTAAGCCACAAATAATGGATTAGAAGGTAAGGGGGTTTGTTTGTAGTTAAGAACAAACATTTACATAGCACTTCTCTTAATGATTTCCCCTTAACTTCCATAGACATTGCAAACAACACACCCAACATTGGTTCTCTGTCTTTACTGATAAAATCAGTTCTAGCAGAAACAAATGATGTTACCAATTGTTTTCATATGTGAATAGCTTCTGTTACAGCATCTTGTTTATGGGAGAGGGGGAAGAAAAAGGTGTTTCAGTACTTAAGGAGAGCTCTTCATCATGGAGCGCCTATGTAGTTTCTTCCACTAGTAAGGAAAATAATTGAGAAGGAAACAAATGAATACATATTATTAAAAAAAAATGGAAACAATGAATCACTGTGCTTAGCTAAGCCAAGTTACAGCCCCAATTTTAGAATTAATTCCTGGCAGGGTCTTAAATCTACCATTATTATAGAATCAGGCTCTAACCCATATTTGGAATTCATAGCTTTGGCCTTTCAAGTCAGGCCCTAGAAGTCTTTTGATCTCATCCTGGCACTAGAACCACAGCTCACACACCCTCACCTTTACGTGAAGACTTCTCAGCCATGCCTGCACATCAAGGAGATATAGTTCAAAAGAACGGTCAGCCTTAAAAGTCATGATATCCTCACACCTGCCCCCATTAAATCAGGGGCTGATGGGTACTCAAATATTTGCCGGATAATTTCTCCTCTCAGTTTCACTGGCTTTCAGAGGAACCGATGGATCAATTTTTTGAATGCCTATTGAGTGCAAAACAGAGTACTAAGCGCTTGAGAGAGTGCAATATAATTAGCATCCATGATTCCTGTCCTCAAGGAGTTTACAATGTAGCAGTAGTAGGCACTCAGTTAATGAATCAATGGTATTTATTGAGCGCTTACTATGTGCACAGCACTGAACTAAGAACTTGGGAGAGTACGATACAGCAGAACTAGCAGACACGTTCCATGCCCATACCGAGTTTACAGTCTAGAGGGAATGACAATAGTATTTAAGTGCTTACTGTGTACTGTAAGCACTGTACTAAGCACTGGGTAAGAATACACAGGTGGGAATTAAACACAGTTGCTCTCTGGGGTGGGAGTGGGGTGCCCTCACAATCGAAGAGGGTTGAAAATTATCTGTGAGATAAATGCCCAGTGCAAGGAGCCCCCTAGCACTGTGTTTGGCACCAGTGTTTCTGCCACCTACTCAATCACTATTACCATATCCTGGAAGCTGCTAAGCATGTCAGTCAGTCGTATTTATTGAGCACTTACTGTGTGCAGGGCACTATACTAAGCATTTGGGAGAGTATGATACAACAATCAGCAGGAGCATTCCCTGTCCTCAACGAACTTACGGTCTAGAGAATGAGCTTACAGTCTAGAAGGCTGGAAGGGTTGACCTGATCCATCCCACTGAGTGTGTAAATTGAAGAGGGATGGCAGCACTAAGAGGTGTGACTACAGGAGGGTGTAAAACAAATCTAAAGAAGCAAAGTGATTCCACCTGGGTCTTAAAAGGGCACTTGGACATTTTCCTTAGAGTGTACATTATGCTTTAGATTGCAAAATTTCCAAGGCATGGGACGTCTTTTTCATTCTGTGGAAATCCCTGAATAGGAATGGTCCTTAGAGTCTTCCATACGGAGACTTCTTTCCATTGACCCTACATTATTGTGACCATCAAAAGCGGGGGGGGGGGGGGGGAATGGGGAGATTTCCAAGTTATTGAGAAGGTATAGGTATAGGGAAGCAGCATGGCCTAGTGGTTAAAGCATGGGCCTGGGAGTCAGATGACCAGGGTTCTAACTCTGGCTCCACCACTAGTTTGCTGTGTAACCTTGGGAAAGTCACTTAACTTCTCTGGGCCTCAGTTTCCTCAACTGTAAAATGGGGATTCAATACCTGTTTTCCCTCCTACTTCATTCATTGAATCGTATTTACCGAGTGCTTACTGTGCACAGAGCACTGTGCTAAGCACTTGGGAGAGTGCAATACATTAGACTGTGAGCCCCATGACATTCAGGGACTGTGTCCTACCTGATTAACTTGTATATATTCCAGTGCTTAGAACAGTGCTTGCTTGACACATAGTAAGACTAGACTGTGAGCCCACTGTTGGGTAGGGACCGTCTCTATATGTTGCCAACTTGGACTTCCCAAGCGCTTAGTACAGTGCTCTGCACACAGTAAGCGCTCAATAAATACTATTGAATGAATGAATGAATAGTAAGCATTTAACAAATACCATTAAAAAAGGTATTTCTACATAATGAAAAGAAGACATTTAGGCGGAGGAGAGGAAGAGGAAAGGCAAAGTTGGTGCAAATGATGACCAAGGGGAAGATGTTCAGCACCCAGAAGGTGCACATTTAAATGTATTTACTGATTTTTGAAGCAGCGAGAGAATGATCTCACCTTGTATAGACTGTAAGCTCCTTGTTGTCGGGGATGGTATCTACCAACGCTGTTGTATTCTACTCTCCCAAGAGCTTAGTACAGTGCTCTGCACACATATGTGCTCAGTAAATACCAGTGATTGATTGATTAAAAAGCACTGGTGATAAGATTTTTTTTTGGGGGGGGGGGAGGGGCAGGAGCAAGGAAGAGGAGGTTTTGCTAGGGCCTTACACCCCCGCTAGACTGCAAGTCCCCTCTAGACTGTAAGCTCGTTAGGGGAAGGGAGTGCGTCTGCTAATTCTGTTGTACTCTCCCAAGCGCTTAGTACAGTGCTCTGCACATTGCAAGCACTCACTAAATACCACTGATTGATTGAGTGTTACCCAATCAACTACCCTAAAGAGAGCTCCATTCCCACTTCCACAACCCAACTGGAACTTCCCCATGACCTTCCAGGGTGTTATGACCTCCACACTGAGAAGTAGTGGAGTAGAGCCCTTTATGGTACTGGGCCCTCAGTGGGCGCACAACAAAAGCCTGTCATTGATGGTAGAGTTCCCCTGCCCTTTAATGCACGTGCACTTAGATTAGATGGGAGAATTAGAGCTTTCAAAATCAAACAAGATACCACCACTCCAAAAAAACAAAGAACTGCATCTGAATCTGATTTCTTCCAAATTTACCACCATTGTGAGTCTGTAAGCCACAAGCAATTCCAAAGTGCCAAAAGAGACCACCTCCTCCTTCCCTCAACCCAAGAAACTAATCTCATAAGCCACAAAGATGTATCAAATAAAAACAAAAAAACAGAAATCCAGGAGCAAGCATGACCCCTCTGCCCTTTGTAAGAACTCACACAAACCACAGAGCATTAGTCACAACTTAGAATCAATGCAGGAAAAGATTATGAAACCTGAATTTCATCTACTTGGAAGTTGAAAATTGCTCAGTCCTCTAAAACCAACTTGCACAGGCTTTTAGGGCCTGATATTTAAACCCAAGACAAGCACAAATTTCCTTGCTTTGCGGGGGTTGAACAAGAGGCTGGAGATCCTTCATTTTCTGTTGGGGAAATGAGCTGGGGGTAGGGGGTGAATAACTTGGTAACCCGCTATGCTCAGGAGAGGAGACCAGACCTTGAGAGGGGGTGTGGCCAGGCCGTGAGGAGTAGAACCAGCTGTGATTCTCCTACTGACACAGAGTAAGCCATCTCTGCATGCCCAAGTGGCATTTCCTCAGGCTGAGTTCCTCTCCTGGGGGCCACAGAGCTCATTCTCTTATTCAGGGAAATATAATAAATCTGGATTGGGGGTGGAGGGAGAGTTTCTTTTCCTTCCCTTTCTGGGAAGTCACAATGCTAGGCCCCTCCTAGTCACAAAGGGTCGATTGGGCTGGCAGTTATATTAGTACCTCCATGTCACTCCTAGGTGAAAACATCTGTTGTGACAAATCAACATGGCCTCGTGCCCTCCAGTTGGGAATGCTTGTTGCCCTTCGTTATCCTTCATGCTCATCTTTAACCAAATGGCATGGGTCAAAAGGCCCTTGGCACCTCTCTGTGTTCAGGAAGTCACATTTGGTACGGGGACCAGTGACAAGGGAAGGTATGAAGGGGAGTTGAAGAGAGCACTAAGAGCCCTGGGTCAAGTAGTAGCTGAGTAATATCTCAATGGTTAAAACTGCTAAAACGGCTAATATCTCGATGGTTAAAACTGGTGACCTGAGGATGGAAATTACTGGTGTGTCAACCATGTCTACATTCCACTAAACACTGTGCAGGCAGCAGGTTATGACTGGGGCAGATTATTTTTATCAGTTTTGTCTCTCTATCTTTCTATCAGTCTTTGTCTTTCTATCAGTTCTGTCTCTCCCTCTAGACTGTAAGCTTGTTGTGGGCAGGGAACGTGTTGTATTGTACTCTCCCAAGTGCTTAGTACAGTGCTCTGCACACAGCAAGACATACTACTATACTGGGATCTTAAGGATCTTGCAACCTGAAGTGAGTACACAGATATGGTTTCCAAATAGAGTTTGCTGCAGGTTTTCAAAAGGCTTTTCACATTTTTCCCTTTTCCCCCCACCATTCAATATTCTTGGCTGCTAAGTGAGAGGAAATGGGAAGAATGGTGGGCCGGGTAAAACCTGGCAACATAAAAGAGCGTGCGTGTTTGTTTTTGCATATATCTCCAGGGGTTATGGGGAGAGAAATTAGCTTGAGAACACTGCCCTGATTTTAGAAATGATGGCGGGCCCGCCCACCCGCCCGCCATCACACCGCGTGGCCCCCGCTGCTCCCGTAAGGCTCCTCTCCTCAGAGCGCCTCCATAGACCCCCGGGACTCCGTTCCCGAGAGGCCCGCCCGCCATCACACCGCGCGGCCCCCGTTGCTCCCGGAAGGCTCCTCTCCTCCGAGCGCCGCCATAGACGCCCCCTGCTTCCACCCCCACCCACTTAAACGACCTTCCTTCTAGTGCCCCCCCAACCCCCCTTCCCAGTCCGGTCCTGACTGACTCCCCCCACCCCCACCCCGGGGAAAAGGCCCTTGTTATCACCAAGTTACATTAACGACAACCTCATTCGCACCTACTCAGCCTTCCTGTCCCACCATCGACCCCCGGCCCACGTCCTCGCCCGGGCCTGGAATGCCCTCTCAATGCCCATCCGCCACGTTAGCTCTCTTCCTCCCTTCAAGGCCTTACTGAGAGCTCATCTCCTCCAGGAGGCCTTCCCAGACTGAGCCCCTTCCTTCCTCTCCCCCTCGTCCCCCACTCCATCCCCCGCATCTTACCTCCTTCCCTTCCCCACAGCACCTGTATATATGTTTGTACATATTTATTACTCTATTTATTTATTTATTTTACTTGTACCTATCTATTCTATTTTGTTAATATGTTTGCTTTTGTTCTCTGTCTCCCCCTTCTAGACTGTGAGCCCACTGCTGGGTAGGGACTGTCTCTATATGTTGCCAGCTTGTACTTCCCAAGCGCTTAGTACAGTGCTCTGCACACAGTAAGCGCTCAATAAATACGATTGATTGATCGATTGAGTAGTTTCTAAACTGGAGAGCACTTTAGAGATGAAACAGATATACATATTGTATTTTAAGATTATTAAAACCAAAGAAACCAAATGAAAAAATACTACTTTGAGGACTGGGCAAAATTTGAACCTCAAGATCATTCTCAAGGCCATAATGTGAACCATAAAAAGGGATTGGGGGTTTTAATGCTTAATGATTTCCAACTTAGAGAAAAGTGCCAAAATGCAGTCAGATTTTAGTCATGTTCAATTTCCACAGAGGGTAACTCCTGTAAAAGAGGCCCCAGTTCATGAAGTGTAGCTTTAATCGAGCAACTCGGTGGCCATATCTGCACAGGGCAAAGCCCACTTCATTGTCAAAAGAAATCTCTAATCCAAATCTGTCTTAATGGTGCAAGTCAGTCCTGCATCTATAGTTTCACTCAGAACAAGAGGAGATTAATACACTGTAAAGTTTGTTATAGTACACCCAGTTCTCCTCTAACACACGGTTGCATTCTTGCAAAACCCCATGTAAAGATGTGCCCAACACCACGCACTGTGCCATATCCGGACAGGCTCAGGCTGTTGGACAGACATTCCCTAATCCCAGAGTAGCAGCAAAGTACAGCAGAACAAGTGCTTAGTACAGTGTGGCTGAGAAGCAGTGTGGCTCAGTGGAAATCAATCAATCAATCAATCGTATTTATTGAGCACTTACTGTGTGCAGAGCACTGTACTAAGCGCTTGGGAAGTACAAGTTGGCAACATATAGAGACAGTCCCTACCCAACAGTGGGCTCACAGTCTAGAAGGGGGTACAGAGAACAAAACAAAACATATTAACAAAATAACATAAATAGAATAAATATGTACAAATAAAATAGAGTAATAAATATGTACAAACATATAATACATATATACAGGTGCTGTGGGGAAGGGAAGGAGGTAAGATGTGGAGATGGAGAGGGGGACGAGGGGGAGAGGAAGGAGGGGGCTCAGTCTGGGAAGGCCTCCTGGAGGAGGTGAGCTCTCAGTAGGGCCTTGAAGGGAGGAAGAGAGCTAGCTTGGCGGATGGGCAGAGGGGGGGCATTCCAGGCCCGGAGGATGACATGGGCCGGGGGTCGACGGCGGGACAGGTGAGAACGAGACACGGTGAAGAGATTAGCGGCAGAGTAACGGAGGGTGCGGGCTGGGCTGTAGAAGGAGAGAAGGGAGGTGAGGTAGGAGGGGGCGAGGTGATGGAGAGCCTTGAAGCCGAGGGTGAGGAATTTCTGCCTGATGCGCAGATTGATTGGTAGCCACTGGAGATTTTTGAGGAGGGGAGTAACATGCCCAGAGCGTTTCTGGACAAAGACAATCCGGGCAGTGGCGTGAAGTATGGATTGAAGTGGGGAGAGACACGAGGATGGGAGATCAGAGAGGAGGCTGATGCAGTAGTCCAGACGGGATAGGATGAGAGCTTGAACGAGCAAGGTAGGGGTTTGGATGGACAGGTAACGGCGGATCTTGGCAATGTTGCAGAGCTGCGACCGGCAGGTTTTGGTGACGGCTTGGATGTGAGGGGTGAATGAGAGAGCGGAGTCGAGGATGACACCAAGGTTGCGGGCTGGTGAGACGGGAAGGATGGTAGTGCCGTCAACAGTGATGGGAAAGTCAGGGAGAGGGCAGGGTTTGGGAGGGAAGACAAGGAGTTCAGTCTTGGACATGTTGAGTTTTAGGTGGCGGGCAGACATCCAGAAGGAGATGTCCTGAAGGCAGGAGGAGATGCGAACCCGGAGGGAGGCAGAGAGAGCAGGGGCAGAGATGTAGATTTGGGTGTCATCAGCGTAGAGATGATAGTTGAAGCCATGGGAGCGAATGAGGTCACCAAGGGAGTGAGTGTAGATCGAGAACAGAAGGGGACCGAGAACTGAACATTGGGGAACCCCCACAGTAAGGGGATGGGAGGGGGAGGAGGAGCCTGCAAAAGAGACTGAGAATGAATGACCGGAGAGATAAGAGGAGAACCAGGAGAGGACAGAGTCTGTGAAGCCAAGGTTGGACAGCATGTTGAGAAGAAGGGGGTGGTCCACAGTGTCGAAGGCAGCTGAGAGGTCGAGGAGGATGTGGATAGAGTATGAGCCGTTGGATTTGGCAAGCAGGAGGTCATTGGTGACCTTTGAGAGGGCAGTTTCCGTGGAATGTAGGGGATGGAAGCCAGACTGGAGGGGGTCGAAGAGAGAGTTGGTGTTGAGGAAGAGTTGGTGCTGAGGAATTCGAGGCAGCGCATGTAGACAACTCGTTCAAGGAGTTTGGAAAGGAATGGTAGAAGGGAGATGGGGCGATAACTAGAAGGTGAGGTGGGGTCAAGAGTGGGTTTTTTTAGGATGGGAGAGACATGGGCATGTTTGAAGGCAGAGGGGAAGGAACCAGTGGAGAGTGAGCGGTTGAAGATGAAAGTTAAGGAGGGGAGAAGGGACGGAGCAAGTGATTTCATGAGATGAGAGGGAATGGGGTCAGAAGCACAGGTGGCCGGAGTAGCACTTGAGAGGAGGGAGGAGAGCTCCTCTGAGGATACTGCTGGGAAGGATGGGAGAGTAGCAGAGAGTGTTGAGAGCCGGGGGGTTGGAGAAGGGGGGGGGGGTGACTTTGGGGAGGTCGGACCTGATGGATTTAATTTTATTAATGAAGTAGGAGGCCAGATCGTTGGGGGTGCGGGAAGGAGGAGGGGGAGGAACCGGGGGCCTGAGAAGGGAGTTGAATGTACGGAAGAGCTGACGGGGATGATGGGCATGGGTGTCAATAAGGGAGGAGAAATAGTTTTGTCTGGCAGAGGAGAGGGCTGAGTTAAGGCAGGAAAGGATAAACTTGAAGTGAACGAGGTTGGCATGGTGTTTAGACTTTCGCCAACAGCGTTCGGCAGCTCGAGCATAAGAGCGAAGGAGGCGGACAGTGGCAGTGATCCAGGGCTGTGGGTTAGTGGTACGAGAGCGGCGAAGAGAAAGGGGAGCGAGTGAGTCTAGCTAAGTAGAAAGGGTAGAGCTGAGCGCAGTAATCTGATCATCAAGATTGGGTAGAGAGGAGAGGGAGGCGAGGTGGGGTGTGAGGCGCTCAGAAAGATGGATGGATGGAAAGAGAGCGGGCTTGGGAGTCAGAGGTCATGGGTTCGAATCCTGGCTCTGCCACTTGTCAGCTGTGTGACCTTGGGCAAGCCGCTTAACTTCTCTGTGCCTCAGTTAACTCATCTGTAAAATGGGGATTAAGACTGTGAGCCACACGTGGGACAACCTGATCACCTTGTTTCCCCCTCAGCGCTTAGAACAGTGCTTCGCACATAGTAAACACTTAACAAATACCATCATTATTATTATTATTACAGTGCTTTACACACAGTAAGCATTCAATCAGTATAATCAAATGAATGAATAGGGAGCCCAGGTGGAAGCTGGATAAAATCGCAAAATATTGTCTTGTCCCTCAGGAGGTTATTTATGCCCTCCTGTGTGTGATTACTGTATAATATAATAATATAATTATGATACTTGTTAAGCGCTTACTATGTGCCAAGCACTGTGCTAAGCACTGTGGTAAATACAAGTTAATCATGTTGCACACAGTCCCTGACCCCCATGGGGCTCACAGTCTAAGTAGGAAGGAGTGGGATTTATCCCTGTATTACAGATGAGGTAACTGAGGCACAGAGAAGTGAAGTGACTTGCCCAAGGTTGCACAGCAAACACATGGCAGAACCGGGATGAGAACACAGGTCTTCTGATTCCCAGGCTTGTGCTTTTTCCACCAGGCCATGCAGCTTAGTGAAATGTGACTGCAACCCCCTTCAAAGCCTTATTGAGGGTGCACCTCCTCCAAGAGGCCTTCCCAGACTAAGCCCCTCCTTTCCTTTTCTCCCACTCCCTTCTGCCTCACCCTGATTTGCTCCCTTTGTTCCCCCACCCCACCCCACAGCACTTACGTGCATTTCTGTCATTTATTTATTTGCATTGATGTCTGTCTCCCCCCCTCTAGACTGTAAGCTCCTTGTGGCAGGAAATGTGCCTGTTTATTATTGTATCGTTCTCTCCCAAGCGCTTAGTAAAGTGCTCTGCATACAGTCAGCGCTCAATAAATCCGATTGAATTGAATGAAAAGCATCACCCTTCTCTCTGAAAGTGCTACCGGGGTACAAACAAAGGTGAGTATTGCCCCATGCCAATTTTGCTTATGCTTCTACACATATGGGACCATGGGAGAATGACCTGGCTATTCTGGGAGCTGTGCTCCTTTACCCAGAAGTAGGCAGTGCTGGTGCAACATCCTACAAAGAGGCACAGCCAAGGGGGAGTAGTCCCTGAAATAAGACTGTGAGCCGGCTGTTGGGTAGGGACCATCTCTATATGTTGCCAACTTGTACTTCCCAAGCACTTAGTACAGTGCTCTGCACACAGTAAGCGCTCAATAAATACAACTGAATGAATGAATGAATCAGGGACAGGGGTGCTCACCTCCCCAGGGCATACTGCCTTTTCAGACTGCTTATGGGGAGCAGAACACACAAGCACTGGAACTGTGTGCAGTGCAACAGGGCTTGGGGCCCTGGGGGTGAGCGGGCCTGAAAGAGAAACTGATTCTCTCCCCTCCTCCATGGGAATGCAGGTATCAGGCCAGCCCACACTCAAGGTTGGAGGGTAGGAATAGGAGCTGGGGAAGCATAAAGTATCAATCCCCTCACTGATCTCCCTGCCTCTAGTCTCTCCTTCTGAACATTTTGGATAGAAAGTAATGGCAGAATTCGACAACATTCTTCCAGTAACACACCCCTGCCTGGATAAACCATGATGTGATGTTGGAAGAAACAGTTGCGGGCATGCACTTGGTTTTGGTCAAAGCATGAGCATAATTACACAAATCGCCTCGAAACAGGGTTCTTCAAGAACACAACCAACCCCCCGTGTTGTAGAAGACCATATTGTGCACGCAATCAGTCATATTTGAGGGCTTACTCTGTGCAGAGCACCTTTCTAAACTTTTGAGAGAGTATGACAGAGTTTCTAGGCATGATTCCTGACCTCAAGAAGCTTACAACTGAGTGGGGGAGGAAGCATGCAATCATAGGACATGAGCTCCTCGTGGGCTGAGACTGTGTCTACCAACTCTATTTTCTTGTACTTTTCCAAGTGCTTAGTACAGTGCACTGCACACAGTAAGCACTCAATAAATACCACTGACTGATTGATTACTGGTGATCATCTTCTTAAAATGTTACACAGCACACTTTTCCATTCTCTGCCAAACCTTCCTACGGTTGCCTATCTCCTTCTGCTTCAAACAAAAGCACTTAACCACTGACTTCAAGGCTCTCCACTTTACATACTGGCTCTCCTCCCTTACTACACCCCAGCTGGCACTCTTCGCTCTTCCCAAGGTCTCCTCCTCTCACACTGCTGGCCCCACAAAGGAACTTCCTTCTCCACTCAATCCACCAGACTTCGGCCAGCCCCATCTTCAAAGCCCTCCTAAAATCCCACCTTCCTCAATTTACTAACCCCCGAGTCATATCAACTCATCCACTGCCTCTAACACATATTAGTCAACTGAGCATCCGATTTTTTTTTATTTTGATTCCACTGCTTGTAAATATTTTTATGGCCATCTTTCCCAGTAAAGTGGAAATTCCTTGTGAGCAGGGAGCATGTCTTGTGTTTCTACTGTATTTTCCCAAGAGCTCAGGACAATGCATTAGACTCAGTAGACATTCAGTAAATACCATTACTAGTACTACTACTACAACTACTACTACATTATCACTAGAAGCAGCATGGCTTAGTGGAAAGAGCCCGGACTCGGGAGTCAGAGGTTGTGAGTTCTAATCCCAGCTCCACCACTTTTCAGCTGTTCGACTTTGGGCAAGCCACTTAACTTCTCTGTGCCTCAGTTACCTCATCTGTAAAATGGGGATTAAGACTGTGAGTCCCACATGGGACAACCTGATAGCCTTGTATCTATCCCAGCACTTAGAACAGTGTTTGGCACATAGTAAGCGCTTAACAAATACCATCATTATTATTATTATTGCTACTACTACTACTACTACTACTACTACTACTACTAAGGGAGAGGAGGAATATGCATGGTGCATTTAACGTATCTTCGGTCAAGTTACTACAAACACTTAAAAGAATATCGATATTGCCAGTTTCCAGCTGAAAACACACAAAAATAACTGTTGGAAATCAAGCAGAAATTTAAAGACTGAGTGGTAAGTGGAAGATACATTTCCAGTGGAACTGGGCAACTATCACTTCTTCCAGTGAGGTGTGTGTGTTCTGGGGGGTGGCAGGGACCTGAATATGATAATAATCTAGGTTAGAGGGCAATCCACACAGTCCATTTGTCACATTTCTAGAAAAAAAAACCCTTTAAATTGCCATGACATTTATAGAAGGAAAAAAGAATTTTCGTACCCTTGAGGAAACTTAAAATAATGCTTAATTACCTAGCTTAGGCAAGCTGAATAGATTTAAATGCAAAATAGATCCTCTTAGAAAATGGACTAACCTGACAGTATATTGTTTCTTGAATTTAATGGTCATTCTCAATCTACTAAATAATAAATAATGAAAGAGAAACAAAGGAAAATAATATGCAAATTTACTACCGACCAGCATTATGCAAATGCAGTGAGGAGAAATGCAGTCCTCAGACTTAAGAACTCCTGGAACCTGGTGGATATTGTTTGACAGTCATATCCCCTTACAAAATTCACCGTTGTCTGTAAGGTTGCAGCATGTAGCATGCAAAACTCAAATGTAAAGGAAACCTGGCTCCTTGCCCAGGTGGGGAACTGGGAAATAGGAATGATGGAGAGGAAACAATGGGAGAGTTGACAGATGAGCCAAAGAACAGCACAGTCTGTTGACTGGTTAGAATAAAATGAAATGGGAAGGGGAAAATACAGAAACCTCTTTTAAAAATTACGCACAGATTGAGAGGTGCCTAAGAAAACAGGAGGCTTTTCAAGAATTATAAGGGGAATGAAATATCCTCATTGAGAAGCTGAACCAAGCCGAAGAAACTATTAACAATGATGATGACTATGCTAGTATTTGTTAAGCACTTACTATGTGTCCAGAACTGTTCTATGTGCTGGGGTAGTTGCAAACTAATCGGGTTGGACACAGCCCACGTCCCACATGGGGCTCACAAGATTAATCCCCATTTTACAGATGAGGGAACTGAGGCACAGAGAAATGAAATGACTTGCCCAAGGTCACACAGTCGACAAGTGGCAGAGCCAGGATTAGAAGCAGCGTGGCTCAGTGGAAAAAGCCTGGGCTTTGGAGTCAGAAGTCATGGGCTCAAAACCCGGCTCTGCCAATTGTCAGCTGTGTGACTTTGGGCAAGTCACTTCACTTCTCTGTGCCTCAGTTACCTCATCTGGAAAATGGAGATGAAGACTGTGAGCCCCCTGTGGGACAACCTCATCACCTTGTAACCTCCCCAGTGCTTAGAACAGTGCTTTGCACATAGTAAGCACTTAATAAATGCCATTATTATTATTAACCCATGTCCTTCCGACTCCCAGGTCCGTGCTCTGTCCACTACGCCATGCTGCATGACAGGGTATTCAGTATCACAGTTTTCCCAGCTAACTGGAACTGAGGTAAATTAGATCATCAAAAGTTTGGCTCATCAAACAGAAATAATAATGATGGCATTTGTTAAGCGCTTACTATGTGCAAAGCACTGTTCTAAGCGCTGAGCACTGGTCTAAGCGCTGAAATGAACACAAAGATTGCTCAAGAAGCACCAGCACCAAAAAAAAAACAAAAACAAGCTATCCTGATGGCTTCTGGAATTGAGCAAGCTGAAGTATTCCTAGGTAATTCATGAGCCTAAAAAGGCTTGTTCCCCAAAGTGTGATGCAGGGTTTGAAACGGAAATAGATGAGGCGAGATGTCATTCCACTTCTCAGAAGCGAATGAAAGGTTCCTACTACCTCTAAGGGGTTAAGCTTGGGCCTGTGGATGAACCATCACTGTCCCATTTTTCCAGTTGAAGTGTCACACAAGCCAATCCCCTTCCTCTTTGTCTCCCTTCACACACTGATATGGCACTTTAGGCACTAGGTTCTAATGAGGATCACTAAAAGGTCAGACTGAAGAAAGCACCTGAAATTTTACACTATATGTACCAGGGTGGCCTCTTTCCAAGAACCAGGCCTGTCCCTGTAATGAAGAATGTACCGGCAGTGAAGAAAACACAAAACATAAAACTGATAACAAGTAGTATGGGACTGCTGCCAGGCACTTTGAAACCTGCAATTCTACCAAACCTCTGCCTACAACATCCATTTTCCCTCTTGATTGCGGATCTCACTGAATTCTCCAAAGAGAAGATTGAGAAATAGCTGCAACACCCCCTTTGCCTCCTCTTATCTACTTTTCTACAATAAATACGGTTGAATGAATACTTCTAAACTCTTGGGCCACGTGGTGTATCTCACGGCTTCAGGCTTCTATCCTCCAATTCTCTCCTACATCTCCTTCCATCTACTTTTTGATCTTCTCTCAACTCCAGTCCATACTTCACTCCGCTGCCCGGATTATCTTTCTACAGAAATTCATGGCATCTCACCCCCCCTCCTCAAAAATCTCCAGTGGTTGCCTATCCACCTCCATATCAAACAAAAGCTCCTCACCATTGGCTTTAAAGTGTTCTAACACCTTGCCCCCTCCTACCTCACCTCCGTTCTCTCCTTCTACAACCCATGCTGCACAATTCACTCCTCTGGTGCTAACCATCTCACTGTGCCTCCATCTCGCCTGTCTCACTGCCAACCCCTGGTCCCCATCCTACCGCTGGCCTGGAACGCCCTCCCTCCTCAAAGCCACCAGACAATTACTCTCCCTCCTTCAAAGCCTTACTGAAGGCACATCTCCTCCAAGAGGCCTTCCAAGACTAAGCCCCACTTTTCTTCATCTCCCACTCCCTTCTGCTTCTGACTTGCTCCCTTTGCTCTTCCCCCCTCTCCCTGTCCCAAAGCACTTTTGAATATATCTGTAATTTTATTTATTTATATTGATGTCTGTTTACTTGATGTCTGTCACCTCCGCTCTAGACTGTGAGCTCATTGTGGGCAGGGATCATCTCTCTTTATTGCTGCATTGTACTTCCCCAAGTACTTAGTATGGTGCTGTGCAAACAGTAAGTGCTCAATTAATATGACAATGAATGATAGAAACCAGCCTTGTGAAGGGTCCCACCCACTTACACAAGGACAAAACAGACAGATTTTTGCACTGATCCAGTCCTTCAACCACTGCTCTCTGACCTGGATATCGAAGACTCCATATAACTGCACCTCTCACCCTCCTGGTTGTTCTTTCAGCAGTGCCTACTCTGCCTCTCTACCCCTGGTAGAAGGAACTTTCGGGGGTTCTCTCCTCAGACCCCCTTTTTATGGTATTTGTTAAGCACTTACTATGTATCAAGCACTGTTCTAAGGGCTGGGGTAGATACAAGTTAATCAGGTCAGACACAGTCCCTGTCCCACATGGGGCTCACTGCCTAAATAGGAGGGAGGGCAGGTTTTGAATCACCATTTTACAGTTCAGGAAACTGCAGCAAAGTGAAGTGACTTGACCAAAGTCACACAAGCTGGAAACTGGCAGAGGCAGAATTAGAACCAGGCTCTTTCGACTCCCAGACCCACGCTCTTTCCACTAGGCCACACTTCTTCCCCTGAATGTGACTTAATCGATTTGTTGTCTCCAATTTCCTCCTGTCTGTATTTCAGTTTTTTATTCTTACAATGCCATAGCTACTCTTGACTGATTGCCTACTTTGGCTAGAATAAAGTGGCAAGAGAGATCAAATTTAGACTCAAACAGTAGGGCTAGTTCCTTTAGTGGCAATGGCCAAGCAATAGCCAGCATTAGGACTGTAGCTTTAGAATCAAGCTAGGAATTTTTCCAGTACCGATTGTGTTCAGGAGTAGGGTAGGGAGCAGAGGTGCAGAAAGAACATCTGCTTCAGAACAGGGATTAAATCTGAAAACTCCCAAGGGACTCAGGGCAAATATGAGTCACGTGGGTGATACTTGCTTTCACCTGTATTCCCTCCCTCCCTCCCGGAACTAAGCATACCCAGTATCCACAGGCAGATTGTGCTTGCAAGTAGAATGCTATGGTTATTCTCTCTTTTCAATGTTTGCATTACCTAGGTGGTAGGCAACGAACCATGGAGGGCAATGAACCATATGGGGAGGTGGGGGAGGGAGGCAGGAACGACACCTCTCCTCACAGCTATTTAACAAATTAGTTCAAACAATTCATCTCTCTAGAGTGCTCTACCAGGGAGATCCCATTCTGCTCCTAAGGAAGCACAGACTGTGCCTATATGCTTTTTGGAATGAAGCGTTGCCCTTGAATAGACACCGGCTCAGAATCTGTCATCTGAGTAGCATTTAGGGTCACTGTATGTGTCATGACCAGAGCACAGATGATTTTGACCAGATGCTTCCTCACAGAGGTTTGAGAGATGGACTGAAACCCTCCCACCCACACCCCCCAGGCGGAAGGTGATAGTACAAAAGCATAGGAAGAGTTCAAATTATGGAACAGGAAAGAGGTAGTCAGTTGATAGTCATCTGATTCAAAATATTGGGTGTACTGGATGGACCTCAGCAGAAATAGTATACCCAAGGAGTAATCTTTGATTGTAATGCTTCTTAAATAACATTTTTTTCACAGGATCCCCACTAGATCCTGAATGTGACAATTGATTTATCCTCTCTAATTTCATCCTGGAGCATTCATACTAAAGGATTTTTTTTTATTGAGGCCAACTTTCAATTATCCAATTTGTGGGTTATCAGTGCATTTTCCCATTTGAACTAGTTTGGAAGCATTCTGTTGTCCATTTGCACGGACAGAAAAGGATGGACCATGGAAAATACAGGAGGAAAAATTGCATTTTTTCCTTGTTAGCAATTTTGGTAAAACATGTTTTTTTGGGAAAGAAGGTGGAAGTGATTGGTTAGAAGGAGGCTTTTGGAGTATTTGTTTATTTCATGCTAGATATTGCAAGAATGCCAAAGGTGGTTTCTTAAAAATAATAATAATAATAATGATGATGATGTGAGATGAAGAAACTTTTTAAAAATATTACCAACTTATATTTATACAGAACCTTACTCCACAGTTCTTTTACAACATTTATATCATTTTGTTTTCTCAATGTCTGTGAAACATGGGGGAGGGCAGGTATTATTAAACCAATCCAAATGACATGCATAAAAATAAGAAGGTTAATACTTCAAGCTTACCATGATCTCAGTTCTTAGGGTGAAAAAGAAAATAAACAAACTATTTACTATTCAGTACTTAGAACAGTGCTTTGCACATAGTAAGTGCATAATAAATGCCATTATTATTATTATTATTTACTCTATAAAAAAATAGTGCCTCCAAATTCAATTTATAGAGCTGAATTGAAAAGTATGTCATTTGGATATTCACCACAACATATTTGTTTAGCTACTTTGTATAGTTTAATAATTCATAGGTATATGTCTAAGAAGTCTATCAATAAATTATGAAAGATAACAGAATATCAGATTGCCTGTGAATGACTCATCTCAAAGGCTACATTGGCAAGATATGCAAAAGCCTTTCAAAAGAGGAACCTGGTAAAATATAATGGGCAGAGGAAGAATCATAACAAGCAAACAATTTAACTCTTTGAGTCACTAAGAATCCAATTTTGATTTTGAAAGTATGAGGAGGATTAAAAGGAGAAATGAAATAAAACAAAATTATCATTGTTAATATTCCATATTTTCATGTAGAAAAAAGCTTTCATCACTGCATAGGCTTTGAAAGGAAAGAGCCTTTAATCCAAAGTCAGAAAAGTTGTTTGATCTAGAGCAGGAGTTTCAAGGTTTCACCAGAAGACCGGCACCCACATTATTATTATTTTATTATTATGATATTTGTTAAGCACTTACTTTGTGCCAAGCACTGTTCTAAGCACTTGGGTAGATACAGGGTATTAAGATTGTCCCACGTGAGGTTCACACTTTTAATCCCTATATACAGATGAGGTAAAAGGCACAGAGAAGTCAAGTGACTTGCCCAAGGTCACACAGCAGATGAGTGGCGGAGCCAGGATTAGAACCCACGACCTCTGACTCTTACAAACCTGCTCCTTATATATCGCTCCTTCTTCACATCTCAGTCCCTCCTCATATCCAGATTCCGCCCTTCTCCAAACATACACCCACGCGCGCGCGCACACACACACACAAATTCTACATATATTGAGGGGGAGGGTGATAAAGAGCAACAGCATGGCCTAAAGGACCTGGGTTCCAATCCTGACCCTACCACTGGCTAGCTGTGTAATCTAGCACAAGTCTCTTCACTTCTCTGTGCCTCCGTTTCCTCAACAGCAAAATGGGGATTAAATAACCTTCTCCCTCCTTCTTAGACTGACAGCCCCTCGTGAGATGGGGTCTGTGTCTGACCTGACTCCCCTGTATCTACC
The DNA here is from genome assembly GCF_015852505.1 of Tachyglossus aculeatus. NCBI lineage: Eukaryota > Metazoa > Chordata > Mammalia > Monotremata > Tachyglossidae > Tachyglossus > Tachyglossus aculeatus. The sequence continues at coordinate 6,916,818 of NC_052098.1, read as the reverse complement.
CCAGCACTTAGTACAGTGCTTTGTGCTCTGCACATGGTAAGTGCTCAATAAAGCCCACTGATCGATTGGCTCGTCTACAGTGCTTTGGCCCAATATCGGCACTATTTGGCTACCACTTTTGCTCTGAATGGCTTTTGGGAGTAAGAGTCTTGCTTTTACTTGTACTTCATCGTAACCCTGTAACCCTCCTATTCACTTGGTGCACCCACTGCCCCAGCAAGAACATGACCGGCAGGGAAGAAAGTGAAAGTGGCACTGTGGAAACCACTAGCACTCAAATTCATACAGGTTCTTGGCTATGAGGTCTTTGTGACTGGACCAAGGCTCACCATTCATTCAACCATATTTATTGAGCACTTACTGTGTGCAGAGCACTGTACTAAGCACTTGGGAAAGTAGGAATGCAACCATAAACAGTGACATTCCCTGCCCACAACAAGCTCACAATCATCCTTTATTTACAACAGGGGCTTCTGTCATTATCATCATCATCACCATCATCATTACTATTCCCTACAATGTTTTGCAATATCCTGAGGGCTTAGAGAAGCAGCATGGCTCAGTGGAAAGAGCCCAAGCTTGGGAGCCACAGGTCACAGGTTCTTATCCCGGCTCTGCCACTTGCCAGCTGTGTGACCTTGGGCAAGTCACTTAATTTCTCTGTGCCTCAGTTACCTCATCTGTAAAATGGGGATTAAGACTGTAAGCCCCATGTGGGACAACATGATCACCTTGTATCCCCCCCAGTGCTTAGAACAGTGCTTTGCACATACTAAGCACTTAACAAATGCCATCATTATTATTATTAGTCACTTAGCCCCAGATGTCAATCTTTGATTTAGAGTATAATGCAGAGTCCTAGAGTGACTGATCTTCCTCGCTGGCATGGAGCCAAAACAAAAGACCGTTTGAAAAAACAAATCTCCAAAACTCATGTTTCTTAACAGGTGAAACTTCTTCTGCCACTGACTCAATTTAACCTAGGGTGGGAGAGGCTGGGGGTGAAGGACCTAGCCAATCAATCCATGGTAGCAGGTTTTCTTTTAGTTCAGACAGGTTAAAGGCCCAAAAAATGGAATTAGTTTGTGCTGAGATTGTATATTGGGTGTGACGCCTGACTGGGGAGAGGTGGGTAAGAGGGGTCTCTCCTATCAGGTCCTTATCTGCTTTCATTACTTATCAACTAATGTGTGAAGTTTTATCTGTCAGGAAGTACTAATTTGGACAAAAACAAACTGGGAACAGAAGGGATTCTCATATTAATCTCCACTTTTAGAGAACCTGTTGACACCTTTGCTTTCATCCTTTGCTTAAGCAGCAAAAGTGTCACCTCCCTCTGTTCTGAGTCAACAGAAGGCAGACATTCATTGGGTATTATTTTTCCTCACCTTCCTAGGAAAACAGCAACAGGCAGTACGGTAAGGGTACAGGATTTAAGGGTGAATGGAAAATACTGGTCTGCAGTCTGTCGATCAGACAGCAGTGATAAACAAACAGAAGCAGGCTCTGAAAAAGGAGTGCTGTGGGTTTCCAGAAACGTTCTCTTTTTCTGCATGAAGAAATCCCCAAAGATGTTTGCTTGATGTTGGGATTTTTTTTTAACCCAGGCAGATTTGTGTCAAAAACGGTTACTTCCATCATACACATACAGCCTCTATAAATCAATAAAAACGCAAATCCCTTACAGCAAAGCCACCAATTGGCTCTGACCTTGGACAACTAGCTAAACTTCTTCATCTCCTAAATCCAACATCGCTGAATTCCTCCCCCTATCTCTCCCATTTCTGGTGATAACACCACCATCCTCCCTGTCCCAGAACCCTGCAACCTTGGGGTTATCCTCAACTCAGGCGCTTAGTACAATCAAGAGCTTAGTACAGTGCTCTGCACACTAAGCCCTCAATAAATACGACTGAATGAACTCCTCGCTATCTTTCGTATTCAGTATACTGCCACATTCTACTGCCAAATCCCGCCAGTTCTTCCCATACATCTCCTGAATCCACCCCTTCTTATTCAACCAAACTGCTACCACTTCTAACCTTAACAATAATAATAATAATTATGGCGTTTGTTAAGCGCTTACTATGTGCCAAGCACTGTTCTAAGCACTAGGGTAGATACAAGGTACTCAGGTTGGACACAATTCCTGTCCCACATGGGGCTCACAGTCTCAATCCCCATTTTACAGATGAGGTAATCAAGGCACAGAGAATCAATCAATCAATCAATCAATCGTATTTATTGAGCACTTACTGTGTGCAGAGCACTGTACTAAGCGCTTGGGAAGTACAAGTTGGCAACACATAGAGACGGTCCCTACCCAACAGTGGGCTCACAGTCTAGAAGGGGGAGACAGAGAACAAAACAAAACATATTAACATAATAAAATAAATAGAATAGATATGTACAGGTAAAATAAATACAGTAATAAATATGTAGAAACATATATACATATATACAGGTGCTGTGGGGAAGGGAAGGAGGTAAGGTGGGGGGATGGAGAGGGGAAGGAGGGGGAGAGGAAGGAGGGGGAGAGGAAGGAGGGGGCTCAGTCTGGGAAGGCCTCCTGGAGGAGGTGAGCTCTCAGTAGGGTCTTGAAGGGAGGAAGAGAGCTAGCTTGGCGGATGTGCTGAAGGAGGGCATTCCAGGCCAGGGGGATGACGTGGGCCGGGGGTGGCCGGCGGGACAGGCGAGAACGAGGCACGGTGAGGAGATTAGCGTCAGAGGAGCGGAGGGTGCGGGCTGAGCTGTAGAAGGAGAGAAGGGAGGTGAGGTAGGAGGGGGCGAGGTGATGGAGAGCCTTGAAGCCGAGGGTGAGGAGCTTCTGCCTGATGCGTAGGTTGATTGGTAGCCACTGGAGATTTTTGAGGAGGGGAGTAACATGCCCAGAGCGTTTCTGGACAAAGACAATCCGGGCAGCGGCGTGAAGTATGGATTGAAGTGGGGAGAGACAGGATGATGGGAGATCGGAGAGAAGGCTGATACAGTAGTCCAGACGGGACAGGATGAGAGCTTGAACGAGCAAGCTCTCGTTGCTCGAGAAGTGAAGTGACTTGTCCAAGGTCACACAGCAGACAAGTGACAGAGCCGGGATTAGAACCCACAACCTCTGACTCCCAACCCTGTGCTCTTGCCACTAGGCATGCTGCTTCGTGGCTAGACTATTGCACCTGCCTTGTCGCTGGTCTCCTCATCCGCTATTCACCAACTCGCCCTCTTCATTCTCCACAAGCCAAACTTCTAGCTGTATCCCATCCCCATCCCTTCACTCATGCTGTTCCACCGGCTTGGAACTCCCTCCCTCCCCAAATGTGAAAGACCCCAGCTCTAACCACATCCAACTCCCTCCTAAAATTCCACCTCCTCCAACAAACCTTCCCTGATTAATTTCTCAGCACCCTGAGCCATATCCTCCCTCGACCAACTTTAGCCCTTTTGAACTTGTTTATACTTATCCTCAGCACTCATGCATATATGTTTATTAAATTATTTGACCACTCAAGTAAATAATTTTTGTTTGTCTCCCCCATTAGCATGCAAGCTCCTCGTGGGCAGGAAATGTGTCATTTTTTTTTATTCTGCACTTTGCAAAGGCCTAACACAATGTATTGCACTAAGTCGGTGCTCAATATAGCTTACTATGTGTTAACTATACATATAAAACTATATAAACCTATATAACCTATATATGTGTAAATATAGTTTACTATATAGTAGTTTACTACTAAACTAGTAGCAGTTTACTACTAAATATTGCTATAGTATTTGATGATGATTATGGTACTTGTTAGGTGCTTACTAGGTGCCAAGTACTGTACTAAGCACTGGGGTAAGTACAATTGTCTCACAGGGGTGTTAAGATGAGAGCTCTCCAGTGAGAAATTGCTTTGAGATCTTTTTAAAAAATTACCACTAAGAGGAATTTTCAACTGAGAATATTATGCCAATGAACTCCTACCACTCTTATACCCTCAAGCATATCAGCTGATTTCTTTCATTTTCTTAAAAAAAAAACATGAATGGACAGTTCATCTTTGAATGCTTTGTTAAGCAAAGTTAATCCTCTTACAGTACTTAATCTGCCTATGTTTGAACAGATAATAAACTTTGTTTAGCATTCTACTGAAGCCTTTTTACCCATTGAAATAAATCTAATACACAACTCACCAAATATGTGACAGATTCAAGATACACAAAGCGACAACTACAATAAACCCTGCATTGGGACTCTAAATTCATTCCTGACATCAAGGCAGAACTTCATTCAAAAGTCAGCTTTGGTTTTGGATTTCATCTACCCAATACATATTAACTGTGCAATGCTCAAAGAAACTTTACATGAAATTAACTTATTCAAATGATTCTTATGTGCACAGTGCCACAAAGTAACACTGTATTCCCATGTGTCCAGTGCAGAATAATAAACTGAAAGTGAGTAATTACAAGATTCAAAAGCCATAGTTCTATTTTTGTTCAGAAACTAGGCAAAACATAAACAATTTTATTTCCTTATCCCCTAGTCCTGGATCGAGTGATCATGAAAATTCTAGTTTCATCCTTTTTCTTACTGTGGAGACTTAGGAAACAGTCATGTCATCACCCGGAAGAGAAATTCAGCTGGATTCCATTGAAAAGAAGAGCAGCAACTGGAATCACATAGAATGTGGCCTTTTCTCTATAATTTGTGCAGCTGAACTGCATACCCACAAAGCAAAATTTGGAGAGCACTGATGTCTTCCTAGTTAGTGAAAACTCATCTTCCTTTTCTTCAATGAACATATTCAGGAAGAGGAAAAAAAGTGCAAGATCCATATTATGAAACCAGTTATAATAACTTTACACCCTCTTGGGATTTCTTGGATATTTGCCTTCAATCCTAATTTGCCATAAGGCTGGACAATATTACAGCTCTGTTGACCTTGACTTGGGTCTGAAGTCTGATATCACGTATGCTGGCCTACTTGATTCAGTACCACTCCAGAACCAGGATTCGGAGGAGCAGATGTTCGGCGGAACCAGAGATCGGCTTCCCCTTCCGGTTCAGGCTACCCTAGGCGGGAGACAACTGTTGATTTTCACATGCTGTAGCCTGTAAGCTCACTGTGGGCAGGAAACATGTCTACCAACTCTGTTAGCATATTCTCCCAAGCGCTTAATACAGTGTTTGGCACACAGTAAGCGTTCAATAAATATGACCGATTGATTGACTGGTTTATGCTAATGTAACACAAATAAAGCTATTCTGCCTTAAAATAGCAGGGTGCATGTGCAGACCTTGACTTTTTTTTCTATGTGCAGCAGGAGCGAGAAAGGAGACTGTGCCCTTCAATGAAAAAATTATGTGTTGCCTGAGTTTCATGCCCTGACTTTATGCCATTGACAGCTGCATAGATTTATTATAATACTCCCTCACTATTTTTTATGCTGTCTGTACTACCTGTCACAAATCCATACATGAACTTCACCACCAGTAGCATCAACTTCATATAATAATAATAATAATAATAATAATAATAATAATAATGGCATTTGTTAAGCACTTACTATGTGCAAAGCACTGTTCTAAGCGCTGGGGAGGTTACAAGGTGAACAGGTTGTCCCACGGGGGGCTCACAGTCTTAATCCCCATTTTACAGATGAGGTAACTGAGGCACAGGGACGTTAAGTGACTTGCCCAAAGTCACACAGCTGACAATTGGTGGAGCCGGGATTTGAACCCCTGACCTCTGACTCCACAGCCCGTGCTCTTTCCACTGAGCCACGCTGCCTCTCCATACAAATACAAATACAAAGGAAAACTATATGTGCATACATACACACATACACCCAAACATATACACACATATGCACACACACGTATATATGCACTACCTGAAATAAAGATACCTCACATATTTTATTTTTTAAAAACTCTTGGCACTGGTCTCATGACAAACAGAATAACCATTATCACAACAAAACAGTTACTGTTCTAGTAAGAAGCAGCGTGGCTCAGTGGAAAGAGCACGGGCTTGGGAGTCAGAGGTCATGGGTTCTAATCCCGGCTCTGTCACATCTGCTGTGTGACCTTGGGCAAGTCACTTAACTTCTCTGAGCCTCAGTTACCTCACATGTAAAATGGGGATTAAGACTGTGAGCCCCACGTGGGACAACCTGCTCACCTTGTATCCCCCCCAGTGCTTAGAACAGTGCTTTGCACATAGTAAGAGCTTAACAAATGTCATCATCATTCTTATTATTAGTAGTAGTAGTAGTAGTAGTAGTAACAGTGGCTCAGTATTTTATTGAATCATTCTGACTTGGAACTTTTTTTTTTTATGTGGGGCTTAAGTGGGTATTAAGACAACTTTATGAACTTGCATCACTGGCAGCCTCTTAGGAAGTTGTTCTTGTGAAAACAGCAGATTCAAATATTTGGAAACACACGATGAAATAAAGAATGAATTCAGGTTAAATGCTGTCCTTCACAGGCATAGTCACTGCCAAATCGTTGGTCTGCTAGCACGTCAACATGACAAGTAATTATTTGGTTCCCCCTCCCACAATAATTTGACTCCTACCACTATCAGTTAAATTCTGCCAACAGGTCTTCAATGCTCCCCTCTAAAAAGTGACTTATTGGCACAAGAGAGCCCTGACATAAAATATCTGGTGGATCATCCATGATGCAAATTACCTTTTGCTTTCTATAAAATGGATCTCTTACCATTAAACAACAGCTCTTATGCCACTCTAACATAACATACCTAAGAATGACACCAAAGGTTGTAGAAAGCTTACATGCACTGATTAAAATAAAAATATATGCATCCTTGTAGACATTTGATGCCACACAATATACCGCTGCCATAATACTGACATTGCAAAGACATGATTTCCTTTCTAATATTACTGGAATGCTGAGAGGCCTGGGAAAATGGCTTGAAGCTCCAGAAGGTTAATATTTTCCTTTCAGTAAAAGCTGGACCACTTTCCTTGAGCAAAGAGTCTATGGTTTCCACTCTTCCAACCCTAAAGCCATGCAACCTGTAAGAGGATACGTTTCTGAGGCATCCATTTTAACTCTCTTGGATGATGGCATAATCTCTGTGTAGCCTCAAATATGCTGGTCCACAGCTCAATACAGACTCGAAAGGCAAAAAAACTGACTGAAATCTGCAGGCCTATGCCCTACAAATCCAGAATATACTTAATGGGTGAGCAGCACTGCAAGTAAAAAACAAAAACAAAACGCTGCCCATTTTCTTTAAAGCAAAGCTTATTGTAGACAGGGAACATGATTACCAACTCTGGTGTATTATGCCCTTCCAAGTTCCTAGTACAGTGGACTCAATATATCCAAGACTGAACTCCTTATCTTCCCTCCCAAACCCTGCCCTCTCCCTGACTTTCCCATCTCTGTTGACGGCACTACCATCCTTCCCGTCTCACATGCCCGCAACCTTGGTGTCATCCTCGACTCTGCTCTTTCGTTCATCCCTCACATCCAATCCGTCACCAAAACCTGCCGGTCTCACCTCCGCAACATCACCAAGATCCGCCCTTTCCTCTCCATCCAAACCGCTACCCTGCTGGTTCAATCTCTCATCCTATCCCAACTGGATTACTGCAACAGCCTCCTCTCTGATCTCCCATCCTCCTGTCTCTCCCCACTTCACTCTATACTTCACGCTGCTGCCCGGATCATCTTTGTACAGAAGCGCTCTGGGCATGTTACTCCCCTCTTCAAAAATCCCCAGTGGCTACCAATCAACCTACGCATCAGGCAAAAACTCCTCACTCTCGGCTTCAAGGCTTTCCATCACCTCGCCCCCTCCTACCTCACCTCCCTTCTTTCCTTCTACAGCCCAGCCCACACCCTCCGCTCCTCTGCCGCTAACCTCCTCACTGTGCCTCGTTCTCGCCTGTCCCACCATGGACCCCTGGCCCACGTCCTCCCCCTGGCCTGGAATGCCCTCCCTCCACACATCCGCCAAGCTAGCTCTCTTCCTCCCTTCAAGGCCCTACTGAGAGCTCACCTCCTCCAGGAGGCCTTCCCAGACTGAGCCCCTTCCTTCCTCTCCCCCTCGTCCCCCTCTCCATCCCCCCATCTTGCCTCCTTCCCTTCCCCACAGCACCTGTATATATGTTTATATGTTTGTACGTATTTATTACTCTATTTATTTATTTATTTTACCTGTACATATCTATTCTATTTATTTTATTTTGTTAGTATGTTTGGTTTTGTTCTCTGTCTCCCCCTTTTAGACTGTGAGCCCACTGTTGGGTAGGGACTGTCTCTATATGTTGCCAACTTGTACTTCCCAAGCGCTTAGTACAGTGCTCTGCACACAGTAAGCGCTCAATACGATTGATTGATTGATTGATACCCACTACCGCAAGATGAGGAGAGAGGTGTCCAAAGCCAGGATTAAGTGAGCCCCTTGATCTCCAACACCTACTATTACATGAGGGAGTAAGTAATTCTCTCTCACCTCCCCACCCGCCACTTTCTTGGCAATCCTAAATATTTGACTTTTCTAGTAGCAGTGCCTGATTTTCAGGGGTGTAGAAGAGAGTGTCCTAATTAGATTGTGATCCATCCTGGTAGAATCTATCTTGTTTTAAATTACATTTGAAGCTACACTCAAGAGCTATTAATAAGTATATGTAAACCCAACAGAGTAGCCCATTTAAGGCCAGGCCTCATTTAAAGCCACAATGACCTACAGGAAAGCAAACAAAAAAGGCTGATTTAATAACATAATAATAATTGTGGTATTTGTTAAGAGCTTACTATGTGCCAGGAACACATAGCGCTGGGGTGAATACAAGCAAATTGGGTTGGACAAAGTCCCTGTCCCACATGGGACTTACAGTCTCAAACCCATTTCACAGATGAGGTAACTGAGGCCCAGAGAAGTGAAGTGACTTGCCCAAGGCCACACAGCAGACAAGTGGCAGAGCAGGAATTTGAACCCATGACCTTCTGACTCCCAGACCCGTGCTCTATCCACTATGCCAGGTTCTATCTGACAAGCCTACAACTGTCCTGCTGCTTCTTCCACCTCCTCCTTCTCTTTTGCTTGCTGGGGCCAGAGAGGGCAGAGAAGCAAGAGAACTCTGCTGTTCACTGAGCCCCTCCCCACCTAGGGCTGTACTTCTTCAGGTTGTCATTATTCAACAGCACCAGCTATATTCAACAGCACCAACTATATTATCACTGTGACAACGGTTACACCAGAGAAGGATGATGAGTATTTGTAGTAGTAATGAGGGCTGAACACCCGCTGGATGCACTGCACTGTACCAAGTGCTTGGTAAAAAACAGCTGATGCATGAGATGTGTTCCCTGCCCTCACAGAGCTTACGTTCTAACAGGAGAGACAGACGTAAAAATCTTTACAACAGGGAAAACAGAACAAATTGACTGTAAAATCTATATATATATAAAATATATATATTTTATATATATATATATATATAAAATATATATATGTATATATGGTTGTACATATTTATTACTCTGTTTATTTATTTATTTATTTATTTTACTTGTACATTTCTATCCTACTTATTTTATTTTGTTGGTATGTTTGGTTCTGTTCCCTGTCTCCCCCTTTTAGACTGTGAGCCCACTATCGGGTAGGGACTGTCTCTATGTGATGCCAATTTGTACTTCCCAAGCGCTTAGTACAGTGCTCTGCACATAGTAAGCGCTCAATAAATACGATTGATTGATTGATTGATTGATTAAAATCGATCATACATCGGCGCTGAGAAAGGATATGTGGCTGACGGTGCTACATGAAAACAGTTGACGTGGAAGATGAGGAGAGCCTTGAAGTTGAGCATGAGGAGATTTTGATTGATATGGAGGGAAATGGGACACCACAGGAGGGATTTAAGGAGGATGTGAGAATAGCAAAGCTGTCTAAAGCTGGGAAACTGCTCCAAGGATGAGACTGGGGGAAGCGCAGAAGTCAGGCACAGATGACTGTTGGGCAAAGCAGATTTTGATTAGCTTTTCCAGCAGGGCAGCTAATGAGAATTTTCTTTGGGAATTTTGGCAGTGGGTTACGTATTCTTTGCTATACTTGGCAATAAAAGGAATGGCGGCATCACGGGCTGGTGAGATGGCAGGGAAGATGAGGCTAGGAAAAGGAAGGGAGGAGTTGTAAATATCATGAGAAGGTAAAAGTTTGAGGGTGACGGTCTATTTTAAAATGAATTCCAAGGCTGCACTAAATGAGGCGTGCTTGAAGTGGGCCGTCCCTTGTAAAAATAAAATGGCCTCACCCTCTTCTGGATCATGCTTTCCACTATTATTATTCTCCTTTAAAGTTCAAGTTCAGTCATTTTTGCCATACTGTCCAGAGTGGCTGCTATTTGTCTCTTTTTTCTGGTCAGAAGCACCTTAACTGAGGTTCGAACCATATTTTAAGATATTTTAGAGGTTTCACTGACTAGACATAAGAGGAGGAAGCCCCCCTTTCTGTTCAGGATATAATGCCTCTGTGCTAACTGTTGTTACCTTTTTTTTATTATTTTTGGCTGCCATATCTATTGGAACCACAGATCAAATTTCCTATTTGCTGTCACTCCAAAGCCAGCATTAAATATTTCTGTCACAATACAATTAAATTCATTCAGTCATATTTATTGAACGCTTACTGTGTGAACAGCACTGTACTAAGCGCTTGGGAAGTACAAGTTGGCAACATATGGAGACAGTCCCTACCCAACAGTGGGCTCACAGTCTAAAAGGGGGAGACAGAGAACAAAACAAAACATGTAGACAGGTGTCAAAATCATCAGAACAAATAGAATTATAGCTATATGCACATCATTAACAAAATAAATAGAATAGTAAATATGTACAAGTAAAATAAATAGAGTAATAAATCTGTACAAATATATATACAACTGCTGTGGGGAGGGGAAGGAGATAGGGTCGGGGGGATGGGGAGGAGGAGAGGAAAAAGGGGGCTCAGTCTGGGAAGGCCTCTTGAAGGAGGTGAGCTCTCAGTAGGGCTTTGAAGGGAGGAAGAGAGCTAGCTTGGCAGATGTGTGGAGGGAGGGCATTCCAGGCCAGGGGAAGGATGTGGGCCAGAGGTCGACAGAGGGACAGGCGAGAACGAGGTACAGTGAGGAGTTTAGCGGAGGGTGGGCTGTAGAAAGAGAGAAGGGAGGTGAGGTAGGAGGGGGTGAGGTGATGGAGAGCCTTGAAGCTATTCCTTTATGGCTTGTTTTCTCCCAACCCAAAGAAGCATTAGCTTGTAGTATTTTCTCCATTTTCTTTTCTACTTGTTTCTAATCTCCCTATGACACTTTGTATTATTTGTTTCCTTTATGCCTCAAGATGATGCTAAATTTGGACACATTCTATGCTACTTACCCCTTTCCACAACATGAATGAAGCTGTAAATAAAGTTAGAGATGGTAGTTCCCAATCAATACTTTCTAGAAATACAATTTTGGCCAAATTTTCCAAAATCCCATTTTCACACACAAATTATTTCAAAATTCTTTCATCTCATCTCAGAGAGGTCAAGAAGCCCAGTTTTGTTCAACACACATCACTTCTTCTGTGTTTTCTTCACCAACCATTGAGTGTCTCATACTTTCAACCACTTATTACGGTTTCCATAATTGCTAATATTTATTTAATTTTGTTTCTTGCTTCTCTTTTCATTAATTCAAATTGGAGAGGTCATTTTCTTCTGGCTACTGAAAAGGATTTCTTTTCAGATGGAAAACAATATACTACTTCACATATCTTGGTCTTTTCTTCATGACTTTTTAAACACAGCTCTGGGGTGCTGCAGTAGGCATACTGGCCTACTGAAACTGTATTTCAGTAATGCACACATGTCATCTTGACCTAGTTCATGAGGAAGTTTGGGTTTTTTTAATGGTACTTGTTAGTCATTCAATCAGATTTATTGAGCACTTATGTGCAGAGCACTACACTAGGCGCTCAGGAGAGTACAATATAACAGTTGGGAGTCACGTTCTCTGTCCCCAAGGAGCTTACAGTCTAGGGAGGAAACAGACATTCATTTAAATTATGGATATGTACATACGAGCCAAGCACTGCACTAAACACGGGGTAGATACAAGATAATCAGGCTGGAAACAGTCCCTCTCCCACATGGGGTTCACAGTCTCAGTTCTTTCGACTGCTTCTTCATTATTCAGATGGATTATGTACACACAAAACAGAAGAATCTCTACAAAATTAATAATAAACCCTGACAAAAAATGAGACCATCAAAACAAAGCTTTTACACTGTAAAGGATTTTTTTTTCAGCTGTCAATCCTTAGAAATAAAATTCAAACAAGATATCTGCATTCAGACAGTAAGAAAGATGGCACCAAAATTCACAGGCGCGTGTTGAGGTATCTTTGGTTTCTGAATCTCATCTCAGGATGCAATCAGTAGAGCTAATCCTCTGTGACAAGCTGGCCTGAGAGTGGCCCATCTAACAGAGCTGGAGGCTGCAATCAACAGTGCAAAGGCATGGGGCAAGATGAGGAACAGATTCTGTGTCAAGCAATCTTTCCTTACAGTTTGAAAAGCAATCCTTTTTTTTTACACTGTTATTTCAAGAGCATGATATCCTGACACTGGGAACCAGTTCAATTTTAGTGGTCTTGGCAGGACACTCTTTGAATTTGAGGTGGTGTCACTTTATAAGGAATTTTAGTATTTTTGAACACCATTCGCGGGTAGAAACCAATTGAGTTGTCTGAGGGTACTGAAGAGAGGGGGAGTTGGGTCGATGAAACCCACAAGCACTACAAGTATTCGGCTGGGTGGCGAATACTTTCAGTAACATGGAGGCAGCGGCGGCCCTGAGGGGGATCCTCTCCGGGGTTGCAGCCTGTCAGACCCCCTGGCCTGGACCGCGCCCCGTCCATGGCCAAGCCGGAGCCCCGCGGGGTCAAGCGGAGCCCGGACAGCTGCCCCCCGGGGTGGAATACATCCCGCAGAAGACGGCCAAGAATCCCATAAGGCCCGTGGGTCTGGCCTGGGCCATCGGCTTTCCATGCGGCATCCTCCTCTTCATCTTTACCAAGCGCCAAGTGGACCGGAACCGGGCCAAGCAGCTCCGGGTGCGGCAGAACATGCGGGTGTCAAACACGGGCACCTAAGAGTGCCAGCGATACCTTGACCAGGCCTCGGGCCCGGCTCCTGCCCCCTAGCCTGGCCCCTGCCCCCACCTCCCAGGCCCCTAGCCCAACCCCCTGACCCCAGCCCAGGCCCTGGCCTTGTAGCCCAATCCCAGGCCCCTAGCCCGACTCCAGAGCTCAGCCCCCTCGCCTGACCCCAGCCCCAGCCTGGCTCCTTGCCCCCAAGCCCAGACCCCAGCCTCCTAGCCCAAACCCCTGCCCCCCAGCCTGATCCCAGCCCCTTCGCCCAGCCCCAGCCCAGACCCCACCCTCCTAGCCCAACCCCAGAAGCAGCATGGCTCAGTGGAAAGAGCCTGGGCTTTGGAGTCAGAGGTCATGGGTTCAAACCCCCACTCCGCCAACTGTCATCTGTATGACTTTGGGCAAGTCACTTGACTTCTCTGGGCCTCAGTTCCCTCGTCTGTAAAATGGGGATGAAGACTGTGAGCCCCCCGTGGGACAACGTGATCACCTTGTAACCCCCCAGCGCTTAGAACAGTGCTTCGCACACAGTAAGTGCTTAATAAATGCCATTATTATTATTATTACAAAAGCCTCCATTAGACAGTAATTTCAATTTCTAACCACTGCACTAAATTTATTACCTGAGGTGCTCACCGGTAGCCCAATACACAGTCAATTAATCAACAGTATTTATTGTAAGAAGTAGTGTGGCTTAGTGCATAGAGCATGGGCCTGGGAGTCAGAAGGAACTGGGTTCTAATCCCAGCTCCACCACATGTCTGCTGTGTGACCTTGGGCAAATCACTTCATTTCTCTGGGCCTCAGTTACCTCACCTGTAAAATGGAGATAAAGAGCGTGAACCCCATGTGGGACATGGACTGTGTCCTACCTGATCAAGTTGTATCTAGTATCTACCCCAGCACTTAGAACAGTGCCTGGCACGTCGTAAATGCTTAAAAAATACCATAAAATCAATCAATCATATTTTTTGAGCGCTTAATGTGTGCAGAGCACTGTACTAAGTGCTTGGGAGAGTACAATACAACAATATAACAGACACATTTCCTGCCCACAAAGTTTACAGTATAGAGGAAAAGAAGGCAAGAGTGACAGGTGGAACAGACTGGTATGTTGAGGTGGCTCTTTTGGAACAGAGACTTTTTTTAATGCTATTTGTTAAGTGCTTCACTATGTACCCGGCACTGTCCTAAGCGCTGGGGTAGGTACAAGGCAATCAGGTTGGGCAAAGCCCCTGTCCCACATGGGGCTTAAAGTCTAAACAGCGTGGCTCAGTGGAAAGAGCCCGGGCTTTGGAGTCAGAGGTCATGGGTTCAAATCCCAGCTCCGCCAACTGTCAGCCGTGTGACTTTGGGCAAGTCACTTAACTTCTCTGTGCCTCAGTTACCTCATCTGTAAAATGGGGATTAAAACTGTGAGCCCCCCATGGGACAACCTGATTATCTTGTAACCTCCCCAGAGCTTAGAACAGTGCTTTGCACATAGTAAGTGCTTAACAAATATTATTATTATTATTATTATTAATCCCCATTTTACAGAAGAGGTAACTGAGGCACAGAGAAGTTAAATGACTTGCCCAAGGTCACACAGCAGACAAGTGGCAAAGTCAGGACTAGAACCCAGGTCCTTCTGACTCCCAGGCCAATGTGTTGCTCAGGAAAACGGTATGCTTAGAGCCGGAACTGTAAACAGACTTAGGCCCTGCAAACAGAAAATGCAAAGGCAAAGCAAAAGACAAACATTATGTGTGCACAGTCTGGAAGAAACTGCTGGTTACACATCAGTCTTTTCAGCCACATATGGGCAAAATTTCCCCTGGGTAGTGTCATTCTTCGATTACTAAAATCAGCTTTATATATATTATACACACCCCTTTTGGGTGTATATAATACTGTGCATCTATATCAGGGTCCAGACAAAGTTAAATACTAACTACACTAATTTAAAAGGTTTGTTTGCTTTGCTTCCCTGCTGCCCGGTTCATATCTTTTTATACAATGGTAAAGATAACCAAAACAATCACTTTTAAAGAGTCCAGTCTGGTATATAAAGCAACCAGCTCCACTTTTCTCTTTCTTTTACCAAAAAAGGGGTCTCCCGTGCTCTTCTACAATGCAAACTATGAAAAATGATGAAAATATTTTCTTCCAAACAAGTATAGATTTATAAATTATGTAGTGTAGCCTAATGGCTAGAGCACTGGCCTGGGAGTCAGAAGGACTCGAGTTCTAGCCCTGGCTCAACCACTCATCCGCTGTGTGACCTTGGGCAAGTCGCTTCACTTCTCTGTGCCTCAGTTACCTCAACTGTAAAATGGAGATTAAGACTGTGAGCCCTATGTGGGACAGGAACTATGTCGAACCAAATTTGCTTGTATCCACCCCAGGGCTTAGTACAGTGCCTGGAATATAGTAAGCACTTAACAAATACCACAATTATTATTATCATTATTATGCCTCCCCTTCTAGACTGTAATCTCACTGTGGGCAGGGAACGTGTCTACCAACTCTGTTGCAATATACTCTCCCGTGTGCTCAGTACAGTGCTCTTCACACCATATGTGCTCAATAAATACCACTGATTGACTGACTAATAAATTGAGACTGCTGCTCCACAAACTTGCAGGTGGAAAGAATCCATGAACTAACAGGCTATTGTCATTTGGCTAGCTAGGATTCACAGAGGAATCCCCAATATCTCAGTGCTCCTGTTGTGGGCAGGGTAAGTCACCATTTATTGTTGTATTGTACTTTCCCAAGCGCTTAGTACAGCACTCTGCACACGGCAAGCGCTCAATAAATATGATTGAATGAATTTGAAGAGAAGCAGCGTGGCTCAGTGGAAAGAGCCCGGGTTTTGGAGTCAGAGGTCATGGGTTCAAATCCCGGCTCCGCCAATTGTCAGCTGTGTGACTTTGGGCAAGTCACTAACCTTCTCTGTGCCTCAGTTACCTCATCTGTAAAATGGGGATTAAAACTGTGAGCCCCCCGTGGGACAACCTGATCACCTTGTAACCTCCCCAGCGCTTAGAACAGTGCTTTGCACATAGTAAGCACTTAATAAAAATGCCACTATTATTATTTACAAACCAGAACACCTGGTCCAAAATGAGAACTCTTTCATCTCCCATTATCTCCTATTTTCTAGACTCCTACAGAGAGAGAAAGCTGCGACAGGCAGCGGAGTGAGGTATTTTGCTGGAATAATACATCTGAAGGAGCCTCTTCAAATAATGTATATCCTGAGCCTTTCGTTAATGAACAAAAGGACAAGGGAACAGTGTTTGTTCCTCTGAACCAAACCCTACTAGCCTATATAGTTCACTGTATTCCATGAGGCAATATTAAATATGTAAAACACCCTTTAAAGACCCTTAAGGTAACTTCTCTGAATGTTTTCCAAAGCTATTAAACTCATTTTCCCTAAGCTTGTTACTATTACAATAGGTCCTCTCTGTTATGGAGACATTGTGTCTATTAGCAGACACAGGCCCCACCCAAAGAAAAGCAAACAGTACATTAGTGGAGCATTAAGACAGAGTTGATTCATACCGAAGTCAGGAAATTCAAAGCTAGATATCCATAGGGGGAAGCATTAATGCACTTAGGTGAATTCAGGATATTCAATCTACAGGAGCCAAATTGATTCCTGAAAATTTGATCTTCAAGGATCAAGGCTTAAAACAAGAGTTGGGATTTCATCCTCTCCACCCCCACTGGAAAGCACACTTGCTTCTCTTGGAGGACTTGTATGGAGTGCGGAAACGGGGCATTTGCAAACTGGAAGGCAAAAACCGTTTAAAGACCTAGTGAGAGTGTAGGCTCTGACTCTGTAATAGAACCATGGGCTGTCGGCAATAACCAGGCAGCACTGGGGGCTTCTCCACCTGAATCCGGGGGTCCAGGAACTGATTCTGTTTCCCCTCCTTCCCCTCGGCATTCTGGGGGAGGGAGGGGAGGGTGTGGAGCCCAACTCTGTTGGAGCGGGACAGGCTGGAGCTGGCGTGGCAGCACACACACCTGCAACAACATTTAGAATGTTGGAAGACTAGTGACTGTTGGACTAGAGACGGCTCTTCTGGAACAAGGAGGAGCCTGCTAACTGTACCGCGACTCTTACTGTTATTGTTGACATCTTTAATGTTCCTTTATTCATTTGGCTCGACTTATCTTGTTATTCTTTCCATCTGTGTCCATCGCCGGTTCCTCCTCCGTCCTTTTCTGGTGGTGAACCCACTATGAACTAAGGCCTGTGTCTGAATTCTTATCTTTGTACCGTGCCCCCGGTGCTCAATCCAGTGCTTTGCCCCAAGTAAGTCTCGACCAACTCGACAGCTAATGAAAGGGCACCACCTTAGCCCAGAGCAATCTGGGGAGAGGTTACTCTCCTGGATACTGCTGCTGCTGCTACTGCTACTACTACTACTACTTGTTAAGCACTTACTATGTGCCAAGCACCATTCTAAGAGCAGGGGTAGATACAAAGGTTGGACACAGTCCCTGTCCCACATGGAGCTCGCACTCTCGATCCCCATTTTACCAATGAGGGAACTGAGGGCCAGAGAAGTGAAGTGACTTGCCCAAGGTCTCACAACAGACAAGTGGCAGAGCTGGAATTAGAACTCGGGTCCTTCTGACTCCCAGGCCCATGCTCTATCCACTGGCACTGCAAGTAGCAAATGCATCAGTGTGGTAATGGGCACAAAGTATGGCAAGGAGGGCACCTACCCAGAAGTCTTCTCACCTCATCCACTCACGTGGGTAGGCTCTCCCCATCAGTAGTGTCCCCTTTGCATATATAAGACAAGAAAACCCACTTGCTATACAGCCCACGGTAAGGCTCACAAGTTCAAAGGCCTTGCTTCAATTATTTGCTTAGCTCTTCCAAGGCCTTGGCCCTAGTTAGTCATTGCTTCTTCTTCCAAGTCATCATTCTGGGTTTCTGGGATGTTGTCCTCTTTTGTTTCTCATCATCCTCTCTGCTTCTTCTTTTGACAGGGGAAAAACTTCATCCAAAGCCTGTTTTTTCCCATTTTTAATTCTATTCCTGTGAGATAACGTCTGTGCTAGAAAATTTTGACTACCCCATCTAACCGCTTTCCCACCCTAATCTTGCTCCTTCTGCTTCCCCTCAGAATTCTTCTTTACTCTCTCTCCATGCCTGTCAGAAATCCATACACTAATAACTACCACTGACCTATCCCTGTAAGCAACAGGCAAATTGTGGTGCCGGGTTCATGCAGCGATATCAAATTCACGCCATGATTTGAATAGAATCAGAGGTTCTTTTCCTGAGAGTTGCCTCTTCTTTCTCTCAGTGAAAGAGTGAAGACTCCAGATTCTGAGTCTGCTTTTCAAAAAAAAACATTGAGAGCTAGAGGGAGGTAACAGCCTCAAAGATGTTTATGTAACGTTGCTCCCACCAGACTCTTCCTGGCTTCTCAGTTGCTGCTCTCACTCCTTCTGGAAAGTTATTGATGCATTTTCTACCCATGAATATGGCAAAGTAGGGGGTCCCCAGATCACTGTTCTGTTCTTCCCAAAGTCAAATGGATGCCTAACTCCCTATATGGTCTTCTATCACATCTGAAAAATCCATTAAAAACCCAACTATATAGCGTTGTTGTTGTTTTTATGGTATTTGTTAAGTGCTTACTATATGTCAAGCACTGTTCTAAGTGCTGGCATGGGTACAAGTTAATTAGGTGGGACATAGTCCCTGTCCTGCCTGGGGCTCACAGTTTAAGTAGGAGAGAAAACAGGTATTTAAGCCCCATTTTAAAGTTGAGAAAATTGTGGCACTGAGAAGTGACTTGCCCGAGGTCATACAGCAAGCAATTGGCAGAACTTGGATTAGAACCCAGGTCCTCTGACTCCCAGGCTCAACCTCCCTCCACTACACCATGCTGCTTCTCTACAGTCAACTCCTTTGGTTATGTTACACTTATCTCACTTACTATCCTTCTTGACTTAATAATAATAATAATGGCATTTATTAAGCGCTTACTATGTGCAAAGCACTGTTCTACGCGCTGGGGAGGTTACAAGGTGATCAGGTTGTCCCACCAGGGGCTCACAATTTTAATCCCCATTTTACAGATGAGGTAACTGAGGCACAGAGAAGTTAAGTGACTTGCCCAAAACTCTTCCTCCTCCAGTCTGAAATAACAAACCAAAATCATCTTCTCCTCCTCCCGCTTGGATTATATTACTCCCTTGAACAAATCTATACTCCAAGGGCCATCGCAAAGGCAGGTCAAGGGCCATCACAAAGGCAGGTCAACATTAGTGAGAGGACCTCTGCCTTTCACTGCTGCCGAGCGACCCCTCCGCACCTCGGCTATGGCTGGGAAACCAGTGTTGGTGGCAGCAGAAATGCAGGGCCCCATTATATCAGCTCCCTGTGCTACCCTGAAGGGTTTCTGGGACATAATATTAATAATAATAATTGTGGCATTTGTTAAGCACTTACTATGTGACAGGCACTGTACCAAACGCTGGGGTGGATACAAGCAGATTAGATTATACACAGTCCCTGTCTTGCAGGGGGCTCACAGTCCTCATCCCCATTTTACCCCATTTGAGGTAACTGAGGTCCAGAGAAGTGAATGGACTCGCCCAAGGCCACACAGCAGACAAGGGGCAGAGCCAGGATTACAACCCATGACCTTCTGACTCCCAGGCCCGTGCTCTATCCAATACACCATGTATGGCTATCTCTATGTTGGACAGCATTATAAGGACTGTGTGTCCCAGAAATGCCTGGGACATAGGATCATCAGGCTTCTGGAAAGCTCCCTGCAGCAATCCATCTCTGCCACTGGCATTTCCATCTACAGCCCCTTCCTGTTCCCTTTGCTCCCTCAGTGTCTTCTCTAAACTGTCTTGGTGTCCATTTCCCACTCCCTCTTTCAAACATTGTTCTGGACTTCAGGCCTGGAACACATCTCCACTTGATGATGATGATGATGATAATGGTATTTGTTAAGTGCTTACTATGTGCCAAGCACTGTTCTAAGCGCTGGAAACAACTGCTGTCTGACACCCTGCCTTCATTTCAAATCTTACTGTAAAATTTACTTTTTAGAAATGTTCTCCATAACCATGCTGAGCTAGGCAAAAGGCAAAATGAAGTAGAAAATATGAATCATGCAAACTTCCATCTTGTGTCCAATAGCTCCAGGAAAGAAGACAATAAAAGTACAGGTATCCATCCCATCATCATCAATAGCAGTTATAAAACCATACTAATTGCAAAACTACTATGCTGTCCACTGAAAGAAAAAAAAAAAGACAAGGACCCTGTCCTCGAATGTACTGTACAACCCTCTGCACACAGTAAGCACTCAATAAATATGATTGAATGAATGAATCCTGGCCCTTTATCATGAGTTTTCCAAGAGAACAGCAACAGTGTTGTCTTTTACCTGTTCTGGACAGTGCCTACCAGACTGGCGGTCCTTAATAAATGTTCAAGACAAAATAACCAATATAGTTAAATGTTTTCCTTTTTCCTCTGGAAGAAGATATTCTTTTAATTGTTTATTATCATTCCCGTATCTCCGAGTATATTAGTGCCCCCAAAGAATTCCAATAAATGATTACGGTGTACTAAAATAAGCCTTTAAAGTATACAAAATCCCAAATATATATTGGCCAAGTTCATGATAAAAAGATTAACTCACTTTATGAAAAAAAATTAGACAAATATGACTCTTCTCCATTTGCTCAAGTGCCTCTTATGTCCAAGTGTGCAACCCACTGAGGTAATTGCTTCATAATACCCAACCCTGGAAATCTGCTTTCTAATATGAAAGGCACAGAATATCTAAGGGGTATTGGGCCTGGGTTTTCTGTGCTATTTTATTTTGTAGTGAGCTGAGCAAAATCCTACTGTCTTTCAATACGTACTTCAAAACGCATAATAATGTGAAAGGAACAAAAGACAATAGGGTGCAGCTTGCCACTTTTCAGAATGAAATTAATAGAAGATGAATTAACCACTACATTCACAGAGGTGTATTATGTCCTTTCTTTTTTCTAAAGCAAAAGTGAAAGGTTTTCTTTGAATGTTTAGCAGTCCTTTATAAAAATGACAGTAGCTCTATTAAGGCTCCTTGGTACTCATTTACCATTCTGTTTCCTTCTCTTAGACTGGGTAGTGTGTTTGGAACATTCTAATGCAATAGTAAGAAAGTAATTTAAATTAGGGGCTATTGAGGAAAGCAAGTAGTAATGGTATTTAGTGTGTTTCTCAGACACTAAATCAAGCATTTTCTATTTCCTAGTCATCAACATTGTTATACTATAATAGATTTGCCCATCATATACAGTAATTGCCCTTCAATTATCTTTGATTCCAAATTAATCTGTGCAAGTGTGACAACTCAACAAGAATACAATACAGCTCACCAAAGCAAAGAATCTCAAACAGCAAGATAATTTTACTAAAGCTAAAATCCTCTTATTGAATCTTAAGAAACTAGGGAAAATATTGGTCCAAACCCGGAGGTTTACCACTGTAGACATCCCTTAACCATTCTCACGGTAAACTTTCACTCCCCCTTGGGAAACTGGAACTTGAAATCTCACTATACTCAGAGAGAAAGAAGTGATAATTCATGGCACCTGCACAAAGGCATACTTGGGACAGCTGACCACATTCTCAAACGTGCTTCCACTGACAAAATGTTTCCTCCAAGAAAAAGGTACTTTAGGGAAGACTTTTGTTTAGGGTAAACCTTTCTTCTTGGGCACCTAGAATCACATCCCTCTGGCAAGATACTACTTAGATATTGAAGCTACTCCAAGAATAACAATTTAGCCCAACCACTCTTTCAGACCAAAGAACACGGTCTCTTCGAGGCAGCCCTCTACCTGCCTGTGGGAAATATAATTGCTGCCCTCCTAAAAATTTCACCCCTATGACTGGGATCGGACATGATTTCTTAACATATATCATGGCACTAGAGGTATCGTTCAGGGTACTCATCAATTTACCAAATGGTACTCTAATAACACAAGAATTAAAGCAACCAACCCCAGGGATAATATGCCCAAAACAAGAGTATTAACATTTCCCCATCCTGTTTAAGTAAAAGAAAAAGATAAAGTATGAATAAAATAGAAAAATCAACTGATGGCGGGTGCTTTTATATGACAGGAGGTAACAGGAAAGCTTAATATTTCCAATTGGATGAAAGGAACAAAAGAAGCACCTCTCTAGTTGCAAATATTTAATGTTTGTCTTCCCCCCGTTAAGAGTGAAAGCTCCTTGAGAGGACAGGGGATATGTCGAATATAATACAGTGCACCACGCCAAGTGGGAGCTCAATAAATGATACCACCATTATGATGACAAAAAAATGTGCTCAAACATATTCAACAGCCCATGATCTAAAAGATTTCACTACAAATTATAACAAAGACTGCAGCTGTATTGCAGGCAGACCTGAAAATCAGAGCAACTTAATTTTTTACGAACAGCAGAGTGGTCTGCAGTCTGCAGCCCTTCTGAGTAACTTGGGCCTTTCAATTGCAAAAATGTTTAAGTGTATTCTGACAGCATTAAGCTATGCCCCATTTCCACCTAACGAGAAGCTGTTGCCACCATCACCTTCCTCTCAGAATCAAATAGCTCATCAGTGCCCAGTCTGCTATACTCTGGCATTTGGCATTCTGACACAATGGTGAAATCCAACACCATTCAGCCACAGCCACACACCCCTAGCTATCACATCAGTGCTGTGAAAGGGGGTTTCCTTCATTTATTCGTCAACTATCGAAATGTTGCTATCAAAATGTTGCTTGAGTGTTCTTGCTAATAGCAGATGCAATTACAGCACATAACCTCAGCACTTAGTACCGTGCTTGGCATAGAGTAAGCAATTAACAAACACCACAATTATTACAACAAGGTAATAATAAACACATAGCCGCTATTCCCAAATGTCACAGACAACCTAGATATTTTAGTATTTTGTTATAATAGATTTTCAAAATGTATTCTGCTTTGGTCTAGAGCAACTTCTCTGGTTAAAGTAGGTGGGCAGGGGTAGGGGCCAATGGGGGGGGGGGGGGGGGGGGGGGGGGGGGGGGGGGGGGGGGGAGAGAGAGAGAGAGAGAGAGAGAGAGAGAGAGAGAGAGAGAGAGAGAGAGAGAGAGAGAGAGAGAGAGAGAGAGAGAGAGAGAGAGAGAGAGAGAGAGAGAGAGAGAGAGAGAGAGAGAGAGAGAGAGAGAGAGAGAGAGAGAGAGAGAGAGAGAGAGAGAGAGAGAGAGAGAGAGAGAGAGAGAGAGAGAGAGAGAGAGAGAGAGAGAGAGAGAGAGAGAGAGAGAGAGAGAGAGAGAGAGAGAGAGAGAGAGAGAGAGAGAGAGAGAGAGAGAGAGAGAGAGAGAGAGAGAGAGAGAGAGAGAGAGAGAGAGAGAGAGAGAGAGAGAGAGAGAGAGAGAGAGAGAGAGAGAGAGAGAGAGAGAGAGAGAGAGAGAGAGAGAGAGAGAGAGAGAGAGAGAGAGAGAGAGAGAGAGAGAGAGAGAGAGAGAGAGAGAGAGAGAGAGAGAGACCAGAAGGTCCCTTACTTCTATTGTATGTTCCTAGCTATCCTACTTAGAATGTTCAGCCCACAGTAAATACAATAAATGCTGTTGATGATGGTGTACAAAGAGAAGAAAAGATCAAAGGAGAGGAGGAAACAAGGAAATTGAGGAGAGGGGAAAAGGAGGAGGAGGGGGAGAGAAGGACTGAGGAGAAAATGTGGAGAGGATAGATTGGGGAAAGGGGGTGGGGGGGACTTGCTATTTGCCACATCCCCTACTATTGCCCAAGTCAAGTCAGCAAACATCCCGCTGCTGTGCTGGGGAAGCCCCACCCCTTGAACTCATTTAGCCCAGACCATGCGGGTGGTGTTACTTGTTGGCATGGCAAGGGGCAGCCGGGGGCCCCAGAATGCATTTACAGGGCTACCCCCAGGAAATGCCCCAGAAGTTTCAATGGTACAACCCAGACATTACAGCTGACGTGACTGAACCCATGGTGGCAGTGACAGCTGCTGCCACCCCCGAGAAAACAGACTCCCCTTACCTGCTGCTCCTTCTGGATGTAGGGTGCCCTCCTTTCACTCAGGCAAAGCCTAATGGAGACTTTCCATGTAGCATTATGGAACTCTAAAATTTGTGATTGTCTCTCTTGAAGCAAGATGTCTGGTCACACTTACCTTCTCTGCCAAATGACTAAACACTCATAGTTTCCCCTCATTGCAAGGCAACAGATATTACAGGAAGGGAGAAAGGAGAAAGTAGTGAAAGCTCATATAGTCTTCAGCTTGCCAACATCATCAAGCACTTAGTATGGTGCTCTGCACATAGTAAGTGCTCAAAAATAGGATTGATCTCAGTTTTCAGGAAAATTATTACAGGAAGCAAAGGATCACACAGACTCTGTCCATCTTGCTCTCAGTCTCTCTGTAAATTTACCGTGTAATGATTCAGATCTCTGCATTGGCTTTGCATTTTACTGAGCCCAAGTATTCGAATGCTGGCTTGTAGATTTGCACAATTACAAAAAGTGGCAGCATTTAACAATCAACTGCATTCATTCGAGAACGTGGCATCAATAAATTGGGCCTTCTTCCACTGTGACTGAAAGCTTTCCAAAGATTGGGCCGATTTTGTCTGTTCGCAAAACGCAAAAGAGATCAGGATGAAAGGCATTACAAAATTCCCAGCTCTTCCATACCATGACTAGCACCTTTTCTAATCACAGTACGGTTGCCTGAACAGTTCTAGCTATCTCCCCTAACCCCTGTCCCCAAGCTGCAGAGAAAGAGGGTATTTCTTCCATGCCCAAGCAAAGCATTCTCCTTTAATAATGTACTCGACAGGCAGAGTTACAGCACTCACCCAAATTTCTCTATCGTCTGAAACCAAGCTACTCACTCTACCTTGGTCTTGTCTATATCGTTGCTGACCCCTTGCCTACGTCCCTTCTCTGGTCTGGAACTCCCTCCCACTTCATATCCAACAGACCATCATGGTCCCCACCTTCAAAGCCCTACTAAAATTACATCTCCTCCAAGGTGCCTTCCCTGATTAACCTGTCATTTCGCACCCTCCTCACCTTCCCCTTTGCATTGCCTATGCACTTGGGTCTGTACCCCTTAAGCACTTTAATATGCCATCCTCCCTCAGTAGGCGCTCAATAAATATCATTGTTTCATTGGTTGATTATTTCCTCCCAAGACTGCATATTTTTCTTGTCTTTCAAGATCATGCTCTGGTTAGGATTTTGAAATGGTATACTCTAAGTGGATCGATTTTTCTCCACTATCTCAATAACTTGCTCTTTCTCTCTGATGTTACCAAACAGACCAGTCAGACAGCACTCATCCTGGGCAAGGGGCAGCCAGATGAGTAAACAGAACAGCTCCCAAAGCAAGGTTGTCTGGACATTCTGCAGCCTCAGATACACTCAGGTACGGGCTGAAAACATTTGAAGTATCGCCGAGCTCCACCCACCATGATCCCAGCTCAACCAGCCCCAGTGTCATGTGCAAAGCTCTGAGTGCTATGGAATATTTTAAAATAAAGCCTACTTGAACCCTTATCTCTCAGCTGCCACCCTTCCCATCACCACCCTCAGCAGAGAGTCAGCAGGAAGCCAGAAAGCCCCTAATATAGCTGCAACTGTTGTGAGAACAATGAATTTTGCATTAATTCATTAAGAGGGGTTCAAAAGTGCACTGGGCTTCCAACCGATTCTTCTCTGGACTCAGGGTTTTGCTACACACTAGGGGTTCCCTTAGCCCGAGTATCATTTGAATACACTGTCAAATTTTACTGAATTTTTAAAAAATGAATACCCTCATTGGGACATTAATCAATCAATCAACTGTATTTATTATGTGCTTACTGTTTAGAGAGGAATGTACTGAGCACGTGGGAGAGTACAATATAACACAGTTCGTAAACATTCCCTGCGCACAACGAATTTACAGTCTAGAGAGGGAGACAGACATTAATAGAAATAAATTAGTTACACCTCAGTAAGGTAGAACTTGATTAGGGTTTGATTTCTTTATGTAAGTAAATATGCACACCTTGATTTTTATGTAAACCGAAAATTAAATCTGACAAATCACGCTGAATAGCAATCAGTCCCTCCTATTTATTGAGCGCTATGTATAGCTTCATAGGACTCCAGTATTTTTCTGATCATGATCATCATCAGAGAAGTGATCCACATCCTCAGAGCTAGGATGGCGCATTGTCTGGTTTTATCCCAAACAATCTGGTTCTCAGCTGGACTGTCCCACAGGGTCCAGATACAGTCTCAGGCACCTCTTCTATCCCTTATTTTCTACTTTAGCACCCAGCTTCCCTCTGCTGAGGCTCCAGCCACTGAATTCTGCTGCTCAGAAGCAGTGTACAAATTCAGAAGTACGTGGGAGGCCGCTGGAGTGAGTGATGGGGGCCGGGGAACCCCCACACTCAGAGAAATGCTCTAGGTTCAGGGGACTCCTGGTGGACTCTACCAAATGGTGCATATGATGTGTCATTAAATTCCATTGTATGCCCAATGTAACGCACCACATGTCACAAGTACCCCTTCGTCCACACTCCACAAGGGCTCTCAATGATCCCCCTGTGCAGCCCCAATTCCCATCCTTGGGTATTATCCTGGCTTCATCCAGAAACCCTTTTGAAATGGGCAAGAACTCGGCCCAGAAGGGAAAAGAAGACCGACATGTATGCATTTGAGAGTGTAGGGGGCGAGAAAAACAGATCACCCCTCCATTTTATCACCCCTCCATTTTATCACCCCTCCATTTTACCAAGTGGAAAAGAGCACCACACTTGATACTGTCCACAGAGTGTGGAATCACAGGTTTATGAGTGGGACTCATTCATTCAATCATATTTATTGAGCACTTACTGTGTGCAAAGCACTCCCAGTCTCTGGCTTCCAAATTCAGGACATACGGCGGAAAAATCCTGCAATAAACCACACCTCACTTTGGGAAAAAAATGATGGGGAAAATAGTAGTTCTAATCTGCCCTTTCTTCTCCAAAACTGATACCACACTTATCTGAGCATTTATCATATCCTGCCTTGACTACTGCATCAGACTCTTTGCTGACCTCCCTGCCTCTTGTCTCTTCCTACGCCAGTCATTACTTGACGCTGCTGCTCAGATCATTTTTCTAAAAAAAATTCTATCAGGGTTTCACCACACCTCGAGACCCTCCAGGGGTTGCCCATCCATTTCTGAATCAAACAGAAACTTCTCACCATCGGTTTTAATAATAATGGTGGTATTTGTTAAGCACTTACTATGTGCAGAGCACTGTTCTCAGTGCTGGGATAGATACAAGGTTATCAGATTGTCCCACGTGGGGCTCACAGTCTTAATCCCCATTTTACAGATGAGGTAACTGAGGCACAGAGAAGTTAAGTGACTTGCCCAAAGTCACACAGCTGACAAGTGGCAGGGCCGGGATTAGAACCCACGACCTCCGACTCCCAAGCCCATGCTCTTGCCACGAAGCCATGCTGCTTTTAAAGCACTCAATCGCCTTGTCCCCTCCTGTCTTACCTTGCTGGTTTCCTACTAAAACCCAGCCTGCACACTTCACTCCTTTACAACTCACCGTATTTTGATCTATCTCACCACCAACCTCTTGCTCATGATCTCCCTCTGGCCTGGAGCTCCCTCCCACTTCATACATGACAGACCACCACACTCCCCACCTTCAAAGCCTTCTAAAAAACAATCTCATCTCCTCCAAGAGGCCTTCCCCAACTAAGCCCTCATTTCCTCTACTCCTGCTCCTTTCTGCACTGCCGACACACTTGGCTTTGTACCCTGTAAGCACTTGACATTCACCCTACGACACTTACGTGTATATTCGTAATTTATTTTAATGTCTGCTTCCCCCTCTAGACTGTAAGCTCTTTGTGGGCAGGGAACATGTCTACCAATTCTGTTGTATTGGACTCTTTCAAGCACTACAGTACTATGCACCCAGTAAGTCCTCAATAAACACCAATGACCGATGGACTGATTAATACAAGAGTGAGTTCTATGCAGCCTGCCATAGGGCATAGCTAAACACCTTTACTTCTACTCCACTCGCTAAATTTTCAGCATAGGGAAAGGGAGAAATGTTTGTGGTAAAAATAATTTGTGCCATTTAAATGGGTACTTGTACTGGCACTTGAGTTTTTCAGAGGAAAAGAGCTGAAGAAAGCTAATAATTATGTTAACACCATTAATAATTGCTCAGTGAAAGAATGAGCTCAAATAAAATATTTGAGTGAGGCAATGATGCTGCAAACTAATTTCCCAGAACATCTTTTCAGCATCCAATGGTCATTTAAGTGCTCACTGCGTGAACAAGACAGAAGCTGGAGGTTGAATCAGTGGCAGAAATCAACCCCTATCCACCCCCCAGTTCTGCTCCAAGAGCAGTGACCCACTTCTATTTCCAGCGGCCACTCTCCCTCCAACACGCCTCTTCATCAGGGCAATATTGGACTGGGGTAGCCAGGGGCACCATGCTACCCTGTCACTGCCATCGTTGGCCCCCTGGCAGCTCACACTGCCAGCCCAACTCAGCTCCCTGCCCTGGGTCCAGCTCTACCCTTTGCAACCCCTCCCTCGGTTCTCTCCTTTAAACAGCCAGTTTGTGGTTAAGCATTTAATGATAATAATAATAATAATAATAATGACATTTATTAAGTGTTAACTATGTGCAAAGCACTGTTCTAAGCACTGGGGAGGTTACAAGGTGATCAGGTTTTCCCACGGGGGGCTCACAGTCTTAATCCCCATTATACAGATGAGGTAACTGAGGCACAGAGAAGTTAAGTGACTTGCCCAAAGTCACACAGCTGACAATTGGCAGAGTCAGGATTTGAACCCCTGACCTCTGACTCCAAAGTCCGTGCTCTTTCCACTGAGCCACGCTGCTTCCCCATCTAACCCACTTCAGTTTCCCAACCGGACTCGGTGGGCGACCCTCGAGTTGTCAGAAGGCAAACTAAAGACTCGATTAATTGAGGCCATTTCCAGAGAAGCCAATCAGTCCAAACCTCCCTGGACCTTGCCAAAGCCAAACTGAAATTGCCCTCTGGGAAGGAACTCCTCCTGGGGCTGCTCAAGAGTGGCTTTTCTATGCCCAAGAGGCAGGAAAGAAAGAATACCAAGTTCCTCCTGAAAGGACCAGGTTGAACAGCTTGCTTTGAGGTTCAGCCAGTCCTGGGTCTAAAGAAAGTGCCCGTAACTGGACAGAGTTTCTGGGTTTAAATAGCATACTTATTAGCCGACTCCTCTCCAGTAGAAAGAGCTTCTCCTGTGTGCATCAGCAGGCACGGTTTCTCCCGCCTACAAGCCGTTTCTCTGAAAGGACTCCGAGGGATTGTGCTCGGTTTCGTTCAGCAAATTGGTCATCCAGATGTGTGAATGAAGTTTCCGCTCATTGTCTTGGTAGCAACTGGGTGGGCTGCAGAGAGTGTTGGGGATAGGACAAAGAGGGAAAGAGAGCTCTCTGGGCTATCTTCTCAGTCACCTCCACTCTAACTCTGGGCCCTGCCATCATCTGCACTCCAATTTTCCATTTCAGCTGAATAAAAAGGACTCTGGTGATCAAGACAGCTAGATCAGCTGCTCTTCCCACCATCCCAGCATGTGGTAGGCCATTACTGGCTGAACATCTCCCATAACCGTGATTCAAGGCTTTTGGAAAGCTGTCTGGGCATTCCAGCCAAATTCTTGATTTCTTACCTGGGGGGGGTCAATCCCAGGCAGGTGATATTCTTGTGTGTCGAGCAGAATTATCAGACTGGGGGATTGAAGTTTGTAACTGTGCCATGGCAACTTGAGAGAAACCCAAAGGAACAACTTCTCTGTGATGTGCTTTCCTAGCCACAATATTTTTCTACATTCAATCAATCAATCGTATTTATTGAGTGCTTACTGTGTGCAGAGCACTGTACTAAGTGCTTGGGAAGTACAAGTTGGCAACATATAGAGACAGTCCCTACCCAACAGTGGGCTCACAGTCTAGAAGGGGGAGACAGACAACAAAACAAAACATATTAACAAAATAAAATAAATAGAATAAATATGTACAAGTAAAATAGAGTAATAAATACATACAAATATATATACATATATACAGGTGCTGTGGGGAGGGGAAGGAGGTAAGGTGGGGGGATGGGGAGGGGGAGGAGGCAGAGAGGAAGGAGGGGGCTCAGTCTGGGAAGGCCTCCTGGAGGAGGTGAGCTCTCAGTAGGGCCTTGAAGGGAGGAAGAGAGCTAGCTTGACGGATGTGTGGAGGGAGGGCATTCCAGGCCAGGGGGATGACGTGGGCCAGGGGTCGATGGCAGGACAGGCGAGAACAAGGCACGGTGAGGAGATTAGCAGCAGAGGAGCGGAGGGTGCGGGCTGGGCTGTAGAAGGAGAGAAGGGAGGTGAGGTAGGAGGAGAAGAGGTGATGGAGAGCCTTGAAGCCGAGGGTGAAGAGTTTCTGCCTGATGCGCAGATTGATTGGTAGCCACTGGAGATTTTTGAGGAGGGGAGTAACATGCCCAGAGCATTTCTGGAAAAAGACAATCCGGGCAGTGACATGAAGTATGGATTTAAGTGGGGAGAGACACGAGGATGGGAGATCAGAGAGGAGGCTGATGTAAGCATTTGTCCCTCAGAGTAAGACAAATTGCATTTGGGAGATGAATTAACACTTTCTGATAACAGGGGTACAATTAGTGCACTGATTTTCTTAAATAGGACCCTTGTGACCTAAAGGTTTAAATAAAGTTCTCTGAGAATTCAACTAACACTGAAGAAGTAGCCTATGCAGCTGATGAACCTAATCAGAATTTTTATTTACTCACTATTTTTAATATGTAACAGCAGTATTGGTATTACTGAGTGCCCACTGGGTACAAAGAGCACATGCTTGGGAGTCAGAGGACCTGAGTTCTTATCCTAGCCCCACAACTCGTCTGCTGTGTGTCTTTGGACAAGTCACTTAACTTCTCTGGGGCTCAGTTTCCTCATCTTTACAAATGGGTAGAAGATGCCTCTTCTTAGACTGTGAACTCCACGTACTAAATACCTGTCCTCCCTCCTGTTTAGTCTGTGAGTCCCATGTGGGACAAGGACTGCATCTGACCTAACTTGTATCTACTTCAGTGCTTAGAACAGTGCTGGACACATAGTATGCACCTGTGTACCATCATCATTATGTTATATTTTTATTATTAATAATAATAACGATATTGTTATTACTAACTGCTTGGGAAAGTACAACGAAGTGACACATTTCCTGCCAAGAATATTTACAGAGTATAGCAGTCCTCAGATTTTTCACACCTGGTTCCTTAAAAGAAGCGTGGTCTAAGTGGAAAGGGCCCAGACCTGGGAATCGGAGGACCTGGGTTCTATTCCTGGCTCCACCAGTTGTCTACTGTGCGACCTTGGACAAGTCAATTCACTTCTCTGTGCCTCAGTTCCCTCACCTGCAAAATAGGGATTCAATACCAGTTCTCCCTCCTACTTAGGCTGTGAACCAGCGTGCCTCAGTGGAAAGAGCACGGGCTTTGGAATCAGAGGTCATGGGTTCAAATCCCAGCTCCACCACTTGTCAGCTATGTGACTTTGGGCAAGTCACTTAACTTCTCTGGGCCTCAGTTACCTCACCTGTAAAATGGGGATTAGGACTGTCAGCCCACCATGGGACAACCTGATCACCTTGTAACCTCCCCAATGCTTAGAACAGTGCTTTGCACATAGTAAACGCTTAATAAATGCCATCATCTTATAATCTTGTATCTATGCCAGCACTTGGCACATAGTGAGCGCTTAACAAATACCATGATTATTATTATTATTATTATTGTTATTAACAAAACAATCTCAAGTCAAGGCATTGCAACTCAGAATCAGTGTTTACATAGGAGCAATGTTGTATGGTGGGTGGGGGATGCTGAACTAAGGTTGGGTACTCTATTTTTACCAAAATTACCTACAACTGCATAATCAATTAGAGAACTAATATAGCTATATCATTGTATGTAAACTGAATCAGAGAAGTTCCACAGTAGGGTAGCCAACTTGCAGGAGAGTCAAGAATGAGGTACAGATAGAAGATGAATTTGGGAGGAATGAAGAAAGCAAGCTAAGAAGTAGCAGGTGAAGAGAGTGGGGAAGTAGGATGGGGATTGTTGGTTAAAGGCTTTAAAGCCCAACATGAGTAGTTTTTGCTTGAAGTGGCTGGAAAAGGGGAGCCAATAGAAGTCTTTAGGAGTGGAGCGATGTGTGCCCAGTGACACTTCAAGATGATCTGTTCAGCAGCAGGTAGCGTAGATTGGAGAAGCAACATGGCCTAGTGGGAAGAACATGGGGCTGGGAGTCAGTGCCTGGATTCTAAACCCAGTTCTGCCAATTGTCTGCTGTGTGATCTTGGACAAGTCATTTCACTTTTCTGTGCCTCAGTTACTTCATCTGTAAAAAAAGTCACTCAATACTTGTTCTCCCTCATCCTTAAGCTGTGAGCCTCATGTGGGATACGGGCTGTGTCCAACCTGATGATCTTCTATCTACCCTAGTGCTTGGCACAACATAAGAGTTTAACAAAAAAAAAAAAAATTGGGGAGGGGAGAAGCTGGAGGCTGGGAAACCAGCAATGAGATGAACACAATCATTTTACAGCAACATGACCAGAAATCAGTAGTTTCCATCCATGATGATAATATTCGTTAAGCATTTGCTATGTGCCAAACACTGTTCTTGACAGTGCTGGGGTACATACAAGGTAATCCGATTGGGCAGAGTCCCTGTCCCACATGGGGTTTACAGTCTAAGTAGGAAAGAGTAGGATTTAATCCCCATTTTACAGATGAGAAAACTGAGGCACAGAGAAGTGAAGTGACTTGTTCTAGGTGACACAGCAGATAAGTGGCGGAGCCAGAATTTGAACCCAGGTCATCTGAGTCTCAGTCTCCTGCTCTTTCCATTAGGCCACGCTGCCTTCACATGCCCATGCCCTTTAGGTTATAAAGAAAAGCCATCATGTAATTCTTCTGAGCACCCTGTTGACACTACTGGAAACCAAATATTAGACTGGGTGAACTATTATTCTGATCCAAAAAAGGTTCTTACACTTCCAGTGGTTTGAAACCTCCTCAGTAAAGTATTCCGATAAGACTGGATACAAGATTTAAAAATAAAAGAGATGCATACATGCCAGCTATGGATTTCCAGTGAGTTTCAAAGGGAATAAGAAAACCATTAAGATAAAATTTTGAAGTATCCTAAATCATTCAGCATCATAGTCCTGGGGGACTTTAACTGCTCAGCTACCTGTTCAAATGTGAAAACAAACAAATGAGGGGGAATTGAATGGATTCCTAAATTACACAAGTGACAACATTAAGATGCAGAAACTAGGACATCCAACTAATGGGGAAACTGTATTAGATCTACTGCTTACTCACCTGGAGAAAATAATCTTTAAAATATGACATGAACCTTTCAAATCAGCTGCAGGAACAGAAGTCTAAGAAGTCTTAGCTTTGAAAAAAGAAACTGTGGGGAAATTTAGTGAAGATAATGTACTGAGAGTTAATGAATTAAAACACATACATGTAAAAGAAGGTCATATTAATAATAATAATAATAATTTGTTAAGTGCTTATCATGGCCTGAGCACTTTACTAAGCACTGGGGTAGATACAAAATCATCAGTTCCCAAATGGGGCTCACAGTTTGAGGAGGAGGAAGAACAGGCACTGAATCCCTATTTTGCAGATGAGGGAACTGAGGCACAGAGAAGTGAAGTGACTTGCCCAAGGCCACTCAGCAGACAAGTGGAAGACCCGGGATTAGAACCCAGGTCCTCTGACTCCCAGATCCAAGCTCTTCCCATTAGGCCACACTGGTCTTCTACAATACAATGAACATCCAAATGATTACAATTCTTTTTAAAAAGAAAAAATGCAAACAAAATAGGAAGCATCCATTTGGATGACACAGAAGACTTGAAGTCCCAATCAGCTACAGAAAAAAAAAGGGTAGGTTGCCTAGCAAGAATGTGGTGGGTAGCCAGGACTTTTGTCTACAGAAAAACGGGTTCCCAGCACCTCTGCTAATGGGGGAAATGAAAAGCCTGGGCAACAAAGCATGTTTTGTGGAAAGAATTTACCCAGTGGAAAATTCCAAATCTGCACAGCGTTAAATCTAATTTTTAGTACCAGAACAACACTTCCAGGGAGCATGCTGGGAAGATCTGAGCTCGTTGTGGGCAGGGAACATGTCTACCAACCCTGTTGCATTGTACACTCCCAAGCAATACCAAGTACAGTGCTATGCATACAGTAAGCGCTCAAGAAATACCATTGATTGATTAATTGATCTGGGAAATCCCTTCGGAGACTCGTGCCATTAGTTCCTTCCAGAACCCACCCTGACTGCCGTGTAGTCGTCCCACCCACTCACGAAGTAGACGGAGCACATTTTTGAATTTTTCCAGCCTCCCAGAGGACCCTGGCAGGAGGCAATCAAATGGACTCCCAGGCCAATTAGGGGAATAGCAATACATAGTCAAAAATATTGGTCTGCAAGGGCTGAATACAATGTGAATAGTAAAACAAAACTGACTTTTGGCCAACCTCCTTTTGATTAGGTTAAAAATGGTTGTGTTGCTAAGAAACACTACGTTTAGAGATGCTTTTTGACCCTTCTATTAATATAGGAATGTTAATAGTCATCAACAGGAGAGCAAACATCTAGGCTAGGAAAAGATATGTTGGGGAAGGAGGTTTTTAAAGAGTCACCTTATCACCAAGCAATTGTGTAGAGTTCCCTAATTCCAATCTTCAGGACCAATATCATCGAGGGAGCTTCCCCTGGCCCCTTCATTCAGCATACCCCCTTCCTCCTCCATCATCTCCCACTCTCACTTGTTTCACTGCCAGACTTGGACATTTTTTTTGGAGACAAAAGGCATTGGATAGAAATCCTAAGAGATACATGAGTAAGTGGTATTTTTCTGAATGCTGAGAAAAGGAAAAACTAAAAAGAAAAAAGGTCTAATAAGTGGTGGTGGATAACTGAGGCAGGGAGCGAGGAAAGCAGGGAGTCATTATTCCTGGTCGACTGCTGGAACATTAAACTCCTGCTGAAATCTGTTTTGAAAGCAAAATAATAAATTTTTGACTTTTTGGGAATTGTGTAAAAATAAGGGAATGCACACAAACAAGTACCCAGACATATATAGCTAGTTCAAAAATTAGGTCAAGGATAATGTTACTATAGTACACATTTAAAATTAGATTCTCCAGGGGAGGAAAAAGTGCTATTTCCATGAAAGAAAAAAAAAAGCAGAACTGGCTGGTTGTATACAAAGATATCTTGATAAGTAATATGTACCTTATCATTTTAGACATGTTTGTGCTACACGAAGTCACATCAACAATTTCACAAAATTTCCTCAAAAATGCCTGCAGTTGAGATATATTATCCATCGGATGACAAAAAATAAAAGAAAGCAAGCATGTGTGAGTCACTTCTTGAGAAAGATCATAAACAAATGAAATTGCCAAAAAAATCCAGGAAGATGGATGCAACTGAACTTTCTACTCATGAAAGCAGCATACATAATAGTGCCAAGTCACTGAAAATATCACTTCCCTATAACAGCAAAATGTAGGTCCTGCTTTTCACTGTTTTCCTGATTATACTCCGTGATAACTAACTCATTCTCCCTTCTAAGTCTGACCTGATCAATATGCTGTCAACCTGTTTAACTGACACTACAATACCGATGTAGGCTCCAAATGGTCCCTGAGTAAACGGATATCACTAACTTTTGTCATTAAACCCAAATGAAGAAATGCTACTTTTAAACTATTATTTAAGAATTAGAATCTATTCAGCAAAGTTTACAGGCAACTGATATTCCCCTTGGTAAGCTCTCTTCTTCATTGTATTTTTAGCATTTTACAGATTTTGCGATTAACTGAGGATTAAACATTGATAACTGCTTTCCAATTCTACCCAATACTAATACTCGGTTGCATAATAAAATTTCCATAAAAATGAGAAATCAGGCTAGGACAGCTATGATGGGTATGTAACGTTACTCATCATCCATCCCATCTGTCCTTTAATTGTCAGAGGAAGGAAGAGAAGAAAAAACAAAAACAAATCAAAGCACCACCACTCTGCCCACAAAGGTGAAAGCTTCAGTCATGACATTTGTTGTAAATTGCTACAAATTATGGGTGATTTCCTACTCTTTTTCTTTTTCTGCTTTAAATCTACCCCTCAGAATAACAAAGAAGCAAGATAGAGGTTTTAATCTCTGTTTCTCCCTCCAATCCAAACTCATTTCCTCCTAGATCATTCCTGTTTCTTTGTAGTCGCTCAACCTCTCTTCTCTCCCTTTTTCTCTGGGTGAACATTCTAACCTGCTATTCAGGGCACTCTGGATACGGAAACAGGTACCAGCTCACCCTCCTATGAGCTTAGTACAATTCTCCACAGTTCTCCCTCTCTGGATCCAGCAAAATACGATAGCCGAGCCAAGGGGCTGTGAGGTACCATTGGCCCCGGTTAAGCCTGGAGCCTGAAACACTACTCATTTTACTTATCCTGTTTATTTGCCCACCTGTTCCTAAATTCCATTTGGTGTGTAATCAAGAACCTCCCGATTAAAAGAGGTTGCGGAACCCACAGCTACTCAATTTCATTGTAATGGGTTTATTTAGCAGAGAGTTAGAGGCAGGGTGGCCACTGACAGCACTTGAAAATGCCAGGCTTCATGATGTCACCTCCATTCCACCAGGTGTGCAGTGCAATGTGACGGAATCACAATAATGATGGCATTTATTAAGTGCTTACTATGTGCAAAGCACTGTTCTAAGCATTGAGGAGGTCACAAGGAGGTCAGGTTGTCTGCTGTGTGACCTTAGGCAAGTCACTTCACATCTCTGTACTTCAGTTATCTCATCTAGAAAATGGGGATTAGGACTGTGAGCCCCATGTGGGACATGGACTTCGTCCAACCTGATTACCTAGCATCTGCCACAGTACTTAGAACAGTGCCTGGCACATAGTAAGCACTTAAATACTATTTAAAACGAAAAGTAGACAAATCTCTAGCCTGCTTTTTTAAAGCCTGGAGAAGAAGATTTCACAACATCCCTCTGTAACTCATTCTGAACTTCAACCACAGTGGGGACATTGTTCTCTATCCATCACTATCTACTGAAGCTGTATATATGCATAAATATCTGGAAGCCTAGTTGTCATTATGTTTTATGAGGTGTTTCTTTTCTACCAAATATTCTTTGTGAAATGCCAGTGTGTGAGAAAAAGGCCTTATAAAGAGGACTCAATGTTTTAATACCGATATTGATGGCATTTAAAACCTTGGGCCTGTTTAAACAAGGAATTTGGCATTTATGGAGCAGTAGGGTATGGAGGAATTTGCCAAGAGTGAAGATGAAGGTGCTTTAAATCACTGAAACATTGCAGCCATATAATGCAAGGTCTTATGCTTTCCCTTTGGGTTGGGAACATAGGAGGGGAAAGAATTATTTGGTGATACTAGTTCTGGAATAAGCAGAAGACAAGTACATTCAGATTTCTCCTCTCCCCCTCGTCCCCCCCTCCATCCCCCCGTCTTACCTCCTTCCCTTCCCCACAGCACCTGTATATATGTATATATGTTTGTACATATTTATTATTCTATTTATTTATTTATTTTACTTGTACATATCTATTCTATTTATTTTATTTTGTTAATATGTTTGGTTTTGTTCTCTGTCTCCCCCTTCTAGACTGTGAGCCCACTGTTGGGTAGGGACTGTCTCTATATGTTGCCAACTTGTACTTCCCAAGCGCTTAGTACAGTGCTCTGCACACAGTAAGCGCTCAATAAATACGATTGATTGATTGATTGACTTCTGGACACTAGCATAGGGCTGGGCAAATCGAATGCCACCTCTTGTGAGACCAATCAGTTGTATTTATTGAGCACTTACTGTGTGCATGGCACTGTATGAAGCGCTTGGGAGAGTACGACAACAATAACAGACCCATTCCCTGCCCACAGTGAGCTTACAGTCTGCAGGGGAAGACAGACATTAATATAAATAAATAAGTTACAGATATGTACATAAGTGCTGTGGGGCTCTTGAGGGGAGGGAGAGGATAGTGAATAAAAGGAGCAAGTCAGGGTGATGCAGAAGGGAGTGGGAAAAGAGGAAATCAATCAATCAATCCATCGTATTTATTGAGCGCTTACTGTGTGCAGAGCACTGTACTAAGCGCTTGGGAAGTACAAGTTGGCAACATATAGAGACAGTCCCTACCCAACAGTGGGCTCACAGTCTAGAAGGAGGAGACAGAGAACAAAACCAAACATATTAACAAAATAAAATGAATAGAATAGATATGTACAAGTAAAATAGAGTAATAAATATGTACAAACATATATACATATATACAGGTGCTGTGGGGAAGGGAAGGAGGTAAGACGGTGGGGATGGAGAGGGGGACGAGGGGGAGAGGAAGGAGGGGGCTCAGTCTGGGAAGGCCTCATGGAGGAGGTGAGCTCTCAATAGGGCCTTGAAGGGAGGAAGAGAGCTAGCTTGGCGGATGGGCAGAGGGAGGGCATTCCAGGCCCGGGGGATGATGTGGGCCGGGGGTCGACGGCGGGACAGGCGAGAACGAGGCACAGTGAGGAGATTAGCGGCAGAGAAGCGGAGGGTGCAGGCTGGGCTGTAGGAGGAGAGAAGGGAGGTGAGGTAGGAGGAGGCGAGGTGATGGAGAGCCTTGAAGCCGAGGGTGAGGAGTTTCTGCCTGATGCGCAAATTGAATGGTAGCCACTGGAGATTTTTGAGGAGGGGAGTAACATGCCCAGAGCGTTTCTGGACAAAGACAATCCGGGCAGCAGCATGAAGTATGGAATGAAGTGGGGAGAGACACGAGGATGGGAGATCAGAGAGGAGGCTGATGCAGTAGTCCAGACGGGATAGGATGAGAGCTTGAACGAGCAGGGTAGCGGTTTGGATGGAGAGGAAAGGGCGGATCTTTGCAATGTTGCGGAGCTGAGACCGGCAGGTTTTGGTGACGGCTTGGATGAAAGGGGTGAATGAGAGAGCGGAGTCGAGGATGACACCAAGGTTGCGGGCTTGTGAGACGGAAAGGAGAGGAAATGAAGGCTTAGTTAGGGAAGGCCTCTTCAAGGAGATGTGCCTTCAATAAGACCTCTCCACTATTTCTGAATTTAGAAAAGGAGTATGGTGACCAAGCCAGAATACTAAGTCACACCATGATTAGGGTTAAAGAAGGGAGATTCATTTCAGAATTCTGTTTTGATGCATAGGAGACAGCAAGATATATAATCAATCAATCAGTGGTATTTACTGAGCAGTTACAGTGTGCATAGCACTGTACT
The DNA here is from genome assembly GCF_015852505.1 of Tachyglossus aculeatus. Classification (NCBI taxonomy): domain Eukaryota; kingdom Metazoa; phylum Chordata; class Mammalia; order Monotremata; family Tachyglossidae; genus Tachyglossus; species Tachyglossus aculeatus. Next base: position 6,877,214 of record NC_052098.1, on the reverse strand, counting down.
AAGCGCTTGGAAGAGTACACACTGAATTGGTAGACACGTTCTCTGCCCCCAATGAGCTTACAGTCTATAGGGGGAGACAGAAAGTAAAATAGATCATAGATATGTACATTGGCCCTGCCACCTCTCCAAGGGCTATTTGGGACAGATTAGTTTAATTTAATTGAACTCTTTACAGGAGACTGCAAAGCCTGTGGAAGTCTGCCAGAGAAAAACTACCCTGAGCCTCAGACAGAGCTAGTGCTAGAGAGTGCAGGGCTTGGGATATTGCCTTTGGGCTCATTTGGAGCAAAATGAAGAGAAGGTTGAAGGAGCAAAACTTCACAACAATGCAATAGCTCCACTCGGACTGCTTCCCCAGCCCTCCCAAAATCTAGCTCATGAACTGTTTGCTTTTTTTTGTGTGTGTGTGTGGGGGGGGGGGGGGTGCGGGGGGTGCAATTTGGTCCCACACCAGTGGAATCTCTTGGACCAAGCAGCTCTGACTCTCAAGCTGGAAGGGGCAAGGCCTCATAAACAGTGGAACCTATAACAATTACCGCAATTCATACTCCCCTGGGGTCAGCCCAGGTCTCAATAAAAAAAGAACACCACCCAAAGATATTTTTTCCCTAACAAAGCCAACAGAAGAATGCTCCATTCATGATTATACCATTCTGCTGAAAATCAGCCTGTGTGAAATATTGATTTTTGACCAAATGTTGATTTAAGCAGCAGGCCAGAAACCAAGGAAGGTTCCCTCATTGCAAAAGGCTGACTAGCGATATGGCTGTTACATGAAAGGTAAGGGGGAAAACTAGTAAATGCAATGACAATATATTCATTTCAACCAATCACAAAAAGACACAGGCACCAAGCCTAAGAGTCTGAAAGAAATCAAGCTGGGCCCAAGGAAGTACCTCTTTGGTTTTTCCCTTCCCAGGATGAACTTGGGCCAGGCTGCCCTTCCTAGGCTGTTCTGAATTCATCCGGATTCCCTACGCAGTGCAAAGAAATAGGCTCTCTGCCCACACATTCCCCTACCTGGCACATCCAGTACTTTCAATAGCCCAGTCTACTGCACAGAGGAGTGATAAGAGTGGAGAGGGTGAAGAAAAGAGAGGGAGTTGCTCACTTACAGGTCCTCTGAGGCTTTGGTAAATGGGGTCCTGGGCTTCTGGATCTGCACCACTCCCTCCCCCATCAAAGAGTCGGGTTGTGGGGGGGATTTTTCCAGCCTCAGGGTTACAGGGGAGGGAGGAGAGAACAGCCGTTTGGCTGACTCCATTCTCTTCAGTATCAAACTTCCCTTAGAAATGAACCCTTATGCCCACTCCTGTGGAAAGTGGAATAAGGTATGCGAACACAGCCTAAGGAACAGTTTGTTCTAATGGGCCTAAGTTGTGCCCCCAGGACCACACACTTTGGCCAACTTTCAAACGCAAGCCCGCTGTGGGGGACATTAGGCAAGACACTGAAACAGAGTCAGCTGAGTCTTTCCTCTCGCTGTAAACTGAAGATTATCACTGACCTACCTTGCAGTGTTGTCAGAATAATTGATCATTTGTAAAGTACTCTGGAAACATAAATACATAAATGTTATATATAAGGGTGGTTTTCTTGGTTTATTTTTTTCAGTTTGGCTAATGTTTCTTCAAGAACTGAGATCAAAATAACTGAAATAAGATTTTTTGACTTTTTGGAACAAAACCCCTCACCCTAAATATTTGCAGATCCCTACAGGCAAACACAAAAGTCAGCCCAGGTCGCTGAAACCAAAACTTAAAAGACATATAGAAATCAGGCTATGAGCAGGTAAGAGTTTTAATAAAACCTGAAAATATTGCCCATAGTTCTAACAATGCCCCCTACTTCAAGCTTAGAGTCATTAAATAAATGGCCATTATGGCCTCCCTATCTGTGTAAAGGTCTGCTGACAGTAGTGCAGGTTTAGAGGTTTTTCTGAATGTGTCTGCAAGGTTGACCAAAGGAACTATTTTGTCAAAACTCTTGCTTAAAAGACATCCCAGTCAGATAGCTAATCTTGAGGATTGTCATTTGTATTCATGACATCCATGATTCTTTGCAATGAGGTTTTGGGACTGTCATCCTTATTGGATCAGAACTCTCTTTTTACAGATTGTTCTAACACACAGCTATTTATCTAACACCTGTCTTTGTTTTGTTCACCTTCTAGTACGTAGGCAACTGTACAATACAATGTTCAAAGACTCGGGTCTGGTTGACCTGCAAAGACCGAAAAATGAATGGAGATTTTCTCCCTATTTAAATAATTATGGATTATAGCCCATTATTTTTTAATGAGCTTTAAGCCTTTGCATGAGTGAAAAAAATATACTAAATAAAAGTAACATCATGCTTCAGCTCAAAGAAATATGGACTCAGAACCTAAGGGTGATTCGTTGTTCAAACCAACAAAATGAAGTGCTTAAGTCAAAAAAGTGAAAGTACTCCAAGAGCTTTGAAAGCTGAAGTGCAATAAAGGCCACATTAAAAAGAAAAATCCGTGAATAGCTTTGAGGTTGTAGTATGTTTAAATAAATCGATGGTATTTGTTGAATTCTTACTGTGCGAAGAGCCTAATAATAATGATAATAATAATAATAATAATGGTATTTAAGCCCTTACTATGTGCCAAACATTGAACTAATACAAGTTCCTGTCCCACAATGGGCTCACAGACTAAGGCAGCACTGCATCATGCACTTGGGAGAGTCCAATACGAACGTGCACATCATAGAATCATAGTGCTGGAATGGATCGCTGGAGATCATCTAATCTAGTCTTCTGCCTCTGGCAGGTGAATAACTGAATCCTATATTACAGGTGGTTAGCTATTTTTTTCCCCCCAAATCTTCAGGGATGTAAATTCCCCAACCTCCCTCAGAAGCCCATTCCATGTGATAATGGCCTACCCAAATGGGCTTTACTGCATTAGTCCTATTGTCAAAATACATGCATTGTTGTACTTTGTATTCAAAGATGTTGCCATGACGGTATACTTACCCACTTTTCTGGGTGTGGCTAAGTAGCCCAATGCTTGACCAGCTGTCTTCTCCATACTGCTTCCATGTGATTTTTTTATGGTATTTATTAAGCACTTACTATGTGCAAAGCACTGTTCTAAACGCTGATTTGTGGCAGTGGCCCCTGTTTCTACATTTTGTTGCTATTTACAGCCCTGCACTTTGCCTCCTGGGTTGCATGACATTTGCTCTGTGTCCTGTGTCTGATTAATGTATGCCAAATTTCCCAGCAGTCCACAACTGCTGCTGCTGTTTCCCAGAGGTCCACAAATATGGCATGCTCCTTTTCTGACATTATGGTTTCAGTGTGCCTTTATAGAATTGTTTCTGCCTTTCCTGCTTTTGTTGCCCAACTTCAGCTGGCCATATTTTTTTTTAATGATATTTGTTAAATGCTTACTATGTGCCAGGCACTGTTTTAGACGCTGGTGTAGATACAAGATAAATTGGATAGAGTTCCTGTCCCACTGGGGCTTACAGTCTTAATCCCCATGACAGATGAGGGAACTGAAACACAGAGAAGTGAAGTGACTTGCCCACAGACTAGTGGCAGAGCTGGGATTAGAACCCAAGTCCTCTGATTCGCACGCTCATGCTCGTCCCAACAGCCTTATAGCTGTTGATTTGGTAACCTGCTTGTATCATCTACCATTCCCAGACAAGACCTGCCTGGCAGAATGGTGTAGTTACACTGGTGGACTGGTGGGTTGTTGGTCTCTATTGTTGGTAATGCCATCTTGTCATTTAATGTTAAGTATGACTGAATAAATTATTAAAGAAGCTGATTGTGACATTTATGGAAAGTTCAGGTATTATGGCTATAATAAAGGTTGTGTGTACATAAACACACACAAAAAATAAGAACAAATAGGAAAAATAGGAAAAAAATTGGATATTTGCCAAATAATAATAATAAATAACTATGGCATTTGTTAAGTGCTTACTATGTGCCAAGCACTGGGGTGGATACAAGCAAATCAGGTTGGACACAGTCCCTGTCCCACATGGGGCTCACAGTTTCAATCCCCAATTTACAGAAGGTAACTGAGGCCCAAAGATGTGAAGTAACTTGCGCAAGGTCACACAGCAGAAAAGTGGCAGAACGGGGATTAGAATCCATGGCTTTCTGACTCCCAGGCCCGTGCTCTATCCACTATGCTATGCTGCTTCTCTTCACTTTGTTAGTAAAATAGAAACCAACCTGTGTGAACTTGCCTCAATCCCTTCTTCAATCTTCTCATAGCCAGGTCCAATGAGCTCACTTTGACCTAATCCTTTGCAACCTCTCAGTTGCCTTGGACACTGTGGACCACCCCTGTCGCCTTAGAAGGCTATCTGACCTTGGTTTTGCTGACTCGGTACTCTCCTGGTACTCTGCAATCACTTCATCTCTATTTCCTCTGCTGGTTCCTCTTCCACCTCTCATTCCTTAACCATGAGAGTAAAACTCTGTGTTGGGTCCTTTGCTCTTCTTTCTCCACATCCACTCTCTTGGAGAACCCATCGACTCTCATGGCTTCAGCTACCAGCTCTATGCTTTTGACTCACAAAGCCACAGCCCTTGGCTTGCCCTCTCCCACATGTGTCCATGGGCGTAGGTGGGGGTGATTTGCATAAGATGAATTTGAGTGGATTGTGAATTGGTTTGGGCATTCTATCAGTTCTACCATTCCCTAGTAGAAGGGGTTAAATTACAACCCAACTCATCTTCCTGAAACATTGCTCAGTAGGACATATACTCCCCTCCTCAAAATCCTCCAATGCATCAAGCAAAGACTCCTTACCATTGACCTCAAGACTCTCCACTGACATTCTACACGTTATGCAACTGGGTTCCCTCACCTCCTACACTCTTCTGCTCACATTGTTGTTCCTCCCAGGCCAACTTCTTGGCTACACCCTGCTCTCCGCCTGCCTGCCTTTGATCCCTTGCTCACATTGTCCTCAGGGTCTGGAACTCCCTTTCCCCACCAAATCTGCCAGAACACCAACCGTCCCCACCTTCAAAGTCCTAAAATCCTTCCTCCTCCAACAAGCCTTCCCCAACCAATTATCAGTACCCTGAAACTTATCAACCCTTCAGCTGCCTTTTGCACCTTTTGGTAGATACAGGGCTGGACACAGTCCATGTCCCACGTGAGGCTCACAGTCTTACTACCCATTTTACAGTTGTGGTAGGTAACTGAGGCCCAGAGAAGTGAAGTGACTTGCCCAAGGTCACACAACAGACAAGCAGCAGACACAGGATTAGAACCCAGGTCCTTCTGACTCCTAAGCTCGTGCTCTATCCACTAGACCACGCTGCTTCTTGATATAAGCGCTCAATAAATATGATTGAATGAATGAATATTTTTATATTGTTCTTATGCCAACCTCTAAGCACTGGTGTATAGGTGTATATTTTGATAGGACATTCAACTTTCTTCATATAGATTCCACTGCTTATGAATATTTCAATCTGTTTCCCCCATGAGAATGTAAACTCGATGTAGGCAGGAAACATGTCCTATGCCTCCGTGGTAAACTCTTCCTGTAGACTGTAAGCTCCTTGTGGGTAGGGATCATGTCTACGAACTGCATTGTAGCGTACTTTCCCAAGCATTTAGTACCATGCTCTGCACACAGTAAGGGCTTAATAAATACCACTGACTGATTGATTGGTACTTCCTCAATAATAATAATAATAATAATGGCATTTATTAAGCGCTTACTATGTGCAAAGCACTGTTCTAAGCGCTGGGGAGGTTACAAAGTGATCAGGTTGTCCCACGGGGGCTCACAGTCTTAATCTCCATTTTACAGATGAGGTAACTGAGGCCCAGAGAAGTTAAGAGACTTGCCCAAAGTCACACAGCTGACAATTGGCGGAGCCAGGATTTGAACCCATGACCTCTGACTCCAAAGCCCATGCTCTTTCCACTGAGCCACGCTGCTTCTCAATGCTTAGGACAGTGCACTGCACTCAGTAGGTCTTCGATAAATACTATTACAGCTACTCCTAGATGCAACTCACAAAGGCAAAAGTAAGAAAATAATGAGTAAATACATGACTAAATAGAAGAAATAAGCCAAACACTCCACACATGAATGGTAAGTGTGGCTGATGGGATGACTGAGCAGGGAAGTGAGGATGAGGTGGGTAATGTCCCCCAGAGACGGTGACTTTTTGAAGGTTTTTTTGAAGGGCTTTGAAGGTTGATGGGAAGACATGGCTTGGAGGATTTGAAGGGAGAAGGGAATGCTCCGCAAGGGGGAAGGGTGGGCTTGATAAGTCAGACCTGGGAGCCGAGACCAAGGTTCAGTTAGGAAGTGAGCTTGGGACTTGTGAAGACTGTGAGCTGGGATATAGCAGGAGAAGAGAGCAGAAAGTTATGAAGGAAACAGCCGGCAGGGAACCTTGAAGGCCTGGTTAGGAGGAATTTGATGCTGAGAGAAAGAGTTGACCATTGGAGGTTTCCTGAAGAAGGGGATGATGCATTCTGAATTCTCCTGAATCTACCGCTGCAGAGATTAGGCCTGCTCGTGTACTTGGTGGCCTAAAGCCACACTGAAATTCTGCAAGTACACTGTTGATTATGTTACACCTTTCTAGAAGTAAGTAACCAAGACAGAATCTCAACAATGACGGAGAAGAGTGAATTAGTGTGAGTGAGAGTTGCGGAGGTCATCTTTCTCCTTTCTCCTCTTGAAAATGGTGATGATGCTAGTGTCTTTGAAATCCCATGGCACTTCCTCAGCACTCCACAGACTAAGGAAAAGCCATCCCTCTTTGGAAACCTCAGCATGTATAACAGATCTGTGGGTTTCATGTGGCTCTACCTGAGGCCAAGACTCAAGAAACCTGAAACAAAATCTACCTCCTCAGGATTCCCTTCCTCACTAAGCCGAGAGAGGAGGCATTTTCAAATTTCAGTAGTGTGGTAGTCTAGTGCATGGGTTCATAAATAAATAGCAGAGGATGCCGAGAATCATTAATGAGACAATACCAAATTGACAGAGAGGGATTAAATTAAGACAGCATCAGAATTAGGGCCATGAACCACACATGGAAATTGGAAATAAACAAAAACCTGAGTAAATATTCAAATGCAATTCATTTTGAGTCAAATTTTGCATTTTATTACTCTGATTCATGGGCTTCAAATGGTTCATCTCGACATTTCCTTGGCTTTGGATGCAAAATTCCTTTAATCTGCTCTCTTATAAATTACCCAACAACACAGGGACATTTGCTGCCCTGTCAGACCAAGCACGCCGCCGGTCAGAATAACATGCTTTCTGTCAAGGGACTGCCACGCAAGGAGTGCGATGAGAGTGGGATGGGGAGGGAAATGAGCAGGGTGGGATGCGGGAGGGAGCTGGGAGGTCTGACTTACCTGTAGAATCAGCAAAATGCAGAAAGTCCAAGAGAAATCATTTTCGACAGGAAGCCATTTCCGCAAATCTGTCGTGGAGCCTCCCTATACTAGCCTAGCCTTACGCTCTCGCCTCAGAAGCTTTTCTTTTTTCAGAAGAAAAAAAAAAACCACTTACTGACTATGCTTTGACTGGAAATTATTATACTTTTTCTTTAGAAAAAAATATAGCCTTTTCTTTAGTGCTACCTTAATTCACCCAGTTCTATAATGCAGGAATCACATTTTTGCAAAAACCTGCCTTACTTATGGAACCACCTCTTAAAAGAAGACTCATGCTTTAGCACTCACCTGTTCCAATGTCACAAACATATGCGCAATTGTTTCTTCTGACACTGTGGTGCCCTGTATTCAAAGAGGATCGCACTGTTGGATAAATAACCCCCAATTCCCTAACAGATCTAGCCAGAACATACGGTGAAAGCATAGACCATGGCAGCATATCACAGAAATAAGGTACTTACTTTTTTTTAAAAAAAACCTCAAACAAAATTATTTTGGTGTTAAAAATAAAGTAATAAATCTAATTTTAAAATCCTTTGCTTTCTCCCTCATTTTCTAGTTTTGTTAAATGATTTATTTTCCATTTTCAAAGCCTTTCTTTCACCTGACAATTTATTTGCAGGTGGCATTTGACTTCCTACAACTTACTGGAAATGGATGGCCTTGTCCCTTTTATGTAATACTATGGCCTATGAAAGAATGGAAGTCACTATTTCGGAAATATTTATTTTAAAGTTTGTGAACAAACTAATGGTGGCTTGGGGAGATTTTTTTTTAATTGCACTGTGTGCCTGTTGCATCACGCATACGTGGCCTCTGATTCAGCAGTCATTCAATCTGCAGAATTCAGTGAAAACTGGGTGTGCAGAAGAACTGTGGGATCTTGCCCACATATGCTTATGATATTCTGATATTTATAGAGTTGGGAAGATTCATATCAAGCTCTGAGCTGCTGTTTCTTTCCACCAGGCTGTTCACACACTTCCCAGAACAAAGTGTTTTCTTCGAATTCTCCCTATTCAGTCGTTGCAGAAGACAGATAGTTTTCCCTCTAGAGTACTAACTGGAGTCTTGTTCCCCCTCTGGAGATTTGTGAATGTGTTTGGCTGTACAAAATGACCTTTGAAGTCAACGGGAGCAATGCATGTGGAGTGGCCCCAAAGGTTTAGTATGGAAATCTGATTTGGGCCCTATAACTTTAACCCAAAGACACAGAAAAGGCCTGAAAATCAGAAAGCTTTTTTTCCTTCAGCAACCTAGAGCACTGCAACAGGTGATTTGTTGCCTAATCAATTTACCTTATGGTAGTGCTATAACAAATTGACTTGGCATCATTTTAAGCGTAGCTATTGCCACATGAAGATCGTATTTTCTTCTTTTCAAATCACCAAGAAACCATGTTGGCCAGCCTCCCTGGTTTCATGTAGCATAAGAATGCATTCCTTGGATAACTTGTGATACCATTGACCTTTCTATACGGACAGATTGAAGCTATATTAGAATCATATATCACAATGCCAAATGTATTTCTTTCACATGATGTTTAACAGAGCCACCCTTACTTTAATTTTCCAGGAGACTTACAGATCACTCAGAGATACAGCAGTTGCTTTCAATTACCCACCATAGAAACCACAGAAGGTGAGATAATGAGTCTGGAAAACAGGATCATAAGTACAGTGGCTTGAACTCCATATTGCCACTCACATTTAAGTAAACATTTGTGTCCACATTAAGGTGAGGCTCTGCTTTTCAGGGTGAGGCCAAACACTACATGATTGGATGGACTTTGAAAGCCTTTCTGGATTTGTAAATTGCAGTGTGAATCTGTCATATGATTTAGCTCTCCTACAGATGGATACCGAGTGTTAAAATCTTTTTGTGTTTACCTTCTTTTCTCTCATTCCAGTTAGGAATCTAGCAGAACAGATGAGGCTAAGAAATATAACAGCCTAGCCTTAACAATAAAAATAGTATTTGTTAAGTGCCTATGATGCATCGAGCACTGTTCTAAGCACTGGGGTAGATACAAGTTAATTAGGTCAGATGCAGTCCCTGTCCCACGAGGGGCTAACAGCCTCAGCAGGTGAGAGAACAGGTATTCAATCCTCATTTTACAGAAGAGGAAACTGAGGCCCAGAGAAGCAAAGTGACTTGCCCAAGGTCACACAGCAGACAAGCGGTGGAGCCGGGATTAAAACCCATGACCTTCGGACTCCCAGGCCCGTGTTCTATCCGCTACGCCAGGCTGCTTCTCTAAGTGCTTCATAAGTGCTTTGGGGCTGAGGGAGGGGTGAGGAAAAAGAGCAAATATAAGTGCAAAGAGAAAGGAAGAGGGAGAAGAGGATCACATCCCTCCCTCCACCAAACTTAGTCATGGAGAAGGATGAAGTCATGGTCCCGATGTCCAGAGCGTGCGCAAAGGCTGTGCTGGTAGCAGAATTGTGCACCCCAAAATGGCTGTACACGTTCTCGGGTGCCCAGGGACCTCCTGACTACCAGCCTGAAAGAGGCTGGCAGCAGCCTTAAATGGGTATGGATCAGATAAATTATCCATTGACTGCGCTGAATCAGGGAGGCATCTGCCCCTCAGAGCAGGCTTCCCAAGGCCCCCTCCAATGCCCAGAATGCTCCGAGGCCCTGAGGTCCCTGAGGTCACCTGGGCAAGAGGTCGCAGACTCCGGAAGAAAAAGCTGTGCCTGCAGGAAGGGCAGAGAGAGTGGCACACCTTCCCAACAGCCAGTGATCCTGCCCCTTGAAGAAGCAGATGTGAGCCTACTCCAAAGGCAGGGTTGGAACGGAGGACCAGATCAATTGAACTCCAAATATGTACCCTACTTCACAAACTTTTTCCACCTTTCCTTGAGGTAGGCAGGCTAGTCTATGTCCAGAAAGTCCAAGGAGAGAACATTTGAAATGGGGACATTATTTAGGACATTATTTAGGGTTTTTTTAATTCACCAAGACGGGGAAAAGAAAGTGGAACCATGTAGATACTAGCACAGTGCGACGTGCCAGGGGAGCTTAATAAAGAGGAATATCAAGTGGAAAACGTCCCTTTTCCTGCCTTGTCCATTACCATAACAGAGCCTAGTTTTCATTCTCAAGAGAAAGGAGCTCTGAGACACTGGATGGGTGGCAGTCTGAATATGGAATAGAAAGAATAAAAAATTCCTGGTACCAACTAATTTGCTGTAAAATAGGCATCATGATAATTAGCTCTTGTGTATTAACTTGTCAAAGCCTGGCAAATTCTCTGGAAACATAAAGCACTGTGTAAATTCTAAATGATATTTATTTCACCCTCTCCCTCTACCAGTTTTTAAACCTTTTCTCTTCCCTTGTGAATGGCATCCCAGGTTTTCAATTTAACCAGCTGGCTGTTCTACTGTCATTTTACTGCCTGGGTCCTGCTTTAGCAGTACATTACGTCCTATGCAGGCCTACTCAATTTAAGTTTGTAATATAGTCAGGGCATCCCAGCAAGAAGTGATGGGGCTTCTGGCTAGGAGGATCATCCTTTGCTCAAAAAGGAAACACAGGCCTTTAATATGAAGGGCTTTGAAACCAGGCTGAACTCCATCGCTCCAAATTTACTCTCACTTGCCATAATCCTGCCCTTTCATTTGCTCCACAGTGCTCCTATGCCTCCCTCATTGACTTGCACATCCCACCTATTAGACCTGACTTTTAACTCCCGGTGTCCTGACCTCCTCCCTCTCTCAACCACTGCCGACCTCGCTAATTATTTGTGGGCAGGATTGAAGCTAACAGAAGTAAACTTCTCCATGATCCACCCTCACATCAATGCTCACCTGCTCCTTCTGGCTTTTTATATAATAGTATTTGTTAAGCTCTTACTATGTGCAGGCACTGTACTAAGCGCTGGGATAGGTACCAGCTTAAAAGAAGCAACATGGCATAGTGGATAGAGCACGGGCCTGAGAGTCAGAAGGTCATGGGTTCTAATCCCAGCTTTGCCACTTGTCTGTCGTGTGACCTCGGGCAAGTCATTTCACTTCTCGGTGCCTCAGTTACCTCATCTGTAAAACGGGAATTGAAACTGTGAGCCCCATGTGGGACAGTGACTGTGTCTAACCCGATCTGCTTGTATCCATTTCAACGCTTAGTACAGTGCCTGGTACATAGTAAGCACTTAATAAAATACCATAATTATTGTTATCTTCAGGTTGGACATAGACCCTGTCTCACATGGGGCTCACAGTCTTAATCCCCATTTTACAGATGAGATAACTGAGGCCCAGAGAAGTGACGTGACTTCCCCAAGGTCACCCAGCAGACAAGTCTCTAGACTGTAAGCTCACTGTGGGTAAAGAATGTGCTTGTTTATTGTTGCATTGTACTCTCCCAGGCACTTAGTACAATGCTCTGCGCACGAGAAGCACTCTATAAATACAATTGACTGGCACATAGTAAGCACTTAACAAATACCATAAACAAAAAGAAAAACCCAGCCCTCACACTTCGCTCCTCTAATGCCAACCTACTCACTGTACCTTGACTTCATCTATCTCACCACCAAACTCTCACCCACACCCTGCCTCTGGCCTAGAACACCCTCCCTTTTCATATCTGACAGACAATTACTTTCCCCACCTTATTGAAGGCACATCTCCTCCAAGAGGTCTTCCCTGTCTAAGCCTTCATTTCCTCTTTTCCCACTCTCTTCTGTATCTCCTGACTTGCCCCCTTTATTCACCGCCCCACAGTCCCACAGCACTTCTGTACATATCTGTAATTTACCTGTCTAAATTAATGTCTGTTTCCCCCTCTAGACTCTAAGCTAGCTGTGGGCAGGGAATGTGTCTGCTATACTGTACTCTCCCAACGACTTAGTACAGTGCTCTGCACACAGTAAGTGCTCAAAAATACCACTGATTGACTGATTGGTTGATTGTACCTCTGCTCTCATCTAACCTGCTACCGACCCCTTACCATATCCTCCCTCTGGCCTGGAACTCCCTCCCCCTTCACTTCCAACAGTCCGCCACTCTCCCCACCTTCAAAATTCTCCTAAAAATCACGTCCTCCAAGAGGCCTTCCTTGACTAAGCCCTCATTTCCCTACCTCCCCTCCTTCCCATCTCCACACTAGATTATAAGGTCCTCCAGGGCAAGGAACCACACCTTCTATGATCCAGTCCTCAAGTCCCAAACCCAATAGGGCGCTCAAATACCGATGGCAAAGCTGAACTGAAAATGCAGTATTAGGCTGACACTTAAAATATCGAATACAAAATTAATACAGAAGTGTACATAGGGTGTAAACCCTAGCACTGGAAACACTACAGTGGACTCTGGATATGTTTGTTTTTGAAATTTCTCTTGATAATACAGTGTGAACTGGAGGTTATTTCAGCAGAACACTATTTTTCTGAAATGGTTTAGGCATAGGTCTACCTCGTAGAAGTATTGACAAAATAACCATAAGAGTTTCCTTCAATCAATGGTATTTATTGAGTGCTTACTGTGTGCAGTGCACTGTACTGAGCACTTGGGAAAGTAGAAGAAAATAGAGTTGATAGACACGATAGCCCACGAGGAGTTCATGTCCTATGATTGCCTGCCTCCCCCACTCAATTGGAAGCTTCTTGAGGTCAGGAATCATGCCTAGAAACTCCGTCATACTCTCTCAAAAGTTTAGAAAGGTGCTCTGCACAGAGTAAGCACTCAAATACGACTGACTGATTGCGTGCACAATATGGTCTTCTACAACACGGGAGGTTGGCTGTGTTCTTGAAGAACCCTGTTTCGAGGCGATTTGCGTAATTATGCTCATACTATGACCAAAACCAAGTACATGCCCGCAACTGTTTCTTCCAACATCACATCATGGTTTATCCAGACAGGGGTGTGTTACTGGAAGAATGTTGTCAAATTTTGCCATCACTTTCTATCCAAAATGCATAGTGAAGATACATTATACAGAATTTGTGAAGCAACAAATGTATCCGTTGTTCTTCCACAAAGTGAGGGGAAATATTATATCCAGCCTTTCTCCTCTCACACTGTCATATTATTTATTCAAGAATGAGAAGCAATGTGGCCTAGTGGATAGAGCCTGGGCCCAGAAGTCAGAAGGTCCTGGGTTCTAATCCTGACTCGCCACTTGTCTGCTTGTGTGATGCTGAGCAAGTCACTTCACTTCTCTGGGCCTCAATTACCTTACCTGTAAAATGGGGATTAAGACTGTGAGCTCCGTTTGGGACAGGGAGTGTGTGCAACCTGAGGATCTCATATCAACCCCAGCGCTGAGTACAGTGTCTGGTACATAGTAAGTGCTTAGAAGCAGTGTGGCTTAGTGGAAAGAGCCCGGGCTTGGAAGTCAGATGATGTGGGTTCTAATCCCGGCTCCTCCACTTGTCTGCTGTGTGACCATGGGCAAGTCACTTCACTTCTCTGTGCCTCAGTTACCTCATCTATAAAGTGGGGATTAAGACTGTGAGCCCCACATGGGACAACCTGATTACCTTGTATCTACCCCAGTGTTTAGAACAGTGCTTGGTATATAGTAAGCGCCTACCCCAGTGTTTAGAACAGTGCTTGGTATATAGTAAGCGCTTAACAAATACCATTATTATTATTATTGTTATCATTAACAATGCTATGAGATCCTAGAGCTAGTTTTCATTTTTTAGCTATTTCTACTCAGGCATCCATTTACTCCCCGCCACTGTCCCTTATTATCAGTCTTCAGAGGAAGCCTTCTTTAATAATAATTGTGGTATGGGTTAAGCACTTACTATATGCCATGCACTGTATTAACCACTGGGGTAGATACAGTATAATCACATGGGGCTCAACCAACCAATCAATCCATCAGTGATATTTATGGAGCGCTAACTCTGTGTGTGCAGAGCACTATACTAAGCACTTGGGAGAGTTCAAAATAACAGAGTTGGTAGACACATTGCCTGCCCACAAGGAGCTTACAGTCTAGAGATGGTCATTGCCTGGCAGCCTCCTGCCCACTTAACTAGGCCCTGCGGCAACAAAGCGTAAGCTGGGGCCAGGGCAAAGATGAGGTCCTGGGCCAACATTATCCCCCATGGCCGCCATTGCTCTCCATGAGCCAGAAGCTCACAGAGTAGGTAGAAGGGAGAACAGGTACTGAATCCCCCTTTTGCAGATGAGGTAACTGGCATAGAGAAGTTACATGCTTTACATGCCTTACCTTACCATCCTTCCCGTCTCACAAGCCCGCAAACTTGGTGTCATCCTCGACTCCGCTCTCTCATTCACCCCTCACATCCAAGCCGTCACCAAAACCTGCCGGTCTCAGCTCCGCAACATTGCAAAGATCCGCCCTTTCCTCTCCATCCAAACCGCCACCCTGCTCGTTCAAGCTCTCATCCTATCCCGTCTGGACTACTGCATCAGCCTTCTCTCTGATCTCCCATCCTCGTGTCTCTCCCCACTTCAATCCATACTTCATGCTGCTGCCCGGATTGTCTTTGTCCAGAAACGCTCTGGGCATGTTACTCCCCTCCTCAAAAATCTCCAGTGGCTACCAATCAATCTGCGCATCAGGCAGAAACTCCTCACCCTCGGCTTCAAGGCTCTCCATCACCTCGCCCCCTCCTACCTCACCTCCCTTCTCTCCTTCTACAGCCCAGCCCGCACCCTCCGCTCCTCTGCCGCTAATCTCCTCACTGTACCTCGTTCTCGCCTGTCCCGCCATCGACCCCCTGCCCACGTCATCCCCCGGGCCTGGAATGCCCTCCCTCTGCCCATCCACCAAGCTAGCTCTCTTCCTCCCTTCAAGGCCCTACTGAGAGCTCACCTCCTCCAGGAGGCCTTCCCAGACTGAGCCCCTTCCTTCCTCTCCCCCTCGTCCCCCTCTCCATCCCCCCCATCTTACCTCCTTCCCTTCCCCACAGCACCTGTATATAGGTATATATGTTTGTACATATTTATTACTCTATTTATTGATTGATTTATTTTACTTGTACATATCTATTCTATTTATTTTATTTTGTTAGTATGTTTGGTTTTGTTCTCTGTCTCCCCTTTCTAGACTGTGAGCCCACTGTTGGGTAGGGACTATCTCTATATGTTGCCAACTTGTACTTCCCAAGCGCTTAGTACAGTGCTCTGCACACAGTAAGCGCTCAATAAATACGATTGATTGATTGATTACCCAAGATCACACGGCAGGTAAGTGGTGGAGTCAAGATTAGAACCCAGGGCCTCTGACTCCCAGGCCTGTGCTCTTTCCACTAAGCCAAGCTGCTTCTCTTTACATCAGACTCCACATTTATCAGAACTCTCCCCTCCCTTCAAATCGGGAGTCATTCTTTTCCTTATTACTTTCAAATCTCCTTTTTCATTTTGTTGATAATTAACTTACTCCCTAAAAAGCCTTTGGTGAAACCCTGCGTGAAAAACACAAGATGTGTCTTCATGGCACGCAAAACATTAACAGTACTGGGATGATTATGTGGTCCAAAATTAAAAGTACATGTGAGGTCTAACTTCAAATACAACCCTTAGCAGTGTCCAAGTTCAGGCTTGAACAAAACATAGAAAAACTTCCTCCCTCCAGAACTATCTGTTAGGAATGAATAGGTGAGGGGAGCAAAGTTTCACCATCTACTCAAAACACATCCACTGATTTGAACCTTCTGCTATATTTTTTAATGGCATTTGTTAAATCCTTGTATGTTCCTGGCACTGTACTACGTGCCGGAGTAGGTACAAGTTAATCAAGTTGGACTCAGTCCATGTCCTACATGGGGCTCACAGTCTTAATCCCCAGTTTACAGATGAGATAACTGAGGCAGAGAAATGAAGTCACAGGGCAGGCAAGTAGCAAAGCTGGCATTAGAACCCAGGTCCTCTGACTCCTTGGCCCGTGGTCTATCCACTAGGCCACGCTGCTTCTCCTGTGCTCTATTGTACTTCCCAAGCACTTGAACCAGTGCATTACGTCCAGTGGGTGCTCACAAAATGCTATTGCTACCATATTAAAATAGCAAAAAAAGGGGTGGATTGGTTACCAGAAAATCCTGCACCTGGGTGAGAAGCTTCTGATCAATCACTACCCCTCTCATCTCCTCTTCCAATTACCAAGTCTGGACCAAGAATTTCTGCTGAGTTTTAACTAGTGTATTTATTATACCTAATTTGTGTTTCTTCTCCTGTTCTTGTCAATGCAATCAAGGGCACCACTCATCAAACCACATCCCTCCCCTCCGATAATGATAATAATCATAATAATAATAATAATAATGATGCATGCTAAGCATTTACTATGTACAAAGCATCGGAGTACATACAGAAAATGCAGATTGGATAGAATCCTTGTCCCACCTGGAGCTCACAGGCTAAATGGGAGGGAGAATGGGTAAACTGCTAAAGAGCCATCTCCTCCAGAGGCCTTCTCATATTATTCCACTTGACTCTTAGCTCCTCTCCACTACTAATTTTCTTGTATATATGTATATACAAATATATACAGCCTTTAATTGTTTATGCTCATTTACCTTTCCTACCCCTTGATTCTTGTCTCACTATGTCCTTATTCCGGGTGATCGTTGCTTCCTCTAGACGGTAAGCTCACTGTGGGCAGGGGACATGTCTACCAACTCTGCTACAGTGTACTCTCCCAAGCGCTAATACAGTGCTCTGCACACAGTAGGCGCTCAATAAATACAATGGATTGAATGAATACTTGCACACTGCATAATTTTTGTAAGCCCCCGCTGGATAGAAATTGTTTTGTTTTCCCCTTAAGGTTTCCCATAGCACCCAGTACAGTGCTCTGCACACAGTGGATGCTCAAAAATGACTGGGAAAGGTATGAACCAATAAATATTCACTTCCAAGAAGGGTCCCTCAGCCCCTGGGGTGGTTTCACTCTTCATGAGTAACAGCTCACTTCAAGCCCCAACGTCCTGGGATGATCTCACAGAAAGAGGAAGATCATAAGTCAGCAATTCCATGGCCCAAACAGGTGGTGGGCAAAGGTTAAACAGTAAGTAAAATGAAGTTTGAAGGCTCTGTCTGAATTTCATGCTCTCAGAGGTATGGTTTTCATGACATGACTATGTTTTTTCCCATAAAGGAACATTAGCAAGACTGCACCAATCGGAGAGAGAACTGAAGAAAAACAACAACAACAACAAATAATGTTCTTAGCAGAACAGTAATGTATAACTACCTTTGCTGCTCAGGTTGGAAATAAGTTGGCTTCCAGAATTCATTCCTGAGCCAGACTACGGTTATCAAAGATAGGTATGATTTGGTTTGGGAGACAAATTTTGATGAATTCAAATCTCTGGAAGCAAGGGCCTGGAACTTATATTAAAAGATGAAGACTTGAGGAAGTTCTGAAGTAGAAACAGCTGCCATATTGAATCTACAATTAAAAATACTGGTTTTCCTTGTGGGGAAACTAAAATTCTACAACCAAAGTATAGCACTGCAGATTCTGCTCCTAACCACTGACTTGAAAGCTTCAGACTTTCCACCACCTTTCTCCCTTTTAACTATTGTCCGCTGTCTCCTGTTACACCCCAACTTGCACTCTTGGCTCCTCCCAAGCTCACCTTCTGACTGTATCTCACTCCTGACTCTACCATTTCTGAACCATTGCTCACACCATTCTCCTGTCTGATACTTCCTCCTTCAAAATCACCATATTTATTGAGCCTATTGTTTGCAAGAGCACAGAACCAGGTACTTGGGAGCAAATGATAGAAGTAGAAGATCCATCCTTGCCCTTGATGACCTCACCATCTAATGGGGAAAGCAAGCAGCCACAGACTGTGTACATACAATGAGAACGTTCCTTTCCAGGAGTGACACATCTCAAATCATGAAGTCAGTTTTCCAACCGAAGAGATGGAAGTGTGCCTCCTTCAACCTAAGTAACATTAGGCATTAAGGAGCCTACCTCAGTCTCTCAACTCAGAAAGTCACCTGTGTAGAAGGAACTTATACATACATATCCATCTGTAATTAATTTTAATGGCTGTCTCCCCCTGTAGTCAATAAGTTCCTTATGGGCAGGGATCACATCTATCTATTTTATTGAACTGTACGCTCCCAAGTACTTGGGAAAAGCAGTGTGGCCTATTGGAAGGAGTATGGGCCCAGGAGTTGGAGGACCTGGGTTTTAATCCCATCTCTGCCACTTGTCTGCTGTGTGACCTTTGGCAAATCACTTCACTTTGCTGTGTCTCAGTTTCCTCATCTGCAAAATTGGGAATTCAATACCTGTTCTCCCTCCTACTTATATTGTGAGCCCCATGTGGGCCCTGATTATCTTATATCTATCCCAGGGCTTAGCACAGTGCTAGGTACCTAGTAAGCACTTAACAAATACCATAATTATTATTATTACTGCTTAATACTACAGTACTCTGCACACAAAGCTCAATACATAGTACTGACGGATTGATTTAGAGATTTTTAGACTGTGAGCTCTTGTGAGCAGGGAAACTTGTCTACCGACTCTATTGTACTGTACTCTCCCAAGTGCATAGTATAGTGCTCTGCATTGATTGACTGCATTGGAATATGGTAGAAAAGAGAAAGAACAATTGCACACTTCAAAGATTCATTTCCCTAGTAAAGACTATGCTGTCAGGGCAACTTGGGGAGACATTGGGAAGATCTCTCTCCTAATAATCAAGTCATAGCATCTATTGAGTGCAGAGCACTGTACTAAGCAGTTAAGAGAGTACAGTCAGAGTAACCTGATAACCAGAGATTTCCTACAGCCTTGCTATTGATTCTATAGAGTCAGTGATGGGGGTGTAACTTTTCACTGTGAGCAGAGAAATGAACCATCAAGGAGGTGGGGCAAAGAGAAGGAAAAGGAGGTGAAAGGGGAAGCCAAGAGGAGGGAGCAGGAGAAAGAAGGAAGAGATGGAAAAGGGGAGGAAGAAAGAGGAGTCAATCAATAGTATTTTTAAGGTTCACTCAGTCGATCGCATTTATGGAGTGCTTTCATTCATCCGATCATATTTATTGAGCGCTTACTGTGTGCAGGGCACTGTATTAAGCACTTGGGAAAAGTACAATGTAACAACAGACACATTCCCTGCCCAACGCTTACTGAGTGCACAGCACTGTACTAAGTGCTTAGGAGAGTACACTGTAACAACATAATGGACAAATTCCCTGCCCACAGCGAATTTACGGTCAGTGTACCGACTGCAAACCCCAGCGCTTAGGACAGTGCCTGGCACCTAATAAGTGCTTAACAAAAACTGCCAAGGCAGTGGCTACCTCCTGCCAACCGGGGTCAAGAGGTGGCACTGTCATCCTGGCTCCATCTTTGGTTCCCTCTCATCCATAAAATGGAGATTGAGACTGTGAGCCCCACATGGGACAACCTGATTACCTTGTATCAAGAACAGTGCTTGGCACATAGTAAGCACTCAACAAATACCATAATTATTTATTAGTAGTAGTAGTAATATTATTTCCGGCTCCAAGGGCAGAGCCTGTCTTGCCCAAAAATCTGTGGGGATGAAGACAACAGATATTAGCTCTGCCCCATACAGGTGCTGGGCCCACTCAGCCCTATGGAGTTGGCACCTGCAGACACCTCACCTCGGTCCTGATCTGGGACAGGTACCTCCTGGGAGATGGCAAGAGGACGGTCTGAGGGGGTCTCAATGAAAAAGGATTGTTTTTATGATGTGTGCTAATTGGGGTGGACGTGGATTTCTTGGAAGCTAGTTGGGAGGAAGCAACTGCAGAAGCTGTGCCTCCACCCAGACAGAAGGAAAAAGATACCAGCCACCAGAGTTTAACTTTCAGGTGCAACTCACAACAGTTCTCTAGCACATAAACCCAGATACCTGGATTAAATCGAAATTCCCACACAAAGACATAGATTCTCGGCTGCAATTACTGAAGAGGCTCTCAAATGCACTGATGAGCACAATGACTTTGCTGCTTATTTCCTCCTGAATTAACCTTTCTAAAATAAGAGAAATAATCAGTTCATCTCTGAAGGAAATAGCCAAAAAATGTTAATAAAGTTCAAGGGTTCTCTCCTCATCCATCCTTATCAAGATTATCTGGATTACTGTGCACCACATTAGCCCTAAGAGAAATGCTTCTTTGCCAGTGACACACAGCACCAGGTGTCCTGGGAATGAAGAAGAGAATGTATCAATGACAGAATGTTCAAGGTGGCCTCAAATCTGCTTTAGTTGCATTCTTGGAATGTACATTTCTGAAAACTATCCCCTTACCTTAAGTACAAATCTAACCAGCAAAATATTGCAGTACCTTGTTTCACAAGTCCCAGTGACATTTGAAAAACTGTCCAATCCTGATTCAGTGGAATACATTTCACTTTAAAATAAACAGCAAATAGCCTTGTATTCCCTTCAGGAGGAGTATATTAGAAGCACATTTTTTAAAAAATGGTGCTTTTTATGTGTGGCATCTGTTAAGCACTGACTATGTGGCAGGCACTGTATTGAGCACTGGAGTAGATACAAGCTAATCAGATTGGACACGGTCCATATCTCTCATGAGGCTCCCAGTTTTAATCCCCATTTTACAGGTGAGGTAACTGAGGCAGAGAGAAGTGAAGTGACTTGCCCAAGGTCACAGAGCAGACAAGTGGTGGAGCGGGGATTAGAACCCAGGCCCGTGCTCTTTCCACTAGGCCACGCTGCTTCCCTGTTCTCACCTTTTCCCCTTCATTTCCTTCTTCAAAACCCAGTGCCCCAGGAAGTTGTGCTGGAATGTACACCCAGAACAGGGCAATGGCTACAAACTACATTTCCCAGGAGTAGAATAGATGATGCTTTGCTAGTGTATCAATTAAATAATATGGGTCCCTCCATTATATCCTCTTGACTGGGGTTGCTTTGACAGAATTGGATGGGCAACAGTCAGGGATTGAGGCAGAAGAGAAATTCATCCACGGAATAAAATGAGTAGAACTGCTTGGGAAAAGGGGGCTCAAGCTGGCCTTAAGAGAACTGCGAGTGGTCAGGAAGTCCAACAACGAGTTGAAAATTTTTAAAACGCCAAGCAAAAAGGAGTACAAATGAATAGGTGGAGATCTTAGGCTCCCCCAAATTCTTTGCAAGGTTCAGCTCAAACTAATCTACATGTTAGCTGGCTTTCTGGGGACAAAACGGGTGCCAAGACCTCGCTCTTTTTCCTCCTGGCAGATCTGGGCTCCGGGCCCATAGCTCCATGGCTCCTGGCTGCTAGTTCTTGTTAACTTTGCTGTTACCCTGTCCCTGCCTCCTCTTTGGATGGACAGAGAAGCCCAGAGCTGGCAGAACCTGGGAGGCAGGACAGGTAATGGCACAAGCTCAATGAACCAATAAAGGCGGGGAAAAGAGGAGGCTGCTGAGCGGCAGCCAAAGAGCTGCCTCTCAAAATCTGGCACACAGCCCACGAGCTTTCTCTGCAGGCACCCCAGGAAACCCACAGTAAGGAAATGACTTTGCCAATGCCCCGGGTAGAGGGGGCAAGACAGACCTTTTGCCTTCAGATGGACAAGGAGAGGAGAGGAGAGAAGGGTGCAAAGACTGGCTGGGGAGAACGTTACAGCATTCAATTCTATTAAAGCACTCACTCACCTTGCCCCCTCGCTGCTTTCCTACTACAAGCCAGCCTGAACACTTCACTCCTCTAATGCCAACCTACTCGCTGTACTTCGATGTCACCTGCCTCACTGCTGACCTCTCGCCCACGTCCTGCCTCTTGCCTGGAATGCCCTCCCTCTTCATATCTGACAATCACCCTCCCCATCTTCAAAGTCTTATTGAAGGCACATCTCCTCCAAGTGGCCTTCACTCACTAAAGTCCTCATTTCCTCTTCTCCCACTCCTTTCTGATCATCTTTGCCTTTGGATTTGCTCCCTATTTTTTTATATGGTATTTGTTAAGTGCTTACTATGCGCCAGGCACTATACTAAGCCCTGGGGTAGATAAAGCCTTAGCCGGTTGGACACAGTCCCTGTCCCACATGGGACTCACAGTCTTACCCCCCATTTTACAGATGAGGTAACTGAGGTACAGAGCCCAAAGTCCCACAGCAGACAAGCAGTGGAGCCAGGATTAGAACCTAGGTCCTTCTGACTCTCAGGCCTGTGCTCTTATCCTCAGCCCCACAGCAGTAAGTGCTTAACAAATACCATCATTATTATTATATCTGTTATTTATTTATATTAATGTCTGTCTCCCCTCCTAGACTACAAGCTCATTGTGGGCAGGGAACGTGTCTTCCAACTCTGTTATACTGTACTTTCCCAAGTGCTTAGTATAGTTCTCTGCACACACTAAACACTCAATAAATATGATTTATCACACCATTCAAGTTGTTATGCCTCGCAGTGTTACTTCATCTTTAACTTGTCTTCAACAATTTTGGTCAGATCGTCTAACTGCTTCCTAAACTTTCTGGAGGTTAAACCAAAAGAAGATCCATTTCTTGCTCAACTGTACTGCTTCTTTCTGAAATGGCACTCATCCTTCACCTACATATTTATAGAGAAAGCTGAATAAATATGGAAGAAAAAGAAAACAGGTGGGCCAAGACTATGAAATACAAGTTAAAAGCGGGGGAGGGAGGAAATAAGGAAATAAATGGCTGCCTAACTGTGGAATGAAAAATGATTTTCTGGCTAGCTAGTCCTGCCTCAGAGGCAATGCTAAACTTGGATAACATCCAAGTCTGGACTTGGATATCCCGTCTGGACTACTGCAGCAGCCTTCTCTCTGATCTCCCATCCTCGTGTCTCTCTCTCTCTCTCCACTCCAATCCATACTTCATGCTGCTGCCCGGATTATCTTTGTCCAGAAACGCTCTGGGCATATCACTCCCCTCCTCAAAAATCTCCAGTGGCTACCAATCAATATGCGCATCAGGCAGAAACTCCTCACCCTGGGCTTCAAGGCTCTCCATCACCTCGCCCCCTCCTACCTCACCTCCCTTCTCTCCTTCTACAGCCCAGTCCGCACCCTCCGCTCCTCCACCGCTGATCTCCTCACCGTACCTCGCTCTCGCCTGTCCCACCATCGACCCCCGGCCCTCGTCATCCCCCGGGCCTGGAATGCCCTCCCTCTGCCCATCCGCCAAGCTAGCTCTTTTCCTCCCTTCAAGGCCCTGCTGAGAGCTCACCTCCTCCAGGAGGCCTTCCCAGACTGAGCCCCTTCCTTCCTCTCCCCCTCGCCCCCCTCCATCCCCCCCATCTTACCTCCTTCCCTTCCCCACAGCACCTGTATATATCTATATATGTTTGTACATATTTTTTTACTCT
The DNA here is from genome assembly GCF_015852505.1 of Tachyglossus aculeatus. Classification (NCBI taxonomy): domain Eukaryota; kingdom Metazoa; phylum Chordata; class Mammalia; order Monotremata; family Tachyglossidae; genus Tachyglossus; species Tachyglossus aculeatus. The sequence goes on along the minus strand of NC_052098.1, from coordinate 6,853,503 downwards.
ATTTATTTATTTATTTATTTTATTTGTACATATCTATTCTATTTATTTTATTTTGTTAGTATGTTTGGTTTTGTTCTCTGTCTCCCCCTTTTAGACTGTGAGCCCACTGTTGGGTAGGGACTGTCTCTATATGTTGCCAATTTGTACTTCCCAAGCGCTTAGTACAGTGCTCTGCACATAGTAAGTGCTCAATAAATACGATTGATGATGATGATGATGATGATGATGATGATAACATGCAATTCAGTGAGGTGCTATTTTACTCTAGATACAGGGTCTCTTTAAAACCACCACAGATGCTTATATTCAAGCCCCAAACTACATTAGCAAAACTATTAACTTCAGGTTTCAAGTTTTCTTTTTCCTTACTCACAAATACAGTGCTTTGCAGTGCATTTCATAACTTCCACGATGCCCTTAATGAGGGCATCAGTTGACTTTCTGGCCTGTCAGGAGCAAATGGCACTTTTCTAGAATTCTGTAAATTTATTCTTATGAAAATTAAGGCCGGGATCAGGCTATCACAAGCTGAATGAGTTCACTTAGTTGTCTCCCATTCAACAGTCAGGTTGCACTGTAGCTCAATAGTGTGGGGACAAATAGGAAGGCTTTATAGACTCAAGAAAAGCAAATAAATAACTGAGCCCATTTCTAATGATTCCTCAGGCAGGGTTTAGGAGACAGCTGAAGAGACACCAGTAAAATGATCTCAAAAGACCCAAAAAGTGAACTACCACTGAGTTCTTTCTTACCTTTGTATTTCAGCTCAAAAAGAATATTTAACAAAATTATGTTTTTCCAAACTAAGAAGAATGGATAAAGGCAACTGAGCAGCAGGGTGGCTTAATGGAAAGAGCCCGGGCCTGGGAGTCAGAGGGCCTGGGTTCTAATCCCAGCTCCATCCATGTCTGTTGCGTGACCTTGGGCAAGTCACTTAACTTCTCTGTGTCTCAGTTTCCTTACCTATAAAGTAGGGATTCAATCAATCACATTTATTGAGCACTTACTGCGTGCAGAGCACTGTACTAAGCACTTGGGAGAGTACGACACAACAATATAACAGGCACATTCCCTGCGCACAATGAGCTTGCAGTCTAGAGGAGAAGACAGAAATTAATGTCTATAAATAAATTACGAATATGTACGTAAATGCTGTGGGGCTGGGGGCAGGGGTGGTGGTGAATTCGATAAATACGATTCGATTCAATAAATACGATTGATGATGATGAATTCATTCATTCATTCATTCAATCGTATTTATTGAGCGCTTACTGTGTGCAGAGCACTGTACTAAGCGCTTGGGAAGTACAAGTTGGCAACATATAGAGACGGTTCCTACCCAACAGCGGGCTCACAGTCTAGAAGGGGGAGACAGACAACAAAACAAAACATATTAACAAAATAAAATAAATAGAACAAATATGTACAAATAAAATAGAGTAATAAATACGTACAAACATATATACATATATACAGGTGCTGTGGGGAGGGGAAGGAGGTAAGGGGGGGGATGGGGAGGGGGAGGAGGGGAAGAGGAAGGAGGGGAGCAATAAAGGGAGCAAGTCAAGGAGACTCAAAAGGGAGTGTGAGAAAAGGAAATGAGGGCTTAGGGAAAGCCTCTTGAAGGAGATGTGCCTATCCTATTCCTTCCTACTGAGACTGTGAGCACCAAGTGGGACAAGAACTCTATCCAACCTGATTATCTCGCATCTACCCCAGTGCTTAGTGCAGTGCTTGGCACATAATAAGCATTTAACAAGTACTGTATTTTTTTGCTGAACATTCTCAAAGAGGAAACTCTCCAGTCCAAAATGTGTCATGGAATGTCTGATTTACATTTAACCTTTCATTCCTTAAACTTCAGATAAGAAGAAAGAAAACACAATACAAGTGTCATAATATTCGCTGGCCACAGAGAGGGACATGCCAAAACAAACTCTTCCTGCAGCCATTATGCCATTTAAAATTGGACAGGGTGGGAGGAGAGGGTTAAAATATACTGGAAGATGAGACAATGAAGGGTTTAGAATTAAAAATATGAGGCTTTGGAGGCCTTCCCAGACTGAGCCCCTTCCTTCCTCTACCCTTCCCCATCCCCCCCCCCCCGGCTTACCTCCTTCTCCTCCCCACAGCACCTGTATATATGTATATATGTTTGTACATATTTATTACTCTATTTATTTATTTATTTTACTTGTACATATTTATTCTATTTATTTGGTTTATATGTTTTGTTTTGTTGTCTGTCTCCCCCTTCTAGACTGTGAGCCCGTTGTTGGGTAGGGACCATCTCTATATGTTGCAAACTTGTACTTCCCAAGCACTTAGTACAGAGCTCTGCACACAGTAAGCACTCAATAAATACGATTGAATGAATGAATGAATGAATGAATGAAAAGCTGACAGAAAAGTACATTTGTTGTAAGATCTGCAACTAAGGCAGACTTTTCAAATGCCTGGACAGTTTAAAGACATGTCAGATTTCACTCCTACTGGAATTCATCATCGGGAATACAGCCATAACACAGTTATTGGCAAATTCTCTACCTGCTGTTATCTGTTTGGGGTTCAAAGATCAAAAGCTTCAGGGAATAACATCAATGGAGTTCCTAACCTTAACTAGATTTAGCAATTAATAGTAGTATATTGCTGTATCATAAGTCCTGACACAGTACATGGGCATTTCCTAATACACTGGTACAATTTAATATCATTCTTGAGGATGGGAGAGGGAGAGGTGGGAGAGGGAGGGTAACTTGCACTAAGGAAAAAAAAATATGACCAGTCACTTCAAAAACTGTTGCCAGACAGCATTAATTTCGACTATGAAAAGACTGAAAATTAAGCATACGGCCAATTACCTACAGCTTAAACAAATATGGTAACGATAACGCCTACACAATGTAGAGGGGATCAGGCTGTCATAAAGGCAGGCTGGCACACTGATCACACCTTACTCAACCTCATTCCACCTCTGCTTTGCACAAGGAAGGATTTAGATAAGATTTCAGAAAGAACATTCTGACTACATTGTTGTGGAACACAGCAACTCATTAGCCCTGAACACTGAGGAATCTTCTTTTCAGAAGATCAAAGCCTTACTAAAAAAATCCCATCTCCTCCAAGGGGCCTTCCCTGACTAAGCCCTCATTTCCCCAACTCCCTCTCCCTTCTGTGTCGCCTAGGCAGGTGGATCTGCACCCTTTATGCAGTAGATATTCTCCCCACCCTCAGCCCTACAACATTTATGTACATATCCATTATTGATTTTAATGTCTGTCTCCCCCTCTAGGCCATAAGCTCCTGATGTGCAAGGAACACTTCTACTGTACTGAACTCTCCCAAATGCTTGATTCAGTGTGCTGACCAAAGTAAGCATTCAATAAATACCACTTGTTGATTGACTGACAGAATCAAGGAGGTGAACTTGATCAATTGCATTTATTGAGCACCTGTGTGCAGAGCACTGTGCAAAGTGTTGAGAGTAAAAAAAATTAGTCACAATCCCTGCTATCATGACCTCTCAAGGGCCCTTCTAGCTCTAAGCTAAAATACTGTGAGTGTTTTTACTTGGCCATGCTTTCCAACCAGGACAGTACCAATCAATCAGTAGTAGATCAATAGTATTTACTGAGCCACTACTCTGCACAGAGCACTGTACTGAGCACATGAGAGAGCACACTAAAACTATAGGGAAACAGCATGGTCTAGTGGAAAGAGCATAGGCTTGGAAGTCAGACGACATGGGTTCAAAGGCACTGCCATATTCATAAATACTCATATTCAATCGTATTTATTGAGCACTTACTGTGTGCAGAGCACTGTACTAAGCACTTGGGAAGTACAAATCGGCAGCATATAGAGACGGTCCCTACCCAACAACGGGCTCATGTCTGCTGTGTGCCTTTGGATAAATCACTTAACTCCCCTGTGCCTTGGTTCCCTCATCTGTTCTGTGCATGGTAAGCACTTAGCAAATATCACAATTAAGGATCTTACAATCTAGCAGGGGAGACAGGCTCAAAAATGAATAACATAGGAGGAAGCAATCGAATGTGAAAATATGTGTATAAGTGCTTCAGGAGGTTGTGAGTACTGAAGTGCTTAGGTGGCAGGGAAGTGCTGAAATGAAAGTTGGACGACATGAAGCAGGGATAACCTCAAGGGTGAACAGACTTTAAATATGTTAGGCAAAGAGAGCAGAGGAAGCGTTTCAATGACAGGGTAAGACATAACCTCAGACAATGCTGCAACCCAGCTGAAAACTGGGACTCCATTGCTAAGGACAGACCTGCAGGACACACTGCCATCAAGAAGGGAGTGGCTCTCAGAGCAAAATCAACCAATCAGTCAATCAGTCAATGGTATTTGGTGAGCGCTCACTGTGTGCAGAGCACTGTACTAAGTTTTTGGGAGAGTACAATGCAATAGAGTTGGTAGAAACGATCCCAGCCCACAAGGAATTTACAATCTGAAGAGGGAGACGGACATTAAAATAAATTACAGATGAGGGAAACGGCAGAGTATAAGGATACGTACATAAGTGTTGTGAGGCTGAGGGTGGGGTGAATAACAAGTACACAAGGGGTTCAGTTCCAAGTGCATAGGTGATGCAGAAGGGAGGGTGAGTAGGGGAAATGAGGGTTCAGTCGGGAAAGGTCTCATGGAGGAGATGTGATTTTAGGAGAGCTCTGATGGAGTGGTGGTCTGTAGCATATCCAAGCCAGAATGTCCAAGACAGAGGGAGGACACGGGCAAGGGGATGGTGGTAAGATAGACAAGATCAAGATGGAGTGAGTAGGTTGGTGTTAGAGGAGAGAAGTGTGTGGGCTGAGTTGGAGTAGGAGATCAGCAAGTTAACAGAGGATGGGGCGAGCTGTGGGAAAGAAGAGAAAGAGACAAAAGAGAAACCAGAGCCAGGCATTGCAAACATTAACCACAACATCACAACACTGGACAACCTCTTGTGTGCTGAATGTGGCCAAGCCTGCAAATCCCACAATGGCCGTTTTGGCCACACACGCACTCGGTGGTGAACTTCGCCACAGTGGTGACTTCTTCTAATTTATTCATTCATTCAGTCAGTTGTATTTATTGAGTGCTTACTGTGTGCAGAGCACTGTACTAAGCGCTTGGGAAGTACAAGTTGGCAACATATAAAGACGGTCCCTACCCAGCAATGGGCTCACAGTACAGAAGGGGGAGACAGACAACAAAACAAAGCATGTGGACAGGTGTCAAGGACAGCTGTATCTTTGTGTTAGACATATTTGGGCGGTTATTTCACAGACGTGGTGAACTGTACTTCACTGTAATGGTCTCACTGCAATCAAAATGTGGCCAACTTTCCCCACCAATTTGGCCTTCATGTGTTAAGGGATGATTTGGGAATTTTTAATTTCCATTTAAATGGCATGTTATTTAAGGTTTAAATACATATTTTGAAGGATTTAAAAGTAAAGGAAAATGGAAAAGCCCAATTGCGGTGCTACTTAGTCTCTGAAAATCAGTCCTGAGGGCAACGTTACTGAAAGTCCAACACAAAAACATTAGCAAACCCAGAGGGGAGAATTTAGGCTAGTTCCTATCTTGCTCTCTCCTCCTCAGAGCAGGGACCTATTTGATTTAATGGCCTTATTTTACTTACCAAAATAGTATTCTTGAAACAATCACATGAAATGATTTTTGAAACATTTCTCAATCAAGTACTCCTCCGGAAGACTTAACAATTTGTCCTTCATTTTAATATCAAGAAAAAAGCACACACCGAGAATAAAAATGCAGCTGAAACCTTTGTCTGAATATGTGTTCTATGTTATAAAACAAGGAGTCACAGGAGAATAAAACTCTGTCTGACCCAAAAAGTTAGGCATGGGGAAGTGCTGTGCATTCATTAAATCTTGAAAATGACACATAGGACTTTGAGAATTAACCCATAAATAGAACCTTGGGGATTAGAGAGCCCCAAGAGAGCAATTTCATAACAGATATCTTATTCCAAGATCAAAAAAAATCCTCAAGAGAAAATGTTTCTCATGAGAAACAATGGGTGAATTTTCTGAAAATGCACTTTGGGGGCCAGAAAAGTGGAATGGCAATTGAACAATCAATCAATCAATCAATGGCATTTACTGAGCGCTTACCATTTGCAGAGCACTGTACTAAGCACTTGGGAGAATACAATATAATAGAGTTGGTAGACATGTTCCCTGAATACTCCCAGGTGGACGTGGCAATCAGGAGAGGCATCAAGATGCATCATCTCTTGTGTGGCATCAAGAGAACTCTGATGGTGACTAGAACTCCAAATCCATGGGCAAATGGGCTTTGAGAAACCTCTAGGGAGCCCCTTCTTCGTAATCTGCCTTCATACTTCACTCATGTCATGATTTCTTACACACAAAAGTCTGCTATTTCCTGCTCAGTGAAGCCCTCTGTCCACTGGAAGAGTCATTGCCATGGGGTGGAGGTTGGTGGGGGGGCGTGTTTTCTTTACCCACGTTGTGGATTTCCTGCCTAACCACTTTGCGGCTTCCATTCCTGCTGCTTATTCAGAGAGAACCAACCTGATCTCCAGGCCTGGCCTTATTCAAAGTGAAAGTATTACACTTGTGCTCTGGGACCTTTTAAGCAAACAGTGAGGCACCATTCTAAAAATCCAATAAATAAAGAAAATAAAAGTTTGAGGAAAGCACACTATGTTGAAGGGTGTCTGAGTTGCTTACATAGAAATTGGGCTTTTCTGTCTCCACCCAAAAAACCTTAAAATTAGCCAAAGGGTATCACTGTTATTAAGTGGCATGTGTATGAGGTCACATAACTAATAATCTGTATTTTTACTTCAGAGGATAGCTAAACTGAGGCATCTAAGAAACAGCACAGCATTCTTTTAAGGGAGAGGACAACATGAACAAGAACTACACCATCTTATACTAACCTATATTATTAGAACAGTAGCAGGAAGTGGGTCACATCTCTGGGACAAAGGGCAAATAGCATTTGTAATTTGTAGAGAGAACATTCTACATAATGAAGGACCTTTGAAAAAGATAGCTCCTGAAACATCATTTCACAGGACAATGAACTACTGAGTCTTTACAGTGTCAAAAAAATAAAACATGTTCAGTATGATTATATGTAGAAAAATCATGGGTCACGTTACTGCCCCATTCTCTTATTTGCTTTGTGGCAGTGTAATTGAAAAGAGGTCGGTTTTTTAAGGACTAGGCTGCCTCCAGAAATGGAAACATGCCTCTAAACAAGAGAGCTGACTGTAAAGGTTCCATGTTAGGGAATATACTACCCAGAGTACACTACACCTCTTTCTCAAATTTACAGTAACCGCTTATACTTGCTGATTTTAAGGAAGAGATCCTTCAAAAAACAGGACAAAATTTTTATGGGACTTTTCCTGTTTGGAAACTAACCCCCCAAAATTATTTGATGACATTTTTTAAAATAAATTTTTCACCTGTCACTCAGATTACAGCTTTTACTTGATTTTTCTTTACTCTCCCCACCTCACCATACCCCTCACAGCCCCCTGCCCCTACTCTCCCTATTCTTCCCAGGACTCAAACTTCCTGTCTCACTGCTCTGAATCCAAGCCTGCCTCCTCCGGTACTGACAGTGCCCCAGAGCCTCCCCCCAGCAACAGGCAACCCCTGAGCTGGTAACCACTTACCTGCTGTGTGACCCGTGGCAAGGCACTTAACTTCTCTGTGCCTCAGTTCCTTCATCTGCAAAATAGGGATTCCTAAAACACTCCCCTCCTACTTCGAATGTGAGCCCCATGTGGGATCCAATTACCTTGTATCTGCCCCAGCACTTAGTACAGTGCCTCATACAAAATAAGTACTTAAATACAATTATTGTTGCTCTTATTGTCATTATTATTATTATTATTATTACTATTAATAACCAAATTCACCCCAAACCTTCTCCCCCCACAACCTCCCCTGCCGCTTTCCTATCATACAGGTCTCTTGCAACCCCCACCATCACTGTAGACGGCACCACCTTCCTTCCTGTCTCAAAAGCTCGTAACCTTGGTGTTATCGTCGACTCCTCTCTGTCATTCAACCCACATACTCAATCCGTCATCAGATTCTGTTGGTCCCACCTTCACAACATCACTAAAATCTGCCCTTTCCTCTCCACCCAAACTGCTACCACATTAATACAATCACTCATCCTATCCCTCCTGGATTACTGCATCAGTCTCCTTGCTGACCTCCCAGCCTCCTGTCTCTCCCCACTCAAATCCATACTTCACTCTGCTGCCCGGATCATTTTGATACAAAAACGTTCAGGACATGTCTCCCTGCTCCTCAAAAAACTCCAGTGGTTGCCCATCCACCTCCACATCAAAAAAAACAAACAAAACTTCTCACTATTGGCTTTAAAGCATTCCACCATTTTTCCCCCTCCTACCTCGCCTCGCTTCTCTCTTTCTGCAGCCCAGCCCGCCCACTTCGCTCCTCTAGTGCTACCCTCACTGTGCCTCAATCTCACATGTCTCACCGCTGACTACTAGCCTCTGGCCTGGAAAGCCCTCCCTCCTCAAATCCAATAGTCAATCCCGCTCCCCTCCTTCAAAGCCTTATTGAAGGCACATCTCCTCCATCTCCTCCAAGCGGCCTTCTGACTTTTCCTCATCTCCTACTCCCTTCTGCATCGCCCTGCCTTGCTCCCTTTGCTCTTCCACCCTCCCAGCCCCCAGCACTTATGTACATATCTGTAATTGTATTTATTTGTATTGGTGTTTGTCTCCCCCACCAGACAGTAAGCTCGTTGTGGACATGGAATGTGACCATTTATTGTTGAGCGGTACTTACCCAAGCACTTACTACAATGCTCTGCACACAGTAAGTGCTCAAGAAATACAACCGAATGAATCTCAGATCCGCAGAACCACAGAGCCGAGATGGGACAGGACTGGGCAGGAGGGGAGGTCTAAGAGGGGACTGCCACCAACCTCCTTCCCACACCTCAACCAGGCCCCTCCTCTAGACTGTAAGCTCGCTGTGGGCAGGGAATGTGTCTGTTATATTATACTCTCCCAAACGCTTAGTACAGTGCTCTGCACACAGTAAGCATTCAGTAAATATGATTGGCTGACTGACTTCCCTGCCACTTGGTGGTCCCAGGATGGGTGGCTCTAAGCAATCAGTATGGCAGGCAAAGAGTAAGGGACTGCCATGAGAGGCAAGGTGAAGGACAAAAAAAGCCATCGGGCGAGAATTTGGTCACAGGTAAGGGGTTGGCCTGTTTGAGGGGGAAGAAGAGAGAGGTTATATAAATTAAGAAGCCATGTGGCCTAGTGGATAGAGCATGGGCCTGGGATTCAGAGGACCTGGATTCTAAACCCAACTCCTCCATTTGTCTGTCGGGTGACCTTGGATAAAACACTTAATTTCTCTGTTCCTCAGTTACATCATCTGTGAAATGGGGATTAAGACTGTGAACCCCATGTGGGACAGGAACTGTGTCCAATCTGATTGGCTTCTATCTACCCCAGTGCTTAGTACAGTGTCTGGCACATAAGTGCTTAACAAATACCATAAAAAATAGTTAATTCCATTTTTTTTAATGCATCATATATTGACTTTTTACAGGACATTCAAGGAAAAAAGAGACTGAAAAACAGGACTCCCATAAAATATGTGGGATGGGTTAACTTATTTGACAAATCCACCTTATCCTTAATTTGAAGCCTGGTACAGCACAAGAGATTATCCAGTTTGGGATTACCACCTTGGCTCTGAGCCCTTGGAGTAGATGCAAACTTGCCTCCCTCTAGAAAAGCCACAAGAGCAGCTTTGATTAGCCCTGAGTTGGGTTTGTTGAGACTATTAGGATAGGAAGTTGAACAATGCCCCCCAAATGCATATCCACAAATTTCTTTCTTTTTATAATAATAATAATAATGGCATTTAAGCGCTTACTATGTGCAAAGCACTGTTCTAAGTGCTGGGGGGGATACAAGGTGATCAGGTTGTCCCACATGAGGCTCACAGTCTTCATCCCCATTTTACAGATGAGGTAACTGAGGCACAGAGAAGTTAAGTGGCTTTCCCATGGTCACACAGCAGACAAGTGGTGGAGCCGGAATTCAAACCCTTGACCTTTGACTCCCAAGCCCGTGCTCTTTCCACTGAGCCACACTGCTTCTCATGTATCAATCATCCTTACTTCCCCTCTTTCCAGCTCACCACCACATGATACTTTATGGCAGCGTCAAATTAGAAGTTCCCTAAATCTTTAGAACTTTAGAAAGTATGCAAAGAGGTCTAAAGAATCTTCTTAGCCATTTGCCAAAGTCTTGTGGTTACAGTTGGTGATCATGTAATCCTTGGATCACTAAAGTAGGGTGAAATAAGAAGACAGTGAGCATGGTATGGCTTCATAAACCCTTTTGCTCACTGGAAAAGCAGAATTAAGTCCTATGCTTCATGATAATCCTACAGCTTCTTTTCTCTTGGGAGACAAAAAAAAAACAAACCCAAAAACTGTACATTGTCTCCATCACCAGCAAATCTAGAGCTGAAAAGAGTCAATGTTCACTCTTCTGCTACTGCTGGTTGCAGAACCATCATCTGGAAAAAAAGATGGCAAAGTAAAAATGGAAAACACGGAAACGAAATAAAAGTAATTATATTCTTAAAAGCAGAGAGTAACCTTTGGACATTTTATGTTAGCTGCAGAACAAGTCTACAGGGGAAGGGGAAATTGCTCATCAGGATTTCAGTTTTCCAAGGAAAAAGATGTCAGGCCATCTCTGAAAGGCTTTAAGAATAATCTGCTAAATATCCAGATTTTCTCTCAACAGAAAAGGCCCCACTGAAGTTCTTTTTCTTTAATTTGTGGTTCAATTATTGTTCCCTTCTGAGAGGTATCTCCAGTAGAATAACACTAACACGTTAGTTCCCCCACTGCATTACAATTTATTACATGCTTCCTTGAAACAACTACTCCATTTCTACTGCATCAAATTACTCCCAATCCAAGATTAATCCTCTAATAAAGGTGCCTGGAATGTTCTCCTACAAAGTTTGTTGGTTTTGTCACTGCTCTCCATTTGGGCTGCTGGATAAATTACTATTTGGCTTTTAAACTGGAAACAATAGCAAATTATTAAAGCACATTCCTTTATCAATGGAGAAATCAACAAAAGGGCTAAAAATGATCTCCACTTAAGTAACACAGCCCAAATTGGTATCAGAGGGCAGAGCCCAAGGGTAGAAACGAAGTAAGAACCAGCATGAATCCATTCTCAGCAAGCAATGTACACCATCACTCAAGGGTGGTGATCCTCTAGACTGTAAGCTGTGGGCAGGGAATGACACTGTTTATTGTTGTATTGTACTTTCCCAAGCATTTAGTACAGCACTCTGCACACAGTAAATGCTCAATAAATACAACTAAATGAGTGAATGAACGAATGATTAAACAGAAAACAAAATCTCAACAAACCTTCTGCCCTCTTGCTCTTTTCGGAGACATCAGGCTCAGGTCTCCAACAAACCCCAGAAGAGTTCTGCACCCACTATTGTTAAAACAAAGGCCCTTTCTGGACTTGACTTTTCCACTTTGTACATTGAAAGGATGGGAAAGAGAAGGAGAACAATACGCAACCATGCCCAAGGGGCAAAGAGTAAGTCAGAAGAGTATACTGTCAAGCATCTCAAGCTGCGGAGAGTTTTCCTTTTAGAAATGGAAAAATGACTAGGAATTTGTAAGACAACTCCTTCCTCTTAACTTACTGTTTTAAATATGTTTTAGTAGAATCATCTTGTTCTCCAGTATGAAGATGAACATTTTCATAATTTCATTCAAGGCAATATTAATGTTCTTCTTGGAAATTTCCCCAGGAAGGTTTAAACCATTAGTATGTTACACTGATTTCTGAAATAACATCTGAATATCAAGGTCCAGAGCTATTTACAGGGTCCAGTTCTCAGATGAGCGGTAGCTAGAATATAGATGTTTGTCTTCTTGCTAAACAGTTAGTAATTACGATTGAATGAATGAATAATAAACATCACTGCTTAAGATTTGTTAACTCATTTCCCAAAGAGCATACTCTGTCCTCTTTGTTTTTAGGTTACTAAGTTCAGTGAATCAAAAGTGAGTTTTGACCAATTTCTCACAATCACATCTGTGCAAAAATGCTTAAGTCTGAGAATAGATCTTTAATGTTATTCTGTTCAGCAGGGTAAGAGGAAATGTTCACTGTTTACACTATTCAGTTACTGCAACAGAGTTAATTACCAGCAATCACACTTTTACCTTTTAACACTATTTCACACTTTCCTGGGATTAATTTTTTTGCAGCAATTTTTGCATTGCTGAAGAGCCATTATCATAGTTTCCTTTTGCAAAACGGTTTCTACCCTCCCCCATCTGCTAAGAAAATAGACCTTTAGTTTGTTGCTAGAAATCCTTGTGGTCCCCATCCTGTGGGTGGAGAATCTAGTGGTAGCATATTTCTCTGAGTAGTCTCATGTTCTTTTTCCCTTCACCTTCTTAAAATGGCTTCTCTTCCTTCCTCCAAGATGAACACATTAAGATCTATTTTTCTCTATACACATAGACACAAAAAAATCCACAAAGGCCAATGGGAAGAATCCACGCACAGGCAAAAAGGAAAAATGAATATGAATATTTGACAACAAAACCTTCCTTGGCAATAGATGAAAGAAAATTTGCAAGATTAAGTTCACGTGGCCCTTCAAGAGAAAAAAAATCTATTTTATAAGAAAATTTTCTCCATTTCTTCACCAAAAAAGGCCATGTTCACATCCATAAAAAAGGAAAGTGCGATGAAAATCAAATAAAAGCTTGAGTTAGTGGGTCTTTTCTATTGGGTATTTTTAAAAATAAATATAAACCTTTAAGAGATGTTGCTGGGAGGTGCCAGCAGAATACTTAGGGAGCAGAAGAGAGGGACGCCAACTAGGTACCTTTTAAATAAACATTCTGATATAAAGATCTGTTAATATAAGCCCATCCAGAATCATTTAATGTAAGACGGAGGGGATTATTTTCCTGTTCATCAAGGTTTTCATTTATCCTCAGTGGTAATGGATTACCAGTAATTACAGTTTTCATTTTAAATAGGGAATGCTCCCCTTTCACCCTTAAAATATAAGTCATAAATTTTATCTCTCAAAAAAAGAGTTCTATAATTCAAAATGAAATTCCAGCAATCAGAGTCCCATTCTGCTCTTTGGGGATGCAAAAAAAAATATCAGCACATTGTTTCACTGCTCCCCAGTGCACCCTAATTAAAATTATATTTTGGTACCTCCTAGGAGGGTTAGTGCTTGATTTGCCTGTGGAGGATTTCTCTCTGAACTTCCGACTAGGGTAATTTACCCAGGCCATGATAAACAACCACAATTGTGGGGTGATACTACACAAGTTTAAGCCTGAATTATCTGGATAACTGACCCTAAAAAAGCAGGGTTTTCAGTCCAAATTATCTAGATTAGCAGCCTACACTGACTGACTTTACTGGGTTTATGCCAACCCCCTGCTTAACTTTGTGCTGGCCAGGTCTGGTATTCCAGGCAGAATTTAGTAGAAATCTATAACCTCCATGTTAATAGCTTTTCTATCTCCAATGTCTAAATGTCTTTTCTTAAAGCAATCTTGTTTTCCCTCTTGTTCTTCATTCTGACTCTCCAATTTAGAGCCACCTTCACTGTGACTATGATTTTTTTTAAAATCACTTTGATCGGTATATCATGACGCACAGCCAGCATATGGCAAGATGAGTAGGGTTAAGCTACCTAATTCAAGAAAGAGATAGAGAAGAAGTGTAATAACATTTTACTTCCTTCTAATATTAGTATCTTAATCATGACTATTAGCAACTCAAAATGCACACAACCCAGGAATAATTCCCTGTTTGATACTTGGTCTAATATTTCCATAGAGAACAGTTGCTTTTTTTTTTAATGGGATAGTGATTCTATCTGCTACAGATGAAAATACGTTATACTGTATCCTTATAATCCATTCACTGGTTTATGGGTTCCAAATCTGCTAGGTAGTGTCACCAATCCACATGGTCCTAAAGTACTAGATTTTGCAATCAGATCTTTAATTTAGCCGAGAGATGTTTAAAAACCTCCTGGGGTCCAGAGCCCTATCAGCTGCACAGCTGAGAAGACTCAAGAGTTTATGTCATTCCAGCTAAGGTTAGCTGTAATTTAGATTCACTAAACCGACCAGAGATTCCTTTGTTTCAGTTGAAAGAAGGTGATGAATAAAAATGATTTGTTAATCAAATCACCCACCCTCAGTCCTTTTCAACTAGCAGCCATGTGAAGGGCATGGGGATTCAAGGTTCACATATTAAGAAAGGCAATTGGTTAGCATAACACCTGAAGTTTTGGTACCAGGAGAGCAGTTACTGTATCTAAAGTTGCTATTTATCTCCCAAAATTCTAAACAAACAAAATTTCAGAGAAATTTCAGCACCCAGAAAGATCATATGTTGTCTTGAATCTACACCTTAAATGTTTAGCCATATCAAAGGGGCTGGCCCACTGAAATAGAAATAAATGCCCGCTTAGTAAATAAAAGGAAAGCATAACGTACTTTATACCTCCTAAGTATACAAGTGACTCAATAGAGGAAAATAGATTATTCACTAGGATACATATACAAACTGAACGTTTTCGTAGGAGAAAGACAAAAGTTGATAGCTATTAATATAATATTAACTGCAGTTTTCAATAAGACAAGAAAAACAAATGAAAAAGGGAAGAATTATTTTAGAACAAATTTGGCATTGTGGGGGATGTGAATCACGATGCCCTTCATTCTTTTTTTTTATTAGTTAGGTAACTATATTCCTTTCCTAATGTCGCTAAAGTCATCAGCTTCTAAAACTGAATAATTTGGTTAAGAAATGAGTCTGTAAAATTTTAAAAACTGGTTCCCCTCCCATAAGGAGGCCAAAAAGCCTCCGTTGACCTAAATTTTTATGTTTTCTCTTTTTTATTAGTTTACTTTCACAATTATCTTATTTTGAGATGCAATACATTTTCCCATCTGTTACATTTGAAACAAGCCAGAAATGAAGAACATTAAATTCTAAATCACTGATATTAAACTGCAAAAAGGCAGCATATTGGCAGCATAGTATCACAGCAATTGAGGACTCCAATATTAGATGTGAGATTCCCTTTTCTCTACAGAGAAACATCTCAAAAACTCCATAGACTGAAAAATACCTCCCCTTTCATTTCCCATCTTGACCCAGAAAATGGTGAACGTTCTCACTAGAGACAGATATTTGTAGCTTTAAGCAATTGCTTAAAAACCAAAGTATTTGGGCATTTATACTACATTACACAAAATACTATAAACATAAAGTCAAAATGACCTGCAAATTTCCAATGATCTACAAAGGGCCAGAATGGGGATTTATAAATCTTTACTAAGGAAGAAGTATGATTTAAAAGCCTAAATACATTTCAGAAATGCTCTTGCTTCTGATGTAGGGTTGGGAGCCGGAGAGGGGAACGAGGGAGAGGAAGTTACAGAAAAACCTCCAAAATCCTCATCAGGTTTCCCTTCACTAACCTAAATGGTATAAGCCAGACAATGCTCTTGGCTTTTATGAAGAATATTTGACAGTTTTCTCTCTGACTTCCTCTAAACTCCTCCTAGAAACCCAACAACATTTGAAGCAGCAGGGCAAGGTTGAGAAACCCTGGAGCCTCATGTTCAGAGGATAAACAGAATAATCCAAGTGAAAATCAAAGCAACAGCATTTCTTAAAAGAACTGTGTAAAGTGTTCCCTTCGACTCCTTTGCAAAACCTAAAATACCCACTTGAGCATTCTGATCCAAGAAAGTAAACTAAAATGAGAGAATGCGATTGATCCTGATTGTTCATGTCACATTTCTCCCCCCTCTGTTCATTCCCTTGAGCACTCCCTCCCTCCCACCCACCCATTTCTTCTTCAGTCCTTAGCTTCCGGGACCCTCCAGCACAAACATGTGCAGGTTACCCGGCTGTCCATATTACAAAATGAATCATGTAGATTCCCAAAGGGTGCCATGTGTAAAATGCATTCGTATCCATTTGTGATGTTCCTTTGGTTTCTGCTTTTTAATTGTTCTAAAGCAAAATAAAAAAGTCAGCCCCAACAGCCATCGGTTCCTTGAATCCCGAGATCGAATGTTCAAGGCAGGAAAATGACTGTTTTCGAGACTCTAAATAACTTTATCTTGCACAAATTTGTGTCCTGTTTATTACACACACAATCTATGAGGGTACATTGGTGCAGGCAATCTTCCGGGCCTGGTATTCTGGCATATACTATTATGGTAACTCCAAATTATCTCACATTCGACTGTGGCCGGAACCCCATCTTTCGATTCCGTGCGTTTGAATATTATCTCAGAGTAAATAAGGCATTCGTTGGGATCCCTAATTGAAAATGACACTCTGCAGGACCTATGGAAATCACACGAGTGGGGCTTTTGTGAATTACAGCAAAATGCTTCTGTACCCCATCCCTTCTATTTCCAGCAATGGACAGTCTCCAAAGGTGCTGGATTGAGACCCTGACAGCTTTTAACATGGTACAATAGGTTCCATGAGAGAGGCTGGGCGTTGGCATCGACTCATTCCCAGCCCCTGGTCTGCAAGCAGCCCTTCGACCCAGTTGCCTCATTAATGAAACCCCAAATTCCCGTCATCATCATCATTATCGACAACAAAACGTACCACCCCCAACCCCCAAGTCTTTCCCCTAAAGAAACAAAGCAGACATTAAAGTCTGTCACCATCCATTTGCTAAGGCATTCCTCCTAGGTCCTTTGATTTGGCTGCCTTGTTGCGCCGGAATTTTATTCCTTGGAAAAGCTAGGTTCTTTTTCACAGCACCCACATGTTCTCTCCCGACCCAATCCCCAACCTCGACACACTTAATAAGGTCAGTCAGTGGTCACTGTCCCCCACATCCCACCACCTTCAGGAGCGGCTGCCCAGCACTTCCTCTACTGTCGGAGAAAAATGCCTTTGGAATACATGTTCACACGCGAGGGCGCACACGCTCTGGCTCCATAGCGCGATCGATGGTATATGGGATATGCGAGGCCATGTGTACACGCTCCTACGCTGATCCCTCCACTCCAATGGTCCTAACGGAAATAGCCCGCTTCCCACCGAGGGCAGTCAATGCAATTGGGATAAGGACCTCCTCCCCCGTCCTTCGCTCTGATCGGATTTTTCATTTAATGCTTAGAGAAACTGCATCGCGGGCACGTCTGATGCCCCCGCCTCGTCCCGTCCCCCTACCCCAACACACACACACACACACACACACACACACACACACAATGCACAGCTGTCAGGGTTGCGGAGGGTGGGGGCCCACGAGTGCGCGCGCGCACACACACACATACACAAACACCCTCCTCCCCCACCCCGATCGCTTAACGAATCGTGGAGGCGGCGGGGAGCGTCAGGAGTGTTAACATATAGGGGGAAGAGACCCCCAAATGGTAACTAAGGTGTGTGCGCGTGTGGGAGTGTGCTGCGCGAGCGCATCAGCAGCTGGGGATACGGAGGGCTGCTAACCGCGGGGTGCCGGAGAGAAGGGGAGAGGGGAGAGGAAGAAGGGGAGACAAAACGGGGGAGAGAGGGAGGCAGGGGAAGAGGGGAAGAAGAGGAGGGGGAGAAGGGCAGGGGGAGGAGGAGGGAGTGGAGGGGCAGCCGCTTACCGAGCAGCAGCAGCTTGAGCTCCCGGCGCGCATCCCGCTTGTCCCTGCGGAGCTGCCGCTCGATCTCGTCGTTGATGCGCCGGGCTTCCTTGGCTTCCTCGCTCAGGCAGCACGCCATGATGGACTCCAAAGTCATTCTTCCCCGCGGCTTCAGACACCACCTCTAGCCCCCCGTGAAACACACCCGCACCCTCGCTCACACGTTCCACCGGCCGCCGCGCAGGCTGAGCCCCCCCCCCCCCTCCACCCCGGGGGTCGAGGTCGGGGTGAAGAGGGGAGGAGAGGGGGCTGGGGCAGGTGATGGAGGGGAGGCCGGAGAGAGGGTGAGCGTGGGGGCTGCCCCCTAGCACGGCCAGAGATCCCGGTGGCCCTGACCCTCCGGCAAGCCCCCCGCCCCGCGGGACCTACCGAAAGGAGAGACAGAGAGACACACAGAGACGAGGGAAGGAAGGGGGAGGAGCGCTAGAGCAAGACGGGAGAGAAGACCGAAAAGGCCCCCTAAACTCCGCTCCGCGACCTCGCACCCAACCCCCAGTAGTGCTTTTAAAAATAAAACACTGTCGCCCTCAAGCACATGCAGGCAAACACTATCCTGCCCCTCTGCCGCCTGCCTCTGTCACTGATCGGGTCCAACTCCACCTTGTCTTCTTCCCTAAATCATGCGCCGAGTAGCGAGGAAACATCCGCTGGGGGGCAGGGGCAAGGGTAGGAACAGGGGCAGGAGTAGGGGCGGGAGCAAGGGCAGAAGCGGCAGGAACAGGCGGCGGGCACGGCGGCGCACACACCCCGGCGCGTTCCCACGGCTCCCCCGAAATACCACCCGCCGGGATCCCCCCCACCCGCCCCGGGCGCGCTCACTCTCACTCTGGCTTGCCCTCTCGCTCGCGTTCACTCTCACGCTCTCTCTCCGCTCCCTCGCTCGCTCTCATACAACCGACTCCTTCCTCATCCTTGCCGCTGCTTGCAGCTCTTCCTCCGTCTCCTCCTCCTCCTTTTTCTCCTCCTCCTTCTCCTCCTCTCAGATACCCACCCACCCACTCCCCCCCCCCGCCGCCCCCCTCACCCCTCCACAGCCCCAATTGCAAGACGAGAAGCGGCTGATCAGCTTTCTCCCTCCCCCCCGCCACACACACGCACACACACACATTTTCTTCTCTCGTTGAACTGGAGCACAGATCCGGGAGGGGGCGGTGGCGAGGAGGAGGAGGAGGAGGAGGCGAGGAAGAGGAGGTGGAGGAGGAAGAAGAAGAAAAAGGAGGCGGGGGATGCGGGGAAGCGGCGGAGTAGGGTGCCTCCTCCCGGGTGTGTGTTTTATTATTTTTTTTAACTCGTCTTCTCCCTTCTTCCCCGCGTTCCAGCCCTTCCCGTCCCTTCCCTCCCCTTCCCTCTTTCTCTAAGGCGGCCGCGGCTGTCCGGGCTTCCCGCTGTCAGCGAGGAGAGCGGGCCGGGGCGGCGGCTCCCACGCTCCAACTCCAACCCACGTCCCACAGCAGCCACCGGCACCGACCTCACTTTTGACTGGCCCCTCTCCCGGGAATATGGCCGCCCTGCTCTGGGACTGCCCCCACCCCCACCCCCAGATTCAGTTCCCCACTCGG
Source organism: Tachyglossus aculeatus (assembly GCF_015852505.1). Classification (NCBI taxonomy): domain Eukaryota; kingdom Metazoa; phylum Chordata; class Mammalia; order Monotremata; family Tachyglossidae; genus Tachyglossus; species Tachyglossus aculeatus. The sequence continues at coordinate 6,834,154 of NC_052098.1, read as the reverse complement.
GGAAAGCTCCAGGGGTGCAAACCCTCCGAGTTCCCCGGACGGGCGCGGCCAAGCCAGACGCTGCCGTCCGTTGCCGCCGGGGCAACCGGAGGCCCGGGCTCACGCCCAGTGACCGCGGGGAAGCGGGGGCCCTTGGGGTCCAGCCACAGGGACGCTTTAGGAAAAAAAGAACAGCTTCTTTTCTGCTCCTTTCATTTAGTATAAACCAGCCTTTCTCCGAAGATTGGAGGGAGAGAGTGAGTGTGTGTCTGTGCATGTGTGTGTCCGAGTGTGTCTGTGTATGGGGGTCCGTGTGTGTGTTTGGGCGCCGACCGGGGCTGTGGGAGAGAGCAGGGACGGGGGTGAAGAGGAAGAATTGCAACCAATTCCCAGCGTGGGGGGAAGCAGGGGAAAGGGGGGGCGGGGCGGGGGAACCTTCCACTGAGTTACTTCAGATTGAAATCGAAATCTTGAGCGGAGAAAAGAAGCTGCCAAAGTTTCCGAGAGCCTCCAAGGCACTGCTTGTAACTTTTCATGCCAGTGAAATCTATTGTTTGTACTAGTTCGCCTCTTGTTTTGAAAGACAAGTCGATTAACATCCTGTAAAAGGTAGCCAAAATTTCTCCCCTAAACAAAGAATTAATGACTGGAAAGCTCTTTAAGAATGCAAAGTGATGTGTGAATAATGATGTTACTAAAATAAATGTTAACAATAATTATGGCAATGAATAATGATAATAATAAAAAACAAACTACTAGAACAAGATCATCCGCTTTTCCCCCTGCAACATTCCATTCTAGTTGCCTGTTCGACTCAGTTTTTATTGATACTGTTTGTTTTGCGGCATTGTTTTGCTACATTGTTTGGATTCATTGTTTTTCTCGATACATTGTTCTGATAATATTGTAAAATCTCTAGATTCAGGTTTTAGGTGACTACCCGGCTCCAAAAAGTGAAATCACTATCCTTCCTTATTTTCCGGAACCTAGTGATCTATTATTGAAATACCTTAACCGAATTACGACTTGATTTGTTTCTAGGAAAATTGCCTTCTATATCCTACTCCCCAAGGGATAACAGTGATAGCTCTATAAAGGGTCTCTGAAAACGACAGGGGCGTGACACTTTTCTCCATTCCATTAAACCATCTGACCGCACCCCTACCTAGGGCTTTAAATTATGGAGGAATCTATGGTTGAATTGATGCCCTTTTTTGTTTCGCGGGGCACGGAAAGAACGGGGCTGAGAAATACACCCTTGACTGGAAGGGTCCGGAGAGGCAGTCTCATACCTTTTAGAGTCAGAGTTCTGACAAAGCCACCAGACTCCTTGTGAAATTAAAATTGTAAATGAAATGATGAACTCAAATTCATATTAACAATTTTAGAATGGCTTCCAGGAAATAATTTAATCAGGGATTTCCTGAAATAAGTGCACAGCCTTGCCAGTTTCCCAAAAAGCTAGAAAATCAAATAAGGGGTTGGACGTTGTTCTCTGATTTCCCAGTCACATAAGAAATCAGGGATCCTCTGGGATTTGTCTCTATTTGAAATCAAGATAAAGGTGGTCTTGCGGGGATTAGAAAAAAGCTGTGAATGGGGAGAGGGGAGGGAGGCATGGCACTTTACTGTAATAGTGATGATGTTGAACACTGTCCATAGAAATCTTCAATTAAACATGGTGAAGGGAAAGAGGACTTCAGATCTAATCACCTTATTAATGCCGTGCCCACCTATCTTTATCTCTTGTCTGTTTATATAGCTCTTATCTGCCAGACTTGTATACATCCAGAAAGTGTCAAATGAATGTTGATGTAACATAACTGTGAAATAACAGTCATTTAGGAATTACTGAATGTTGATAACTTTGCCCCAGAGGCACAAACCCTGAAGTGAATGCATCTGATTATTAATCATTTTCCAAAAAATCAGCATAAATTAGGGACTATATACTTGAATAACTCATAGGTCAGGTACTAATTTGAACCAGGTGAAGCATATAAGGAACCCAAAATTATTTTAGGTACTAGAAGCAATAATAAACTCTGTAACCTCTGTATCATGCTATCTCAGGAGGAACTATTGGGTAAGTGGACGCCAACATTAAGAAAGTCAGTGCCTGCTACTGGAATCTGACTATCAGGGTTTTGCAGCATTGGGGAATCAAACTCTAGGAGAAAACTAAGTCTCTAAAGTGGAAGAGCCAGCCATCCATTCTGACCTAAATTGCAACCATGGCCAACGTTAAGATTCGTGGACACATTCTACCAATGTCATTTATCTACTATATTTCACAGCAGGGGCAGGTCAGAACATTAAACACCACCAAGCTGAGGCCATAAAATCGAGATGGTGAACTAGCTCTCCTATGTGAGGACCGAATTTTCAAACCACTCTTTAAAGCAAGCTGAAGGAGGGTGGCTATTCATTCGATAGTATTTGAGCACTTACTGTGTGCAGAACACTGTACTAAACGCTTGGAAGAGTACAATACAGTAATAAACACTCACATTCCCTGCCCACAACAAGCTTACAGTCTGGGGGTTGGGGTTTGGAGGGAGACAGACATCAATACAAATAGATAAAATCACCAATATGTACCAAAGTGCTGTGGTACAGCACAAGGGGAGGCTGCACTGTGAGCTGAGCTGGAGGATTTGCCTAGATTCTGGAGCCCTGCTGGGCTGTAGTGGAAATCCTGGTGGTACCTGCAGAAAAGAGGATCTTCCAAGAGGTCCTAAGGAGATGACCCTCTACCTGGAATGTGACAGCCCCCACCCAGCTGGCTGGCCCCCTCGGAAAGGGAGGAAACAGAAAGGGAGGGGGGGAAGAGCAAAGGGAACATGTCAGGGTGATGCAGGAGGGAGTGGGAGATGAAAAGTGGGGCTTAGTCTGGGAAGGCCTCTTGGAGGAGTTGTGCCTTCAATATGGCTCTGAAGCAGGGGAGAGTAATTTGAGGAGGGAGGGCGTTCCAGGCCAGAGGCAGGACGTGGGCCAGGGGTCGGTGGCGAGACCGGTGAGATGGAGGCACAGTGAGAAGGTTAGCACTAGAGCAGCAGAGTGCGGGCTGCGCTGCAGAAGGAGAGAAGCAAGGTGATGGAGTGCTTTAAAGCCAATGGTGAGGAGTTTTTGTTTGACGTGGAGGTGGATGGGCCACCACTAGTGATCTGTGGGACCCTTCTAGGACATGCCTATGGCCAGCCGTTATTCCTAAATTGCTGCAGACAGCAAAGGCAGCACTGGACATCTGCTGGTGTAGCTCTCTCTGTGCTTATGAGAAGCCAATGAGGTTAAAACACAAAGAACTATACCTGGCGCCCCCTAGGAGATTTTGATAGCACCATAAGGCCAGGAAACCCAGGCAATCAAGTGAAAAACTAATTCGTTCTTCCACCTCTTTGGGGGGATTAATAATCAGGAAGGAGCATACTTGCCTGCGCACACAAGGGGAGGCTGCACTGTGAGCTGAGCTGGAGGATTTGCCTAGATTCTGGAGCCCTGCTGGGCTGTAGTGGAAATCCTGGTGGTACCTGCAGAAAAGAGGATCTTCCAAGAGGTCCTAAGGAGATGACCCTCTACCTGGAATGTGACAGCCCCCACCCAGCTGGCTGGCCCCCTCGGAAAGGGAGGAAACAGCGTGGCCTAGTTGAAAAAGCACGAGCCTGGGAGTCAAAAGACTTGGGTTCTAATCCTACTCTGCCACTTGTCTGCTGAATGACCTCAGGAAAATTACTTAAATTCTCTGTGCCTCAGTTACCTCATCTGCAAAATGGGGATTAAGACTGTGAGCCCATCGGACATGTTTCTATCCCAGCGCTTAGTACAGTGCCCAGCACTTAAATACCATTTTTTAAATGTTTTTGAATGTCTTTGTACCTATCCTCAGGACTCATGTATTCTGAGTATTATTTATTCTGTGTTTCTGTGTTTCATTCCCTTGTTTGCATGTAAGCTCCTTGTGGACAGGGAATATGTCTTTTCTTTATTCTGTACTTCCCAAGCACTGAATACAATGTACTGCACCAAGTGAGCATGCAAAAATACCACTACTACTCTTAAATGCAAGCTCTTTTGAATGTACTGTAGAGTTGCTAGAATGTCTGAATTGAAGGACAGAGCTTGGTTTTTAATAACAGGTCCTTTCGAGGAAAAACCAGCCTTTGCCTGCAATCTGAAGCTGAGGATGCACACCAAGCTTGACCCCTCAGTAATTAAGGCCAGGCAATGAAAAGGAACACCTCTATGACAAAAGGCAGTATTAAACACCTCTACCTGGAAAACAAAGAAAGGGGGTTTCTAAGATACTTAACCCACCTATCGACCTGACCTCGGGTTGCCTCCACAGAAGGTAACAAAAGGCCAAATTCTCCCCTTCGATAAATATCCAAAGGAAACTTCTCCAAATAAATTTAGCAGTGCTTTTAAATGCAGAGGCCAAATTAGTGTCGATGAGTGTACATATCCTGGGAGCACCCTCAGACCTTTTGGTGCTTCAATCTTCCACTCCTTCCAGCCAGTTCAGCACCCTCTGCCCTGTAAGTGATTAACATCTGACAGATAATGGGGTTTGGAAACTCTCAAATGTACCTAAATCAGGGTTTGAATATACCTGAAGAAAAATCTGTCTTGCAAGATTTTTTCCTAGGGCTTGGAGCATTTTGAAGCACATGGTGGAATGTCAGAGAGGAGATGGGTTTGTCTCACACCTGTTTTTCAGCTTTGAGATGCCACCTAAACTGTGCTGGTGGGCCAGATGTGTTCATTTGAGCATTTGCATTTCCAGACATACAATTGGTAATGGGCTCAGCGCTGCCAAGTTCCCTACCTGTGATTGCAAGCCGTGAATCTAGGGTTGTGAGCGGCAGGTGGGGGAAAAGATCTTCCAAGGATGCTTTCTTCATGGTCAGGGCCTGAATTCCTGGATAACAGGCCCAGGTTGAGATGTCCAGGCAATCCTGGCTTGGTCTGCAAAGAAGAAGGGTTGTGGTGAAATCAGTCAGGAAAATATGGGGTGTGCCCACAGTGCATTTGTTTCTACTAATTATAATTTCTTGCATTTTCCACCCTGTGTTTGTCAATTTGACAAAGTGTTATTCAGGGCCAAAGACTCCTTGAATGCCATGCTTGAACATGTATTCATCTGTCTGTCCTATACTCCCCTGTAAATCCTACTCCATCCTACTTAGACTGTGACCCCCATGTGGGATGGGGACTGTGTCCTACCTGATTATCTTGTATTCATTCATTCATTCAATCGTATTTATTGAGTGCTTACTGTGTGCAGGGCACTGTACTAAGCGCTTGGGAAGTACAAGTTGGCAACATCTAGAGACGGTCCCTACCCAACAGCAGGCTCACAGTCTAGAAGGGGGAGACACACAACAAAACACATTAACAAAATAAAATAAATAGAATAGTAAATATGTACAAGCAAAATAGAGTAATAAATCTGTACAAACATTCATTCATTCATTCAATCGTATGTGTTGAGCGCTTACTGTGTGCAGAGCACTGTGCTAAGCGCTTGGGAAGTCCAAGTTGGCAACATATAGAGACGGTCCCTACCCAACAGCGGGCTCACAGTCTAGAAGGGGGAGACAGACAACAAAACATATTAACAAAATAAAATAAATAGAATAGTAAATATGTACAAGAGTAATAAATCTGTACAAACATTCATTCATTCAATCATATTTATTGAGCGCTTACTGTGTGCAGAGCACTGTGCTAAGCACTTGGGAAATACAAGTTGGCAACATGTAGAGACGGTCCCTACCCAACAGTGGGCTCACAGTCTAGAAGGGGGAGACACACAACAAAACAAAACACATTAACAAAATAAAATAAATAGAATAGTAAATATGTATCTACCCCAGTGTAAGCAGTACAGTGCTTGCCACATAATAAGCATGCAACAAATACTATTATTATTGTTATTGTTAATAATAATTATTATTATGGTATTTATTAAGCATTCACTATGAGCCAGGCACTGAACTAAGCACTGGGGTGGATTGAAACAAATCGGGTTGAACACAGTCCCTTGTCCTACGTGGGGCTCAGCAGTCTGAATCCTCATTTTACAGGTGAGGTAACTGAGGCCCAGAGAAGCAAAGTGACTTGCCCAAGGTCACACAGATGGCAAGTGGCGGAGCCGGATTAGAACCATTATCTCCTGACTCCCAGGCCCGTGCTTTATCCTCTACGCGTAGTAGTAGTAGTACTTTTACATCCTAAGCCAGGGTCTCCAAAACCAAATCTGGATATTCCTCTGGATATCATCTGTTTCTTCTTGGATAATTTCAAAACTGTCAAACTTCCCAGACAAAAATATAATCATTTTTAGATTGAAGAGGGGAAAAACAATCCTATTTAGATAGATTTTATTCAGGTTATGCCCTGGCATGTGAGAGCTTTGTGAAGTAGTCAAATCCAGGGGTATAGAGAAGCAGTGTGGCTCAGTGGAAAAAGCACGGGCTTTGGAGTCAGAGGTCATGGGTTCGAATCCCAGCTCTGCCACATCTGCTGTGTGACCTTGGGCAAGTCACTTAACTTCTCTGAGCCTCAGTTACCTCATCTGTAAAATGGGGATTAAGACTGTGAGCCCCCCGTGGGACAACTTGATCACCTTGTATCCCCCCAGCGCTTAGAACAGTGCTTTGCACATAGTAAGCACTTAACAAATGCCATTATTATTATTATTGAAATTCTCTCATATTTAGTGAGCCTGCTTCTCCCCTTCATATCTGATGGACACTAACAGTGCTCCCTGTTGAGCATTAGTGAAATCCTTTCCTCCATTCCCCTCCCACCTTCCCCGGTGGCCAACAGCATAAATTGTTCCTAACAGAAAAGCCTTTTTATGCTTCCAAGATGGTCTTACTGAGCAGTCCACCAGTTGCTACTAAGAGAGTAGCAGAATCACCACTCCTACAGCCCAGCCCTCACCCTCTGCTTCTCTGCCGCTAATCTCCTCACCGTGCCTTGTTGACCCCCGGCCCACATCATCCCCCTGGCCTGGAATGCCCTCCCTCCCCACATCCGCCAAGCTAGCTCTCTTCCTCCCTTCAAGGTCCTACTGAGAGCTCACCTCCTCCAGGAGGCCTTCCCAGACTGAGCCCCCTCCATCTCCCCCATCTTACCTCCTTCCCTTCCCCACAGCACCTGTATATATGTATATATGTTTGTACATATTTATTACTCTTTATTGATTTATTTTACTTGTACATATCTATTCTATTTATTTTATTTTGTTAGTATGTTTGGTTTTGTTCTCTGTCTCCCCCTTTTAGACTGTGAGCCCACTGTTGGGTAGGGACTGTCTCTATATGTTGCCAACTTGTACTTCCCAAGCGCTTAGTACAGTGCTCTGCACACAGTAAGCACTCAATAAATACAATTGATTGATTGATTCTCTTGTAATGTCCAGAAAAAAGCAGAAAATTCTAATTCTTGCTCAGTGCTTCTCCAGGCGACTCCAAGTGACCACAGAGGCAGCTGCTGCTAGTTCCATTTCCCTACCGCTGCAGCTCCATTGCTTCAAGGGAGGAGAGTGGTTTGCCTTGAAGCAAATGGTCAGACGATCCCAACCACTGGCCATAAAGCAAAGCAAGTCCCTTATTTAAAGAGGCAGCTAGAGCAACCTCAGCTATTTCGAGGGGATGACTGAAGCATTATGGAAAGGTGAGTAGCTGTTCTTTTTTTAAAGCTCTCCAAGGATGCCTAGTACAGTACTTTTGCACAAATTAAGGGCTCAATACATACCATTGATTGATTGATTGGCTGGTGACTCCACACCCTCCCTTGGTAACTGATTTCTGTGGTTCATTGCCCTGACCTTTAAAAATCTGGCACTGCAGCTGGGCCTTGGCAACATGGGTTTTCCCAGAATCAGAATCTCAGCAACATCTGATAGAAATCTTTTAACTAGTGAACAATTTCCTCTCTGTGCCATATACACCTCTCCAGTCTGGAGGACAACCTGAACAAGATGTTCATGAGGGAGAGGGAAAAACCAGAAATCAGTCAACTCCATTTTATTTTTAGTGCCTGTCTCACCTGCTAGATTGTAAACTCCTTGAGGACCTAAATAGTGCCCACTAACTCTATTGTAGTGCACTCTCCTAATTGCTTAGTACAGTGTTCTGCACACAGTAGACTCACAGTAAACCCCACTGATGGCTTGAAATCATCTGCTTTTCCCCAATGCAAAATAACTGTCATGCCAATGCAAATCCAAGGCGGGTAGTGAGAACACAGTTGTGCAATCTAATGCATTTGCACGGACTAAGAATTATCAGCACCTGCTTCACATTCCACACATTGTTCATCTTCACAGGGAGCCATTAGCTCTTGCTACGGAACTTTAGCTACGTCACCGGAATGAATCTGATGTTCATTTTCCAGCAGCAAAAGTAAAAAAAAGGTGCTCTTTTTAAAGCAAGGTACCTTACAAATTTTCCAGAGGCCTCCTCAGATTACTTATTTTCTTCAAAAAAAGGCAGAAAAGGTCCTATATGAGCACTGGAAAAGTGCCAATTGTTGTTGTGGTTGTTGTTGCTTTCCTATCAGAATGTGCCAGAATGCTATCCTGGCCCATAGATCCAGAAGTTCATCAGACTTGGACTTCACACCTGTGCAACAGGAAGCAGCATGGTTTAGTGGAAAGAGCACAGGCTTGGGAGTCAGGTCGTGGGTTCCAATCCCAGCTCACTTGTCAGCTGTGTGACCTCAGGCAAGTCATTTAACTTCTCTGTGCCTTAGTTACCTCATCTATAAAATGGGGATGAAGACTGTCAGCCCCATGTGGGTCAACCTGATTAACTTGTGTCTACCCCAGTGCTTAGAACAGTGCTTGGCACATAGTAAGTGTGTAACAAATACCAACATTTTCAAGCGCTTAGTACAGTGCTCTTCACACAGTAATCGCTCAATAAATACGACTGAATGAATGATGCAGCTCTAACACCTGTGTAGTCATGACATCTGCAGTGCTGCCGGGCTGTTCCCTTCAACCTGCTTCTTCCAGCCCTCACCTTCCCTCTCCCATAATCCAAGGCTGCTTCTGCTCCTCAGTTCAAGAAGGAAAGTCTAGAACCAATTTTAACCCAGAAAACGAGCACTACAAGAGGGCCATGGGCTCATTCGTTTTAGGAAAAGGTGTGCTTTCTCTGCAAAACCAATATCTAACCATCGAAGACAGTGAAAAACTGAGAAAGCAACATTACTAGGTATATTATCATTGTTCAGTTCCTGGAAAAATCCATCAAGCTTCTCCTACAGGTAGAAAACAAAGAACTTACCACACATTTTATCGACTCCTTTCTTAGCCGTGACCTTCATAGGCTGCTAATGAGGCCAGAAAGAATTTGAACTTTAGTGCCCTCTTTGGACTGATGCTCACAATGGTCTCTAGAATACAATCTCCTTTCATGTTTTCAACAGTTCAGACCTTTGCAGAGCTAACTAAGCTGACTAGGAGGGTTATAAGGAGAGAAGAGAAGCTCTCGAGGGAGGTTGTACAGTATCTGTCCCTGGAAACCATGAGACTCAGGGTGGATGATTGCAACTGAGCCTAAAAGGCGAGGATGGACTGAGTCAAAGACTCCCCAGCCTTCCCAATTTCATAGACAGGCAAGCAGGATTTTGTTTTATATCAGGACTTCAGAGTCCCTCCCGGCACCTGTGCTGCCTCCCCAGCACTACTGGACAGGATCCCGTGATTTCTAAAGTGCAAGGGGGCGCAAAAAGGAAATAAATAATAAAGCAATCTCAGGTAATTCCTCTTCACTCCATCTGAGAGAAGCCAGCAAGCTAGGAGGTAGAGAAGTTACCAACTCCTAAAAATTCCTTTTCTCCCTGCCCCCACCTCGAGCCTTGCTGCTCAACACAGTGGGTTCTCGGGAAGACCAAGACGGCAAAGGTGCAGGTACAATCAGCCTCCCAGCCGCTTGCTCAGTACAAATTAAATAAGGATGTTGGGCAAGACCCAGAGCTTCCAGGAGATTGGGGGCAGGGAACAAGTACAAGTGGCAAGCAGGGGAGATGCCATTGCAGGTTTATTGGTCAAGCTCTCTCACCTGGTGTTCTATCCCGGGTCCAGCTGCCAGACAGCAGGCAAGAGAGAGAAAGCAAACAGAGCTTCTCATTTCCTCATTCCCCCTCCCCCCATCCTCCATCCTCCCCCTCTTCTTTTCTGTCCTCTGGTAAGCATGAGGTCAAGGACCAGCACTGGATGAGATGACCTCTCAATACCTCTTTTAGCCCTCTGATTTTATAAAACTCTGAAGGCAATGATACATGACAAGTCTTCCTTCGAGAGGGATGCATTCTCTCTGGAGTCAGATAGCATGGCAGAGGGTGGGACAGTCAGTCATCTGGTAAACTGGAGACAATCTAAGCAACAAATCCAGGCAATGCAAACAAAAATGGATTTCTCTTCTTTTATTTTCTGAAATCTGAATTAGCCGCACAATTTGGGAGCTGACCTTAGGAAAGCACAATCATTTCTCCAGGGTCCTCGGGTGTCACAGTGTTAGCAACAGGGACAGTCCCCCTTATAATTCAGTAGGTTTACAGAGTGAGTTTGTTCCGACATGGCTCCCACTGTGCCTTCCTGTAACTGTACTCCATCGTTGGGAAACGGAAGCCAGGGAAGTCCCTGTCTTCCTTTGGCGTGGTCCAGTATGCATCACGTGCCCTCTATCGCAGATGAGGAGGCCATTAACTCATGAGGAGACAAAGTCAAAAGGCAACTTCAGCTTGAAGAGTTTGGTGCACTGGTGTACGGACAGATTTCTACATTTGAAAATATAGAACACTGGGAAAGATTTGCAATTTCCAGCAAAAGTTAACCCTCCAGTGCCCTTTAATAATATGAGTTGATTCTTAGAAGTTACATTTACTGTTTTCAAATTGAGAATACTCCTTGTCCCTCTCATTTCTCATGTGCTCAGAGGAAAGTCCATTTTTATCCCTTCCCCCTTTCAAGTTCTCAGAATAAAATGACTCTTTTTCACTCTCATTTTTTTTTCTTGGAGCTAGATGTGAATTGTTTTCTTTTGCCCCCAGACTGGCAAAATATATTAAAAATGCTCTTTGAATCCAATAAATATTCCATCATCCTACAATTATGGTTTTAAAACATTTCCTTCCATGACCGTCCCTGGTTTAGTTAATGTTCTGTAGCAATTTGTGGTGTCTGACAGAGATCTCTCTAGAAAATGTTCAAACAGATCATTTTCATATTATGAAACAGTGATTTGATCACAGATTCTGTCTTGAGTCTCAAGTTCTATCATTTTTTGCATTTTGATTAAATAATTTCCCTAACTTGAATAAATAATCTGGGTGCATTTTCTGGCCTAATTTCTCAAGATTCTAATAATTTCCTTCTTTAAAAATGGGACAAAACTCTCAAAAACACATAAATCTTGAGAGATAAGTCATTTCTGATGGCAATAGAGGAAGAGAAAAGGAAAATAGATTGATCTAGCATAAATTAATTTCATCCCATGTGCAGATACAAAATTAATAGCAGTTCCCTTTAAACTACTGCTATTAAAAATAATGTCTTGATCTGTATTTCCAATCAAGTTAAATTGGATTGCAAACTGACTTTGGACCCAGAGGTTGGCTAACGAGCCCTTAGAATCCCCAATGCCCAGAGATGTATATCCATGAAAGCCAGGCAATATGAGTGTGCATGTATGTAGACAGATCTTCCCAGACACAGTGGGATAAGATTTAGCCCAGTCACAGCCAAGGCTGTCTGTATAAGAGTGGCTCCTCCAATCAGATCATGGATGGGGTGACAATTACAACTAAATCAGACCCCAAGGAGCCAGAAAAACAACAACAACAACAACAATAATAATAATAATGATAATAATAATGGTATTTGTTAAGCGCTTACTATGTGCCAGGCACTGTACTAAGCACTGGGGGAGTTACAAACTTGTCAGATTAGACACAGTCCCTGTCCCACATGGAGCCTTAGTACAGTGCTTACTGTACTAAGCGCTTAGTGCAGTGCTCTGCACACAGTAAGCACTCAATAAATATGATTGAATGAATGGAGCCCACAGTCTCAATCCCCATTTTCCAGATGAGGGACCTGAGGCCCAGAGAAGTGAAGTGCCTTGCCCAAGGTCACACAGCAGACAAGTGGCGGAGCCAGGATTAGAACCCATGGCTTTCTGACTGCCAGGCCCATGCTCTATCCATGAGGCCATACTGCTTCTCATCTTGTCGGCTCTACAAATACAATGGAAGAAGGAGTCCTTTTGCCCAATTACCTTGCTGTTAGGGTGGCCAGAGAACCCATTCCCCAGAACATTTTCTACAGGACCCTTTCCCCATTTTACAAATCCAGTGAACACAGGGGTCACTTACTTCACAGGAAGCAAAATTCCCTTCTTTGGGTTCCCCAGGATATTTCTCTGCCTCTTAAGAGTTCAGCTGCTTTTGGCTAGTGAATTTGTATGCCTTCCTACATGTGGCAGGTTGCTAACTCAACCAGGCCAATTCACAATCTGAGGACCTCCTCAGCCTAATGGAGAAGTTTTAATACCAGGCCTGCCAGGTCCTGGGTAAAAAAATCTCTTCACATTAACTCATGCAAACCTGCATATTGTTGTGCCAGTTGAAATTTACTGATCTCTGCAATATATCTATCTACATATAGAGAGCAGCATATTTATATGGTACTATGAAGCTCCTGCACTGGGCTAAATGCTGGGGAAAATCAAATAGGAAACAGACCCATCCCACATGGGACTCATGACCTAAGAGGTAGGGCGAGCAGGTATCTTATCCCTATTTTGCAGGTGAGGTAACTGAAGCTCAGAAAAGGTGAGGTCACATGGCAGGCCAGTGGCAGAGTTGGGATTTGACTCCATCATAGGTGTCCACTCTATGCAGGGGAGGGGGGTGGTCTCCCAGCCTTGCTCATCTCAGCTCTCAACAACAAGATGTGAGCTAACAATCACAACTGAAAAGATGCAAAATGGTGGCTTTCTGGTTTGCTAGCTCTTTGCTGTTCTCTCCTAGTCCTCATCCCCCCTAAAATTCTCACCCCCGTGTTCTCATAATGAAAAGTTGGCACGGATGTAGCCCAGGGACCCAGGAGTCCTGACTCCATGCTCTTTCCTTTAGGCTACACTCTTTCTCTATTAGCAAAAAGAGGATTCTTTGGGCTAAAGAATCTTATCCAACAGGTGCCATATCTGACTCCTTGAGCCATTTGATAAGGGTCACTTATTGGCCATACTCACCATCAAATGACAAGGCAGGATCACAAACAGTATCTTCCCAACCTTTTGGTGGATAGCCGGGCACTTCACTCCAAAGGGCGGCTTTCCTTCCAATTTCATGATGTTTGGCCATTTTTGCCATGTGGACAGCTGAAAGTGATAGTTTGGCCACACCTTTAAGAGAAGCAGCGTGACAGTGGAAAGAGCCAAGAGTCAGAGATCATGGACTCTAATCCCAGCTCCACCACTTGTCAACTGCGTGACTTGGGGCAAGTCACTTAACTTTTCTGTGCCTCAGTTACCTCATCTGTAAAATGGGGATTAAGACTGTGAGCCCCATGTGGGACAAACTGATTACCTTACACCAGCGCTTAGAACAGTGTTTGGCACATAGTAAGTGCTTAACACCATCGTTATTATCATTATTATCAGGCAGGCATTACTATCAGGCAGAAACTCCTCACCCTGGGCTTCAAGGCTGTCCATCACCTCGCCCCCTCCTACCTGACCTCCCTTCTCTCCTTCTACAGCCCAGTCCGCACCCTCCGCTCCTCCACCGCTGATCTCCTCACCGTACCTCGCTCTCGCCTGTCCCGCCATCGACCCCCGGCCCACGTCATCCCCCGGGCCTGGAATGCCCTCCCTCTGCCCATCCGCCAAGCTAGCTCTCTTCCTCCCTTCAAGGCCCTGCTGAGAGCTCACCTCCTCCAGGAGGCCTTCCCAGACTGAGCCCCTTCCTTCCTCTCCCCCTCGTCCCCCTCTCCATCCTCCCCATCTTACCTCCTTCCCTTCCCCACAGCACCTGTATATATGTATATATGTTTGTACATATTTATTACTCTATTTATTTATTTATTTTATTTGTACATATCTACTCTATTTTATTTTGTTAGTATGTTTGGTTTTGTTGTCTGTCTCCCCCTTTTAGACTGTGAGCCCACTGCTGGGTAGCGACTGTCTCTATATGTTGCCAATTTGTACTTCCCAAGCGCTTAGTACAGTGCTCTGCACATAGTAAGCGCTCAATAAATACGATTGATGATGATGATGATGATGATTATTATTATCTTTACATCAGTGCCTACTGACACACAGGTGGTCAGGCCTTGTTCTAGAGTTATGGTTCCCCAGTTGGAATGAAGAGACTTAAGAAGCAAGTCTGCCATTTGTGAAGATATCAGGTCACCAATTCAAGGATCTGTTCCATCACAGGTCACTGCTTCTGAGGTCAGTCAGATTCACCCTTTGGGAATCTCCAAGGAAGCAAAGCATAGAGATTCAAAGAGATTTCAGTGAATATTAGTTTGGAGTTGGAGTTCTTATAACATTGTGGTATTTAAGTGCTTACTATGTGCTGCCCAGCATTGAATTAAGTGCTGGGGTAGATTCAAGATCATCGGGTCAGACACTGTCTCTGTCCCACATGGGGCTCACAGTCTAAGGGGGAGAGAGAACAGTCATTTAATCCCCATTTTACAGATGAGGAAACTGAGGCCCAGAGAAGTGAAGTGACTTGCCCAAAGTCACATAACAGGTAAACGGCAGAGCTAGAATTAGAACCCAGGTCTTCTGACTCCCAGGCCTGTGCTCTTTGCACTAGGCCATGCTGCTTCTCTTTTGAGTCTCCCCACTATATTGTAAACTCCTTCAGGGCAGGGATCATTTCTTTGTACTCTATTAAGTGCTCAATAAAAACCAGTGATTGATTGATGACTGAATAACTCATTCCATAGTATTTTTTAAATTTCTACTATTTTACAACCTAATGAAACTGAATCTATTTACAAAATAGGAAAATGTTAGCCCTCCGAGAACAGGAACGGTGTTTTTTTCACTTTAGGTGTATTCTTCTCCTCTCCCTCCACCTAGTAGTAAGTACTCATTCAATACCATCGATTGATGAATTGATAAGCCTGATTAATGGATTGTACTTTCCTAGGAAATATCTTAGCCATTTTCATCCTCTGTTTCTTCTTCAAATAAGGTAGCACACTGGGGTTTTTTTAAAGATATTTCATGCTCTTGAATATTTCCTTTGGCTGTGTTTAAATCTCACTGCTAATCCTCCAGCATTTAGAATTGTTATTAAGCTTCTTTAGGGAAAATTACCATTTTTATTTCTGATTTTATGCCAACTTTACTGCATGAAAAATTCATGGTGTAATCAAAATGAAATTGGTATAACCAAAAATGATATCCCTAAATATTGAAATCAGTCCAATTTGAGAGAAAAGATCAGAAAAGAAACCCCTCGGGGTGACCAAGCAAGTACATTTAAAGTTAATTGGTTAAAGCTAATAAACTGTCCTTGATCCTTCTAAAGTTTGGTGGCGGGGGGTGGAATGGGACAATTTGGCATGCAGCCTGGTGCTCAGTGGTTAAAGACCAAACAACTTGCTGTGTTTTCCCAGTCACTTCATTATTTTCTCTTCTGACTCTTCATTCTCAGTGCTCTAGATCCCCCTTCTAGAAAATGGAGATAATACTGATTGATCTCACATGGAGGTGAGAAAACTGCTTTTGAGTGAAATGTGTTGGTAGTCTTGCATGTGTGCATTCTTTTGTGACCCCAAATTTCATTGTACGAGAAAGAGAAGAGTATGTAGTTTGGTTATGCAGGACATTTGAGAGTAGTGGAGTTGTTCTTATACCCAAATTAGGAAATGGTCTTAATAAATTGCTTCCAACACGACAATGCCTAAAGTTCTGCTCCATCTGACCAGACCTTCAAGCAGTGCTTTAGTTTCTGCCTAGTCTCGCTGAGGCTCAGCTGTTTTCCTGTTTCATATCTGAAGCGTTGTGCTGTCACTTCTGTGAGCCCCTGCACCTCTTTGATTACCAATTAAGCACCACTTTCAAAGTTGACAATAAAAGCAGCGCTCTGCCTAAGCATCAACTACAGAAGGCAGCAAGAATGCCCCTCTCTCGGTTCCAGTAATGCTCAGGTGAGCGGAGACCCCCAGATGTGCAGCTCTGCCTTAATCCAGTTGTTGGACTAACTTTTACAGTTGCTAGCAGCAGTGTGGTGATTGTACACTTTCAGCTCCAGTAATGACAATTTGAAATTTGGGAACTTTAGGCTCAGTTACTTTAAAAATCTCTTCTGTACTTTCCATTGCATCACTGTTGAGCTTGTGGTTAAATCTGGTAGCTATTCTGTGCCACCGCTCCTGGGATGCCATTTGTTGGATCCCAACAATGCGAACAGGGGAGTCAGTGCTTCAACTGGGGGACCTGTGACTAGGGCAAAAAAAGAACATTGAGACTAACTTTTGTATGTTTACTTCCCGGAGGGAGAAATTTGGGTCGCAGGGGAGGGAGCTACTCTTATCCAGGGCAAAATTTCACATTTCAGCTAGACTTTGTAGTACTTGCCATGAACAAAATTCCCACTGACTTGCAGCTTGGGTTGGATGTGTACTTATATGGATGCAGAGAATAATTTGCTGGGAACCTATTGCAGGCTGAGATCCTGGGTCAGTGAAAAGAGCATGTGCTGGTGGCCTAAAAGTTGTGCTAATGAGAGAGGGGCATGTAAGCAGCCAAGGAAGGGGGGTGGGGGACACAGGACCACCAGATATCTCTTGTCTTATGCCATCAAGTCGTCTCTGATGCATAGCGACGCCATGGACACATTTTTCCCAGAATGCCCCACCTCCTTCTGCAATAGTTTTGGTAGTGTATCCATAGAGTTTTCTTGGTAAAAATGCAGAAGTGGTTTACCATTGCCTCTTTCCATGCAGTAAGTTTGAATCTCCACCCTCGACTCTCTCCCATGCCACTACTATGAATGACAGATAGAGGAAAATGGGAGAGTGTAAGGATATGGACATGCTGTGGGGCTGAGGGAGGGGTGAATAAAGGGAACAAATGAGAGTGATACAGAAAGGAGTGAGAGAAGAAGAAAAGAGGGCTTAGTCAGAGAAGGCCTCTGGGAGGAGATGTGCTTTTAATAAGGATTCAGAGATGGGGAGAGTGATCGTCTGTCAGAGATGAAGAGGGAGGGTGTTCCAGACCAGAGGCAGGATGTGGCCGAGAAGCTGGTGGCGAGGTAGATGAGGTAGATGAGATAGAGGTACAGCGAGTAGGTTGGCATTAGAGGAGCCAGGTGCACCAGCTGGGTTGCAGTAAGGAAAGCAGCAAGGTAAGGTAAGAGGGGCAAGATGATTGAGTGCTTTAAAGTCTATGGTAAGGAGGTTCAGTTTGATGCAGAGGTGGATAGGCAATCATCTTGCGGAATGGGGAAATGTGGACTGAACGGTTTTGTAGAAAAGTGATCTGGGCAGCAGAGAAAAGTAAATAGATGGCACTAATGGACTGCAACTTCAGGTACATATCTCCAAGTCACATATAATAGAGGCCATGATCTTGATTAATCTAAACAAAGAAGGGGGATGTCTCCCAGGATTTACAGAGACGGATTTAAACTCCGAAAAGTACACATGGCCGCACATCACTTTGCACATTTTCACATCTGTGGCACAACCCTCCTCCACTGGTCTCTGTTTTTAGGATCAGCAGGTTCAATGCCAGGAGACTCTTCCTTCCCATTCAGCTCTTGTCTCCCTCACTCACCTTTAGCATTATCGAGGAAGTCACTTAACTTCTCTGTGCCTCAGTTACCTCATCTGTAAAATGGGGAGAAAAACTGTGAGCCCCATGTGGGACATGGATTGTGACCAACCTGATTAACCTGTATCTACCCCAGCCCTTAGCACAATGTCTGGCACATAGTAAATGCTTAACAAGTCCCAACAAAAAGCAGCACTGATGGGGAATTCAGGGAAATAACATGAGCCTAGTACCTTATGCCGTGAAAGCTGTTCACAGAGGTTTAGGCAGTTTGGAAAGGGTGGCATTGACTAGAGTGCTGAGGAGTCTGAGATGATGTAATTGTTTTACCATAATTTCTATTTTGTTTATTGATCCTGTCATTTTTCCTGTGTCTGTTGCCCCCCATCTTAGAATGTGAACCCCTTGTGGGCCAAAGACTGACTCTGAATTCGTGTCTATATATTCTCCTTAGCACTTAGTTTAGTCTTCGCAGATCATAAGTGCTTAATAAATACGTTCTTGATTGTTGACAGTCCTCTACACTGTAAGTTCCTTTTGGGCAGGGAATGTGTCTACTAATTCTGTAATATTGTACTCTACCAAGCACTTAGTACAGTGCTTTGCACACAGCAAGTACTCAGTAAAAACAATTAATGACTGAAGACTCATTCCTTTTCTCCTCAAGCAAAAAGTACAGTCACCAGCCCATTTTTGTAACCCGGATATGTATGTGGGAATTCTGCATTGAGAAATCAACGATAATTATTGTAAGATATCAATGTCCATATTATTCTGTGAGGTTGGTTTCTGCCTCCATATTACCTTCAGTCATCAGTGCATTGCACCCCAGGATATATGATGGAGATAAACTCTTTTGACCATAATTCAAGGAGGAAAATTCAAAATGAATATAGAAACTCCAGAGAAGCAATGCAGGAAAGAAATATACTTTTTTCAAATGTGGAATGCTAATATTTGTAAAGGTGGTAGTTACAGATAGTCTTTGTTTCAGCTCACAAATATTTATACTAAGGACAATTACCCTTCTGCCTAAATAAAGGAGTTTTTGTACATATGCGCTGAGCTTCTCAATGACCTTTATTGTAACTTGTTCACAAGCCCACATGCATCCACCCATTCAAAAACTTCCATTCATCAAATTTCTCTTGCCTAATGAAACCCAAACGCCACATTTTTCTCCAAAGACATAAATCCATAAGAAATTTTAGAAGACTTCATCCAAAGCTGAAGAGTGCCCTTTATATAATGTGTCCATTTGAAGAGTTGATTCCTAAGTATACCATTTATGTTGCCCTTTTGTTGAGATTACTTGGGAAAAGTACAAGACACAGTGCATCTGAGTGTACTAAATGCTTTTAATAAGCATTAAACTCCGTTTTCCCTGTTTCCAAGTGGCAGTGTTCTTGGGTAAGTATTGGCAAACCAAAAAAAAAAAAAATAGAGAAACTGAATGGTATTGATTGAAATATAATTGATTCTTCCCCCCAACATACACATATTTTTTTGGGTGTGTATCACAAATGGACTATTGAGGTAATAAAGGCCACTGCCTAAGTAAAGCCTGCTCTAAACAAGTTCTGATATATGCCTGGCCATTCATTGGGGACTTTATGTAACTTCTCCCTCAGTATCTTATAATAACCTCTCTGTGCAGACCTAGAGAAGTTTTGGGGAAGTAATGTGAACAACAAACTTCATTCTCTTGCCTACATCCTGCCCCTGACCTGGAACTCCCTCCCTCTTCATCTCCGACAGACAATTACTCTCCCCACCTTCAAAGTCTTTTTGAAGGCACATCTCTTCCAAGAAGCCTTCCCTGACTAAGCCCTCATTTCGTTTTCTCCCACTCCCTTCTGCATTGCCCTGATTTGCTCCCTCTATTCGCCACCCCCTCAGCTCCACAGCATGCATGTACATATCCATAATTTATTTATTTATATTAATGTCTGTCTCCCCCTCTAGACTGTAAGCTCACTGTGGGCAGGGAATGTGTCTGTTATATTGTACTCTCCCAAGCACTTAGTACAGGGCTCTGCACACAGTAAGTGCTCAATAAATATGATTGATTGATTGATGTGGCAGAAAGTCACCTATCTTAACAGGCATTAATTCCTCCTCATCATCATTAGCAACAGCATTTATTAAGCACCTATTGCATGGAGAGCATTATACTAGGGAATGCACAATAGAAATAAAACCCAGTCATCTCCCTAGAGGAGCTTACCATCTAACAGGGGAGAGAAATTGACCCAAATTGGCAGATATGCAATAGGTAAAAGAATAACTACATAAATGCAAATGATAAAAAAACAGGCCATGAGATAAATAATGAAATATGTCAGTCAGTCTGTCGGTCAGTTGTATTTATTGAGTGCTTACTGTGTGCAGAGCACTATACTAAGCACTTGGGACCACATAATGCCCATGATGGCAATAAGAAATAGCTAAACAGATATCTCTCTGAGGGCCTGCTTTTTCCCTTTCAGCTCTCGCCTTCTCCATTCTCTCTTCTTTCCAAGTGATAGCAGCATTCTGTACCCAGGCAGGGAAAGGCTAGACGCAGGGGAGCAGTTAGCTGTTTCCGATCTCATTTGTGTGGCTGCTTGGCAGCCGGCATGGGGAAGCAGTGCCGTGGTCTGTAGCCGCCTCCAAGCTTTCTGTATAAACAGTGTTCATTTCCCGTCCTCAGACTGTCTTGCTGATGGCTTTGTAGCAAAGATTAGGCAAGAAAAAATAGGTAAAAGGGATAAAAGGGATATCACTGTGACAGTGGGCATTTAGGTTCTTATCTCATTTTATTGTGCCGACTCTCCTAGGACACAATTCAGTGGAGGAATTTGCCCAAAGTCTGAGATTTCTATGCTACCAGGGCACAATAAAAAATAAATCTAATAGAAAATGGAGGTGTGACTGAGTTGGGTGGGTTTTTTGAGAGGGGGTGCAGTTTTGGTGCTTTTGGTTGTAGGGACCCAAGCCTAAAGTGAAATCTCAACCTCTCAGACACTTTCTCCCCCTTTTATGTCCCTTTCTGCACATTCTACATGGAGTGGACTTTTCAGTAAGAATCAAATCAATCCAAACTCTCGATCCAACTCCATTTTAGATCATTTTCTGATCCGCAACACAGATATGAGACCCCCTATTACTGAGTATAGTAACTTCCCCAGAGAAAGTGAATTGGTCCACCATATAGATTCAATTATTAGGAGTTTAGGAAAGCATCATGAGAAGAAAAACAATAAGAGCTGGGTGTAGTAACTACTCTTCAGTGGTCAATACACAAATTCATCTTGCTCACAATTTAGGTTTTTGTAGGAGTTGAATGCACTTGTAAAGTATAGACTGTTGGAAGTAGATGGCCCCACAGAACAGAAAAGTTCTGTGGTTGAAGGTGGCTTAGTGGAAAGATCACAGGATTAGGAGCCAGCAGGTTCAAATTCCATCACTGGCCTGCTGTGAGACCTTGAGCAAGTCACTTAACCTAGCTTGGCCTCAGGTCCTCATCAGTAAAATGGGGATAAGGTGATTGTGAGCCCTGGGTGGGACAGGGACTGTCTGATGTTGAAAACCTTGTATCTACCTTAGTGCTGAGCATATAGTAAGTGCTTAATAAATGTCACAATTATTAATATATGAGTTATTGTGCCCAAAGGAAATCAGATAATCAACTGCTATCAGCAAATCATTGCACACAAAATGTAAGCTAACCAATTCTCTTGATGCTGCACCCTAGTAGTAATGGTATTAATGGCATTTAGCATGCACTTGCTAAATGCAGAGCACTGTACTAAGCACTGGGAGAGAAAACCCAGGTGGGAGTTAGACATGGATCCTGGCCCATAGAGGGCTCACAATCTAGTAAAGGGGCCCGGGAAAGTACAGACTTGAGATTGGGCCCATGCTCCAATATGAATGTGAGAAGACCAAGGATCACACAAAGGGCAACCTGAATAGTAAAGGCCAAATTCTTGTACTTGCCCACAGCTCTCTGACAAGTCAATCAGGTTGGGTGGGAGTTCCTCTGGACAGCCTTTGCCCCAAGGAAAATTGTAGACTATGTAACCAATTGGGTGAAATTGCCAGAAAGCAGACAGGTATAGCCTAGAGAAAAACTGGCAAAGGGGAAAGATGATATAACCGTCCCCAAGCACATGCTGTACTAGATGTTACAAGGAGATAAAAGTGTGCATGATGGGTGGTGGGAAGGGACGGGTGATTATTCTCCTTCAATGGCAACTCAACAAGAACGATTGTAAGCTAAGGCAACAGATATTCAGGCAGAATAGGAAGAAAACTTCATAAGCATAATTAGATAAAGGAGCTAGCTGCCGAGGGAGGTTGAGGAATTGTCATCATGAGGGATATTCAAGGCTAGATCTATTGAGAAAACACAACGGAATAATGACAGCTATTCAACTGGGAATGGATTAGAGGGTCTATAAAGCCACCTTTCAACCCCAAATCAATTAGTTTTCATTTACATTGTGACATCTGTCCTGACTCAGTTATCTTTCTGAAGGAAGTAACAACATTTTTCTGTTTTTATTAAATGAGTGATTATGCTAGCCCAAATTCATCGCAATACCTTCATTTTTCAATTAAAGCTATTGTATTCATGAGCTAGGTTTACTTTCTTTTAATTAAGTCACACTTAGCTCATAGTAAATGATTTAAAAGCACTTTGTTCGGTTTCCTGTGTTTTGTAGACTACCTACCTTGTGAGGAGAGAATTAATTAATTAGTTGGTAAATCCTCAGTTTGAAAATAATTTCCAAGCAGAGTGATGGCTTTTATGTTACTTAGAGTTTGATCTCAAGTCAAATGTTTACACTATAAATACCAGATAGTAATGGAAAACCTAACCGCTCTTCATCTAGAATTGTTAATAGGCATCTTAACAAGTTAGATCACACCATTCAGATATATTTGAGCAATTAACAGGTAAGGGACTTTCACACATGGTACCATTAGCCCTGCATATGAACATTATTCCACCTAAGGCCCCCCAAAATACATTTCAGGTATTTCCGTTGGGAAGGAGTTTTTAATAATAATAATAATGATGGCATTTGTTAAGTGCTTACTATGTGCAAAGCACTGTTCTAAGCACTGGGGGGATACAAGGTGATCAGGTTGTCCCACGTGGGGCTCACAGTCTTAATCTCCATTTTACAGATGAGGGAACTGAGGCTCAGAGAAGTTAAGTGACTTGCCCAAGGTCACACAGCAGACATGTGGCAGAGAGTTTTTAGTGGGGAACAGGAGGTGCTGAGGTTCTGGGGACAATTCAGGCCAATTGGCCAAATTTAGGCTACATCAGACCCATGAATGTGTGACTCCTCTGAGGTGAAAATAACAAAGAAGCATGTTGTTTGGCCAGGGACACAGAGAATCCAATTGACCCCTGGATCCTTTTCAGATTTCCTACAGGCAATACAGAATAGACTCAACTCTGGGTCTGGTCCTGGAATGGGGATTTGACAGAAGGACATACTGTAGATGCCAGGGCACCATGACCTCAAAAGGTTGCAATGTGTCATGCGCACTGGGACGGGGCTGCTGTCAGCTCTGGTCCCCACCTCTGCAGCCTGCTCCGGGATGGGTGAGCACTGCTTTGGGGCCAGAGTCATTCAGGCAGCCCAAGCTGGAGAAATCTGAAGGGCTGCCTGGCTGACAGCAGTCGTTAATCACCTCTCTAGGCCACTGCAGCTGCAGCTTGAGGGACGGAGCTCACAAATAATCTGTTTGGGGATGAATAAAAATAGAAATTGCAATAATAATTGTGGTATTGTTAACAACAATAACAATCATGGTATTTGTTAAGCGCTTACTACATGCCAAGCACTGTTCTAAGCACTGGGGTAGATACAAGGTAATCAAGTTGTCCCATGTGGGGCTCACAGTCTTAATCCCCATTTTACAGATGAGGTAACAGGCACAGAGAAGTTAAGTGGCTTGCCCAAGGTCACACAGAGGACAAATGGCAGAGCAGGGATTAGAACCCTTGTCCCCTGACTCCCAAGCCCGTGCTCTTTCCACTGAGCCACTCTGCTTCTCAAGTTAAGTGCTTACTATGTGCCAGACACTCTTATAAGCACTGGGGTAGATACAAGATAATTGGGTTGGACACAGTCCCTCTCCCACATAGGGCTCACAGTCTTAATCCCCATTTTACAGATGAGGGAACTGAGGCACAGAGAAGTTAAGTTGCTTGCTCAAGGTCACTTATCAGACAAGTGGCAGAGTGGGGTAACCTAGTAACCAGGTCCTTCTGACACCCAGGTGCGGGCTCTAGCCACTTGGCCACACTGCTTCAGGAGCGGAGAACCTGGAAGAGGCACCCTTATTCAGCCTGGCAAGAAGGATGGTACACAACTTCAAAATTAAAGCCAAGGCACTCGCACCTTATCTTGTCCATCGGCACTGATTTCCAGAAGATCTGCTCCTCAATACTCATATACAATGCAGAAACATGCTTTACCCACCTTAGTACCTATAGCGGTGGCTCCAACTAATTTCCACTACTCCACAACTGAAAAAATATACTGATTTATGTACTCCATTTATTTCAATCAATCAATTTCAATCTCTCAATAAAGCTTACTATGTACAGAAGCTGCACTGAGCACTTGGGAAAGTGCATTACAACAGAATTGGTAGATGCAATCCCCTGCCCACAAGGAGTTTACAGTTTATAGGGTGAGCCAGACATCAAAATAGATTAGGGATAGAGGCAATAGTAGAGTATAAAAATGTTTACATAAGAACTGTGGAGCTGAGTTGAATATCAAAGTGATCAAGGGGTACATAGCCAAGTTTGTAGTCCACCCAGAAGGCTGAGAGGATAGGGGAAATAAAGGGCTTAGTCTGGGAAGCCCTTTTGGAGGAGATGTGATTTTAGGAGGGTTTTGAAGGTGGGGAGAGTGATGGTCTGTCAGATATGAAGGGGGAGGGAGGGAGTCCCAAATAAGGGAGAACACAGACAAGGGGCCAGTGGTGGGATAGGTGAGATCAAGGCCCAGAGAGTAGGTTGGTGTTAGAGGAGAGGAGGTGCAGATTGGGTTGTAGTAGATCAGCAAAGCTGATGGTAAGGTGTTTCTGTTTGATGCGAGAGTAGATGGACAACCACTGGAGGTTGTTGAGGAGTGGGGAAATATGGTCTGAAGAGCTTTTCAGAAATATGATTTGGGCAGCAGGGTGAAGTATGGCCTGGAGAGGGGAGAGACAGGAAGGTCAATGAGGAGGCTGATGCAGTAGTCAAGGCAGCAAATGATGAGTGCTTGGACCATTATGCTAGGGTGGAGAGGAAAGGGTGGTTTCTAGAGTTGTTGGGAGGGTAGAATCAGCAGGATTACATGGCAGATTGAATGTGTGAGTTGAATGAGAGAGATGAGTCAAGGATAAAGCCAAGATTACCGGCTTGTGAGCCAGGGAGGACGGTGGTGTTGTCTGCAGTGATGGCAAAGTTGTGGGGATGAGAGGGTTTGGGTGGGGAAAGGAGGAGTTCTGTTTTGGGTACGTCAACTCTGAGGTGTTGGTGGGACAACCAAGTATTTATTTATCAATCGGTCAATCAATGGTATTCACTGAGTGCTTACAGTGTGCAGAGCACTACACTAAGCACTTGGGTGAGTATAACACTGTACAGTAAGTAGACACAGTCCCTACCCAAAAGGAACTCATAGACAAAAGGGGAAGACTGACATTAAAATAAATTACAAATGTATATGAACATGAGAGCTGTGTGGGTGGGCTGAAAAATCAAAGCGCTTAAGGAGTACAGACTCAAATGCATAGGAAACACTGAAGGGAGAGAAGGGAGGGGAAATGAGGGCTTAAACAGGGAAGGGCTCCTGGAAGAAATATAATTCTAATAGGGTTTTGAAGATGGGGAGATGGCCTCTACTCCATCCTATTCCTCCTCTACTTCTCAGGTGCTTTCAACACTGGAAACAACTCCTTCTCCTGGAAACATTATCTAACGTTGGTTTCACTGACACTGTCCTCACCTGGATCTCCTCTTTTTTCTCTGGCTGCTCCTTCTCAGCCTCTTTCACAGGCTTCTCCTCTGTCATCCCCCCTCTAACAGTGGGAGTCCCCTCAAGGCTCAGTTCTGGGCCCCTTTCTGTTCTCCATCTACACCCACTCTGCTGGAGAACTCATTCGCTCCCACAGCTTCAGCGACTATCTCTATGCGGACGATTCCCAAAATTACCTCTCCAACCCTGATCTCTCTCCTTTTCCTCAGTCTCACATTTCCTCCTGCCTTCAGGATATCTCTACTTGGATATTGCTCACCAATGACTCAAATTTAACGTGTCCAAAACAGAACTCTTC
This sequence comes from Tachyglossus aculeatus, assembly GCF_015852505.1. Taxonomy (NCBI): domain Eukaryota; kingdom Metazoa; phylum Chordata; class Mammalia; order Monotremata; family Tachyglossidae; genus Tachyglossus; species Tachyglossus aculeatus. The sequence goes on along the minus strand of NC_052098.1, from coordinate 6,808,010 downwards.
ATCTTCCCACCCAAACCATGGCCACTAGGTCATGAGAAGCAGCAAAGCCTGTTGGAAAGAGCATGGGCCTGGGAGTCCAAGGACCTGGGTTCTAATCCTGGCTCTTCCAATTGCTTGCTGTGTGACCCTTGGCAAGTCACTTAACTTCTCTGTGCCTCAGTTCCCTCCACTGTAAAATGAAGATTAAATACCCATTCTCCCTCCTACTTAGACTGTGAGTCCATGCAGACAGGGACTGTGTCTGACCTAATTACCTTGTACCTACCCCAGTGCTCAGAACAGTGTTTGACACAAAGTGCCTAACAAATACCATAAGAACCCTGTACTCCCGTCTTTCCTATTGCTTTAGGCAACACGACCCTCCTCACATCTCACAAGCCTATAATGTTGTCATTATCCTCGACTTATTTCTTTCACTCCATTGATCAGTGGTATTTTTAAGCGCTCACTGTGTGCAGAGAATTGTAGTAAGCACTTGTGAGAGTACAGGTTGAACACAGTCCCTGTCCCACATGGGGCTCCAGTCTAGGAGGAGGGAGTAGGATTTAATCCCCATTTTACAGATGGGGTAACTGAGGCACAGAGAAGTTAACTGACTCGCTGAGGGGCACACAGCAGACATGTGGCAGAGCTGGGATTAGAACACAAGCCCTCGGACTCCCAGGCCTGTGTCTCTCCATTAGGCCTCACTGATCTCCTACTACCACCCAGCCTGCACATGATGCCCCTCTAACACCAACCTACTCTTTGGACCTCTATCTTGTCTATCCTACCACCGACACCCTTGTCCACGCCATCCCCTGGGCCTGGAATTCCCACCCCCTTCATAACCAACAGACCAACCAATCAATGGTATTTACTGAGTACTTACGATGTGCAGAGAACTGTATTATGACCCAATTAGTCAATCATACCTTTAGAGCACTTACTGTGTACAGAGCCCTGTAGTAAAACCTGGCAGGGGACAATATAACAGAGTTGGTAGACACATTCCCTGCCCACAATGAGCTTACAGTCTAGAAGGGGAGACAGGCATTAATATAAATAAATTACGGATATGTTCACAAGTGCTGTGGGGCTGAGGGAGTGATGAATGAAGGGTGAAAATCAAGTATAAGGGTGACACAGAGAGTAGTGGAAGAAAAGAAAATGAGGGCCTAGTCTGGGAAGGCCTTTTGAAGGCCTTTTCAATTGAGGTCAAGGCTGGAGATGTAGATTTAGGAATCAGTCGCATAGAGATGGTAGTTGAAGTCATGGGATCAAATGAGTTCTCTAAGGGAGTGGTTGTAGATGGAGAATAGAGGACCCAGAACTGAGCCTTGAGGGATCCCACAGTTAGGGAGTGGGAGGCAGAGGAGGACCCTGCAAAAAAGATGGAGAATGAGCCTCAGAGAGATAGGAGGAGAACCAAGAGAGGATAGTGTCAGTGAAGCCAAAGTTGGATAATGTTTCCAGGAGAATGGAGTGGTCCACAGTGTCAAACACAGCTGAGAGGTCAGGGAGGATTAGGATGGAGTAGAGGTCATTGGATTTGGCAAGAAGAAGATCACTGGTGACCTCTGAGAGGGCGGTTTCTGTGGAATGAAGGGGCAGAAGCCAGATTGGAGGAGGTTAAGGAGAGAATTGGAGGAGAGGAAGTGGAAAAAGTGGCTATAGGTAACTCACTGGAGGAGTTTGGAGAGGAATGGTAGGAGGGAGCCATAGGGTCAAGGGAGGTTTGTTGTTGTTTTTTTAGGATAGGGGAGACATGAGCATATTTGAAAGCAGTGGGGGAAAAGTCATTGGAGAGTGAGCAGTTGAAGATGGCCGTCAGGGAGGGGGCAAGTGCTTTGATAAGGTGCAAAGAGATGGGGTCAGAGGCAAAGGTAGAGGGGATGGATTTTGAGGAAAGTCAGGAGCTCTCTGTCACAAGCCCCCTGGCTCATACCAACCTGGACTTTCCTGATCCAGGGGGAACCTCAGTGACACATAGTAGAGTCAAACCACACCACTGACCACCAAGGAAAGTTTTTTACTTAGTTTTACCAATGTACAAGGGAGTGATACATACACACTCTCACTCCACTCCACTAAGGGTCCAATACCAGTCTGCTGGTCAAAGAAGCCCATTCTGTCTTCTTTCTGCTTCCAAGTGCTGCTGCCTTCAGCTGCTTTCAAATGCTGCTCTCCTGCTTCCTTCTCTTTGTGTGCCTCTTTCCTGAATGCTTGCCCTCTTGCATGCTTTCCTGAATGCTTGCCTCTTCTCTGCATGCCTCCTCACAATTCAAAGCGACTGCCTTTTATCTGCCTCAGGCATCGCAGCTGTGGCTCTATGTGGCAGTCACTGATTGATCCAGGCCCCTTACCAGATAGAGCAGGGAAAGAAGGCCATGCCTCCCTCCATGCTCCGCCCCCTCAGGCCAGCAATCACCTGTCTCAGGTAGAGCCCATCGGTGCCTTCGCCAGTCTCTTCCTTGTTTGCAAGAGCACAAACAGCCATTAGTAACTTATTACTAACTTAGTATAAGGCAGCTTTTTGTGGGCTCACCACATCCTTTTATTGAGATACTGCTGGGAAAAATGGGAGAGCTGAAGAAGGAGCAGGAGGAGGGAGGGACTGGAGAGGAACAGGGGAGATTTTAAGGAGATCACTCCTGATGGTTTCAATTTTCTCAGTAAAGTAGGTGGCCAGGTGATTAGGGGCAAGAGATGAAGGAGGCAGGGGCACAGGGGGTTTGAGATGGGAGTTAAACATCTGGATCAACTGGCGAGGGCAATGAGCATGAGAGTCAATAAGGATGAAGAAGTAATGTTGCCAGGCAGAGGAGAGGGCAGGGTTAAAGCAGGCAAGGATGAATTTGAAGTTTATGAGGTCAGCCTGATATCTGGATTTCTTCCAGCAGCACTCTGCAGCTCTTCTACTCATCCTCTGTTTCTTTCGTCTTTTCTAGTCTCCCTTTCTGGTTGCTGGCAGCAGTATCTCTGCCCTAAGAATAATGGTTGTAACTGGGTAACTGCGGCTTGCGGTGTGTGGTGGTAGCACCAGTGGCAGAGAAGAAGATTAGTGTTTTCCCTTTCTCCTGCTCCTTTTCCACTCTCCTCACTCCTCTATTCTTTCCTTTTGTCCTCTCACCTACCTCTTTCCTTTTCTCCTTCTCTCTTGCACCCCCATCCCCACCCCTTATTTCTGGCTCTGCCCCTTTTACTAAGCTTTACCCTTGTCCTACTTAAAGAGACAAGAAATCTGAACATCTGAGGTATAGCCTAGCCTCAAAAATCAAAAATAGAACGAATGTAACATGGACTTTTTATAAACAAAATATTTGAAAGGACTAAAAACCACTTAGAACTCATGTACTGTTCTAGGAACTTCAGGATTTTCAGGATGTCATCATGCTAACACATCATAAATGGGAATGTGGAAAATATAATTATTGCCATTCCTATAGCACCCTGTCTCTGCTCTCCCAACCCTCTTAACCCTTGCTCCCCCTTCTTACTGATTTGCTAAAAACAGCCCTCACAGCGTCAGAAAAGGAAGTATGGAGAGGGGAAGGGCCCCTGTGTTTGTCATGGGCCATGTTTGCAGACTCGTTAGGACCCCTCTCCAACCCCCAAACTCTTACCTCTGCTCTGCCCTTGCTATGTGCTTAGTTCAGCAATCCGCACGCAGTAGACACTCAGTAAATACCATCGATTGATTGGCAAGCACAATCTGACACAAGCTGCCAAGGAGGGGAGGGCAGGATATACAAGAAACCAGGCCATCGCTCCATGCTTTGGGAGCTGGTCAGGATTCTTGGCTCCCACTGCCCAAGGCCTTAGCAATGCTTTCCTCTGGCCCTGCTTCCTGGGAGTAAATTGAGCACTTTGGAAAGCTGCAGAAAGCTCTTTAAGGGACAGACAACTCCTCTTAGAGTACTGAAGCAGTCATTTAAATCCTCGAGGCCTAAGAGAATTACCACAAGTTCTCAAAATGACTAACAGGCTTCCAGAAGCTCATTTTTCTCTAGGAAAATAGGCCTGAACATGTTCCTTATTCAGCCTAACCAATATAAAAATTTGACTGCATTTACCAATCAAAAGAAATGAAATTCCTTTTGGAGATAACCTAAGTGCTATAGGAGTCTCTGAACTGACAAATGCGTCCTGTAATATCTAACATTTAACATGATCATTTTGTAATTATTACAGGATGTTACAATGAGAAAGATCAGGAAATTAGATAATGCATGTTAGCAATGTGCTTTTGTAATGCGCTGTTTGAACAGCCAGAAAAATAGGGGTGGTTGACGCTGCAGATATACAAAGATTAGGTGAAGAGTTGTAACTAGAATCAAAGCTGAAAGGCAAATTTCTATGAATAGAGAAACTGACTGAAAAGCTGATAGAAAGAGACTGCCTGGGACAATCTGAGAGCAAGTGAGCACAATTCTCTATTGTGCATTTGCAGAGTTATTGATTACTCTGGTTTGAAGCACTAGCTTCATTTTTTATGCTACTTCAATTCCGGCGCTTGCTCTGCTGCTTAATGCTCATCTGATGAGCTGATACAGTCTTGGATAATATAACTTTAAGATGCCAGTTCAAACTCAAACAAGTCTAAATGGTCTGTCTTTCTTCAAACTGGAACTGAACCCAAACCCATTATTTAGAAGTCTTTGTTGAAATTGAACCAAAACTGAATGGGGAAAAGATTTCTAAAGATATTTACGAGTGTGTGAACCTGCTGGAACCTGTTTGAACATAATTTCCTCGGACTGAAGCTTTGGGAGTCACAGTTGCCCCTGAACCGAAACTGAACCCCGAAAATGTACTGGTTTGATTTCCTTATTTCCTGCACCTGGATCCCAGTATCTGAAATCCATTCCTTGGACGTAAATGCTCAGTCAGGGTATGGCGTAGTGGATAGAGCACAGGCCTGGGAGTCAGAAGGTTATGGGCTCTAATCCTGGCTCCGTCACTTGTCTACTATGTGACCTTGGGCAAATCACTTCACTTCTCTGTGCCTCAGTTACCTCATCTGTAAAATGGGGATCGAGACTATGAGCCGCACATGGGGAAAGGGGCTTTGCCCAACCCAATTTGCTTGTATCCACCCAGCCGGGCACTTAGTAAGTGCTTAACACATACCATCATTATTATTATTAGAGAAACCCGAAGGGCCTCTTCCAAACCGACTGGGAAACCACATCTGTGGGCATTTTCTGGAGAACTCAACATTTCTCTGAAAAGGCCATGCTACTGTAGACATCTTAGAATCAGTCGATCAATGGTATTTACCAATCAAGGGTATTTATTGAGTGCTTACTATGTGCACTAGTACTAAGCACTTGGGAAAAGTACAATATAGCAGAATTAGCAGACATGTTCCCTGCCCACAACAAGCTTACACTGAGCGCTTACTGTGTTCAGAGTATTGTACTAAATGCTTGGGAGAGGACGATATAAGAAAGGATTGTTTCACTTTCAGGATTTTCCCCCACCTGTTTCACAGCAAATTGCCCAGCAATTTAAGAAGACTGTGGTAGCAGTATTATGAGACATCAAAAAAATCAAACCTCGTGGTGACGTATGTGCATCAATGACCAATCCTAACTCTCTTCAGATGATTTCCCACTTTTTACTTACACCTCTCTGCCTTCCTACTCCAACTCCCATTCCTTCCCAACTTTCCCTTCTCTCTTGGGTGACTCTCTACAGTAACTAGTCCCCTTAAAGAGTCTCCTGCCCTTTTCCCTTCTCTTTTCTCTCAGCAGAGGACTCCCCATGACTACTGGGAACCTAGCCAACATTCCTTACTCCTACTCTTCCCCCAACCACCCTGATCCATCTTCTTCTTTGTGCCCCCCTTTCTCACTCTTCATTCTCCTCTCTTCTGATTATTCTTTTCCCCTTCTCCTCCCACTACATTCTCCTTTTGCTGCTTTTCATTCTACCTTGCTCCTCTCCCTCACTCCTGACCCCTTCCTCCCCACTACTCATTTCCCCCAATTCCCTCCACAACTCTTTTTTTTTGCTCCCCTCTCTCCTCACCTGCTTCCTCTTCCCCCTTATTCCTTTATTCTCTCCTCACACATCACTCCATCTTTCTCTCCCCAACCGCCTTAAACTTTTCCCTTTATCCCTCCTCCTTCCTTCTCTTCTGCTCTGGCCCTCATCTTGGCCTCCTCTTTCTCCTCTCCTGTCCTCCCCTTCTTTCTCTTGGCCATGGGAAATACAAGGTGAGTGTATATCATGAGAGGGAGGTAATAATAATAATAATAATAATGATGGTATTTGTCAAGCACTTACTATGTGCCAAGCACTGTTCTAAGTTCTGGGGTAGATACAACGTAATCAGGTTGTCCCACATGGTAATCAGGTTGTCTCACAGTCTTAATCCCCATTTTACAGATGAACTAACTGAGGCACAGAGAAATTAAGTGACTTGCTCAAGGTCACAGAGCAGACAAGTGGTGGATCCAGGATTAGAACCCATGTCCTCTGACTCCCAAGCCCATGCTCGTTCCACTAAGCCACGCTGCTCCTCTAATCAATCAATCAATTAGGTAATGAGGTAATCAATAGTGTTGATTGATTGGGGTCATTCATTCATCCATTCAATCGTCTTTATCAAGTGTTTACTGTGTGCAGAGCACTGTAATAAGCATTTGGGAAAGAACCACAATAAAGAGTGACAATCCCTACCCACAGTGAGCTCACAGCCCGGAGTGGGGAGACAGACATCAATACAAATAAGCAAACATAAATACAAATAAATAAAATTACAGATATAAACATAAGTGCTGTGGGAATGGAAGGGAGAAGAACAAAGGGAGCAAGTCAGGGCAACGCAGAAGGGAGTGGGAGATGAGGAAAAGTGGGGCTTAGTCTGGGAAGGCCTCTTGGAGGAGATGCGCCTACAGGGTAATAGTTGGGAAATAGTAGGGGTGAGAAAACTCTCAAAGGGGTGGGTAAGTGAGGGGTGGAAAGTGGAGAAGAGGATGAAGGACTGATGGATGGAAAGAGGAAAGGAGGGAGGAAGGGAGTAATCCCCCAGATGAACTGTTTGATAAATCAATCAATTGTATTTATTAAGTACGTACTGTGTGCAGAGCACTGTACTAAGACTTGGGAGAGTACAATATAAGAGTTGGTAGACAGATTCCCTGCCCACAATGAGCTTACAGTCTAGAGGGGGAGAGAGACATTACTATGCACTATAAATACATAATTTATAGATCTCTAGTCATTTGGAAGAAAATTTTTTCATCATTTTTATCATAAATGAACTGATTGATTGGTGGATTTTGATTTTTGGAAACACAGACAATTGGAATTGGCCAAGGACTGGCCATTAGATGTTCATTTTAGATTGCTAGTTGATTTCTCTATCCAAATCTTATAGTTCTGCAGGATTGTGTTTCCAAACTGGGAAACTGAGAAACAGCATGTCCTAGTGGAAAGAGCACAGGCCTGGGAGTCAGAGAATCTGGGTTCTAATCCTGGCTCCACCACTTTCCTGTGGTGGGACCTTGGGCAAGTCATTGAACTTCTCTGTTCCTCAGTTTCCTCATCTGTAAAATGGGGATTCAGTACCAGTTCTCTCTCCTACTTAGACTATGAGCCCCATGTGGGACAGGGACTGTGTCCAATGTGATGATTTTGTATCTATTCCAGCACTTATTACAGCACTTGGCACATAGAAAAGACTGAACATGATTATTTTTATTATTAATAAATATAATTAATGGGAAAGAACCTGTCCATCCTAGATCATCCTCATCACCCATTTACAGACCCTTAGGCCAGATAATTGTGGACATCATCCTCTCCCTATGAGGGATTTGCTAATTGTTGACACAGCTTCAAGGGATGATTAAATTGTAACAGGGAAGAGGGTGAGAGAAAAGGTATACCCAGATAGGTTGACTTTTTCAGAGCTGGAAAAAAGTTTAGTCACATTCATTCATTCAATCGTATTTACTGAGTGCTTACTGTGTGCAGAGCCCTGTACTAAGCGCTTGGGAAGTACAATATTGCCAAGTCTTTCGTCTGAGTCACCAATTCATATGTAACTTAGGACCACCATGGCTCAATTGCCCTCTGATGAGTGAGCATTTGTCAGCCAACCACCACTAGACACGCAATGCTATATAGGCAACTCCAGGAGGGTTTTCTTTTTCCTCCTACCCTCACTGAAAACCGAGAGTCATTGCAAATCTTTGGCCTGTGACTATCAGATGGTGCAATTACACCACACACAATGATTTCAGTGTCAGAAACTGAGGAACCATTTCCATGGGGATTAGATGCTATTCCAGCTCTCTGCGGCCAACATTGTGTCACCAATACAAGGAACTATTGTTCAATCGAAATAGGGGGTGTTGCTCACTGGGGATTTTAGATTTGAATGTGTACCCAAATTGTTTTCAATGCTGCCTTTTGAAAAATGGGGCACCCTTCCCGCGTACGCTTACAGTATTTGATGTTTCTTCGACCAGGACTTTGGCTCTGTCATTGCTCCAGTGCTTCCTATGGTGGTTTTTTCTTTTTTGTGTAGGGGGGGTGGAGGGGAGTGGAAGGGGAGTAGGGGAAGGTGTTTCAGCGGTTACGCATTCCCTGTTTGGGATTTCTAATAGGAATGTTAGAGATGGATGTCTCAGACTGACAGGTTCTGAGCCACTGCCTCCCCGTTGCTTACAAAGAAAGCTGTTTTGCTGCACTGTGGGGAGGCACTCAACTGCCCAGCACCACAGTAAATATAGCAGCATGAAAATGATCAGCCTTTGCAATAACATTATTATTATCTGATAATGCTGTATATTTGCAATACGCTGTACTTGTTTTCTGAGTTTCTCCCAATAATTCTTCATGCTTTTCTCAGGTTTTTCCAATGAATAAAAACGGACCCAGGATGATCAATAGACTTGTCTCAAGTCAGTAAGGTCGCACGTAGTAAAGGGTAGTGGTCCTAAGCAGTTTACTCGGGACATCGTTTCCCAAGTGGAACACCGCATACTGAAGGATCAACAGATCCCCAAATCAGAACTGTCAATCCTCAAACAATATACACATATAGAATTATGGTATTTGTTAAGCACTTACTATATGCCAAGCAATGTAATGATATATATATATATATATATATATACATATATCAACTGGTAAAACATCTCTAGGTGTCAGTCTCTTTGTCTTTCAATCCATCGATGGTATCTAGTGGGCACTTACTGTGGGCAGAGCACTGTCTCCACTATTTTGTACTTCCCAAGCACTCAGTACAGTGTAGAACACCAAGTGGGTGCTCAAAAAATGCTACTACTACTGCTAATGATAATCACTATACTTGTTAGGTGCTTACTATGTGCTAAGACCTGGGGGAGGTACAATATAAGCAGATCAGACACAGCCCCTGTCCCACATGGGGCTCACAGTATAAGTAGCATGGAGAAGCAGCATGGCATAGTGGATAGGGCCCGGGCCTGGGAATCAGAAGGTTGTGGGTTCTAATCCCAGCTCTGCCACTTGTCTGCTGTGTGACCTTGGGCAAGTCACTTCACTGGGCCTCAGTTCCCTCATCTAAAAAATGGGGATTAAGACTGTGAGCCCCAGGTGGGACAGGGACTGTGTCTAACCCAATTTGCTTGTATCCATCCCAGTGCTTAGTACAGTGCCTGGCACTCAGTAAGCACTTGACAAATACCACAATTATTATTATTATTACAAGGGAGAGGGACAACAGGGATCTTATCCCTATTTTGACAGATTGGGAAAGAAGAATGAAGAAGTTAAGTGGTGCTGCTTCTTCACTGTTGTACTGCAATGGCTAGTGCTAAGATTGCATTGGAGCTGAGGTGAGAAGCAAGAGCTCCCTAGCCTTCATTCTGTGCTTTTACCTGACACTTCCTCACATAGAATGATTGAAAGTGAAGGAAGCCGTGAGGTGTGAGGGCTCTCAGGTGTAGGTTTCTTTATTTGAGTTTTAAATCACACTCTTTGTGACACAATAACCGTAGGAGGGAGCAAGGATAGAAAATGAACAAATTAAAATACATAAAACAGAGAGGTAATGACCAGGTTCTATTAAAAAATCCATAAAATGCAAAATTAAAGAGATCTATCTTGCATCAAGTCCTTAAGGTCAGCAGACTGGAACTCTCCTGGACCTCATAGGGCATATGACAGCTGAGATGATGGAGCAAGCAGTCCAATCACCCCCTTCCACTCTGACTGCCCTCCGCCCTTCCCACCTACTTAATCCCGCCCCCCGCCCAACCACAACTTGCTTGTGTTGCTCTGAATCTGGAAGGAACACCTTAAGGATATGTCTGAATGAAATGGAGTCTCCAACCTGGATGTTTGGACATAGGCAGGCAGTGGGGGACCTTTCACCCCACCCCACGTCATCTCACCCCGTTCAAGCCTCCATTTTATACTCAATCTCCAAGCCCTGAATTTCTGCTATGGCATCAAAGGAGGCTTGCTATCCCTGTCGGCCATCTTGCAATACATACTGCTGTGCTGTTGGGCCCTGGTGAGAGAGTGTGGATGGTGTAGTGCAAACCATCAACCATTACTGCAAAAACACTCCAGGCACCTGTCCTGTTTACAGTCATGTCATGAGCCCCCTGGCTCGTACCAACCAGACTTTCCTGGACCGGGGGAGCCCCGGTAACACATAGTAGAGTCAGACTACTCTAGACATACACACACTCACTCACTCCACCAAGTGCCCAATAGCAGTCTGTTGGTGAAAGGAGCCCTTTCTGCCTATGCTTCTTCTTTCTGCTTCCCAGTGCTCCTGCCTTTGGCTGCTTTCTAGTGCTGTTCTCCTGCTGCTTCAGTGCTTGCTTCTGCTCCAGGTGCTTCAGTGCTTTCTGCATGTGCTTCAGCGTGCCTTAAGTGCTGCTTTTCTGCATACTTTCTGTTTGCCTCCTCACAATTCAAAATGACCGCGTTTTATCAGCCTTCTGAGTCGCAGCTGTGGCCCTACATAGCAGTCATTGATTGGTCCTGGCTCATTACTAGGTGGAACAGGGAGAGAAAGCCACGCCTCCCCCCATGCTCCGCCCCCACAGGCCAGCAATCACCTGCTTCAAGTAGAACCCATCAGTGCCTTCGTCAGTCTCTTCCTTCTTGGTGTTTGCGGGATTACAGTCACTAATAAGGCAGCTTGCTGTGGGCTCACCACAAGTAGTACATACCTTTCCCCTCTCCTTCTCTCAACCACAAACTAAAGTCCTATGAAATGTAGTCAGCCCCAATCTGATCCCATGCAGAGAAGTGAAGTAACTAGTCCAAGGACACACAGCAGAAAAGTGGCAGATCTGGGATTAGAACCCAGGTCCTTCTGACTCCCAGACCCGTGCTCTATCCATTAGGCCATGCCGCTTCTCCAAAGCAGTTTCTCTACAGAATTTGGATGACGTGCAAACACAAAGCGGGAGAGATTAGTCTGGAGTGATCTGAAGCTATATAGTATGTGCCACTGGCTATGAGGCATTCCATATAGCTGGCAGATCAAACACATGGATCAGGAGGGAAGTAGCACAGCAGATCTGAAAGCCCAGAAGACCCCCAGTTGTATCTTTTCGGGTTCTTTTTATTTTCTCAAAATGTCGTGCAGTTCATCTCTTGTCAAAACAATATGAATCTGGTACACAGCCTTTGAGGGGAAGAATAACCCTTTATAAAAGAGACAGTAGCACCAGAAAAGTTTGACACCACTACAGCAAACTACTGTGTTTTTTGGTCCTTAAGGTGCTGAGCCAGGTTATTATGGTTGACAGTACTCTAGACTTGGCTAGTGTTCTGGAAAGATCCAGAGCAGCCTTCATATTTATGGAGTGAGAGAATAATAATAATAATAATAATAATAATAATAATAATAATAATAATGGTACTTGTTAAGCACTTACTATGTGCCAAGCACTATTCTAAGTGGTGGGGTAGATACAAGTTAATCTGGTTGGACACAGGCCCTGTCCCCCATAGGGCTCACACTCTTATCCCCATTTAAAAATGAGGTAATTGAGGCAAAGAGAAGTTAAGTGACTTGCCCAAGGTCACCTAGCAGACATGTGGCTGAGCTGGGATTACAATCCATGCCATTCTGATTCCCAGGCCCATGCTCTATCCACTAAGCCACGCTGCTTCTCAATAGTGAGGTCAGGGTGGCAATTCCCGTCTGAGCTCATGCTGAGGACAGGACATTTCTATAATTTGAATGTAGAGCTCCTAGACATAAGAGACACACTTCAAGGTCAAAATCAAGGCACATGAATGAGCAGCGTGACTCTGGATGAATTCCAGAACTCCTGATGTTTTCTTTTAAATGGTATTTATTAAGTGCTTACTCTGTGTCCAGCACTGTTCTAAGTGCTGGGGTACATACAAGTTAGGCCGGGCACAGCCTCTGTGCCACATGGGGCTCATCGAAGTAGGAGGGAGAACAGGTATCAGTGTTGACGCTGACAATCTAGAAACCTACTATGGTATTAAAATAAGACCCAAACAAAAAAACAAAGGCAATAAGGTAATTGCAGAACTTGAGCTTCAAGATTAAACATCTACATTGGCCAAACAATTAATCAAGAAAAGTAGTAAAACTGCCATGAATATTAACCACAAAAAATTCAGAAAGCAATCGCTCTGTAAAGGTACACACACTTCCCAGAATGTTTAGGAAATTTTGGACGAAGTCATTCTTCACTTGTCTAATTCCACTGCATTTATTTGGCCGTGTACTTAGGAATATTCTTATGGGCAATATTAATCTTTCTATTTGAATGACCAATTGTGAGTTTAACCTCTTAAAGGCTAAGATGTCCTCACAAGAAGCAAAGAGGAAGCATTGCACTTGTTGTATATAAAGAATTCAGGCCAACAAAAAGAAAATGGGTGTTCCTCTCTTTGCTGATTTTGGTAGGAGCATTTCCTAATAAATCCTCTGGGTCTTATTCATCCAGGTCACGGGTCTTCGGCTCTGCCCAACTTACACTGTGTTCATCCTCTAAGAATGCCCAAGGTGACACACAGGACAAGATTAGAAATAATTACTTTTTTACCATCCAAGCAACTCTCTGGCTTCTCCAATTAGCACTTTCATGTTGCTAAGGGCCAAATTCAGCCCCTTTGAGGATCTGATTTAGGGCATTATACCCTTGGATCAACATTTTTCTTTGACGATAAAGGTTTAGCTTCTGCATCCTCTTTTTATCCCTCCTGACACCATGATCTTCCTGCTGCTCAGTCATTAGGCTACCTTGAAGTCCAGCAGTCTCCATTGGATCTCCCCTCCTCCGTAGAGACGCCTGACTGGGTTTTCTATGGTGGTTTGACCCTAAAATAAAATTTGGACTGTGTTTAACCTAGTGTTTTAGCCCCTCTTTTTGGCCAGAGAGAATTCTAGCAACTGATCCTCCAACGTACAGAGATCAGGTCTGGGCCAGCCCCAGTCCTGCAGTTCTCTTGCAGAAAGGGTAGCCGTTTTTTTTTTCCACCTTTCTTACACACACTCAGACTATCCCAGGACCTGTTTCTAAGCCCCCTCCCATCCTGCCTCCCCTCCCCCAGCCCAGGAGTGAGGACTGGGTTTATAGGTGATGGCAATAGGAGTAGATGTCTCAAACTCCCATAGATGTCTTAATGGTCCAGTCCTCTCCTCCTTTATGAATGAAACCTTTGTAGAGTGCAATGCAATGAGGAAGGCAAGACTCAAACTGATTTGGAAGCTCTGCACCATTGTTATCCGGTTTTATCTGGCCAAAATGAAGACCAGGGTTGGACAACTGTCTAATGAATTCACACAGTACAAAAAACCAATTGAATAACTCCATGGATTTTTTTTTTACTACCTCAATAAATCACCATGAAATTGCTCAATCCCCTTCTTTACTTTAACAGCATAGACCTGGCCTTGAAGTTGGCTTGGAAGACCACAAGCTTGAGGATCATTTGTTTTGAGGTAATTACTAAATTGGTTTCTTGAATTAAGAACATTCTTTAGGATGACATACTAAGATGGGCAGGGCAAAGGTAGTGAATATCCTCAAAAGTCTCCAGAGCATAATGATATTTTCAGGCCTGTACCATTCAGACTCCATCTTCATGGAATAGGCCAGGATTTTGTAAGATGGATAAGAACCACACATTTCTGAAGTAATATTGGTTTCCTCACTTCATGGCTAATCATTTTACTACGCAAATATTCAGAGAAATTCCATCCCTTCAGCCCTACTTCCGTTCCACCAATGGAAATATAGGCATTTTTCAATTATCTAGGACATGGGGGGGAAGGAAGGAGCTAAAGAGGAAGAACCACAGATAACACAAGCTCAATTAATTAATTAATTATGGTATTTGTTAAGTGCTTACTCTGTCTACAATAATAATACTATTTGTTGAGAGCTATGTGCCAAGCACTGTTCTAAGCACGGGGGTAGATACAAGGTAATCAGGTTGTCCCACATGGGGCTCACGATCTTAAGCCTCATTTTACAGATGAGGTAACTGAGGCACAGAAAAGTTAAGTGACTTGCCCAAGGTAACACAGCAGACAAGTGGCAGAGGCAGGATTAGAACCCATACCCTCTGACTCCCAGGCCCGTGCTCTTGCCACTAGGCCACACTGCTATACTAAGCTCTGGGGTGGATACCAGATAATCAGTCTGGACACAGTCCCTATTCCACATGGGGCTCACAGTCTAAGGGGGAGGAAGAGCAGGTACTGAATCCCCATTTTACAGATGAGAAAACAGGCACAGAGATGTTAAGTGCCTTGCCTAAGGTCACGCAGCAGACACGGTCTCTTCTGCTGCTCTCTGCAGTGCAGGCCTCTTCTTCTCCCATTCCCTCAGACTCACCGGAAAAGGAGGAGGTGTTGGTTTCCTTCTCGCCCCCCAATGTCGCTTTCGCACTATCCCTCCTCCCCCTTCCCTTTCCTTCCCTTCCTTTGAAGCCCACATTATTCGCCTCTACTACCTCCTCCAGATTCTTGTAGCGGTCATCTACCGCCCTCCCGGCCCCACTTCCAACTTCTTTAACGACTTTGACCCATTCCTCAACTTCCTTCTCTCCTTCTCCATGCCCACTCTGATCCTCGGAGACTTCAATATCCACATGGATATCCCTAACGACTCCTCTGCCGCCCACCTTCTATCTCTCCTTGACGCTGCCAACCTCTTCCTCCACCCCACCTCACCCACTCACCAACTTGGTCATACCCTCGACCTCATCATCTCCTACCGCTGCACTGTGTCCACCCTCACCAACTCTGAAATCCCTCTCTCTAATCATAATCTTCTCACCTGTCTCCTCACTCACACTCCTTTCCCCTGTAAATCCGTATTACTCCCTCACAGAGATCTCCGCTCTCTGGACCCCACTCATCTTCCGGAGCGCCTCACACCCCACCTCGCCGCCCTCTCCTCTCTACCCAGTCTTGATGATCAGATTACTGCTCTCAACTCTACCCTTTCTACTCAGCTAGACTCACTCGCTCCCCTTTCCCTTCGCCGCTCTCGCACCACTAACCCACAGACCTGGATCACTGCCACTGTCCGCCTCCTTCGCTCTTATGCTCGAGCTGCCGAACGCTGCTGGCGAAAGTCTAAACACCATGCCAACCTCGTTCACTTCAAGTTTATCCTTTCCTGCCTTAACTCAGCCCTCTCCTCTGCCAGACAAAACTATTTCTCCTCCCCTATTGACACCCATGCCCATCACCCCCGCCAGCTCTTCCGTATACTCAACTCCCTTCTCAGGCCCCCGGTTCCTCCCCCTCCTCCTTCCATCACCCCCAACGATCTGGCCTCCTACTTCATTAACAAAATTAAATCCATCAGGTCCGACCTCCCCAAAGTCTCTTCCCCCCTTTCTCCATCCTCCCGGCTCTCAACACTCTCTGCTACTCTCCCATCCTTCCCAGCAGTGTCCTCAGAGGAGCTCTCCTCCCTCCTCTCAAGCGCTACTCTGGCCACCTGTGCTTCTGACCCCATTCCCTCTCATCTCATGAAATCTCTCGCTCCATCCCTTCTCCCCTCCTTAGCTTCCATCTTCAACCGCTCACTCTCCACTGGTTCCTTCCCCTCTGCCTTCAAACATGCCTATGTCTCTCCCATCCTAAAAAAACCCTCTCTTGACCCCACCTCACCTTCTACTTATCGTCCCATATCCCTCCTACCATTCCTTTCCAAACTCCTTGAACGAGTTGTCTACACTCGCTGCCTAGAATTCCTCAACAACAACTCTCTCCTCGACCCCCTCCAGTCTGGCTTCCGTCCCCTACATTCCACGGAAACTGCCCTCTCAAAGGTCACCAATGACCTCCTGCTTGCCAAACCCAATGGCTCCTACTCTGTCCTAATCCTCCTCGACCTCTCAGCTGCCTTTGACACTGTGGACCACCCCCTTCTTCTCAACACGCTATCTGACCTTGGCTTCACAGACTCCGTCCTCTCCTGGTTCTCCTCGTACTTCTCCGGTCGTTCTTTCTCAGTCTCTTTTGCAGGCTCCTACTCCCCCTCCCATCCCCTTACTGTGGGGGTTCCCCAAGGTTCAGTGCTTGGTCCCCTTCTGTTCTCGATCTACACGCACTCCCTTGGTGACCTCATTCGCTCCCACGGCTTCAACTATCATCTCTACGCTGATGACACCCAGATCTACATCTCTGCCCCTGCTCTCTCCCCCTCTCTCCAGGCTCACATCTCCTCCTGCCTTCAGGACATCTCCATTTGGATGTCTGCCCGCCACCTAAAGCTCAACATGTCGAAGACTGAACTCCTTGTCTTCCCTCCCAAACCTTGCCCTCTCCCTGACTTTCCCATCTCTGTTGACGGCACTACCATCCTTCCCGTCTCACAAGCCCACAACCTTGGTGTCATCCTCGACTCCGCTCTCTCATTCACCCCTCACATCCAAGCCGTGACAAAAACCTGCCGGTCTCAGCTCCACAACATTGCCAAGGTCTGCCCTTTCCTCTCCATCCCAACCGCTACCCTGCTCATTCAAGCTCTCATCCTATCCCATCTGGACTACTGCATCAGCCTTCTCTCTGATCTCCCATCCTCCTGTCTCTCTCCACTTCAATCCATACTTCATGCTGCTGCCCGGATTATCTTTGTCCAGAAATGCTCTGGGCATATCACTCCCCTCCTCAAAAATCTCAAGTGGCTACCAATCAATCTGCGCATCAGGCAGAAACTCCTCACCCTGGGCTTCAAGGCTCTCCATCACCTCGCCCCCTCCTACCTCACCTCCCTTCTCTCCTTCTACAGCCCAGTCCACACCCTCCACTCCTCCACCGCTGATCTCCTCACCGTACCTCGCTCTCGCCTGTCCCGCCATCGACCCCCGGCCCACGTCATCCCCCAGGCCTGGAATGCCCTCCCTCTGCCCATCCGCCAAGCTAGCTCTCTTCCTCCCTTCAAGGCCCTGCTGAGAGCTCACCTCCTCCAGGAGGCCTTCCCAGACTGAGCCCCTTCCTTCCTCTCCCCCTCGTCCCCCTCTCCATCCCCCCCATCTTACCTCCTTCCCTTCCCGACAGCACCTGTATATATGTATATATGTTTGTACATATTTTTTACTCTATTTATTTATTTATTTTATTTGTACATATCTATTCTATTTATTTTATTTTGTTAGTATGTTTGGTTTTGTTCTCTGTCTCCCCCTTTTAGACTGTGAGCCCACTGTTGGGTAGGGACTGTCTCTATATGTTGCCAATTTGTACTTCCCAAGCGCTTAGTACAGTGCTCTGCACATAGTAAGCGCTCAATAAATACGATTGATGATGATGAAGTGACAGCACAGGGATTAGAACCTAGGTCCTCTGACGCCAAGACCTGTGCTCTTGTCACTAGGCCATGCTGCTTTCCACATAACTTCTCACATAAACCAAAAGTTTTGGACTGCATTTCTCCAAATGGCTTCACTGTCTCATCTCATGTCATCGAGTTGTTTCTGACCCATAGCAACACAACGGACACATCTTTCCCAGAATGCTCCACTCTCCATCTGCAATCGTTCTAGTAGTGTACCCATAGAGTTTTCTTGGTAAAAATATGGAGGTGGTTTACCATCACCGCCTTCTGTGCAGTAAACTCGAGTCTCTGCCTTCGACTGTCTCCCATGCCGGTGCTGCCCAGCATGGGTGAGTTTTGAGTTGCAGCAGATTGCCTTCCACTTGCTAGCCACTGGCCAAGCTAGGAATGGAATGGGTAGGCCTCTGCTTGACTCTCCCTCCCATAGCTGAGACTGGTAGACTCCTGGAAACTCTCAGGTGCAACCCTGAGAGGGGAATGGTTTAACTAGAGCTACTAAATTGCAAAATGGGCAATTGTGAAATGCAGCACATTTTCCCTGTCCCATCTCTACAGCAACTATATTGTAGACTCACTTCCACTAGTCTGTGAGCTCATTGTGAGCAGGGAACATGTCTACAACTTTGTTTTACTGTACTCTCCCAAGTGCTTAGTACAGTGACTCTTTCATTCCCCTCAAACTAACTGACTTCCCTCAAGCAAACTGACTCAAGCTGCCTTGTTCTGGTCTCTCCCACCACTGAACTCTTACTCACCTCCTCCCTCTTTCTTGGAACTTCCTCCCACTTCACCTCCAGCAGATCACTGATCTCCCCATCTTCAAAGGACTTCTGAAATCACATCTGTTGCGAGCCCCCGGTTCATACTAACCAGGATGGTCCTAGACTGGCGGAGCTTCGGTGACATGTAGAAAAGTCAAACCATACCTCTGATCACCAAGGTTACTGTGGAAGGTTTTTTACTTAGTTTTAACAGTGTGCAAGGGAGTGACACATACACACACTCACTCAACCATCCAAGGGTCTAATACCAGTCTGTGGTCAAAGGAACCCTCTGCCAATGCTTTTTCTTTCTTGCTTCCAAGTGCTGCTGCTGCCTTCGAGTGCTGCTCTTCTGCTGATCTCAGTGTACTTCCTTCTTGCTTCTCTGCACGCTTCTGCCTCCATGTTGCCTCCAGATGCCCCCTCCAGATTCAAAGCGACCGCCTTTTATCTGCCGTAGACGTCACAGCTGTGGCTCTGTGGCAGTCATTGATTTGTCCAGGCCCATTACTGGGGAGAACAGGGAGAGAAGGCCATGCCTCCCTCCATGCTCCGCCCCCACAGGCCTCAAATAGAGCGTCTCAGTGCCTCTCCGGTCTCTTTCTTGTTATTGTTGTTCACGGGATCATAAACAGTCACTAATAAGGCAGTTTGCTGTGGGCTCACCACAACATCTCTTTTCTTTTTTTTAATGGTATTTGTTAAGCACTTACTATGTGCCAAGCACTGTTCTAAGTGCTAGGGTAGATACAAGTTCATCAGGTGGGACACAGCCCCTGTCCCACATGGGGATCACAGTTAAAGAGAACAGGGTATGTGTCTGTTTATTGTTGTATTGTACTCCCCCAAGTGCTTAGCACAGTGC
Source organism: Tachyglossus aculeatus (assembly GCF_015852505.1). NCBI lineage: Eukaryota > Metazoa > Chordata > Mammalia > Monotremata > Tachyglossidae > Tachyglossus > Tachyglossus aculeatus. The sequence goes on along the minus strand of NC_052098.1, from coordinate 6,788,598 downwards.
TCTGCACCCAGTAAGTGCTCAATAAATGTGATTGAATGAATATTGAATCCCTATTTACAGGTGAGGAAGAGAAGTTAAGTAACTTGCCCAAGGTCACACAGCAGGAAAGTGGTGGAGTCAGGATTAGAACACAGGTCCTCTGCTCCCAGGCCCAGGCTTTTATTCGCTGGGCCACACTGCTTTTCCTTGGGAAGGCCTTCTCCCCTTAATTTCTAATCTCCCCAGTTTTCATCCCCAACTGTCATTTCAGCTCTTCCATGCCATCAAAGCACTTAAGTATGCTCAACCCCCTGTAGTACTTATGCACTTATCTTTATACTCTATTACTTCTTCCCATCTGTAATTTTTTGTAGCGTCTCTTTGCCCCCTCCCCACACAAGTTGTAAGTCTCTTAAGGGCAGGAATCATGTCTACTAATTATATTGTACTCTCCCAAGCCCTTAGTACAGTGCTCTGCACTCAGTAAGAGCTCAATAAGTACTACTGATTAAATGATCATGTACTGAGGAAGTGAAAAATACATCTTACCCTCACATTAGGTCTTAACCCCTTTTGAGAACCAAACTCCTAGAGACTTCAAGTTTCAATGGACCAACTTCAGTGAGATCTTTAAGTAGGAGTAGCGGGGGGCGAGGGGAGGTGCTTATGCTGAACAAAACACTGTGTTAAACACTAGGGTTATTACAAAGTAAACAGATTAGATTGGTCTCTGTCTCACGCAGGCTCACTATCTTAATGGGGACAAACAGGCACCTAGAATAATAACAGTGAAATGTGAAACAATAAATTATTAAATCAACAACCTAAGAGCATGATAGTAGACTGAAGTCTACAGACTAGACAGTAAGATCGTTGCGGGCAGGAACTGTGTCTACCAACTCTGTTATATTGTACTCTCTCCCAAGTGCTTAGTGCAGTGCTCTGCACACAGTGAGCACTCAGTAAATATCACTGATTGATTTTTAGAGGGAGGAGTCATTGCCTCAGCCTCCCCAGCTTTAGATCAGATCCCAGTCAAGAACTGAGCACCTACTGTGTACGAAAGTGTTAGAAGACAGGATCCCTTCCTTGAAGGTGTTCACAGTTCAAAAGTGAGGCTAGGAATAGGAGGAAATAATGGAGTATATATGATAAGTACAAAAGTAAGTATGGTAAGTACAAAAGTGCTATGAGGATTGGGGTAACAAGTGATCAAGTGGTACGAAAAGCCTTAAGTGGCGGTCGGAGGGTATAAAGTAGTGAGCTTAGGGCTTACTTGGGGTACGTTTCCTGGAGGAAATGTCATCTCAGAAGGACTTTGAAGATGGGGAAAGCTGTGGTCAGTTCAATATTAAGGGGGAGGAAGCTCCAGGCGTAGAGAAGGGCTCTAGCAAGAGATCAGTGATGGGAGAGGAGAGGAGAGGAGAGGAGAGGAGAGGAGAGGAGAGGAGAGGAGAGGAGAGGAGAGAACCAGGCAAAGTGATCTGGTTCACTTGAGAGGACTGAAAATGTGAGCTGGGGTGTAGTGGGAGTAATAATAATAATGATAATGGTATTTGTTAAGTGCTTACTATGTGCCAAGCACTATTCTAAGTGCTGGGGAGGATACAAGGTAATCAGGTTGTCCCACATGGGGCTCACAGTCTTAATCCCCGTTTTACAGATGAGGTAACTGAGTCACAGAGAAGTTAAGTGTCTTGCCTACAATCACAGAGCTGACAAGTGGCAGAGCCGGGATTAGAACCTATGACCTCTGACTCCCAAGCCTGGGCTCTTTCCACTGTGCCAGGCTGGTTCTCTAGAGAGTAGAGTAGAGAGTGGATAAGTAGGACGGAGGGAGAGCTGATTGAATGCTTTAAAGTCAATCAGTGTTTAGGAGTATCTACTTAGTGCAGAAAGGAATGGGCAAGCTTTGAAGGGTTTTGAGGAGCAGAGAGCTTAGGCAGAATGATGCTTTAGAAAAATGAGCAGGGCAGCAGTGTGAAGTGTCGATTGGTAGCTCCGCAAGCTGTGAACCTATTGGGTACCCACACAGGCTAGAGGCAGGGAGACTACTTAATCAATCCATGGAATTTATTGAGTGCTTACTATGTGCAGAGCACTGTACTAAGCACTTGGGAGAGTCCAATACAGTACAGTTGGTAGACACATTCCCTGCCCACAGTGAACTTACAGTCTAGAGGATGCAGTAGATTAACCAGGATAGGACCAGTGTGGTGGCCATTTGGATGGAGAGGAAGCCACCAATTCTAGAAATGTAGGGGAGGAAGTACTGACAGGATTTGGTGACAGACCGAATGTGAAGGTAGAAAGAAAGGGAGAAGGCAAAGACAATGCCAAGGTTATAGGCTTGAGAGATAGGGAGGATGGTGGTTCAGACAACGACTGAACTCCTTGTCTTCCCTCCCAAATCCTGCCCTCTCCCTGACTTTCCCATCACTGTTGACGGCACTACTATCCTTCCCGTCTCACAAGCCCGCAACCTTGGTGTCATCCTCGACTCTGCTCTCTCATTCACCCCTCACATCCAAGCCGTCACCAAAACCTGCCGGTCTCAGCTCCGCAACATTGCCAAGGTCTGCCCTTTCCTCTCCATCCAAACTGCTACCCTGCTTGTTCAAGCTCTCATCCTATCCCGTCTGGACTACTGTATCAGCCTTCTTTCTGATCTCCCATCCTCATGTCTCTCCCCACTTCAATCCATACTTCATGCTGCTGCCCGGATTGTCTTTGTCCAGAAACACTCTGGGCATGTTACTCCCCTCCTCAAAAATCTCCAGTGGCTACCAATCAATCTGCGCATCAGGCAGAAACTCTTCAACCTCGGCTTCAAGGCTCTCCATCACCTCGCTCCCTCCTACCTCACCTCCCTGCTCTCCTTCTACAGCCCAGCCCGCACCCTCCGCTCCTCTGCCACTAATCTCCTCACCGTGCCTCGTTCTCGCCTGTCCCGCCGTCGACCCCCGGCCCACGTCATCCCCCAGGCCTGGCATGCCCTCCCTCTGCCCATCCGCCAAGCTAGCTCTCTTCCTCCCTTCAAGGCCCTACTGAGAGCTCACCTCCTCCAGGAGGCCTTCCCAGACTGAGCCCCTTCCTTCCTCTCCCCCTCATCCCCCTCTCCATCCCCACATCTTACCTCCTTCCCTTCCCCACAGCACCTGTATATATGTATATATGATTGTACATATTTATTACTCTATTTATTTATTTTACTTGTACATATCTATTCTATTTATTTTATTTTGTTAGTATGTTTGGTTTTGTTCTCTGTCTCCCCTTTCTAGACTGTGAGCCCACTGTTGGGTAGGGACTGTCTGTATATGTTGCCAACTTGTACTTCCCAAGCACTTAGTACAGTGCTCTGCACACAGTAAGTGCTCAATAAATATGATTGATTGATTGATTGATTGGTGTTGTTAAATGTGATGGAACAGTGAATTAATAAAATGATTTATTAATAATAATGATGATGAGGATAAATATGTTTTGTCACTGCTCAGCAGGGTTTATTTTGAAGATACCAGGCTGGGCTTATGAAGACAAGGCAGCTGGCCTCGAGTTGGCTTTCATTTGTGTGTCCCCTCATTGGCTGGGGGAATGCATGATGGGCAGGAGACATTCTAGGTTAACTGAAAACAAGCTCTACTATCTCCCATCTCATTGTACCCCTGCCTGGACTCTGACCACTAAACTAGCAGCAGGATGGGGGAACAAGGATAGGAGAATGGAAGCCATAAAATGCTTCACTGACACCGTCCTCTCCTGTTCTCCTCCGATCTCTCTGGCTGCTTCTTCTCAGTCTCTTTCATGAGCTCCTCCTCTGCCTCCCACCTCCTAAATGTGGAAGTCCCTGAAGCTTCAGTTCTGGTTCCCTTCTATTCTCCATCTCAACCCATTCCCTTGGAGAACACACTTGCTCACATGGCTTCAACAACCATCTCTATGCAGATGTTTCCCAAATCTGTCTCCAGCCCTAATCTTTCTCCTTTCCTATAACTCTGCATTTCCTCCTGCCTCCAGGACATCTCTACTTGCATGTCCCACCAACACCTCAAACTTAACATGTCTAAAAGAGAAATCCTCATATTCCTACCCAAACCCTGCCCTCCCCCTGACTTTCCTGTCACTGCAGACAGCACCACCATCCTCCCTGTCTCACAAGCCCGTAAACTTGGTGTTATCCTCCGCTCATCTCTCTCATTCAACCCGGATAATCAATCTGTCATCAAATACTGTCAGTTCAACCTTCACAACCTCGCTAAAATCTGCCCTTTCCTCTTCATCTAAACTGCTACCATGTTGATCCAAGCACTTCTCTCCCGCCTTGATTACTGTTTCAGGCTCCTTTCCTGCCCTCCCTGCCTCCTGCCTGGATCAGTTTTCTACAAAAACCTTCAGTCCATGTTTCCCCACTCCTCAAGGTTCCCCATCTACCTCCATATCAAACAGAAACTGTTTACCAACATCTTTAAAGCATTAAATCACCTTGTCTCCCCTACGTCACCTTCCTGATTTCCTACTCCAACCCAGCCTGCACACTTCACTCCTCCAATGCCAACCTACTCACTGTACCTCAGTTTCGTCTATCTTGCCACTGACCTCTCGCCCATGTCCTGCCTCTGGCCTGGAATGCCCTCCCTCTTTATATCTGACATGATCAATCTCCCCACTTTCAAAGCCTTATTAAAAAGCACATCTCCTCCAAGATGAAGTCCTCATTTCCTCTTCTCCACCCCATTTCTGCAGTGCCCTTGCACTTGGATTTGCACCGTTTATTCACCCCTCCCTCGGCCCCACGGCACTTATGTACGTAGCCATAATTTATTTATATTAATGTCTACCTCACAACAGAACGATTGCAGATGGAGGTGGGGAGTTTTGGGAGAGATGCGTCCATGGCATCGCTGTGGGTCGGACACGACTCGACAGCATCAGACAACAACGGCAACATCTCTCCCTCTAGACTGTAAACTTACTGTGGGCAGGGTAACATATCTACCAACTCTGTTATACAGTACAAGAAGCACCATGGCGTAGTGGATACAGCATGGGCCTGGGAGTAAGAAGGTCATGGGTTCTAATCCCAGCTCTGCCATATGTCTGCTGTGTGACCTTGGGCAAGTCATTTTACTTCTCTGTGCCTCAGTTACCTCATCTGTAAAATGGGGATTGAGACAGAGTCCCACATGGGACAGGGACTGTATCCAACTCAATTTGCTTGTAGCCACCCCAGTGCTTAGCACATAGTAAGCGCTTAATACCATTATTACTATTATTACTCTCCTAAGAAGTTACACTGCATATTCATTCATTCAATTGTATTTATTGAGCACTTACTGGGTGCAAAGCACTGTAATAATAATGATGGCATTTGTTAAGTGCTTACTATGTGCAAAGCACTGTTCTAAGCGCTGGACTGTACTAAGCACTTGGGAGAATACATAGCAAGCACTCAAAAAATACGATTGAGTGACTGATGATGTGAATGCTGTATATATTTGTGTGTGTGTGTGCGTGTGTGTGTGTCCCTTAGCCTAATTAGATGGAGAGCAAGAGAAGGAAGTCAAGAGGTACAGGAAGGGAAGATGGTGGGGCTGATACATGTGTTTGACAAAGAATGCAAAAGTGTTGGACTGAAGCTCTTTGAGTGTAGGGACTATGTCTTTTACTGCTATCGTCTATTTCTTAGTGTTTAGTATAGCATTCTGAGCACAAGTGCTTAATTTATGCTGCTGCTAATAATAATGATGATGATTATAATAATAATAGTATTAAGCCATTTAGAACTGTCACTGGCCTGACAACTTTTAAAAATCATCCTGCTAGGACAGCTCTGTCATCTAGCTGGCTTGAAGCACCAGTCCAAGCTAAGAATTTAAATAAATAGGTTGTATAAAACTGGATGCAAACCGAGAGTTCTATAGGCCTTGATAACAGACGTGAAAGGAACTGGGATTGACAATCGGAGTAGAGCATTGGTAGGTAAAGAAAGCAGCTGGAGAAAAGAACAAACAGAGAAAATGGGACTCTAAAAAGGAGCACAACCCTGCCAGCACACCACTGAAGTAATAGACGATGAATTTGCTGGAGTGATTCACATGCCAATAGATGTAGGGCAAGTCGAGCCCCTTCGTTTCCCTTAGGTGGGCCTGGGGCATCCATGCAGAGAAAGACTGCCCCAGGATTAGACTCACCCGCTCTATGGCCAGAAGGATAGTAAACGTTGGGAGAGTTCACTCCCTTACCATGTCATCGAAAGTGACAAGTTAATTATTGTTTTCTCCCCACCAGCTGATGTGTGACGAGATTTCCATAGCTAAGAGCTGTTTTCTACTGCCTAATGAATTGATGTTCATTTTCTCCCTACTTAAAGGATATCCAAATTATGGTCAGAAAATCTCAAGAGAAATGAAAGGCGAGTTGACTGAAAATGAGTGATTCTATGTACCTGGTCCCGTACTCCCAATCAGAAACAGAAAAGGAACAGTTTTGAGAGCTCACCAGACCACAGTTGAGAAGAGCAGTCTGCTTAAATGTTGAAGTTTCTACTTCCATGCCAGACACATGCCTAGCTTGCTAAAGGTATCATCTTGAAGTGGAAATGCAAACAACTATAGCCTTTAAAACAGATCATCATCATCAGTGGTATTTATTAGAGTGCTTACTATGTGCAGAGGACTGCACTAAGCGCTTGGGAGAGTACAATACAACAGAGCTGATGGGCATGTTCCATGCCCGCAATGAGCTTAAGTCATGTTCCCTGCCCTGCAACAGATGAAGAAGGGGGAGCATATGGCCTGGTGGAAAGAACTCTGACTCGAGAGTCAGAAGACCTGGGCTCTAATTCAGGCTCTGTCACTTGCCTGCTAGGCGACCTTGAGCAAGTCACTTTATCTCTCCATGCCTCAGTTTCCTTATCTGTATAATGGAGATTAAATACTTGTTCATTCATTCATTCATTGTTCTCCTTCCCCTTAGACTGTAAGCCCTATGTGGAACAGAGACTGTATCCAGGCTGATTATCTTGTAGTCATTCATTCATTCAATCATATTTATTGAGCACTTACTTTGTGCAGAGCACGATACTAAGCCATTGGGAGAGTACAGTATAACAATAAACAGACACATTCCCTGCCAATAATGAGCTTACAGTCTACCCCAGCACTTAGTACAGTACTTGGCACATAGTAAGCATTTAGCAAATACCACCATTATCATTACTATTAAGAAGAGCATAACCAGTTAAGTGGATTTATAAGAGTTTATGTCCAAGGGATCCTGAAGATAAAGTAGGCCTAAATTCTTTGATTCATTCATTTGAGCCCTCAAATAGAAACAAATTTATATGGCTATACCCAACTCTTTATATTCTGTTTCACTGGCAAAGTTTCTTTAGTCCCTGGCTTTTCCAATCAGTGAATCAATTAATAACTCATTATTGATTGAGTGCTTACTGAGTACAGAGCACTATACTAGGTGCTTGGGAGAGCACAATGTAACAGAGGTGGTAGACATCTTCCTTGCCCACTAAGGAGCTTACAGTCTAGAGAGGGAGGCAGATATTAAAGTAAATTACAGACGGATATGTACATAAGTGATGTCTGGCTGAGGGTGAGGTGAATAAAGGGCAGACATTTTCCTCTGCAGCACCCCTCTGAGAATCCTGTTCCATCTTCACCCTGGACTTTCTCCCACTTTGCTGTGACCTTAAAGCCCTCAAGGAGCTTAGAGTCTAGAAGGAGAGACAGACATTAAAACAAATGATAGATGGACCTGTTAAGAGCTGTGGGGCTAAGGGTGGGACGATTAAAGGCTACATGTCTTCCATTGCAGCACCCCCTGAACAACCCTATTCCATCTTCACCCTGGACTTTCTCCTACAGTGCTGTGGCCCTAAAGCTTCCCAGATGTCCTTTGAACAATACTCTAGATATCTTCTTCCATGCTCCTCTTCCCCCATCCTCTCTTCTCTCCCACAAGCCTCCGTCATATCTCTCTTCCTCCCTGCACCAACTCGTCTTTTCAGAAAATCCAGTGATTTTCCATATGGGGTTTATTCTCCATTAGTGTTTCTGAATGGCATTTTCCTTTTCTACACATGATATCTGAACACATCCCTGTAATACTGGGAAATTTTTATATTTACAATCTGGAAATCATACCGCAGACCTTTGAGGCCTCTGAGCCTGCATAGCTTTTTTTAAAACTATCATTATTTGACTACATAATTAATATCTTGCCAGTTATGTAAGCATTAAAAGTAAGTAAAAAATTGACCAGCCCACACACAATTTTTTAATCATCCTGCTCTCCCCCACGAAGGTGAAATTAACAGCCTTTTTAAGTCACCTCTTATAAATTGTAATTCACCCTGGATGAGCAGGTGAGTAGCTAATTCCAAGGCTGTAGATTCATATGATTTTCCTTTCTTACCACTGGGTGACTTGGCTTTCCACCTTTGGCCGACAAGCTGACTGATGTTAGTTCACTATTTCCCCAGTCAAAAATCACAGTCTCCTAAAACTATTACAAACTTGGTTCTCTCCAGCGAAGTTGCTCCTCACTGGGTAACAGACGGGCATTTGCACACTTTCCAGACTCCACGGAACTACCATTAGACATGAACTGAAGGAGTTAACGTCCCTCCTAAAAACCCAACTCACTAGCAGGACATGACTTGGGCAGTGGAGAGAATCTGGCTCAATATTTAATTATTCTTTTCACAAACTCCAGGCACACCAGACTGTCTCCACACAAGAGTTAAATGAAAATGGCTTTGGCGGAAACCAAATCCTCAATGGATTAAATTTTGTATGTCTGGCATATACAGAAGATACCAGCAGTATGCTAGAGAGGAAAGTTTGCTCGGTGAATTATTTCAGGGGAAATTTACACTGGTACTACGGAAGAACTAACAACATTCAAGTTTATACATGCCTTGCCCTCTTTGCTAATGCCTCGTCTACTTAGCACTTTATCAACTGTCCTGAGGGAATTGAATTACCCTAAAAGCCAAATCTTGTATATTAGGTTTTATAAATAATGGAAAATAAGAGATCAAGGCAGCTGGCCAGGTTGCAGAAAATATATTGCTCCCAATTACCCTAAAGAGAACTGTATTGAAGCCCATGTGTGCAGTGTGAATTTTTCTGATAAATGTAAATTCCTGAATTCAATCATCATTTTCCTCTCTCTCTCTCTCTTTCTCAGTAGCAGCAGTAGTAGTGATAGTAGGAGTAATAATCAATGGTATTTATTGAGTGCTTACTGTGTGCAGAGCACTGTACTAAGTGCTTGGGAGCACACCAGAGTTGGTAGAAATGTTCTCTGCCAACAAGAAGCGTACAGTCTAGAGGGAGAGACAAACATTAAATATGAATAACAGTAGTAGTCGTCATAGTAGCAGTAATCGTAGTAGTAATAATGATAGTAATAGTAATAGTAGTAGTGATGGTATTTATTGAACATCTACTGGGTGCAATGCACTGTACTAAATGCTTGGGAAGAAAGACAAAGAAGTGACATCTTCCCTGTTCACAAGGAGCTTACACGCTAAGTGGGGGCGGGGGAGGGGCAGACATAAAAATATTTGCAAATAGAGTATTCAAAATAAACAATCCCGTGTCCAATTGTGAATTTATAGACAAAAATGCTGAGGATGGGTAGAAAGAGGTCCCAAAGTGCTAGAGATAGCTGATGATTTTATATGACTTGGGGTACTGAGAATCAATCAGGGCAGGCTTATTGGATGTGGTGTCTACCAACTCTGTTGAATTGTATTCTTCCAAGCACTTAGTATGGTGCTCTGCCCACAGAAAGCACTCAATAAATACCAATGATTAATTGATATGGGATTTTCAGAGGGATTTGAATTTGGGAAGAGCTGTGATCTGTCGGATTTGAGGGGGGAGGGAGTTCTGAGATGGGAGGAGACAGAGACTTGTCCCTCCATCTCCCTTTCTTGTCTTCTCCTTTTTCCTGAAGCTCATATTTAATCCATTGGCCTGCCCTTAGAAATCCTGCCCCCCTGGAGGGTGTGTGTCCCTTTCTGACCTTGAAAAAAGCCATTCACTTTAAGAGAAACCAACTGCAGTGATTTCCTTTGTAGGGGGTGTAACATGCTATATCAGCCGCCCTCCTCTTCATTCCCATCCCACCCCCTACGCAAATGCACACCCAGACTCTATAGCTATATTTTGTCCTTTTGAATTTTTCAAATAGCCAGTCTCCATTTGGCTGCCTTCCAGACTGTACCTTAGAGAAAAGGCATGTGTAATTGTACCTCTGTGTATTAGCATGCGGCTGTATTCTATATACCCCAGGAGATGGCTCATTTTGTATGTAAATGCTCGGTTCTTGGCTTCACGTTACTGTTTGTCTTAATTTTTCTTTTTACCAAATGGTCTCTTAGACATGATACTCGCCCAGACTTCCTCCTCCTCCTCATGTCCTCAGTCTTCTTTTCTAGACAGATAAGAATTGGAATTATTTAGCATTGAGAGAGAGAGGCTCAGGGGAGACCTCGGAAGTTCAACTATAAGAAGAGTTAATAAATAAGGGTGGCTCTCCAACTCCTCCAAGGGTAAGTGGAGAAGAAATGGGTCTAAATGAAATATGGGTGTGATCGCCTGGACAGCCGTGTGGCCGTTCCCATCTGCAATTTTCCATCAGAATGGTGAGTTCCCGTACAGTGTCGCTTGTGGCGAACGTGGCCAAAACTCACCATTTCAAATTGCAGGCCAGGGAGGCTAAGTAGCCAGATTGACTGCAGTCCACCAGTGGAGTTGAGTAACAGAACGCAACACAGACCTGTAGACTGTAAGCTCATTGTGGTCAGGCAATGTGTCTGTTCATTGTTATATTGTACTCTCAAAAGTGCTTAGTACAGTGCTCATGGCACATGGTAAGCACACAATACAATTGAATCTCTGGGAAAATGGAACAAGACAACGAAATAAGGTGATGGACTGTTCATAGCTGGAGTGGTCTGGGGGGAAACCGTGGCATCGTCCTTCCTGAAAGTCTTCAAAAGAAAAAGTTAGAAAAAACAGGATGGTTTGGAAGAAAAGCTGGAGGCAGAGAAAAATCTCAAAAGTCCCTTCCATCCCTCCGATTCTCCACTTTCTACTTTTCCATTTACTTTGACTGCATAAGGACACAGTAGCATGATCATCTGTCACATTCAGCATTACCAACGAACACGCTCATTGCTCCACTGAATATAAAGCTACATAGAGGGCCATGGCTCAATGGGATGTGGGCTGCAATTTGAATTAGACAGACAAAACACAAACACGGGGAGGGAAATTCATTCCAAAGAAAGACAGGTGACAAGGGGAGATGGATGACAGTGTTCACCAGCAAATCACTGACAATTCTGCAGACCTCTTTCCTCAGGTAGCTGCATTTTTTTCGAAGCTTTCAAATCGAACAAAACATAACTTACTAATTGTACAGTTTTATGGAGATAATATTGAACAGACTCAATTTGCATAAATCAGTTATTCTGGAGAGAATTTAAAACATCCATTCATTCCAAAATAACCCGGCAATTAGCTCACTGTTCTTACAAAAGAGCACACAGTGTTTCACATAAATACTCAGCCATCCTCCAGTTTTGCACCCAAATCTTTAGAAACTGGATGAATCTGACACCCAGGAGCCACGATCAATCTGCTGAAGGAATGAATGAACTATATAGATGCCAGGGCACGGAAGACTATAATTAGCAATATAGTCCTTGATCTGGCCAAAGTATAGATGTGACCCAAGACGTGCATCCAATTCTTAAATTAAATAAAGCAGAAGGCCCTTGAAGGAGACAGCTGGAAAAGAATTTGGCCAGGTTTCATGGCCTTGAGATGTATGGTTATTTACAAAGTGGGGGGAAGTACAGTTCCTATATCAATGATCACTCAGCTCTCCACAGGGCTCTCTAATGGAGGAAAATGAAATACCGCATCCAGCAGCTCCTCATCACAGCCAAGGGCACGTTTCCCAGCTCCTTTTCCCTGTGCTGACCTAAAAAGGGTACTGCCTGATTGAAGCCCTAAATATTCAGTCTTTTCTAGACAATTTTCATTTCACACAAGTAATTGCTGGCTTCAGATGAATCAACATAATCCTCATCATTAACAGTAACTGTGTCTGCTTGAGCAGGTGTATTTATTTGAAAGGCATTCTCTCTTTAGTCCGAATCGGTGCAAGCCAAAACTAACGTCAGGCACCTCTTTAATGTTAGTGGGTATTGACCCAGGCCAAATCATTCATTCATTCATTCAATCATATTTATTTGAATGCTTACTGTGTGCAGAGCACTGTACTAAGTGCTTGAAAAGTACAATTCAGCAACAGACGGAGACAATCCCTACCCAATAAAGGGCTCACAGTCTAGAAGGAGGAGACAGACAACAAAACAAAAGAAGTAGACAGGCATCAAGAGCAACAAAACAGATAGAATCATAGCTATATATGCATCATTAATAAATAGAATAATAAATACGTACAAATATACACAAGTGCTGTGGGGTGGGATGGGGGGTAGAGCAGAGGGAGGGAGTAGGGGCAATGGGGAGGTGAGGAGGACGATACTCTCATGAGCCGCATCCTCTGATTGGTTTCTGCAGACAGGATCTGATTGATTGATTGTTACCGATCTTCCAGCGTAACAGAGTTGGTAGACGTATTCCCCGCCCATGGTGAGCTTACAGTCTAGAGGATCTGTACCCTTTCAGCACTTTGTACTCTCCAAAGCGCTGATTATTAACAATAATAATTGTGGTATTTGTTAAGCGCATACTGCGTGCCAGGCACTGTACTGAGTGCTGGGGTGAATACAAGCAAATCAGGTTGGACACAGTCCCTGTCCCAAATAGGGCTCACAATCTTAATCCCCATTTTACAGATGCTCTGCACACAGAAAGCACTCAAATATAACTGACCGATTGATCCAAGTGGGTAGAGGAAATGAGGGTATAGTTGAGGAAGGCCTCTTGGAGATGCAATTTTAATGGGCAGGGAACAGGTCTGCCAACTCTGTTGTAGTGTACCCACCCAAGCTCTTAATTCAGCGCTCTGCACATAATAAGCACTCAATAAATACCATTGATTGATCAATGGAGTTAGATGAGACTGAGGTACAGTAAGTAGGTTGGCTATAGAGGACAGCGAAGTGTGTCTGCTGGGTTGTAGTAGGAAATCACTGAGGTAAGGTAGGAGGGGGAGAACTGATTGAGTGCCAATGGAAGGAGCTTCTTTTTAATGGGGAGGTGGGTGGGCAACCACTGGAGGTTCTTGAAGAGTGAGGAGAATTGGACTGAAAGATTTCTCAGAAAAAAATGATCTAGGCAGCAGAATGAAGTATGGACTGGAGTGGGGAAGAGACAGGAGGAAGGGAGGTCAGCAAGGGAGCTGACACAGTAGTCAAGGCAGGGTGATGACTGCTTGGATCAGCACGGTAGCTGTTTGGATGAAAAGGAAAGGGCAGATTTTAGTGATGTTGTTAAGGTAGAGCCGACAGGATCTGGTGACAGATTGAATATGTGGGTTGGATGAGAGAGATGAGTCGAGGATAATGCCAAGGTTATAGGTTTGGGAGACAGGGAGAATTAGTGATGCTCTCCTATGGTGATGGAAAAGGCACGGGGGTATGGGGTTTGGTTGGAAATATGAAGGCTTCTGCTTTGGACATGGTAAGTTTGAGGTGTCAGTGGGATATCCAAGTAGGGACATCCTGAAGGCAAGGGGAAATGTGAGATTGAAGAGAAGGAGAGAGGTCAGCCCTGGAGACATAGGTTTGGGAATCATAAGCATAGAGTTGGTAGTTGAAGTGGAGGGAGCGAATGAGTTCTCCAAGGGAGCGAAGAACTCTCTCCCTTCTTCTTCCCTGACTGCTATCTTCAACCTTTCATTTTCCACTGGCTTCTGCCCCACTCTGCATTCAAATAAGCTCATGTCTCCCCTACCCTGGAAAAAAAGCCTCCCTTGACCCCACAGCACCCTCCAGTCATAATCACCCTGTCTCCCTCCTACCATTTCTCTCCAAACTCCTTGACCATGTTGTCTACATCTACTGCCTCCACTTCCTTTCTTCCAATTCTCTCCTTGACCCTCTCCAATCTGGCTTCTGCCCCCTTCGCTCCATGGAAATTGCCCTCTCTAGGTTCACCAATGATCTCCATCTTGCAAATGCAACAGCTTCTATTCCATCCTAATCCTACTTACCCTCTCAGCTGCCTTCAATACTGTGGACCACCTGCTTCTCTTGGAAACATTATCTAACATTGGCTTCACTGATGCTGTCCTCTCTTGGTTCTCCTCCTACCTCTCTGACCGCTCCTTCTCAATCTCTTTTTCAGGATCCTCCTCTGCCTCCAACTCCCCAACTGTGGGAGTCCCTTAATCAATCAATGGTATTTATTGAGGGCTTACCCTGTGCAGAGCACTGTATTAAGGACTTGGGAGAGTACAACTGAGTTAGCAGACACGTTCCTTGCCCACAACAAGGTTCTGGGTCCCATTACATTCTCCATCTCTACCCACTCTCTTGGAGAACTCACTTGCTCCCACAGCTTCAATTACCACCTCTTTGTGGGTGATTCCCAAATCTCTCTCTCCAGTCCTGACCTGTCTTGTCCACAATCTCTCATTTCCTCCTGCCTTCAGGACATTCATTCTTTCAATCACATTTATTGAGCACTTACTGTGTGCAGACCACTGTACTAAGAGCTTGGAAAGTACAATTCAGCAATAAAAAGAGACAGTCCCGGCCCACGGCAGGTTCACAGCCTAGGAGGGGGAAGACAGACATCAAAACAAGTAAACAGTCATCAATATAAATAAATAGAATTATAGGTAAATACATATATACATAAGTGCTGCGGGGTGAGGGTGTGGGGAGAAAGCAAAGGGAGTGAGTCAAGGTGACGTAGAAGGGAGGGGGAGCTGAGGAAAAGGGGGCCTTAGTCTATGAAGGCCTCTTGAAGGAGGTAAGCCTTTAGTAGGGCTTTGAAGGGCAGGGGGAAGAGTGTTTGGCAGATTTGAGGAGGGAGGGCATTCCAAGCCAGAGGTAGTACATGGGACAGGTGAGATTGAGGTACAGTGAGAAAGTTAGCACCATCTCTACTTAGATGTCCAACACTTAAAACTTAACATATCCAAAACAGAACACCTCATCTTCCCACCCAAAGCCTCTCCCCTGGGATTTTCCATCACTGTAGACAACACCACCATCCTCCCTAAACGACAAGCCCCAAATCTTGGCATTATCCTCAACTCATCTCTCTCTTTCAACCCACATATTCAGTCTGCCACCAAACCCCATTAGTTCACCCTTCATGACTTGGCTAAAATCTCCCCTTCCTCTCCATCCAGCACTTCTCCTATACCACCTTGATTAATGTCTCAGCCTCCTTGCTGACCTCCCTGCCCCTTGTCCCTTCCCACTCCAGTCCATACTTCACTCTGCTGCCCAGATCATTTTTCTACAAAAATGTTCAGTCCATGTTTCCGCACTCCTCAAGAATCTCCATTGTTTGTCCATCCACCTCCGCAAACAGAAACTCCTAACCAAAGGCTTTAAACCACTCAATCACCTTGCCGCTTCCCTCCTACAGCTCAGCTCGCACACTTCTCTCCTCTAATGCCAACCTACTTGCTGTACCTCGATCTCATCTACCTCACCAACAACCTCTCACCCACATCCTGTCTCTGGTCTGGAATACCCTCCTTCTTCATATCTGACAGACAATCACTCTCCCCAGCTCCAAATCTTTATTAAAAGCACATCTCCCCCAAGAGGCATTCCCTGATTAAGTCCTTACTTCCTTTTCTCTCACTCCCTTCTGTGTCACCCTGATCCATTCCCTTTATTCACCCCCCCCCCCAGCACTTATGTACATATCCTTAATTTATTTATTTATATTAATGTCTGTCTCCGCACCCCCACACTGTAAGCTTGTTCTGGGCAGGGAATGTGTCTACCAACTTTGTTATATTGTACTCTCCCAAGTGCTTAGTACAGTGTTCTGCACACAGCAGGTTCTCAGTAAATACAAAGGATTGATTGATTCGTCCAAACTATTACACTGGTACAAGCACTTGTCTTACCCACCTTGACTACTGGCTCAGCCTCTTCACTGATCTCCCTGCTTCTAGCCTTCCCCCTCTCCAGTCCATATTTCACTTTGCTGCCTGGATCATTTTTCTGAAAAATCATTCTGAGCATATCTCCCCACTCCCCAAAAGCATCCTACGGCTGCCTATCCATCTCCACATCAAACAGGAACTCCTTACCATTGACTAAAAAGCATTCAATCAACTACCTTACCTCACTCCTCTCCCAGTACAACCCAACCCACACATTTTGCCCTTCTAACACCAACTTCCTTACTGTGCCTTGAGCTCATCTCTCTCACTGCTGTCCACTTGCTCCCATTCTCTCCACCTGTAACTCCTTCCTTCTTAATAGCTGACAAACCCCCACTCTCCCTATCTTCAAAGCTCTACTAAAACCCTGTCTCCCCCAGGAAGCCTTCCCTGACTATTCTCTCATCTCCCCACCCTATTCTCCCTCCCTTCTGTGTCACCTATGTTCTTGCACCCTAAGCACTTTGATACTCACCCCACCCCCATAGCAAGCATGTACCTGACACAGCTGGGTTCCTCCTGTAGTATCTGTCTCCTCCACTAGACTGTTAACTCCTCATGTCGACCTGCTCTATTGAAATGTATTCTCCCAAAGGCTCTACATACAGGAAGCACTCAATTAAATACAATTGATTGTGAACAGTTGCCTTCACTCTCTGAAGCCACACTAGCACACATGCATACCCCTGTAAATTAGGTCTATAAGTTTGTTCTTTATATTCTTCAATATCTTTGGTATGATTTTTGTTTCCATCATTTGTGTTTGACAAAAATGTTGGTGTATTTGCACTTATACTTCCTCCAAAAGTTGTAAGCATCTTGATAGAGGCCATGTCTTCGTTCTCCACTGAATACCTCCTGGGCCAAATACAATAGGTGCTCAATAAATACCATTTACTGCCCACTAATCTCCCAGAAGCCCAATTAGGATCCTCCACTGTTAGGTCCCATAGTGGCAGATTTTTGTTTTGAAGCTGACCATCAAAAGTAATATCATTTTCAATGGTATTTATTGAGCGCTTACTGTGGGCAGAGCACTCTATTGCTACTACTAATAACAATGGTATTTGTTAAGCATTTACTATGTGCCAGGAACTGTATTAAGCACTGAGGTGGATACAAGCAAATTGGGTTGGACACAGCTCTGTCCCGCATGGAGCTCAGTCTTAATCCCCATTTTACAGATAAGGTAACAGGCACAGAGAAGTTAAGTGACTCACCCAAGGTCACACAGCCAACAAATGGTAGAGCTGAGATTAGAACCCAGGTCCTTCTGAGTCTCAGGCCCTGGCTTTAGCCATTAGGCGATGCTGCTTCGAAGCACTTGGGAGAGTAAAATGCAACAGAGTTTTTGTTTTGTTTTGCTTAGTTTTGTGTTTTTTATGGCATTGGCTAAGTGCTATGCCAGGTACTGTACTAAAAGCTGGGGTAGATACAAAATAGTCAGCTTGGACAGAGTCCGTGTCTCGCATTTTACAGATTAGGTAACCGAGGAACAGAGAAGTTAACTGAACTGCCAAGGGTCAAACAGCAGACAACTGGTGGAGCCAGCACTAGAACCCAGGTCCTTCTGACTCCCAGGCCTGATAGTCATTAGTGTTACTTGCTTGAGAGAGTTTACTACAACAGAGTTGGCATACATGGTCCCTGCCCATAACGAGCTTACAGTCTAGAGGAATGTCTCTTTCCATTTTTTCCCCTATTGCCTGGCATTCTCTGGTTCCAAATTTGTGACAAGTTTCTGGGAGGGGATAAGTCATAAAGATCGTGGGCTGTCTTTCTACAATGACCCCAAATTGCTGCTGAGAATGTGCTCACATATCTCTGCAAGGTTGAGTGCTATTTTGTGTTTGTGGGTGCCTAAGGGTTATTTATTTTGGGAGGCAGACCGGCATTCATTTCCACTATAAAGTAGGGAATGGAAAGGAAGATCATTTTCTTCCCAGAGGAGTGGAGCCACAGATGCTTTAAAAAGATTTTGGAAGGAAGATCAATGATAAACAGCAAGAACATCGAGGGACACTGTAGGCTCTGTTTGGGGACTGTAGAATGTGCCTTAAGAGTATAATCGCCCAACAAATGGAAAGAGGATAATTTTCACACTGATTTGTAAGATGCAATAGTAGAAAATCTATTCCTTGACACTGTGACCCTATCTAAGGAGTAGACAATCTAAATATAAAGGGAAGGGGACACTGAAAATAGATGGAAAAGAAGAATCCAGTTTAGAAAATAAAGAGCCTATTCCCTCAAAGAATGCCAGACAGGCCTTTTGGGAAAAGGTGGGTTTGAAACAGAGGTGACTGAATAAAAGGGATTGCCAAGTAGAGAACAACTGGTAAGCAGCTGGAAAAATCCTTAATAATTGATCTGTGATACATTTAATCTGGCCCAATGTACCATCAAAAGGGCTGGCCCTAGGACACAGCACAGGACAGATGATTTTTTTTTTAAATCTTCCCTGCTCTCCCCACCACCCATCCATCAACATAACACAGCAACCGAAGAGTAGCCCGGCAGAGGGAAAAGACCACCCCCAACCATCCCCTTGTCCCAAAGAATAAGATATTTCTACTAGGCTGAGAAGCACGAGAAGCAGCGCGGCTTAATGTTAAGAGCACAGGCTTGGGAGTCAGAGGTCGTGGGTTCTAATCCCGGCTCTGCCACTTGTCAGCTGTATGACCTTGGGTAAGTCACTTAACTGCTCTGTGCCTCAGTTACCTCATCTGTAAAATGGGGATGAAGACTGTGAGTCCCACGTGGGACAACCTGATTAGCTTGTGTCTACCCCAGCACTTAGAACAGTGCTTGGCACATAGTAAGTGCTTAACAAATACAACATTATTTTTATTATTAGATCAAAAGTTGTCAGCAGCACTTAAGAAAAGGGATTGCCAAAAACGTGGAGATGTGTGTGGGGGGGGGGGCACTTCCAAGTCAACAGGGGCATCTTTAGAATGTTCTGAACCCATCCAGACTATGCTCAGTTCATTGAGCTATTCTAATGTCTCCTTTGGGAGTCTTCTGGGGTTCCAGATGATTGATGTGGCTATAGATGATAATAATAATAATAATTTGGAGGACCTACCTTTTTAAAAAATGGCATTTGTTAAGCATTTACTATGTGCCAGACACTGTTCTAAGCACTGGGGTAGATACAAACTAGTCAGGTTGGACACCGTCCATGTCCCACATGGGGCACAGTGTCTTAATCCCCATTTTACAGTTGAGGTAACTGAGGCCCAGAGAAGTGAAGTGACTTGCCCAAGGTCACATATAGGATAAGTGGAAGAGCCGGGATTAGAATCCAGGTCCTTCTGACTCCCAGATCCATGCTCTATCCACTAGGCTGCACTGCTTCTCAATTTTGAAGAAGCTTCCATTTTGATGATGTTCCCAATATGCTCTCATCTACAAAACTACTGTGGTTTGCATAGATGGAATTCCCATCCAGGAATGACAGAGGAGCCTCAACCTTGAAACTCCAGGACTGAGAACATGTGAGGAGGAACTGATTATAGTGATAGTGGTTTGTGTGGTGTGACTAGCCCTCTCTATTTCCCCTAGTCATTATTACTGGCATATATATTAAGTGCTTACTGTGTGCAGAGCACTGTACTAGAGAAGCAGCATGGCTCAATGGAAGGAGCACGGGCTTTGGAGTCAGAGGTCATGGGTTCAAACCCCGGCTCCGCCAGTAGTCAGCTGTGTGACTTTGGGCAAGTCACTTAACTTCCCTGGGCCTCGTTCCCTCATCTGTAAAATGGGGATTAAGACTGTGAGCCCCCCATGGGACAACCTGGTCACCTTGTAACCTCCCCAGCACTTAGAACAGCGCTTTGCACATAGTAAGTGCTTAACAAATGCCATCATTATTATTACTAAGCACTTGGGAGAGTACAGTACACCAGAGTTGGTAGACACATTCCCTGCCCACAAGGAGGTTACAGTTTAGAGGGGGAGACAGATATTACTATAAATAAATTCCTTATGCCCTGAACAGGATCAAGAGCCAGAGCCCTACTTGCCAGGAGGGGCGGGACCCCTGTAGATGGTGGAGTCCAGGACAATTGTGGCCTAGTGGATAAAGCCCGAGCCTGGGAGTCAGAAGGACCTGGGTTCTAATTCTAGTTCCACCACTTGTCTCCTGTGTGACCTTGGGCAAGCCATTTCACTTCTTCATGCCTCAGTTACCCCAACTCTAAAAATGGGGATTAATATTGTGAGCCCCATGTGGGACGAGGACTATGTCCAACACAACTTGCTTGCATCCACCCCAGTGCTTAGAGCAGTGCCTGGCAAATAGTAAGTGCTTAACAATTACCACGATTATTATTAATTGCCCAGATTGCTCCTTTCCTAGAGAGGACTCTGCTTCAACTAGAGTGACGCTTCATCCAGGTTGACTCGGGGCGGTCTGTTTTTCAGCTGGTCTGTTCTCTAGCCGGTACAAAAACTGGCACCAGACACATCCGAGTTCACCGTTTCTATCTGAAGCATCGCCCCCATTCACAAGAGGTGGACAGGGCCCTCCCTCTCCCCCCGGCCTAGGAAATACCTTTAGGTTCTGTAGCTTTCCATATGTTCTGTCTGATGGCATGATGGTCTGTTGTAGAACCAGTGTTACGCATGTAACATGACATGTGAGGGTCACCAAAGGCACACCCAGTATATCAGCGTGATGTCAGTGGCAACCTTAGCTTCGGCCCTAACTCTTAGTAACCCAGAATTTTTGCCTACTTCCCCAGCCTAGCGGATAACAAAGCTTTCGCTCAAGATCCACACTGAAATGTTGTGTATGGTTTCGGTCATTCCTATCCTAGAGGTTGTTCACCAACTTCTACAGCTCCTTAGTCCTGAAGGGGGTAGGTGCAAAACAAACAAAAGGGAGCATTTTGTTCCCACTGAGTAGGGGGAAAGTGTGAGGAGGAAACTCTTCTACTTTCAACTTCTTGTCTCCTTACTGGCTCCCAGTGACTTTTGCCTTGCTCCATGCTCTGACCAAGAAAAAAAAAAGTCTTTCCGAGACAGACGTGACCCAGATCAGTCCCTCGGGTTTGGAGTCTGAATGTTAGAATGCTCATGAAAGGCTTAAATAAGTTACATGGTGAGCTATTAGAGGGGAAAATTAAGAAGACTAGTAGAGGGTACATACCTAGGAAGCTGTATGTAAAAAGAGGACACTGTTTTCAAGCATCCTTTAGATGCCACCATCAGAGATAGAACACTAAGATAATAATAATTAATAATTATGGCATTTGTTAAGTGCTTACCATGTGCCAAGCTAAGCACTGGGGTAAATACAAGGTAATCAGGTTGTCCCACGTGGGGCTCACAGTCTTAGTCCCCATTTTTACAGATGAGGTAACTGAGGCACAGAGAAGTTAAGTGGCTTGCCCAAGATCACACAGCAGACAAGTGGCAAACCTCTGGCTCCCTAACCCATGCTCTCGCCACAAGGCTATGCTGCTGCTCTATGGATATACTAGATGGATGGCTCATCTAATTGCAACATTCTGACATTCGGATCCATTTAATCTGCCACAGATCATTGAGCTGTGCACTTTTCCACCATTAATTTCATCCTCGCACTTGGATTTTGCCCTTGCGCTTGGATTTGTACCCTTTATTCACCCCTCCTTCAGCCCCATGGCATTTGAGAATCTGTTGAGAATTAATTTTAATATCTGTCTCCCCTTCTAGACCGTAAGCTCCTTGTGGGCAGGGGATGTGCCTCTGTCTACATGTTTTGTTTTGTTGTCTGTCTCCCCCCTTCTAGACTGTGAGCCCATTGTTAGGTAGGGACCGTCTCCATATGTTGCCAACTTGTACTTCCCAAGCGCTTAGTACAGTGCTCTACACACAGTAAGCGCTCAATAAATACGATTGAATGAATGAATGAACCCTGTTACATTGTACCCTCCCAAGCACATAGTACACTGCTCTGCACACAGTAAGTGCTCGATAAATATGATTAAGAAACACAGGCTCTGGGGATTTTTACTTTGTTTTGCCCATGCCAATTAAGTCATTAAGCAAGTCATGCAGTATTCTTGTTTGGTACAAAGGAATTCTGAAACTGTCAGTTCAGTATCTCTCGCCATTTTAAGAGCTATAATGTTCCATCCTTGGCATTAAAGTGACACTGTATGGGATCGCGAGACATGGTAGATTATCCTACCAGCTATTCAGGGCTGGCAATCTGGATGGAACTTCTATATTAAGTTGTAAGTGGAAAATATATATGGTTGTCTTGGTCCCTCTGGGGAATTTGCTACTTTTATGAGTTATTTACTTTAGGAAAAATGAATGTGATCTGAAGATAGCCTAACAGTTCAACATGTCTACCTTGAATTCAAAAGAAAAGCTGTTCTCAGAGGCTGTGAGACAGATTAATCTTTTTAAAGTGTAAAAAGGACCGTTGGTGGTGAGAAACAGCAATTGAAAATAAGCTGTCAGGAATAATTAGACCAGGGAGCACATTTAAAAAAACAAAACAAAACAAAAAAAACCCCACCTAATACAAGGATTGACTCATAGATTACTAGCCTGGAAGGGACCCAGCTTCAGACAGGATCATATTTAAACTATCCCAGGTGAAAGAGAACACCCCCCCCCCCCCCCGTTTTTAAAGACCCCCAGAGATGGGGATTCCACAGCCTCCTTGGGTCACCCATTCCAAAAAATACAACTCTCTCTGCCAGGACATTCTTCCCTCTGAATCTCTCCTGTTGCACTTTAAACCCATTTCCTTCTGTTCCATCCTCAGTGGAGCTATAGAACAGCATCTGCCTGAGAGACCTTCCTAGACTTGTAGATCTATATTAATTCCACTCCTGCCACCCCCAGCCCCCCAAAAAACGGCCTTCTCTCCTCTGCGACTCCTCTCCATTGGCCAGAGTCCGTGGATCAAGGAAACTTGTTCCAACAAATGGAGGAGAGCTTAACGGGGCCTCACGCCAACATCTGGAAGCACAGTTGAAGCCAGATTGGATGGGAGATCGTCCCTGACTCCGGCTCTCGAAGCAGAAGGAAGCTAGCCAGTTTGCTGGAGGTTGAGACCCCCATCTTCTTCCCCTGACCACGATGGGTTGTTTGGCACCTGGAATGTTGATGACTTAACATTAGTTGAAGCTTGACTGCTTCATTTGGTCCAATTGGTTAGACTAGCATTTGGGTTTTTTTCCCTTCCCAGGGGTGCCACCCCACCCTCGTCCTGACTGAAATGCACTCTGCCGGTTGCTAAGTGAGGCTCCTATGTACTAAATCCATTTTGAATTTTAATCCTTTCCCACAAGATGCTGTCCAAGAACACCTGTTTTGGTGTCATCTGCAAACTTGATGAGCACATGTTCTCCATTGCTTCCCCTAGGCAAACCCTCTTGAGATGCTCTAAGGCACCCAGCCCACAAAATACTTCATACTTCAGTTCTTCTATAGCCCCAGGGTTGGGTCCCTGAGTTTTTAGGGAAAATTCAGGCTATAGGTCTTTTATCTTGACTGGCTCCACGCACATGCTCAAAATTGTTTCTTCTAGATCGTGAGCCTCACAAGGGGCAGGGATCGTGTTTCATTCACACCTGTCCATTCTCTCCCAGAGCATAGGCTTGTGTGCAGATCTGTAATTCATTTGTATTGGTGTCTGACTCCCCTTCAAGACTGTGGGCCCCTGATGGGCAGGGAATGTGTCTGAAGAGTCTGTTGTATTTATGCTTTCCCAAGTACCAAGTACAGTGTTCTGAGCACAGTAAGTGTTCAATAAATACTACTGATTGATTTAAGTACTATTACTACTAAGACCCGAATCTGTCTCACTAGCCCTGATCTCTCTCCTGCTCTGCAGTCTCACATTTCTTTCTGACTTCAGGACATCTCTATAGGTCTGTCCCACTGGCACCTCAAGCTCAATATGTCCAAAACAGAACTCCTAATCTTCCCTCCCCAATCCTCTCCTCCTAAATTGTCCAACACTGTTGACAACACCTCTATTCACCCCAATCTCTCAAGCCCACAACCTGGCATTATCCTTGATTCATCTCTCCCTTTCGACCCCCATTCTCAGCCAGTCACCAAATCCTGTTGGCTCTTTCTCTACATCTCCAAAATCCACCCCTTCTACTCCACCCAAACTGCCACCACATCTATCCACCATCCCATCGCCATATCCCGACTCGACTAACTGCATCAGCCTCCTTACAGATTCTCCATGCATCCAGCCTCTCTCTCTCTCTCTCTGCTGTCCAGTACACACTCTGCTGCACAGATAATTTTTCTAAAATATCGCTCTGTGCACATCTCCCTGCTCCTCAAAAATCTCCAATGGTTGCTCATTTCTCCCCGCATCAATCCAACTCCTGACCATTGGCTAAATGGCTTAAAGGCCCTCCATCAGCTCTCTCCCCAGTACTTATCCTCACCCTCCAAAATCCAGTCCAAATCCTTCACTCCTCTGAAGTAAATCTACTCACTGTGGCTTGTTTTCATCTCCTTCCCTCCCTCCCCCTTCACTACTACTACTCTCTACCACTGTCCCCTTCTTCAAAGCCCTTCTAAAATCATCTCTCTCCAGGAGGCCTTCTCTGATTAATCTTGGTTCTCCTTCCAATTCCCAAATTGCTACTTCAACACTTCCATGTTAACTATTCCCTTAAGCCCCCCTCCCCTACTTACACTCACATACAGCTCTTTAAACTCTGTGGTTTCCTCCTACATGACGTTTCACTCCAAGAAGCCTTTCTCATCACCCCCCCCCCCCACCGTATTTTCCCTCCCTACTGCCTTTCCCACACTAAGCACTTAGGTACTCACCCCATCCCCACAGCATTTATGTACAGTCAATTATATTTATTGAGCACTTACTGTGTGTAGAGCACCATACTAAGCATTTGGGAGAGTATAATACAATGGAGTTGGTGGACATGCTCCCTGCCACCTCAGGAACTTACAGTCTAGAGGGGGAGGCAGACATTAAAATAAACTATGGATAAGTTCTGTGGGGCTGAAGGTGGGGTGAATAGCAAGTGCTTAAATGGTAGAGATTTAAGTGCAAGGGTGACTGCAGAAAGGAGAGGGGGAAAAGAGGGCTCAGTCAGGGAAGGCCTCTTGGAGGAGATGTGATTTTAGTAAGGTGGGGAGAGTGGTGTCTGTCAGATGTGAAGGTTACTCAGTTGCTTCTCTTACCTAGAATTTATTTTAGGGTCTGTCTCCCCCTCGAGACTGTAAGTTCCATGTGGGCAAGGAATGGGTCTACAAACTCCATTGTATTGTACTCTTCCAAGTTCTTAGTACAGTACCCCTGCCCCCATCACCCCAACTAGCTCCCTTCACTCTACCCCCCTCCCTACCCCACAGCACTTTGTATATATGTACATATCTATAATTATATTTATTTATATTAGTTCCTGTTTACTTGATATGTATATATAATCTATAATTCTATTTATTTACACTGATGCTATTGATGTCTGCTTACTCATTTTGATGTCTGTCTCCCCACTTCTAGACTGTGAGCCCGTTATGGGCAGGGATTGTCTCTCTTTGTTGCTGAATTGTACTTTCCAAGCGCTTAGTACAGAGCTCTGCACACAGTAAGCACTCAATAAATAAGATTGAATGAATAAGTGAATAATCTGCACAAAGTAAGCACTCAAATACCACTGATGGATTGTTCTCTAATGTTTTCTAATTCCTTAATAGCATTCTATCAACAACATAATGAAAATGTGCATTATAATAGACCTGGCTATATTAGTTAGGTCAAGGATATTTCTCTGCAGCCCACTCACTCTCCTCTGCAAGGAGAAACTGAGCTGATTAATTATGCCCCGAGCACATTTAAAATCAGGCCTGACCTTCAACATGCTTCTCAGTGTGGTTGTTTGTGGTATCTTGTCATGTTCGCCCTCCACATCTTGGTTCTCAGTAATGCTGAATTTCCCCAAAATGCTATCAGATCATTTGAAGTGACTATCTTCTTTTGATGACATAAAAAGGATGTGGCTCTGGTCAACAGCAATATAGAAAGTACTGAATTTGAACCATCATTGTTTCACCATTGTGACTGTTGCAAAGTTGACCTGCAGCTCTAAATTACATTTCCTCCTTCCGACTTATGTTTCACCTGCACATTTTCTTTGCATGGAGGAGGAGGGAGTAGTTTTCAAGATAAGCTGGATTAGGAAATGAGTCTTTAGGAAAACAATCAATGATATTGGGCAACTCAGTTAACCTCGGAGGAACTTCAACAGATCTTGATTGTACTGTACTAAATGCTTGGGAGAGTATGATATGATAGAGTTGGTAGACATGATCCTGGCCCTCAGAGGAAACTACAACCTGGTGGGAGGGACAGACATTATAATTAACTACAGAGAGAAGCAGATGGAATATAAAGGATATGTACATAAGTACTGTGGGGGTGGGGAGAATATCAAAATGCTTAAGGGGCACAGATCCAAGTGCATAGGCAGTGCAGAAGGGACGACACAGAAAGTTAGGAAATAAGGTGAGTCAGGAAAGACTTCTTGGAGAAGATGTGATTTTAGGAGGGTTTTGAAGGTGGAGAGAGTAGTGGTCTGGCGTATATGGAGGGCAAGGAAGTTCCAGGGCAGAGAGAGGACATGGGCTAGGAGTCAGAAGAGAGATAGATGAGATCAAAGTACACAGTAGGTTGACAGTAGAGGAGCGAAGTGTGTGGAGTGAACTGTAATAGGAGTTCGGCCAGGTGTGACAGGAGTGGGGAGAGCTGCAGTGGGAGAAGGAAGCGGGGGGGATACAATAGAAAAGTAACCCCAGAACCTTAAACATCACCTGGAAGTCAAGTTTCTGAGAGTAATTAATTTCCTCCAGTGTTCTAGCAGTATTATGGGGCTCTGCCCTTAAACCACCTCTGGGCCATTATTATTAATCAACGGTATTTATCGAGCATTTACTATGTGCAGAGCACTGTCCTTGTCGCTTTCGATGTGTGATGGATCATAAGTTACTTCCTCAGGCAAACTTCAGAATTGGAGGCCTACAAAATAAATAATTTTGAAATGCCCAGCTAAATAGGAAGGGAGCATGCCCTAGTGATAAGGGTGTGGAACAAGGAATCAGGAGACCCTGGTTTTAATCAATCAATCAATCAATTGTATTTATTAAGCTCTTACTGTGTGCACAGCATTGTACTAAGCACTTGGGAAGTACAAGTTGGCAACATATAGAGACGGTCCCTACCCAACAGTGGGCTCACAGTCTAGAAGCCCAACTCTACCACTGACATACTCATGACCTTGGGCAACTCAGTTAACCTCAGTTGTGTCTCAGTTTCGTCATATGCAAAATTGGAATAAAAATGCTTGCTTTCCCTACTTCTTAGATTGTGAGTTCCCTGGGGGCCTGAATTGATTATCTTGTAGACACTCTGCCCCAGCGTTTAGCACAAACTACTTAAAAATACCATTATTTTATCATTCTTTTCAATGCCATGCAGACAATAGCCCAAATTATAAACTGAGGAATCAATCAATGGTATTTATCGAGTGCTTACTGTGTGCAGAGCACTGTATTAAATGCTTGGGAGAGTACAATATTCAATTCAATTCAATCGTATTTACTGAGCGCTTACTGGGTGCAGAGCACTGTACTAAGTGCTTGGAAAGTACAACTCGGCAACAGAGACAATCCCTACCCAACAACAGGCTCACATTCTAGAAGGAGGAGACAGACAACGAAACAAAACAAGAAGACAGGTATCAATAGAACAGAGTTGGTAGACACGCTCTCTGCCCACAATGAGTTTAAAGTCTAGGGGGGGGCGGAGACGGACAGTAATATAAATAAATTACAGATATGCACATAAGTGCTGTGGCGCTGAGGGAGGGGTGAAAAAAGGGAGCAATTCCAAGTGCAAGGGTGACACAGAAGGGAGGAAAGAATGAGAAGAAAGACTATCCAGTTTGGGGTTGGTTAGGTTAGCTACTCAGGGGATATTTCACCTGAGGATGTCCTGCAATCCTCAAAAATGAGGGTGGGAGTAGTGTCCATTAGTTGCTGAGTTCTCCATCTGCCAGCCCTAGGCAGCATATTACTAACCTTTGGATGCCCTGCTCCCAGAACCCCTGCCAAGAGGCCTAAGCTTAGAGCACTGGACTAAACGCTTGGGAGAGTACAATATGACAGAGTTGGTCGACATGTTCCCTGCCCACGACAAGCTTACAATCTAGAGGGGGAGACATACAATAAAATAAATTACAGCTATGGACAATAGTGCTGTGGGGCTGAATGGTGGGGTGAGTGGCAAGTGCTTAAAGGGGACAGATCCAAGTGTGCAGATCATGTTTCATGGTAAGTGGCCTGACCTGAAGTACTCTAACCTGATCCTTTGTGAGGTATTTAGAACAGCGGGCGGCAATAATACCTTCCATTTACAAAGCAACCAACATAATTAATCAGCTCTACTCACCCTGCTATAGGAAAAATGAGAGAGAGAGAGAGAGAGAGAGAGAGAGAGAGAGAGAGAGAGAAAGAGAGAGAGAGCATACATGGGAAGGAGAGTGGGGGGTTTCAGAAGAAAATCTTTGACTTCTATCATTTCATTTCTACTTCACAACAGCTCTGTGAGGCAGAGGGACATATATCCATTTTGCTACAGTGTGGCCTGGTAGAAAGACTGCAGGATTGAAGTCTGGAGGGCTGGATTCTAATCCTGCCTCTGTCACTGGTCTGCTCTGTGACCTTGGGCAAGTCACTTCACTTCTCTGGGCCTCAGTTTCCTCATATAGAAAATGGGGATTCAATACCTGTCCTCTCTCCCCTTTACACTCTGAGACCCATGTGGGAGAGGGACCATGTCTGATCTGATTGTACTGTATCTATCACAGTACAGGTTGAGAGTCAGAGGATCTGGGTTCTAATCCTGTTCTGCCACTCATCTGCTGTGAGACTTTGGGCAAGTTGCTTGAACAGTGCTTGACATATAGTAAGCACTTAAATACCACAATAATAATAATAATTTAGCACTGTGTTTGGCTGATAGTAAGCACTTAAATACTTATTATTATTATTTGTAAGTGGAGAAATTGAGACTGGGACCAGAGTAGATTTTCAAACTACCAGCCTAGTGTTCTTGCTACTAGATCACATTTTCTTGTCATGTAGTGCACCAAGAAAACCTTTTCTTCACAAATTACCTCGGAAATTACTGAGTCTGAAACTGAGAAAAGGCAATTCTCTTGTGATATTTACAGAAAATAAATCAGTGTAAATGTGCCACACCATTAGGTAAGGCTTTCTTATGGAGAAATGCAAATAATATAGACAGGTACCACTAACAAAACTCTCCCTTTCTCTTCTTCAAGTTCCTCTCCTTCATCCTCCTCTTTCTGCCCTCAGGAAGAACCAGAAGTGGCATCTACCAAGTGTGGTTTTATTCAGATCCTGAGCCCTGTGCGGGACAGGGACTATGCCCATCCTGATTAACTTGTATCCACCCCAGTGCTTGGCACATAGTAAGCACTTAACATTAAAAAAAATTTGCTCTCTCTCTCCTAGGATCCTTCCTGTGAATGAAAGAGAATTGTAAGACCCTGTGCAGCTCAAGATGATTGCCTGGGAAATCTGTATCCCGCAGGCTCCACCGACACTGCTGATGAGCGCTCCCTGATTCCCCCACATTTCACACACCCCTAGCCCACTCTCTATTTCCACTGCTTTGCCTCTAAGTACTGCACAACCATCCTCCCTCTCCTGTTGAGGCTTTTTATCCCCCCCCAACCTCCAACAGTATCTGACATTTTTTTTCCCTGACAGGTTTCTGATCCCTCAGCTCCAACAAAGGCCATCTGTCCTACACAGAAGAACACAAATCTCTTCAGTCCCTCTCAGCAATAATGGTTGCCAGACTCCTCAACTCCTGGACTGCCTTTTGATACTTTAGTTCCTCTCTAAGGGGTGTGAATTCAACCAGGAAGTCCAAATCTGGAGTATAGCTGAACTTTAAAATGTAGGGCATTGGTTTTGGCACAATGACAGGAGATAATTTTATATTTCCAACATCATGGGCTTTAAAATCATAAAAAAAACACCCAACAACACTTAGACTGGTGTTCTACCTATGGATAAAATAGAGGAAATGGTCTTAAAATGAAGAATTAACCATTTAGATATAAGGAAGAACTTTAGATAGAAGAAAAAACAAGGAAGCAGCATGGCCTAGTGGAAAGAGCATGAGCCTGGGAGTTGGGTTCTAATCCCAACTCCACCACTTGCCTGCTGTGTGATCTTGGGTAAGTAGTCACTTCACTTCTCATCTGCAAAATGGGGATTCATTACTTGTCCTCCCTCTTACTTAGAATGTGAGCTCCATGTGGGACCTGATTATCTTGTATCTACCCCAGGGCTTGGCACACAGTAGTCTGCTGTGTGACCTTGGGCAAGCCACTTAACTTCTCTGTGCCTCAATTCCCTCATCTGTAAAATGGGGATTAAGACTCTGAGCCCCACGAGGGACAACTTGATTACCTTGTGTCTACCCCAGTGCTTAGAACAGTGCTTGGCACATAGTAAGCACTTAAATACCATCATTATTTAACCAATATACTAGAATTATTAACTTTCTGACAACCAGAGGCATGAAACACCAGAATGAGCCTCACCCAGAGGGCTAAGGAATCTACTTCCCGTAAAATCCTCATTGGTCTGGGCAGCTTTGAGCTAGGAGGTGATAATAGGTGATTTCTCAGGCTTCTTTTCGGATCTATGACTCTTCGGTTATTTCTGGCCATTCCTCCGGCTAGTGGTGTTATCCCACTTTTAGCTGGAGTAATTGGAGCACAGAGAGGCGTTACGTGAATGGCCCGGGCACAGTAGCTGGGATTCTTCTTATTTGGCATGAGATCTTGTTGCTTCCTTTCCTCAAGGTTTTTCCAAACCAACAGACAGACAAGACATCCCCCACCTCCCAAACACAGATACCGCCCGCCATGAGTAAGTGGGAAGGAAAGGCCCCACCCCTATTACAAACAAGGCCACGCTACAATTTTTGCCCTAACTTGCTCCCTTTATTCATCTACCCCCCCCCCCCCAAAAGTCCCACAGCACTTACGTCCATAGCTGTAATTTATTTATACTAATGCCCGTCTCCCTCCCTAGACTGTAAGCTCGTGTGGGCAGGGAATGTGTCTGTTTATTGTTATATTGTACACTCCCAAGTGCTTAGTGTAGTGCTCTGCACACAGTAAGGGCTCAACAAATATGAGCAAATGAATGAAAGTTTTAGCAACTTTTCTTCCAGTCATCTGAAATGATGTGACTGTGAGCCTTCTAGACTG
The DNA here is from genome assembly GCF_015852505.1 of Tachyglossus aculeatus. Lineage (NCBI taxonomy): Eukaryota > Metazoa > Chordata > Mammalia > Monotremata > Tachyglossidae > Tachyglossus > Tachyglossus aculeatus. The sequence continues at coordinate 6,757,162 of NC_052098.1, read as the reverse complement.
TGAGCCCATTGTTGGGTAGGGACCGTCTCTATGTTGCCGATTTGTACTTCCCAAGCACTTAGTACAGTGCTCTGCACACATTAAGCGCTCAATAAATACGATTGAATGAATGAATGTGCCAGTTCTGTGTGAAATAGAATGGTCAATGAATGTTTAGTTGCCATTTCCAGCTGTGATTCTAGGATCTTTCTGTTGAAAGACATGCTCCAATTATTGATACCTTCAAATCAGGGGTGATTCTGGGTTTGGGGACTTTTTTTAACCAAGTGATCAATCCATGGTATTTGAGCACTTTCTGTGAGCAGAATACTCTACTAAGTGCTTGGGAGAGCCCAGTACAACAGAATTGGTAGACACGCTCCCTGCCCACAATGAGCTTAGTCTTTAGCTGAAATTGAGGTCTCTGAGAAAAAGAAAGCAATATTAACTCCGTTCAATTTGACATGGTTGTCAGGCAGAGCACTAATCCTAGAGAATTAAATTTGTTTGGAGAACTGTTTGGTATTTAAGGGTTGTCCAAGCAATATATTGAAAAAATTTTAGAGTTAATCATGTTTCAGAGTGCTTCAAAATTAGCATGAGAGAAATTAGGAGGAACAGTTCTGGGGGGAAAAAAAGTATGTCATTCGGAATTGTGGTTGGAAATAAAATTACAAGGAACTGTTTCAGATGGCAGGGTTAACAAAGACAGCTCTCAGAAAAGAGCAGATAGAAAGACAAAGAAGAGAGCTGATAGAAAGGGAGTTGTGGGAAGAGGGAGGAGGAAAAAGGAGGAAGAAGGATTCAATACTAACTTTTTTCCTCTCATCTCTGCAGAAATATTTTAGTTTTGCAGCAAACATAAGGTCAAGGGAGATTAGAGTGTTTCCAACATAAATGAAACTAATAATATTCCATGAATCATTAGACAGACGAGACTAGCTCTGCAGCCCAAGGATTTAGATATACCCAAGTCAACTTCTCTAGTTGATTCTGCAGTTACCAGAGGCCAGTGCGTGCTTATTACAGTTCCACGCTTAGGAGTTTTGAAATACGTCTCTTGTCAGTAAGTAAGTCTTGCTTTCGATCCTTCTCACTTGTTGCTAATATGGGACTTTGTTGACTTCTCATCAAGGACTGCAAAGGGAGGTCTGGTTAGGGTTCCTAATGAAGAGACAGTGAAGTCAGTATTTCCTTTCTGCTTCAAAGAAGAAAAAAAAACCCGCAGCCAATAATGAGTGTCTCTTTAGTAAAGGAACATTGCCACCTAGCAACAGAATCTCACATTATCTCGAGGTCTGCATAAAAGCTGGAGAGGACATAGGTTCAGCATCAACTAGTACATTCTTAAGTACATAGTTGGGGAAGTTTTGGTTTTCCTCCTTTGCCATTTAGCATTCTGTGCCAGCAGGCTTCTACAGAATTCAGGGGAGAAACAAATAGTAGAGTCTGATTTTATGGAAGGCAAGCCACAGTAGCAAAAGGATCTTAAAGAAAAGGACAGAGTTTATAAACAAGAAAGGGCTTTTATTTAGTGTGCTACAGAAGCCATGCTGGTAAGAATGAAAACAAAACAAACAAAAATACACCCGGCAGGAAAATAAAAAAGTTTCAAATTGAGGAAAGACTGAAGAAAACAGTTTAGACAAAATTCAGTTTCATTTATTTTTCATCATGAAATGTGCCCAGCTCTGAAAGTAGGCACAAGACAATCAAAATAGCTATTAATGAATATTTTCTTCCTGTTCAGATTGGACATACACAAAATTTGAAAAATCCCAACTTGTATTCCATAAAATAGAAAAATGCAAAAGGAAAGAGTATTTTCATTCTGTCCCCATTTATTATTCTTGTTTACATTTCATGTTTTTTCTATCAACTCTAAAAATATACTCATCTGTCTTGAGGATTTTTTGAAAGAAAAAGTGTAAGTTAAACACACATAATGTGTGTGAGGAATAAATGTTAGCAGTCAGAGCAGAAGACTGCGAACTTGTGGTGGGCAGGGAATGTGTCTACCAACTCTGTTATAGTGTACTCTCCCAAGCACTTAGTACAATGCTCTGCGCACAATAAGCACTCAGTAAATACAATTGATTCGTTGATTGAAGGGAAACATCTGCACTAAGATTCAGAAAGGGAAGAGATTTTTCAAAGACCATCACCAGTTGTACAGAGCCTGTCTACTCTGATCACCAAGACCAATATTATTGAATAATTTAATTAACTGTGGTATTGGCTAAGTGCTTGCCTCATGCCAAGCAGTGTACTAAGCTCTGGGGTAGATATAAAATCATTAGGTTAGACAGAGTCCCTGTCCCACATGGACTCATGGTCTAAGTAGGAGAGAACAGGTAATGAATCCCCATTGGACACATGAGAATGTGAAGCACAGTGGACCACCCCCTTCTCCTCAACACGCTATCCGACCTTGGCTTCACAGACTCCGTCCTCTCCTGGTTCTCCTCTTATCTCTCCAGTCGTTCATTCTCAGTCTCTTTTGCAGGCTCCTCCTCCCCCTCCCATCCCCTTACTGTGGGGGTTCCCCAAGGTTCAGTGCTTGGTCCCCTTCTGTTCTTGATCTACACGCACTCCCTTGGTGACCTCATTCGCTCCCACGGCTTCAACTATCATCTCTACGCTGATGACACCCAGATCTACATCTCTGCCCCTGCTCTCTCCCCCTCTCTCCAGGCTCGCATCTCCTCCTGCCTTCAGGACATCTCCATCTGGATGTCTGCCCGCCACCTAAAACTCAACATGTCCAAGACTGAACTCCTTGTCTTCCCTCCCAAACCCTGCCCTCTCCCTGACTTTCCCATCTCTGTTGACGGCACTACCATCCTTCCTGTCTCACAAGCCCGCAACCTTGGTGTCATCCTCGACTCCGCTCTCTCATTCACCCCTCACATCCAAGCCGTCACCAAAACCTGCCGGTCTCAGCTCCGCAACATTGCCAAGATCCGCCCTTTCCTCTCCATCCATACCGCTACCCTGCTCATTCAAGCTCTCATCCTATCCCGTCTGGACTACTGCATCAGCCTTCTCTCTGATCTCCCATCCTCGTGTCTCTCCCCACTTTAATCAATACTTCATGCTGCTGCCCGGATTGTCTTTGTCCAGAAACGCTCTGGGCATGTTACTCCCCTCCTCAAAAATCTCCAGTGGCTACCAATCAATCTGCGCATCAGGCAGAAACTCCTCACCCTGGGCTTCAAGGCTCTCCATCACCTCGCCCCCTTCTACCTCACCTCCCTTCTCTCCTTCTACAGCCCAGCCCACACCCTCCGCTCCTCTGCCGCTAATCTCCTCAATGTACCTTGTTCTCGCCTGTCCCGCCATCGACCCCCGGCCCACGTCATCCCCAGGGCCTGGAATGCCCTCCCTCTGCCCATCCGCCAAGCTAGCTCTCTTCCTCCCTTCAAGGCCCTACTGAGAGCTCACCTCCTCCAGGAGGCCTTCCCAGACTGAGCCCCTTCCTTCCTCTCCCCCTCGTCCCCCTCTCCATCCCCCCATCTTACCTCCTTCCCTTCCCCACAGCACCTGTATATATGTATATATGTTTGTACATATTTATTTCTCTGTTTATTTATTTATTTATTTATTTTACTGTACATATCTATTCTATTTATTTTATTTTCTTGGTATGTTTGGTTTTGCTCTCTGTCTCCCCCTTTTAGACTGTGAGCCCACTATTGGGTAGGGACTGTCTCTATATGTTGCCAACTTGTACTTCCCAAGTGCTTAGTACAGTGCTCTGCACACAGTAAGCACTCAATAAATACGATTGATGATGATGATGATGAACTTGAGTGACTTGCCTAAGGTCACACAGCAGACAAGGGGCAGAGCTAGTATTAGAACCCAGGTCCCCTGACTCTCAGGCCCAGCTCTTTCCAGTAGGCCATGCTGCTTCTCTAGCTGCCTCTACCTATCCCATTCATTCAATCATATTTATTGAGCGCTTACTGTGCTCAAAGCACTTTACTAAGCACTTGGAAAGTACAATTCAGCAATAAAGAGAGAAAGTCACCACCCACACCGGGCTTACAGTCTAGAAGGGGGAAGACAGACATCAAAACAAGTAAACAGGCATCAATATAAATAAATAGAATTATAGATATATACATACGTACATAAGTGCTGTGGGGGAGAGCAAAGGGAGCAAATCGAGGTGACACGGAAGGAAGGGGGAGCTGAGAGAAAGGGGGGTTAGTCTGGGTAGGCCTCTTGAAGGAGGTGAGCCTTTAGTAGGGCTTTGAAGTGGGGGAAAAGAGTGATTGGTGGATTTGAGGAGGGAGGGCGTTCCAGGCCAGAGGTAGGACATGGGCCAGGGGTCGACAGCAGGACAGGTGAGAACAAGGCACAGTGAGGAGGTTAGCACCAGAGGAGTGGAGTGTGCAGCCTGGGATGCAGAAGGAGAGAAGGGGGGTGAGGTAAGAAGCGTCAAGGGGATGGAGAGCTTTGAAGCCAAGAGTGAGGAGTTTTTGTTTGATACGGAGGTTGATAAGCAACCACTGGAGATTTTTGAGTGTGTGTGGGTGGGGAGGGGGGAATAACATGCCCTGAATGTTTCTGTAGAAAGATAATCCAGGCAGCAGAGTGAAATATGAATTGAAGTAGAGAGAGGCAGGAGGTTGGGAGGTCAGAAAGGAGGCTGATGCAGTAATCCAGTCGGGATAGGATGAGTGATTGTACTAACGTGGTAACAGTTTGGATAATAATAATAATGATGGTATTTGTTAAGCGCTTACTATGTGCAAAGCACTGTTCTAATTACTGGGGGATACAAGGTGATCAGGTTGTCCCACGTGGGGCTCACAGTCTTAATCCCCATTTTACAGATGAGGGAACTGAGGCACAGAGAAGTTAAGTGGCTTGCCCAAAGTCACACAGCTGACAATTGGCGGAGCCGGGACTTGAATCCATGACCTCTGACTCCAAAGCCTGTGCTGTTTCCACTAAGCCACGCTGCTGGAGAAGAAAGGGCGGATCTTGGCAATGTTGTGAAGGTGAGACCAGCAGGATTTGGCTATCAACCGTTGGTGAAGGAACAAAATAGGGCATTACTCCTTACTTCCCCATTTACTGCTTGGGGCAGCTGCTCCTTCTGCACAATGGTAAAGGGCTTAGTATAGTGCTCTGCACACCTTAAGTGCTCAATAAATACCAAGGATCAATTGATGGATTAAAGCAATCCTGCAAAGAATACACATTTTCTCAACACTTTTGGAGGGTGGTCAGTGTTCAGGTTTTGTATCAGACAGTCTGCGTTTTAGTGCTCTGGTCTTTATCCAGTAAGGATATAGAACCAGAGCCTTCTATGCCCCGTGTTTTAGTTTTTAGGGTGCCCAATCTCCCTCCACTTTAACACTTAAAGCCGTATTCTGCAGAATGGGCACCCTAAAAACTAAAATATGGAAGGGAATACAAAAGAAACTGATGGATTGTTCCAGGGCTTGAGAAGGCGCGTGGCTTAAGTAGAAAGAGCCCAGGCTTGGGAGTCAGAGGACAAGGGTTCTAATCCTGGCTCTGCCACTTGTCTGCTGTGTGACGTTGGGCAAGCTGCTTAATTTCTCTGTGCCTCAGTCACCTCATCTGTAAAATGGGCATTAAAACTGTGAGCCCGACATGGGACAACCCGATTACCTCATATCTACCCCAGTGCTTAGAACAGTGCTCGGTGCATAGTAAGCGCTGAACAAATACCAGAATTTTCATTACCTTGTGTACAACACTGTACTAAGCAGTTCCAATAGAGTTAGTAAATGTGATCCCCACCCTCAAGGAGTTTATAGTTTACTGGGTGGAGAGCACTATCCTAAACACTTAGGCTGAGTCCAACAGAGTAAGCAAGCACAACCCTACCTTCGAGGAGTTTACAGTCTCATGAGAGAGCCAGACATTAAACTGTTATAGGTAGGAACAAGTTGAGGAGTCAGGGCCTGCCCCCTCCTCACTTGTGCAAAATGACACATCACATTATGGTATCTTCCCAGCGTAACCCATGTGACATCACATCCAACTCCCCCATGGGGGCAAGATGGCAGTGTCTGAGGCGACGGGCGATGAGGCGGAGGCCTGGCGGGCCTGGCTGCCACAGCACGCCATGTTCCTGTGGCTCCGTGTTCCTGCGGCTCTGCGAGGGGCTGAAGGCCCCGGCCCCGGCCCCCACACAGAAGACACCATTGACAAGGAACCTGCTGCTGGGGCTGGGCGCCGACCTGTTCCTCTGGGACTGGGTCGGCAGCACCTTCTTGGCCGTCCGCCTCCGGGGCCTCGCCGCCGGCCCCCCTCACACCCTCTCCCACTACCAGGTGCACCACTGACACACCCTCCCCCTCACCACCACCGAATGCTTAGCACAGGGCTCCGCGCTTCCTTTTACGATAGTCTTCTAGACTGTGAGCCTGCTGTTGGGTAGGGACCGTCTCTAGATGTTGCCAACTTGGACTTCCCAAGTGCTTAGTACAGTGCTCTGCACACAGTAAGCGCTCAATAAATACGACAATGAAATGGCTGATTCTCAAGGGCCATCAACATCCAGCCTCCTCTTAATATCCTCCTCTTAATAGAGAAGCAGTATGGCTTAGTGGCGAGAGCCTTGCTTGGGAGTCAGAGGTCAGGGGTTCTAATCCCAGCTCCACCACTTATCTGCTGTGTGACCTTGGGCAAGTCACTTAACTTCTCTGGGCCTCAGTTACCTCAACTGTAAAATGGGGATAAGACTGTAAGCCCCACGTGGGACAACCTGTTTACCTTGTATCTACCCCAGAGCTTAGAACAGCGCTTGGCACATAGTAAGCCCTTAATAAATAGAATCATTATTATTATCCCTAGCCTTTCCTTCCCCCAATCCTTTCTTGAAGCTACTAAGATACCTTCTAACTGCACCACCTCCCTGCCATACCAGCAGTTATATAAAAAAAACATTCTTTAGCTTGCCTTAACCTCCCATTTTCAAATTTCAGCGGATGCCCCTCAAGTCCTTGGTGTCATATAAGTCTCTTCTTCCCTTGCCGCTATTTGCCAGATGAGCTATTTTTCCCTGCTGTGGAGGATGATGAAGTCAGGTGACTAACTGGGTGCTGGCTGGCCAGAGTGGGATTACCCAGCAGGCCTTGGAAGAACTGCTCCCTCCCCTCCTACTTGTCCTAATCATGGACATTGGCAGAACAGCTGTGCATCAGGTTGTTCTCCCTTCTTGAAACTTGAGGACCCCCACAGCTACAGCAGGGGGTTAGGGCAGGAAGCCCAGTAAGGGATTCTTCCCTGGTTCCCTTTTAGTTCTTTATACATCCCGAGGATAAGTGAGAAGGGGGGAGCACATGGCTGGGGAGCTCAGCTGCAAGTGGCAACTGAATCAAGGAATCAATCATTCCCAGTCAGGTCAAAGGTTCAGTTGAGGTGGAAAAAAGAACCTTTTCTCTTTCAAACCTGAAGACTTGATCCCATCCTGGTGATGGATGTCAGGATTTTTAATACTTTGAGAAGTAGTAATAATAATAATAATGATGATGGTATTTGTTAAGTGCTTACTATGTGCAAAGCACTGTTCTAAGCACTGGGGTTTACAAGCTGATCAGGTTGTCCCACGTGGGGCTCACATTGTACCTTAGTGGATAGGCCACGGGCCTGGGAGTCAGGAGGACCTGGGTTCTAATCCTGCCTCTGCCACTCGTCTGCTGAATGACCTTAGGCAAGTCATTTCACTTCTCTGTGCCAGTTACCTCATCTGTAAAATGAGGAGTAAGACTGTGAGCCCCATATGAGATATGGACTGTTTCCAACCTGAGAAGCTTGTATCTACCCCAACGCTTGAGAAGCAGCATGGCTCAGTGGCAAGAGCACGGGCTTGGGATGCAGAGGTCGTGGATTCTAATCCTGACTCTGCCATTTGTGAGCTGTGTGACTTTGGGCAAGCCACTTAACTTTTCTGGGCCTCAGTTACCTCATCTGGAAAATGGGGATTAAGACTTACAGCCCCATGTGGGACAACTTCATTACCTTGTATCTACCCCAGCACTTAGAACAGTTCTTGGCACATAGTAAATGCTTAACAAATACCATTATTATTATTATTATTATTAGTAGTAGTAGTAGTAGTAGTAGTAGTACAGTGCCTGGCATGTAGTGAGTGCTCAGCAGCTACCATTAAAAAAAAAATCTTTGGGAGAATCTATTCACTAAAAAAGGAAACCCAGTTTCTTTTAAGTTGTTAAAAAAGATGTGGGGTAATACCTTTCTGTTTCTTTTGACCTGTAAGAGGGCAAAATGTGGTATAACAATAATAATAATAAATATAATAATAATGGTATTTGTTAAGTGCCTACTATATCCCAAGCCCTAGGGTAGATACAATGCTATCAGATCAGACCCAGCCCCTGTCCCACATGGGGTTCACAGTCTAAGGCAGAGGGAGAACAGGTACTTTGTCCCCATTTTACAGATGAGGAACTGGGGACAGAGGAGTTAAATGACTTACCCAAGGTCAAAAAGCAGGCAAGTCGCAGTATTGGTATAATAGTAATAATGATAATAATTAATACTTTGGTATTTGTTCAGTGCTTACTATGTGTCAGGCAGTGTTCTAAACACTGGGGTACACATAAGTCACACACAGGTTGGACACAGTCCCTCTACCACACGGGGCTCACAGTAGAAGTAGGAGGGAGAACTGGCATTTGATCCCCATTTTACAGTTGAGGAAACTGAGGCACAGAGAAGGTAGTAGCGGCATGGCCTAATGGAAAGAGCACAGGCCCAGAAGTCAGAAGACCCAGGTTCTAATCCTGGCTCCGTCAAATGCTTGCTGAGTGACCTCGGGCAAGTCCCTTAACTTTTCTGTGCCTTGGTTCTCCCGTTCTCCCTCCTACTTAGACTGTGAGCCCTATGAGGGACAGGGACTGGGTCCAACCTAATTAGCTTGTGTCTACCCCATTGCTTAGAACAGTGCTTGACACATAGTAAGCACTTAACAAATATCATAAAAACAAATGAAGTAACTTACCCAAGGTCATACAGCAGGCAAGTGGAGGAGCCAGGATCAGACCCCAGGTCTCTGACTCCCAGTTCTCTAGATCATGCTACTTTTTGAACACAACAAACAAAAACACACATATGCAATAAACAAAACCACAGAACAAAACCAGAGTCATAAAGTTTCTTCTGGCTTATTACCTTTATTTACTGTTACGTTCCAGGCCACCCATTTTAGTAAATACTGTGTGTCTTTGAGCTAGAGCAACAAAGAGTATGTTGCTGATATAAATACTGACCATCTCTTACTTGACACTGCATGTTGCTTCCCCATCTGAATGCATTTTGGAAAAACTTTCCACCTATGATATGGAATAGTCGATCAATCAATCAATTAATCGTATTTATTGAGCACTCACTACATGCAGAGCACTATACTAACAGAGTTGGCAGACAAGTTACCTGCCCATAACGAGGAATAAGAAGAAATTGTAAAATTCTGGATTAAAGAGTTAAATTTTGGACTCACTTATGAATGTTGTTTACACTGTTGCCGTCATAGTTACTCCTCCCTTGAAGTCATCCTGCTTAGCACTGCTTCATTTCATAAACTGGTGGTCTGTTAGGATAGGTAATTGGTAAAAACAGTACCCCATTCTGTCTCAAGGCTGTTTAGCTGCTTCCACCTGTGTGCTAAACCAGTACGGCAACGGTTGTTGTTCACACTGTGTCAGTGCAAAGTCAGTATTTCCTGAACATTTCAACTCAAGATGGTATCACAGGGCATCGTTAATCAAAAATGTCTAGCAAGTGATAAAGAGAGCTGAGCATGAACAGTGACAGTAGCAGTAAGCAAACCAGGAACTCCATTCGTTTGAAGCAGCGTGGCGTAGTGGATAAAGCATGGGCCTGGGAGTCAGAAGGTCATGGGTTCTAATCCCAGCTCCGCCACTTGTCTGTTGTGTGGCCTTGGGCAAGTCACTTCACTTCTCTGTGCCTCAGTTCCCTCATCTGTCAAATGGGGACTAAGACCATGAGCCCCAGGTGGGACAGGGACTGTGTCCAACACGATTTGCTTGTATCCACCCCAGCGCTCAGTACAGTGCCTGGCACATAGTAAGTGCTTTACAAATACCATAATTATTATTATTATTGGCTACTAAATTAGTTCTTTCAGTCTGTATACTAGATTGTGAGCTTGTTGTGGGTGGGGAATGTGTGTACCAACTCTGTTATATTGTACACTCCCAAGCGCTTAGTACAGTGCTCGGCACACAGTAAACGCTCAATAAAAATGATTGATCGGGTGATTGATTCTTTCTGGGCAGGAATCGTGCCTACCCATTCTATCGTATTGTACTTTCCTAAACATGTAGCACAATGCTCTGCACATGGTAAGTGTTCAATAAGTACCATTGATTGATTGATGTTTTTCACCTTCTGATCCATCACCTAAACCAAGCTTCTAGATCAACCCAACCTCAGCCCCCCAACACTTATGTACATATCCGTCATGTATTTTAATGTCTGTCTCAGTCTGTAAGCTCCTTGTGGGCAGGGATATTGTCTACCAACTCTATTGTGTGGTCCTCTCCCAAGCACTTAGTACAGTGCTCTGCACACAGTAAGTGCTCAATAAATTTGATTGATTGATTGACCCTTGGGATAATAAATAGTTTAAAATGATTCCGGCTTATACTGGATGTGTCTATAATGTCTTTTGCCCTTCAGAAAGCATTTTCCTGAAATGTAATTCCCATACGTATCCAGATCCAGCCAGCAGGAGGGCAGTGAAGTACACCATTTCTAACTCTATATTTCCATTTTTTTCTTCCACTTTTTTCATGGCATTTGCTAAGCGCTTACTATGTGTCAAACACTGTTCTAAGCGCTGGGGTAGGTACAAGTTAATTAGGTCTGACACAGTTCCTATCCCGGCACGGGGCTAACAGCCTAAGTAGGAGGGAGAGCAGGGACTGAATCCTCATTCTCCAGTTGAGGAAACTAAGGCACAGAGAAGTGAAGTGGCTTGTCCAATTTCACACAGCAAGCAATGGGCAGAGCTGGGATTAGAAACCAGGTCCTTCTGACTGCGAGGCCCATGCTCTCTCCACCAGGTCTTGCCACTTCCATGTCTGTCTACTGGCTAGGTCCAGTAAAGGGGGCCACTGGGGGAAAAGTGGTCCCTTGCCTTCAGCCTCCTTCAGCGTGCCAAAGCCTACACCAGTAGGGCAATGGTTTTACTCTTATTTTTTACTCTTATCTTTTGATTTTACTCTTATCTTTTGAGTTCTTTCACAATCTGCGACTGGCATGTCCACATTCCACCCCCTGGGGTCTCCAACAATTCGAACCGACTGGTTGAGGGCATGGCAGTGTCTGCTGCCAAGAGGGTACACAAGAGAGAGCCATTCCACGGCCACAGGTCATACCTGATTTCCCCAGCAGACACCCCACTGGCTGGTACAGATGAAGGGAGGGTCTCACTCAATCACCAGTGGCGCACGAACCAGATGAGGGCCCAGCAGTGAGCATCGGCTGCTGAGGGACACTCAGAGTAGGAACAGAAGCAGCGGAGCCTGGGAGTCAGAAGGACCCGGGATGGAATTCTGGCTCCACTGCTTGTCTGCTGTGTGACCTTGGGCAAGACACTTCTCTTGCCTCAGTTACCTCATCTGTAAAATGGGGAACAAGACTGTGAGCTCCATGTGGGACATGGACTGTGTCCACTTAGCTTGTTATCTACCTCAGTGCTTAGAACAGTGCCTGGCACATAGTAAGGGTTTAACAAATAACACAATTGTTAGTATTCTTATTATCTACCCCAGGCCTTAGTACAGTGCCTGGCACATAGTTGGCACTTAACAAGTACTATTGAGATAGAATGTTCTGCAACCCCAGCCTCCACTCATATGCTGGGTGTGCAGCGTATCTTAACGGTGCCATGTGTTCCATTTATGATGTTGCCCTCTAGACTGTAAGCTCATTGTGGGCTGGGAATTTATGTGTTTATTGTTATGCCGTGCTCTCCCAAGCTCATAGTACAGTGCTCTGCACACAGTAAGTGCTTAATAAATACAAGGGCAACATGGCATAGTGGATAAAGCACAGGCCTGGGAGTCAGAGCATCATGGTTTCTAATCATGGCTCTGCCTTTCCCTGCTGTGTTACCTTGAGCAAGTCACTTCACTTCCCTGTGCCTCAGTTACCTCATCTGTAAGATGGAGATTTAGACTGTGAGCCCCACATGGGACAGGGACTGTGTCCTACTTGATTTGCTTGTATCCATCCCAGACGTTAGCACAGTGCCTGGTACATAGTAAGCACTTAACAAATGCCATCATTACTATTATTATTATTACAATTGATTGACTGAGGGAACCTGGAGCATTTCTCCAGGAGGCCCCCTGATGCCCCCTCCCTTCCACTCCTTAACTTGCTCCGTAGCCTCCCTAGTGTCTCTGAGCACAAGCATCACTTCTAAACCATGGAACTTGGCAGCAAGCACTGCAACAGAAAAACACCCCAGATGCATCAGCGGTCTAAGTAGTGATACCTCATCAACTATGTCACAGTCTGGCAGAGGGACCTTAAGGATGTGTGGATCACAGCATTCAATTCATTCATTCAGTGGTATTTATTGAGTGCTTACTGTGTGCAGAGCACCCTATTAAGCACTTGGGAGTGTACGATACAATGATAAGCAGACACACCCCCTGCCCACAACGAGCTTATAGCATCCAGGCATGAGCAGAGTGCCAAATGGAAGCAGCATGGCCTAGTGGAAAGAGCCTGGGCCTGGGAGTCAGAGGACCTGGGTTCTAATCCCGGTTCTGCCAAGTGCTTGTGCAAGTGCAAGTGCTTGCTGTGTGACCTTAGGAAAATCCCTTAACTTCTCTGTGCCTCAATTCTTCTGTTTTTGGTTTTTTTATGGTATTTGTTAAGCACTTACCATATGCCAGGCACTGTTTTAAGTGCTTGGATAGATCCAAGCAAATCAGATTGGACACAGTCCATATTCCACATGAGGCTCACAGTTCAAATCCCCATTTTACAGATAAGGTAACTGAGGCACAGAGAAATGAATAGACTTGCCCAAGGTTACGCAACAGGCTAGTGGAAGAGGCAGAATTAGAACCCAGGTCTTTCAGACTCCCAGGCCCGTGCTCTAACCATAGGGCCATGCTGCTTCTTCCTCCCTCCCTCCTACCTAGACTGTGAGCCCCATACAGGACAGGGACTGTGTCCAACTTAATTCACTTGATGTACCCCAGCGCTTGACACATAGCTTGACACAGAGTAAGTGCCTAAAAAAAACCATTAAAAAAATAATAAAAATGGATCACCACCAGAAATGCTTCTCCAGATTCACCCTGACCATACAATAATAATAATAATAATAATAATAATAATAATAATGTTGCTATTTGTTAAGCGCTTACTATGTGCCAAGCACTGTTCTAAGCGCTGGGGGGGATACAAGGTAATCAGGTTGCCCCATGTGGGGCTCACAGTCTTAATCCCCATTTTACAGATGAGGTCACTGAGGCACAGAGAAGTTAAGTGATGTGCCCAAAGTCACACAGTGGACAAGTGGCGGAGCCAGGATTAGAACCCACGACCTCTGACTCCCAAGCTCGGGCTCTTTCCACTGAGCCACACCAGTGCATATTGTTGTTGTTCTATTGGACTCTCCCAAGCACTTAGTACAGTACTTTGCACACAGTACGTGCTCAATAAATATGATTGAATGAATCAATCAATCAATCAATCAAACCTCAACCCCCACACCAGCTAAAGGTTATTCTCCTGAACACGGCAGCTGCAAGACATGAGTGTGGTTCAGTCCATATACTATCCCAGCATCTCTAGAAAGTGAAGATGCCGCCAGCCTCATCATAGACAAGGAGGGAATCCAGAAGAGATGGCGACTAGGGTTCATTATCCTCATCAACGTATCTATCGATCAATCTATCAATCAATTAATTCATTCCTTCAATCCTATTTATTGAGCGCTCACGGTGTGCAAAGCACTGCACTAAGCGCTTGGGAGAGTACAATATAACAATAAACTGACACATTCCCTGCCCCCACCTAATCAATGGTATCTAGCGCTTACTGTGTGCAGAACTCTGTACTAAGTGCTCAGGGGAGTGCAATATGACAGAGTTCCCAGCCCACAACGAGCTTACGGACTGGAGGGGGAGACGGACCTGAATATAAATATATAATTTACAGATATTTGCGTAAGTGTTGTGGGGCTGAGGGTGGAATGACTAGCAAATGCCCAAAGGGTCCAGAGCCAAGTTCAAGATCTCCTGTCCAAGATGAGGCCCCTCAAAACAGAGAAAGCCTTCCAATGTGTGAAGACGTGGCACTTGTCCCAGATATTGAGGAAAACACCACAGCAGTCAGAGCCGTGAAAAATAACAAAGCACGTGGACCTGATGGCATAGACCTGCTGAAACACATCCACTGGCTCTAGCGCAACATATGAGCCACTGAGGAAATATCACAGGAGTTCAAAGATGCCACCCTCATCACCGTCTTTGAGAAAAGAGAGGTGAAAGATCAAACTGTGGTCATTACCGAAAAAGCGTGGAAGATCAAACTGTGGTCATTACCGAAAAAGCGTGGCACAGAGGACATGATCTTTATAGCACATAGGGTATGGGAAAAGAGCAGGAAGTAGCACAGCGGGGCAGGGGGTTCTCTATGATTTTCTTAGTTCTTAGGGAACCATTTGACTCCATCAGATGTATCGCCCTGATTTGCTCCCCTTATTCTTGTTTCTATCCTAGTGCTTAGTACAGTGCCTGGGACATAGTAAGCACTTAACAAATACCAACAGTTATAATGACAATTACACTCTCCCCCTTCAAAGCCTTATTGAAGGCACATCTCCTCCAAGAGGCCTTCCCTGACTAAGCCCTCCTTTCCTCTTCTCCCTCTCCCTTCTGTGTCACCCTGACACTCCTTTCATTCATCCCCCATTCCCAGCCCCACAGCACTTATGTCCATATCTATAATTTGTTTATAATAATGTCTGTCTCCCCCTCTAGACAGTGGGGAGTGAATGTATCTGTTTACTGTTATATTGCACTCTCCCAAGCACTTAGTACAGTGCTCTGCACAAACTAGTAATAATAATAATGATAACTGTGGTATTTGTTAAGCGCTTACTTTGTGCCAGGCACTGTACTAAATGCTGGAGTGGATACAAGCAAATCGGGTTGGACACAGCTCCCGTCCATTGTGGAGCTCACAGTCTCAATCCTCATTTTACAGATGAGAGAACTGAGGCCCAGAGAAGTGAAATGACTTGTCCAAGGCCACACAGCAGACAAGTGGTGGAGCCAGGATTAAAACCCACGGCCTTCTGACTCCCAGGCCCGTGCTCTATCCACTATGTCATGCTGCTGGTCTAAGCACTCCATAAATACGATTGAATGAATGATTGAATGATTATTGTTACTATTCACCTACGACCCAGCCCCACAACACTTATGTCCATATCTGTCATTTATTTATTCATATTAATGTCTTGTCTCCCCCTCTAGACTGTAAGCGTGTTGTGGGCAGGGAATGTGTTTGTTATATTGCTCATCGTACTCTCCCATGCGTTGAGTACGGTGCCCTGCGCATAGTATGCGCTCACTAAATACAAATGATTGATTGACTGATTGATCAGATAGAGCTGGCTTCAGGAAACAATGGCTTAATAAACATGTGTGGCCAGATCCAAGCTGAGGTGCTTTGGCCTATCCACTCCCCACCGCCTACTGGATAAAGCAGGGCTGCCCAGTGGACCCGGGCTCTGTGAAACTGCTTGGCCCCAATAAAACTGCAATAAGAGAGTTGGATATAGGTGTTAGAATGGGCTTTCACCCCCTAGGGCGTGGAGGGGGGTGCTCTCCGTTTTGGCCTCAGAGGTGAGAGCCAGTGATCAAAGGCCCTTCTCCACCTGCTGATGGGACTTTCCAGAACCGGCAGAAACACCTCATCTGGGTACATTAGAAACTCGCATAATAATGACATTATTATGTGTACAAAGCTGTAATTTACTTATGTATATATATATTTATTTATTTAGTCATATTGCCTGTCTCCCCCTCTAGACCGTAAGCTTGTTTTGGGCAAGGAATGTGCCCATTTATTGTTGTACTCTACTCTCCCAAGAGCTTAGTGCAGTGTTCTGCACACAGTAAGCTCTCCATAAACACGATTGATTGAATGAAGGAATGAATGAACAATAATCATTGTAATATGTGCTAAGCGCTTACTATGTTCCAAGCAGTGTATAAGCGCTGGGTAGATCTGAGATTATCGGGGTCCCACATGGGGCTCACAGCGTAAGGAGGAGGGAGGACGGGAATTGAATCCCCATTTTATAGATGAGGAGAGTGAGGCATAGAGAAGTGAAGCGACCAGCCCAAGGTCACACTGCAAGTACGTGGCAGAGCTGAGATGAGAACCCAGGTCTTTGGAATCCCAGGCCTGGGCTCTTTCCATTAAGCCACGCTGCTTCCCTAGTGCTCTTCCCACTAGGCCACATCACTGGGCCAAAGTGCCATTTGACTTTAGACCTGTTGGGTGAAAGGGCAGAATCTTCAAGATGTGACCATCGCTTAGAACAGTGCTTGACACATAGTAAGCGCTTAACAAATACCATCATTATTATTATCCAGTTCTGATTAGAACATATGGCTGCTTTATCACCTGCCCTTCCCCTCTTTTCGGTGCCATATGGTTCTTGTATCTGATTGCTGTGCGCATAATTAGCCTGAAGATATACCAGAGCTATGAAGAAGCATGGTGCTGTGGATCGAGCATGGGCCTGGGAGTCAGGAGGTCATGGGTTCTAATCCCTGCTCTGCCACTTGTCTGCTGTGTGACCTTGGGCAAGTCACTTCACTTCTCAGGGCCTCATTTCCCTCATCTGGAAAATGGGGATCAAGACTGTGAGCCCCACGTGAGACAGGGACCGTGTCCAACCTGATTACCTTTTATCCACCCCAGCTCTTAGTACAGTGCCTGGCACATAATAAGAGCTTAATAATTATTATTATCATTAGATTTCCACAGTGACTGAGGTAAAGTATTTGACTTCAATAAACTGGCCACAGTGAATGCAAGATGGAATTCTTCCAACAGAATATATATGGCTTTTCATCATCTGGACTTTCTGAGGATTTGTGATATCAATCTGTCAAAACAATATTTTTTGAACTGAGATTTTAAGCCAAGGAGGCTTAAGGCCGCGTCTGCTTTCTTTGCAGAAACATGAGGGTTTTTTTTTCTTCATCCTGCCACTTCAGATTCCACTCCAACAGGGGCAAGATTACAAGATTTCAAAATTTACACAATGCCAGTGAGGATATTATGGCAAATGTGCCCAGGTTTCGTTAATCTTGCACAAGCTTACTAAATCTTATGAAAGGAATGTGTGGCGTAAACACAGCCAAAAGAATCTCTAAAGAAAGCCTGACGATTAGGAGTTAGCAGCATTTCAGTACATTTTCGAGCAGCAGAAAACAAAGTTAAAAATCTGCTCTCTCCTTCTCTCAGCATGCTTTGTCATATTCGTTGTCTAGTGCAGCAGAGGAATGGCTGGGATTCTTTCATAGCAACTGGGTTACAGCTTTTCTTGTAGCTCCCTCTGAGTTTTCTAATTATGTGTCAGCCATTTTGAAAAGAGAATGAAGGGTGAGGAAGCAGTAGTAAGGGAAGTTTCTGGGAAAACCACAGAAAGCTGTTGATGCTTGGTGCTTAAGCCTTATAAAAATACTGAGGCTTTCCTCGGCAATCAGAATAATATTTATTTTGGATCCTCAGAAATAGCAATCATGAGAAATTGATTGAAACAATTTACGCTGTACAATAATATAGAGCACAATGCTGCCTAAAAGAGATTTCTTGCTCCTCTCTCCTGCTGAGAAACTTAGAGGCATTATGTAAAATAAAATGTGGGTACGCATTCTCTCCCATTTTCCTGTTTCCAGCTTTTGCTTTTTAAAAAAATATTAAATTATAATTATGGTATTTATTTTGTGTTTACTATGTGTCAAGCACCGTTCTAAGCACTGGGGTAGATACTTGATAATCAGGTTGAAGACAATATTATTCCCTATAACTTGGAAAAAAAGTCCCCTAGAGAATGCTTTTAAGACATTTCATTTCCATGATTTGGTTGGCTTAAATATACTTTTTTACTTTTTTGATGTTTAAATTACTCTGATCCTTTGAAATATTGAAGCCTTTTTATAAATATTTTATCAGAAAGTCACTTTTAAATTCATTTAAAAGGTTGGAATATTGTATCTCTAGAAGTCTTTCAAATCATGTGTTTAACTGTCATTAGAGTAACCATTAGGAAGCAGCATGGCTTAGTGGATAGAGCACGGCCCTGGGAGTCAGAAGGACCTGGGTTCTAATCCCAGCTCTGCCACTTATCTGCTCCGTGACCTTGGGCAAGTCACTTCGCTTCCCTGTGCCTCAGATCCCTCATCTGTAGAATGGGGATTAAGGACTGCAAACCCCATGTGAGACAGGGACTGTGTCCTATCTAATTAGCTTGTATCTACCCCAGCGCTTAGTACAGTGCTTGGCAGGTAGTAAGCACTTAACAAATACCATTAAAAAGAAAAAAAAGAGAGTAGCCTCTGATGGCATGTGCAGATACTAAATGCCTCTTGGCCGACCTGCAAGTAACTCTGTTGTGGGAAGGGATTGTCTCTCTTTGTTGCTGAATTGTACTTTCCAAGCACTTAGTACAGTGTTCTGCACACAGTAAGAACCCAATAAATATGATTGAATGAATGAATAACTACCAAATGACTCACCCTTGTGTTATGCCTGTTAGGCAACATAACATAATGATGATCTATGGACCGTTTTGCCCCAGAACCTAGAGAGTATTCCTGGAGTGACCCTCTGACCCCCTTCCCCCTCACCAGAGCCTCAGTGCAGACATGGGCGTCACTTCCAAGTAAAGGAACTTGGCAACAGGAACCTAGGCAGAGGGAGGCTGGTTGCTGAAAATAAAAATACCAGACTTATGCAGTTGACCTTTATAATAATAAGAATAATAATTAAGGTCAATCAGTCAATGGTATTTATTGAGCACTTATTGTGTGCAGAGCACTGTACTAAGCGCTTGGGAGTGTACAATGCAACAATATAACGGACCCATTCCCTGCTTACAATGAGCTTTCAGTCTAGAGTGCCAGACAGACATTAATATAAATAAGTAAAATTACAGCTATATACGTAAGTGCTGTGGGGCTGGGAGAGGGATGAATAAAGGGAGCGAGTCAGGGCGATGAAGAAGGGAGTGAGAGAAGAGGAAAGGAGGGCTTACTCAGGGAAGGCTTCTTGGAGGAGATGGGCCTTCAGTAAGGCTTGGAAGGTGGGGAGAGTCATTGTCTGTGGGATATGAAGAGGGAGGGTGTTCCAGGCCTCGGGCAGGACGTGGGCAAGAGATCAGCAGTGAGATAGATGAGATTGATGTACAGTGAGTAGGTTAGCATTAAAGGAGCAAAGTGTGTGTTCTGGGTTGCAGTAGGAGAGTAGTGAGGTGATGTGAGGTAGAAAGGAGCAAGGTGATTGAGTGCTTCAAAGCCAATGGTAAGGAGTTTCTGTTTGATGTAGGGGTGGATGGGCAACCACTGGAAGTTCTTCAGGAGTGGGGAATCATGGCCTGGATGTTTTTGTAGGAAAATGATCTGGGCACAGAGTGAAGTATGGACTGGAGTGGGGAGAAACAGGAGGCAGGGAGGTCAGCAAAGTATCTGGTAAGTGCTTACTATGTGCCAAGTACTGCACTAAAAAAAATTAAATAGTATTTATTGAGCACTTACTGTGTGCAAAGCAGTGTACTAAGCACTTACCATTAAGCATCGGGGTAGATACAAGATCACCACGTAGGTCATGGTCCTTGTCCCACATACAGCTCACAGTCTAAGTAGGAGGGAGAACAGGGACTGAATCCCCATTTGACAGATGAGGAAACTGAGGCACAGAGAAGTGAAGTGACTTGGCCCAGGTCACACAGAAGACAAGTGGTGGAGCCAAGAATAGAACCCAGGTCCTCTGGCTCCCAGGCCTGGGCTTTTTCCACCAGGCCAATGCTGCTTTCCTTCATATTAAAAAAGACACCACAGACAGTGAAATTCACCTAGGAGAGTGTGTGCGGCTTAAAAGGCCAATGTGTACCAGATGGGGGAGAGAATCAATCAATCAATCAATCAATGACTCAGTGGTATTTATTGAGCGCTCACTGTGTACAGAGCACTGTGCTAAGCACTTGGAAAACTCCAATACAACGGAGTTGGTAGACACAATCACTGCACTCGGGGAGCTGAAAATTAGACCGTCTGGTACAAAACCAGCCAATTGGCTACCCTAGCTTTCATTCATTCATTCATTCATTCATTCAATCATATTTATTCAGTGCTTACTGTGTGCAGAGCACTGTACTAAGCGCTTGGGAAGTACAAGTTGGCAACATATAGAGACGGTCCCTACCCAACAACAGGCTCATAGTCTAGAGGGGGGAGACAGACAACAAAACAAAACATGTTAACAGGTGTCAAGTCATTAGAATAAATACAAGTAAAGCTAGAAGCACATCATTAACAAAATAAAATAAATAGAATAGTAAATATGTACAAGTAAAAATAAATAGAGTAATAAATCTGTACAAACATGTATATAGGTGCTGTGGGGAGAGGAAGGAGGTAGAGCGGGGGGGGATGGGGAGGGGGAGAGGAAGGAGGGGGCTCAGTCTGGGAAGGCCTCCTGGAGGAGGTGAGCTCTCATTAGGGCTTTGAAGGGAGGAAGAGAGCTAGCTTGGCGGATGTGAGGAGGGAGGGCATTCCAGGCCAGAGGGAGGACGTGGGCCGGGGGTCGACGGCGGGACAGGTGAGAACGAGGCACAGTGAGGAGGCTAGCGGCAGAGGAGCTGAGGGTGTGGGCTGGGCTGTAGAAGGAAAGAAGGGAGGTGAGGTAGGAGGGGGCGAGGTGATGGAGAGCCTTGAAGCCGAGAGTGAGAAGTTTTTGCCTGATGCGTAGGTTGACTGGTAGCCACTAGAGACTTTTGAGGAGGAGAGTAACATGCCCAGAGCGTTTCTGCACAAAGATGATCCGGGCAGCAGCGTGAAGTATAGACTGAAGTGGGGAGAGACAGGAGGATGGGAGATCAGAGAGGAGGCTGATCCAGTAATCCGGTTGGGATAGGATGAGAGATTGAACCAGCAGGGTAGTAGTTTGGATGGAGAGGAAAGGGCAGATCTTGGTGATGTTGCGGAGGTGAGACCGGCAGGTTTTGGTGACAGATTGGATGTGAGGGGTGAACAAGAGAGCAGAGTCGAGGATGACACCAAGTTTGCGGGCTTGTGAGACGGGAAGGATGGTAGTGCTGTCTATAGTGATGGGAAAGTCAGGGAGAGGGCAGGGTTTGGGAGGGAAGATACGGAGTTCAGTCATGCAAGATAGCATCGTGTTGTATGAAAAAGTGTTCCTTGTGAATGATCCCTGTCAGAAGTGCTGACCAAGGAGAGATCCAGGTTAAATTAAAGGTGCGTGAGTGACTGATCAAAGAAGCTATTAGCCTGTAGTTTCCCATGTGATGGCTAAGTCTCCCTCTGCTCCCACCCTGGTTTCCATGCAATGGCAGCCTGCCCTGCTGCTTACTCCATTACCAACCTCTCCCAGATGATTGAAATGGCTGTGGCTGGATGAATGGTAAAGTCTCTGAGTGCCTGGAGAAGCAGTACGGCCTAGCGTATAGAGCACAGGCCTGGGAGCCGGAAGGACCTGGGTTCTAATCCCAACTCCACCACCGATCTGCTGTGTGACCTTGATCTAGAGAGTTGGAAGTACAGTGAATGGGTTGGCATTGGAAGAGAGAAGCCCGCTGGCTGGGTCATAGTAGAAGAGCAGTGAGGTAAGATGACAGTGCAACAGAGATGGTAGACATGTTCCCTGCCCCACAGTGAGCTCTGCCTGTGGGGTGCAAAGCCGAAAGGAACAAAAAAAAAAGCCAGATCTTCAGGAAGCTAGCAGCAGCAGTAGCAGCTGCCTTAGTTTCTCTTTCCCTTTCTTTTAATGGCATTTGTTAAGCCCTTACTGTGGACCAGGCACTGTACTAAGCGCTGAGGCAGATACAAGATTGAGGGCCTTAAAGCCAATGGTGTGCCATTTCCATCTGAGCAGACACGGGTGGAGACCAAGTCCCCATCTCATGCGGGACTCAAAGTTTAAGAGGGAGGGGGAGTCGATAGTATCTAATCAGCATCCTATTTGTAGCTGCTCATTTTGGACATGGAAATATTAGTTCAATACTGAGATTTATATTTCCCTTTGCTTATCATACAGTAGTGGAATTGCCTTCTCTGGGGGTTCGTGCGAAATGGAGGAAGGCAAAGAGGAAGATGGAGATAGAGGGAGTCGGAGATAGCAGGAGGCAGGGACAGAGACAGAGACAGAGACAGAAAGAGGCAGACACAGACCCACGCTACTCCATCATCCCTACCCACATCTACCACTCCAAGCCTCTCACCCACATCCAATTACAGACACATACACAGCCACCGCCCCTCAGCTAGTCAAACAGGGAATGTGAAGAAAGCAGCCGTCGAGAAGGGAGGAAGAGAAACCACAGTTGCCAGTGCTACAACTGCTGTCCCCCCAGGCTTCCTGCTATAAATCAACCCATCGATGGCATTGATTAAGCGCCTACTGTGTGCAGATCACTGTACTAAGCACTTGGGAGAGGACAATGCAACAGAGACAGTAGACACATTCCCTGCCCCCAATGAGCTACGCCTGCGTGGTGCAGGGCCTACAGGAGTGAAAAAAGCAGGACTTTCAGGAAGCTAGCAGCAGCAGCTGTTGTAGTTTCTCTTCCCCCTTTTTTATGGCATTGGTTAAGCACTTACTATGTGCCAGGCACTGTACTAAGTGTTGGGGTAGATACGAGCTAATCAGGTTGGACACAGTCCACGTCCCAATTGGGGCTCACAGTCTTAATCCCCATTTTAAAGACAAGGGAGCTGAGGCGCAGAGAAGTGAAGTGATTGATAAATGACAGATATGGACATTAAGTGCTGTGGGGCTGAGGGAGGTGTGAATAACGGTGCAGATCCAAGTGCAAGAGCGACACAGAAAGGAGCGGGAGAAGAGGAAAGGAGGTCAGAGAAGGCCTTGTGGAGGAGATGCACTTTTAATAAGGATTTGAAAGGGGGAAGAGTGATAATCTGTCAGACATGAAGAGGGAGGATGTACCAGGCCAGAGGCAGGAAGTGGGTGAGAGGTCTGTGGCGAGATCGAGGTACAACGAGTAGGTTGGGATTAGAGGAGCGAGTGTGTGGGTTGGGTCATAGTAGGAAAAGGTAATTGAGTGTTTTAAAGCCGATGGAAAGGAGTTTCTTTCTCTTTTCAGGCCTTGAAGACCTTAGGGAGGGAAACAATAGCATGAGACTGCATCCAGAAAACTCCTTTCTCCACATAAAAAGTCTCTTTTCACACTTTGAAGAACTTAGAGATACAAAAGCAGACAAGTCTTGACATGAAGCAAACTTCTTTTTTCACCTCAAAGAATCTCTATTAAAAGGCCTTGAAGGCCTCAAGTGGAGGAATGAACAGATGTATCTGCATGAAGCAAACCTCTCCTTTCCTACCCCAGATATTTTCTTTTCAGGACCTGAAGAACTTAGGGAGAGAAATCAAAGCAGATTTTTTTTTCCCATGAATCACATTTCCCCTTTCACCACCAATATACTCTATTCTATACCCTTCTAGACTGTGAGCCCACTGTTGGGTAGGGACTGTCTCTATATGTTGCCAACTTGTATTTCCCAAGCGCTTAGTACAGTGCTCTGCACACAGTAAGCGCTCAATAAATATGATTGATTGATTGATTGATTCTCATTTCAGAGGCCTTGAAGGCCTGAAGTGAACTAATACACAGGAAGAGGTTTCTACATGAAGCAAATTAATCCTTTTTCAGTTCGTATATTTTCCCTTCAGGTCTTGAAGACCTTACGTGGAAAAATGATGAGCTGAGTTTTTGTATGAAGCAAATTTTTCCTTTTTGAACCCCATATATCACCTTCTCTGGCCCTTAGGCAGAACAAAAGCAGGAGATTGCTTGCATGAAGAAAACCTGTCCTTTCTCACCACACATACTCTCTTTCCAGATCCTGAAGACCTTTGGTAGGAGAAATTAAAGTAGGAGATGGTGTTCAATAAGTAAATTTCTCCATTTTCAACTCAGCTCTTCTTTTTTGAGGCCTTATAGACCTTTAGAGAAGTAAGAGCTGGAGATTGTATGCATGAAGCAAATTCCTCCTTTTTTATCACAGATATTCTCTTTGATGGCCTTGAAGACCTTAGGTTGTCAAGTAAGCAGGACATTTTTTGCATGAAGCAAAAGTCTTCTTTTTTAATGCCATACACTATCTCTTCAGGTCTTGAAGACCTTAGAGAAATAAAAACTAGAGTTTGATTGCATGAAGCAAATTTACCCCTTTTCACCTCAAATATTCTCTTTGGGGGCCTTGATGACGTAAGGCCTTACAGAAATAACACTTGGAGACTGTTTGCATGAAGTAAACTAATCATTTTTCACCTCATGGATTCTCTTTGAAAGGCCTTGAAGACCTAAAGTGGACAAATGAGCAGGACAGTTTTTTCATGAATCAAAATTCTCCTTCTTTAACCCCATCTTTTTATCATCTTTATCATCTTTTCATGCCTTGATGATCTGATTTAGAAAACTGAGCACAGGAAATTGCATAAAGCAAATTTCCCCTTTTTCACTTGAAATATTCTCTTTTGAGGCCACGAAGACCTTAGAGAAACACAAACTGGAGACTGCCCGCATGTCACTTCAAATATTCTTTTTCGGTGCCTTGAAGACCCTAGGTAGAGAAACAAAAGCCGCAGACTGTTTGCATGTAGCAAACGTCTCCTTTTCCAGCTCAAAGATTTTCTCTTCAGCCCTTGAAGACCTTGGCCAGAATACTAGAAGAGTGTTTGCATGAAGCCAATTTCTCCTTTTTTCACCCCAAAGATTTTACTTTGGTAGAAAAATGATCCAGTGAGGCTTTCTATGAAGCAGATTTCTCCTTTTTCCATCTCATATATTTGATCTGCATGCCTTGAAGACATTAGATAGAAAAATTCAAGTGGGAGGTTGTGTTCATGAAGTACTTGTCTCCTTCTCCACCTTGGATAGTCTCTCTAAATTCTCCATAAATGACCTTGAGGAGCAAACAGTAACGTTTCCTGCACGAAGCAAAACTTCTCCTTCTGCAGCTCATATGTACTCTTTTTTCTGGCCTTGAACACTATACATGGAGAAATAGGTGGGATAATTTTTTTCACGAAGCAAATGATTTCTCTTGCACAATGAATATTCTCTATTCATTCTCAATTACAAGGGCTTAAAAGTGAGAAGTGGCATAACAAAAAGGAGATTTGTCCAAACGAAGCAAATTTCTGTCTTTCAACCCAAATATTCTCTTGTCTGGCCTGGAAGACCTTAGGATAAAGAAATAAAGGCAGGAGATAGTTTACATGAAGCAAATTTCTCCCTTTTCAAATCAAATATTCTCTATCCATTCTCTAGTAATAGGCCTTGAAGACCCCAAGTGAACTAACGCACAGGAGATATTTCTACATGAAGCAGATGTCTCCTTTTCCAGCTCACATAGTTTCTCTTCAGGCCTTGAATACCTCAGACAGAACGTTAGGAGAGTGTTTGTTTGCATGAAGCCCCTTTCTCCTTCTTTAACCCTATATATTCTCTTTTCAGGCCTTGAAGACCTAAGGGAAGGAAACAATAGCAGGAGCTTGCATCCAGAAAACTCCTTTCTCCACATAAAAATTCTCTTTTCAGGCTTTGAAGAACTTAGTGAGAGATACAAAAGCTGGCATGTTTCATGCTTGGCATGAAACAAACTTCTCCTTCTCCTTTTCACCTCAAATAATCTCTATTAAAAGGTCTTGAAGGCCTCAAGTGGAGTAATGAACAGGAGATGTAACTGCATGAAGCAAACCTCACCTTTCTCACCCCAAATATTTTCTTTTCAGGCCCTGAAGAACTTAGGGAGAGAAATCAAAGCAGAGTTTTTTTTTTCTCATGAATCACATTTCTCCCTTTCACCACCAATATACTCTATTCATTCTCATTTCAGAGGCCTTGAAGGCCTGAAGTGAACTAATATACAGAAGAGGTTACTGCATGAAGCAAATTTCTCCTTTTCCAGTTCATATATTTCCCCCTCAGGTCTTGAAGACCTTACGTGGAAAAATGATGAAGTGAGTTTTTATATGAAGCAAATCTCTCCCTTCTGAACCCCATAGATCACCTTCTCTGGCCCCTAGGCATCAGTTTCTGTCTGATGCGGAGGTGGATGGACAACCACTGGAGGTTCTTGAAAAGGGTAGAAACATGGAATGAACGGTTTTGAAGAAAAATGATCTGGGCAGCAGAGTGAAGTATGGCCTAGAGTTTGATTGCATGAAGCAAATTTATCCATCTTATTTTAAGTTGAAGTGGCCAGCCAGATTTATAACCTTTTCCCCTCATAAATGGAAAAGATGAAATATTTTCCTCTATTCTTTCAATCAGGAAGATTGTCATGTCCAAGTTGAATACTTGGGTCCCCCGAATGGTGATTAGTGCATAGAACCCGTAGCTTTTTTCGGCCAAAAAGGGCATTTACTTTTGAAATGGGCTGACAACATTCTGAGCAATTTACATCAAGAGTCGTTCCCTTGGTGAGATGTAAATGATGCTGAAACTGACTTTCGGTATTAAAGGCAAAAACGTCTTTTGCCAGAGCATTGGTGAACTGCTGGGTAGAGTTATAGAGCTATTTCTTGTGTTTTAATGAGTGTTTGGCCAGTATACCTTTCCCTTGAATAGGAGCAAGGGCTTACAAAGGCACCGGACCCACCGCCTCCCCCTCCCACCCCCGGCCCCCGGGCCCGCTTCCGGCCCCCACATCTCTTTTCTGCTAGAATTGTGGATGCTAATACTTCAAAAAGGCTCAAGGCAACATCACTGCGATGTGGTTGTTTTACACTGCTGGGCTAAGATGTCACCTTGCCCAGTGTAACCCCAATGACAGGAACATTCCTTGGTAAATGGCTTTAGCCCAGAAATTCAAACTTGAATACATTTTGAAGTGGTAAGAGTCTGAAATTGGAATTTTCTCCTTTAGGTTACTAAATTGACCATGTCTTACCTAACTGAGGAGGAGATGGAGGAGAAGGGGAAGTGAAAGAGGAAAGAGGAGGAGGAGAAAATGAAGGAGGAAGAGGAGGAGAAGGAGAAATAGGAGGAAGAGGAGGAGGAGGAGGAGAAGAAGAAGAAGAAGAGTAGAAGAAGAAGAAGAACTGTGGAATTCGTTAAGTGCTTACTATATGCCAAGCACTGTACTAAGTGCTAGGGTAGATACAAGACAATCAGATCCCATATGGGGCTCACAGTCTAAGTATTAGGGAGAACAGGTATTGAACCACCATTTTGCAGATGAAGGAACTGAGGCCCAGGGAAGTGAAGTGACTGGCCCAAGGTCACACCGAAGACAAGTGGTAGAGATGGGATTAGAAGCCAGGTCCTCTGGCTCCCAGGCCTGTGGTCTTTCTGCTAGGCCACGTTGCTCTCCATCAAAATTAACATCAAAATAACAAAAAAAAAAACAGAATAGGAAAATGTAGTCAAGAAGACACTGCTGTTCTTCTGATCACCGCATTGTCCTAAAGATTTCTGACTGACTGAAGCCTTCTGGGCCAGAAACAGCCATCCAATCAGTCATCCGTATTCAGACGATACTTTGCACCAAGGTCATTAAGGTCCAAGAATATAGCTGTTACAGGAATTTTGGAATTTGTTATTTGTTATTTTGGAAATCTGTAGAGTGAGGAAGACAGAAGTTCTACAGACCACTAACCTCTAGGCAAACAGGAATTACTATTTGGGAAAGGGCTGGAAGAGAGAGGCATAGAAAACAATCTGTGGGTTTTCGCGTTGTTTTTGTTTGGGTTAGTGCAAAGTTGTGTACACTAATTATAATGACTGCTAATATTTGTCAATATCAATGCTGCATTTATTCTTTGGGTTAGTGTAAAATTACATACACTAGTCATAATGACTGCTCATATTTGTTAATATCCATGCTGTGTTTTATTTTTTGTTTGGATTAGGGTAAAGTTGTGTACACTAGTCATAATGACCGTTGATGTTTGTAAATATCAATACTGCATTAGCTGCCAGGCTGCATTGCACTTTGGGGAGAAATTATTTGGGTCAGGGTTTACACTCCTTTCAACCCATATGTCGAGAGGTGTAGAACACCTTGTCAATTCCCCAGGGCCGTGAATTGGTCACGTCAGGGTCACCAGTCTGGGTCACTCATAAGTGACTGAAAGCCAACTTCAGACAATGGTGTCCCTCATTTCATTGGAACTTGGGAAGAAGAGGTTTTTCTGGAGCCAACTCAGCTCTTCCCGGGTGTCCTCAAAATGAAGGAAGATGGGTCCAACACAAATAGAAAAGTTGCCCAGAGGCTGATTTGCTCTCATCTGCCTGGGATCTAGCCCCTCAGAACAGTTGCATGCTATTTCAGCAGGACACCATTCTCCCGTTGAAAGGTGGTGGAATTTGAGTAGCTATGTTGGAAGGCTGATTCTGGCAATCAAATAAAGCTCCCATAATAATAATAATGTTGGTATTTGTTAAGTGCTTACTATGTGCCAAGCACTATTCTAAGCACTGGGGTAGATACAAGGTAATCAGGTTGTCCCACGTGGGGCTCACAGTGTTCATCCCCATTTTACAGGTGAGGTTACTGAGGCCCAGTGCTTTGCACATAGTAAGCACTTAATAAATGTCATTATTATTATTATTATTAAATGACTTGTCCAAGGTCACACAGCTGACAAGTGGTGGAACCAGGATTAGAACCCATGACCTCTGACTCCCAAGCCTGTGCTCTTTCCACTGAGCCACGCTGCTTCCCATCATCACAGGCTGCATCTTGGCCCTTTAAAGCAAGAAAATGCTTATTGAAGCAAATACCTGGAGTTTAGATCAGGTCTGAAGTTCCATAATACTACCTGCATAAAACCCAAGAGCTGAACATAGGGGGCTTCTGAGATGGGAGGACTAGGCCTCCTGGTGAGATTCCAACTATCCTTGGACAGTTGGCTATTATTTTGAGTATAAGGACTCGAAGTTGGGCTCACTCAAAACTTCTATTCAACTACCCTATTAGATGAAGAGAAAACCAAGGGATTCGTTGCCAAGACCTGACCTTTTTGGTCAAGAGATAAACAGCTGTACCTATGAGCCATGCTACAGTATTATTTAGGTCACACTTCTTAAAGATTAGATTCATAAGCACAGTTCTAACCAGGCAGGATCTTCTGGCTGCACTGGTCTGTATTGAGTTTAATTTTTAGTCAAATCAGTCGATGGTATTTTAGTGCTTACTGTTCTTATGAGCACAATCATGTGCCAAAACCATGATCCTGGCTGTGGGCATAGTGGGGCAGCAGATGTCAATCATGTTTTGTTTGTTCTAGCAGAAGCAAGAACAAGGAGGTCATGGTTAGTAACATCAGTGTCTTGGGGGTGAAATGACCAAATGAATCATTGACTATGTGTAGATGTTAATGCTGAAGGTGGATGGCAAGAGCATGGGCTTGGAGATCAAGAGGATGTGGGTTCTAATCCCAGCTCTGCCACTTGTCTGCTGTGTGACCTTGGGCAAGTCACAACTTCTGTGCCTCAGTTACCTACTCTGTAAAATGGGGATCGAGACTGTTTGTGTTTCTCTAAGGTTTTCATGGCCTCAAAAGAGAATATTTCAAGTGAAAAAGGGGAAATTTGCTTTATGCAATTTCCTGTGCTCATTTTTCTAAATCAGATCATCAAGGCATGAAAAGATGATAAAGATGATAGGGTTAAGGAAGGAGAATTTTGATTCATGAAAAAACCATCCTGCTCATTTGTCCACTTTAGGTCTTCAAGGCCTTTCAAAGAGAATCCATGAGGTGAAAAATGATTAGTTTACTTCATGCAAACAGTCTCCAAGTGTTATTTCTGTAAGGCCTTACGTCATCAAGGCCCCCAAAGAGAATATTTGAGGTGAAAAGGGGTAAATTTGCTTCATGCAATCAAACTCTAGTTTTTATTTCTCTAAGGTCTTCAAGACCTGAAGAGATAGTGTATGGCATTAAAAAAGAAGACTTTTGCTTCATGCAAAAAATGTCCTGCTTACTTGACAACCTAAGGTCTTCAAGGCCATCAAAGAGAATATCTGTGATAAAAAAGGAGGAATTTAACTTATTTTACTTTTAATTATTCGGATTGATGTCTGTCTGTCTCCCCCCGACAGACTGTGGACAGGGACCGTGTCCAACCTGATTAGCTTGTATTTACCCCAGCGCTCAGAATGGTGCTTGGCACATAGTAAACTAGCTTAACAAATACCATAATTATGGAGCGTGGCTCAGTGGAAAGAGCACAGGCTTGGGAGTCAGAGGTCATGGGTTCTAATCCCGGCTCCGCCTCTTGTCAGCTGTGTGACTTTGGGCAAGTCACTTAACTTCTCTGTGCCTCAGTGACATCATCTGTAAAATGGGGATTAAGATTGTGAGCCCCACAAGGGACAACCTGATCACCTTGTATCCTCCCCAGTGCTTAGAACAGTGCTTTGCACCTAGTAAGCACTTAACAAATACCAAAAATTATTACTATAGTAACCATTTAACAAATGCCATAAACCCCCCAATTACTACAATGCTTCATCATCATCATCATTAGTGGTATTTACTGGGCACCTCCTTTGTTCTCTGCTGCTTTCTGCCAACTTCCTAAATCTGTGCCACCTCTCCCATATCTTTGCACTATCTCCCCTCTACTTCTGTCCCGGGCCCACGTTTCCTCCCCAACTAACTCAGCTCTTCCTCATCAGTTAAAGCTTTCCATTTGCCCCACGACCATTACATCCTGGCCTTACTGAAATGTTTACAGATGTTTATCAGCAACAGGGGGGTGAAAGTTCCAAATCGGACTGAGCAGTTGGGAGGGTACAATATGACAGAGCTGGAAGACATGATCCCTGCTCTCAGGGAGTTTACAATCTAGCCAGGGAGACAGTCACTAAAAGAAATGACAGACAGGAGGTAGAAGGAAATGGGGATATATGTGCATGAGTTGAATGCTGAAAAACACTAGATTAAGCATATGGGAAAATACAACAGATAGCAATGATTATTATATTTAAGTGCTCACCCAGGGCTCTGCACCGTACTAAGCGTATGGTAAACGCAAAGCACTCAGATCTTAGGGTATGTAAGATAGGTACCTGAGTAAAGTGCTTAGGTGGTACTGAAGTGCTGGAGAGATTATAAATGAATCGAGGAAGGGCCCCCTGGAAGTGATAGTAGGATTTTGAAAATGGGGAGCCTGTCGTTTGTAGAATTTGAAGTGGGAGGGAGCTCCAGGTAGGGGGAAAAGAGGAAGAGAAAAGGTCAGTAGCTGGAGAGATGAAAACGAGGCCCAGTGAGTAGGTTAACTTGAGATGAACAAAATTCACGAGCTGAGATGTAGTGGGAGAGGAAAGTGGATAAGTAGGATGGAGAGAGTTGATCGAAGGCCTTAAATCAAGATGATTGAGACAGCAGCATGTAAGGATACACAATACCGGTGCAAAATGCCTAAAGTACTCTTGATTGGATTAAGGGTGTGCCTGAGCATCAGTATCTGATGCTCTGATCAGAGCACCACTGATCAGCCCACCACTCTGTTGAAGGGGTTGATTTATGACCCACTCAGAAACCTATCTTCTGACTGGTTCCTGCAGACAGGATCTGATTGATGGAAACATCTGCCACTCACACACATTTTTTCCTCTCCCATTCCTGCTTGTCACTAAAGCTGGCAGAAAGAAATTTCGGGCCAGCGATTTTTATTTGCGCTAGAACACCCCTGCAAGCCTCACAAGGATGCATCTGGCCCCTCAAGGGGAGCGGGGGAGGCGGGAGGGTACAGTGCACCTCCTGGCTTCCATCCCTTTGGACACAGTAGAGCATTGTATTTAAGTGTTTGGGAGAGTCCGTACCTATTCATTCATTCAATCGTTTTTATTGAGCGTTTACTGTGTGCAGAGCACTGTACTAAGCGCTCGGATGATTCCTCCCCTCAAGGCATTTACCATTTACTGTGTGCTTTAGTAAGTACATGGGTGAGTGCAAAAGATCGCAATAATTATTGTATTTGTTAAGTGCTTATTCTGAGCTATGCACTGTAATAAGCATGGGGTAGATGCAATGTGATCAGATCGGACACAGTCACACGAGGCTCATGGTCTGAGGTGGAGGGAAAACAGGTATTGAATCCCCATTTTACAGATGTGGAAACCCCCCCCCCGAGGCCTGGAGAAGTGAAATGACTTACCCAAGGTCACACAGCAGGCCAGTGGCAGTGTCAGGATTCAAACCCAGGTCCCCTGCCTCCCAGGCCCATATTAGCCCCGCTGCTTCTACGAGCGAGTGAGAAGGCGTGATTCCCTGCCCTCAAGGAACTTGCAACCTAGCAGGGGAGTCAGACGAGAAGCAGCGTGGCTCCGAAGAAAAGAGCACAGGCCTGGGAGTCAGAGGTCATGGGTTCTAATTCCATTCTGCCCCTTGTCAGCTGTGTGACTTTGGGTAAGTCACTTCTCTTCTCTGGGCCTCAGTTCCCTCATCTATAAAATGGGGATTAAGACTGTGAGCCCCACGTGGGACAACCTGATTATCTTGTATCTACCCCAGCGCTTAGAACAGTGGTTGGCACATAGTAAGCACTTACTAAATTCTATTATTATTATTAAAAGTGGATAACAGCTGGGGGAAGCAATGGAATTTTAAAATCCAAGCGTCCGTAAATGCACTGGATCTGATAGGGTTCCGAGGGGAAGGGAATGGTCAACAGCGGCAAGCGTGGGTAGAGAAGCAGTGTGGCTCAGTGACAAATGCCCGGGTTTGGGAGTCAGAGGACGTGGGTTCTAATCCCGACCCCGCCCCTTGTCAGCTGTGTGATTTTGGCCAAGTCACTTAACTTCTCTGTGCCTCAGTTGCCTCATCTGTAAAATGGGGATGAGCCCCACGTGGGACAACCTGATTAGCTCGTATCTACCCCAGCGCTCAGAACAGTGGTTGGCGCATAGTAAGCGCTTAACAAATACCATCATTGAAATTAAACCGGCGCTTAACAAATGCCGTTAAAAAAACAACAACCCAGCACCCGCTCCCCCCCGCAAGCCCGGGCTGGGTCTAGAGCACAGGACTTCCGGGGTGGCAATCTACAATGAGAGGTCAATGCGCAGGAAAATAGGACTTCATACCCACTAAAAGGAACCCAGGCCCAAGGTTCCCGGATTGGGGGGGGGCGGCGCACTGCGCGGTCCCGCGGTCCGTTCCTTCCTCCTTCCTTCTTCCTTCCGCCCGTTGGCCGGCCCGAGCCTGGCTGGCTGGGAGTGGCAACGGGGGAGCGGCCGGGAAACCAAGGAGGCGGCTCCCAGGGGCCGGCCCAGGCCCAGGCCACCGCTCGCCGAGAAGCTTCCACCGGGGGTTGAAACAAACCGGCGGTAAGGGCCCTCGGGGGCCGCGGGCGGGAGTTAAGGGAAGCCGCGAGGCTCAGCTGGTCGGATTTGTTGCGCGCCGAGCACTGTGCTGAGCGCTCGGGAGGGGACACTACAACGAGGGGTTGAAGGGCTGGGTTCGGATGAGTTGGGCGGACTCTGACGAATTGTGGCCGCTCCGGAGCCGGATTAGCCGGGTTCGCGAGGGGCTCCACGGCACCGAGGCCATGACGCTGAGCCCGTTGTTGAGTAGGGACTGGCTCTATAAATGGCCGATTTATACGTCCCAAACGCTTAGTCCAGTGCTCTGCACACAGGAAGCGCACAGTAAATATGATTGAATGAATGAATCTTTCTTATTAGTATCAGCATCGTTATTAGATAAGCAACCCGGTGTAGTGGCTAGAGCCCGGGCCTGGGAGTCAGAAGGTCATGGGTTCTAATCCCGGCCCCCCCACTTCATTCAGTCGTATTTAATGAGCAATTACTGTGTGCAGAGCACTGTACTAAGTGCTTGGGAAGTACTTGTCCTCAGTGTGACTTTGGGCAAGTCACTTCGCTTCTCTGGGCTTCAGTGACCTCATCTGGAGCCCCTCCTGATCCCTGTCCCAAACCCTATTTGCTTGTATCCACCCCATTGCTTAGTCTCGTGCCTGGCACGTAGTAAGCGCTTGACAAAATAATATTCATTCATTCATCATATTAAGCAGCTTTTATTTATTAATAAGCGCTTGCTGTGTGCAGAGAAAGAACAATACAACGATAAACGGCGCCAATACCTGCCCACAACGAGCTCACAGTCTGTCGGGGGGGAGACAGTCATCAATCCGAATAATTAAAAGTACAGTTAAATCAACGTAAGTGCTGTGGGGTGGGGAGAGCAAAGGGAGCAAATCAGGGCGATGCAGAAGGGAGTGGGAGATGAAGAAGACGGGTTTAGTCTGGGAAGGCCTCTTGGAGGAGATGAACCTTCAGTAAGGCTTTGAAGGGGGGAGAGGCATTGTCGGATTTAAGGAAGGGAGGGTGTCCCAGTAATAATACCACATTATAATAATACCACAATTATTAGTATTATTTATGGTATTTAAATGCTTACTATATGCCAGACACTATACTAAGCATTGGGGAAGGTCCAAGCTAATCAAGTTGGACCAAGGCCATGCCTCACATTGGGCTCACAGCCTTAATCCCCAGGTAACAGAGGCACAGAGAAGTGAAGTGACTTGCCCAAGGTCACACAGCAGCCGAGTAGTGGAGCCTGGATTAGAACCCAGGTTCTTCTGACTCTCGGGCCTGTGCCCAGCCCACTGGGCTGCAGTGCTTCTCGAATTGAGGGGTACAAATATTTTTGGGTGGGGTTGCAAAACCACGCAGGATGTTGTTGCAGAAATAGTATTTGTTGAACATCCACTCTGTGCAGTGCTCTGTTTTAAGGACTTGTGGAAAGTACAAAACAAGTAAGTGACACACTCCCTGCCTACAGGGGGTTTATACTCTAATGGAGGAGCCAGGCATAAAATGATTGACACATAGAGTAATTGAAATAAATAATTGAATGTACAATTTACTGAGCCTGGATAAATAAGATCAGGAATTGCTACCAGAAGTGTTTGTGTAATTATTGCCCACTGTAAAACAAGGTGTGTGAATTAATCTAAAATTGTCATACACATTGTAAGGAACTACTGTGCTATTGAAACATGTTTACCTAAGGGAAGACATAACCCATAAGTATGAAAAATAAGGCACATGAATCTGAATGTAGTCAATCAATTGTAACATCTTCTAAGTGCTTACAGAGTGAAAAGTTTTGCAGGAGTACCAACTTTTTATTTTGGATTATAATAATGATACTTGGTATGCACTAACTATGTGCTGAGCGCTGGGGTAGATACACTACAGTCAGATCCATTCATTCATTAAATCGTATTTATTGAGCGCTTACTGTGTGCAGAGCACTGTACTAAGCGCTTGGGAAGTACAAGTCGGCAACACATAGAGACGGTCCCCACCCAACAACGGGCTCACAGTCTAGAAGGGACAGTCAGATGGGACACAGTCATTCATTTTTTAATCTTATCTATTGAATACTTACTGTGAGCAGAGCACTGTATTACGCGCTGGGAGAGTACAGTATAACAATAAATAGACACATTCTCTGCCCACAACAAGCTTACAGTGTAGACAGAGAGACAGACATTAATATAAATAAATTGCAGATATGGACATAAGTGCTGTGGGGCTGAGAGGCGGGGAATGAATGAAGAGAGCAAGTCAGGGTGATGCAGAAGGGAGAGGGAGAAGAAGAAAGGACGGCCTAGTCAGGGATGGCCTCTTGGAGGAGATATGCCTTCAGTAGGCTTTCTTTCTAGATTACTAAATTATCAGTCTGGAAATGAGGTATTTATCTCTAAGTCCCATACTACCTCTAGAGAGCTAGGGGAAGTGCTGGAGGCAGTATTTTCACTATGCATCAAACATTGTTTTCAGGGTACAACTTTATCAGGTTGGACACAGTTCCTGTCCCATGTGGGGCTCACAGTCTAATTAGGAGGGAGAAGGATTTAATCCCCATTTTACAGATGAGGAAACTGAGGCACAGAGAAATTAAGTGATTTACCCAGGGTCACACAGTAAGCTATTGGCAGAGCTGGGATCAGAGCCCAGGTCCTCTGAATCCAGCAGCGTGGCTCAGTGGAAAGAGCCCAGGCTTGGGAGTCAGAGGTCATGGATTCTAATCCCGACTCTGTCCCTTGTCAGCTGTGTGACTTTGGGCAAGTCACTTCTTTTCTCTGTGCCTCAGTTCCCTCATCTGTATAATGAGAATTAAGACTGTGAGCCCCACGTGGGACAACCTGATCACCTTGTATCCCCCCCGGCACTTAGAACAGTGCCTCACACATAGTAAGCGCTTAACAAATGCCATCATTCTTATTATTATTATTTTCACTAGGCCACACTTGGTGCTATTTGTAAGTTCTGGAATTATCCTGTTACACAAGGGTCTCCAACTTATTCCTGCGCGAGAGTCATTGTAAATGAAATCTTTGAGAATTGGATATGCAGAGAGCTGATCATAAACCAAAGAAGAACAGAGCGGAGAAAAGAAAAGGTGGGGTGGCAGGGGGGTGCGGAAAGGGAGAAAGAACGAGCAAACTTGTTCCCGATATATTTGGCGAGTTGGGGAGGGGAGGTGCCAGAGTGGCAAAGACTCATGCCTGCTGTTGCCACATTTCACTCACCCCCTTCTTTTCTTTTTCCTCCATCTCCTCTTGGACTATCAGAGCCACTCTGGACCCGATTCACATTGAGTGGGGTTTATTTTTTTCCTCCAAATGTGCGTGGAATGTGTGGAGCCTAGTCCACCCGGCCCCTGCCTGGATGCAGTTCACCATGGCCAAACTGGGAGTGGGGAGTGTGGTGCTTGGTGCTGGGGCTATCCTGGCTTCCTGCCCCTGCACTTCCCTGCCAACTGCTGCCACCGCCGCCTTTATACACAACACCCAGCATCTGAGAAGGAGAGAGAGAGTAGGGGGGCAGGGGAGGTTGGGCATTCCCCTTTCTTGCCCACTTGGGCTGGGCTGGGCAACAAATGGGTGCTGTTGTTGATTGCACAGTCACCAGGTCGGGAGGAGGGAGAAGGACAAGAGCCTCCTCAACTTGCCTAGCCATCCAGTGAGGACTGTGGGAACCCACCGGAGATAGGGATTGGAACCACTATCGCTACTCTCTCCCTTCCCCACCTTGGCCCCTTTCTGGTCAAGAGGGGTGGGGCAGAGAGCTACTTCCTGCCTAGAAAGCTGTGCAGATGCTGAGTCCACCCACAGCCTGAGCGCCTGTGCTGGAGAGAGAGCCACATCTGGTGCCATAAAGAACCAGATCGATCTGGCTTGCGGGTCATCGGTTCCTGACCCCTGCTGTAACAGGACAAGAAGAACTGGAAGTTCGTAATTCCATAGAGCAGGATTTTTCCACTAAAATGTCTTGTGTCTGCAACGCTTTGTAACGGTTTTCTTTTTTTAAGGCCTCTAGGGGCAGGCCTGGAATGCAGATCCCTGGGGACCTGAGCCTCTAGAGCTGGGCCAGGTTTGGACAGAGCTAAATCAAAGTAGGTTGGCTGGGAAAGGCCTCCTCCCTCTCTCACCCCAAATTCTGCTTCCTGTCCACTGCTCGCTAAGTAGCAAGGGGGAGTGGAGTGAATGGGTCAACTATATAAGAAGCAGCATGGCCTAGTGGATAGAGCATGGGCCTGGGAGTCAGAAGGACTTGGGTTCTAATCCCAGCGCCGAAGCAGTGTGGCTCAGTGGAAAGAGCTTGGGCTTTGGAGTCAGAGGTCATGGGTTCAAATTCCAACTCCACCAATTGTCAGCTGTGTGACTTTGGACAAGTCACTTAACTTCTCTGTGCCCCAGTTACCTCATCTGTAAAATGGGGATTAAGACGGTGAGCCCCCTGTGGGACAACCTGATTACCTTGTTACCTCCCCAGCGCTTAGAACAGTGCTTTGCACATAGTAAGCACTTAATAAATGCCATCATTATTATTATTATTATGTGGGACAAGGACTGTGTCCAACCTGATGATCTGGTATCTACCCCAGCACTTAGTACAATGCCTGGTGTGCAGTAAGTGCTTAACAAGTGCCATCATTATTAAATGTCCATCTTTGATTTGGCATCCTTTTCTTTTGGATGCTCAGGGGAAGATGAAGCAGTGTGGCCTAGTGGAAAGAGCCCGGACCTGGGAGTCAGAGGACTGGAATTCTAATCCTGGCTCCACCACTTTTCTGCTGAGTGATCTTGGGCAAGTCACTTCACTTCTCTAGGCCTCAGTGACCTCATCTGCACAATGGGGATTAAGACTGAGGGGAGATGGACTGTGTCCAACATGATTAGCTTGTATCTACCCCAGCGCTTGGTACAGTGCCTGGTACAAGGCAAGCACTCAACAAATGGTATTTAAGAAAAAAAGGTGAACTAAGCCAGAGATATTTAAATATGTTATACCTGCTAAGCTAGGACCTCCCACACCTAAGAGACTTTTAAAGAGGCCACATCTTTTTACCTTTAACATTTTGTAGTGCAGGCAAACGTTTGAAGAATTGGGGACCAGACCCCAAATTTTTCACTGCATTTTGAGGGCCTAGGCTAGATAAGATTGTCTCCCTCTCCACCAACAGGTCTCCAGCATGGGGTACCTCAGGACAGAAGAGAGCTTGGAAAGTATTCTCAACTACCAGCGTTGCCTTTTCATTCTCTTCGAAATGCTTAGTCAGTCACTTTTTGAATTCTCAAGTAGAGTGAAGCTTTGTGGGTGCTGAATGATTGTGTAACTTTCCTAAAAGCCTGGGTTGTAAATGGGTCCACCGTATGTCTGTACTTGATCGTACTTTCCACTGCATTAGGTTCATCGCATGCTCTTATCATCTGGCAGTAGGGTTTCATGTAGAGGAGCGGTAGCCCTTGGGTGGTTGTCATTGTAGCTGGACCATGGTCAAATAGTCCAGGAGGTGTTAAAGCCTCCTGCCGTTTAACATATGCCATTCCTAGACTGTCCAACCCTCCCCAGTCCATACCCTATCAATTATATTTATTGTGCGCTTACTTTATGCAGAGCATGGTTCTAAGCACTTGGGAGAGTACAGTAATAATGATGATATTTTTTAAGCGCTTACTATGTGCCGAGCACTGTTCTAAGCGCTGGGGTAGATACAAGGTAATCAGGTTGTCCCACACGGGGCTCACAGTCTTAATCCCCATTTTACAGATAAGGGAACTGAGGCACAGAGAAGTTAAGTGACTTGCCCAAGGTCACACAGCAGACAAGTGGGGGAGTTGGGATTAGAACCCATGACCTCTGACTCCCAAGCCTGTGCTCTTTCCACTAAGCCACACTGTACTATAGGGAGATACCATGCCTGTCCACAGGGAGCTTACAGTCTAGAGGGGGAGACAGATATGAGGGCCCTGCCCTGGGGATCCGGAATGAAATTGGAAGGGCCTGAAGGACCATAGCCCTCTGGGAGAGTTAGTCGCAAACCTATCCTGGCTAGAGTGTAAGATCCTTATGGGCAGGGGACATGCCTGCTACCTCTGTTGTATTGTACTCTCCCAAGTGCTTAGTACAGTGTTCTGCACACAGTAAATGCTCAATAAATGCCATTGATTAACTGTGATTTGAAAGACGCATGGATGGCTAGGACAATTCTGGGAGCCTGTGATGAGTTTGTGATGCTCAAGAAGTGCTAACATATTTTTCTTCCTCACACCCTCTACTACATCTACTGCTCTGCTGTTTTCACTGTTTTATATTGGAGAGTAAAGAAAGCCATTAGTGAGATTTTTTTTTCCTTTTGGCTTAATTTGGAGCAGATTAATCCATGTTTTTTCCTTGCCTATCTGCTATCCTCTATAATCAAGATGAATTAAATTCAAATGAAAGTGATGTAAATCTCAGGTCAGGAAGCTTCAGGGTATTCATTGTTTTCTCTAAAAAGAACATTCTTGTTGTTTGATATTGAAATATTTCCCGAGTCTTCCAGCCTGACAAGCTTGCTGCTGTGGTAGGTTTTCCTTCTATGATTCATTTCTCTAATTCATTCTCAAAATTAATAGAAAGACTACACTCAATAACTTCTGAAATACTCTGTTGCAAATGTGTCTCTTTGGTTTGTTAGTGCCTTTTCCATTCTTGCCTAAATCTATATTTCATTTGACCTCTGGAAACTTTGCACTTTGTATGCCAACCTTCTAGAGCCGTTAAGGCTGTGGATAGCTAATCAAGTCTGTTTTCTCACAACTCCACATTCTCTTTTGAGGATGTTGTCTTTGGAGACACAGATCCACAATTTGAGAACTGAACTGAAACATCATAGAGATGCTTATTGGGATTTTCTGGAGTCTAGTGTGACCACTGAATTCCTGTTAGCCTTTTGACTAGAAAAAACTTTCACTGGCTAATAGAGGTGGATGAGGGTTTTTTTATGGTATTAAGCATTTATGTGTCAAACACTGTTATAAGCACTGGGGTAGGTAATCATCAATGATATTTTTTGAGTGCTTACTGTGTGCAGAGCACTGTACTAAGCACTTGGGAGAGGACAGTGCAACAGAGTTAGATACAAGTTAATTATTACACCAGAGACAGTCCCTGTCCCATATGGGGTTCACGGTCTAAGTAGGAGGAAGAACTGGTATTTAATTCCCATTTTGCAGTTGAGGAAACTGAGGCACAGAGAAGTGAAGTGATTTGCCCAAGGGCCCACAGCAGGCAAATGATGGAGCCGGTAGTAGCCGGGATATATTGCTTGAATGATCTGGAAAATTGGATCACTTCACTTTTGTTGTAGGGTTGGTCTTCTTTATAGCAAGGTAGTCTTGTGTATAGTTTTAAAACTTTTTAATTCATAAACTGGGCTTGCATATGCCTTTTTACAAAAGAATAATGCATTAAGAATATTCACTGTCAGCAGCATCGTTTTCCAACCGAAGGACAAGGCTAGAAATTATGGTGTTTTGAATTATGATGAGTGGAGCCAATGACATTTCTAAATTTACACCCTGTTTCAGATTTACACCATGTGGGTTTACATGTTTACAACACTAGCTTCCTTCATGGCACTAGCTTTGGGGATGTGGAGACTATTGGGGGACTCATAGGAGTTGCAGGGAAATGGAGAAACAATGTAAAAAGCCACATTGGGGGCAAAAGGGTGAGAGTTTAGAGAGTGGGGATGGAGAAGGGGGAGAGCAATTGATCAGGGAGGGTCATACATCCATTTTACTTTCAATGAACTAAAAATGCCACCCTATTGTATAACCTTTGTGGCCCAATATATGTGTATAACTATATTACTCTTCTCTGAACTGATGACCCACTACAATCTGGCTTCCTTCCCCCCCACTCCACTGAATTGATTCTCTCTCCTAGGTCACCAACAGCCTCCTTCAGGGCCGGGATTGTATCTACTGTATTGTACTCTCCCAAGTGCATTGAACAGTGCTCCGCACAGAATAAACACTCAATACCATTGGTATTGGTTAGAGAAGCAGCATGGCTCAGTGGAAAGAGTCCAGGCTTGGGAGTCAGAGATTGTGGATTCTAATCCCGGCTCTGCCACTTGTCAGCTGTGTGACTTTGGGCAAGTCACTTAACTTCTCTGGGCCTCAGTTTCCTCCTCTGTAAAATGGGGATGAAGACTGTGAGCCCCACGTGGGACAACCTGATTACCTTGTATCTACCCCAGCACTTAGAACAGTGCTTGGCACATAGTAAGTGCTTAACAAATACCAGCATTATTATTATTGAAAGTTGATTCCTGTTTCTGTTTTGACTTAAGGCATGGTTTTCACAAAGCATTTGGATTGTAAAGCCAGACACTACCTGTGTTCCCTTGAGGGATTTTTTTTTTTACTTTTTAATAGTTCTAAAAGTACCAGAAAGGTGACATTGCAGTTATTGCTGATTAGTGAAAATGCATCTGTGCCTTCCTTTTTGCCTTTAGAGTACCAAGAAATGATTGACTCTGTGAAACTCCGGAGAGAAAGTGCCTTTGACTTTTTCTTGCGCTATGACTACCTCTGCGCACTTCACGACTGTGTTCCGCTACCAGGAGTGAAAGCTCATCTGGAAGAAGGAATTCTTGATTTCAATGCAGATCGTCTCAAAGTTGCCGATTGGACACCCTTACTGAATGCTCTTGTGATTGATAAAAATCTGACCTCTATTGCAGTAAGGAGCTGGTACCAACCAATTTGTGGAGAAACAGGTCTGCAGTTCAAATGTGAATCTTATCCAAATGCCTGCGGCTTTGTTTGCTAGAGAGGCAATATGGTTTTTTAACACTCCTAAAATGGAACTTTTTGGGCTTTAGAGTGCCCTTGGAGAGAGCAAATCCTTGACTTTAATAAATATATTTTATTTTAGGTACTCTTTACTCATCCTTTCTCATTTGGCATATCATGAGCCATATCTTATCAAGAAGATACAGTAAGTTCTCCATATCATGTGTTTTGGCTTGAAAGTGGTTACGGAATTCAGGAATATTCTTCCAAAAATGTGCTTCTGTCTGGATAATAATAATAATTGTAGTATCTGTTGAGCACTGGGGTGGGTACAAGATAATCAGGTTGGACACAGTCCCTGTCTCACATGGGGCTCACAGTCCAAGTAGAAGGATGTAGGATTTAATATGAGGAAACTGAGGCACAGAAAAGTTATGCAACTTGTCCAAGGCTGCGCAGCAGACAAGTGGTTGAGCCGGGATTAGAACCCAGGTCTCTGACTCTCAGACTCATGCTCTTTCTACTAGGCCACATTAAATCTCCATTTGACAGATGAGGAAATTGAGACACGGAGAAGTGAGTGACCTGCCCAAGTTTTGTTCATTCAGTCGATTGTATTTATTTCGTGCTTACAGTGTGCAGAGCACTGTACTAAGCACTTGGGAGAGTACAATACAACAACAAGGTTGCACAGCCGACAAGTGGAGGAGCTAGGATTAGAACCCAGGTCTCAGACTCTCAAGCCTGGGATCTTTCCATTAGGTCACGCTGCTTCCCAGAGAATGCAGTATGGTGTCAGCAAAACTGGTTGTGTGTACACAGCATCAGTCAAGGCCAGAGAACTATGGAGTGGAGTTCTTCAAGAATGCTAACCCCACGTTTTAGGAGAATTGACTGTATTCCTCAACCCTAAGGCCCATTTGGAAGTGCATTAAATGTTTACAACCCCTGGTGTGATAGTGGAATAACTGGGTAGTAGTTTGGCAAAGGGTGTCTTGGTGGATCAAGAAAGAGTTAATAAAACTTTGAAAGGTCCTCTGAGCTGAACCCACATATGGGGAAAATGGTATTCCCACATGTTGCTGAAGTCACAGATTCTTATTTGCATATTTTCTTGAATGGTTTTTAGTCTTGAGGAAATCCATTTCTCAATTTCTTTTCTAGGTTCTGAGAAATATAAAGCTTCCTCTAGAAGACGAATTCCAGAAATTAGATCCCAAGATGTTATTGTTCAACTGTGTAAAGCCATTAAAGGCTGTCTCTGTGTGTCAAGTGCATTAAAGAATTTGGAACTACAAGGGCTGCTTTTAAATGAGC
The DNA here is from genome assembly GCF_015852505.1 of Tachyglossus aculeatus. NCBI lineage: Eukaryota > Metazoa > Chordata > Mammalia > Monotremata > Tachyglossidae > Tachyglossus > Tachyglossus aculeatus. The sequence continues at coordinate 6,713,463 of NC_052098.1, read as the reverse complement.
AAGATTTAATCCTTTTAACTCAGGTATGGCTTCTGAAATATGTCCTGAGGAGAGCAGGCAATAGGGGGTGGGGATGGGGGGGGGGGGGGGGGGGGGGGAGAGAGAGAGTTAAAAACACATTTTTCCTGGCACGTGTCAAAAGCTAACTCTGCTTATTGTTTTCAATGAAGGGATTGAATAAATCAGCTTCTCTGGAGCATCTCTCTCTAGCTCATTGTCCAATTGGAGATGGAGGTTTAAAAAGTGAGTTGAAACATGAACATTTTCTTCCTGGAGATTGTTTTACTCATGTATCGCTTCATTAGGTCAGGTGTGATTTTCGAATTCCCTGTTGAAATTGTACTCGCCCAAGTACTTAGTACTGCACCTAGTAAGTGCTCAAAAAATACCATTGATTGATCGCACTGAAAGAAGGGAGATGTTCAGATTCATGAGGGAAAGGAGAGCATCCTGGATAAAAGAAGCAGTCCAGGGAGAAATTTTCAGGTGGTGGGGAAGGGAGACTATGGGGATAATGGGTGAATATCAAGTTCTTAATCAGCCTCCTCTCCGATCTCCCATCCTCTTGTCTCTCCCCACTTCAATCCATACTTCACGCCGCTGCCCGGATTGTCTTTGTCCAGAAACGCTCTGGGCATGTTACTCCCCTCCTCAAAAATCTCCAGTGGCTACCAATCAACCTACGCATCAGGCAGAAACTCCTCACCCTCGGCTTCAAGGCTCTCCATCACCTCGCCCCCCCCCCCGCCCCCCACCTCACCTCCCTTCTCTCCTCCTACAGCCCAGCCCGCACCCTCCACTCCTCGGCCGCTAATCTCCTCACCGTGCCTCGTTCTCGCCTGTCCCACCATCAACCCCCGGCCCACGTCCTCCCCCTGGCCTGGAATGCCCTCCCTCCCCACATCCGCCAAGCTAGCTCTCTTCCTCCCTTCAAGGCCCTACTGAGAGCTCACCTCCTCCATGAGGCCTTCCCAGACTGAGCCCCCACCTTCTTCTCCCCCTCCCCCCTTTCTATCCCCCCGCCTTACCTCCTTCCCTTCCCCACAGCACCTGTATATATGTATGTATGTTTGTACGTATTTATTACTCCATTTATTTTACTTGTACATATCTATTCTATGTATTTTATTTTGTTAATATGTTTTGTTTTGTTCTCTGTCTCCCCCTTCTAGACTGTGAGCCCACTGTTGGGTAGGGACCGTCTCTATATGTTGCCAACTTGTATTTCCCAAGCACTTAGTACAGTGCTCTGCACACAGTAAGCGCTCAATAAATACGATTGATTGATTGATACAGAGCCAAGCGCATAGGCTACGCAGAAGGGATTGCATGCCCACAGGGTGTTTAGCAAGATACTTGGGAACCTGATTCCTGCCCTTCTTCTCAGGTAGCCTCAATTCAGCACTCTGAGCCACAACCCTGGACCTTTTCCTTTTGCTATCACACCTGAAGACTCCCGGACTCATTTCTATCTCCAACTCTCAAGGCCTCAGTTCCATCATCATCATCATAATAATGGTATTTGTTAAGTACTTACTATGTGCCAAGCACTGGGTAGATACAAGGTAATCAGGTTGTCCCACGTGGGGCTCATAGTCTTAATCCCCATTCTACAGATGAGGTAACTGAGGCACAGAGAAGCTAAGTGACTTGCTCGAAATCACACAGCTGACAAGTGGCAGAGCCGAGATTAGAACCCATGACTTCTAACTCCCAAGCCCGGGCTCTTTCCACTAAGCCACGCTGTCCCTTCATTTAAAAAATGGGGATTCAATACCTATTTTCTCCTACATAAACTGTGAGCCTTCTGTGGAACCTGATTATCTTGTATCTACTCGAGCACTTAGTATAATGCTTTGCACATATTAAACACTTAATAAATACCACAGTTATTATTATTATAATAGGGTTCACTGTATTAATCTCCATTTCACAGATGAGGTAATTGAGGCACAGAGAATTTAATTGACTTGCCCAAGGTCATACAGCAGACAAGTGGCAGAGCTGGGATTAGAACCCACTGACCTCTGACTCCCAAGACTGTGCTCTTACCATTAGGCCAGGCTGCTTCTCAGTATTCTGTCCCAAGCATCTAGTAACAGTGCTCAGCACATAGTAAGCACTCAAATACCATTGATTGGTTGATGAATTTGGGAATTAAGATATACTGCTGACACCTCAAACTTAACATGTCCGAAACAGAACACCCAAATCCTGTTTTCCCCCCTGACTTTCCTATCACTGTGGACAACACCACTATCCTTCCTATCTCCCTAGTTTGTAACCTTGACATTATCCTCTACTGATTTCACTCATTCAACCCACACATTCAATGTGTCACCAAGTCCTGTTGCTACGGCCTTCACAATGCTAAAATACACCCTTTCCTATCTAACCAAAATGCTAGAGAAGCAGCGTGGCTCAGTGGAAAGAGCACGGGCTTTGGAGTCAGAGCTCATGGGTTCAAATCCCGGCTCCACCAATTGTCAGCTGTGTGACTTTGGGCAAGTCACATGGAGAACATGATCATGGATCCATGTATCCATGTTCTCCATGTATACATGGAGAACATGATAGACATGTTCCCTGTCTAAAGTGAGCTTGCAGTCTAGAGGGGAGACAGACATCAATATAAATGAATAATTTATAGGTATGGACGTAATTTATAGAGATGTACATGACATAAATAAACCCATATATACGTATCTGTCATTTATTTTCAATGTCTCTCCTCCTCTAGACTGTAAGCTCCATGTGGGCAGGGAACATGTCTACCAACTCTGTTGTAGTCTCTCAAGCACTTAGTAAGTATAGTGCTCTGCATACAGGAAGCTCTCACTAAATACCACTGATGGATTGATTGATACTACAGGGACTTTTAATTTAGATATATGTTCTGTGCTAAAAATGTAGTAGAGGGGCCTAGAGGCAAAGGAGATCTATTCCAGGTCAGAGGTATTCATGGGGTGGAGAAGTGGAGAACAGGATATTGGAGTAATTCAGAAAAAAATGCATACATAGAAATTCTGGAAGCTTTAGAAAGTGATTATATAGAGAGAAGCAGCGTGGCCAAGTGAAAGAGCACAGGCCAGCAAGTCAAGAGACCTGGGTTCTAATCCTGGCTCCAACATTTGCCTCCTCTGTGACCTCAGGTATGTCACTTAGGTTTTCTGTACTTCTTTTTTCTCATCTTTAAATTGGGGATTCAGAACCCATTCTCTCTCCTATTTAGTTTGGGAGCCCCATGTGGTACAAGGACTGTGTCCAATCGGCCTATATTGGATCTACCCCCATGCTTAGTACAGTGCTTGGCACATAGTAGGTGCTTAACAGATACCACTCTAAATATTATCATTATTTTTACTACTATCATTTTGAATTGTACTTTAAAACAACTGATTGGTATTTAGTGAGAACGGCGCTGGGTAAACCCCTAGCACTAGAATCAATTCCTGCACAAAGGTTCTCAGTCCTGAAGTCTCATCCATCATTGCATCATCAGGTAGGGAAATCATGGAAATATTCTTTTAAAATGACCAATTGGTATTTAAATCCAGCAATTTTTGTATGAGTTTGAACATCTCAAATAAAGGTAATGCATTCATTTGATGGATAATTAAATGAGTTTGTTTACCCAGGTTTGAAACATTGATTTTTTCTTTTAGTGTTTGAAAACATGATATTTACCAAACCCATTCATTGGAAAGATTTGGGGTATGACTTTTGCACCCCATTCTTAGCGAAAGAGCACACCAGGTCCAAGAAAAACGTTGTAAAATAGAGGTCAATATAAAAATACTGTACTTGGTTCATTAAAAAATTGCCTCAAAACGTAGTAAAATTCAAAATAAAACATTAACCAACCAGGCTGGTAAAATAAGTAGAAAAGAAATAGGTATCCTTCAATGAGCCCTTAAAGTAATGGTTTTCAAATTTTTATCTTGTAATCGTGTGATGGCTCTCGTTCCCCTCACTGCTTTCCTCCCAAAAGAAAAGAAATATTTAATGGGCGAACCATAAAAGCAACTTAGCTTTTTCTGCTCAGGACACGGTGGGTTGAGAGAGCTGATATCTGATAAAAAAAAAATAGAGGATGGTAATGATCCTACAAATGCTAATGAGCTTGTTAATTATTTTCGCATCTGGACTGTAAACTCAGGGGCAGGACTCATGTCTGCTTACTCTATCATACTATCCCAAGCACTCAGTAGAGTGCTCTGAAAACAGTGGATGCTCACTCAGTACATGCTATTAAGTCCCACTACTGCTACCACCTAACAGGTTTTCCAAATGTTCCGGCTCTTATCTCATCTGTGATTCTGAGAGCTCACCTCCTCCAGGAGGCCTTCCCAGACTGAGCCCCTTCCTTCCTCTCCCCCTCTATCCCCTCTCCATCCCCCCCATTGTACCTCCTTCCCTTCCCCACAGCACCTGTATATATGTATATATGTTTGTACATATTTATTACTCTATTTTATTTGTACATATCTATTCTATTTATTTATTTTGTTAGTATGTTTGGTTTTGTTCTCTGTCTCCCCCTTTTAGACTGTGAGCCCACTGTTGGGTAGGGACTGTCTCTATATGTTGCCAACTTGTACTTCCCAAGCGCTTAGTACAGTGCTCTGCACACAGTAAGCGCTCAATAAATACTATTGATTGATTGATAATCCCTAGTTAAGAAACATGGGATTAAGATATTCATTTCCCCTGTTCTCCTCCCTCTCTCTCTCTTCTCTCCCTCATGTAGTTGTCCTTGTTCTTTGTCCTTGAAGATATCACTTACAGTGAGATTCACCTATTAGTATGTGTCTGTCTGAAAAGGCCAATGAATGTCACTGTTTATTGTTGTATTGTACTTTTCAAAGCGCCTAGTACAGTGCTCTGCACACAGTAAGTGCTTAATAAACACGATTGAATGAATGAATGAATGTGGGAAGACCCCTATAATTCCAGCCACACATCGATGTGTATATTTATGCACACATTTGTTCTGATGATTTTGACACCTGTCCACATGTTTTGTTGTCTGTCTCTCCCTTCTAGACTGTGAGCCCGTTGTTGGGTAGGGTCCGTATCTATATGTTGCCGACTTGTACTTCTCAAGCGCTCAGTACAGTGTTCTACCCACAGTAAGCGCTCAATAAATACAGTTGAATGAACATAAAGACTGCCCTTGGTTATGCTTTCATGCTAGTTTGCAGCACCTGGTACCGTTTTCCTTTTTGCCTCCAGATTCTCAATAGGTAGGCAATATTGACCTAGAATTACAAATTGGAAATGTTTGATTTCAAATGGCCATATCTACTATACAATAATGATGACGATGATGGTACTTGTTAAGTGCTTACCGTGTGCCAAGCACTGCTGTACTAAGTGCTAGGGGAGATATAAGTTAATCAGGTTGGACCCAGTCCTGGCCCTACACAGGACAATCTAAGGATGTACTGTATACTATATTTGTAGGTGCTTTAAGAATGTATGAATGGTGACCTGGTAATTATTACCTCTTGAATTTGAGAGACCTGCGAAAGAACAAATAGCTCTCCAAGATATGCCTGCCTTTTGTCGTATTTAATCATGTTTGAATTATTGTTTCTTAGCAATCTGCCAAAGTATAAAGAACTCGACTACTTTGAAAACTGTCAATTTTACCGGGTGTAATTTGACATGGCACGGAGCAGATCTTATGGCCAACATTTTGAAGGTAATCATATGCTTATGCTTGTTCAAAACCAATTTCAGGAACTGCTGAATGGCATAAAAATTGTGACGCAAATGAAGAGATGTTATTTAGTTCCACATAGAAATTCTAAGAAATGATTCGTTATAATTTTGTCTTTGAGAATTTAAAGCAAGAAACAAGAAGCAACTAGCAAAAAGGACTAGTTGATGGTCTCTGCATGAAACAAAAGCTGAACATTGGCTTTGAAGTATTCAGTCAACTCTTCCCCTTCTATTTATCCACTCTCTCCTCCCACTACACCTTTTCTTTTCTTTTGTATTTCATCACTCACTAGGTGCCAGGCACTGTCCTAAGCCCTGGTGTAGATACGAACTAATCAGGTTGGACACAGTCCCTGTCCCACATGGGGCTCACAGTCTTAATCCCCACTTGCAGATGAGGTAACCGAGGCACAGAGAAGTGAAGCGACTTGCCCAATGTCACATAGCAGACAAGTGGTGGAGCTGGGATTAGAACCAAGGTCCTTCTGACTCTCAGGCCTGGGATCTCTCCATTAGGCCATGCTACACCTCATCATGTAATAGGCATTCCTCTCAGTTTACTACTGACTGTGTCTGGTTCCTTCATCCCCCTCTGCTGACCTCATGCTCAGGCCCATCTCCCTTCGTAGCCGACAGATGACAGCCCTCCCCATAATAACTGGTATTAGGTGCCTACTGTATGCCAAGCATTGCACTAAGCACTGGGGTAGATACAAGATCATTGGGTCCCACATCGCAGTCTAAGTAGGAGGGAGAATAGATATTGAATCCCCATTTTGCAGGTGAGGGAACTGAGGCCCAGAGAAGTGAAGTGACTTGCCTAAGGTCACAGTGCAGACAAGTGGCAGAGCCGGGATTAGAACCCAGATCCTCTGACTCCCAGGTCAGTGCTCTTTCCACTAGGCCATGCTGCTTCTTCACAGCCCTTCTGAGATCATATTTCCTCCAGGAGGCCTTCCCTGAGTCATAGGGAATCTTCATTGAAGGTGGTATGTCCAAATCTGTAATTCAGCAACCTATGGATAAGCAGGATTCGCCCCCAGCCCCCTGCACAAAGGCCAATTAAAGGCTTGATTTTGGTTTTCTTGTATCTTCAAAGTTCCAGGCCATCAAAAGACATGGTGAAGCATGGGCTGAGAGTCTTCGCTATAGGAGGCCTGACATAGATTGCATGGCTGGTTTGAGGCGGATCACTCTCAATTGCAACCCCCGCATTGGTGATCATGGTGCAAGGGTTCTTGCAGAATGTCTTGGAGAGGACTTGTGGCTGAAAGGTATGGTGAAAAACTAAAAAGCGCATTGACGGCAAGCATGGAGTTAGTTGCTCATCGATTTGTCACTCCAGAGCCAGAGACCTCCTGTTTTCAGGGTCTCAAGAGACTCTCTGGGGCACTTTTTCCCCTCCCCTTGGAAACTCCAGGGGGTGCAGCAGTGTGTGCCTTAATAATAACAAAAATAATGGTGATAGTAATAATAATAATGGTATTTAAGAGTTCACTCTGTGCCAAGCACTTACTAAGTGCTGGGGGAGATGCAAGATCATCAGGCCCCACATGGGATTCACAGTTGAAGGAGGAGGAAGAACAGATATTGGATCCCCATTTTGCGGATGAGGAACTGAGGCCCAGAGAAGTGACTTGCACAAGGTCACACAAAAGACAAATGGCGGGAGCTAGGATTAGAACCCAGGTCCTCTGACTTCCAAGCCCGTGGTCTTTCCACTCGGCCACATGTCCTCTCCCTTCTCTCTCCCCACTACCCCCTTGCCAAACAATGGTGGGACGAAGAGGCTGCCTCTGACCCCTCAAATGGTCTTACACTCAGGACCAGCAGAGAGTTGCCATGGGGGCTCTGACCAGAGCTGGGCCTGTTGACTCTGCAGCTTCTCCGTGAGCGTTTTTCTTTTTCCTTTGGGGACTGTTGGACAAGCAGGGACAGCAGCACAGCAGAGTCCTACCACTTACGACCTTCACCTGGGTGCTGTCTCCTGCTGGGGCCTTCTTTTTATGGGGCTCCTCTGTGGTTTTCTCCTGTCTTCTTCCTCTTTAACCCTGCTGTCTCACTCTGCAGCCTCATTTTTCTCTCTCTTCCCTCTCCTACTTCTTTACCTTGACTCCTGGGGCAGACAGCTCCCTTATTGATCATTGGAGCTCCAGCGGATTGGGTAAATGAGTGTGGCGAGTGTGGTGTCTCTTCTCTTGAAGTCCTTAAAGTCCTACTGGTGTTCACCCTACCCTCCGCTCCACAGCACTTATGTTCATATCCGTAATTTATTGATTTACATTTATGTTTGTTTCCTCCTCTAGACTATAAGCTCCTTGTGGGCAAGGAACCTGTTTCCCAACTCTGTAGTATTGACCTCTCCCAAGCACTTGGTACAGAGCACTCTGCACACAGTGAACACTCAATAAATGCCATTGATTGGTTCTCCTTAGTAGTGGAGACTGAGGATTATAGTGGCATTGAAAAACCATAGTTGTGATGAGTTCCTCTCTTAGGTTGCTATGGATAGCTATATACATACATACATACAATATTTTTCACTTTTGTTGCTTCAAGCGCTTGATCTGCAACAATGTGGAATTGCCAATAAAGGAGCCATGGCCTTACGAGATGCTCTGGAGTCTAATGCGATATTGGTTATTCTGGACATAAGGAAAAATCCACTGGTTGGTAAGTTATTTTCTCTCTGTTCTTCCTTGCTATCAACAGAATATTGGAAAAATATTTGTTGAAATTTGTAAGAATGTAATCAAACTTGGTTACTGTGACTATGAAGAAAACTATTCTTTCAGACTCAGAGGAAGGGTCAGTAACATTTGATTTGGGTTTTTTTTTAAGAGAATTCACATATGTTGGAAAACAAACTGATTAATATGGCTTTATTTTAGATACTGTTCTGATCAAAGGGATTATGAAAAGAATTCTCCAGAACGGAAGCAGTGCTAATTCAGAGGTACAAATAACTTTATTTTAATCTTTCTTGAAGGTTTTATTGGGTTCTTATTACCTTTTATAAAATTCAATTGGGATTATTTGCTTCTGCTAGGAAGCACAAGACGCATCCTCTACTCCAGTTTTTAAATTTGCCAAATATATTGTTGCCAATGATAGCATAAAAAGGGGAGTCTATGTGACCTAGTATTTATTTATTTTTTGATATTTGTTAAGTGCTTACTATGTGCCAGGCACTGTTCTAAGTCCCGGGGCAGAGAGAAGTTAATCAGGTTGGACACAGTCCCTGAACCCACATGGGGCTCACAGTCTTAATCACCACTTACAGATGAGGTAACTGAGGCACAGAGAAGTGAACTGACTTGCCCAGGGTCACACAGCAGACAAGTGGCCGAGGCATGATTAGAATCCAGGTCCTTCTGACTCCCAGGCCTGTGTTCTATCCAACAGGCCACACTGCCTCTCTAATATTAATGGTATTAATGTAGATTTGGGTCCACTCTGTGAGTTAGCGAAGGCAGTAGCCAAACAACTCTGTATGACACAAGACAGGGAAGAGAGAATTCTCCCACGGAAAGGACCAGGCAGATTCAGGTTTAATGCTGGGACTCATCTAGAGAAGCAGCTTGGCTCAGTGGAAAGAGCACGGGCTTTGGAGTCAGAGGTCATGGGTTTGAATACCGGCTCCGCCACGTGTCTGCTGTGTGACCTTGGGTAAGTCACTTAACTTCTCTGAGCCTCAGTTACCTCATCTGTAAAATGGGGATTAAGACTGTGAGCCCCATGTGGGATAACCTGATCACCTTGTATCTCCCCCAGCGCTTAGAACAGTGCTTTGCACATAGTAAGCGCTTAACAAATGCCATCATTATTATTATTATTATCTAGAGTGAGTGGTCACATTGAGTTATGAGAGTAATAATAATGGGTTGATGCCAGATTGCCTGTTACTGACATATATTTTATCTTTTTCTAGTACGAGTGGTTGAGCTCTCCACCATTAAAGGATCTTTTCAAAACCAAACAGAAAAAAAGAACTATAATTCTAGGAAGTGGTCGGAAAGGAAAAGCTACCATTCGTATTGGTAACCCTTTTATTATGTCTTTTGCAAGTTTTTGGTGCCCCAGAATGTTCAGAAACAGCTTTGAAGTCCAAATCTATTTTGCAACATCCGATTAACATCAACTGCCTGCAAATTGTGGTCATTTCAAGTCAATTTTAAATATGCGTTTTATTAAGTGTAACGCTTAATCGAATCACCTATTAAAAGAGTTTGGGGGTAGGGGACATTACTGAAAGGACTATTGATTAATTTTGTTAAAATCAATAAAATTATGATTAAGAATCCGTAAGCACTAGGATAAAAAACTTAGCAGCCAGTCTTGCAGGGAGGGTGGGGTTGTCTTGCCTTTTTTGGACAAAGGTTCTGGTCTTTAATGGTTTTTACTTCTAAGCTTTAACTCATCTTGAAAGCCCAGGAGCATAGCCAGTGTTGATCCCAATAAGCTCTTAATGCAAAGAGCTCTGCTTTAGTGCAGAAGAATGAAAGCTTTCCTCCTCTGTGCTGATGGTCAGTTTTCTTTCCCTAATTTCCTCAACTTTTTCCTCACTGTCATTTCTTCCCAGATGGAATGCGTGAAGAGCCAAGCCCTTCCCATCACTATGGGAGAAAAACAAAAATCTTTGGGGTCCATTTAAAGGAAGGCAGTATCTTAACTCTTCTCATAAATAGCTGGCTGACTGATCAGTCAGTCAGTGGTATTTATTGAGCACTTACTGTGTGCAGAGCACTGTATTATGCACATGGGAGAGCTTACAGTCTGGTTTACAGTCTTTCTCAAATGACATAACTAACTAGAGAGAAGGCTACATCTCCTCCAGGAGGCCTTCCCTCACTAAGCTCTCATTTCCTCTTCTCCCACCCCCTTCTGCATCATCCTTGCACTTGGATTTGCTCCCTTTTTTCACTCCTCCCTCAGCACTTATGTCCATATCCCTAATTTATTTCTTTATATTAATATCTGTCTGCCCCACTGAACTGTAAGCTCATTGTGAGCGGGGAATGTGTCTACTAACTCTGTTATGTTGTACTCTCCCAAATGCTTAGTACTCTTTTCACAGTAAGCGCTCATTAAATACAACTGAGAGAAGAAAAAAAGTCTATTTGAGGGATTACCATAATTGGAATATTAAAGGGTAAATATTTGGGATGGGTTTAAGGTTTCATGGAAGCAGGTAAATTTTGAATTTTGACAGGCCTAATTTATAGTGTTTTAATGTAGTAAAAATCAGGGAGTTTGTAGAATTCTACTCGGCAGAGTCCATTGTCGGTTGCGTACATTTCATGCATGGGTGCGAGTCTCAGTTTCAACTGTAGCCCTTCCAGAGCCTCAATTATTGTTAAATTCGCTCTCTTGCTGCTTCCCCTCCCTCCCCCCCACCCCCAAGTAAAATAATGTCTTGTATCAAGATTTATCTGTATAGAAAGACTAGGTGAATTACTTAGTGGACTAAATTAAATCTAATCTAAATTCCAAAGTGAAGCACCATATCTCTTTATGGGTTACCTTTGATTTTGATTGCCTGCTCAGGTTTTATGGTTTAGTTATCCAAGTTTAAAAAAACAACAACAACAAAACACCTCTTCATAATAGAAAGAAGAGCAAAAGCTTTTTTTTGATTGAGTTACTCTGAGAATCAAACAGCACTATGTGTATTTTTCCATATGTGAAATTAAAAGAGGCTGCCCGTCTCCGGCTACAGTGGAGCATCTTTGGGAAAGTAGGAGCTAGAATTAAATATTGTTTGCCCACAGTGTGATTGGTGCTTAAAAGAACATACAAATGATAAAGTGTTTTATCCTAGAGGATTCATAAGTGTTAATTGTGTGTGAGCCAAGCATTGTTTTTTGGAGGGCCTGAGTGAATGATTTATTTTAATAGTGTAAGATTAAGAAAAGCACAACGAACCGTCATTCCAAATGAACAGCCACTGTTGTGGAAAAACACATAGAACAAGAGCTGGGTTTTTTTTTTTATGGGTGTTTTGGGGGTTTTTTTTTTGGTGTGTAAATTACTAAATTGAAAGGGATAGATCCACCTTCTTGACAGGTGGTTGTTTAATTTCAAAATATTTATATTGTTCCCAAAGCAGAGCAAGCAGCCCATAAGGAGAAATCATTTTTTACTGACACATTTTCTGGAATGGCACACATTTATTCATTGTGGTTTGCCATATTTTTTTTTCCATGTACATAGCAAATGGCATGTCCTGAAATCGAATAACCTAATTATTTATATCCAGAATCTGCTTTAGCGGGCCAAATTCAAAACACTGCAACTATGATACTTAATGGTATTAGAGTAACATGAAAGACAATAATTAAACAAAATGGGAATGTATAAAATGTTGGAATGCATTACTGAGCTTTTGAAAAGTTATTAAATATTATTTCTTGGGCTTTTCTCAACTTTGCTACAGTAATTTGGAGACACAGAGGTAAGCTTGTGGAACCAGTGTCTGACATAGTAGTTAGATTTCACAGGGCCTCCCTTTAAATGATGTAGTTAAGGCCTACACTTACATTTGTAGTTTAAAAAAAGAAAGAAAATCTTCACTTTCTCCAGTAGTCATAGTAAATTGCAGAAGAGCTTTTTCCCTCTTTTCTAGCTTTCTCCACACACACGCATACTCCCCAGTTTTATTTTTCCTCTTATTGTCTTTCATTAAAAAAAGATCTAAAAGCACACTGAATCTCTTAAAGCTTACAGAATGTATTTTTCATTTTAATCTTCCATGCTCTCGTAAGTAATAGAGTTCTTAAAAACTATTTGCTTTAGTAGAGCAACTACATTAAACTATAATTACAGACTGGTCAATGGAAATTTTTGTAAAGGGCTGAAAATATTTCTTAAATCTCAAATATGACTATATCCTGAGTCATGGCATTGCCGTATGTGAAGTGCACAATTTATAATTACAAAGAAAGGCAAGTAATTTGCCTCTATATAGAACCAAGTTACATTTCAATTCCTTCCTTCTCTCCATCGTGTATCTAGGATTAGCTGCAAAGAAGCCTCCATGTAGTGGAAGAAAGCATACGTCTGGTAAAGAATGTTATGCCGCAGAGCCATTACGACCAGGGGCAAACGGTTTCATGCCTTGGCGAACTGCGGAACGTGCCAAGAGGTGCAGGTGAGGTATTCCTCCCCCTTCCTCCCCCACATCCACCTCAAAGTATCAAAGAACATGGAGGATCGGAGTCCATCTGAATTATTATGTAATTACCAATTAGAGATGGTATTTTCATATTTTTCCTCCTCAGTCATTCTGAAATTGAAAGCTGTATTTTGGTGATGGGTCCCAGTGGCTCAGATGATTGGATTTTTTTCATCCCAAGAAAAATCTGTGAAAATACGGATTTAAGATCTTTAGATTTGGAGTAGAGGATGCTCTTCCTGTAATTCCCAGAGCCTCATTCCCAAAGCGTGGCATCCATAGGAATAGTAGTAGTGGTATTTATTGAGCGCCCTGCTAAAGTGCTCATATTGGACCTGTTCCCTGCCTACAAGGGGCTTAAACTCTAATGGGGAGGACAGGCATAAAAATAATGACAAATGGCATGATCAGAATAAGTGTGTGTGTGTGTGTGTGTGTGTGTGTGTATACATATATATATTTTATATATTATATATATTAGTTTAATGTGTATGTAAAATGAGGATTAAATACCTGTCCTCTCTTCTGCCTAGACTATGAACCCCATGTGGGCCGTGATCATGTCAGATCTGATTAACTTGTATCTATTCCAGCGCTTAGAACAGTGTCTGACACATAGTAAGCGCTTAACAAATGCCATAATAATAATAATAATAATAATAATAATAATAATATGTATACACAGTGCTCTCCTTTGTACTCCAAGTATGTGTCCGTCTGCCTGAAAAGGCCAGTGTGAGATTCACAGTCCCGGCCATGCTGTGTACACACAAAGGCTGACCTTTGTTGTTCTGGCAGATCTGTTGCTTGAAGAGCCTGGTGCTGTTTTTTTCTTTTGCCTCCTTGCTTAACAATCCCTATGGAACTTCTGTTCCAACGTAGCCATTCATTTCCGAACTGCAGTGTGCCATGCTGGTCTTTCTGCATCAGATGACCCTGGCTGGGCTTGGTTTCCCCCCGCCCTTGGATTGTTTTTCCTGGCCTCCTTGCTCGTTGGATTCCAGTTTGCCGTACAGCGGCTGTTTGGGTATCCTGTCGTTGGCCATTCTCCTCATGTGTCCCATCGAGTTTAGTTGCATTGTGATGGGCATAACTGCGGCATTAGGTGGTTGACTTGGTTCCAGGATTTGTAAGTTTGTGAACCTGTCCTGCCATCTGGCATAGATCAATGTAAGAGAGGGAGATTTGGGAGTAGTCCCGAGAGGTGGTACGAGGTCAGCGCTCAGCAAATATCGTCGATTGGTTACTTGATGGTAGCTGAGTCCATAGGAGCAGATGAGTTCTCTGAGAAGGGTATAGAGGACCCAGAACTGACACCTCCAGTTAGGGGCAGCTGCTCTAGTGATTGATTGATTGATTAACTACCATGTCACTGTACCCCTTGCTTAGTGTCATTCTTCCACCTAATCTCTAGTAGGGTCAGAATGTCCAAAGAGACACATTTGCCGGAACTGTGCTTAACAAATCGATGAGACCATCTCTAAACAGGTAGCACCTTTTGCTCTGGTGTCTTTTCATCAGTAACCAGCGGAGGAGCCCACATGTAATACCGACAGTATGGTGAAATACTGAAACTCTGGAGGAGGCGCTAGGGGTGGGAATATGGCACAGAGGCCTTTGGGGCCTGAAAATCAAGGAGTGAAAGAAATTATTTGTGTTCTGAATCCTTTTCAGGATACTAGAGAATAAGGTCAAAATGTCCATTTTGTGCCAAAATGAAAGAGGTGATAGTGAGCATTTTTTTTTTCCTCTGGTGTGCCCCTAATTCTGTTTTTTTTTGTTTTTGTTTTTTTTTTTGGCTGAGGACATTGGATTAAAAAGCAAAAAAAAAACCCTATGCAATCTATTTTGCATACCTGTATTTTGTATTGCCTACTCAACATGCCAAAGAATGAAATCTGTCAGAGCAGCTAGTTTTTAGGAGCAACTAAAAAGAGGTTAGGACTGATTAATTGTTAAAGGTATGCCCTTTGTCCATTTAGAAAAAAAATCATCACAAATCTTAGTCACAGGAGTTCAAAGTACAATTTTTAATGATGGAAAATAATTTTGTTTCCAATTTAATAGAATTTAATTGCACTTCCTTAGGGGCTTCCCAGTGATCAAGCCCCAAGACGTACCACTTCAAATCCAGGTAATATTGGTCATGTTGTATTACTTGGGGACCTATTCTTTTTTCCCTCTTTTTTTTTTTTTAACTATAGCTTCACAAATGGGTACTCATTCTCTGCAGGTGACTGAAAAAAGTAAAGAGTAAAATTCCTGTAGCAATAGAACATGATGTTTGAATTTCATTGGTGCTACTGTAGTTAATCCTGCCATCCCTTGCAGATGAGGTTTAGGTGGGAGTTGTGTTTTGCTTTTGGGTGGTTTTTTTTTTTTTTGGTGGAGGGGCGGGAGAAGGGATGGGTGGGAGGGCGGTGGTGGTGGTTGTTCCTTTCCATGATTTTGGAAAAACTGCATTTTGCATTCATCATAGTTCATATTGTAAAGGCCTCCAGTGAATGTCTCTTGCTCTGTGTCTTCCATTTCCTTCCCCCTATCTTTAGATATCTGTTTTTTTCTCTCAATTCTTCAGGGTAGCAGAGGAGCCTAACACGTTCAGCAGAAAAAGACCTAGTTGGTCTAAGGCTGAATAATAATAATAATGACGGTATTTGTTAAGCACTTACTATGCCAAGCACTGTTTGAAGTGCTGGGGTGGATACAAGGTAATGAGGTTGTCCCACGTTAGGCTCACAGTCTTAATCCTCATTTTACAGATGAGGTAACTGAGGCACAGAGAAGTTAAGTGGTTTGTCCAGGGTCACACAGCAGACAGGTGGTAGAGCCGGGATTAGAACCCAAGTCCTTTGACTCCCAAGCCCGGCCTCTTTCCACTAAGTCACTTTGTAGTCAACAGTGTAATAGAGTTATTTTTAAAAAAACAGCCAAGTGCTGGTTAGTGCCAATAGGAGCAGGACTTGCAAGAAGTGGGAAGTACATCTTCTGGAGAAGAGAGCCCAACACCTCAGCACATATGTCCATATTCTTATACTGCTCTTTTTCCCGTATATGCAGTTTATGTCTCCCTCTAGGCTGTAGGCTCCTTGTGGGCAGGGAAATGTCTACCAACTCTGTTGTACTCTTCCAAACGCTTAGTGCAGTGCTCTACACGCCAGCGCTCAATAAATATCATTGATGTTTTTTATGGATGAATGCCTCATAGTCAGTGAGGACCAAACAAGAAGCAGCACGACCTAGTGGAAAGAGCATGGGCCTGGGAGTCAGAGGACCTGGTTTCTAATTCCAGCTCCACCACTTGTCTGCTGAGTGACCTTGGGCAAACCACTTAACTTCTCTGTGCCTCAGTTACATCATCTGTAAAATGAGGATTAAGACTGTGAGCCCCAAGTGGGACAACCTGATTACCTTGTAGCCACCCCAGCGCTTCAAACGGTGCTTGGCAAGTCACTTTACTTCTTTGGGCCTCAGTTCTCTCACCTGTAAAATGGGGATTATGACAGTGAGCCCTTTGTGGGACAGAGACTCTGTGTCCAACCCGATTATCTTGTATCTTCCTCAGTGCTTAGTTCAGGGCCTGATGAATAGTCAGCACTTAACAGATACTATTCAAAAAAAGGAACCTGATGTTTTGTTCATTTGGGGTTTTTTTAATGGCATTTGTTAAGTGCTTACTATGTGCCAGGCACTGTATTAAGAGCTGGGGTGGATAGTACAGTGTTCTGCACACAGTAAGCTCTCAATAAATATGATTAAACGAATACAAGCTAATCAGGTTGGACACAGACCATGTCCCACATGGGGCTCACGGTGTTAATCCCCATTTTACCAGAAGAGATAACTGAGGCCCAGAGAAGTGAAGTGACTTGCCCAAGTTCAAACAGCAGACAAGTGGCAGAGTCTGGGATTAGAATCCAGGCCCTTCTGACTCCCAGGCCTGTGCTCTATCCAGTAGGCCATGCTGCTTCTCTGTGTTCTGTGTTTTTCATTCACAGTTTGTCAGTATGTGAAACTAAGAATAGGATCAAAGAGTGCCCCAACTGTAGATCTTGAAAGTTACTTAGGAAAGACATTTTTAATTTGGAAATGTTCTGAAATATGTTTTTTGTTGATTGACAACTGGTTTCTATCACTGCTTACCGATTCTCGCTTCTTCATTTTGAAGCAAGCCGGTTTCCCTTTGAAAGTGACGATGGAGAGGGCTTCCTCTTCGGATACAGGGGGCACAGAGGAGGCTTCTGATGACGAGTCTGAAATGCCTGAGGAAGATGCTGTACAAAAATGCAAACTCCTAGAGGTATGAAAATCCCACACTCTTTGCATTGTGAATAGGAAGGCGCTGGTAGGTTCTGTTTTTGAGCAGGCGATTATCTGACCTAATGGACCAGCTTGAACGCTTGGATATTTGATCCCCTGCCTGTCAGTGCTGATATCTGAAAGCAGGGGGCCTAGCCATCCCAGCAGGCAGTGGGGAAAGCTGGATGGAATATGTCTGTTTATTGTTGAATGTGTCTGTTTATTGTTGTATTGTCCTCTCCCAAGCGCTTACTACAGTGCTCTGCACACAGTAAGCGTTCAATGAATACGATTGACCGACCGACTCCCGAAAGCAAGATGAATGGGCCCATTTGTACTGCAAAAAAGAAGATCCAGAGCAGGCCACAAGGTGTCCTCCTTGCCATATCCTGAGGTGGGGTGGGTTATCTTCAGATATTTAGCTCTTGGTTTTATTACAAGAAAATCATTACTTTACAGGAACTTTTATACACTTTGTTCTTGTTTCTATTTTTTTTCCACATCTTTGGCATCGCCAAATGAAAGATATCACAAAAAGATTATGTAAAATAATTAAACTTAAAACACAAGACCACTAGTGTACCACAAGCCCACTATATTGTCCTTGTGAGTGAAAATGGTAAAGAAAACTGCTTTGGGGGTGACTACTGCTGCGGCTTATTTTGATAACAATCGATATGTTTAATTTCAGTCTGTTTTAGAGGGAACTCCCTTTTTTGCAATGATTGTTGAAAAGCTCACTTTTCTAACTCTCTGTTCCCATTTTAATTCCTTGTTTCAAATGCAGAAATTACAATTCAAAGAAGAACCAATTTTATAACTGTGCTTGAAAAGGAATAATGTGTCCCCGTTTTTCCTGGAAGATATATATAGAATCTTTTGGGGGCTTTCTAAAAACTAATGCCAATCTCTTTAGTTCCTTCTTTTAAAAAAGACTCTCTGGAAGTTTACAATAGCTAGTTAATAATCATTATCATAGTTCAGCAGTGTAGAAAAATTTTCAATCAGGCATGCACAGGAGCTGCAGTACTTTACTAAGTTAATAATAATTATTATTATTATGGTATTTAAGTGCTCCCTATGTGCCAAGCACTGTTCTAAACACTGGGGTAGATACAGGGTAATCAGATTGTCCCACGTGGGGCTCACAGTCTTAATCCCCCTTTTACAGATGAGGTAACTGAGGCACAGAGAAGTTGTGGCTTGCCCAAGGTCACACAGCAGACGTGTGGTGGAGCCGGGATTAGGAACCCTCATCCTCTGACTCCCAAGTCCGTGCTGTTTCCACTAAGCCATGCTGCTTCTCTAGTTCTAACTCTTCCTATATGTTCTAGCTCCTTCCTATATGTTCAGGAAGTTTGACAGATCAGTCTTGTTTTTCTAGGTAGTTATTTTACATCTTGCAGATTGCCAAAAGCAACAAAATCATCTCTTGCGTCTCTCTTTGTGTGTGTGTGTGTGTGTGTGTGTGTGTGTATTCACACATAACTATATTTGTTTTCGCATATTTATAATTGTAGTAATAAATGACTTGATCTGCAGTTAATATTTATTGATTGATTCAAAGTGCTTTACAGTAAATGATTTAAGCCTCATAATATTATTAGTGGGCAGGTCATTATTAGTGTCACAGTTTTGCATTTTAAGCTTATTTTTGAATGGTTTGAACTTTACAAAGCATTATCATCTTTATTTTTATTTCTGTTTATTGAGATTGTGAGGGTGAGGAGGTGGAAAAATCAAAAAGTACACTTCTCAATTTTGCGAAGGAATTGAGTCATATTGATAGATGCAAAATAGTGAGAAACTGCCTTTTAGTAAATAAGTGAAATGAAGAAAGCAGCATGGCCTAGTGGAAAGAGCACAGGCCTGGGAGTCAGAGGACCTAGGTTCTAATCTCTGCTCTGTCACTTTTCTGCTGTGTGACCTTGGGGAATTCACTTAACTTTTCTGTGCCTCAGTTCCCTCATCTACAAAATGGGGATTCAAAACCTGTTCTCTCTCCTACTTGGACGGTGAGCCCCATGTGGAAACTGATTATCTTGTGTCTACTCCAGCACTTAGTACTTGTGTCATTATCGTCATTATTATTGTTGTTACTATTATATAAACAAATGGGTATGTATACATTTTTTGAATTCCTAACATAAGAAGTAACTAAACTTATCAATTCCAGAATTAAATTGACTTTTAAGGGATTAATGTTTTATTTTCAGTGAGTGCTTCTTTCATTTCTGGACTATTCTGCTGATCCTAATTAATTCCTATTAAGTCATCTCCAGAAAGATATTGTGTATGCAAGACTTCCCTATCTTGGCAGATCTAGAAATGCCTGCTCTTTGCAGAGGAAGAGGTAGAGGGAACAAGCAGTATAAATATGGAATTTTCTGAACACTGCGTGGGCTAGTTTTACCCAATGCAGATTTGGAACAGATGGCCCTGGTGGCGATAATAATAATAATAATTATGGCATTTATTAAGTGCTTATTGATCTTTCAAGAACATTTCATACCAGACCCACTTGTTTGCTTTTTCCATCTATATAAAGGAAGTGGATTTTTAAAAAATGCAGGAAATTTAAATACATTGCCTTTCAATAACAATACGAGGTAATGTTGAACAAATTTTGAACATTACTGTCTAGATTGAAAAATTGGCTGAGAGTACACATTATCATGATGTGAAGCAACCAGGGGAAATAGGGAAAAGGATAATGCCTCAAACTACTAAAATTGGCAGGAAATCACAGATTGAAGGTTAGTCTGAAAAATTCAATTTTGTGGTGATTTGAACTTGCAATGCTATAATGCTCTAGGGCAGCCAAAGACATTTTCACTTCCTTTAATTCCTTTTTGGTTAATAATAAGGATCAAGTCACTGACTTGAGAAAACATAGAGATTAAAAAAACTACCTTATGGATTTAGATAGAGAACTCTTTATAATAAAATTGAAGATATTATCTTGACAGTTATCGTAACGTCTCCCTTCCTGCCCATTCACTTTCTACTCCTTATGCTCACACCTACAGTGTTTGACTCTAGACTGTAACTCATTGTGGGCAGGGAATATGTGTGCTTATTGTCGTATAGTACTCTCCCCAGTGCTTAGAACAGTGCTCTGCACATACAGTAAGCAATCAGTAAGTACGATTGAATGAATGAATGAACGAGTCACATACCTGAAACTGGAGACATCCCCTCTTGACTCTAAGCTCGTGATCGGCAGGGAACGTGTCTGCAAATTCTGTTGGATTGGACTCTCCCAAGGGCTTAGTACAGTGCACTGCACATAGTAAGCACTCAATAAATACCATTGATTGATGGGTCAAGTGCATAGTACAGTGCTCTACACACAGTAAGCGCTCACTAAACATTACTGGTTGATTGATGATGGGCAGAGTGCAGAACAGAGAAGGGGGACAGACCAAACTTTAGGCAGTACCAGAACGATTGCAGACAGAGGTGGGGCGTTCTGAGAGAGATGTGTTCATGGCGTCGCTCTGGGTCGGAGACAACTCAACAGCATAAGAGAAGAGATAAGCAGTCTCCTCAGGATGCCACACAGGCCCATCTCAGAATGACCACTGCCCTTCTCAAAGCTGGCTGCTGTGTTCCTTTTCACAAAGATGGCTTGGGCTGCTGCCCATTTTAGGATGGAAGCGATCCAGTAGCAGGGTGGAAGTTAGGGTTTCTGGGCCTGGCTGTCTGGGGTGCTCGGTTGAGGGGCAGCCATTGGGGTGGGGGGGAGCGCCATTGCCCCCCCCCCCCCACAACTTTTTGGGGAGGGAGGGCGGCCGGGCCGGAAAGGGACAAAAGGGGAGGAGCCAAGGCAGCTGCTGGCAGGAGGAGGCAGAGGACGATAACGAAGATGTCTCATGGGGCAGCAGGGTTGGGTGTAAGCAAGTTCTTCCTCTCTTTTTTTTCTTTTTAATGGTGTTTGTTAAGCACTTATTCTGTGCCAGGCACCGTTCTAAGCACTGGGGTCGATACAAGGTAATCAAGTTGGACACAGTCCCTGTCCCACATGGGGCGCATAGTCTTAATCCCCATTTTACAGAGGAGGAAACTGAGGCCCAGAGAAGTGAAGTGACTTGCCCAATGTCACACAGCAGACCAGTGGCAGAGCGGCTGTTTTGTGTGCCCTGTGGGGCTGCGGACATCACTAGTTGGCATGATAATTATCAGGTTTTAATTTAAGTAAAAATCAGGTTTCAATTTCAAAAGTTTTTTGAATCTCAGGTTTGACACATAATGACATCTGTATGGCATTTAGTAAGTGCTTATGATTTGCTCCATGCTGGGTACGTGGTTATGAGAGCAGACACAGTCCCTGTCCCACAGTGGGCTCACAATTTTACAGATAAGGAAACCCTGTCCCAGAGAGGTTAAGTGAATTGGCCAAGGTCACACAGCAGGCCGTGACAAGAGCTGGGACTAGAATCTGGGTCTCCTGACTTCTAGTCCCGGGCTTTTCCTCCTAGGCCACAAGACAGTCTTGCTCAATTGAAGCTAGTTTTTTTTATCTTGAGTCAAAATAATGATGACACAACACAAAAGATAAGCAAAAATCCATCTCAGGGTGCCAGTAATGTTACTCAAGGAAATAAATGCCAGACTGTACAGATTGGGGAGAAGGACGATCCCCCAGGGAAAGAAAATGACCAAACATTCCAGATGTCAATAGGCTAGACATGTACTTTGGAACACAACAAGAGTGGAAATGTTGATAATTCATTACACAAATCCAGTAAATCATCTTAAATTGACTGGCAGAATTGGATCCTAGAGATGAGGTGGAGGAAAAACAAACAGGATTTGGCAACAGAAAGAACATGAGGGTTTTCTACCATTACTGGCTAACTGGTTAGCTTCTAGGCCACTAACCTCTAAGTGATTTCAGCTCAGCCAATGCCATTAGGTTTAAGCCATGCCCCATCCTCCCTAATCTTGGGTATTTTTGTTTGATTGGTAACTAAGCCAACATTTAGATGTTAAGCACATGTATTGAAATAAGTTGGATGCAAAATGATTCAAATCATCCTCTCTAGAGAGTACACTGATGAATAAAATAATGAAAATTCAATTCTGAGTTATAACCAGAACAGCAGATGTTTCACAAAGCTTTTTGAAAGCCACAATGACATGTTAATAAAAATATTTGGTAAAGAGGGACAGATTATAACAGATTCTCCTTCCCAAGGCTTGCTTTGCTGTAATAAAGCTCAGTGGCAAACTCAGTGGTTTGGGGCCTTGGGGTTGTCACGGTTAAGAACTACACCTGGCCCCGAGTTAGTTTTTCCCTTGGTTTTCTAAAAAGACGCTGGAGTTAGCTGGCCAAGAATCTTTACAAGTGTCAGAGATTTCATGTTTTTTTGTTTATCGTAAACTGACTTTCAAGGTTCATTTGAATAAAAATAAATCTTTGGTTGATTTGTGCCAAATATTAAGACAACTTTGTTTCAGTGGGAATGATTGGTGTGTATGTATTTGTGGTATAATGGTCTCTGGTTCTTGGGATTGCGTTTGGACAGTTGTTAATTCCCATTTGGTCTTGGTTTGGTTCTTTGCCAGTGAGCTAATCCAGCAATCATTTTATTGAGCACTTACTGGGTGCGGAGCACTGTAGTAAGCGCTTGGGAGAGTCCAGTGTAACAGACATGGAAAACATGTTCCCTGCCCACAGTGAGCTAGCAGTTTAGTAAGTGGCTCTTGTGGTGAATCAGTAGTCAATCATTCAGTTGTATTTATTGAGTGCTTTGCGAGGTGGGAGAGTACACTATAACGGAGTTGGTAGACATATTCCCTGTCCACAACAAACTGCAATCTAGAGGTCGGAGTAGGGGTAGCTGCTTTCTATCCGAGCTCCAGTATTGAAGCCTGAGTAGGAAAGTTCAGTTTTTTGTGCTTTCATCCTCAGGGGTTGGAATGACAAGGTTCTCCAGTGGGTAAGTTGTATTTTTTACAAATTGGAATGTATCATGAACAATTTAAACTGCACAAATAGGAATTGGTGTATTATACTTGGAGGGAAAAAAAGAAACTCTGGTTTTCTGGAGGTAGATAGTAATGATAGTTACCACCCACTCCATCTTCTCTATAGAGTTGGAGAGAAGTCTTACTCAGACATGCAAATGACACACTTTCTAAAACACTGAGTTCGCTAATTAGGTTATGCATAAGAGTCTGGCTGCCATAAGCAAAAATTTGCCATTCATTTGTACCTTTTCTTTGATATTTCAATGTCCTTTTTTCTTTTTCACTTCAGGGTGTGGGTTAGAGGATAATACACTTTATTTTCCACTTTCTCTTAGGAACATTTGGAAAAATGCCTGAAAAGATTAAGGGCTGAAAGGACGATGCGACTCAAGTCTGACATACGATTAATTGAGGTAGAAATAAATTTGCTTTAATCAGTGGCCATTTATTGAGCACTTACTATGTGCAGAGCTTTAATTGTGTTTTCACCATTAATCTGTGAGGTTGGCATTTTTTAAGTACACACTCCTTCACCCTCAAGTCCAAGCTACCTTAATTCATCAGTCAGTGGTATTTGTTGAGCACTTACAATGTGCAGAGCATTGTGTTAAGAGCTTGGGAGAGTCCAATACCGAGTTAGCAGACCCCTTCCCTGCCCACAAAAGCTTCCAGTATAGAGGGGGAGAGAGACATTAATAAAAATTAATAAATTGTGGGTGTGTACATAAGTGCTGTGGGGAGGAGGGGGCAGGTGACTAAAGGGTACAAAAACCTGGTAGATACTAGCACAGGCCCAATTTGAGGTCCAGCATTACTCAGAGCGGTCAGGTTTGTTGCCTTGCAGCCAGAGAGGTTCTTCAGAGCACCAGGGAGTTGACGCAGGAAACGCAGAACCAGAACACTCCTTAAGAGTGGACAGGGCAAGGGGTAAGGCACAAATTGGTCTCCAAGGTTTCGTGGGCATCTGAGTTTCCAAATTCCACTTTGATGCCTGAGTGAAAGCATTTGGTGAGCTTTAGTCTTCAGGCCTGAAGGACAGCAACTGTGCAGTCTTCAGCAAGTAACGATGATGATATTTAAGCCCTTACTATGTGTCAGGCACTCCAGTAAGTGCTGGGGTAGATATTCATTCATGCATTCATTCAATCAGTTGAGCGCTTACTGTGTGCAGAGCACTGTGCTAAGCGCTTGGGAAAGTACAATACAAGAGGCACATTCCCTGCCCACAACGAGCTTACAGTCTAGAGGGAATGGATACAATATAAGCAGACTAGACACAGTCCCTGTCTCATTGGGGCTTCCAGTCTAAGATGGAGGGAGAACTGGTATTGAATCCTCATTTTACAGATGAGAAAACTGAGGTCTAGAGAAGTGAAGTGACTTCTCCAAGGTCACACAGCAGACAAGTGGTAGAGTCTGAATTAGAAGCCAGGTTCTCTGACTCCCAGGCCCGTGCTCTATCCATTAGGCCGTGACATATCTCAGGTGAATAAATTAGGTTCTGGAACTGGCCGGGCTGGGGAGGCGGTGAGATTGGGCTCAGTCCAGGTACAAAAAACAGGAGTGGTCTGAGTCCTGTAGTAATGCTAATAATACCTTAAAGTTCTGTAGCATTCTTCTTTTTTACAACATGCTTTTATGATATTTTATTATCTCCTCCCCATTCCTGTGAAGTAGGGAGAGCAGGTTCCTTTTCCCTGTTTTACAGGATGCAGAAACTGAGATACAGAAAGGTGACAAGACATACCTAAGGTCACGCAACAGGCCAGTGGCAGAGCTGAAGTTAGAACTTGGGCCTCCCAACTCCCAGATCCAACCAACTCTTTCCATACCAAACTCTAGCTGAAATGTGGACTATTTTGAAAGCAGGGTACTCCGCATGAATATTTTGGGTAGTCAGGTGATGATTCTTATATGTCCATGTACCTGGAGAAGATCTAAAAGAAATTATTTTAAACTAATCATGGTTTTTTGGCTTTTTTATCCAGGTAAGCCAACCACATTTAGAGTAGGGAAGGAGCCTTAATAATAATAACAGTAATAATAATAATGGCATTTATTAAGTGCTTACTATGTGCAAAGCACTGTTCTAAGCGCTGGGGAGGTTGAAAGGTGATCAGGTTGTCCCACAGGGGGCTCACAGTCTTAATCCCCATTTTCCAGTTGAGGTAACTGAGGCCCAGAGAAGTTAAGTGACTTGCCCATAGTCACACAGCTGACAATTGGCAGAGCTGGGATTCAAACCCATGACCTCTGACTCCAAAGCCTGTGCTCTTTTCACTGAGCCACACTGCTTCTCTAGTGATCCTTGACCTTTAATATTAATTTGGCTTTGTTTCTATATGTTGGCTGCTCATTTCATTTTTGAGTTGACATAGAATGTTAATGTGAATCAGTCACCCAATTCTCTATCTGTGGAGTAAGACTTTACTGAGTCCACATGACTGTTGCAAAAGCATTTACTGAACTTTGCAATGCGAGCTGTCTGCTTTCTGAGTGCTGATGAGCAGACTACAGTGGAGCAATGGGGTTTTTTTTATAAATGTTTATGGAAGATGGTTAGATCGATACTTAACCCACATCCTGACTGTTTAAGGTTTCACCGAAGCTATCATTATTATTTTTATTATGATTATATCTGTTAAGCACTTTGTATACAGGACTGTTCTAAGCACTGGGGAAGTACAAATCAATCAGGTTGGACACAGTCTCTGTCCCACGCGGGGCTTGCAGTCTGTGGGTTCTACTTTGATGGGAGAGGCATTTTTAACGTGACTTACAAACTTAGTCTTTTGATTTGAATAATAATGATAATAGTGGTACTTAAGTGCTTACTCTTTGGCCAGCACTGTAGTAAGCCCTGGGGTAGATACAAGATAATCAGGTCAGACACAGTCCCCAAGCCACACGGGGCTCACTGTCTTAAGGGAGTTTGAAAACCACTATTTCTTTTCACAAATCCTCTTTTTCCTAGCTGGAAATAGAAAATGCCAAGATCAGAAAAATAAATGACTCCCTCTCTGAGGCTCTTCATACACAGTCAACAACAAGCATGATTCTGGAAGATGAAAGTTTTTTGAGCAGCATTGAGACCTCTTTCCAAAAGTTTCATGCTTTTCTGGATCTTCTTAGAGATGCCGGGTAGGTTAATGTCCTTTCTCTGGGGTTTTTTCAACCCTCCCTAACAGTAGTTTACGGAGGACAGGGAGTTCTACATCACCAACACGGTCTTTCTACTTAATGGCAAACAAACGGATCCAGTTTCTCCCTCTGCACTTGCAGACAACAATCATCTTTCTCTGATGAGCTGTCATAGAGTGTTTTTAAAATAAAAGTGGCAAATGTTTTTTTGTTTCTCTTTGTAGGGTGAGGGAGCATTTTCACACAAAGCACGTGGTCACTAGTCGGTTCCATTTATTTTCTTCTCGGGAAAGAATAAAATGATGGCCAGTGTCAGTGAAAGGATCAGCTAAGACTAGGAATTTTTGTCTATCCTAAGATAATCATAATTAATAATTATGGTACTTGTTAAGTGCTTACTATGTGCCAAGCTCTGTTCTAACCTAACTGGAAGAAAGGCAGTTTGTTTTGTATATGTTAGTCTGTGTCTTGGGTTAATTCGTTGAACACAGAAAAGGCTATTTAAAAAGATAGGCCTGAAGGGAAATAGACTGGGCTTGCCAGACCAGGATAGACAAGGAATTCCCCAAACCTGAGGTGTTTGATAGTGGGAGGGTCCTGGAGGGTCTTAGCTGAACTCACAGGAGGGAAATTCTTTCCAAATGACAAACCAATAAGGCCCATGGACATTTAGATGGGTGTTTTTTTCCCTCTCCTCGCAACTGAATTGCAAGACTAGAGTGAAAAGTGAATTAAGCACTGGTATGTGCCAGTCTGGCAAAGAAGGGAACTCAGTTCTCCTATAATGTGGAGGTTATGTTCTTGACAGACCCTGCATTGCAGGACGTGGCCTCAAACAAGGTCACACAGTTGGTGTTAGAGAAGCAAAGTGTGCGAGCTGGGTTGTAGTGGGAGAAGAGTGAAGTTAGGCAGGCAAGGGAGGGAGAGCTTAGTATGTGCCTTAAGGCAGTGGTGAGAAGTTTCTGTTTGCAGCAAAGGTGAATGGTATTGGGCAGCCATTGAGGGATTTTGAGGCAAGGGGAGATGTGAGCCTAGTGACTTTTTTTTTTTTTTTAGCAAAGAGATCTGGGCAACAAAATGAAGTATGGACCGGAGGGGAGAAGCTGGAGGCAGGAAGGTCAGCGAGGTGGCTGGGGTGAATGAATGAATATGCGAGTTGAGTGAGAGAGGTGAGTTGGGATAAAGCCAAGGTTACAGGCTTGTGAGATAGGGAGGATAGCAGTATTGTCTACAGTGATGGGAAAGATGGGGGAAACGGGTTTGGGTGGGAAGATAAGTAGTTCAGTTTGGGACGTAACATCCAAAGAGAGATGTCCTGAAGGCAGGAGGAAATGTGAGATTACAGAGGAAAGAGATCCGGGCTGGAGATGGAGATTTGGGAATCATCCACACAGAGTTGGTAGTTAAAGCCACGGAAGCAAATGAGTTCTCCAAGCGGGATCGGATGTAGATGGAGGACCCAGAACTGAGCATTGAGGGACCCCCTTGCCAAAGTTTTGTGGTGGGGGGGGGGGGGGGTGTAGGAGGAGCCAGCGAAAGACAGAGAAGGAGCAGCCAGATAGGAGAACCAGGAGAGGACAGTGTCAGTGAAGCTGACAACTGATACTTTTTATTTGAAGCAAAACCAAGTATTTATAGAATGCCACCTTGCGAAAACAAATGAAAACATCCTAGAATGTTAGAAAAATGGAACTGGAAGAGTATTCTGTTTTCTAATGTACTGATGTGGATGCACCTCAACTGATTTAACTCACCATGTAAATTCCTTTAATTTTAATTTAAGTTGATTTTTATTTATAATTAATATAGTGTCTTTCTCTTTTCCTCTCTCCCAGGCTTGGGCAGCTGGTAGCAATGTCTGGGATAGGTCAGTCAGATTTTGGCTTGCTAGGCCATACCCAGATGAACTCTGCTGTTAGCAAACCTCCTACTGCGGAAGAGAGGGTATTCCGAGAAGAAAGACCTGAGCCATTGCCGAATATCCCAGCGAGGATGCGGGCTCTCCAAGTGAGTGGACGAGTATGTGTGACCGATCCCGCCCCATCCCTTCTCCCTTGGTGTCCCAAAGTTCTAGCATAGAATCTGTTCATCTATGTCTGTTCCAGTATTTATCCCCTTGAAATATCCCTGCAGGGTATGTTTCAAGCGACGCTCCTTTAAAAGATGGAGACGCAGTAGTTTCGTGCCATCCAGAAGTGGTTTGCCATTGGCTCCACAGTGGCAACAGTATCAGTGAGACAGGGTGATTTTAGAATATATCCTGCCTTAGATTCAGTCCGAGTCCTCTGTCACTCTCGGAGAGGCTGCAGGTGACTTGAACTCTGGGTTGGAGGTGACTGATTTTAGTTTGTGGCTCTGCTCTTTTTTACTCATCCACTGAAACCCGAGTTGAGTCCTCCGCCCTCTAAAGCTAACCTGAGGCCCAGATTAATGTTGGCTCCCCTGTGACCCTGAACTCTGGGTTGAATGGGGGGTTGCAGAGAAGCCCAGGTTTATTTGGATCACGTGGAAAATAGGGGGGGTGAGTTCTGAGTGACAGGAATCCACTCTATATTTCCAAGGGAACCCAGGGATTTAAAGATTACATTGATTTCCAAGAACACAACTAGTGCAAGATGTGAGGTTTTGCTCACAAGTGTGTTCTGTGCGTCGTCAGGTTTAAATGTTACGTGAATCCTAGAGCTACAATATCTAAGGACTCTGGCGAATGAAGAGAGGGCAAGCTAACTGGAGAGTTGACCCAAGGAAGCTTAGAGGATCACATAGAAATCCAGCTGTGCTCCCCCACCGTGTCTTTGCCCAGCCTGCCCCTCCCCTAATCCCCCTTCTGGTCAGCCACCTATTGCCACCTATTGCTATGGATTTCCCTGCTCTCCCTGCTGCTCCTCCCCAAAGCTCCCCTAGGCCAACTTTTTGTCCTTCCTAGTGCTCCCCAGGTCAGAAATTACCTGTGCAGTGGCAGGCCTTTTTGCTAACTAGCCAGCGAATGCCTTGCCTTGCCTTGTTAATGTAGAGTCCTTGAGGATCCACTTTGTGCTCTACGAACTACCTGCTTATGTCACATTGGAAAAAAATCAATCAGGGTCCCCCCGTCCTCTCCTGCCATTCAGTCAGTTGCATTTACTGAGCACTTACTGTGTGCAGAGCACTGTACTAAGCACTGGGGAGAGTACATTACAATAAAAATTCATTCATTCATTCAATCAATCATATTTGTTAAGTGCTTACTGTATGCAGAGCACTGTACTAAGCGCTTGGGAAGTACACAGTGGGCTCACAGGCTCACAGTCTAGAAGGGGGAGACAGAGAACAAAACCAAACATATTAACAAAATAAAGTAAATAGAATAGATATGTACAAGTAAAATAGAGTAATAAATATGTACAAACATATATACATATATACAGGTGCTGTGGGGAAGGGAAGGAGGTAAGGCAGGGGGGGATCGAAAGGGGGAAGAGGGGGAGAGGAAGGAGGGGGCTAAGTCTGGGAAGGCCTCCTGGAGGAGGTGAGCTCTCAGTGGGGCCATGAAGGGAGGAAGAGAGCTAGCTTGGCAGATGTTGGGCGGGAGGGCATTCCAGGCCAGGGGGATGATGTGGGCCGGGGGTTGACGGCGGGACAGGCGAGAACGAGGCACGGTGAAGAGATTAGCGGCAGAGGAGCGGAGGGTGCGGGCTGGGCTGTAGAAGGAGAGAAGGGAGGTGAGGTAGGAGGGGGCGAGGTGATGGAAATCAATCAATCGTATTTATTGAGCGCTTACTATGTGCAGAGCACTGTACTAAGCGCTTGGGAAGTACAAATTGGCAACATATAGAGACAGTCCCTACCCAACAGTGGGCTCACAGTCTAAAAGGGGGAGACAGAGAACAAAACCAAACATACTAACAAAATAAAATAAATAGAATAGATATGTACAAATAAAATAGAGTAAAAAATATGTACAAACATATATACATATATACAGGTGCTGTGGGGAAGGGAAGGAGGTAAGACGGGGGGGATGGAGAGGGGGACGAGGGGGAGAGGAAGGAAGGGGCTCAGTCTGGGAAGGCCTCCTGGAGGAGGTGAGCTCTCAGCAGGGCCTTGAAGGGAGGAAGAGAGCTAGCTTGGCGGATGGGCAGAGGGAGGGCATTCCAGGCCCGGGGGATGACGTGGGCCGGGGGTCGATGGCGGGACAGGTGAGAGCGAGGTACGGTGAGGAGATCAGCGGTGGAGGAGCGGAGGGTGCGGACTGGGCTGATGGAAAGCCTTGAAGCCGAGGGTGAGGAGTTTTTGCCTGATGTGTAGGTTGATTGGTAGCCACTGTAGATTTTTGAGGAGGGGAGTAACATGTCCAGAGCATTTCTGGACAAAGATGATCCGGGCAGCGGCGTGAAGTATGGATTGAAGTGGGGAGAGACAAGAGGATGGGAGATCAGAGAGGAGGCTGATACAGTAGTCCAGACGGGATGAGAGCTTGAACGAGCAGGGTAGCGGTTTGGATGGAGAGGAAAGGGTGGATCTTGGCAATGTTGCGGAGCTGAGACTGGCAGGTTTTGGTGACGGCTTGGATGTGAGGGCTGAACGAGAGAGCGGAGTCGAGGATGACACCAAGGTTGCGGGCATGTGAGACGGGAAGGGTGGTAGTGCCGTCAACAGTGATCCTGTTGGGAAAGTCAGGGAGAGGGCAGGGTTTGGGAGGGAAAACAAGGAGTTCCGTCTTGGACATGTTGAGTTTTAGGTGGCGAGCAGACATCCAGATGGAGATATCCTGAAGGCAGGAGGAGATGCGAGCCTGGAGGGAGAGGGAGAGAGCAGGGCCAGAGATGTAGATTTGGGTGTCATCAGCGTAGAGATGATAGTTGAAGCCGTGGGAGCGAATGAGGTCACCAAGGAAGTGAGTGTAGATCGAGAACAGAAGGGGGCCAAGAACTGAACCTTGAGGAACTCCCACAGTAAGGGGATGGGAGGGGGAGGAGCCTGCAAAAGAGACAGAATGAACAACTGGAGAGAATGGAGTCTGTGAAGCCAAGGTTGGATAGCGTGTTGAGGAGAAGGGGGTGGTCCACAGTGTCGAAGGCAGCTGAGAGGTCAAGGAGGATTAGGATAGAGTAGGAGCCGTTGGATTTGGCAAGCAGGTCATTGGTGACCTTTGAGAGGGCGATTTCCGTGGAATGTAGGGGACGGAAGCCAGACTGGAGGGGGTCGAGGAGAGAGTTGGTGTTGAGGAATTCGAGGCAGCGCGTGTAGACGACTCGTTCAAGGAGTTTGGAAAGGAATGGTAGGAGATGGGGTGATAACTATAAAGATGACTATATATATATATTATTTATAACTATAAAGATGATCCAGACAGCAGCGTGAAGTATAGATTGAAGTGGGGAGAGACAGGATGATGGGAGCTCAGAGAGGAGGCTGATGCAGTAATCCAGTTGGGATAGGATGAGAGATTGAACCAGCAGGGTAGCCATTTGGATGGAGAGGAAAGGGCGGATCTTGGCAATGTTGCAGAGGTAAGACTGGCAGTTTTTGGTGATGGATTGGATGTGAGGGTGAACAAGAGAGCAGAGTTTGAATGAAAAATTCCCTGCCCACCTTTAATCAAGGGGGAAGGTAAGTATGTAGGAAAAACTCAAACCCAGTTGCACCTTGGGAATGAGTGCGTCTGGGTCTCGAGGTCTCAACTTGGTATTTTTATGTGACATTTTCTCATGTCCCATGGGCATCAAGTTATTCTTCTTGCTGGTCTGAGGTGATGGGTCTGCGTTTTGGACCCACCAGTTCTATTTTATTAATAAAAATTCAAGGTAAGTTGTTTCATCACCCTTGCAATCGATTAGCACCTTCTATTCCCCCCACCCTCAGCCACACAGCACTTTCATACATATCCATAATTCATTTTGTTTGGGTGGGACACTAATATTAATGTCTCCCCCTCTAGACTGTGGGGGCAGGGAACGTATCTACCAATTGTGCTTAGTACAGTGCCCTGCACACAGTAAGCTCTTAAACACAATTGATAAAGTTGAAATGTAAAGGACTGCCCTGCTTTTTTGAAAAGGTTATAAGTCTCCATTGCTCATACCTGTACTCTTGCACTTCAGGAAGCATCTGGAGAGCCCAGAACTGCATGGCCCTTTGACTCTTTCCCATTAACTGTTTCTGCCCTGGAGGCCAAATCTGTTTCCAGTGAAACGCAGGGAATCAATGGCCTTGACCAGCAGCAGCAACAACTGCCAGGTACCTCTAAAGAGTGTGAGGATGGAATGTTATTAGTGGCTGCTGAAACTGAAAGCCAAAGAAATGAAGAGACTATGTCAAAAGGAAGCAGACCTTCATCCTCAGAGAAAAGCTCTGGGCTCAGTGAATACACCAGCAAACATTCCTCTCAGAAACAATATATTAATAGCCACCGTTCCTCCTCTCTGTCTACCATAAGCAGGGCCTGTAGTTCTTTGTCTAGTGAAAAAGCAAAAAATCAAACTTCAAAAAAATATATTCCTGGTTGGCGAGAAACTGGGATTGGCATATCCAAGGAAGATAAAAGCCACCATAGAATGCCAAAATGTTCCCAGATTTATTCTCCTGTCTCTGATGTGGAAATGAAAAAATGTATCTAAAATCAGAATCATGTTGTGCCTGTAAGTTATGTCATTTTAAGTTGCCGGTGAATTTTAATAAAATTTCTAATACTTATGTCCCCTGAATTTCTCTTGAAGAATGTGACCAAAAGCAGAGTCAACAGCATTGCAAGCATGCACTCTGTACTGAGCTAAGGATTGTTCCATAAACCTGAGTAGCTATGGGCCTGGCATTACCTTGGGTGGGGAAAGCTGGGATGAATACAAGATGATCAAGTCAAATGGGTTACAGGTCTTCAGGTCACAAGGATGTGGCTAAAAAGTGAGTCATTCAATAAGGGAGACCCCTAGAGGTATATTTAGAGGAAGCAATTTGAGAGTTTTAAATGGCTGCTGCCAGTTTTCCTTTACACTGAACTCTTTGTGGGCCAAATGGGGAAGTCCATCACTGGCTTAAGGAAAAAATCTGAGCAGTGTGGCCTAGTGTAAGCGTGGATGGCAGAGGACCTAGATTCCACTTGCCTGCTTTATGACCTTGGACAACTTAGTTTCCTCATTTGTTCCGTTCAGAATAAACTGAGGGACGGCTTTTCTTGCCTGACCTTATGATCTTGTATCTATCTACCCCAGTGCTCAAGTATGTTGTCCCAGCAAGATTAGTTTCAATCAGATCCAGCAGTTTAGGAAGCCAAGTATATTACAGCCTTCTCACCCCCTTAAACCCACACCTCCAGCCTCTGAAAAATGAGACAAATGAAATGTAGGAATATTTATTGTCAGAATCACTACATGATTCAAGACATTAGTTCTCTTTCTCTTGCACCGTCTTTGTCCCCCGCAGCCGTCCGGTACGGCGGGCAGCAATGAGACCGACCTTGCGACCAGCTGGAGCATCTCTCCGGATAGTTGAAGGCTTCCCGATGTGCTGGTGGTTACCGCCACCGAAGGGATGCTCTACGGGCTGTGGGAATCAGAGAGCCATCATTAGAAGGAGCTCGTTGTGGGCAGGGAATGGGTCTGTTGCTGTATTGTACCCCCCCCAAGCGCTTAGTACAGTGCTTTGTACACAGTAAGCACCTAAATGACTACCTCCCCACCTAAGCCGGCCAACCCTCAAATACCACTTACGTTCATAGCCACACCACGGACACGAGGCCAGCAGTTCCTCTTTGCCTTGTATTTGTGATAAGCACGGCCTGCCTTGAGGATAGGCTTGTCGATACGACCTCCACCAGCAACAACACCTATAGAAATTGGAAGGAAAATAAGAAGAGAGGCTTTTTAAAATTTCCCACTAAGAAAACCTTCACAGGAAAAGGCAGCCTAATGGCACAGGCCCCGCAGTTGAGCATGTCTCCGCCACTCTCCTGCAACAAAAACCAGATCATGTAATTAGAATCTGCTGCCTCGCTTCTAAAAATGGAGAAAAGAGATACCTACCCAAAGTTGGGCAAAGTAACAGTGCTTAACTACACCAGTTAGAATCACAGGTCATTTTTGAATTTTAAGAAATGCCATTACTGGCACCACCACCAATCCAATCCAATATTTACCAATGTGGTGCTTTGAGGGACTGGATAATGCTATCTCCCATGGGAAGTGTGGTTCAGTGGAAAGCACGGGCTTTGGAGTCAGAGGTCAGGAGTTCAATTCCCGGCTCTGCCAATTGTCAGCTGTGTGACTTTGGGTAAATCACTTAACTTCTCTGCCTCAGTTAACTCATCTGTAAAATGAGGATTAAGACTGTGAGCCCCTGTGGGACAACCTGATCACCTTGTAACCTCCCCAGCGCTTAGAACCGTGCTTTGCACATAGTAAGCGCTTAATAAATGCCATCATCATCATTATTATATATAATGTTGCCTCGAGTCTAAGTTTGAGGTCCCTGAATGGAGGTTGCTTGCTGATGTTACCATTTAAGTTTAGCAAAGTAAGCCAGAATGTTGTCATTTTTTTTTTATCACCCCCAACAACTTTTAGCTGCATGTCCTCGAGGAAGTTGTTACCCAGCCCAATCATACAGCACCTTTAGAGGCCTGCCTTACCAACAACAGCTCTGTTTGCAGAGGAGATAACTTTCTTGGATCCAGAAGGCAGCTTAACTCTAGTCTTCTTCGTTTCAGGGTTGTGGGAAATCACTGTGGCATAGTTTCCAGAAGCACGAGCCAGCTTGCCACGGTCACCAGGCTTCTCTTCCAGGCAGCAAACGATGGTCCCTTCTGGCATGGTGCCAACGGGGAGGACGTTGCCGATGTTGAGCTGAGCTAAAAAAGTTAAACATAAGCTGGTGAAAGTGTTCATGATGCGAGTCCCAAAGCCAAAGATGCAGCTGGCACAAAGGCACAACTGTCAACAACAATCGTATTTATTGAGCGCTTACTGTGTGCAGAGCACTGTACTAAGCACTTGGGAAGTACAAGTTGGCAACGACCCTGCACCTAGTCCTGTGGTCCCAACAGAGAATAATAATAATAGCATTTATTAAGCGCTTATTATGTGCAAAGCACTGTTCTAAGCATTGGGGAGGTTACAAGGTGATCAGGTTGTCCCATGGGGGGCTCACAGTCTTCGTCCCCATTTTACAGCTGAGGGAACTGAGGCGCAGAGAAGTTAAGTGACTTGCCCAAAGTCACACAGCTAAGTGGGGGAGCAGGGATTTGAACCCATGACCTGACTCCAAAGCCGGGGTTCTTTCCACTGAGCCACGCCGTAGTGTGGTTTAGTGGAAAGAGCCTGGGCTTGGGAGTCAAGAGGTCGTGGGTTCTAATCCCAGCTCTTCCAGTAACAGCTGTGTGACTTTGAGCAAGTCATTTAATAATGATGATGATTATCATTATTAACGTCTCTGTGCCTCCATTACCTCATCTGTAAAATGGGGATTAAGACTGTCCACCCCACGTGGGACAACCCTATTACCTTGTATCTACTCCAGCGCTTAGAACAGTGCTTGGCACATAGTACACACTTAATAAATACTGTCATTATTACAACTATATGTAGCCACAACACTCTGTGTAGGCGAAACATCCACCCCTCTGCACTTGTGTATGTCATTCCTATCCTCAAAGCTCAGGTACTCTCCCAGGAACAAGATTAAACTGAGGATGGTTAACATGAAGATAGCTGTCAATGATAAACCACAGAAGCACCTATGAAGGTCGAGTGGAAAGAGAAATGGCTGAGAGGGAGAGGGCATCTAAAGATGATGGCACCTGGGTGACTGACTTTTTCAGAACATACCTTTTTTACCACAGTACACGAACTGGCCTGTGTGTATTCCCTCAGCGGCAATGAACAATTCGGTCCTCTTCTTAAACCGGTATGGGTCCCGGAAAGCCACTTTTGCAAGGGGAGCCCCGCGGCCAGGATCGTGGATTATGTCCTGAAGGATAAGTCAAAAATGAATCCATCGAGCAACTCTACATTCAACGATATTTACTGCTGTGCATAAAGCACCAAACTAAGCCCTCGGGTGAGTAAAATAGACTCGTTGGACTCGATCCCTGCCTTCAAGGAGCTTCCAATCTAACGGGGGTGGGGGGAGGTGGGGGAAACGAGGTAAAATAAATTGCCGGTAGGTTGAGTTGGAGGAGAGCAGAGGCAGCTAGTGTATACAACTCACCGAAGGAGTTTGGATGGGAATGGTAGGGGGTGCTGGGGAATCAGGGGAGGGGGATTTTTAGGGTAGGTTATACCTGGGCATGTTTTTTACTTCAGTGGCTGGCCCATAACGCTTAACAAATACCATTACCATTACCACGTTTGATAGGAGAAATTGCCACTGGAGAGAACGCAGTGGAAGATAGGGTAAGAATGATAAATGCAAATGACTCGGGAAAATGAAGAGATTAAGTAGATTTCAAAAGGAGTGGTGGGGGAAGTATACTGGAAGTAGTTGAGGGTCATTCATTCATTCAATCGTATTGGGCGCTTACTGTGTGCAGAGCACTGCACTAAGCGCTTGGGAATTACAAGTTGGCAACATATAGAGACGGTCCCTACCCAACAATGGGCTCAAAGTGGACAGACGACCAGGGATGCGATTAATGGCATGGAGTGCTTAGGACCCTCGGGACCGTACGATACGATACAATAGAATCGGTCGATCCTGCACACGAGTTTACGGTCTAGAAAAACGGGAGAGGGAGGCCCTATTCGCGTCGTGCAAGCTGCCCGGACCCAAAACGGCAACAAACGAGGCCCACACCTGTCTGCCGTACTTGCCTTAACAATCCCCTTGATGTAGCCATGTCTCTCGGCAAAGTCCACGGCTCTCAACTTAGCCGCCCCCTTCCTGTGCTTCACGTGAGCTCTGAACACAGAGCCGGCACCTTTCCTCTGACCCCTGATGACACGACCCATTGTGTCCTGCGAAGGGAAGAGGAACAGAGCTTCAGCCTCCAAGGAAGGGGAGCACAGGGTAGACGATTCCCCCTTCCCGCGGCCGCATCTCCAAGTCGTGAGGGAGGCCGATCGCAGGCCGGGCGAGATCAGCTCCCACCGGCCGGGAAAAGTGGGGCCTCAGGGGAGGTTCCTCATCGTTCCTTCACCGCCACTTTTTCCTCTCGACCGAACGCGCGCGCAAACATACACACACAACGCTTCTACACCGCCGCTCCCTCTTCTCTCTACACCCCACCCCCAACAGCCCTGACACGCATTAGCCGCCGATTTCGCTCAAAGGCCCCCGGCCCGCGGTAAATGGAACCATGTTGTAAGTGAGGAAGGCGGGGGGGGGGGGGGGGGGGGAGGCAGAGTTGCTACCTCCTCCCTCCGATATTGCCCAGAAGCTGACGAACACGAAACCTTCGAAGAGCGGGGGGCCGGCTGAACACGTTGAGGCGCCGGGCGGGGACGGATGGCCCCGAGAAGTCCCCGATGAAAGGCGGATAAAGCTAGGCCGCTGCAGCAGCGATCCCGAACCAGTCTTACCTAAGCTGAAGCCGAGCGAAAAGAGGAAGGCGGGCCCTCAGCGGCGCGCTATATCTTCCGGGGCAGGGCCGGCACGCCGGGAGAGGAAGAGGTTGGGCCGCCTTAGCAGGCCCCAGAAGAGCGAGTCATCATGGGGGATGGAGTCCGGGAACGAGGCCTGAGGCGACACCTGAGGCGTGGCGGGCCAATTAGGGTCGTTTATTGCCCAACTTTTGTACATATTTATTCTATTTATTTTATTTTGTTAATATGTTTTGTTGTCTGTCTCCCCCTTCTAGACTGTGAGCCCGCTGTTGGGTAGGAACCGTCTCTATATGTTGCCAACTCGTACTTCCCAAGCGCTTAGTACAGTGCTCTGCACACAGTAAGCGCTCAATAAATACGATTGAATGAATGAATGAATGAACTCCCCCCATCTCCCGGTCTTTAAGGAGGGAACTTCACTTTGATAATAATGGTGGTAATTGTTAAGCACTTACTATGTGCAAAGCACTGTTCTAAGCGCTGGGGGGATACAAGGTGATCAGGTTGTCCCACTTGGGGCTCACAGTCTTCATCCCCATTTTACAGATGAGGTCACTGAGGCACAGAGAAGTTAAGTGGCTTGCCCAAGGTCACACAGCTGACAAGTGGCGGAGTTGGGATTCGAACCCATGACCTCTGACTCCCAAGCCCGTGCTCTTCCCACTGAGCCACGCTGCTTCCCCTTCCTTCACTTTGATAAGTGAAGCGGCGTGGCATAGTGGACGAAGCAGGGGCCACTTCACTGCTCTGTGCCTCAGTTCCCTCAAGTGCTTAGTACAGTGCTCTGCATGCAGTAAGCACTCAATAAATACAATTGAATGAATGAATGAATCTGTAAAATCTGTAGCAGCGAAGCAGCGTTGCTCAGTGGAAAGAACATGGGCTTTGGAGTCAGAGGTCATGGGTTCAAATTCCGGCTCCGGCAATTGTCAGCTGTGTGACTTTGGGCAAGTCACTTAACTGGGCCTCAGTTACCTCATCTGTAAAATGGGGATTAATACTGTGAGTCCCCCTTGGGACAACCTGATCACCTTGTAACCTCCCCAGCGCTTAGAACAGTGCTTTGCACATAGTAAGCACTTAATAAATGCCATCATTATTATTATTAAAATGGGGATTAGGACTGAGTCCCACGTGGGACAACCCGATTGCCTTGTATCTACCCCAGCACTTAGAACAGTGCTTGGCACAGAGTAAATGTTTAACAGATACCATTATTATTATTATTATTATCATTAATCCCACCACTTGTCTGCTGTGTGACCTTGGGCAAGGCACTTCACTTCTCTGGGCCTCAGTTACCTCATCTGTAAAATGGGTATTGAAAATATGAGCCCCACGTGGGACAGGGACTGTGTCAATCGGGTTTGCTTGTACCCACCCCAGCGCTTAGTGCAGTGCCTAGCACATTGGAACCGCTTAACAAATGCAGTTATTGTTATTAATAAGTCACTTCACTTCTCTGGGCCTCAGTTACCTCATCTGTAAAATGGGGGTTGAGACTGAGTCCCAGGTGGGACAGGGACTGTGTCCCATCAGGTTTGCTTGTACCCACCCCAGTGCTTAGTAAGTGCTGGCACATAGTAAGCACTTAACAAATACCATCATTATTATTATAAATTATTGTTATAACGAGGCTTCTAGGAAGAAGAAAGGTTTGTGTGTTAATGTGTATGACTGAGAATTTTCTTGGATGGAAAAAGAGTTGGGAATTTAAGGGAAACAGCTAAGAGGGCAGCAGGGGGCACAAAGAGAACAGGATCTGGGCCACAAGCTTGAGGAAAGTTTCAGGGTGATGGGTGGTGCCAGTGGAAAGAATGGTAGAAGGGCATAGTTTCTTCCCTTCTTATATCCTCTTCCATACACCCCCAATCCTTTCTTTTTCTATAGTGCAGTAACTCTCTGATCTCCCATCCTCCTGTCTCTCCCCACTTCAGTCTATACTTCACACTGCTGCCTGGATTATCTTTGTGCAGAAACGCTCTGGGCATGTTACTCCCCTCCTCAAAAATCTCCAGTGGCTGCTTGTCAACCTACGAATCAAGCAAAAACTCCTCACTCTCGTCTTCAAGGCTCTCCATCCCCTCACCCCCTCCTACCTCACCTCCCTTCTCTCCTTCTCCAGCCCAGCCCGCACCCTCCACTCCTCTGCCACTAACCTCCTCACTGTGCCTCGTTCTCGCCTGTCCCGCCGTCGACCCCCGGCCCACGTCCTTCCCCTGGCCTGGAATGCCCTCCCTCCGCACATCCGCCAAGCTAGCTCTCTTCCTCCCTTCAAAGCCCTACTGAGAGCTCACCTCCTCCAGGAAGCCTTCCCAGACTGAGCCCCCTTTTTCCTCTCCTCCTCCCCAACCCCCCCGCCCTACCTCCTTCCCCTCCCCACAGCTCTTGTATCTATATATTTGTACAGATTTATTACTCTATTTTACTTGTACATATTTACTATTCTATTAATTTTGTTAATGATGTGCATATAGCTTTAATTCTATTTGTTCTGACAATTTTGACACCTGTCTACCTGTTTTGTCTTGTCTGTCTCCCCCTTCTAGACTGTGAGCCCGTTGTTGGGTAGGGACCGTCTCTATATGTTGCCGACTTGTACTTCCCAAGCACTTAGTACAGTGCTCTGCACACAGTAAGCGCTCAATAAATACGATTGAATGAATGAATGAATTCCAAAAAGGCAAATATGAGCAAGGTTATGTTAATCATATGCATTTTTATATGAATTGCAAATAACAGAGTGGACAAAATAAGAGGATAAAAACGTCCTATTTTATCTAAATTAGGTCTCAAACTCTTAGGAGACCAGGATTTTTTTTTTTTTTACCATGCAGCCAATCATCATATTCTGCATTTAAGTCAATCATATTTATTGACTGCTTGCTGGGCAAAGCACTGTACTAAGAGCTTGGGAGAGGACAATACAACAGAGTTGGTAAACACGTTCCCTGCCCACAAGGAGGTTACAGTCTAGAGTGGGAGGCAGATAATAATATAGATAAATTATGGATATGCCCATAAATGTTGTGGGGCTGAGGGAAGGATGAAATAATGGTGCAAATGCAAGCACGAGGGTTATGCAGAAGGGAGTGGACGAAGTGAGGGCTTTGTCGAGAAAGACCTCTCGGAGGAGCTGTGTTCTTAATAAGGCTTTAAAGGTGGGGAGGGTGATGGTCCGTCTGATATAATAATAATAATGATGGTATTTGTTAAGTGCTTACTATGTGCGAAGCACTGTTCTAAGCGCTGGGGGGGATACAAGGTGATCAGTTTGTCCCACGTGGGGCTCACAGTCTTAATCCCCATTTTACAGATGAGGTAACTGAGGCACAGAGAAGTTAAGTGGCTTGCCCAAAGTCACACAGCTGACAAGTGGCAGATTCAGGATTATGACCTCTGGCTCCCAAGCCCATGCTCTTTCCACTGAGCCACGCTGCTTCTCTATACATGAAGAGGGAGGGTGTTTCAGGCCAGAGGCAGGGTGTAGGCCAGAGGCAGGACGTGCACGAGAGGTCGGTGGTAAGATAGACTAGATCGAGGTACAGTGTGTAAATTGGCAATTAGAGGAGTGAAGTGTGCGGGCCGGGTTGTAGTAGGAAATCTGTGAGGTAAGGTAGACGGGGGCAAGGTGACTGGAGGTTCTTGAGGAGGGGGGGGAAACACG
Source organism: Tachyglossus aculeatus (assembly GCF_015852505.1). NCBI lineage: Eukaryota > Metazoa > Chordata > Mammalia > Monotremata > Tachyglossidae > Tachyglossus > Tachyglossus aculeatus. The sequence continues at coordinate 6,671,963 of NC_052098.1, read as the reverse complement.
GACTGAATGGTGTTGTAGAAATATGATCCAGGTAGCAGAATGAAGTATGAACTGGAGAGGGGAGAGACAGGAGGCAGGGAGGTCAGCAAGGAGGCTGATGCAGTAATCAAGGGGGGATAGTATAAATGCTTGGGTTAGCATGGTAGCAGTTTGGATGGAGAGGAAAGGGAGGATTTTAACAGTTGTGAAGGTTGAACCGACAGGATTTGGCATCAGGTTGAATGTGTCGGTTGAATGAGAGAAATTGAGGATAATGCCAAGGTTAGGGACTTGTAAGATTAAATTAAATCTCCAAGAGGCCGTCCCTGACTAAATCTTCATTTCCGCTACTCCTTTTTTTATGGCACTTGTTAAGCTCTTATAGTGCCTGGCATATTGTAAGCGCTTAATCAATCAATCAATCAATCAATCAATCGTATTTATTGAGCGCTTACTGTGTGCAGAGCACTGTACTAAGCGCTTGGGAAGTACAAGTTGGCAACATATAGAGACAGTCCCTACCCAACAGTGGGCTCACAGTCTAAAAGGGGGAGACAGAGAACAAAACCAAACATACTAACAAAATAAAATAAATAGAATAGATATGTACAGGTAAAATAAATAAATAAATAGAGTAATAAATATGTACAAACATATATACATATATACAGGTGCTGTGGGGAAGGGAAGGAGGTAAGATGGGGGGATGGAGAGGGGGACGAGGGGGAGAGGAAGGAAGGGGCTCAGTCTGGGAAGGCCTCCTGGAGGAGGTGAGCTCTCAGTAAGGACTTGAAAGGAGGAAGAGAGCTAGCTTGGCGGATGGGCAGAGGGAGGGCATTCCAGGCCCGGGGGATGACGTGGGCCGGGGGTCGATGGCGGGACAGGCGAGAACGAGGTACGGTGAGGAGAATAGCGGCAGAGGAGCGGAGGGTGCGGGGTGGGCTGTAGAAGGAGAGAAGGGAGGTGAGGTAGGAGGGGGCGAGGTGATGGAGAGCCTTGAAGCCCAGGGTGAGGAGTTTCTGCCTGATGCGCAGATTGATTGGTAGCCACTGGAGATTTTTGAGGAGGGGAGTAACATGCCCAGAACGTTTCTGGACAAAGACAATCCGGGCAGCGGCATGAAGTATGGATTGAAGTGGGGAGAGACACGAGGATGAGAGATCAGAGAGAAGGCTGATGCAGTAGTCCAGACGGGATAGGATGAGAGCTTGAACGAGCAGGGTAGCGGTTTGGATGGAGAGGAAAGGGCGGATCTTGGCAATGTTGCGGAGCTGAGACCGGCAGGTTTTGGTCACGGCTTGGATGTGAGGGGTGAACGAGAGAGCGGAGTCGAGAATGACACCAACTTTGCGGGCTTGTGAGACTGGAAGGATGATAGTGCCATCAACAGCGATGGGGCTCACAATCTTAATCTCCACTTTACAGATGAGGTAATTGAGGCACAGAGAAATTAAGTGATTTGCCTAAGGTCACAAAGCAGACAAGCAGACAAGAACCCAGGTCCTTCTGACTCCCAGGCCAGTGGTCTATCCACTAGGCCAAGCTGCTTCTCTGCATCCCTCTCCCTTCTGCATCCCTCTTGCACTTGGAGCTGTACCCTTTATTCACCACACAGCACTCACAGACATAGCTGTAATTTATTTTAATATCTGTTCCCCCTTCTAGACTGTAAGCTTCTTGTGGGCAGGGAACATGTCTACCAACTCTATTGTATTGTACTCTCTGAAGTGCTTAGTACAGTGCTCCGCACACAGAAATCTCTAAATAAGTACCACTGATTTGTTGAATGGAAATATTAAATTGGATGTTGATGTTTCAGTTTATTTGTAATATATTTCTCAAATATTTGAAAAAAGGGTGCTAATTTTGTCTGATGTTCTCAGTCTCACAGGCAGTGTTTTGTTATTATTATTATTCATTCATTCATTCATTCAATCATATTTATTGATCACTTACTGTGTGCAGAGTACTGTACTCAGCGCTTGGGAAGTACAAATCGGCAACATATAGAGACGGTCCCTACCCAACAACGGGCTCACAGTCTAGAATGGGGAAGACAGACAAAAAAACAAAACAAGTAGATAGGTGTCAATACCATCAGAATAAATACATTTATAGCTATATACACATAATTAATAAAATAAATATAGTAAATATGTATAAATAAAATAAATAGAGTAATAAATACGTACAAATACATACAAGTGCTGTGGGGAGGAGAAAAGGGTAGGCTGGGGGGGGGCGATGAGGAGGAGGGGAGGAGGGGGAGACATTAGGTAGACATTATTAGGTAGACATACTGGAGACGTTTTAATATTTGGGGCAGCATGAACTTTACTCATTATCAGTGGTATTTATTGAGCACTTGCTGTGTGCAGAACACTGTACTAAGCACTTGGGAGAGTCCAATACAATCAATCAATCGTATATATTGAGCACTTACTGTGTGCAGAGCATAAGCGCTTGGGAAGTACAAGTTGGCAACATATAGAGACAGTCCCTACCCATCAGTGGGCTCACAGTCTAAAAGGGGGAGACAGAGAACAAAACCAAACATACTAACAAAATAAAATAGAATAGATATGTACAAGTAAAATAAATAAATAAATAGAGTAATAAATATGTACAAACATATATACATATATACAGGTGATACAACAGAGTTGATAGATACAGTCCCTGCCCACAAGGAGCTTGCAGTCTCGAGAGACTAACATAAACTAACTCTCCAACTTTGGGCTCCCATCGAGTGGTTTTCAACTCTAGACATATGTTGCAATACTCGTCCCACAGACTGTGTCTTTAAGGAGTAGCCATAAATTCTCTACAGAATCAGAGATTCAGGTCAAACCTCTTTTTAATAATTACTGACTGTGCAAAAGGCAAACTGTCATACACTAGGAGGCAGATAAGGCAGATAAGATTAGAGAAGCAGCGTGGCCTAGTGGAAAGAGCATGGGCTTGGGAGTCAGAGGTCATGGGTTCTAATCCCACCTCTGCCACTTGTCAGCTGTGTGACCTTGGGCAAGTCACTTAACTTCTCTGGGCCTCAGTTACTTCATCTGTAAAATGGGGATGAAGACTGTGAGCCTCATGTAGGACAACCTGATTACCTTGTATCTACCCCAGTGCTTAGAACAGTGCTTGGCACATAGTAAGCGCTTAACAAATACCAACATTATTATTATAAGTACCAACTTTACCAAGCTAATGCAAATCTATTTAGAATTCCATACTTTTTCTTGTTCTTTGCTTGCCTCATAAGGCTATTGAAATAACTTTCTGGAGGAAAAAAATCAGTTTGCTCCAATAATTTTCAGGCTCTTAGCATTCAATCTCATTTAAAAGCCTTAAGGTACTTCCCTAACACCATCAGTGTATTGTACTGAGCAAACAACACATGAATCAACGTATTGTTTAATGGTAGAAATTATGCAAAAAAAGTTGCTGCAAGACCTTAGTACCATTTATTAGAGGAATTGTTTTATGAGCCCATGTAAACAAAAATAATGGGAGAATGGCCCTCTAGAAACCCACTTATGGGCAGGGAACAGTGTCTGCTAATTCTATTGAATTGTACTCTCCCAGGTGCTAAGTACAGTGCTCTGCACATTGTAAGCACTCGATAAATACCACTGATTGAAAGTCATAGTCCTGGTCTGCACATACAAGGAATCTAATAATTGATTGAGTGAAGGAATTGAATAATAAGAATAATAATGATGATAATAAACTGTGGTATTTGTTGAGCATTTACTATGTACTAAGCACTGTGCTAAGCGCTGGGGTCAATTACAAGGTAATGCAAGGGAAGTAGCATGGCCTAATAGAATGAGCACGGGCCTGGGAATCAGAGGACCTTGGTTCTAATCCAGGCTCTGCTACTTGCCTGCTGCATAACCTTGGGCAAGTCACTTAACTTCTCTGTGTCTGCGAAATGGTGACACAACTTCTCTGTACCTCAGTTCCCTTATCTGTAAAATGGGGATTAAGACTGTGAGCCCCACGTGGGGCAACCTGATTGCCTTGTACCTACCCCAGTATTTAGAACAGTGCTTTGCACATAGTAAGCACTTAAAAACTACCATCATTGTTATTATTCAATACCTGATTTTTTAGTATTTGTTAAGCACTTACTATATGCAAAGAACTGTTCTAAGTGCTGGGGGGATACAAGGTGATCAGGTTGTCCCACGTGGGGCTCAGTCTTAATCCCCATTTTACAGATGAGGTAACTGAGGCACAGAGAAGTTAAGCGACTTGCCCAAAGTCACATAGCTGACAATTGGCAGAGTTGGGATTTGAACCCATGACCTCTGACTCCAAAGCCCATGCTCCTTCCACTGAGCCACACTGCTTACTATGAATCAAGCACTGTTCTAAATACTGAGGTAGATACAAGTTTATCAGGTTGGACACAGTCCCTGCCCACAGTCCAAGTAGGAGGGAGGAGGATTTAATCCCCATTTTACAGTTGAGGAAACTGAGGCACAGAGAAGTTAAGTGACTTGCCCAAGGTCACACAGCAAGCAATTGGCAGAGCCTGTTCTCCCCACCATAGATAATAATAACAATGATGGCATTTATTAAATGCTTACTATGTGCAAAGCACTGTTCTAAGCGCCGGGGAGGTAACAAGGTAATCAGGTTGTCCCATGGGGAGCTCACAGTCTTAATCCCCATTTTACAGATGAGGTAACTGAGGCACAGAGAAATTAAGTGACTTGCCCAAAGTCACACAGTGGTGAGATGGTGAGCCTCATATAGGCCAGGGACTATATCCGATCCTCTTGCAGCTACCCCAGCGCTTAGTGCGGTCTTGGCACATAGTAAGTGTTTAACAAATGCCACAATTTATATTATTAGTATCAGCTTAGTCACATTCCCTGTCCCACATGGGGGTCACAGTTTAAAACCTAAACTAGGTTTTCAAACTACCTCAAAATTGAGATGTCATCTGAGTTTATTTCTGATGTGTTTGAAAGAGATTTCAGTACGGTTTTTAGTTCAACTTGCCATCAGCCCCCATACTGTGGCATCACACCATACCACAATATGGAGTTGTGCCATTTATTAAAGGCCTTTTCCAGGGGCTGTGTAGTGGCTTCCTATTCGTTGTTCAGCCTGGCTCATATACACAAGCGTTAATGGTTTGATTGAATGTTCTTCCCCACCGAAAATGGAGGGAGAATCTGCAGCTATTACTCCAATTGGTGTTTGCTAGACGGCTGCAACTGACCACTCATCGTAGCTGTGTTTACAGCCCAACCCAGGACTTTCCAAATTCCCATGGGAAATACATACAGGAGTCCCAGCTTTACATTTTGAAACCGAGTTGGGGCAAAGTAGAGGGGCCGGGGCCTAGAGGGGTGAGAGGAAAAAGGGAAGAAATGGGAGGAATGAGTCAGTCAGTCGATCGTATTTCATTCATTCATTCATTGAATCGTATTTATTGAGCGCTTACTGCATGCAGAGCACTGTACTAAGCGCTTGGAAAGTACATTTCGGCAACAGAGACAATCCCTACCCAACAATGGGCTCACAGTTTAGAAGGGGGGAGACAGACAACAAAACAAAACAAGACAAGTAGACGGGCATCAATAGCATCAATATAAGTAAATGGACTTATGGATATATACACATCATTAATAAAATAGAATAATAAATATGTACATATATACACAAGGGCTGTGGAGTGGGGGGGGTAGAGCAGAGGGAGGGAATAGGGGCAATGGGGAGGGGAGGAGGAGCAGAGGAAAAGGGGGGCTCAGTCTAGGAAGGCCTCCTGGGGGAGGTGAGCTTAATAATAATAATAATAATAATAACAATAATAATAATAATGGTATTTGTTAAGTGCTTACTATGTGCCAAGCACTGTACTAAGTGCTAGGGTGGATACAAGCAAATTGAGTTGGACACAGTCCCTGTCCCACATGGGGCTCACAGTCTCAATCCCCATTTTACAGGCGAGGTAATTGAGGCCCAGAGAAGTGAAGTGACTTGCCTAAGGTCACACAGCAGACAAGTGGAAGAGCTGGGATTAGAACCCATGATCTTCTGACTCCCAGGCCCAATGTCTATCCACTAGGCTAATTTACTGAGCACTTACTGTGTGCAGAATACTGTACTAAGCGCTTGCGAGAGGACAATATGTAACAATATAATGAACACATTCCCTGCCCACAATGAGCTGACAGTCTAGAGGGGGAGACAGACATTAATATAAATAAATAAAAGTAAAGGTAGGGACATAAGAGAGAAGCAGCGTGGCTTAGTGGAAAGAGCACGGGCTTGGGAGTCAGAGGTCATGGGTTCTAATCCTGGCTCCGCCACTTGTCTGCTCTGTGACCTTGGGCAAGTCACTTAACTTCTCTGAGCCTCAGTTCCCTCATCTGTAAAATGGGGATTAAGATTGTGAGCCCTACGTGGGACAACCTAATCACCTCATATACCCCCCCAGCGCTTAGAACAGTGCTTGGCCCATAGTAAGGGCTTAACAAATACCAACATTATTATTAAGTGCTGTGGGGTTGGGCGGGGGATGAATAAAGGGAGCAAGTCAGAGTGACGCAGAAGGGAGTGGAATGAGCATAAGAAGGGATGGAGTGAGAGGAAAAGAGAGCAGAGGAAGAGAAAAAGAAGAGGAGGAGGCATGGAAGAAAAGAGGGTTAAAAAAGAGTGGGGGGAACAGAGAGGAAGATTGTGTCTCTTGCTTTTACTGTCATTTTCCAAGTTGCTACTACAGTCCTCTGCAAGGCTGCCAACTTCTCAGTTTGGGGGTAAATTTAGGGCAGGGCATGTGGGTAGAGCATTGAGGGGGTGGGGCATTAATAAGTATTGATTGACAGCCTACTATGCGCAGAGAACTGTACAAAAAAATCCTTAGGAAAGTGCAACTAAAGTAAGAGATGGGGTCCCCTGACGTCAAGCAGCTTCACTCAATCAGAAGCAGCGTGGCTCAGTGAAAAGAGCCCGGGCTTTGGAGTCAGAGGTCAGGGGTTCAAATCCCAGCTCCGCCACTTGTCAGCTGTGTGACTTTGGGCAAGTCACTTAACTTCTCTGGGCCTCAGTTCCCTCATCTGTAAAATGGGGATTAAGACTGTGAGCCCTACGTGGGACAACCTGATCACCTTGTAACCTCCCCAGCACTTAGAACAGTGCTTTGCACATAGTAAGCGCTTAATAAATGCCATTATTATTATTATTATAATCAGTGGTATTTATTGAGTGCAGATCACTATGCTGGGCACATAAGAGAGTATACCAGAACCAAAATGCATGTTTTTTGCTCCTAAGGAGTTGCAATCTACTGTGGGAGAAAGCCAAGCACAATTTTTGTCCAAATAGTAAGGGCAGGAGAAAGAACAAGGTTATGACTGTTGGTAATTGGAATATGGTACGAAAAATATATACATAAAAATTAGTGTAAATTAACATAATCCAATTTATATGAAAGGGCTAAGGGTAGATATATAAAAATAAGTGCTAAGGGCAGTTAGAGGATTTTTTCTTAATGGGATTTGTTAAGCGCTTGCGATGAGAAGCAGAGTGGCCTAATGGAAAGAGCAAGGGCCTGGGAATCAAGAGGATGTGGGTTCTAATTTTGGCTCTGCCACATCTGCTGTGTGACATTGGGCAAGTCACTTTACTTCTCTGTTCCTCAGTTACCTCATCTGTAAAATGGGGATAGAGACTGTGAGCCCCATTTGGGACAGGGACTGTTTCCAATCTGATTTGCTTGTATCCACCCCAGCACTTAGTACAGTGCCTGGCACATAGTAAGTGCTTAACATAATAATGATGGCATTTGTTAAATGCTTACTATGTACCAAGCACTGTTCTAAGTGCTGAGCACTGTTCTAAGTGCTCAACAAATACCACAAGTATTATTATTACTATTAGCTTGTACCTACCCCAGCACTTACTACAGTGCCTGGCACATAGTAAGCACTTAAATGTCATAATGAATAAAAAACAAAAACTGGCAGAGCCAAATTAGAATCCAGGTCCTCTAACTCCCAGGTCCATGCTTTTTTCATTAGGCCACGCTGCTTCCCAGGATTGGGAAGGTTGTCAAGGGGTGAGCCCCCACCTCCTGCCCCCACTACCACTCTCTGCACTTCCCCTTTACTCCCTGAGAGATAATAATAATAATGATAATAATGATGGTATTTGTTAAGCACTTACTATATGCCAGGAACTGTACTAAGCACTGGGGTAGATACGAGCAAATCAAGTTGGACAGAGTCCCTGTCCCACATGGAGCTCACAGTCTCGATCCCCCTTCTACAGATGAGGTAACTGAGGCATGGAAAAGTGAAATGACTTGCCTTTGGGTATGGGAGAATTGGTGTGGAGGAGGTGGCAGTGCGATACAAGGCAAGGCAGTTAGCATGTTCTGCTTGTGAACTATCAATGGTATCAGTCAATCAGTGTTATTTACTGAGTACTTACTATGTTCAGAGCCCTGTACTAAGCACTCCATCATCATCAATCGTATTTACTGAGCGCTTACTGTGTGCAGAGCACTGTACTAAGCGCTTGGGAAGTACAAGTTGGCAAGATATAGAGACAGTCTCTACCCAACAGTGGGCTCACAGTCTAAAAGGGGGAGACAGAGAACAAAACCAAACATACTAACAAAATAAAATAAATAGAATAGATATGTACAAATAAAATAAATAAATAAATAAATAGAGTAATAAATATGTACAAACATATATACATATATACAGGTGCTGTGGGGAAGGGAAGGAGGTAAGATGGGGGGATGGAGAGGGGGACGAGGGGGAGAGGAAGGAAGGGGCTCAGTCTGGGAAGGCCTCCTGGAGGAGGTGAGCTCTCAGCAGGGCCTTGAAGGGAGGAAGAGAGCTAGCTTGGCGGATGGGCAGAGGGAGGGCATTCCAGGCCAGGGGGATGACGTGGGCCGGGGGTCGATGGCGGGACAGGCGAGAACGAGGTATGGTGAGGAGATTAGCGGCAGAGGAGCGGAGGGTGCGGGGTGGGCTGTAGAAGGTGAGAAGGGAGGTGAGGTAGGAGGGGGCGAGGTGATGGAGAGCCTTGAAGCCGAGGGTGAGGAGTTTCTGCCTGATGCGCAGATTGATTGGTAGCCACTTGAGATTTTTGAGGAGGGGAGTAACATGCCCAGAGCGTTTCTGGACAAAGACAATCCGGGCAGCAGCATGAAGTGTGGATTGAAGTGGAGAGAGACACGAGGATGGGAGATCAGAGAGAAGGCTGATGCAGTAGTCCAGACGGGATAGGATGAGAGCTTGAACGAGAAGGGTAGCAGTGTGGATAGAGAGGAAAGGGCGGATCTTGGCAATGTTGCGGAGCTGAGACCGGCAGGTTTTGGTGACGGCTTGGATGTGAGGGGTGAACGAGAGAGCGGAGTCGAGGATGACACCAAGGTTGCGGGCTTGTGAGACGGGAAGGATGGTAGTGCTGTCAACAGTGACGGGAAAGTCAGGGAGAGGGCAGGGGTTGGGAGGGAAGACAAGGAGTTCAGTCTTGGACATGTACATATTTATTACTCTATTTATTTATTTATTTATTTTACTTGTACATATCTATTCTATTTATTTTATTTTGTTAGTATGTTTGGTTTTGTTCTCTGTCTCCCCCTTTTAGACTGTGAGCCCACTGTTGGGTAGGGACTGTCTCTATATGTTGCCAATTTGTACTTCCCAAGCGCTTAGTACAGTGCTCTGCACATAGTAAGCGCTCAATAAATACGATTGATGATGATGATGATGATGGTGAGGAGATGCGAGCCTGGAGAGAGGGGGAGAGAGCAGGGGCAGAGATGTAGATCTGGGTGTCATCAGCGTAGAGATGATAGTTGAAGCCGTGGGAGCGAATGAGGTCACCAAGGGAGTGCGTGTAGATCGAGAACAGAAAGGGACCAAGCATTGAACCTTGGGGAACCCCCACAGTAAGGGGATGGGAGGGGGAGGAGGAGCCTGCAAAAGAGACTGAGAATGAACGACCGGAGAGATAAGAGGAGAACCAGGAGAGGACGGAGTCAGTGAAGCCAAGGTCAGATAGCGTGTTGAGGAGAAGGGGGTGGTCCACAGTGTCAAAGGCAGCTGAGAGGTTGAGGAGGATTAGTATAGAGTATGAGCCATTGGATTTTGCAAGCAGGAGGTCATTGGTGACCCAAGCACCCAAGTGCTCTCCCAAGCACTTGGGAGAGTATCATCATCATCAATGATATTTATTGAGCTCTTACCATTTGGAGAGCACTGGATTAAGTGCTTGGGAGAGTACAAATACAACAGAGTTGGTGGACACATTCCCTGGCTGTGGAGAGTTTACAGCCTAGAAGGGGAGAGAGTCATTAATATAAATGAATGCTTCATATTATATCATTTATAGATAGGTACATAAGTGCTGTGAGGGCCAAGGCTGGGGTGGGGGGCGAATATCAAATAGCCAATGGGCACAGATCCACGGGCATAGACTATGCAGAAAGAAATATTGTTGTATTGTACTCTCCCAAGTGCTCAGTACAGTGCTCTGCACATTGTAAGCGCTCAATAAATATGACTGAATGAACGAATGAATGAGAGAGAGCCAGGGAAAAGAGGGTTTAATGGGGGAAGTCCTCTTGGAGGAGATGTGTCCTTAATAGGGCTTTGAAGGTAGGGAGAGTGATGGTCTGGGGAGGGAGCTCTAGGCTGGAGGGAGGAAGAAGGAAAGGGGTTGGTGGTGAGATAATGAGACTGGGGCATAGTGAGCAAGCTGGTGCTAGAGGAGTTTCTGGTGGAGGTGGAGGTGGAGGTGGATGGGCAACCATTGGAAGTTCTTGAGGAGTGGGAAGACCTGGACTGAACTTTCTTTAGAAAAATGATCTGGCAGCAGAGTGAAGAATGGACTGGAGTGGGGAGAGACCAGGAGGCAGATGCAATAGTCAAGGAGGGATAGGATGAGTGCTTGGATCAGCATAGTAGTATTTTGGATGGAGAGGAAGGTGTGGATTTTAGCGATGTTACAGTACAGTAGAGTTGGTAAACAGAATCACCAGGAGCTTGCAGTCTAGAGGGAGTGACAGACATTTAAATCAATTAGAGATATGGGAAATGGCAGAGTGTACGGATATGTAAATAGAGAAGCAGAATGGCCTAATGGCAAGAGCATGGGCTTGGGAGTCAGAGGACGTGGGTTCTAATTCCGGCTCTGCCACTTGTCTGATGTGTGACCTTGGACAAGTCATTTCACTTCTCTGTGCCTCAGTGACCTCATTTGTAAAATTGGGATGAAGACGGTGAGCCCCACGTGGGACAACGTGATTACCCTGTACCTCCCCCAGCTCTTAGACCAGTGCTTGGCACATAGTAAGTGCTTAACAAATACCATCATTCTTATTATTATTAAGGGGTATGGGGCTGAGGGTGGGCCAATAGCAAATGCTTTATTCACTCAGTACTTATTGAGTGCTTCCTGTGTGCAGAGAACTCTACTAAGCACTGGGGAGAGTGCATTTCAGTAGAGTTGGTAGACACGATCCCTGCCCTCAGAGAATCTAGTTGGAGAGGCCGACATTAAAATAAATTACAGTTAGGAGAAGCAACAGAGAAGAAAGCTATTTCCATTAAGTACTTTGGTGGGGGTGGGGGTGGAGGCAGGTTGGGATGATTACCTAATAATAATGATTATATTTGTTAAGCACTTACTATGTGCCAAGCACTGTTCTAAGCACTGGGGTAGATACAAGGTTATCAGGTTGGACGTAGTCCCTGTCCCACCTGGGGCTCACAGTCTTAATCCCCATTTTACCGATGAGGTAATTGAAGCACAGAGAAGTGAAGTCACTTGCCCAAGGCCACACAGCAGACAAGTGGTGGAGTCGGGATTAGAACCCAGGTCTTTCTGGAGTTTGGAACTAGCCAATGAGGTCAACTTTGAGATTATTTAAATAGTTGAGCAGTAGTAGCGTCAAGGTGTACTCAAATGGAGGTAGCCATTAGTATAAACAATAATAATGACAATTGAGGTATTTGTTAAGTACTTACTACGAGTCAGGCACTGTTCTAAGCACTTGGGTTGCTTAGCAGATCGGGTTAGACACAGTCCCTGTCCCACATGGGACTCACAGTCTCAATCCCAATTTTACAGATGAGGTAACTGAGGCACAGAGAAGTGAAGTAAATTTCCCAAGGTCACACAGCAGACAAGTGGCAGAGTCTGAATTAGAACCCAGATTCTTCTGACTCCCAGGCCTGTGCTCTATCCACTAGGCCACACTGATTCTCTCAGGGCACATAGTTAAGCACTTAACAAATACCATAATTATTAATTATTATAATTAGGGGAAACAGCAGATAATTGGTTTGAGAATAACTTCTGTTCTAAAACAGGGGTGGGTTCTGTTGTACTCTCCCAGGCACTTAGAACAATGCTTGGCACTCAGTAGGCACTGAATAAATAGCACAGATTGATTGCATCAGTCTTCTCACAGACCTCCCTGTCTCCACTGTCTCCCCTTTCCAGTCCATACTTCACTCTGCTGCCTGGATTATTTTTCTTAAAAAAAACGTTCAGCCCATGTTTCTCCATTCCTCAAGAACCTCCAGTGGTTGCCCATCCACTTCTGCATCGAACAGAAATCCCTTACCATTGTCTTTAAAGCACTCAATCACCTTGCCCCCACCTACCTGATCTCGCTAATCATACCAACTCACACACTTCACTCCTCATGATCTTGTCTCTCTCACTGCCAACCTCTTATTCACTCGCTTCTGCCTGAACTTCCTCCCCTTTCACATCTGGCAGACCACTGCTCTCCCCATCTTCAAGGCCCTTCTGAAAGCCCAACTCCTCCAGGAAGCCTTCCCTGATTCATCTTGCATTTCCCCACCCTATTTCCCCCCAACCCCTCCCCCATTGCCACATCTGCACTTCCAGATTATCTATGCATTTGGGTCCTCCCCCCACAAAGCACACGGGTCCAAACCTTTAAATTTTATTGCTTCCCCTTCCTGTAATTTAGAAGTATCTGTTTCCCCCTGTAAGCTCCTTGAGGGCTGGGATCATGTCTATTAACTCAATTGCAGTATCCCAAGTGCTTAGTACAGCACTCAGCACAGAGTAAGTGTTCAATAAATGCTACTGATTCATTGAATGATCACTAATGTCAATAATGGATTTTCTCCCCTGCCTCCCCGTAGACTCGGGAATGAAGAAGCATCTCTATTGTTAGCCTGAGGCCCTGGAGACTTTTTTAGGGCACTTACTATGTGCCAGGCACTGTACTAAGCACTGGGGTAGATACAACCTAATCAGGTTGGACACAGTCCCTGTCCCACATGGGGCTCACAGTCTTAATCCCCATTTTATAGATAAGGAAACAGGCCCAGGGAAGTGATGTGACTTGCCCAAGGTCATATAGCAGACAACTGGCTGAGCTGGGGTTAGAACCCAGGTTCTCTGACTCCCAGGTCTGTGTTTTATCCGTTAAGCCATGCTGGTTCCAAGGTGTGGTGGAGGCAGTAATAATGGCATCAACTGAGCATCCACTGGGTGCAACACATTGTACTAAGCGCTTGGGAAAGTACAACAGAAGCACTCAAAGACCATATGTTGCCAACTTGTACTTCCCAAGCGCTTAGTACAGTGCTCTGCACACAGTAAGCACTCAATAAATACGATTGATTGATTGATTGATTGAATGAGCTTTTGCCACCTGGGAAATAACGCGTTTGTCATAGAGAAGCGGCGTAGCCTACTGGATAGAGTACAGGCCTGGGTTCTATTCCCAACTCTACCACTTGTCTGCTGTGTGACCTTGGGCAAGTAACTTCACTTCTCTGTACCTCAGTTCCCTCATCTGTCAAATGGGAATTAAGACTGTGAACCCTATGCGGGACAGGGACTGTGTCCAATCCAATTTGCTGTATCCACCCCAGCGCTTAGTACAGTGCCTGGCACATAGTAAGCGCTTAACAAACACCATAATTCTTCTTATTATTACTTAGAAGTAATAATAATGGCATTTATTAAGCGCTTACTAGGTGCAAAACACTGTTCTAAGCACTGGGGAGGTTACAAGGTGATCAGGTTGTCCCACGGGGGGGCTCACAGTCTCAATCCCCATTTCACAGATGAGGTAACTGAGGCACAGAGAAGTTAAGTGACTTGCCCAGAGTTACACAGTTGACAATTGGCAGAGCCAGGATTTGAACCTATGACCTCTGACTCCAAAGCCCGGGCTCTTTCCACTGAGCCATGTTGCTTCTCTAAGTAGTATGGCATAGTGGAGAGAGCACAGACCTGGGAGTCAGAAGGTCATGGGTTCTAATGCCGACTGTGCCATTTGTTTGCTATGTGATCTTGGGAAAGTCACTTGACTTCTCTGTGCCTCAGTTACCTCATTTGTAAAATGGGGATTGAGACTGTGAACCCCACAGGAGGCAGGGACTGTGTCCAACCCAATTTGTTGGTGTCCAGCCCAGTGCTTAGTACAGTGTCTGGCACCTAGTACTCACTTAACAAATACCATTTTTTTTAAGATTGTGAGTCCCATGTGACATGGGACCTGATTATCATGAGCAGTGCTTGCCCCATATTTAGCATTTAAATACAATTATTATTACTGTACTGAGCTCTTGGGAAGAATACAATAGATAAAAAAGACATGATCCTTGCCTTCAAGGAGTTTACAGTCTAACGGGGGAGACAGATGTTAAAATGAATTACAAGTAGGAGAAGCAACAGGGTTTAAAGGGATGTACACAAGTGCTTTGGGGCTAGGGTTGAGGTGATTATCAAAGTGCTTAAGGGATACAGAGCCGAGTGCATAGATGACATAGATGTGAGGATGAATAGAGTAGGGAAATGAGAGGTCACCCAGGGAAAGCCTCTTGGAGGAGGTGTGATTTTAATAAGGCTTTGAAGATGGGGAGAATGGTGGTCTGTCGGATATGAAAGGGGAGGGGGTTCCAGGCCTGACAGAAGACGTGGGCAAGAGGTTGGCAGCAAGATAGATGAGATTGAGGTGGAGTGAGCAGGCACTTAGGGGAAGGGTGAACTATTTTCTCATCAGGTGGCAGTATGCAGGTAATCTCCACTCTCGTGGTCTTCTTTCTAGGCAAACAGACAAAATGAGAAAATCATGCTATATTTGAACCATCAGGGAACATGGCTGCCCCACTAGATTGTCAGCTCCTTGAGGGCAGGGATCATGTCTATCAGTTGTATTGTACTAAGCGCTGGGATAGATACAGGATAATTAGACTGTTCACAGTCCCTGTCCACATGGGGCTTACAGTCTAAGTAGGAGGGAATAGGATTTAATCCCCATTTTGCAGATGAGGAAACTGAGGCCCAGAGAAGTTAAGTGACTTGCCCAAGGTCACTCAGCAGACAGAGCCAGTATTAGAACCTAGCTCCTCTGACTCCCAGGCCCGTGCTCTTTTCACTAGGACTTGTCTCTCTGAAGCACTGCGGATAGAGCTCTCCACACAGTCAGCCCTCAGCAAATACCATTAAATCGATTGATTGTCAGTTATTATGCCAACTGCACTCAAATTGGAATCCAATTGTGGATTTCACCGCCATTGCTCAGAAACCTTCAGCAATGTTTCTGACTACAGATGGAGGCTTTTAAAACCAACTATTTATTTTTGGTGATGACGCTCAACTTGTTTGACCAGATCTGGCCCTGATGGTTCAATGAGTCAAGTAAGGCTACAGATTTAAATACAGGGAGGTCTGAAACCTACCGAATATGCTTTGAAAAATCTGAGTACCCGAGAGACCTCAGGAGGATCTATTACATGACAGCAGCCTGGATATTGGTTGGTTATCGGAAATTCCTTTGCCTGAGCTAGGAATTTCTGACAAGATGACCAACAGCCATATTCCTCAGGGCTAGGAAGAGAGCTCGTCCAGAAAAGTGGTAGACAAAGGGTGAGAGGGCTGGAAGGAGTATCATGCTGAAGTAGGTCTGACTGTCTGTCTCTGTTTGTCTGTTTGTCTGTCCCTCCCTCTCTCGCCCTCCTCCTCCCCAATCTCTGGCCCCCTTTTCTGCCAGTTCCAGATCAGCTCACCAACCTTCTCCCCCGCCACACACACAACATTTGATGAGTAGTGTGATCATCTCACATTATGATTTTCACGACGTGGAAGGAACTTGGCATCTTTCAGTCTAATTGGCTGCCTGTATTGATTTGGTCCATATTACAGTCCAGATTGTGCAAATGTGCCAGGGAATCAATCAATGAATGAAAATTTATTGAGCGCTTACTGTACGCAGGGCACTGTACTAAGCACTCGAGAGAGTACAAAACAACAATACAACAGTCGCATTCCCTACCCACAACAAGTTTACAGTGTAGAGGGGAGTGGGTAGCAGATGGACTGTTGGTCTTCTGAACTAGGGATGGAACCAGATTAGCTAGAGCGATGTGAAATGAAATGAAAGGTCCTCTGTCTTTTGGGTGGGGAAATGTTTTTAAACTCTGGGTCTATATTCTTATGTTCACCCACCAAGTTAGTCAATTATCGGAAGCATCTTTATGAACCCAGACTCCTGGCCCCCAAAACGTGATCTTTGTTCTTACCGGACTTGTGTATTTCAGGTTGGAGCCTTAGTGTGGGGTTTTAGGGTCATAGGTTTTTTTGAGGCTAACGTTCATGATAATTCAGCATTTACGTGGCTAGATAAGATTCAAGGTACTGCATTTGTCCACCTGGAAAGATAGTGTGCCCTGGCTGTAGGCTCAAATGAACAGGCCTCTATTTCTCCATCTCTCATGTGTGGACAGAGAAACAGCCCCATCCCCCAGAGTACCAAAGCCCATTTTACTTTCATAGTTTTGAATGTTTCTTATTGTTATCTCTGCAACGTTCTCTTCCACCATTTTTTTATGGTATTTGTGAAGTGCTTACTCTACGTCAAGCACTGTTCTAAGTGCCGAGGTACATAATGATAACAATAATGATGGTATTTGTTAAGTGCTTACTATGTGCCAAGCACTGCTCTAAGCACTGGGGTAGATACAAGGTAATCAGGTTGTCCCATGTGGGGCTCACAGTTTTAATCCCCATTTTACAGATGAGGTAACTGTGGCACAGAGAAGTGAAGTGACTTGCCCAAGGTCACACAGCAGACAAGTGGCGAAGCTGGGATTAGAACCCAAGACCTTCTGACTAGATGCAAGTTAATCATGTTGGACACTGTCCCCGTCCCATACGAGGCTACAGTCTTAGTAGGAGGGAAAGCAGGTACTGAATCCCCATTTTGCTGCTGAGAAAACTGAGGCACAGAGAAGTTGTGACTTGCTGAAGGTCACAGAGCAGGTGACTGGCAGAGCCGGGATTAGAACCCAGGTCCTCTGGCTCCCGGGCTTGTGCTTTATCCACTAGGCCACGCTGTTTCCACCACAGGCTCATCGTATAGTGCGTTTGAATTTCACAAACATCATTTTGCCTTTTCAGCAAGAACATGCATGGCGCATTTGGAAGGATGTGATGCATCTGGACAGGGACAGCATTAATTATGCTGTTGTGGTTATTTTCTTTACAGACATAATTGTCTCTACAATAGCGTCAACTCCCATCTCTCTGATCCAGTGTTAGTTGTTACTCTAGCTGGCAGCCCAATGAAAGTCGAGAAAGACATGCCCTAGGTCAATAAACTCAAGGGCTGATAAACAATTGAGTTGGGCATCATGATAAATTTGGTCCCAGATCTTTCCAGTCTGGGCCTGGGCGCTTCTTGGGTTGCCTCAAAGAACTGGAGAATCTTTGGGATTTCCCCGAAGAAGCAAGTCTCCGTTTGCAGAATTGCCAACAGCTAAACTAAGTAGTGCGATGGAACGTCTGTCTGACTTTGACCCGTCAAAGCGATAGCATCATTCTTTTGAAGGGAAAAGCTAACAGTCTCCAAGACTTAAATCTGGTATGACCGGGCTGTGGAGATGGGGAATGAGCACTTTCTGCTGATGCTCTGGAATGAAGAATGTGCAGTTGCCTGAAATATATTTTAAGTAGTTTAAGAGGTGGCAGGTTTTCCAGTTGGCCCCATCTGAGAGTGGTGGAATTTGTGTTGGGGATGGCGACTTTTCCAATCCTCCTAGCCCCCAACTTTTTATATTACTAGGATAAGGTACCTATACATATTTTTTTTTCAGATTGTAATTTGTACCCTACAAACACTGCCTTCCTGTAGTGTGCTCACCTCCGGGAAGGGCTCTGGGGCAGGAAGGGGTGCAGTCTCATAAACATTCAGAGAAGCAGCATGGCCCAGTGGATCTAGAGCACAGGTCTGGGAGTCAGAAGAACCTGGGTTCTAATCCCAGCTTCACCACTTGTCTGCTGTGTGACCTTGGGCAAGTCACCACTAGACTGTAAGCCCATGGTGGGCAGGGATTGTCTCTTTTTATTGCTGTATTGTACTTTCCAAGCACTTAGTACAGTGCTCTGCACACAGTAAGCACTCAATAAATATGGTTGAATGAACTTCACTTCTCTGAGCCTTGGTGACCTCATCTGTAAAATGGGGATTAAGACTGTGAAACCCAGGTGGGACAGGGACTGTGCACAACCCAGTTTGCTTATACCCACCCTAGCACTTAGTACAGTGCCTGGCCATAGTAAATGCTTAACAAATGCCACAATTATTATTATTATCATTATCATTAACTCAATCAATGGTACTTACTGAGTGCTTACAGTGCCCCAAGCACTGGACTAAGTGGCTGCCCTGAAATTTACAGTCTAGTGGAGTTTAGTCCATGTAAGAAAAACTTCTCTTTTTTTGGTTTCTTTTAAATAATAAATCAATCCTGAGAGGGGAAAAGGCTGGGGTAGATACAAGATAGGTTGGTCAGAATCCCTGTCCCACATGAGACTCACAGTTTAAGTAGAAGGGAGAACAGGTATTACATCCCCTTTTTTGTAGATGAGAAAAGCTAAGGCACTGAAAAGTGAAGTGACTTGCCCAAGGTAACACAGCAGGCACAAGGCAGAGCCAGGATTAGAGCCCTGGTTCTTCGACTCCCAGGCCTGTACTCTTTCCACTGAGCCATGCTGCTCCTCAATTAAAAAAAAAAAGAGGCAGAAGGGACTTCCCTTTCTTCCTCTCCTCCACCGGAGCTCCCCTCCTGTATTAGACCCACAGCCTCAAAGATACAGCTCAGTCACTTCATGTTCTCTGAATGCTTTTCCAGAATCAACACCTCCCTTGTGCTTTAAATTTTCTTCAGTCCTCTTTTGAGAGTTCCAAGAATGGAACCTGTACCAATAAATAGTAATGATTTGGCCAATGGTGCTGACTAAAAGTGGGCATGGAACTGGAGTCAAGGTGAGGAAGAAGAAAGATGGGTGATATTGCTTTAGAAGTACAGATCACAACGTGAGGTGAGGTATGCATCCAGTGGCTTAACTGTAAGTTTATTGTGGGCAGGGAATGTGTTTACCAACTCTGTTATATGGTACTGTTATATGGTAGAGAAGCAGCGTGGCACAGTGAAAAGAGTCCGGACTTGGGAATCAGAGGTCATGGGTTCTAATCCCAGCTCCACCACTGATCAGCTGTGTGACTTTGGGCAAGTCATTTGACTTCTCTGTGCCTCAGTTCCCTCATCTGTAAAATGGGGATGAAGACTGTGAGTCCCACGTGGGACAACCTGATCACCTTGTATCCCCCCTAGCACTTAGAACAGTGCTTGGCACATAGTAAGCACTTAACAAATGCCAACATTATTATTATTACTCTCCCTAGAGTTCAGTATAGTGCTCTGCACACAGTAAGAACTCGATAAATACTATTGGTTGAGGTGAACCCTCCTCAAATACCATTCTGGGTTAACGTCATATGGCTCGTCACCTTAGATAGCAAGGGACTGTCTCTTTTGCTTCTGTCGTAGTCTCCAGCTTCTAGTACAGTGCCCTGTCTCCTCGACAAATATGGATGCTACTGCTCATGGGATTTATTTCAATTCCAGTGGGAGTTCCCACTACCCAGAGTTCCATTCGACCCCAGAGTCGTCCATCAGTTCGTAAGATAAGCATTATTATGCATAATAATTAAAAAGAAATTTTGTGGACTGGTGTTTTATCAGAGGAGTGGGCTTCTGTGAAATTTGTGAAACTGCTTTCTCTAGCCACAGGTCATTGTTTCTATCTTTTCTATTTCTGTACAGTGGCCTGCTTTGATGCGGCACTGTGGAGACAATGGGCCTGAGGGCTATGAACTGGGAGGAGAAGAAAAGTACTCTACCTTTTTTTAAATGGCATTTGTTAAGTGTTTACTATGTGTCAGGCACTGTACTAAGCACTGGGATAGATACAAGCTTATCCGGTGGGAGACTGTCCCTGTTCCACGTGGAGCTCACACTCTTATTTCCTATTTTACAGATGAGGTAACTGAAGTCCAGAGAAGTTAAGTGACTAGCCCGAGGTCACACGGTAGATAAGTGGAGGAGCCGGGTTTAGAACCTCGGTCCTTCTGACTCCCAGCCCTGTACTCTAGCCACTAGGCCACCTACTACTCTGCTTACCCTGCTAAGTCTTCTGTAAAATGGCAAAAATCTCACTAATTTACCCTACTAAGTCTCAAGTCGTGTCTGAGGGACTGTAAGGGCAGTAAAGCCCTTTGGAAATACTAATATTGAACATAATCATAATACTGAGCTAAGTGCGGAATCCAACTCTCAGGGTCACACCTGAAGAGTTTTCAGTTCTCTACCAGTCTCAACTATGGAAGGGAGAGTCGAGCAGAGTCCTACCCATTCCATTCCTAGCTTGGCCAGTGACTAGCGAGTGGAAGGCAATATGCTACAAGTCAAAACTCACCTGTGCTGGGCAACAGCGGCATGGGAGAAAGTCGAGGGTGGAGACTCAAGTTTACTGTGCAGAAGGAGGCAATGGTAAACCACTTCCGTATTTTTACCAAGAAAACTCTCTAGATACACTACCAGAACGATTGCAGATAGAGGTGGGACATTCTGGGAGAGATGTGTCCATGGTGTTGCTATGGGTTGGATGTGACTTGACAGCGTAAGACAACAACAACGTGTGGAATCAATCATATTTACTGAGCACTTACTGTGTACTGTACTAAGCACATTAATATGTTTGGTTTTGTTTGTCTCCCCCTTCTAGACTGTGAGCCCACTGTTGGGTAGGGACTGTCTCTATATGTTGTCAACTTGTACTTCCCAAGCGCTTAGTACAGTGCTCTGCACACAGTAAGCACTCAATAAATATGATTGATTGATTGAGAGTACGATAGAACAGAATTGGTACACTCATTCCCTGCCCACAAGAAGCTGACATTCTAGAGGTGGAGACAGAGAGATATTTAAATAAATTTCAGATATGTACTGAAATTCTTCCCTCCCAAACCCTGCCCTCTCCCTGACTTTCCCATCTCTGTTGACAGCACTACCATCCTTCCTGTCTCACAAGCCCGCAACCTTGGTGTCATCCTCGACTCCGCTCTCTCGTTCACCCCTCACATCCAAGCCGTCACCAAAACCTGCCGGTCTCAGCTCCGCAACATTGCCAAGATCCGCCCTTTCCTCTCCATCCAAACCGCTACCCTGCTCCTTCAAGCTCTCATCCTATCCCGTCTGGACTACTGCATCAGCCCTCTCTCTGATCTCCTATCCTTGTTTTTCTCCCCTCTTCAATCCATACTTCATTGCTGCTGCCCGGATTGTCTTTGTCCAGAAATGCTCTGGGCATGTTACTCCCCTCCTCAAAAATCTCCAGTGGCTACCAATCAATCTGCGCATCAGGCAGAAACTCCTCACCCTGGGCTTCAAGGCTCTCCATCACCTCGCCCCCTCCTACCTCACCTCCCTTCTCTCCTTCTACAGCCCACCCCGCACCCTCCGCTCCTCTGCCGCTAATCTCCTCACCGTGCCTCGTTCTCGCCTGTCCCACCATCAACCCCCGGCTGACGTCATCCCCCGGGCCTGGAATGCCCTCCCTCTGCCCATCCGCCAAGCTAGCTCTCTTCCTCCCTTCAAGGCCCTACTGAGAGCTCACCTCCTCCAGGAGGCCTTCCCAGACTGAGCCCCTTCCTTCCTCTCCCCCTCGCCCCCCTCTCCATCCCCTCTTACCTCCTTCCCTTCCCCACAGCACCTGTATATATGTATATATGTTTGTACATATTTATTACTCTATTTATTTATTTATTTATTTTATTTGTACATATCTATTCTATTTATTTTATTTTGTTAGTATGTTTGGTTTTGTTCTCTGTCTCCCCCTTCTAGACTGTGAGCCCACTGTTGGGTAGGGACTGTCTCTATATGTTGCCAACTTGTACTTCCCAAGCGCTTAGTACAGTGCTCTGCACACAGTAAGCGCTCAATAAATACGATTGATTGATTGATTGATTGATGTACATAAGTGCTAAGGGTGGAAAGGAGAGAGGCAATTTGGAGAGCTCTGTTAGCACTGAGTTATCTTGTTAGTCTGCAATCCAAATAGTTTGGATTTAGAGGCATGATTGGGTTCACCTTTGGCCCTGTATTCAAAACTATCAGTGCACCTGGACTCTAACTAACTGTAACTCTAATCTGGCTGCTCCCCGAAGCGGCAGGACATTTTGAAGTCATTCTGTGATGGATTGCATAAATTATCTCTGACTAGCTGTGTGGTTGGAAGGCTGGTGGGCTGGGTCCTCCGCCAGCCTCTTCACTAGGAACCCCGGAGAAGACACTCAGAAAGCATGTGGAATCAATCAGCGGTATTTACTGAGTTCCTCCTAGATCCAGAGCACTGTACTAAGCACCGGGGAGGCAGTCCAACAGAGTTGGTAGGCACGTTCCTGGCCCAGAACTGACAGTCTAGAAGGGGAGACAGACAAATTAATCACGAATAGGGACAGAAATGCTGTGGGGCTGAGGGTGGGTGAAAAACAAGGGCTTAAAGGGCACAGATCCAAGTGCCTAGGTGATGCAGAAGGGAGACGGAGTAGGGGAGATGAGGGCTTAGTCGGGGAAGGCCTCTTGGAGAAGATGGGACTTTTGTAAGACTTCAAAGGTGAGAAGATGTTAGGAGACATGATCCCTGTCCTCAAGGAGTTTACAATCTTAACAGAAGATTGGAACGTTAGGATGGATGTGGCAGTTAGGATAGGGTTGTCCAGGTTGTAGTAGGGTGGAGACATATTAATAATAATAATAATAATAATGGCATTTATTAAGCACTTACTATGTGCAAAGCACTGTTCTAAGCGCTGGGGATGTTACAAAGTGATCAGGTTGTCCCACGGGGGGGGCTCACAGTCTTAGTCCCCATTTTACAGATGAGGTAACTGAGGCACAGAGAAGTTAAGTGACTTGCCCAAAGTCACACAGCTGACAACTGGCAGAGCTGGGGTTTGAACCCATGACTTCTGACTCCAAAGCTCCAAAGCTCTTTCCATTGAGCCACTCTGACATGAAGCGAACTACTACCTTTTACTGTTATTTTTTATTTGGTTTATTAATAAGAGTTGTGGTATTTGTTTCACACTTATAATGTGCCAAGCACTGTACTAAGTGCTGGGGTAGATACAAGATAATCAGGTCTGACACAGTCCCTGTCCCATGTCAAGGATCACAGTTTAAGTAGAAGGGGAAACGGGTATTGAATTCCCATTTTACAGATGAGGAAATGGAGGCACAGAGAAGTGAAGTGATTTGCCCAAGGTTCCACAGCAGACAAGTGGCAGAGCTGGGATTAGAACTCAGGTCCTTCTGACTCTCAGGCCTTGGGGTCTTCCCACTAGTGTACTATCTCAAAAGGTAACCGGGGTTAATCTGCTGAGTAAGAGAAGGCATTTTGGCAGGCATAACGACAGGTGGGCTTCTTCCCAGGGCTTCGTTCAGTGCTCGAAGCATGGTAAAGGCTGAATAAATCTTACTGCTGGATTGAGGACTGAGAGGTGGGTCTTGAATACTCACCTGTTTTTTTCCAGAAATTGCTTGCTAGTGCCACAAATTTCTGGGATGCCGGTATTGAGATATATTTCCAATCTGTTTGCAAGATTTTCCACCTCAGTATGCTGTAAATCTCACTGAAAAGCCCTGAGGCAGTCATTTTGTGAACTACTTTCTGCTGATTTGTCTTTGAAGCGCACAGACCATGAAACCATTCTAGGTGTTCGATAGCAATGTGAAGTTGGGGGTGGATGTATCAACCATCTGACCTCTGAAGAGCCTTCCAACTTTAGGATTTAGTGAACCAACAGAAACCCAAACCATGTCAATACTCTTCTCCCCCACTCCTTTCACTCACATAAAGACAATGGACTTTGGATAGTTTTGCAAAGTCAGAGCAGCATGACTGAGTAGCAGGGAGATGGAAAAAGCCTGAAGTTGTATATTAGCCTGGGATCGGTCATTTCCACTCCACTCATTCCCACAGTCCTGTAGAGACCTAAAAATCCACTTCTAAATTTTCCCTTCTGGGTAGCAACACCACCACTTTGAAGTCCCTAAAGGGAGAGTGGAAAACTGGGGCAGGTTTCTGGCTACGGTCAATCAATCAAGAGTATTTACTGAGAGCCTACTGCTTGCAAAGCACTGTACTAGGCACTTGTTTGGAAGCAAAACACAGCTCATAATATAAAATAAAAAAAATTAACAAAGAGTGAGAGAAAGAAAAGTAATCAGCATGGCCTAGTGGATAGAGCTCAGGTCTGGGAGTCAGAAGACCCTGGGTTCTAATCCCAGCTCTGCCACTTGTCTGCTGTGTGACTTTGGGCAAGTCACTTCACTTCTCCTTTCCTCAGTTACTTCATCTACAAAATGGGGATTAAGACTGAGAGCCCTATGTGGGAGAGGGACTGTCCCCTACCCTAGCGCTTAGTATGGTACCTGGCACACAGTAAGCGCTAAACAAATACTGTAAAAAAGTAAATATTTTTACTTTTAACTGTTAAACTCTTATGTTTGCTACTAACTCGAGACTCTGTAATCACAACTGGTCCCAAGAACAGCCAGTCACAGGTTGGAGGCCCCTTCCTCAATATATTGAAAATTGGGACTTGTGCAAACTAGGCGCTATTGATGGTGATGGTAATATGGGGGATAGATAGGAGGAGGTGGGGGATAGTCATAGGAATAACTAATGGAATTTTTGAAAGCTATTGGCAAATTAAACCACTAAGCAATCATGATCCAAAGCTGTTATTGATAAGAATACAGATTATTACTAATGGAATTTTTGAAAGCTGTTGGCAAATTAAACCATCAAGCTATCATGATCCAAAGCCATTATTGATAAAAATACAGATTATTATTTTTTTGAGCCTGGAAATCAGAGGACCTGGGTTCTAGATCCAGCTCTACCACTTGTCTGCTGCGTGCCCTTGGGCAAGTTGGTCCATTTCTTGGTGCTTCAGTTTCCTCATCTGTAAAATGGGGATGAAATACCTGTTTTTCCTGCCCCTTAGTTGGTGAGCTACATCAATCAATCAATCAATCCCCTGTAGACTGAATTCATTGTGGGCAGGGAATGGGTCTGCCAACTGTACTGTTTCGTACTCTCTGAAGTGCTTAGTACAGTGCACTGCACACAGTAAAGTGCTCAATAAAGATGACTGATTGATTTTCTTTATTCCTCCCTTCTGTAATTCTTTTCAATGTCTGCCTCTCCAGCTAGGCTGTGAACTACTTGAGAGCAAGGATTGGGTCTACTAACATGGCCTAGTGGAAAGAGCACTGGTCGGGGAGTCAGAGGACCTGGGTTCTAATTCTGACTCTGCCACTTGCCTGCTGAAAGACTTTGGGCAGGTCACAACTGCTCTGTGCCTCAGTTTATTCATTAATACAATGGGGATTCAATATCTGTTCTCCCTCCCTCCTAGAATGTGAGTCCCAAATAGAACAGGAACCGTGTCCAACAGGATTATCTTGCATTTCCTCCAGCATTTAGTTCACATAGTGAGTGCTTAACAAATACCATAATTATTTATTATAGCATTTATTAAGCACTTACTGTATGCCAGAGCACTGTACTAAAGGTTGAGGTATATTCAATCTTAGAGGTAGCTTTACTGTCTGTTATGATAATAATGGTGTATGATTAAAATGGTATTCGATAAGTGCTTTCTTTGTGTCAAGCACTGTTTTAAGTGCTTGGGGTTGATTAGACTGTGAGCCAGTTGTGGGCAGGGATTGTCTCTATTTATTGCTGAATTGTACTTCCCAAGTCCACACTTCACGCCGCTGCCCGGATTGTCTTTGTCCAGAAATGCTCTGGGCATGTTACTCCCCTCCTCAAAAATCTCCAGTGGCTACCAATCAACCTACACATCAGGCAAAAACTCCTCACCCTCGGCTTCAAGGCTCTCCATCACCTTGCCCCCTCCTACCTCACCTCCCTTCTCTCCTTCTACAGCCCAGCCCGCACCCTCCGCTCCTCTGCTGCTAATCTCCTCACCGTGCCTTGTTCTCACCTGTCCCGCCGTCGACCCCCGGCCCACGTCATCCCCCTGGCCTGGAATGCCCTCCCTCCGCACATCCGCCAAGCTAGCTCTCTTCCTCCCTTCAAGACCCTACTGAGAGCTCACCTCCTCCAGGAGGCCTTCCCAGACTGAGCCCCCTCCTTCCTCTCCCCCCCTTCCCCCCGCCTTACCTCCTTCCCCTCCCCACAGCACCTGTATATATGTATATCAATCAATCAATCGTATTTATTGAGCGCTTACTGTGTGCAGAGCACTGTACTAAGCGCTTGGGAAGTACAAGTTGGCAACATATAGAGACAATCCCTACCCAACAGTGGGCTCACAGTCTAGAAGGGGGAGACAGAGAACAAAACCAAACATATTAACAAAATAAAATAAATAGAATAGATATGTACAAGTAAAATAAATAAATAAATAAGAGTAATAAATATGTACAAACATATATACATATATACAGGTGCTGTGGGGAAGGGAAGGAGGAAAGATGGGGGGCGAGGGGGAGAGGAAGGAGAGGGCTCAGTCTGGGAAGGCCTCCTGGAGGAGGTGAGCTCTCAGTAGGGCCTTGAAGGGAGGAAGAGAGCTAGCTTGGCGGATGGGCAGAGGGAGGGCATTCCAGGCCAGGGGGATGACGTGGGCCAGGGCTCGACGGCGGGCCAGGGCTCGACGGCGGGACAGGCGAGAACGAGGCACGGTGAGGAGATTAGGGGCAGAGGAGCGGAGGGTGCGGGCTGGGCTGTAGAAGGAGAGAAGGGAGGTGAGGTAGGAGGGGGCGAGGTGATGGAGAGCCTTGAAGCCAAGGGTGAGGAGTTTCTGCCTGATGTATATATGTTTGTACGTATTTATTACTCTATTTATTTTATTTTATTTGTACATATTTATTCTATTTATCTTATTTTGTTAATATGTTTTGTTTTGTTCTCTGTCTCCCCCTTCTAGACTGTGAGCCCACTGTTGGGTAGGGACCGTCTCTATATGTTGCCAACTTGTACTTCCCAAGCGCTTAGTACAGTGCTCTGCACACAGTAAGTGCTCAATAAATACGATTGAATGAATGAATGAATAGTACAGTGCTCTGCACCGTGAGTGCTCAATAAATACGATTGAATGAATGAATGAATACAAGTTATTGAAGTTGGACTTAGTGCCTCTCCTACATGGGGCTCACAGTCTCAGTAGGAGGGATAACAGGTATCGATTCTCCATTTTATAGTGGAGGAAACTAAAGCACAGAGAAGTTGAGTGACTTGCCCGAGGTCGCGCTCGTTCCAGTAAGCCATGCTGCTTTCCTCTGACTCGATGTCTTTTGGCTTTCCTACCCATTCCACTCAGTTTGGGGGAAAAGGCATCATGTATCCACTCTTTTTTCACAAAGGATGGTGACTTTTACTTGAGAATCATCTGACAGTCAATGAGAAGCAGCGTGGCTCAGTGGAAAGAGCATTGGCTTTGGAGTCAGAAGTTAGGGGTTCAAATCCTGGCTCTGCCAATTGTCAGCTGTATAACTTGGGGCAGTCACTTAACTTCTCTGTGCCTCAGTTACCTCATCTGTAAAATGGGGATTAAGACTGTGAGCTCCCCGTGGGACAACCTGATCACCTGGTAACCTCCCCAGCGCTTAGAACAGTGCTTTGCACCTAGTAAGCGCTTAATAAATGCCATTATTATTATTATGAAGGCACCTACAATTCAACACATTTTATGCCAAATTGGGACACATTTCGATCCTCCTATTTTATGCACTTCCATATAATCCTGGGAAAAATCTTAGTGGAGAGCTAAAGGAAGGCTGTGCATAAAAATAAAATAATCAATCACTGGCATTGATTGAGCGTGTAATGTGTGCACGGGTGGGGCAGAGGTGAGCCCCACGAGGGGTTCATTCATCCATTCAATCGTATTTATTGAGCACTTACTGTGTGCAGAACACGGTATTAAGTGCTTGGGAGAGTACAATACAACAATAATCAGACATGTTCTCTGCCCATAACGAGCTCACAGTCTAGAGGGCTAGGGACTGTTTCTAATTCCCATCTGTCTATGCTCTTCCATCACTTAATACAATGCTTTGCACACAATCAGAGCTGAATAAATACCATTACTACTGCTATTACTACTACTGGCAGCATCTCCCGCCCATTTTGCCCCAGCCTAGGAAGAAGCAGAGCTCCCCAGAACAGTCCCTCCCCGCCACCCCGCCATTTCCAGTCCAGGAGGCAAATGACTTACTAAAAATAAGTGCGGTACTACTCCCTTAACACTCCTGTTATGTTGGGAGACTGTAGGCACACACTTCCAGTTGCTCATCTGTGAACTGAGCTAGCGATTGTTTTGCGCAATTCCTTACCTGGGGGGTGGGAAGTGCAACAGAATGATCTCTAAAGAGCTAGTTAAGAGCTTGTTGTAACGTGCTTAATGAGGCACTGAAGAATGTGCCAAGGTGGACTGAAAAAAAGTAATGGGAGGGACAGGAGGGCTTTTTTTTTTTGCTGCTGCTGCTGGGGGCTGGTGAGTGAGAATGAGTCCATCACCTCCCCTGTGCCATCTGTCAACTGGTGAGAGGAACAGTTGATTCAGACACCCAATTTTTTTTAATTTCAAACCCATTTCCTCTGCCGGGCTGCTTCCCCCCAGAGTGTAGTTTACAACCTGAGACGGGTGCAGGAAATGAGACTTGAATTGTTGTTTTTCCCAGTAAGACAACAACTATAATAATAATAATAATAATGGTATTTGTTAAGTGCTTACTATGTGCCAGGCACTGTACTAAGCGCTGGGGTGGATATAAGCAAATTGAGTTGGATACAGTCCCTGCCCCATGTGGGGCTCACAGTCTCAATCCCCATTTTACAGTTGAGGTAACTGAAGCCCAGAGAAATAAAATGATTTACCCAAGGTCACACAGCAGACAAGTGGTGGAGCTGGGATTAGAACCCATGACCTTCTGACTCCCAGGCCCGTGCTCTACCCACTGGCCTTGCCGATATTGTCAATATCTTTCATGTTGAGAAAGAAATATAAAGCACGAAAGCAATCCTTCTTGCTTGCTGTCTCCATGTTCCTGTTCCTCCCCTCCTGTTTACCCCGCCCATTCTCACCTCAGGCCTTCCCAGACTAAGCCCCACTTTTCATCTCCCGCTTTCTCCTGCATCGCCCTAACTTGCTCTCTTTACTCTTCCCTCTTCTCCCAGCCCCACAGCACTTGTGTATATATTTGTAATTTTATTTATTTGTATTGATGTCTGTCCCCCCCCCCCCCCCGCCCCTTCAGACTGTGAGCTCGTTGTGGGCAGGGATAGTCACTCTTTATTGTATTGTACTTTTCCAAGCGGTTAGTACAGTGCTGTGCACACAGTAAGCGCTTAATAAATAAGACTGAAGGAACTGAATGGAGGTCTCCTCCACCCCCAGCCATGGTCAGTTGAAAAGACACTTCCAGTCCAAAACAAATCCCCAAGAAGTTCCAGATCTGATTTGGGTGAAGTACAGCCTTAATTCTGATTCACAGCTCGAGTGTCTGGGTAGTGTCCCCACGAGAGTTCCAAAGTCATCCCTCCTGCTGCTGTGGAGGAGGTAGCAGTACTAGGACAGGGACTGTGTCCAACCAGATTTGCTTCTATCCACCCCAGCGCTTAGTACAGTGCTTGGCACACAGTAAGCGCTTACAAATATCACAATTATTAGTGGCATTTCTTAAGAGAAGCATTGTGGTTTAGTGAAAAGAGCCCGGGCTTGGGAGTCAAAGGACGTGGGTTCTAATCCGGACTCTGCCACCTGTCTGCTGTGTGACCTTGGGCAAACCACTTAACTTCTCTATGCCTCAGATACCTCCTCTGTGCAAGGGGGACTAAGACCGTGAGCCCCACGTGGGACAACCTGATTACCCTGTATCTACCCCAGCAACGAGAACAGTGCTTGGCACATAGTAAGAGCTTAACAGATACCATCATCATGATGATTACTAGTCTTTTATGGTGCGCAAAGCACTATAGTAAGCACTGGGAAGGAATGAGATTTGTGGTTCGCTTCAAAATAACCCCAACTTTTTTCCCCTTCCCTTTCTTCCCCCCTTCCACTCGTCAAAGAATGAAAGAGAGGGGAGTCAGCTCGGTTAGGGAAGGGGAGAGTTGGAACAGGTCTGCTGTGGGAGTCGAGTCTCCCGCTCCGGCCGGTCTTTTGGATGGTGCAATCTTGAGGCGGCCTTGCACGGGCA
This sequence comes from Tachyglossus aculeatus, assembly GCF_015852505.1. Taxonomy (NCBI): domain Eukaryota; kingdom Metazoa; phylum Chordata; class Mammalia; order Monotremata; family Tachyglossidae; genus Tachyglossus; species Tachyglossus aculeatus. Next base: position 6,641,361 of record NC_052098.1, on the reverse strand, counting down.
GGGAAGTTATAGAATGAAAGGAGACTAAGATGTGGGGATCACGCCCCCTGCTCGTGGAGCTCCCCCAGCCTTCCCCTCCCCGCCATTCCCCCACGGCCAATGAGGCGGCGCGTCTTGCCGAAGGCACCAATCGGAGGAGCTTTGGAGACAATGGGCCCGTGAAAGGGGCCAATGGGAAAGCGGGAGTTGAGGGGAGGGGGCAGTGTCGGAGCGCTGGGTGGGGAGCCCGGAGCCCCGCAGCCGCAGAGAGCGCGCCAAACCGCTGGGCCGTCCACGGTGCGGGCAACCGGCCGACGCTCTTAAACTTTCGCTCCCCTCTCGCTCTCATCTCCTCTCCTCTCGCTCTCGTCTCCTCTCCTTTCCCTCCCTCCCAGTCTCTGTCGCTATCTCTCCGTCTCCGCCGTCGCCGGGAAGCTCAGCACCATGGACACCCGAAGGCAGGTGGTGAACTTCGGGCCGGGGCCGGCCAAGCTGCCGCGCTCGGTAAGTGCCGAGAGCTCCTCGAGGGTAATGCGAAGAGGAAATGGGGCGGGAGGAAAGGTGGCAGTTGGGTGCCCTGTCATTCAATGCCAGAGCCCCCGAGCTGGGTTGCAATGCCGCTTTTTCCCTGCCTATTCACCTCGGCCTCCCCGCCCCGCCCTCCTTGGCACCAGGATTGTGAGCCTCCACCGTCCCCCCCACCGCCCGCAGGAGCCCCTCGGTTGTTTTTATCTATTTGTCTTAATGTCTGTCTCCCCCTCTAGACCGTGAGCTCGTTGTTGGGTAGGGACCGTCTCTATATGTTTCCAACTTGTACTTCCCAAGCGCTTAGTACAGCGCTCCGCACACAGTAAGCGCTCAGTAAATACGACTGAATGAATGACTCCCCACAGCACATATATATCTATCTGTATATATCTGTAATTTATTGTTTTATCTATTTGTCTTAATGTCTGTCTCCCCCTCTAGACCGTGAGCTCGTTGTTGGCTAGGGACCGTCTCTATATGTTTCCAACTTGTACTTTCCAAGCGCTTAGTACAGTGCTTCGCACACAGTAAGCGCTCAATAAATACGACTGAATGAATGAATGAAAAGTAGGAACTGCCAACGGTGGCCGCTTGCGGAGGAGCTCGTGCAGTTGCACGAGGGCACCGTCTCACAGTGTCGCTACCGTTGGTGCTGCTGCCGGTGGGTGCGGCCCGGGAAGAGCCGCTGGGGCTCTGGGCTGGAGGCGCGCTTCATCCGCAACAGCAGGAACTTGGCTTTCACCCTGCTGGAATAATAATAATAATGATGATGGTACTTGTTAAACGCTTACTCTGTGCAAAGCACCGTTCTAAGCACTGGGGGAGATACAAGGTGATCAGGTTGTCCCACGTGGGGCTCACAGTCTTCATCCCCATTTTACAGATGAGGGAACTGAGGCCCAGAGAAGTGAAGTCACTTGCCGAAGGTCACACAGTGGCTCAGTGGAAAGAGCACGGGCTTGGGAGTCGGAGGTCATGGGTTCTAATCCCGGCTCCGCCACTTGTCAGCTGTGTGACTGGGCAAGTCACTTCACTTCTCTGGGCCTCAGTTACCTCATCTGTAAAATGGGGATGAAGACTGTGAGCCCCATGTAGGACAACTTGATTACCTTGTATTCCCCCAGCGCTTAGAACAGTGCTTGGCACATAGTAAGCGCTTAACAAATGCTATTATTATTATTATTATTATTATTATTATGTGGTGGAGTCGGGATTAGAACCCACGACCTGTGACTCTCAAGCCCGGGCTCTTGCCACTGAGCCACGCTGCTTCTCACTTTCAGGACTTAAGGCAAGGCTAGCCCGTTGGGTGGTGGGGATTGTCTCTCTGTTGCCGAATTGTACTTTCCAAGCTCTTAGTCCGGTGCTCTGCACACAGTGAGCACTCAATAAATACAATCGAATGAATGAATGAACTGGAATGGGGCCTGACGGACGGGCTCTTGTCCAGCTCCAGGACCAGATGGTTTTCATTTCTGTTCCCCAGGTGGGTGGTCCCGGTTAAATCTAGCGGGTCGCCGACAGCAATTTTCCAGCATTGGCGGCGTGCAGGACACTGCACTACACCCTAGGGGACCTGCCACCGAAGCCGGTGACAGAGGCATCCCTGGGTTTAGAGAGTTCAAAGCAGTCGTTGAGGGACACCGTTTTCAAGAGATTGCCTCCCAAAGGTACTCAGTTCCGCAGCCGACTCTCCCGCTTGTGTTTTTACAGCATCATCATCATCAGTGGTATTTATGGAGCACTTACTATGTGCAGGGCACCGTTCTGAGTGTCTGGGAGATTACAGTGCAACACAGTTGGTAGACACGCCCCCTGCCCACAGCAGGCCGACGCTCTAGAGGACGATTAGTGGTATTTATTGAACATTCAGTTTTCTTCTGATTCCACTGCTTGTGAAATAGCTCCCTGTCGGTCTCCCTCAGTAGATTGTGTAAACTCCTTGCGGACAGGGCACGTGTCTCTTGTACTTCTGTTATTCTTCTCCGTCTGTTCATTCAGTCGTATTTATTGAGCACTTACTGTGTGCAGAGCACTGTACTAAGCGCTTGGAAAGTACAGTTCGGCAACAGATACAGACAATCCCTACCCAACAATGTGTCATAGTTTAGAAGGGGGGAGACAGACAACAAAACAAAACAAGTAGCATCAATATAAATAAATAGAATTATAGATATATATACATCATCAGTAAAATAAATAGAACAGTAAATATGCACATCTATACACAAGTGCTGTGGGGCGGGGAGGGGGGTAGAGCAGAGGGAGGGAGTCGAGGCGATGGGGGGGGGAGGAGGAGCAGAGGAAAAGGGCTTCTTTTGGGAAGGCCTCCTGGAGGAGGTGAGCTTTCAGTAGGGCTTTGAAGGGAGGAAGTGTGCTAGTTTGGCAGATGTGAGGCCGGAGGGCATTCCTGGCCATAGGTAGGATGTGGGCCAATTCTCCATTGCATTCAGTAGGTGCTCACAAAATTTCATCACTACTCTTCGTGCCACCACACATGGGTGCAAGGTCCTCATCGGTAGCATCCGGGTCTTTGACTGTGACCCGTGAGATATCCTTGTCTCTCATGGATTTACTTGCTCCTAGTAAGGTTTCCTGTTTGAGGTATCTTTTTGCCAGTGAAGTTCTTTCCAATTCTGTAATCCACTGACCTGTAGTAAACAATTCTCTTAAGTTCTTAGGGGAAGAGAAAGTGGCTATGGTTGAAAAGTTCGAACAGGTGAACTCGGCTTTTAGAGAGGTGACTTTTTCAGCAGTAAAATACATTTTTTAGGGGGTGAAAACCCCCAGATTGAAGAATTTAGCTGTGCTTCAGAGAAATGTGAATGCTTTTCTTTAAATAGGAAGACTTCACAGATGCCTTTTAGAAAGCAAAGCTTTCCCAAGCCCCTATCTCTCTCCCCAACGTATGTACACATCTTAAAAAACTCTGTCACTTCCCCCTATATTTGCCTGTCTCAACAACTATATTGTAAGTTTCTTGAGGACAGGGGTCATGTCTACTAACTCTATTGGACTCTCCCAAGCACTTAATAAAGTGCTGTGCACAGAAGAGACACTCAGTACGTAATATGGATTGTTAGATTGATTGAAAAGCAAAGCAGCCAGCATTAGAAAAAATTTGGACATATTGCTAACATGAATAATAATGCTACCCAGCCAAGCAAGACCCTGCTTTGTGAATCACAGCACCATAGCCTCAATCGTGAACTAGAACTTCGGACTCCATTTTGGGGCAAAACACATTAGTAGCCACTGACTTTTTTTACAGCCACTGCTGTAGTTTCTCTGCCCCCTTGTTTTATGTTATTTGTTAAGTACTTACTATGTGCCATGCAGTGCACTAAACGCTGGGGTAGATACAAGCTAAATCAGGTTGCACACAGTCCTTGTTGCATGTGGGGCTCACAGTCTTAATCCTCATTTTACAGGTGAGGTAGCTGAGGCCTAGAGAAATTAGATGACTTGCCCAAGGTTACACAGCAGACAAATGGCAGAGCTGGAATTAGAACCAAGGTCCTTCTGACTCCCAGGCCCGGGCTTTTTCCACTAGGCCCGGAGATGACTTGGTTGTCAGGTAGTGACCAGTTTTGAGTTCGCCCCCTAAAGGTTTGGCTCTGTCAGCACTTTTGTTTTCCACTCCACCTCCTCCAAGAGGCCTTCCCTGAGTCATTTTCCTTCCTTCCTCCTAGCACCTCAGCAGGTAAACACAACACTTTGCTATATATCCATTATCTATCGTGCCACATTCTCTTCCCCCTTCCAGCTGTAATTTACTGTTCGCCTCCCTCACTAGACTATTTTCTAGCTCCTTCCTGTTCTTCAACTCTGTTGTACACTTCCAAGGCAAGTGCAGTTCTCTGCACAAAGTAGGTGCCTATTGATTTACATTGGCTTTCTGTTCCTTTCCAATATGCTGAATTTCTTTTATGGAGCTGTGGGGCTGGTTGCTTCTTTCCCTGCTAATCATTTAGGATCTTTTGTCCCTCTAGACTCTAAATTTGTTGTGGGCGGGGAATGTGTCTACCAACTCTGTTGTATTGTACTCTCCCAAGCACTTTGCACACAGAGAGTGCTCAAAAAATGCCATTCATTGATGGATTTGGCACTTGATCCTGTGAACATATGTTTTGGTGCTGGGGGCTGGACCAGGTGATCTCTAAACTTCTCACCTGAGTCTCATATTCTCTGACTGTTTTTCCAAAATTAGAGAAATCTTACAGTAGACAAAAGTAAAATCTTACATCAAAATCTTAATTTTTTTCCCCGAAAGGGTTTAAGCAGAATTTACTACCCTCTGCTTGGTGAATTAGTTTAAAACGTAAGTGACCCCTTTTCCTATTTCTGGCAAACCCTTTCTTCCTCCTCCTCCCCACCCCAAGTTATCATCAACAAACACAGTATTAACAACTTCCTACAATGCAAACTGTATTTTGGTAATTGGTATTTGATCCCAGGTTTGTATCTCAGGTTTGTATCTGAATGAATAGCTTTGCAAATGGGGTCTGAGTGACCCGAGGTGGATAATTTGTCTAGTATGCCCAGTAATGAAACCTTGTTTTCTTTGACTTTTTCTGCAGGTATTGCTGGAAGTAGAGAAAGAATTGTTGGACTACAAAGGACTTGGGATAAGTGTTCTTGGTAAGGCTGTTTGGGGATTCAGTGAGTTTTCCAGATGTAGCTGACCCGTTCCCCTGGTCATCAGGACTGGATTTGAAAACAGTTCTGGCAGTTCTAGGAAGAAAACAGTCTGGGCCATGCTATGGGGCAAGGGGAAGGAGGGGAAGAAGTCCTCTGAGGCCTAAAATTCACCACCTTTCAACTCCGTCATTTTGGGACTCTTGCCAATTCTTGGCAAAATAGGAAAGCATTCCTTTAGATTGTAAGTTCCATCTGGGCAGGGAGCATGTCTACTGCCTTTTTTTTTTTACTACTATTTGTTAAGTGCTTTCTATGTGCCAGGCACTGTACTAAACCCTGGGGTAGGTACAAGATAATCAGGTTGGACAAAAGTCCATGTCTCACATGGGGCTCACAGTCTTAATCCTCATTTTACAGATGAGGAAACTGAGACACCAAAAGGTGAAGTGATTTGCCCGCAATCACACAGCAGACAAGTGCCGGAGCCCGGTTTAGAACCCAGGTCCTCTGACTCCCAGCCCATGCTCTTTCCTCTAGTCCATGCTGCTTCTCTGTTGTATTGTACTCTCCCAAGTGCTTAGCACAGTGCTCTGCACATAGTAAGTGCTCAATAAATATCATTGATTGATTGATATTAACTATTGTTCTCTCCGAAGTGTTTAGTAAAGTGCTCTGCCACACAGCAAGTGCTCAATAAATACTATTGATTGACTAATCAGCAAACAATAAGTCCCCATCAGATGCTCAGCAAATCTCAGTAATTGAAAGTAAGGTAGAAGGGCCAAACCCTAGGCTAGGAAAAGTAAGGCAATCAATCAGTGGTATCTATTGAGCGCTTACTGTATGCAGAGCAGTGTGCTAAGGGAAGAGAAGGGCTAAGCTTGTGATTCCACCCTGTTGAGAATCTCCACCTCACGTCTCTGGGGTCAATATTATTGAAGGAATCGTATCACCAAGCTTGGAACTAGATGACAACTACTTTCTGAGACTTTTGTCTGTAGGGGGGGAAAAAACACTTGCACAAACATACTGGAAGTTCCCCAGGACTCTAGGATATTTAACTGCGTATTGTTTGCTCTTTAAATCTGTCCAGATCTCTAGATTGAGTCTGCATTATTCATTCTCTGAGTCTTTAAGGTAGAACTATATTCACTGCTGCTGAACCAAGAGGTACTGTGTGATATACCTTTTACCCATTTTACTTGAGAGAAAAACAAACACATTTGAAATTTGAGAAAGAGATGGATTGGGGATCTAATTACTGCATAATATGAATCAATTCCTCCTGGGGATTAGGAGAAGAAAATGCCACTTGAAAAGCCACTTTGCCCTGATGATAAAGCCACTTGGTGGAGGATTTTTTTGTTATAAAATGGAAAACAAATGAATTAGATTATTACCATGAATTGAATGAATCACCATGGGAGTTCAAGTTAAAAAAATGAATGGATTATAATATAACTGGAATTTCCCCTTCATAATCAATTAGAAAAACTTAAACTGTGCCCTCATGTATTTTGGTTGTATAGCAAAAATGTATTTTGTTTCCCACAGAAATGAGCCATAGATCACCTGATTTCTCGAAAATTGTTACTACAACAGAGAGCCTTATCCGTGAATTGCTGTAAGTTTTTTTATAACTACAAAAAATATTTTTCAAGTTGTAGTTTAGATTTTCAGGCACGCTGAAAATATCCTTTGTTTAATTGAGTTCAGTCTGCATATTCCCAGCCCTGTTTCGGGGAGGACAGTTTAGTGGGAAGATTTGTTGACCTGCCCAAGGCAACTCAAAAATGCCTCAAGACAAATGAAGAAAAGTGTCTTGGATACTTTTAAAGAAAACTGGTGTAAAAATAAAGGGATGGAGTTAGAAGTGAAAGGAAACTCCTCATTAAACACTCACAGGGAATTTGGCCCCGCAGTAAGTGTTGGTGGGATTTGCGAAATATTGGAGAAGTTTATTATGCCTGATTATTTAGTGGGGCTAATTTCTCTCCTGTGTGTGGGGGAAAAGATGGCACCCGAGAATGGACTGTAGTCAGCCTAGAACGTGTTGATGCATGGGAGGAGGAGAAACACTTACTTCCCTAGTACTTATGCAACCCAGCCGAGCGCAGAGCATTTTTTAAACGGACCGAATGGAAGTCGTTGTGGGTCGTCCTGTGTGAATGAAAAGCTGAAAATATCTCTCCCCTTCTTGAATTTGTGGTGCTTTTGCTCCCAGTTGTGGCTTCTCTAGGAAACTCTGGAGCATTTTATTTTGCTGAGCATGAGCATTTGGAGTCAGAGTTGAGTGGTACCAGAGAGCAGAAAAATTTGGTCAGCCTTTCAACCCTTTCTGTCTCAGAGTTCTCTTTCTGGAGGGAATGCGGGCAGGGAACATGTTGACTGACTCTGTTGTACGGTCCTCTCCCAAGCGCTTAGTACAGTGCCCTGCACACAGTAAGCGCTCAATAAATACCATCGATTGATTTCTGGGGCCAGGGGGATGGGCATCCCTTCCAGCTCTCCAATCCCGTAACTGTCTGTGACGTATGCGGCTTCCCACAGGATTGTCCCTGACAACTACAAAGTGATTTTTGTGCAAGGAGGTGGATCAGGCCAGTTCAGCGCGGTCCCGTTGAACCTGATCCGGCTGAAAGAAGGGCGGTGTGCCGACTACGTGGTTACGGGAGCCTGGTCAGCCAAGGCAGCCGAAGAGGCCAAGAAGTTCGCCACTGTGAACGTGGTTCATCCCAAACTTGAGAGTTACACGAGTGAGTGCCAGGGTCCGGAGGGCACGGGAGCGGAGCACTCAAAAGCGCAGAACAACCCCGAACCCGCTCAGCTGGCCAATTACTACTGAGGAGTAGCTTTTAGGGATGTGTGGGGTCACTGAGTACTTTGTCATTTGGCTAACTTTATCTTCTAAAAGTTCCTCAATGAAGTTGAAGGAAAATTCCTTCCCTTCCCGGCCTAGAAGGGCGGGGTTTTCCTCTCCTTGCCAGACTGCACCCTGGCTGGGCAGAATCTTTCTCCTTTCCGACACAGGGTGATGGGAAGAGAACTCCAGTTGGAACATAGGTCATTGATTCCAAGCCCAGCTCACATGCAAGGCCACCACTGGGGTTCATCATTAGCCATTGCAGTCGCTTTCACATCCTGGTCATTGTGACCTGGGAAAGGCAACTGATAGTGGGGCAGGAGAATTCCGTCTACCCAAGACCATCTTGTCTGGCATTACTTTAGCCCGGTGTCCCCGAAGTTGTGATAGAATGGATAGTCCGAGGGAATGGGGGGTATTGTGTTTATTGATCGTCCTCTATACTCCAAATTCCTTGAATCATACTCTCCCAAGAACTTAGTACAGTGCTCTGTGCCCAATAAGTGCTCAATAAATAACACTGATTGACAATTAATTCTTCCACACTATTCCCCCACCATCACCTCCTAGACTGTGATCCTCTTGTGGGACAGGGACTTTGTCCAGTGGGATTAGATTGCATTATCCCAGCACTTAACACAGTGCTTGGCACTTGTTAAGGGAATAACACATCTCCTCCTCCCTCCTCCCCCCACCCTGCTTTTTTAAACCATCCAACCACTTTGTTTACAATGTCACACCAGGCACAAAGAGGCATTGTCCATCTTCTCAGACCTGCAGTCTGGCAACCCTAGACTCTTGGAACACATGGAGAAGCAGGTTGGCCAGCTAAGGAAGTGGGGCAGAAGCTGGTTGGTGCCAAGCACTGTACTAAGCACTAGGGTAGATACAAGATCATCAGGTCCCACACGGAGCTCACACTCTAAGTAGGATGGAGAGCAGGTATCGAATTCCCATTTTGCAGATGAGAGAGGGAGCTGAGGCGCAGCGAAGTGAGATAACTTGCCCAAAGTCACACAGCAGATGGGTGGTGGAGCGAGGATGAGAACCCAGGTGCTCTGACACTCAGGCCTGGGCTCTTTCCACTAGACCGTGCTACTTCCCAGAAACAGTGTGGGTCCTGTTCCCAGAAACAGAAAACTCTTGGCCCAATTCTTCTGGCTGGGTTTCCATGGGTTAGGGGGTTCAATTATTCCTCTCCACCCTGCATGCAGCTCCTCAGGGGTGTGACTGACTGGGAAAGAAGGTGGGGTGGTTGTCTGCTCTCCTGGGAAGAAGGGGTCAGCTAGGTTCATTGAAAGTATTCATTTATTCAGTCGTATTTATTGAGTTCTTACTGTGTGCGAAGCACCGTACTAATCGCTTTTGCAGGGCACCATTCCTGGCCCCATTTTTAAATGCATTTAAGAGCCAAGATCAAAGAGCGGGGATGGCTCCTCCGCTTACCTTCTGTGTGACCTTGGACAAGTCACTCAACTTCTCTGTGCCTCAATTCCCTCATTGGCAAAACGGGCCTTCTCTCTCCTATTTAGGCTGTGAGCCCCATGTGGGACCTGATGATCTTAGTACAGTGCTTGGCACACAGACACAGTAAGCACTTAACACACTCCACAACTACTATAATAGTAATAATAACAGTAATAATAATAAAATCCAAAATGGAGTCCTCACTCTAATCTGTTTCTGTCCCAGAAATTCCTGATCCAGGTAGCTGGAACCTGAACCCAGATGCGTCCTACGTGTATTACTGTGCGAACGAGACTGTCCATGGAGTGGAGTTTGATTTTGTACCGGACGTCAAGGGAGCGGTCCTGGTCTGTGACATGTCCTCAAATTTCTTGTCCAAGCCTGTGGATATCTCAAAGGTACAGCTTCAAAGATGTCATTTCTCTGCAAGCCAAATCGAGGGGGGATTCTGGCTCATTCCCTGTACACAGTGCAAGGACATTGTGCATACCCTGATGCTCACTGTTTTTGAGTCTGGGGTCAGTCTGGGTACAATTACTCCAGGCCACTTCAATGAGTCCTGCTGGGCAGAGTGCGCAACAGCAGATCCTGTTTTGGCAGCCTCGGGAGCCCCAGACTAAGCAACCACCATAGACCCCCCAGAAAGAGACCCATAAAGTGAGAACCACCTGGAATGAAAGGCAAAACTCTGTCCCAGTATCTGACTTTGAAGTGAAGTCAGCTTTCATTGTTGTCTGTCCCCATTGTTATTAATAATAATAATACTAATAATAACGGTGATATTTGTTAAGTGCTATGTGCCAGGCATTGTACTAAGCGCTAGGATGATCGAGGTGGAGTGCAAGCAGATCAAGTTGGACAGTCCCTGTTCCACCTGGGGCTCACAGTCTCAATCCCCATTTTACAAATGAAGTAACCGAGGCACAGAGAAGTGAAATGACTTGCCCAAGGTCACAGAGCAGAGAAGGGGCAGAGCCAGGAGTAGAACCCATGACCTTCTGACTCCCAGGCCCATGCTTTTTTCCACTAGGCCATGCTCCTTCTCCATGTTGTCTTTTATAAACAAAAGAAATAAAATTGACTTGCCCCAAGGCCTATATAATAAGAGGACCAGAAAAAAAACAAAAAACCCACAAACAAACCCATCACAATCCTGCAACTATAGCTTTGAATGCCAATCAATCAATCAATCAATCAATCAATCGTATTTATTGAGCGCTTACTATGTGCAGAGCACTGTACTAAGCGCTTGGGAAGTACAAATTGGCATCACATAGAGACAGTCCCTACCCAACAGTGGGCTCACAGTCTAAAAGGGGGAGACAGAGAACAGAACCAAACATACCAACAAAATAAAATAAGTAGGATAGAAATGTACAAGTAAAATAAATAAATAAATAAATGAATAGAGTAATAAATATGTACAACCATATATACATATATACAGGTGCTGTGGGGAAGGGAAGGAGGTAAGACGGGGGGATGGAGAGGGGGACGAGGGGAGAGGAAAGAAGGGGCTCAGTCTGGGAAGGCCTCCTGGAGGAGGTGAGCTCTCAGCAGGGCCTTGAAGGGAGGAAGAGAGCTAGCTTGGCGGATGGGCAGAGGGAGGGCATTCCAGGCCCGGGGGATGACGTGGGCCGGGGGTCGATGGCGGGACAGGCGAGAGCGAGGTACAGTGAGGAGATTAGTGGTGGAGGAGCGGAGGGTGCGGGCTGGGCAGTAGAAGGAGAGAAGGGAGGTGAGGTAGGAGGGGGCGAGGTGATGGACAGCCTTGAAGCCCAGGGTGAGGAGTTTCTGCTTGATGCGCAGATTGATCGGTAGCCATTGGAGGTTTTTGAGGAGGGGAGTAATATGTCCAGAGCGTTTCTGGACAAAGAGTACTTCTGCAGGTCATCAAGTCCAATACGTCTGTTAAGAACTTTGAGGAGAGTTTATTGCCGGGACAGATAGTTGATTACGAAGTGATGATTTTTTTTTTTAAACATGAATCACTCCCTTTTAAAGAAGGATTAAATCATGATGGGAAATGAATTTACAATCTGTTGTCAGTGGGAGTGGGAAGGACACTGGTTTGCTAGGTCTATCTGAGGATTGTTTTTCCCTCACTGCAAAAGGGTGGTGAGCTGTAGAAACTAACCCCACTCATTCATTTAGAAAACTACTGTCTTTTGAAAGGAGGTTTCAGGCTTTGATTGTGTTTGTGGATAGCCAGTGGCTGCAACTAAAAATCCTTAAATCGTATTTTGTTTTAAAGTTTGGGGTCATTTTTGCTGGTGCTCAGAAGAACGTTGGTTCAGCTGGAGTCACAGTGGTTATAATACGGGAAGACTTGCTGGGATTTGCACTGAAAGAGTGCCCATCAGTATTAGACTACAAAGTGCAAGTTGGGAATTCTTCCTTATACAACACGCCTCCATGTTTCAGGTAACTTTGTTAAGTTACGGTTACGTAATGTTCAGGGACAGAATTTTTGAGTAGCTTTCTCGACTTCCCTCAGGCTTAAAGTGGCTTTTCGAGTGGGGTTCTAGTCAGGTGATTTAACAGCCCAAGGTACTCTTTATCCATCATCTTCTTCCTTTTGTGGTTCCCTTCCACTCTTCATGCAGCTGATTTTTTTTGCGGGGGGGGGGGGGGGGGGGGCGAAGGGTGGGGTGATCTGACCTCATCTACCAACTCTGTTATATTATCCTCTCCCTAGCACTGAGTACAGTGCTTTGCACCCAGTAAGCACTCAGTAAATACCCTTGATTGATTGCGTGCCAGATCCCAACCGTTCAACATTAACTGAGAAGTTGACTGAACTTGGCAAGATGTGTGACTTGCATTCAGAATAGCCAGCTCAGCACTGGGAAGAGCTGGCAAAGTCAGCCCCGTCTCTCCCTGTAGCCACAAGCCCTGCTGCCTTTTCTCTTCCCCTCCCTGTTGGCTGGCAATTTCCCAGTCCATATTCTGGCTTGAGAATGCCATTTAACTCTTTAACCAAGTCTGCAGGAGACTGCAGCCAAGCATTAAATTAGTTGTGTTTTATGTTAGGCAGCCGGTTAGTTCTGTAGGAGCAGGACAACCTGACTTTAAGACTGCTTTTAACGCCTTGGTCTCTGAGAGTTCACGCTTAGGTGCTAATGTGCATACGACTTTTCCTTGTAGAAATTTCCATGGGTACCCTGTCACCTCAGCCTCTTCCCCAAAAGGTGCTCTGCCCAAACCGTTGAGGCAGCCTTGGCAGAGAGGAGATCCTTGTCATTTGGTTTGATTTGTTATTCCGATAGAAGCATTTTTGTGTGTTTGGAAGGATAACAGGTACTATATCTGCTCCCAAGCAGACGGATGGAAGCAGCGTGGCTCAGTGGAAAGAGCCTGGGTTTTGGAGTCAGAGGTCGTGGGTTCAAATCCCGGCTCTGCCACTTGTCAGATGTGTGACTTTGGGCAAGTCACTTAACTTCTCTGGGCCTTAGTTCCCTCGTCTGTAAAATGGGGATGAAGACTGTGAGCCCCACGTGGGACAACCTGATTACCTTGTATCCACTCCAGCACTTAGAACAGTGCTTGGCACATAGTAAGCACTTAATACCAACATTATTATTGTTATTATTGAGGCCAAATTCCCCAGGGTGAAATCTGGGAAATAGTGCTTCTGTGGAGAACCGAGTCCTTGATGGGAAATTCATTCATTCAGTCAGTCAGTCAGTTGTATTTATGGACTGCTTACTGTGTGCAGAGCACTTGGGAGAGCTCTGCTCACAGTAGCACTCAGTAAATACAGTTGAATGGAGAGTACAATACAACAATAAACAGACATACTCCCTGCCCACAACCAGCTTAGAGGCTAGAGGGGGGAGTCAGACATTAATAAAAATCAATTACAGATATATACATAAGTACTGTGGGGCTGGGAGGGAGGATGAATAAAGGGAGCAAGTCAGAGCAACGTAGAAGGGAGTGGGGGAAGAGGAAAGAAAGACTTAGAGAAGGCCTTTTGGAGGAGATAAGCCTTCAACGAGGCTTCATTCATTCAGTCGTATTTTTTGAGCACTTACTGTGTGCGGAGCACTGTACTAAGCGTGTGGAAAGTACAGTACAGCAATAAAGAGAGACAATCCTTGCCCACAATGGGCTTACACTCTAGAGTGGGGGAGACAGACTTCAAATCAAGTAAACAGGCATCAATATAAATAAATAGAATTATAGATCTATACATATATATGTGTGTGTGTGCTGTGGATTGGGGGGGGAGAACAAAGAGAGCAAGTCGAGGGGACGCTGACGGGACGGGGAGCTGAGGAACAGGGGGCTTTGCTGGGAAGGCCTCTTGGAGGAGGTGCGCCTTCAATAGGGCTTTGAATTGGGGAAGAGTGATTGCTTGTTGGATTTGAGGAGGGAGGGCGTTCCAGGCCAGAGGTAGGATGTGGGCCAAGGGTTGGCAGCAAGACAGGCGAGATGGAGGCACAGTGAGAAGTTTAACACCAGAGGAGCGGAGTGTGTGGCCTGGGATGTAGAAAGAGGGTAGGAAGGGGCAAGGTGATGGCGGAGGGTGGATGGTGAAGGGGCTTGGAAGGTGGGAAGAGTCATTGTCTGTCAGATATGAGGAGGAGGGTGTTCCAGGCCAGAGGCGGGATGTGGGCAAGAGTGCTACATCTGTGCCCCTTAGCAGGCAGATGGAGGCCAAATTCCTCAGAGTGAAATCTTGGAATTGAGGGCTTCTGTGGAGAACCGAATCCTAGGTGGGGAATTCGCTCTGAGGGAAGGGTCCTGCACAGGAGCAGGCAGTTCAGTGGGAGTTCTTGGCTGGGGAGAAAGTTTTCAGCAAGGGCCAGGGCCCTAGTGAGTGGATCTAGTTGTGGACAGGGAGAGTGTCTATCAACTCTTGTTATATTGTCCTCTCCCAAATGCTTAGTGCAGTGCTCTGCACACAGTAAGCGCTCAGTAAATACCATTGAGTGATTGATCTGTCCTGTGCCTGAATGCCCCATCTTCGAAGCCTCTGGCGTTCTCGTCTAGAGACTGTTCTGTAGAAAAGCTGCTTACATTCTTGGCAAGGAAGTGCGTTTTTCAGTTGGCAGGTTAGACTCCGATCAGGTTTCCCTGAGGCTTGTGGGAATTTCTGTGGTGTCCTCAGGGCCGTAATGAAGCAAAATAATGGCAGTTGAATGTGAGAAGAAATCTAGAAATCCTGCTGAATGACAGCGTATTGGAAGGGCTTGGAGATTCAAGCTTAGGGAGTTCAAGGTGGGAAAAGGAAGAAGGGCCTCCTTATAGAGACAATGGAGTAAGATATGCATAGCAACCCTATGTAATCCCTTCCCTAGAAACCAGCAAGTCAGAGTTGAAAAGCATATCCCAGGGAAACATTTTATCATCAATGGCAATGAAGACCTCAGAAATACCCAAAACAGGAGATTTGTTCCCAGGCTAAAGCAAAACGGCAAGTGGCTGGGAGGATTTAGTTATTTTAATGCTTCACTAGCTGACCTGCAGCTTTGGGTAATGAAATGGCTTCCAGACATCTGTCTGGTACCTGGGTAGGAATAAAGGGTAGCTTGACAAGATGCTGACTCAGCCAGTTCCCAACATGCAAGAGTTCACCCAGCCCATGGGGGACCCCAGCGGCATTCCAGATTTCCGTGGCATCGTGGTGTCTATCAAGACTGCCATGGGGGTTTGGGATACGCCCCAGGAACCCCAGAGAAGCTCCAGACGGATGAGCCCAGCTCCCAGCTAGTCAACAACCCTCTGGGGGCTGAGGCAGTCCTGGAACCGCCCCCCTGGGGTTCTGATGGTTTGTGAAATGGTGAGCCGGGAAACCCAGAGTGGCTCGACCCCATCCTGGTCCCCATTAGACTGGCAGGAGTCCTGGAGCTGCCCCAGCTCTGTACAGGTCACTGCACTGAGAGACCTGTCTCAGCCCACCCTGACCTTATCTCCCCCAAGGCTGCCGCCTGCCTTTGGTGGCTCAGGGGTCCCTGAGGCGGTTTCATTCCCTGCTGGGTTCGGGGACTCCCGGGGCTGGCAAACTTGGCCCTGTGACTGTGGACATGGGCAAGTTTGGCACTTCTCAGCGCCTAAATACGGGCCCAGATCCATGTCCTGTTGAACCCTTGGGTAGAATGCACTGTGAAAGGGTAGTGTATTTAACCTCAATATTTTCTAGACCTCTCCCACTGCACCACTCAGAGCTCTCAGAGAGAGTCAGGGGTGGGGTGGATCTGAAGTGCTTTCTGGTCAAATTGTGATTCCCCCTCCCCGCCTTCCCTATCCTCCAGGTTGGGAACCATTACTGGGCCGTTGGAGCTCATTGTGGGCAGGGGATCTGTCTGTTATGTTGTTATAGTGTCCTCTCCCAAGCGCTTAATACAGTGCTCTGCATACAGTGAGCGCTAAATAAATACAATTGACTGACTGCCTGAGTGGTCCAGTGGGTGAGGTCTTCTGGGGGCCGTCCATTGCCTGACTGAAACCAGCACCAGGCAGGCCCCAGGAGACAGCAAGTGTCCAGGGCTGCAGGGCAGTAAGAAGGCCCTGGGTGCTATGAGAGCTGCCCCGCTGCCCCTCTGCGGTTGCTGCCATTCCTGCCCCTAATTCCTCCAGAGTAGTAGTGAGGAGCCAGCAGAGGAAGCTGCCAGCTGGTAGAAGAGATTGCTTCCCCTTCAACAATGACCTTGGCTGTGCTTCCTGGAAGCGGCCTTCCCAGAAGCCCCGCAGCAGTTGCCGGGACTTTTGGAGAGTGACACCTCGTCGGTTCCAGGCTACGGCTGAGGCCGTGTGGTCTGGCGATGGCTTGCCCCTGGCTTGGCGCTATGGTACCAACTGACCTGGCACGGGGTTTCCTATAAAGAAGATCTCGAGCCGTCTTCGCACAAATGTGGAAGAGATCAGACCCGAGTGTTCCTGGTCCGGATTGATCAATTGGACAATCAAATCAGTGGTACTAAGTGCTTGGGAGAGTACAGTAGAACAGAATTAGCAGACAGGTTTTCTGCCCAAAATGAGCTTACAGTCTAGAGAGCTATGCTGAACATTGATCCTTTTCTTTCCCTACCTGACAAAGATTCCTAGCTCACAGTATCCCCTGCAAGCAGAGGACATCCAATTGATAAAATTGGCCTCTCTAGCTAAATTTCCATCCCACCCTACTCTCCTCAGTCCCCTTTTCTACCCCTTCAGTCCCTTCCCCAGCGGGCATTTACTGGTTTTCAATGGCAGAAAACCCTCAGAACTTGCAGTCGAGTGGGGGAGACAGACACCGAATCATTTACAGACCAGAGGAAGAAGCAAATGAAAAGGTCACACAGTAGACAAGAGGCAGAGCCAGGACTAGGATCCAGGAAGAAGCAAATGGAAAGACAGTTATGTGGATGAATAAATGCACAGATAGTAGATCTGTACAAAAGGGCACTAGGTGACTGTGAGGACAGAAATGCTGGCATGACACACATGGGACTGGGGAGAAGAAAAATGAATTAGGGAAAGCCATTGAGCAGAGGACAGAGAGAGCAGGTGACAGTGCCAAGACCAACATGATGAGAGGTCCCAGGCAGTAGCCTTCTCCTCAAATAAAAAAGACAACTAAGAAACTATGCACACGTGCTGGCTTCTGGAACCTTTTTAGTATGTGACTTAAATTCCTCTAGATACAGTCTAGAGTAGCAAACTCATCATTGTCATCATCATCAGAGTTTATTGAGCACCTACTGGAAAATCCCACTTCCTCCCAGAGGCCTTCCCTAATACATTTTTCTTCTCCCCGGTTCTGTGTGTGTCACGTCAGCGTTTCTTTCTTCACAGTCACCTAGTGTCCTTTTGTACAGACTTTATTATCTGTGCATTTACTCATCCACCTAACGGTCTTCCCATTCTCTTCTTCCTCCTGTCTGTAAATGATTTGGTGTCTGTCTCCCCTACTCCACTGTGAGCTCCTTGAGGGCAGGGATTGTGTCTTCTAACCCTACTGTCCTCTCCCACATTTGTGGCTTAGTAGAGACAAGCGACTGATTGATTGATTGACTGATTTGATCACCGAGCATTATACTCAGTCACTTGGAAGCACACAGTAAAAGTAGAAGACACGGTCCGACTCATGTCGTCAACAGCTCATTGCCTGCGGAGCGATGCTGCTTGAAAAGTCGACTGTGGGTAGAGGGAGAGGGCTGGGCAGTGACCTGACAGTGACTCTCTCCTCCTTTAAAGCCTTACTGAAGGCACATCTCCAAAAAGCCTTCTCAGACTAGCATCTGTAATTGTATTTATTTATATTAATGTCTGTCTCCCCTTCTAGACTGTAAGCTCACTGTGGGCAGGGAATAATAATAGTAATACTGACGGTATTTGTTAAGTGCTTACTATGTGCCAAGCACTGTTCTAAGTGCTGGGGTAGATACAAGGTAATCAGGTTGTCCCACTTGGGGCTTACAGTCTTAATCCCCATTTTACAGATGAGGTAACTGAGGCCCAGAGAAGTGTAGTAACTTGTCCAAAGTCACACAGCTGACAAGCGGCAGAACCGGGATTAGAACCCAGGACCTCTGACTCCCAAGCCCGTGCTCTTCCCACTAAGCCACACTGCTTCCCTAATGTGTCTGTTATATTGTACTGTCCCAAGCGCTTAGTACAGTGCTCTGCACACAGTAAGCACTCCATAAATAAGCCTTTGAAGGAGTCAGCCACATTTGCAGAGGGATGGCCCCATCTTGAGTCTCAGTCTAATCATTAACACATTTTAGTGCTCTTGAATGGAATGAGCCCTGGATGGGGACCTCAGGAGACTTGCCTCTACTCCTCCCTGACCTGCTCTGTGTCCTTTGGTAAAGCACTTGACTTCTCTGTGCTTCAAGTTCTTAGAAAGAAAAGTGCTGTGAATATTCGAGGTATTGTTATTATTGAATGTGCCAAAGAAAATATAATGAGCATAGCAGTCACAGGGTATTTCCTCTTCTGAGGCTCATAAATAAAAATGTAAAAGCTACCTGGAAACCCTGTTCCCAGAGTATCTGAGGCACGCTACGTATTGAGCATTCCCAAGGTTAAAAAAGAAATCTTTGGAAAGAAATGACTTTTCATCTGACAAAGAACTTAGCACAAGGGGAAAAATCAATATTTTCAAACAACCTAGAGGGGCTTTCAAGCTTGAGAAAATTTCAAAGTAACATGGAAGTTGTAGTAATTGTGATATTTGTTGAGCCTCTACTCTGTGCCAAGCACTGTGCTAAGCCTAGGTGTAGATAATCGAATTGGATGCAGTCTCTGCTCCACATGGGGCTCCCAATCTAAGTAGGAGGCAGAACAGGGATTGAATCCCCCATTTTACAGATCTGGAAACTGAGGCCCAGAGAAGTAACTCGCCTGATGTCACACAGTAGGCAGGAGTCAGGATTCGAACCCAAGTGCTTTGACTTCCAGGCCAAGGCTCTTTTCCAGAAGGCCATGCTGATTCTCTGCTAGTCTGGTTTGAGACCCTGCGGGTGTGGGGGAGAGGGGTACCACTGAACCCACAAACCTACCCTGCCATTTAGATATCTCCTTCCCTTTTCCCAGAGCTCGACTAACATATTCTTTGGTTATTATTTCAGTATCTACGTCATGAGCTTGGTCCTGGAGTGGATAAAGAACAGTGGAGGTGCTACAGCTATGGAGAAGCTGAGCAAAAGCAAATCACAAATGATCTATGATATTATTGATAAATCCCAAGGATTCTATGTGTAAGTCAATATGATTTTGTTTTATGCTTTGCTTCTCATGAGTTCCCAAGTGTAGGTAACGCTGCAGGTTATTTCTAAAAGGGAATCTTCAGTTCCCTCCCAGATTTGCTGAAATGTTTAAATTGCTTTTATGTGGTTGGTTAGTCTCAAGGCCACATTGTAAATATAAAAAGCAAGTGACACCGTTCATGCTTTGGGGATTTGGAAGGAATGAACACATGCAAAGGAGGTGGGGAAGTAGGAACCCCGAACAAACTCAAAGAACTGAGCCTGTGCAAAAAGCCGACTGGAACCGAGCATGTGCAAAGAGCCGAGAAATCAAGGTGGAAGGCCCTGAAAGGCTTCTCTGGGGGACGAGGGGGAAGGTGGGAGGAACAGAGAAAAGAGAAACCAGGGAACAGGAAACCCATTCCCAATCCCTTGAGATCAGCCTTTGGCAGAGACCTTACACTGGAATCTGTCCCCCAAGGCACACCTCCTCCCCATGCACAGATCCAACCCCTCCTGCCCCTCTTTGCTGCCTGGGTAACACCCCCTACACTGGGGATTACATCCTCTTGTTTAAGAGCACTACGGGGGCCAATTCACATGGAAAACTGTGCCCCAGGGACAGACCACCACCCTGCGGAGACCCTCCTTTCCTTCCCCCACCCCTTGCCTAGAGAGATGCCTCGACACAACTTTCCCGACCCCCTTGAGAGACTACCAGAAGGTGTATATGTATTAATTTAGGGACCTGCCTGTGAGGACGACCTAATCCTGGGGTTTACTCCCAATCGTGGGACACCTTCCCCATGTCCGACCCTGGGGACTCCTCCGTCATGCTCTCCTATGCCCGGAGCGTCTCATCCCAGAAATTCCTTCCCACTCTGGGACATTTAGCTTTTTAGTTCCAGCTGGTGGGGACAGGGGATTGGTTCAGTACTCGAGCCTGCTGGAGAGCCACCCATTTCTGACCAGCTCTCCAGCTCCAATCTTCCCAACCGCCCAATCTCCCACAGGAACAGGGTCCGGGTGTCCAATGGAAATGCCAACGGCTCATTTTCCCATTATCCCAGGGGCTCTGCTCCGAGTGGCTGGAGGTGGGCAGCTACAAGAGAACAGAGGAGGCTGGGGTCTGCATGAAACCAGGTGCCAGCAACTATTTGCCCCTTTGGCTTGCATCGCCCAGGACATTTTCCTCCCTTGGATACCCGGCAATGGTGCATTTCTCTACCAAGGGACACGGGGCATGCACCTTTACCGCCCGAGACATTCCCCTGTCACATGCCCTCCTGCTGGATCACCCTCCTGCCTTTCCTTGCAGACCGTAGAACTTTCAAGAAATTTTACAATGACATATTGCCATTTGGGGTCCTGGAGATGGGGGTGAGGGGAGTGGCTGTGGGAGAAAGCAGGGAAGGGGGAGAAAGGAGTCAGTCAATCATATTTATCAAGCGCTTACTATGTGCAGAGCACTTTACTAAGCGCTTGGGAGAGTACAGTATAACAGATGCATCCCCTGCTCACAGCAAGCTTACCGTCTAGAGGGAGGAGGAAAGAAGAAATAAAGCACAGGGGAGCAGAGGAAGAGAGGCAGCCCTTCAGAGACAGAGAGACTCCCCTTCCCAGAATACCCCTCTGCCAGGAGTCCCAAATAACAATTAATAATAATTGTGGTATTTGTTAAGCACTTACTATGTAAAAACCCTGGGGATACCTGCCTTCCCCAACATGGACACCCCCCTCAGAGACCAGTCCTCCTCAGACCAGCTTCCCTACCACGGATACCCCATTCACAAACAACTGTCTCTGTGAGGGCCGCTTTCTCCATTTCAGAAGAGAACTGAATCCAGGCTCAGCATCCTCTTCTGGAAATCCCTACCCTGGAGCACCTATCCAGTGCTCTGTTTCCCCCAGGAATTTGGTCCCCGATGTCCCAAGGGGATTTGTCGTCGGTAAATCTTCTTCAGCGTCCCTCTCTCAATTAGAGTGCGTTACCCCGGATTTGCCTTAATGCCTTCCCCACCCACCTGAGCTCTGATGGCCTTCTAATGGCTTCAGTGTCAGGATCACCCAGTGGAAGAAGGCACTGTCACCTGCCCTCCCTTAAATCATGTTCTCTGGCCCCATCAGCCTGGGTTCCTGCTGTTCTGGAGGGAATAATAATGATTATGGTACTTGTTAAGCGCTTACTATGTGCCAAGCGCTGGAGTAGATACAAGTTAATCAAGTTGGACACGGTCCCTGTCCCATGTAGGGCTCACAGTCTCAATCCCCATTTTACAGATGAGGTAACTGAGGCCCAGAGAAGTGAAGTGGCTTGCCCAAGGCCACACAGCAGCCAGGTGACGGAGCCGGGATTAGAACCCAGTTCCTTCTAACTCCCAGGCCTGTGCTCTTTCTGCTTCTCAGAAGCCCTGGTGCATCGCCTGGAGATCCAAGCCTTGGGATTCAACCTGCCCTCGCTTCCCATGTTGAGGCCTGGGGCAGGAACGCTCTGGAAAGCACGAGAAAGAGAAGAAAGAGAAGTCTGTCCCCTTGGGAGTCAGGAGGAAGGACCTATTTGCATGTTGAGGCTGGGTCCATCGCCGAACCTCCCCCAGAGGTGATTAGTCTTCACCTCTCATTGGCCTCTGACACCCAGGTCGGACTTCTGGTAACGGAATTGTCTTAAAGGACGTGACATTAGCTGCGGTGGGGGCTCTGCCGAGGAGAGCCTGAGATTTCCGTTCACTATAGACTTTAAACTGGACCTCGAGCCTTTTAACAGTCATGTAACTTGTAGAAAATAAGTGGGAAAAGTAATAATAATAATGATGGTATCTATTAAGCACTTACTATGTGCCAAGCTCAGTTCTAAGCGCCGGGGTAGATACAGGGTAATCAGGTTGTCCCACGTGGGGCTCACAGTCTTAATCCCCCTTTTACAGGTGAGGTAACAGAGGCACAGAGTAGTGACTTCACAAGATCATACAGCAGACAAATGGTGGAGCCAGTATTAGAACCCAGGTCCTTCTAACTCCCAGGCCTGTACTTTATCCACTAGGCCATGCTGCTTCTCCTCCCTGTACCCAAAACACTGTGTACTCTTTAGGGGAGTAGAGCCCTAGAGTTTAGAGATAGGCCAGAAAGATCTGTACAAAGTGTGTGTAGGAAAAGCACATTTTCCTTCCTTTCACGATGTAAATGGAAGCAAGTCCAACGTATGTATCTCTACAACATAGCAAGGTCATGAGCTTGTAAAGGTTTCGTGGTCGTCGATGGAAAAACCATAGAGAACTTCGGTGCTGTATTCAGGCCCCCATATATTTCAAAAGAATTGTAAATTTGAGAAAATTGTCCTTCCTGCTTTATGAACAGTACAATATGGCTGCATCAGCACGGACTAAAACTAGGGGCGTTTCCGACTAATTCATGGAACCTGTTAACGTCTGGTGAGTTCCCCCACCTCAGTCTGCTGATGTAGGAGGGTCAGATTCATTGAGTCGCAGTTCAGCACAGTAAAATTGAAATGTAAGAGTTGAGCTGGTATTGGTGGGATATTTTTTCCCAAGGGACCACCACTGCACATGTCCTGCTGAATGGGCCTGGCTGATTGACAGCTGCTGCCCAAAGCTTGCTTCCTTCCTTCTACCCTCAATTATGCCAAGGCTTAGTTAGCCGTGGGAGTATGTGTCAAGTTGCTCCCTTGGCTGTAAGAGGAATGAGGTGAAAATGAGAGCTGTGAGACCTATCAAGAAAGTAGGTGAAGAAAAACAGATAAGACAGTTGCCTTGGGCGGAGAAAGCAAATTTGCTGGAGAAGAGTTAGGAGCAAAATGAACAGGTTCCCAGCTGCACAGCACTTATGCACATATCTGTAATTTATTTATTTATATTAACGTCTGTCTTCCCATCTAGACTGTAAGCTCGTAGTGAGCAGTGAATGAGTCTGTCTACTGTTATATTGTCCTCTCCCGAGAGCTTAGTACAGTGCTCTGCACATAGTAAGCGGCCCAATAAATACGATTGAATGAGTGAATGAATGAATGAACAGGCAAAGGCCAGTGATGGAGACTTCTTATCAGGTATTTATTTATTTATTCTTATCATACTCGTTAAGCACTTAACCTGTCAAGCAAGCACTGTTCTAAGTGCTTGAGTACATACGAGTTAATCAGGTTGGACACAGTCCCCGGCCCCTATGAGGCTGTCTTTCACGGTCTAAGTAGGAGGGAGAACTTTCAAGTTATTCATAATAGAAGCCAAGATGAGTCCATCAGTGCTATTTACCGAGCGCTTACTGTGTGCAGAACACCGTACTGAGCGCTTGGAAGAGTACAGTACAACAGAGTTGGTAGACCCATTCCATGCCCACAATGAGCTTGCAGTCTAGAGGAATTTTACAGCTTAACTAACCCAGGCAACTTAACTAACAGCAGACATTTTTAATAATGATAATAATTGTGGTATTTGTTAAGTGCTTACTATGTGCCAGGAACTGTACTGAGCGCTGGGGTGGATACAAGCAAATGGGGTTGGACACTGTCCCCGTCCCACAGGAGGCTCACAGACTTAATTCTATTTTACAGATAAGGTAACTGAGGCCTAGAGAAGTTAAGCGACTTGCCCAAGGCCACACAGCAGACAAGTGGCGGAGCCGGGATTAAAACCCAGGTCCTTCTGACTCCCAGGTTCTATCCACTAGGCCACGCTGCTTCTCTACTACTCCTCTCTGCTGCTTTTTCACTAGTGTGGATGCACTTCTAATAGGATAAGAACAGTTCTTTAGGAAGACTTAGATATTGATTTTGTGCACTGAAGCTGTTGGCGTCTATTTCTAGCTGAGCTGTGCACTTTAATTACTAACCATCAGGAAAAGGGCCATAGTGTTGGACTGTATACCCAGAAGAATAGCCATAGCAAAAAGGAGCATTGTAGTTTGAATGTGCATGTCAGCAATGAAATAACTTTACCATTTCATGAAAAAGAGAGACAGCAATTCAAGTGCAAAGCCCATTATAATGTATTTGGTTATTCCCTTTAGTAGCTCTTCTGCTTTAAAGGTGAGTGCTTGACTCCTGTTAGCTTGAATAAGAATCACGTATGCTCCTCAAGGGGAGAGTAGAACTTTTTCTGCCACTTTCTCTCACCACTTGGATTTGTGGTTTAATTTTAATGAATCCCGCCCAGTAGAAACTTCTGGAAAAAAAACTGAGAAGAGGATACAAATTGAGGGGGCAAATGGGTGGGGGAGTTTGATTTCAAGTTAGTGGTGATGAACAAGATTGTTTATGTGCGCTGTTTCATTTTCACACTATTCTTAATTGGAACTTGGATCCTGGAAAACCTGAAAATGATTGAGAAGGCTCAATATCAGCCACTCCTTATCATCAGAGCCGTGAAGGGCCAACAGCAATCAAATTAAGTTAGTCTAACAAGAGGGTGTAAGATCAGATCAGTCCTGGTACACCCTAACTGCAGTGTCACATCACCTGAACCGTAACCTGTGTGACCCAACTTGATTGAAATATTTTTCAGATGTCCAGTGGAAAAACAATACCGAAGTAGAATGAACATTCAGATCCACATTGGCAGTGTGGAAGGAGATGACAACTTAGAAAAACGGTTTCTTGATAAAGCTCTTGAACTGAACATGATCTCTTTGAAAGGGCATAGGTAAGTACACATCTGACCCAGAAGCTTTTGAGAGGCCTGACTCTGTTCCCTCAGCATAGAATGCATTCTAGAAACAATGCGGAATATTAAGTTTTAGAGTTAGGATCTAGGTCCCCTCCCTTGAAATGTTTAGTAAACGGACACTACTGTACTGCTGTGAACCAGAGTTACCCCTTCCTTCCTAAACATGGTGCTTCAGAATGGACCAAATCACACTTCCTCTCTTTCTTTCTGTCTTTCTGTCTGATTCACTAACTTATCTGTCTTTCTGTTTTTTTTTGTGCGCTCAATTGATGGCATCGCTTGACGGTATTTGTTAAGCACTTACTGTGTGCTAGGCACTGTTCAAAGTGCTGGGGTAGAGACAAGATAATCGGGTTGGACAAAGTCTGTGTCCCACATAGGGCCTACAGTCTTGATCCCATTTTACAGATGAGGGAACGGAGGCCCGGAGAAGTGAAGTGACTTGCCCAAGGTCACACAGCAGACAAGTGGCAGAGCCGGGATTAGAACCCATGACTGACTGACTCCCAAGCCTGTGCTCTAGCCACTAGGTTATGCTGCTCCTAGTGGATGGATCGATAACCAGTTGGATATCCTTTTTCCTCCTGTCAATAATATTGTGTCTGTCTGTCTCCTCTGCTAGATTGTAATCTCCCTGAAGGCCGGGATTTTGTCTTTTACCTCCGTGGTACTCTCCCAAGTGCTTAGATACAGTGCTCTGCATATAAGTAGGTGCATCATAACTATCATCAATTGATTGATTAATTCATTTTTAGTCCCAGGATAATTTGGATCAGGGTTGAACCTGGAGGCTGCATATGGTGCCCTCCTGCAGGCCTCAGGCCCAGGCGTGGACCACTAGACGGGTTGTAAGGCCCGATACCTGCCTTCCCGCCACCACTGAAGGATGAAAATGGCTCCAGCCTCGTCGCAGATGAGGAGGAGATCCTGAAAAGAAGGCAGTGGCAATTCAGTATCCCACTACTGAAGACGAGGCTCTTCAAAAGCAAAAAACCTTCCAGCCCGCCTCTGGACCCGATGTTTATTCCTCCCGTGCTCCACAGACTTGGAGAGGGGCCACTCTCCTCAAACACTTCCACAGGCTCCTCCTCAAAGTATGGAATGCTGAGTTGATGCCACCCTAATCACCACCTTCAAGAAGGAAGGCAAAAGATCAGCTCGCAGCATGGCCTGTCATTCATCTCTCTTGCCAGCAATCTTGCCTAGAAATCCTTTTAGTGTCCATCCCTCCCGCTAAATTGCAAGCTCCTTTATCAATTAGTGAATCAGTCAAATTTCTTGAGCGCTTACTGTGTGCAGAACACTGTAGTAAGCCCTTGGGAGAGCCAAGTAGAACAGAATTAGCAGATGTGTTCTCTGCCCAAGATGAGCTCACAGTCTTTAGGGCAGGGATTATGTCTACCAAGTATTGTACTCCTCCTATCTGCTCGATACAGTGCTCCGCAAGGAGCTTAGTACAGTTTTCTGCTCACAGTGAGTGCTCAATAAATACTATTGATGGATTTATTGGTGTCCTCTCAGATCAGATACTGAAGAATATCATTGGCCGGTTGCCCCCGGAATCACGGACCACAGTGTGGCACAGCGGGCGTGATCTCGACATGCTCTCTCCCCCCTCTAGACTGTAAGACTATTGTGGGCAGGGAACATGTCTATCAACTGTGTTATATTGTTATATTGTACTCTCCCAAGTGCATAGTACAGTGCTCTGCGCACAGTAAGCGCTCAGTACATTTGATTGATTGTGTGTAAGTCACAGGGAAAATGCAGGGAGCAGCACTATGATTTCTGTATGATTTTCCTAGACTTTATGACAACACCAGTCAATCCATCAATAGGATTTATTGAGCATTTCTTGTGAGCAGAGCACTGTCCTAAACTCTTGTGGAGCACTGTTTTGAGCACTTTGAAGAGTATAATACTTAGACCAAAATCCCTGCCCTAAAGGAGCTTGCAATTTAGTGGAGGAGATGGATGCTAAAATGATGTGCAAAAATAAGGAAGATGAAAAATGGTTACGTAGATGAGTGAGTGCTTAAGTAATAGGGTGTGTAAGTTGATATTATTTTTCATTCAGTTGTATTTATTGTGCGCTTACTGTGTGCAGAGCATTCACTTAGCATTATTTAAGCATTCACTTATCTACAGATCCATTTTTCATCTTCCTTGTTTCTGTAGTTATGTCAAAGAAGTGTTCCAGGTAGTTGTGAGTAAACAAGCATATAGTTGTCCCAGAAGTGCTGAGGTGGTAGTTGGGTGGGGAGCAGAGCAGTTCATTGTCATTTCAGAAGAGTTTTACAGATGAAGAGGAAAGCATTTGACACCATGGGTAGATCTGGACACCCGGAATTGGTCGGTAAACCTGGCCGCCCTGAAGAATGCCTCGAGATTCCGAGGTTGCCCTGTCCGATCTATTCCCCAACGCCGACGGGGGAAAGTGGAGGTGGCTAATGAACCCAGTCTCGTTCAGTTCATAATAATAATAATAATGGCATTTATTAAGCGCTTACTATGTGCAAAGCACTGTTCTAAGGTTGTCCCACGGGGGGCTCACGGTCTTAATCCCCATTTTACAGATGAGGTAACTGAGGTACAGAGAAGTTAAGTGACTTGCCCAAAGTCATACAGCTGACAGTTGGTGGAGCCAGGATTTGAACCCCTGACCTCTGACTCCAAACCCCATGCTCTTTCCACTGAGCCAAGCTGTAACAGTTCATCCTACCCAGCCCTATTGGAAGGTGAAGCCAGAGACCCTGATGCAGGTGTTAGACTCTCAGGGGAACGCTTCCAACTCAGCAGACTCAGAGCATCATCCAAGGTGTTTGATGCAATCATTCAAGGATTACTTTATGCGGGAGTCTGCCTCCTAGAGGTGTCTTCCCCCGAAGACTCGCAAATCACAGTAAGTTCCTTCGTTGAATCAGCCAGGTGTTTTGGACTGACGATAACGTCTTAAGGACAACCGCCATCGGGTCAGCCCACAACCAGCACAAGGACAAATGCCAAAAAGAGAACTTTGCTTCTGCTTTGGCGTTTGCACAACGATATGATAATGCACAAGGAAGGAGCAAACTGAGTCAAGAAGGCCAAGCCATCCTTTGAGAGACTGTTAGAGTGCGGCGGCAGTGTGGCATTAAGCTCCAGATCTAACTTAAAGGCCTACAGAGCTGAAGTGCTGTTCAGCTCCCTTGAGGACTGGAAGACCTGGGCCTCACTCTGGTACCACGTGCAACTCCATGGTCAACTTTCAGCATTAATTAAAGGCTACAATCAATAGCAAATGGCGAGAGAGGCTTACAACAATGCAGTATGGCCTAGCGGAAAGAACGCGGACCCGGGAGTCAGAAGGATCTGGTTTCTAAAACCGGCTCTGCCAGTTGCTTGCTGTGTGACCTTGGGCAAGTCACTTCACTTCTCTGTGCCACAGGTTCCTCATCTGTAAAATGGAGTTTAAATCCTACTCAGATTGTGACCCAGTCCCTGCTCCACATGGGGCTCCCATTCTAAGTTGGAGAGAGGAGGATTTTATCACCATATTACAGATGAGGTAACTGAGGCACCAAGAAGTTTAGTGACTCGCCCAAAGTCATTCATTCATTCAATTGTATTTGAGCACTTACTGTGTGCAGAGCACTGTACTAAGTGCTTGGGAAGTACAAGTTGGCAGCATAGTCATAGTCATAGTACAAGTCACACAGCAGACAAGCGGCAGAGCTGGGATTGGAATCCAGATCCTCTGACTCCCAAGCCAGGCCATTTGTTACAGACAGGTAACCTCAAAATCCAGACGAGGCAATAAAATAAATGTTGTCAGGGAGTCAGGCAGCAGTGTTTTCTGAGCACTTGTGACAGTAGCACTGCACAGAACCATGACCAATCAATCAGTGGTATTTACTGAGTGCTTACTTGGTGCAGAGCACTGTTCTAAGCACCTGGGAGAGTACAGTATAACAGAGTTGGTAGTCATGTTCCTTGCCCACAACAAGCTCACAGTCAGTGGGCTTTGGCTGGGTCCATTCAACAAGATGGGTTTTAGCAAGGTAAGGATACCCCTTTCCCCAGACTTTCTTCAGGGATTGGATCAGTTGGATCAGTGATCTTTGAAGGTGGATGATCAAACATGGCCCCATTGCAGATTTAACACCCAACCTTCCTTGGATTTCTGCTGTCAGTCAATTGGTGGCATTTGTTGAGCACTCAACTGTGTACAGGACACTGCACCAAGCGTTTGGGAGAACACAACACAATGGAGTGGGTATACGCCTTCCCTGCCCATAAGGAGTTTACAGTCTAGCAGGGGAGACAGACAGTCCTGTGCTCTTTCCCCTAGGCCATGCTGCTTGGAAGATGCACATATTTTGTTGATACTTGTATTCTCTGATATAAGCCTTATTAAAGGCCCATCTCCTCCAGGAAGCCTTCCCTGACTGAGCCCTCCTCTCCTCTTCTCCTACTCCCTTCTGCGCCGCTCATACTTGCTCCTTCATTCATCCTCCCTCCTTTCCCCACAGCACATATGTATCCAGCCCAGTTATCTTGTATCCATCCCAGTGCTTAGAACAGTGCCTGGCACATAGTACGCACTTAACAAATACCATAATTATTATTATGAATATATCTGAATATATCTTTTATTTATATTAATGTCAGTCTCCCCCTCTAGACTTTGAGCTTATTGTGGTCAGGGAATGTGTCTGATGTTATATTGTACTCTCCCAAGTGGTCAGTACAGTGCTTTGCACACAGTAAGCGCTCAGTAAATACAGTTATTAATAATAATAAGAATAATAATTCTCTCAGGACCTAATGAATTCCTTTGATGCATAGACAGTGGGAACGAGAACAATGATGTTGTTGTTAACTAATACCCCTATCTTCATCGCCTCTTATTGCATTTATGTAAGTGCCAATTACGTGCTAGTAGAGAGAGTGGGATAATGAAGTTTAATCAATGTTAAAAAAAATAACATCTCGAGAAGCAGCATGGCTTAGTGGAAAGAGCTCGGGGTCTGGGAGTCAGAGGACCTGGGTTCTAATCCTGGCTCTGCCGCTATCCTGCCGTGTGGCCTTGGGCAAGTCACTTCACTTCTGTGCCTGTTTCCTCATCTGTAAAATGGGGATTAAATCCTACTCCCTCCTACTTAGATTGTGAGCTCCATATTGTTCACTCATTCATTGTCGTATTTATTGAGCACTTACTGGGTGCTAAACACTGTACCAAGGGCTTGAGAGAGTACAATATAACAGTAAACAGACACATTCCCTGCCCACAATGAGCCTACAGTCTAGAGGGACCTTACAGTTTATTGGGAAGGACTAGGTCCAACCTGATTATCTTGATCCACCCAGTGCTTAGGAC
This sequence comes from Tachyglossus aculeatus, assembly GCF_015852505.1. Taxonomy (NCBI): domain Eukaryota; kingdom Metazoa; phylum Chordata; class Mammalia; order Monotremata; family Tachyglossidae; genus Tachyglossus; species Tachyglossus aculeatus. The sequence continues at coordinate 6,611,169 of NC_052098.1, read as the reverse complement.
AGTGTCTGACATATTGTAAGCACCATCGTTATTATTATTCCATTTTACATATGGTCAACAACATTTTCCATTTTGTACTCTAGGTCCGTTGGAGGAATACGCGTTTCTTTGTATAATGCAATCACAATGGAAGATGTTCAGCTCCTGGCAACATTCATGAAGAGTTTTATGGAGACACACCAGCTCTGAAAACTCTGGAATGAGCAGAAAATGCACCTTTTGAAAATTCTTCAGGGTTTAAAAATAAATGTGGCACAGTTATAGAAATGAACAAATAAGCTATTTTCCCCTGATTAACATGTCTGTCGTAGCTTTTTTTTCCCGCTACGATAGTGTAGTTTACATTTGCAAAGCTGTTGCTTAAATTACCAGGATAATTCTGGCTAGTACTGTAAGATTTCTAAAGATTTCTAAAGTCTTGCTTCTCCCTGTTTTTTCCCCAGTTTCACATTGTTCTTTCATCTCTGCTTTCTTTTCGGTAAATCTTAATATGTAAACTTTGCTGCATGCTTAGCTCTGTATATTGGATTCAACTGACCCTTTCTGTATTCACACACTAAGGTGGACGTGAACAAATGCTAAACGTGACCAAGTGTTAGCTAAATACATTCCAAGTGCACATCATTAGCAGCCTTAGGACTGTTCGTTTAGACCCAAATTTAGCTATGTAACGCAGAGCTTCAGGTCAGGGAGCACAATTCGGGCTCTACTGGGATCTTAAAGAGATAAAACTGACATAAGATTTGTTTCTCCATCGACGAAGTCGTAATTCCATCTACACGGTTTATGTTTCAGCAGTGATGTAGTTAGAAACGTTAATGTAGCGTCAAAGTCCATGAGTATCCTTGCAAAAGGAACTTTTTGCTTCTTTTCTGCTCCGAAATAAGGTGTGGTGGTTTGGGTCTTTCCTCTGAAGATAATGGGAAAGGGGTTTTTGGCTTCCTTCCCCAAAACTAAAGTCTCAGGTGAAGTGGCTAGTTTTTCAGTTAACTTGACGTTTCCACTTTATTCTGACTGATTGGTACGATACTGTGAGTTGTAGTCACCGTTCTGGGAAGACTGTTTCCCATCTTGTTTATCTACTTGTCAGTATTTTATGTTGCAGAGGTGAAGCACATTAAAGTCTTAAAACAAACACAACTTTTAAGAGCATTTCTTTACCTGGTGTTTTGTGGAATTCTCCATAGCAAGTGGAAACCCAAACAACTGTTTTGTGGTGAGCTGAAATGAGGTAACTGTAGAAAAGGTGAACAAAAGAAACACTTTAAAGGCACACAGAAGCAAAAACAACACTATAATGTAGAGGTGGACAGCTTCTGAAGGATCAATCTGCTTGCCATGCAGCAGTCAGAAATCAATCAGTGGTATTTATTGAGTGCTGACTGTGTTCAGAGCACTGTTTTATGTGCTTGGGAATGTATAATACCACAGAGTTGGTAGACACATTCCCTGCCCACAACTGAGAAGCAGCATGGCCTAGTGGATAGAGTATGGGCCTCCGAGTCAGAAGGACCTGGGTTCCAATCCCGGTTCTGCCACTTGTCTGCTGTGTGACCTTGGGCAGGTCACTTCACTTCTCGGTGCCTCAGTATCCTCATCTGTAAAATGGGGATTAAGACCGTGAGCCCCAGGTGGAACAGGGACTGTGTCCAACCCAATTTGCTTATATTCACCCCAGCGCTTAATGCAGTGCCTGGAACGTAGTAAGCGTTTGCTTAACAAATACCACAGTTATTATTATTCACGAGTGTACAGTCTAGAGGATAATACCTGGCCTGTCCCAGCGGGGCTCATAGAGATCGTCCATATCATCTCCATTGTACAGTGGAGGTGGGTGGGAAACTGAGGCCCTAGAGAGATTGTATGACTCATCCAAGGTCACGCTGCAGGTCAGTGGCAGGGCTGGAACTAGAACCTGGGGTCTCCTGACTCCCAGCCCTGCGCCCTGGCCACCAGGCCACACTGCTTTAATAGGTGGCTGAGGGAAGATTGTGAGCCCAAGAGGAAGAAAAAGAAAATAATACAAGATACTGTGGGTAAAAAATGCAATATTGCAGCCAGGGAAAATTGTTACATGTAAATGATATTGAAGAGATTGGTGGTCTCTTGGTTTTATCAGCCACGCCCACCCCTGTGATAAAAATCTCACCATTAGCCTTGTCATCAAAACAAAGGCCATGGAAAGGGCTGTTGGATGAAGTGGGATATAAATAATGCCTGATCAAACCAAAGACATACGATTGGGCTAATCTTTATGTTCTTTGATATTGCCCATCCATTTATTCAATCGTGTTTACTGGGCGCTTACAGTGTGCAAAGCACAGTACTAAGCTCCTGGGAGAGGACAATATAACAACAGGCACATTCATTCACTCATTCAATTGTATTTATTGAGTGCTTACTGTGTGCAGAGCACTGTACTAAGTGCTTGGGAAATACAAATTGGCGGCATATAGAGATGGTCCCTACCCAACAACTGGCTCACAGTCTAGAAGGGGGAGACAGACAACAAAACAAAACATGTGGACAGGTGTCAAGTTGTTAGAATAAATAGAATTAAAGCTAGATGCACATCATTAACAAAATAAATACAATAGTAAATCTGGACAAGTAAAATAGAGTAATCTGTACATACATATATACAGGTGCTGTGGGGAGGGGAAGGAGGTAGGGTGCGGGGGATGGGGAGGAGGAGAGGAAAAAGGGGGCTCAGTCTGGGAAGGCCTCCTGGAGGAGGTGAGCTCAGTAGAGCTTTGAAGGGAGGAAGAGAGCTAGCTTGGCGGATGTGCAGAGGGAGGGCATTCCAGGCCAGGGGGAGACGTGGGCTGGGGGTCAATGGCGGGACAGGCGAGAATGAGGTACAGTGGGGAGGTTAGCAGCAGAGGAGCGGAGGGTGCGGGCTGGGCTGTAGAAGGAAAGAAGGGAGGTGAGGTAGGAGGGGGCGAGGGGATGGAGAGCCTTGAAGCCGAGAGTGAGAAGTTTTTGCTTGATGGGTAGGTTGACAAGCAGCCACTGGAGATTTTTGAGGAGGGGAGTAACATGCCCAGAGCGATTTTGCACAAATGATCTGGGCAGCAGTGTGAAGTATAGACTGAAGTGGGGAGAGACAGGAGGATGGGAGATCAGAGAGGAGGCTGATGCAGAATGCAGTATGCAGATGCATTCTCCTCTGGTATGGTTACTTTTCTGTGTGGAATGGGTAATAACGAAAATAATGCGGTATTCGTTAAGTGCTTACTATGTGTCAAGCACTGTACTAAGCCTTGGGGTAGAGATGAGATCTCTCTTTCTAGCTCTCTTCCTCCCTTCAAGGCCCTGCTGAGAGCTCACCTCCTCCAGGAGGCCTTCCCAGACTGAGCCCCTTCCTTCCTCTCCCCCTCGTCCCCCTCTCCATCCCCGCATCTTACCTCCCTCCCTTCCCCACAGCACCTGTATATATGTATACATGTTTGTACATATTTTTTTACTCTATTTATTTATTTATTTATTTAATTTATTTGTACATATCTATTCTATTTTATTTTGTTAGTATGTTTGGTTTTGTTCTCTGTCTCCCCCTTTTAGACTGTGAGCCCACTGTTGGGTAGGGACTGTCTCTATATGTTGCCAATTTGTACTTCCCAAGCGCTTAGTATAGTGCTCTGCACATAGTAAGTGCTCAATAAATACGATTGATGATGATGATGATGATGAGATAATCAAGTTGGACAGTCCCTGTCCCCCATAGCGTATCACACACTCTCAAGAGCTTTGTACAATGCTCTACATACAGCAGGTCCCCAATAAATACCACAAAGTGATTGATTGATTGGGGTTCACAGTCTTCGTGGGAGGGAGACCAGGTATTTCATCCCCATTTTCCAGAAGAGGAAACAGGCACAGAGAAGTCAAGTGACTAGCCCAGGTCACACTGCAGGTAAGTGGAGCGTGGGACAACCTGATCACCTTGTAACCTCCCCAGCGCTTAGAACAGTGCTTTGCACATAGTAAGCACTTAATAAATGCCATCGTTATTATTATTATTATTGTTAGAACCCAGACGTCCTGACTCCTAGGCCCACGCTCTTTCCACTAGGCCATGCTAGTGCTGATGATACCTGATTAGTAGTTAATATAAGGGTTCTTCTAGTCAGACGCCTAAACGCCTACTATTTGCCACTGTTCTAAACACTGAGATAGAAGATAGTCGGGTTGGACATAATCCCGGTCAATCAATCCATCGATGGTATTTATTGAGTGCTTACTATGTGCAGAGCACTGTACTAAGCACTTGGGAGAGTACAATACAGCAGAGTTGAGCAGACACATTCCCTGCCCACAATGAGCTTACAGCCTAGAAGGGGAGGCAAACGTAAATATAAGTAATTTAGAATATACAATTTAAAGATATGTCCCTGAGTGCTGTCGGGTTAGGGTGGGATGAATATCAAATGCCCAAAGGTTATAGGTCCAAGGGGATAGAAGAGTGTGCTGGGGAAAAGAGGGCTTAATCAGGGCCCTGGGAGAAGATGTGACTTTAATAATTCATTCAATCGTATTTATTGAGTGCTTACTGTGTGCAAGGCACAGTACTAAGCAATTAGCACTGTACTAGGTGCTTAGCACTGTACTAATGCTTTGAAGGTGGGGAGAGTGGTGGTCTGGGCTATATAGAGGGGGAGGGAATTCCAGGCTAGAGGGAGGGTGTGGGAAAGGGGAGAGATAGACAAGTATCACATGGGGCTCATGGTCGAAGTCGGAGGGAGGATAATTTAATCCCTATTTTCACAGATGAGGTAGGAGAGGTACAGAGAAGAGAAGTGACTCGCCCAAATTAACACAGCGGACAAGTGGTAGAATCAGGATTAGAAGTCAGGTCTGACCTTCCGACTCTGACTCCCAGGCCCACACTCTTTCCACTAGGCTGCTTCCCCTATTGCTGTATTTCTTGAAAAATTAGACTTGACCCATGCAGACCCAGACATGGAAACGTATCTCCCTTACCCTCCTTTCAATATGATTCCTATCTGGGCTCCATCAGAACCTTTGGTTATCTTGGAGGACTATCACATCGTGAGGCAGGAATGGAAAGGATTTTACTGGAAACGTCAGACATGGTAGAAATCTATCTAAGGAGCAGCGTTGGGTTTGTCGAGAAGGAGGGAGAGATAGAACATGGAAACTTAGGGAGCTATATTCATATTAGCAAAATATTACACAATGTAATCACCAAAAAATTAAGAACAAAATTTCAAAAGAAAGGCAAACAAGCCATCACATACTCTGACATGCAAATTACCTTTATAACTAAATAGAGTAATGATAAAGCCCCTTGGTATCCCGGCTCTGCCACTTGTCTGCTGTGGGACCTTGGGCAGGTCACTTCACTTCTCTGGGCCTCAGTTACCTCGCCTGTAAAATGGGGATTGAGATTGTGAGCCCCATGTGGGACAGGGACTGTGTCCAACTCAATTTGCTTGTATCCACCCTAGCACTTGATACAGTGCTTGGCACATAGTAGGCGCTTGATGAATGCCATTATTATTATTATTGTTATTATTATTGTTATTATTATTATTATTAAGCTCACCTCCTCCAGGAGGCCTTCCCAGACTGAGCCCCCCTTTTCCTCTGCTCCTCCTTCCCTCCCCATTGCCCCTATTCCCTCCCTCTGCTCTACCCCCTCCCCACTCCACAGCCCTTGTGTATATATGTACATATTTATTATTCTATTTTATTAATGATGTGTATATATCCATAATTCCATTTACTTATATTGATGCTATTGATGCCCGTCTACTTGTCTTGTTTTGTTTTGTTGTCTGTCTCCCCCCTTCTAAACTGTGAGCCCATTGTTGGGTAGGGATTGTCTCTGTTGCCGAATTGTACTTTCCAAGCGCTTAGTACAGTGCTCTGCACGCAGTAAGCGCTCAATAAATACATTGAATGAATTAAAAACTTTTTACTATTTTTGTCTGAAGGAATGGTTGTAGCAGAGGTAAGGGGTGGGGAGTTGGAGTGTTTGTGCTGTTCCAGTAAAAAGAGCATAGATCAGACCTGGGTTCTAATCCTTGCCGTGTCTATGGCCTGCTGGATGACTTTGGGCAAATCACTTAACCTCTCTGCCTCAGCATGGCCTAGTGGAAAGATCACAGGATTGGATGTCAGAAAACTTGGGTTCTAGTTTCGGCTCTTCCACTGGCTGGCTGTGTGGCCTTGGATAGGTAAGTCCTTGAATGTTTCTGTGCCTCAGTTTCCTCATCTATAGAATGGGGATAAAATACCTGTTCTCCTTTCCCTTTAGATTGTGGGATAGGGACTGCATCTGGTCTGATTATCTTGAAATCCACCCCAGGGCCGAGTTCAACACTTGGAACCTAGCACTTAATAAATAGCATCATTTACCATTATTTAATATTATTTACTATTTGGAAAACAATGAAGATGGGACAAGTGCCCTATTTTCTTATTCATTAAAGCAAAACATACCCCATCCCTGCTTTGAAAACTCGATTTCTGTTTAAAGAGATAGCATTGCTACAGCAAATTATCAATGTGTGTGTATATATATATATATATATATATATATATATATATATATATAAAATCATGATGGCATTTGTTAAGCACTTACTATGTGCCAAGCACTGTTCTAAGCACTTGGGGGGATACAAGTAATCAGGTTGTTCCACATGGGGCTCACAGTCTTAATCCCCATTTTACAGATGAGGTAACTGAGGCCCAGAGAAGTTAAGTGACTTGCCCAAAGTCACACAGCTGACAAGTGGCAGAGCTGGGATGACAACCCATGACCTCTGACTCCCAAGCCCAGGCTCTCTTTCCACTGAGCCACACTGCTTCTCATGTATTTATATATATATATATATGTGTGTATATATATGTGTGTATACACACACACACACACACATATTACAGTTACTACTGTTCATTTCAGAGTAATCATTAAAAAGAAGAAACCACATATTGCCATAAAAATGGATAGGCCCCTTTGATAGATTAGATATTGTCAAATTATGCTGAAAGCATTATCAGCTCTGGCTTTGCATCATCAGCTCTGGCTTTGTATCAGTCTATGATTAATGTTTGTTGGATTACATTCTCTGAATGGAAAATAAAATGAGGAAGAATCTTCTCACTTTTGATCGGAATGAGCATAATTAAAAAGTGAAATGCTACTGGGTCATCCATGAAATCAATCACTTTAATTGGAAAGAAGGAGCCCTTACTTCTGTTGGTAATTGGGCTCTTGATATTTTTAAATCTGAATTCATGACAGTTTGTGATAAATTGTCTCCTTTTAGGCTAAAGAAGCTAAGAAGTTATAATTACCCATGGATTACTCCTGAATGGCTAGAAGAACTTGATCAAAGAGATAAGCGAAGATATATAGAAAAGCCAGCAACTTGCAAAGATTTATTGGATTTTTAAAGCAGCCAAGGAATAAAATTGTGCATTTGATGCGACAGATACAAGAGTTCCATGGTATTTGAAATCCCAGGGATATAAAATAGGATTTTCTAAGAAAGCACCACATATAGGAAGAAGACATTGAATATATTTGCAGAATGAATGAATCTATTCACCAAAATGTCAAATTAAAGAACCATATTATGTAAATTGAGAATTGTTTAAATTAGGATAAATGAGCAAAGGCAGCTAATTATACATACAAATAGTTTGGAAAATATTTCATGTTGTTGAAGCATATAAAATTACTCAACACAATCAGAGAGATTGATTAGAGTCATTTTAGGCTTATAAAAATTGTGGTATTTGTTAAGTGCTTAGTATGTGGCAAGCACTCTACTGAAACTGGGGTAGATACAAGATAATCAGGGCAGACAGTTCCTGTTCCAGAAGGTGCTCACAATCTAAGGGGGAGAGAAAACAGTTATTTAATCTCCATTTTATACATGAGGAAACCCAAGCACAGAGGAGTAAAGTGACTTGCCCAAGGTCACACAGGAGGCAAATGGCAGATGGGATTAGAAGAGGTCATCGTCATTATCAATGGGATTTATTGAGCGCTTAGTGTGTGCAGAGCAACGTACATGTTCCCTGCCCACAGTGAACTCATGGTCTAGAGGAGGAGAGAGATATTGATATAAATAACTTATAATATATAGTTTATAGATAGGTATATAAGTGCTGTGAGGCTGAGGTTGGGGTGAATATCAAATGGCCAATGGGCACAGATCCAAGGGCATAGACAACGCAGAAGGGAGAGGGAGCCAGGGAAAAGAGGGCTTAATCGGGGAAGGCCTCTTGGAGGAGATAATAATGGCATTTGTTAAGTGCTTTCTATGTGCGAAGCACTGTTCTAAGAGCTGGGGGGGGGAATACAAGGTGATCAGGTTGTCCCACGTGGGGCTCACAGTCTTAATCCCCATTTTACAGATGAGGTAACCGAGGCCCAGAGAAGTTAAGTGACTTGCCCAAAGACACACAGTTGACAAGTGGCAGAGCCGGGATTAGAACCCATGACCTCTGGCTCCCAGGCCCATGTTCTTTCCACTGAGCCACGCTGCTTAGGGCCTTGAAGGTGGAGAGAGTGGTGGTCTGGCATATATGGAGGGGGAGGGAGTTCCAGGCCTGAGGGAGGATGTGGGAAATCTGTCGGCGGCGAGATAGACAAGATCGGGTCCCAGTGAGCAAGCGGGCACTAAATGAGCGAAGTGTGCAGGCGGGGCTGTAGTACGAAATCAGGGAAGTGAGGTAGGATGGGGTGAGCTGCTCAAGTGCTTTAAAGCCAGTGGTAAGGTCCTCTGCCTCCCAGGCTCATGCTCGCTCTTGTCGGTAGGCAACACTAACTCTCCTCTGTCTGGCATTAAAAAACCCAAAACAATTTTTCCCTCTCTTCTCAGATCCCAGGTTTGAAATCTCAAGTGCTCAGATTTCATTGCACTGTCTCTTTCTGCTCAAAAAGACGCCCTCTTGTGTTCTGTATGGGTAATGCGCTGACTCTTAAGTGGAGGAGGGAATATCAGGCCTAAGCAGTGGGGCCATAAAAGCGGGAAGCCCCCACTCATCAATCAATCATTCAATCAATGGTATTTATTGAGCGCTTACTGTGTGAAGGGCACTGTACTAAGCTCTTGGGAGAGCAAGAGTTGGGACAGTACAAGTATAGACATGATCCTTGCCTACATGGGAAGCAGTGTGGCCTAGTGGAAAGAGCACAGGCCTGGGAGTCAGAGGATCTGGGTTCTAATCCCCACTCTGCCAGTTGCCTGCTGTGTGACCTTGGGCAAGTCACTTAACTTCTCTGTGCCTCAGTTTCCTTAACTGTAAAATGGGGATTCAAAGCCTGTTCTCCTGCCTACTTAGGCTGTGAGCCGCATGTGCAACAGGGACTGTGTCCAACGTGATTAACTTGTATCTACCTCAGTGCTTAGAACAGTGCTTGGTACATAGTAAGCACTTAATAAGTATCATTAAAAAAGAAATCTTACATTTGAAATAATATCTTCTTGCAGCAAAGCCACAGTTTACTAGTGTGGTTTCGCCTTAGTACCCTCCCTTCTACGTTGACTGTGCATTTGTATCTGTACCCCTTTAAGCACTTGGTATTCTCCTCATCCTCAGTCCTACAGCATTTATGCCTGTATCCATCTGTAATTGACTTGAATATTATTATTATTATTATTGTATCTATTAAGTGATTACTATGTGCCAAGCACCATTCTAATCGCTGGGGTAAATACAAGGTAATCAGATTGTCCCACGTGGGGCTCACAGTCTCAATCCCCATTTTACAGATGAGGTAACTGAGGCACAGAGAAGTTAAGTGACTTGCCCAAGGTCACACAGCAGACAAGTGGCAGAGGCAGGATTAGAACCCACGACCTCTGACTCCCAAGCCCGTGCTCTTGCCACTAGACCATTCCAGAATATCTGTCTGCCCCTCTAGATAGTAGACTCTTTGTGGGCAGGGTTCACGTCTACCTACTCTATCCTACTGTTACTCTCCCAAGCATTCAGTATAGTGTTCTGAGCTTAGTGAGCCCTCAATATATACTATTGGTTGATTGATTAATCATCCCGGGTGAAGTTAAAAAAGGAAGAGAGAACAGAACCAACCAATCAATGATATTTATTAAGTGCTTACTGAGTGCAGAGCCCTGTACTGAGCAGTTGGGGAGTCCATTACAATAGGTGGTCTCTTTAGTTAGGATTTATTTTAGGCTGGCAAGTGACTTCCCTACTGTTGACCTGAAGTACCACTGGGTCTGGGGCTTGATGGGACCAGGTTTCATGGTGGTTTAAGTATTACCCACATACATCCTCTCCTTTATCTAAATATAGATAACAATAATAATTGTGGTATTCGTAAAGCTCTTCCTATGTGTCAAGCACTGCCCTAGGCACTGGGGTAAGATACAAAATAATCAGGTCCCACATGGGGCTCACAGTATAAATGGGAGGGTGCATAGTTATTGAATCCCCATTTGGCAGATGAGGAAACTGAGGCACAGAGAAGGTAAGTGACTTTCCAAGGTCACACAGCAGGAAAGTGGTGGAGACAGGATTAAGAACCCAGGACCTCTGACTCCTAAGCCCGTGATCTAGCCACTAGGCCATGCTGCTTTGACAATTGATTGATTGATTGACTACATGTTTCTGACTTCTTGATGCTTCAGTTATTGACTCTTTTCCCAAAGCCATGCCCCTAATTAGAAGTCACTCAGGACCTTACATTCTTCCCTCTTCCCAAGTTCACCTTCTAACTGCATCTTGCTCTTGACTCTCCCACTTCTAATTAGCACAAATAGGTGCTAATCATCACACCTGCCCCCCCCCCCCCCACCATAAAGAGGTTTAGGGCTGAGCCACCAGAAATCCCACCCAGAGCAGAGGTGATTCAAGTGGCTGTGCCCATGTAAATATTAATCTATAATTATTAATTCTACATTATACACATGTGTGGTGAGGGGAGAAGAGGGAGAAAGAAAGAAAATGTTTTCTCATCGGTGTGCTATTCAGTCACAAAATGCAAGCTTCTAGGCTCAAGGGTAGAGTTAATGTGTGTGTGTGTGTGTGTGTGTGTGTGCTCACTTACTCTTGGGTCACAGCCTCCTATTCTGTGGGGTGTCACCATGGCTAAGGGGGAATTTCCAAAATAGAAGTCCCAGAAGCCCTTGGGACCTAAGCAGTGCTTGTAAAGAAGCAGTGTGGCCTAGTGGAAAGTCCATGGGCCTGGGAGTGAGAGGAAATGGGTTCTAATCCTGGCTCTGCTACTTGCCTGCAGTGTGATCTTGGGCAAGTTGCTTTACTTCTCTGTGCCTCAGTTGTCTCATCTGTAAAATGGGAATTAAGACTGTGAGCTCTATGTGGAATGTGAACTGTATCCAACCTGATTATCTTGCATCTACCCCACTGCTCAGTAGAGTGCTGGCACACAGTAAGCATGTAACAAATACCATAAAAAAGCAAACAAAAAAAATTGAACAGAGCACGTGCCTGGGAGTCAGAAGGATCTGGGTTCCAATGCCTGTTGTGCCACTTTTCATTCATTTATTCAATCGTATTTATTGAGCGCTTACTGTGTGCAGAGCACTGTACTAAGCGCTTGAGAAGTACAAGTTGGCAGCATATAGAGATGGTCCCTACCCAACAACGGGCTCACAGTCTAGAAGGGGGAGACAGACAACAAAACAAAACATATTAACAAAATAAAATAAATAGAATAGTAAATATGTACAAGTAAAATAAATAGAGAAATAAATCTGTACAAACATATATACAGGTGCTGTAGGGAGGGGAAGGAGGTAGGGTGGGGGGGATGGGGGGAGAGGAAAGAGGGGGCTCAGTCTGGGGAGGCCTCCTGGAGGAGGTGAGCACTCAGTAGGGCTTTGAAGGGAGGAAGAGAGCTAGCTTGGCAGATGTGTGGAGGGAGGGCATTCCAGGCCAGGGGGAGGACGTGGGCCGGGGTCGACGGCGGGACAGGCGAGAACGAGGCACGGTGAGGAGATTAGCGGCAGAGGAACGGAGGGTGTGGGCTGGGCTGTAGAAGGAAAGAAGGGAGGTGAGGTAGGAGGGGGCGGGGTGATGGAGAGCCTTGAAGCCGAGAGTGAGGAGTTTTTGCCTGATGTGTAGGTTGATTGGTAGCCACTGGAGATTTTTGAGGAGGGGAGAAACATGCCCAGAGCGATTTTGCACAAAGATGATCCGGGCAGCAGTGTGAAGTATAGATTGACGTGGGGAGAGACAGGAGGATGGGAGATCAGAGGAGTAATGGGAGACAGGATGATGGGAGGCTGATGCAGTAATCCAGTCGGGATAGGATGAGAGATTGAACCAAGCAGGGTAGTTTTTAGATGGAGAGGAAAGGGCGGATCTTGGCGATGTTGCGGAGGTGAGACCGGCAGGTTTTGGTGATGGATTGGATGTGAGGGGTGAACGAGAGAGCAGAGTTGAGGATGACACCAAGTTTGCGGGCTTGTGAAACGGGAAGGATGGTAGTGCCATCTACAGTGATGGGAAAGTCATGGAGAGGGCAGGGTTGGGAGGGAAGATAAGGAGTTCAGTCTTGGACATATTGAGTTTTAGATGGTGGGCAGACATCCAGATGGAGATGTCTTGAAGGCAGGAGGAGACACGAGCCTGAAGGGAGGGAGAAGGAGCAGGGGCAGAGATGTAGATTTGGGTGTCATCAGCGTAGAGATGCCGTGGGAGTGAATGAGTTCACCAAGGGATGAGTGTAGATAGAGAACAGAAGGGGACCAAGAACTGACCCTTGAGGAACCCCTACAGTAAGGGGATGGGAGGGGGAGGAGGAGCCTGCAAAGGAGACTGAGAATGTTTCCTTGGCAAAACAGTTAATATCTCTGTGCTTCAGTTATCTCAATCTATAAAATGGGGATTAAAAGTGAGCCCCATGTGGGACAGGGATTGTGTCCAACCTGATTAGTTTGTATCTACACGAGAAGCAGTGTGGCTTAGTAGAAAGAGCATGGGCTTGGGAGTCAGAGGTTCTAATCCCATCTCTGCCACTTATCAGCTGTGTGACTTTGGGCAAGTAACTTCACTTCTCTGTGCCTCAGTTACCTCATCTGTAAAATGGGGATTAAGAGTGTGATCCCCACGTGGGACAACCTCATTACCTTGCCTCTACCCCAGGACTTAGAACAGTACTTGGCACATAGTAAGCGCTTAACAAATACCATCATCATTATTATTATTATTACCCCAGTGCTTAGTACAGTGGCTGGCATATAGTAAGTGCTTAACAAATACTGTTAAAACAAAGCAAAACAAAATTGTCTGTGACCCTCAAACTAGATTCACGGATTAGCAGTTATGAAAGAAGCATATCTAGAAAATTTTCATGACTTAAAATCAAAGACTTTCATTGGTGTGGGCCAACCCAAGGTCACCCTTCATTACTGGGGTGAGGTGAGCCTTTAGCAGTTATCTCAATAGGGAAAGCTAGAAGAAACAGTCTGAAATGGGTAAATGGGTAAATCCATTTTAAAGAAAATATAATATAAAAGCCTTACCATGGAAACAAATCCTTATATGATCCTTAAAAAAACCCTGAAGGAAAATAAAGGCATAACACTATATTACATTTAAAGCCAGAAACAAACTAGCAGCGAAAACCAAAGATACTCTGGTTAAGACTGATTCATTCTGATGTTTTTATGTCCTACCTATTTTTCTGACACATTCCGATTGGGAGCACCCGAAAACCTAAGGACATAAGCAGCGTCGTTACTGGGTCAGACCGATGGCCCATCCAACCCAACTGTCTCCTCCATGGCTTCCGTCGTAAAGGTAATGGATGTATCATCTAACGACCCTCATTTTTCATTCTGAATTCCTAAATTTCCCTTTATGGACCTTTTGTTCATGAATTTGAGGTAGGGAGGTCTAGTAGAAAGAGAGGCAGGAGACCTTGGTTCTAGTTCCAGCTCTATCATCGGCCTGCTGTGTGACCTTGGGCTTAATCTCTCTGGGCCTTAGTTGCTTCATCTGCAAAGTGATGAGGGATGGATAATAATAATGCCTGCCTCTCCCTACCTTGTAGGGATGTTAGGAGGATCAAATGAAGTACTGAAAAGAGTCCTTTGGCTAAATACAAATGAAAAATATGACTATTATGGATTTATCCCAACTTGACTGGACTCTACCAACATGGTCAGAGTATGGGGATGAGTTCCAGGTGCCTACCACGCTGGAGCTTGGGACCAGTTTCTTCTCAGTCTTGTGCAGTTCCAGCTGCACCAAATACTATTAGATGAGGAGTGCTGTGGCCTAGTGGAAAGAGCTTGGGCCTGGGAGTCAGAGCACCTGGCTTCCGGCTCCACCACTTGTCTGTTGTGTGCCCTTGGGTAAGTCACTTACTTACTTTCTCTTTGCCTCAGTTTCCTCATCTATGAAATGGGGATTCAATGCCTATTCTCCCTCCTACTTAGACTGTTGAACCCCGTGTGGGACAGGGATTGTGTCCCACCTGATTAACTTGTATCTACCCAACACTTAGAACAGTGCTTGACACATAGTAAGCACTTAACAAGTACAATAATAATAATAATGCTAATAGCAATAATAATATCAGGTGTTCAGTAAATGCTTCCAGAATCCTGGGATGGGAAGAGATTCAAGTTGCCTTTTCGCTTGGATTTACCCCCTTTATTCACCCCTTCCTCAGCCCTTCAACATTTATGTCCATATCTGTAATTTATTTATATTCATATCCATCTCCCCCTCTAGATTGTAAGTTCATCATGGGCAGGGAACACATCTGCCAACTCTGTTCGATTGTACTCTCCCAAGGTCTCAGTACAATGCTCTGCACACATTAAGCGCTTGATAAATACAACTGATTGAAGAGATCATCCAGTCCATTCTGCTGCCTTCAAGTAGGCCCACACTCAATTATTCCAGGAAGACAGCTGCCTGCCCTGTTCTCAACCATTTGCAGAGAGGGAAACACCAATCCCAGCATTGATCGTCTTACCTTTGAAACCCAAGGCACTGTGGCATGTTGGTTTCAGCTGGTTGATAGCTGTGGAGAGGGGAAATGTTTAAGGTACAGAGATTTCCCTCCTCCTCCCTCCCTCTCTTTCTTACTCTCTTAATTTTCCTCCTCTCAGAATAGTAGCTATGGCATTTTTTAAAAAAATATGTGTTAAATACTGGGGTAGATCCAAGGTTTTGAAACTGAACATGGTCCTGGTTCATTTCATTCATTCAATCATATTTATTGAGTGCTTACTGTGTGCAGAGCACTGTACTAAGCGCTTGGGAAATCGGCAACATATAGAGACGGTCCCTACCCAACAACGGGTTCACAGTCTAGAAGGGACTAATCATTTCTTTCCTTTTATCACCCTATCCTTTTCCCCACTCTCTCCCCTTATGCCCTGCCATTTTCTTGTTCTGCACCAAACTGGTTACTGCTCTGAAGGTAGCATTTCTCTGCCCTCTTGTTCCCCTTTCCTGCATAACTTTGGGGAGTGACGATCTAACTCTAGTCCTTTGGGAGTGTTTTCTTCAGGGAATTAATTTGGTATTTCCAGAAAAAGCTATTGGCATTGAAACAAACACCATTTCCCTTGGCAATTTCAGAGCTTTTTAATTAGAAGAGATTCGAGGTCTAATTGAAAGAAGCCATTTCTACTGGTGCTTTAATTGGCTATTAGTGCACTTCTTAGGTGGTGGAAGTCACTTGGCCTTCGGCTTTGTACAATGCCAGGCACTCGTGGCATGTGTTAATGGACCGTTAATGCACCCCCTGTCATATCTTATTTCTTAATTAATATTACCTGCTTTAAGGATAGGGAAATGAAGCTATAAAGTAGATTTATGTATTGCTTCGGCACTGAGAATGAAAAAAAAGTTATTAGCACCTTGTATCCATCACACGTTAACGACGGAACTAGGAAACCAGAATGAGCTGCTTGTGTCTTCCTTTAGGAGGGGAAAAAAAAGCTGGTTCTTTGGTTAATGTGTAGTCAGTTACTGGGAAGTCTATGGATTCCAGTTAATGTATGTGGTTTAGGATGGAACAAGGGAAGTGGTCGAGGAATGAGGGTCAAATAACGGACGAGGAGCCTGTTTGCTCCCTTCCTTTGCCTTCAGAATGGCATTATGATGACTCTTCATCAGCCTCTCTCCAGTAGCTTCTCCTTTGGCTCTGGCTGATGAGCTGTTGGGAGAGGTGGAAAAGCTACACACTTGAAGCTGCTGGGAGATATTTTCTGCACTGTCTTAGTGTCTGAGCACTGTTACTGGGGCATTTGAGAAGCAGTATGGCCTAGTGGGAAAAGCCCAGGCCTGGGAGACAGGGGACCCGAATTCTAATTGCAGCTCCACCACTTGCTTGCTGTGTGACCTTGGGCAAGTCACTTCACTGTGCCTCAATTTCCTCCTCTGTAAAATGGGGATGGAGTGCCTGTTCTAATAATAGTAATTATGATATTTGTTAAGCGCTTACTATTTGCCAAGCACTGTTCTAAGCACTGGAGTAGATACAAGGTAATCAGGTTGTCCCACGTCGGGCTCACAGTCTTCATCCCCACTTTCCAGATGAAGTAACTGAGGCACAGAGAAGTTAAGTGGCTTGCCCAAGGTCACACAGCAGACAAGTTGCAGAGTGGGATTAGAACCCACATCCTCTGACTCCCAAGCCCGGGATCTTTCCACTAAGCCACGCTGTTCTCCCTCCCCCTTAGACTGGGAGCCCTTAGTGGGGCAGGGATTGTGACCTGATTATCCTTATCTACCCCGGAACAGTGCTTTGGCACATAGTAAGTACCTGATACCAATATTATTATTTTTGTTATTATTCTAAGGGAGTCCCCGAGGGAGGGATCACAGGGAGGCTTGGCCCTTCCCTGTCTTCAAGGAGAGGGCAGATCTGTGCCTTGTTAAGTCCAAGAGAAAGGTTAGCACTTACTTGGTCTGATCCCTTTTCCTCTTGGCAGGTCCATACTGGGATTTGGACTGTTGGAAGTGGTGTTACCCCTACCTGGTGTTGGGAGATTCATAGATGATGAATTGGTGTCCAGAGGATAGAGGAAGGAGCTCCATTAGGGCAGCTGGGGTGGTAGGGAGTTGGGGGTGCCCTCCTGGGCTCTAAGGGTCCCCAATAGGAAAGGAGATGCTCCTACTGGGATCTTTTTAGGTCTGCTCCAAGAAGCCTGAAGTGGCTGGAAGGAGGGCAGTTCCCATTAGACTGTAAACTTCCCAAAGAGCACGGGCCTAGGAGTCAGAAGGACCCGGGTTCTAATTCTGGCTCTACCACTTGTCTGCTGCGTGATCTCAGGCAAGTCATTTCACTTCTCTGGGCCTCAGTTACCTCAATCTGTAAAATGGGGATTAAGACTCTGAGCTTCAAATGGGACATGGACTGGGTCCACCTGGTTAGCTTGTATCTACCCCAGTGCTTAGTACAGTGCCTGGCACATAGTAAGCTCTCGACAAATACCATTAAAAAGAAATGCAGGGACTGTATCTTGAATGTCAGTTGGATATTCCCAAGCATGCTTCTAGACTGTGAGCTAGGGAACATGTTTATCAACTGTTATATTGTACACCCCCAAGCGCTTAGTACAGTGCTCTGCACACAAGCTTTCAATATATACGATCATCGATTGATTGACCTAGTACAGTGCTCTGCTGCTCCCTCTAGGTGCTCCATACTAGGGCTGTTGTAATGATGATGACAATGAGAATGGCTCTACATCCATGGCAAGGTGGTGGTTCTGAGGCAGGGAGGATAGCCTTCCCACCTCCTGGTACTGGGAGAACCAAAGCAATCATTTCAGGGAGAAACTGTGGTTAAACACTAAGAGGCATGGATGAAAGATGGCTAAACTGGGAGACGAGAATTACAAATATACAGACAATTCGCCTTCCTACCTTCCTGCAGTGTGGCTCAGTGGAAAAGATCCTGGGCTTTGGAGTCAGAGGTCATGGGTTCAAATCCCGGCTCCACCACTTGTCAGCTGTGTGACTTTGGGCAAGTCAACTTCTCTGTGCCTCAGTTCCCTCATCTGTAAAATGGGGATGAAGACTGTGAGCCCCCCGTGGGACAACCTGATCACCTTGTAACCTCCCCAGCGCTTAGAACAGTGCTTTGCACATAGTAAGCGCTTAATAAATGCCATCATTATTATTATTATTATTCATTCATTCATTCACTTAGAGTGTGAGCCCCATGTGGGACAGGGACTGTGTCCAACCTGATTAACTTGTATCTAACCCAGTGCTTAGAACAGTGCCTGGCACATAGTAAGCGCTTAACAAAAGACCATAAAACAAACCAACAAACAATTCTTAGCTGTGCTATTGGGGGCCAAAATCACCTGGGATTAATTGAAATCCATTGATAATCCTCCCTAATCCTTTCACCTCCTCTCTTCTACTAAATCATTTACCAGAGTTGATGTTTCTGACCTTTTCCGATGCTAAGGGAGTGAAATGGTCAAAAGTTGCATTACAAGAAGGAATAGGAGCAAACAGCCCAAAGAAGTCACAACCAGGAAGATCAGCCCAAGAAGCAACAAACTGAAGCAGCGTGGCTCAAAGGAAAGAGCACGGGCTTGGGAGTCAGAGGTCATGGGTTCAAATCCCAGCTCTGCCAATTGTCAGCTGTGTGACTTTGGGCAAGTCACTTGACTTCTCTATGCCTTAGTTACCTCATCTGTAAAATGGAGATTAAGACTGTGAGCCCCACATGGGACAACCTGATCACGTTGTATCCTCCTCAGCACTTAGAACAGTGCTTTGCACATAGTAAGTGCTTAACAAATGCCATCATTATTATTATTTCCAGATCTACAATGGGGCACTAGCTAGCCTGTCTTATGCTGTTGACTCGTCTCCGACCCATAGGGATGCCAGGTACGCATCTCTACCAGAATGCCCCACCTCCATCTGCAGTCGTTCTGTTAGTGTATCCATAGAGTTTTCTTGGTAAAAGTATAGAAGTGGTTTACCATTACCTCCTTCCGCACAGTAAACTTGAGTCTCTACCCTCGACTCTCTCCCATGCCGCTGCTGCCCAGCCAACTTTTGACTTATAGCAGATTGCCTTCCACTCGCTAGCCACTGCCCAAGCTAGGTAATGGAATGGATGTGCCTCTGCTTGACTCTCCCTCCCATAGTTGAGACTGGTAGAGTACTGGAAACTCTTCAGGTGTGACCCTAAGAGAAGAGCTAGCCTGTGGTCTTGATGGCGGCGGTTGTTCCGGATGGCCACCAAGTCGCCGGGCGACTAAAGAATTAGTCAGACAGCATGTGACTGCCGGAAGTTTTAATAAAGTTTTATTGGTAAGGCCGAAGACCGAATGGGGGTAACACACCCAGCAGGCTCATTTACTTAAGGGAAAAGGCCCCAAAGATCGAATAGGGGGTAACGCACCCGGTGGGCTCATTTCCTTAAGGGAAAAGGTCCCGAGTGCCTGATACAATGGGCTTATATACTGCTGTTGCTGATCACAGTGATTGGTAGATTTGAAAACAGTGGGGACTGGATTGGTGCAGATTTGTTCCAGATTTGGTGCAGAGCTGGGTGGAGTCTATCTCCTTATTTGGTTTGGTTCCTGGACCCAACCAGTGGGCTGCAGGGTCTAAGGCCCATACCAAATATGGCAACAGAACCGTGTACATTCAAACAATATCTGCAACCTTTCCATGGTGCATGGGGGGGCCCCCATCATTCCCCCCTCAAAGACATATGACCCTTATTCCTAAGAGGTTGCTGAGGGTCAATGGTCCATCTTCTGAAGCAGTTTCATGCTGACAGTGGGCGATGAACTCATAACTAGATGCGTTTGGGGTCGTATGGGTGTACCGCAAACCCGCCGTGAGCCCGACGGCGAGATGGCGGTGGTGTTACGGTTGGGGTGATTTCTCGTAGAGCCTGTAAGATGGGGGCAGCGTCCCCCTCGGGTTCCTCAGTTGACTTCTGTCCCGTGGGTTGGTGCTCTTCCCCGAGTAGCTGGAGGTCGCCGATTCAGTCACAGGTGTATTGTGAGGGAGTGTCCTCCTGGGGAGAATCAGAAAAATCTGGGACAAGAGGTGTCCTCGGTTTTGGTGCGGGCTGCCTGTCAAGCAGCTGAGTCCACAAAACGATTTCCGTTGATTATTTCTGTATTCCCCTTTTGGTGTCCCCGACAGTGAATTACAGCCACTTCCTGGATTCCCAAACTGCTGCGAGTAGCTGGAGGATTTCCTCTACATGTTTGATAGGGGTGCCTCGGGCAGTAAGGAGACCTCACTCTTTCCAAATAGTCCCATGAGCATGTAAGACATGGAAGCCATATTTGGAGTCAGTAAATATGTTAAGACGCATCCCCTTTCCCAATTCCATAGCTTGAGATAGGGCTACTAGTTCTGCTTTCTGCACAGAGATCCCTGGAGGGAGGGGCTGTGCCTTGATGACCTCATGGAGGCTCACTACCGCAAACCCTGCATATCGGACTCCCTGGTCCATGCAACTAGACCCATAACCTCAGGGGTGTCAAGAAGGAGGGCTGGTATTGCAGCAAGCGGCCTCCCGTGAGCCAACGCTCACCCCTATTTCGTAGCACTGCTAGGACTCGATGTGGAGTATAGACGGTAAGGGTTTAGACCAAAGTCAGGTTTCTGCTCTCCTGTACCGCTATGGCAGTGGCCGCTACCGCACGGAGACATGCTGGCCAACCAGAGGCGACACTATCCAACTGCTTGTAAAAATACGCTACCGCCCGAAAGTCTGACCCCAAGGATTGACCTAGAACCGCAGCACAGTGGTGTCGTTGCTCGTCTACATATAAGGCAAAAGATTTGGCTAGGTCAGTTCCTGCTAGTATAAACATGGTAGGGGGGCAGTTTGGTGACAAGATTTTGAGATGCCGTCGATCCCCACCACCCTTACTCCAGATGGATGGGTAGGACTGCGAAAACTGGGAAGGACAGAGTAGGTGGCCCCCGTATCGATAAGAAAATTATATAATCTTACCGGACACTTCCACGTTCACCCTGGGTTTGGCCATGGAGATGGTTCCTGCGGGTGCCTGGCCGTTCTCTGGGCCCCGTCAGTCCCAGCTCTCAGACGCGCCAACAGCCGGGAACTGGCCAGCCTCAGGGTCAGCGCTCGCCTCCAGTAGTGGGCAGTTCTGCTTCCAGTGCCTATGTCCCCAGCAGAGGGGGCATGGTCCAGGTGTCTGGTGGCCGTGACCAGGCCTCCACGCCTGGGGGCACTCCCGAGCCCAATGGCCAGACTGGTGGCACACAAAACAGGGCTTCCCGGACCCTGGGCCGCGGACAAGCGTCGTGGCCACGTCGGGCGACCTTCCAGGGTGAGACTGACCCTTCATCAGGGCCTCCACAAGTAACTGGGCCTGCTCTCTGCCCTTCACTTTGGCCCTGCGGTTCCTCTCATCCCTGGCTGCCTGGTCATGGTTGTTAAAAACTCTAAAAGCAGCCTCTATCAACTGATTTGTGGGGGTTTGTGGCCCCAACTGCTCCTTCTGTAGTTTTCGGCGGATATCTTCAGCCAATTAATAAAGTACAGATTTAGAATTACATTTCCCTCTACCGAGTCGGGATCAAGCTGGGTGTACTTTCGAATTGCCTCCAACAGCCTGAGTCTGAACATGGCACGGTTCTCGGTAGAGTCCTGGGTCACAGCTCAGACCTGATCATAGTTAACTTGCTTCCTAATTCCTTTCTCCATGCCTGCCAGTAGGCATGTAATCATATGATCCTGGAGCTGTCTATCAGTACTCTCCCCCTGATAACTCCACTCTGGTTTGGAGCGAGGGACAGCTATAAAGCAACAGGTTAAGAACTTCCCATGACAGACCATACTGCAAGGTCAAACTCCAGAATTCTTCCCAAAAGCACGTGGGGTCTGCAGAATATTGTCCCAATTTCCGTTTTGCCATTTCCAATTCGCTCAAAGAGAAGGGTGCCTGTACCCGCACTATCTGTCCCCTTTCCCCTGTGACCTCCCTCAAGGGGAGTATCCTTTCCTCTGTCTCTGGAAGGGCATAGTGTGTGCCTCCCCGGATGCTGGGAGGGCTTAGGGCCCACGAGGTGGACTGGTATGGAAAGCCATCCTCCCGGGGTCCCCAGCTGAGGAGAGGATCATCCAGTACACCTGGGGAATCGGCATTTGAGCTTGACCCCTAGGAGGGGCCCAGGAAAAACACATGGCAGTTCTTTCTTCAGGGCTCTGGGACAAAGCCATAAAAGCTTGGACATACGGGATTTCTGACCATTTCTCTAACTGCCTGCAATATAAGAAGTCCAGCTGGAGAATGGTATTATAATTTAGTGACCCATATTCGGGCCAGACCTCCTGATCCTCTAATTTATACTGGGGACATTTTGTGGTGCACAAAAAAAAATCAGTTACTGGCATTTTAAATCGGCCAAACCAAATCTGTCCTTAATCTTGGTGTTCAGCAAACAACACAATGGGGAGTCGTCTGGAATTGAGGAACCTTGTCCCATAACGGGTGAAAAACGTTCCTCTTTTGGGGCGCTGGAAAAAATTTGTCCCATAATGGGTGGAAAACGTTCCTTTTTTGAGTTTCTGTGTCTGTTGTGGGTTATGACCAACCCGGTCAGCCTTCCTTCCCCCCTAGTGGACCTGGGGACTAGAGGGTGCCTCCGCGAGAGCAGACAAGAACAATTCTGTTTCTGTGTCTGTCTCGGGCTATGTCCGAGCGCCGCGTGGCGTCCCACTGGCGCTGAAATACCCGGACCGTCTCCTGACGAGAAGTCCATTTCCCAGACCAACCCAGTCGGCCTTCCTTCCCCCCAGTGTACCCAGGAACTAGAGGGTGCCTCCGCGAGAGCAGACAAGAACAATCCCGGTTCTGTGTCTGTCTTGGGTTATGCCCGTGCACCGAGTGGCATCCCACTGGTGCTGAAATGCCCGAACCGTCTCCTGATGAGAGGTCCTTTCCCAGACCGACCCGGTCGGCCTTCCTTCCCCCCTAGTGTACCCGGAAACTAGAGGGTGCCTCCGCGAGAGAAGACAAGAACAATTCCGGTTCTGTGCCTGTCTCAGGTTATGCCCAAGCGCCGCGTGGCGTCCCGCTTGCCCAAGCTGTGGTCCCTCCAACTCAAGGCGTCCCCTGATGAGAGGTCCTTTTCCCGGACCGCCTCCTGACGAGAGATCCTTTTCCCGGATCGACCCGGTCGGTCCTTCCTTCCCCCCTAGTGTACCTGGGAACTAGAGGGTGCCTCCGCGAGAACAGACAAGAACAATTCAAAAAAAGGACTCACCACTCCGATGGCTTCAGGGTGTGTTGTGGTCAGCCAGGACAGCGGCAGTCACATCTACTGGATCTCCCCGTACGGGCCACCAAAATGATGGTGGCGGTTGTTCCGGGTGGCCACCAAGTCGCCGGGCGACTAAAGAATTAGTCAGACAGCATGTGACTGCCGGAAGTTTTAATAAAGTTTTATTGGTAAGGCCGAAGACCGAATAGGGGGTAACACACCCAGCAAGCTCATTTCCTTAAGGGAAAAAGCCCCGAGTGCCCGATACAACAGGCTTATATACTGCTGTTGCTGATCACAGTGATTGGTAGATTTGAAAACAGTGGGGACTGGATTGGTGCAGATTTGTTCCAGATTTGGTGCAGAGCTGGGCGGAGTCTATCTCCTTATTTGGTTTGGTTCCTGGACCCAGCCAGAGGGCTGCAGGGTCTAAGGCCCATACCAAATATGGCAACAGAACCGCGTACATTCAAACAAAATCTGCAACCTTTCCATGGTGCATGGGTGTGTGTGGGGGGGGCCCATCAGTCTCACTTAATTTAATGATAATAATAATAATAACAATGGCATTTGTTAAGCACTTACTATGTGCAAAGCACTGTTGTAAGCACTGGGGCGGATACAAGGTGATCAGATTGTCTCACGTGTGGCTCACAGTCTTCATCCCCATTTTACAGATGAGGTAACTGAGGCACAGAGAAGTGAAGTGACTCGCCCAAAGTCACACAGCTGACAATTGGCAAAGCAGGGATTTGAACCCATGACCTCTGACTCCTAACCTCGGGCTCTTTCCATTGAGCCTCTCTGCTTTCAGTTTCCTTCCTGGTAAAGTGGGGATAAAAAAAAGAAGTTACCTCTTATCTGTCAGAGATAGTATGAGGAACAATGAGTTAATGGCCTTAAAGCCCTTGGAAGCCCTTAGAGTCATTAGAGAAGCACAAATAAGTATTTTTATTTATTCTTTTTCGCTGCATCCTTCACCCCTACCAAAAAGTGGATCTATTTCTTTTTCTAAATTCTATATAGCTACTCGTACTCTCGCTACTCTGTGTGACTTTTACTGCAAACACTTGTGGCTTGTCTAGGAGCTACAGCACAAATGGATGAAATCAATATACATTGTGGTCTTCTCAAGACTTTACAGCAAAAGCCTAGGGATGGCTTTGCTGAAGGCATTTGTTAATTGAGGAACAGAAACTATCAAAATGTGCTCATCAACTGGAAAATGTCCCCTGCTTCCAAAGTCAACAAATTCGAATCAAGCTGTATGAAAGGGGAGGCTGTTTGGATTCTGGCTAGTATTTTGGACAATAAATTCTATTTATGATAGCCCACCGGTCATTAAGTATCTCTGCTGTGTGAGAAAACTGGGACTATTAACTTTCCTAGATTGAACCTGAGGGGAAACCGATCATTTCTTTTACAAGCAGAAGGGAAGGTTCTGCTCAGTAAAGATCAATTAAACATTCCTTGTTAAAAAGCTCCTTGGGGGCAGATGCCACTAGAAACATAGTGTGTTAAGTCTCTCTCCTTACTGTTTGTTGGAGAAATGCTTTAAAGAGGCAGACTATTGGGAGCTCTGTCGTGGGAAGGTTTGGTAGAGTTGGCAGACTTCTTTTCCTGTGGGGATTTTTGGGTTTTTTTTTTTTTTTGGTGGTGGGGGGCTTTGAAGGTGGTAGCCTGCATCAAACAGAAAAATCCTTACTATCTGTTTTAATGCACTCAATCACCTCACCCCGTCCTACTTTACCTTGCTGCTTTCCTACTACAACCAAGCCCGCACACTTCGCTCCTCTAATGCCAGCCTTTATCTCATCTATTGCACCACTGAACCCTCACCCACCTCTTGCCTCTGGCCTGGAATGCCCTCCACCCTTCATATTGGACAGACGATCACTCTCCCCACCTTCTAAGCCTTATTAAAAGCACATCTCCTCCAAGAGGCTTTCCCTGACTAAGCCCTCATTTCCATTTCTCCCACTCCTTTCTGCACCTCTCTTGCACTTAGTTTTACACCCTTTATTCACTCCTTCCTTGAGCCCCACAGCACTTATGTACATATCCATAATTTATTTCTAGTAATGTCTGTCTCCCCTCTAGACTGTAAGCTGGCTGTGGGCAAGGAACATGGCTACCAACTCTGTTATACTCTTCTAAGTGCTTAGTACAGTGCTCTGCACACAGTAAGCACACAATTAAATATGATTGATGTGGGGAAAAAATGGAAAGTTTCTCTGGACAACAAATATTACCCCAGCCCTCTTTCCAGTTTGAGTTGGGTTTTGGATTATTATGGAAAATGGAAATTCCAAGTAGAAAAGCAGTGGGGTGTCTGTACATGTACTGGGGAGGCAGCATGCCCTAGAGGAATGAGCAAGGGTCGGAGAGCCAGGAGACCTGGGTTCTAATCTCGACTTTGCCACGTGCCTACTGTGTGACCTTGGGTGAGTCACTTCATTTCTCTGGGCCTCAGTTCCCCATCTGGGAAAGGGACCATGTCTAATCTAATTATCTTGTATCTACCCCAGCAGTTAGAACAGTGCTTGACGTGTAGAAAGCACTTAATAAATACCATCATTATTATTTTTATTATTATTATTAATAATAAAGATCATTGCTATTCATATTTTGTTTTCATTTTTCAATTTTGTTAGACTGTTTTTGACATGTTGAATTTTCAAGCTGTTTGAACATATAATAATGGTGGTATTTTTTTAAGATCTTTTATGTGCTGAGCACTATCTTCTGTTTGGACACAGTTCCCTGTCCCACAGGGGGCTCCCATTCTTAAGTTTATATCACTGTGTGCTTGTCTAACTCCATGTTAGAGCGAGAGTTTCTTAAGAGCCAAGGACTCTATTTTTTCTTTTCATTTTCCTTATCACCTTTCTAGCACTTGGGTATCATGTCTGCCAAATATATTGTCCTCTTCCAAGTGCTTAGTACAGAGCTCTGCACGCAATAAATGGTCAGTATATACCACTTATTCATTGACTGATTCTCAAGGAAAAAGAGCTCTGTCAATGTTTTGGGTCTTAATAGGGGATCTAAGGATCTGTGGCCAGACCCTGCCATCCAGCATGGATCTTGGGAAGAGCAAAATCTGCCGTTCTAAATCTTCAGAGCCTTCCCCAAATGAAATCCATGGTCTTGAGCAAGTCATTTATGCTACTGGCTCTCCCAATCCCACCTATAAAATAATGGTTCTCAAAGAAGAATGAAGACAAAACAATCAGAACTATGTAATCATAATTGTGGTATTTGTTAAGCGCTTACTACGTGCCAAGTACAGTACTAAGCGCTAGGGTAGAGACAAGCTCATCAGGTCAGACACAGAGTAGGAGGGAGAACAGACATTGAATCCCCATTTTACAGATGAGGAAAGGGAGCCACAGAGAAGTTAAGTGACCTGCTCAAGGTCACACAGCAGGTAGGTGATGGAGATGGGATGAGAATCCAGGGCCTCTGGTTATGTGGTCATTTATTGGCTTTCCAAGTGGGCCACAGTAACTCTGACCTTATCTAAGTCTCAGGTTCTCCTTCATCATCATCAATGGTACTCACTGAGTGCTTACTATGTGCAGAGCACTATACTAAGTGCTTGGGAGAGTACAGTACAACAGAGTTGGTAGGTATGTTCCTTGCCCGCAATGAACAATGCTCTGCACACAGTAAGCACTCAATAAATATGAATGAATGAGCCTTCTTGATGTCAGTCCTTTTCTGGACCACTAGTATGAGCTAAAGGCTTGAGGGGCTCATATGGGCTGGAGTTCTAACCCCGGCTCCGCCACTTGTCTGCTGAGTGACCTTGGGTAAGTCACTTCACTTTTCTGGGCATCAGTTCCCTCGTCTGTAAAATGGGGATAAAGACTGGGAGCCCCACGTGGGACATGGATTGTGCCCAAATTGATTAGCTTGTATCTACCCCAGCACTTATTAATATTGATGGTATTTGTTAAGTGCTTACTATGTGCCAAACACGGTTCTAAGCGCTGGGGTAGATGCAAGCTAATCAGGTTGTCCCACTTGAGGCTCACAGTCTTAATCCCCATTTTACAGATGAGGGAACTGAGGCACAGAGAAGTGAAGTGACTGGCCCAAAGTCACACAGCTGACAAGTGGCAGAGCCAGCATTAGAACCCACAACCTCTGACTCCCAAGGCCATGCTTTTTCCACTAAGCCACGCTACCGTGCCTGGTACATAGTAAGTGCATAACAAATACCATCAAAAAAAAAAAAGAAAGTGGGGTCCCGTTGCTTTGCCACAGCACTGAAAACTTGCTCCTACTTCAAAGCCCAGTCTCAGGGATGAAACACCTGGTCATTTGACCTCTGATGTGAGGAACACTTTGTAGCCATTTTCTTCTGCATTAATGGCCCACTCCCGCAACCTCATAATTTGCCAGGGGAGAGGGAAGAGAACCCCCACTCCCCACTCCCACGGCATACACACACCTCATCTTACTTGGATTTGGAGGAAAATACTTTCCTGTCTTCTCATAGGAGGAAAGCATTTCTTCACTCCAGCCAAGGGGAGTGGCTTCAAAGGGCCCCTGTGTAGTCATCCCAAGGTTCCATTAGTCGAATATCAAAAATAAGTTTTGCTCTTAATGGGGCTATGCTTTCAGCATGTCGTAATCTGTTTGGCTATTCCTCCCAGCCTAGAAAGCCCTCTCTTACTCCAATTACTGAGTGGATCAAGGACTGTGTCTAACCCTTTGGAAATTCAAACTTCCCTGTGGTGCACTAAATATTGCAGGACATAATAATTGATCATTTTAGGCTATAACTGAGTTTGCAGGGGTATATTTCATTCTACTATTGAGAACCCTTATGCTTAGCATGAATCATCTTTTCCTTTCCTGAGGTTAATGCTTTTAAAAATCATTGCTTGATGAGATCATGCAAATTCAGCCATCTGGGCAGTTGTTGAAAGGGCGTTTTTTAGGCAAATTGCTTTGTCTCTGATACATAAATTCTTACAAAACACAGGACTCCAACATCACTTTAGGTTACCAAGGAGAGTTTCCTACTTTATGAAGAAGAGGAAAAAAAAATCAATCCTGGATCTTTTAGTCTCAGGACCAAAGGACTACTGCATTGATTTTGTTCAGTGCTCAGGTCTGATTTATACGGCTCTGGTCTTATCAGATTTGAACTTGCTTCCTCTAGAAAGTATTCCTCTGAGTGTTTCATATACGGTGCTGTATTCTTGAACAAAACCACTCTGCTCAGCTTGGGCAAACATTCCAAGATGCCGTTTGTTCTCCGCTCTTTCCAGAGGTAAAAATTTGCGTTCCTTCCGTGCTTTTACATACTTCGAGCAGAAGAGGGAGACAAAGACTTGGCAAAACAGAGAGTATGCCTTGAGCTGGGCTTCAGTGAGAGTTTACCGGCATTGTACAAAAAGAAAATCAAAGGAAGACTTGGAACAGGATAAATTCAGCTGGGTATAATTTGGGTTTCCCAAACAAAATACAATTAGCAAACAATGTGTGCTTTGTCACTTCGGTTTTAATCACCAGGAGGGAGCCAAATCAGTGAAAGAAAAGCATTCTTCACTTTTATTAAATGTGGTGGAGCAAGTGCCCGGGGTATAGAGGTTTGCGGCTCCTCTACCCCCAACACAGCTGGAGGACTGAGAATTGGGGGCTCCAGTCTGCTGCTCATACTTCCAGTGACTGTCTTCAGGCTCACACCTAGAAGCTAGAAGCAGTCTCCTGCAGCCTCCTGCTTGTGGACCCAGCACCATCGCATGAAGCTCTCAGCCAGGAAAGGCCATTCTTCTACCCAAGGAGGGGTTTTTGGGCCCTTGTGGCAGCCATCTTGGGGAGCAAGGGAGTTGGCCATCTACTGCCTCTCAGCTGGGAGACACTGCTCCTCTGGTGGTCAGACTTAATACTCAGGAGGGAAGGAAGTTAACGATGAAGGCCTTTTTGTTAGAAACGTTGACAATCTCTCAGGCTAGTTGTTTCAGAGCTTTTCTTGTAAAGCTGTTTTTTTTAATTTTTAATGGTATTTGTTAAGCACAGATTAGATACAAGTTAATCAGGTAGGACACAGTCCCTGTCCCACATGGGGCTCACGTTTTGCTTCTCAAAGTGACTGCAGTGTTTGGGAAGGGTGATGAATGGTTGGGATGGGGAGCATGTGGTTGTCTGTGGCCCAGAAATGATAATAACAATAGTATTTATTATGCCCTTACCAGGTGCCCAAGCACTGGGGTAGTTTCAAGATAATATTCATTTATGTTGATGTCTGTTTATTTGTATTGATGTCTGTCTCCCCACCTCTAGACTGTGAGCTTGTTGTGGGCAGGGATTGTCACTCTTTGGTGCTGTATTGTACTTTCCCAAGAGCTTAGTACAGTGCTCTGCACACAGTAAGCCCTCAATAAATATGACTGAATGAATGAATAATCCATTGGGAGACAGTCCTGTCCCCCACACAGGGCTCATCGTCTAAGAAAGAGGGAGGACAGGTATTGAATCTCCATTTTTCAGATGAGGAAACTGAGCCTGGAATTCGGGTCTCCTGATACCCAGACCCATGTTTTCTCCACTAGGCCATGCTAGCAGAGCTACAGAGAGCTACGGGATATCTCATTCTGCCCTTGTCGGAGTGGCAGCAAGAGCCCAGAACACCTTTTCCAGGGAAAGCAGGTTTACCTCACATTTGAAGTGAGTGGTTTCCCTTGATTACAGAGGGATAGAGGCGAGGCTTCCAGAATGTGTGAGAGGGGTGGAGAAAAGGAGAGACTGAGAGGAAGGCAGAGGTAGAACACTGTTGGAAAGAAGATAGTTATACATGCTTTCACATATGTATGTACACACACATACATACACACACACATATCCTCGGCGTGGAGCTGAGCAGAAGTGGTAGGTGGAAGTTAGACACAGCTGCCATTGTGGCTGGTTCCCGTGGAATTCCCCATGCTGTCTCTCTGGGGCTAGAGGGAGCAGGAAACGGCAGTGGGAATTCTGGGAGGCCGTTGTCTCACTTGATGTTCTAACTGGCCTCCTCTGGCTGTTGCCTTTCATTTCTGTCCGGTCACCAGCTTCCCCGAGTCTTTGCTGCCTCCCCTGCCAGGACCCAAAACAAAATGTTGGCTCGTTGTGCCATCCTTGTGGCAGGTAGGGGCCAAGGGCCACGCTGCACTGTGGACCTACCTAGAGGGGGGACATTGGGCCACCTTTGTCATCCCACTTCATAGAACTGGTGTTCTAGATGGTATTCTTAGAGCTAGAATGCAGATTGTCAGCTCCTTGAGGGTAGGGATAGTGCCTACCAACTCTATTTTTGTTTTTATAATAATAATAATAATAATGATGGTATTTTTTAAGCGCTTACTATGTGCAAAGCACTGTTCTAAGCGCTGGGGGGTTACAAGGTGATCAGGTTGTCCCACGTGGGGCTCACAGTCTTAATCCCCATTTTACAGATGAGGGAACTGAGGCCCAGAGAAGTGAAGTGACTTGCCCAAAGTCACACAGCTGACAATTGGCGGAGCCGGAATTTGAACCCCTGACCTCTGACTCCAAAGCCCATGCTCTTTCCACTGAGCCACGCTGCTTATTTAAGCACTTACTATGTTCCAGGCATTATTCTAAATGCCTGGATACAAGGTTGTCAGGTTGTACCACATGGAGCTCAGCCTTAATCCCCATTTTACAGATGAGGTAACTGAGACACAGATAAATTAAGTGACTCACCTAAAGTC
The DNA here is from genome assembly GCF_015852505.1 of Tachyglossus aculeatus. Lineage (NCBI taxonomy): Eukaryota > Metazoa > Chordata > Mammalia > Monotremata > Tachyglossidae > Tachyglossus > Tachyglossus aculeatus. The sequence goes on along the minus strand of NC_052098.1, from coordinate 6,580,213 downwards.
ACACAGCAGACAAGTGGCAGAGCTGGGATTAGAACCCCCATCCTTCTGACTCTCTATTGCATCATCCTCTTCCAAGAGCTTAACACAGTACTCTGCACACAGTAAGCACTCAATACATGCTACTGGTTGACTGATAGAGAGGTGAAATGGATTTGTTCCAGGTGGGGTCCTGGAAGGGATGAGGACCCACCGTGAATTATTTCCTCCTGTGTCTTCTTTCCCAGTGCTTAGTTCAGTGCTCTGCCCACAGGAAGCCCTTAAATGAACTAAGTTAAGTTAATATGTTTTGTTGTCTGTTTCCCTCTTCTAGACTGTGAGCCCGCTGTTGGGTAGGGACCGTCTCTATATGTTGCCAACTTGTACTTCCCAAGTGCTTAGTACAGTGCTCTGCACACAGTAAGTGCTCAATAAATATGAATGAATGAATGAAATGAATACGATTACAACCTCTAGTTTCCACTCCAATCCTGTCTCTTCGGGAGCTTTCTGGTTCCACTGGCGTTTTGGCTTTGGAAGCCTTTCCACTGGTCTTTGGGTTAAGATTAGTCATTTACTTCAAATAGTGGAGCGAACAGCTGTTAGATGGTAAAAATTTCCGGGGACTGCAGGCCCGGCAGGATTTCTCCCAATTACGAAATCTCTTGCCTACCTCGTTCCCCTTATGTTATCTCTCTAACTAGATGAACTAAATCTCACAGCTGTCCCAAGAAGACAGACGAATCCAAATCATCTATATTTTAACAGGCGGCAGCAAATTTTAGGCCTCAGAAGCGTATGGTATTTCAACTATATCTTTGCCGTGCCATATATTCTAAGTATCGTTAAAAAGCCATTTTCATACTTTTAAAAAATATATATGCAATACATTTTATGAAACCTATAACAAGCCCATGAAAAATTGATTATTTTTCCACAGGGATGTGCTCCAGTGATTTTCATTCCATTCACTGAATGAAAAATCTCCTACATATTATGTCCTTTATCTTATTTACTCTCCTCCTGGGTGTGTACCCAGGATGACCCAAAACTAACAGAGGTGAGTCACTCTGGTGGGAATGTGACTTGCTCTAAATCTGCCACCAGTAGGTCATAGATTATCTTTCAGATGCCTTCTTTTCTTGCCTTTCCTCAGAGGCTTCAGGTTTTTATTACCTCCCGCAGCTCACAAAGTCGTTCACGAATGGGAGAGCAGCATGGCCTGATGGAAAGAGCCCACATCTGGGGGTCAGAAGACCTGGGTTCTAATCCCAGCTCTGCCACTTGCCTGCTTTGTGACCTTGGACAAGTCACTTAACTTCTCTGGGCCTCAGTTCCTTCATCTGTAAAACGGGAATTAAGATTGTGAGCCCCATGTGGGACAGGGTCTGTGTCCAACTTGATTAGCTTGTATCTACCCCAGCACTTAGTACAGTGTCTGGTACAGAGTAAGCATTTAACAAATACCATTAAAAAACAAACAAGAACCAACTGGGTGTTTATTTGCTCGTAGTAGTAGTAGTAGTAGTAGTAGTAGTAGTAGTAGTAGTAGTAGTAGTAGTAGTTGTAGTAGTAGTAGTTGTAGTAGATCACTTTGGAAGTGAGGAGAGAAGAAGCAAGGTGAGCTTCACGATCAATGGAAAGATGTGTTTCTTCAACCTTTTAATAGGTCTTACTTCTCATGTCATTTCTCAATCTTGGGTCAGAGAGTCAGAATTTCCCTCCATCTTTGCAACTGGATGGAGCTATGTGAGCTATGGGACCTCTCCCTGGCCTGGATGGTTTACACTCCTCTTATCTACAGGGATATCCCCCAGGAAGAGTGGATGCTTTGTGGCTTTGCGGCATTTCTCCTCTATCAATCGATCTATCGAAGGTATTTACTGAGTGCTTAACTATGTGCAGGGCACTGTACTAAGCACTTGGGAGAGTACAACAAACAGAGCAGTGCTCCATTGTTTCCAAGTGAAGCTTCTTGACCAGAACAAAAGAGGGCCAGGTAGCTTACCCTGGAGTTGGGAGAAACTGATGCAGGATGGATCAGTTCAAGGGGATCCACCCAATGATGGAAATGAAGCTTTGCGATGCAGCCCACCTCTGACTTGAAATGATTTTGGTCTCTCCGGTACCTCCATAAAACACAAAAGTTGGTCGTGTGTTCTTGTATCTGGAAATAGACTACACTGGTCCCTTTGGCAAGTCCTGTCTTTGAAAGAGTAGGTTTAAAAAAATCAGTAGTGAAATGATATTTGCACTCTCAGATTGAGACAGTTCTTCAGATACAGGGCTACTAAATTGATTTATTTTAACTTCTTATGCAGGGATTGTGGGTATGGTACAGTCCATCATATTTAGAACTTGGCTAGGACAGCCAGAGACTCATTTTACTTGTGCTTCAATCAGTTGTGAAGATGAATGTGGGAATTCCAATTGCATAAGTCTCTCAAGGGTTTCATCCTTTTCTCCCTTACCGAAATGGATGCGCCACAAAGACAGACAGAGGTGGGGGTGGTAGAGCTAAAATCAATGTTGTTGGGTGGTGGTGGTGGTTCTGGGGGAGGGTGGGCAGGGAGCGAGAGATATCCGCTGGAACAGAAAACATCCTTGAGGGCAGGGATCGGGTCTACTGACTCTATTATAGAGTACTCTACTAAGTGCTTAGTACAGTGCTCTGCACAAAATAAGCACCCAGTAAATGTCATTGATGGATCCATCTGTTCCATGAAGCGGCCTAGTGGGAAGCAGCATGGCCTAGTGGGTAGAGCATGGGCCTGGGAGTAAGAGGACCTGGGTTCTCATCCCAGCTCTGCCACTTACCTGCTGTGTGACCTTGGGCAAGTCACTTCACTTCTCTGGGCCTCAGTTACCTCATCTGTAAAATCAATCAATCATATTTATTGAGTGCTTACCGTGTGCAGAGCACTGTACTAAGTGCTTGGGAAGTACAAGTTGGCAACATATAGAGACAGTCCCTACCCAACAGTGGGCTCACAGTCTAAAAGGGGGAGACAGAGAACAAAACCAAACATACTAACAAAATAAAATAAATAGAATAGATATGGAGACTGAGCCTGTAAGCTTCACATGGGACAGGGATTATGTCCAACCTGATTTGCTTATATCCACCCCAGCACTTAATACAGTGCCTGGAATGTAGTAAATGCTTAACAAATGCCAAAAAAAGAATCCTGGCTCCTGCACTTGCCTGTTATGTAATTTTGGGTAAGTCACTTCACTTCTCTGGGCTTGTTACCTCATCTGAAAAATGGGGAATTCAGTCAATCAGTCAATCAGTGGTATTTATTGGTCACTTAATGTGTGCAGAGCACTGTACTAAGCACTTGGGAGAGTACAATTCAACAGAGTTGGTAGACACATTCCCTGCCCACAACATGCTTACCGTCTAGAAGAGAATACCTGCTTTTCCTCCTACTTAGACTGTGAGCCCCATGTGGGACAGGGGCTGTGTCTGACCTGATTAACTCATATCTACACCAGTAGTCAGAACAGTAGGTGCCCAATACCACTGATAAACTGATTGATTACACACATTATCCTGGGCACCTTCCCTCTAGACTGTAAGCTCGTTATGGGCAGGGAACAGGCAGAGAAGCAGCATGGCATAGTGGCAAGAGCACAGGCTTGGGAGTCAGAGAATGTGGGTTCTAATCCTGGCTCTGCCACTTGTCTGCTGTGTGACCTTGGGCAAGTCGCTTCACTTCTCTGTGCCTCAGTTACCTCATCTGTAAAATGGGGACGAAGACTGTGAGCCCCACATGGGACAACCTGATGACCTTGTATTTACCCCAGCGCTTAGAACAGGGCTTGACAAAATAAACGCTGAACAAGTGCCATTATTATTATTATTATTATTATTATTATTATTATTATTATTATTATTATTATTGTTATTATTATGTCTGCTACTTCCATTGTATTGTACTCTCCCAAGTGCTTAGTACAGTGCTCTTCCGATAATAAGTGCTCAATAAATACTATTGATAGATTGATTCATTCATTTTTAATGGTGTGTCCTGAGGCAATTGCCTCACTATTATTCTATCTGAAGCTCCTAAGGATCCTCTTCTGTATAATGGGAATAATAATGTCTGTCTCTCCTAACTTCATGGGAATGTGGTAAGGACAGAAAGGCGATTAGTCATATGAAAGCAGCTTTGGAGAAATGGGCCGTATTAAAAATCAATCAATCAACCATATTTATTGAGTTCTTACTGTGTTCAGAGCACTGTACTAAATGCTTGGGAGAGGACAATGTAACAGAGTGGATAGACAGGTTCCCTGCCCACAAGGAGCTTGCAGTCCAGGTTAAAAACAATTCAAGGGAGGAATTAAAGAGTGGGGGATTCCCTTTGATTTTGGGGACCAAGTGCTACGGTCTCAGCTCCTCTCCTCTGGAATAAAGCAGACACTCTGAAAAGCTCCCTTTGATGATTCCCTGAAAGGATGATTTGAGATTTTTCCCTCCCTTCTCACCCTCGGTAAATTGATGCCTTGGATGTTCCGGGCTCTGTGTCGAAGGAGTCTGGGTCTGTGCCCTGGTGAGGCCCCCTGGCACAATTAAACACTGGTATCGAGGCTTGGTCCTAGGGTGGTTCAGCTCGACAGCAGGAAAGATCAAGAGTCCGTCCCTCTGCACTAGAGCACACATACTTCAGATTAATAAGCAGAGAGATATCAAGGCTGTCACATCAATATCAATGATTCTGGCATGCAAACCCTGACGGCAGGACTCTATTATTTCAAAATGAAACACTATCCACCAAATAGGGGAAAAAAAAACCCAAATCAAAATTTATGGAGAGGATGAAGCATGACTTAGTGGAAAGATCAAGGGGCTGGGAGTCAGAAGACCCAGGTGCTCATCCCGGCTCTGCCACTGGCATGCTGTGTGATCTTGGGCAAATCATTTCTTTTCTGGTTCTCAGTTTCCTCATCTGTCAAATGGGAGACATGGATCACCAGCCCCAGGTGGAACAGGGCTTTGTCCACTTTGATAAGCAGTGTGGTCTAGTGGATAGAACATGGGCCTGGGAATCAGAAGGACCTGGGGTCTAATCCCAGCTCTGCCACTTGTCTCCTTTGTGACCCGGGGCAAGTCACTTCACTTCTCTGTGCTTCAGTTATCTCATCTGTAAAATGGAGATTAAGTCTGTGAGCCCCACATGGGACGGGGATTCTGTCCAACCCGTTTATCTTGTATCCACCCTAGTGATTAGTACAGTGACTGGCACATAGTAAGTGCTTAACAAATACTACAATTGTTATTATTATTAATAACAACCTGGTATCTACTCTAGTGCATAGCACAGAATAAGCACCCAACAAATTCCCTAATTATTAAATTGTCCCTGGAGGGCTTCGCAATCTTGCTGCCCCTCATCCACCTCTAGAGAATAAATGATTCAGGAACACAAATGTGAATGGCAAAACCCAAAGTAAAGAGCTGTGAGGGCTTTGATTTGAAACACAGGAAGGAGCTAAAGAATCATTCCTTCTTGGAGTCGTAGATCTGATTCCACCGGTGTATCTGACCTGGATTCTTCCTGCTGCCTTGCTTCTTCTCTCTGTGAAATGACCATGGAAATACCACGGGAACATATGTGATGATAGACATTCAGAAAGTCACTGATAGAAAAGAATGGGGGGCTAATATTATCGAGTGCTTACTAAGGGTGGGACACAGTACTAAATACTTGGGAAAGTAGAGCACGAGTTGGTAGACATTGGTGGACATTGCAAGAGCCCGGGCTTGGGGGGCAGAGGATGTGGGTTCTAATCCCACATCCCACTCTATTCATTTATTTTATTTAAAATAAGGAGGCCTTCCCAGACTGAGCCCCCTCCTTCCTCTCCCCCTCCTCCCCGTCTCCATCCCCCCCGGCTTACCTCCTTCCCCTCCCCACAGCACCTGGATATATGTATGCATGTTTGTATGTATTCATTACTCTATTTATTTATTTTATTTGTACATATTTATTCTATTTATTTTATTTTGTTAATATGTCTTGTTTTGTTGTCTGTCTCCCTCTTCTAGACTGTGAGCCCACTGTTGGGTAGGGACTGTCTGTATATGTTGCCAACTTGTACTTCCCAAGCGCTTAGTACAGTGCTCTGCACACAGTAAGTGCTCAATAAATACGATTGAATGAATGAATGGACATGATCCCTGCCCACAAGGAACTGACAATCTAGATGGGGCAACATACAGTCAGTGCCCAATAAATGCAACTGACTGATTTGATTAGCAAACAATAATTAATTATTAAGAAATAATGATGATTGTAATAGTGGTATTTCTTAAGTGCTTACCATGGGTCAGTCACTGTTCTAAGCGCTGGGGTAGATGCAAAATCATCGGGGCAGACACAGTCCCTGTCCCACAGAAGGTTCACAGTCTAAGCAGGAAGGAGTAAGATTGAATCACTATTTTACAGATGAGGAAACTGAGAAGAGAAGTGACTTGCCCGAGGCCACCTAGTGGGCAAGTGGCAGAGCAGGGATTAGAATCCAGCGCTTCTGACTCCCAGGTTTGTGCTCTTTCCACTCAGCCACCCTGATTCTAGTGGAAAATCTTAGGTAGTGTTGGGATTAAAAATCACGGAAAACATTTAATGGTGTGATTCTTGAAGGAATACTGAGATGTAATTTCAGAAGGATTGAGGCTGGACGCTCATCTGGCAGAGCAAAATCCTTGAATGTGTCAGCGGGGGGAGGTGGTGAGGAGGAGGGAGGCTCCTTTATGTGGGCTACAATCTCCGGGGGCAGGACAAGATTCCTGGAGATAGGTAGCCTTTTCCGCTAGTCAAAGTAGTTTTCCTCCTGCTGTGGTGTTTCTGTTTATACCAACCTAGGGTCACTTGGATTGTAAATGGGTCCTAAGTGTAAAAAAACCCCAACAAAACACTAGCTCTCTAAGGTCAATTCCTTCATATGGGTTCTTGAACCTGAAGTTTCAATAATAATAATAATAATAATAATAATAATAATAATAATAAAATAACTGTGGTATTTGTTAAGCACTTACTTTGTGCCAGGCACTGTACTAAGCACTGGGATGGATCAAGATAGGGGGCCGTCCATTGGTCTGGAAAGGAGACACCATCATTGTCCTTTAGTCTCTATTTTTTTAATGGTATTTGTTAAGTACTTACGATGTGCCAGGCACTGTACTAAGTACTGGGGTAGATACCAGAGAAGCAGGTATGGAAGAGAAGCAGCATGGTCTAGTGGAGAGAACATGGGCCTGGGAGTCAGAAGGACCTGGGTTCTAATCCCAGCTCCACCACCTGTTTTCTGTGTGACCTTGGGAAAGTCACTTCACTTCTCTGTGCCTGTTATCTCATCTGTAAAATGGGTTTTAAGACTGTGAGCCCCAAGTGGGACAGGGACTGTGTCCAACCTGATTAGCTTGTATCTACCCAAGCATGTAGAACAGTGCTTGGCACATGGTAAGCACCAAAAAACTATCATTATTATTGTTATTGTTATTACCAGCTATTCAGGTTGGACACAGTCTGTGTTCCACATGGGGCTCATAGTCTCAATCCCCATTTTACAGATGAGGTAACTGAGGCTCAGACACGTTCAGTGACTTGACCGAGATAACACATTGGACAGGTGGTGGAACCAGGATTAGAACCCAGGTCCTTCTGACTTCCGGGCATTGCTCTATCCATTAGGCCACACTGCTTCCCAGATTGCATTGGGCCCAATCTGCATTTTTGTGTTTATTGGGGCATTAATGGGCTGGTTGGGTTGTCTCAATGCTTAGACATGTTTTATAAATTGAAATATTCTCTTATGATACCACTTAATGGCAAAATTTTGACTTCACACATCTCAGCTGTACGTCAAATACTTTTAATAATATACAGTATAGTCTATTATATGTAATAATAGAGGAGCAGCGTGGCTTAGTGGAAGGAGCACAGGCCTGGGAGTCAGAGGATCTGAGTTACTTGCTGTGTGACCTTGGGCAAGTCACTTATAGTTTCTGGGCCTCAGTTTCCTCATCCGTAAAATGGGCATTGATTACCTGTTCTCCCTTCTACTTAGACTGTGAGCCCCATGTGGGACAGGGACTGTGTCTGACTTGTTTCTGCCTCCATGCTTAGAATAGTGCTTGACACATAGTAAACACCTAACAAATATAGTAATAGTAATTCATTTACTTATTTTGTATTTTCTGAGCTCCCGCAATTGTATGACATTACTTAGCCTTCTCATCAACCTTCCAAATTGCTTTGGTCCGAGGAATTTTATAATATACATTCCCATTTGGAAGTTAATGAAAGAGATAAAGCAGTGGACGGGTAAAGATCAGACTCAATATCACAGAGCTGCTTGAGTCAGGAAGGGAGGATGGGGTTCTACAATCACAGATTGACAAGTTGTTTTAATATCCAGTCAAGTCAAGAGAGGAGTACAGCCGTGGAGGAGCTGGATTGATTAAGTAATACAGCACTTCAGGCCATAGATTGTAATGGATTTTGGTTTGGCACAAGAGTTTAGTGAAGTATGTGGCTTCAGGGTTCAACTTCTGACCACATGAGTTGGGCTGATGCTGTTCCCTATAATTGTCTTGGGTGGCTCTCGGTGATTATAACATCAAAACATGGAAGGAGTGGGAGAGAAGAGCACTGAAAGAATTAGCAGAAGAACATGAAGAAGACAGAAACCTATAAGTGGTCACGTAGATTCCAGGAGAGAAGCAAGTGACAAGACGGAATTAGTTCTTTGACAACTTGAAATTGCCTGGAACATTAGGAAAATCAATCAGCCAGCTAAAAGCAGGTTCTGAGTGACCACTGGTTGGTGGAGACAAAATTAGAGACGCCAAAAGAGATTCGGGCTAATACATGGGTTTCGAAGAGACAAAGGGCTGAAATTAGTTTGTGGTGGAAGCAGGCTACTGTCCAACAATCTTAGAGCTCAGCAGATCTGGTTTGCCATATGAATCCCTAATAATGGCAGTCAGGACTTTTTCTATTTTGAGAAAATGTCATAACAAGTACATGCTAACAGCCTGTCTCTGAGTCCATCTCTAAAGGAAGCTTTCCAGTGTACCAGCCACACCTATGATGTATTCCTCTCCCTTCAACTTAGTCTTGTAATTACTCTGTAATTGTATGTGTATCTCTCTTGCCTCCCATCGTAGTAGTAGTAGTAATAGTAATGACATTTATTAAGCACCCACTAGGTGTGGTACACTGTACTTGGTGCTTGGGAAGTACAGAATACAAAAGTGACACATTCCCTGCCCATGGGAAGTTTATACTCTAACTGGAGAGACAATTAGACTGTGAGCCCGTTGTTGGGTAGGGACCGTCTCTATATGTTGCCAACTTGTACTTCCCAAGCAGAGCACAGTGCTCTGCACACAGTAAGTGCTCAATAAATATGATTGAATGAATGAATGAATTAGAGTGGTCAAAATCAATAACCAAATACACAGTGCTCAAGAGAGTGTAAGCTGTTTGGTCGAAGCCTGGGTTTATTATTATTATTATTATTGTAACTGGAGCTGCCATTTGTCCAGTTTCCTGCTGGTTATACCACGGAATGTAATGATGTCATAAGGAACTGTTTGTAGAAAAGTCTGCACTAGCGTGGCCTTGGGGAGAGAGCACGGGACTAGGAGTCAGTAGACCTGGATTCTAATCCTAGCTCAGCTACTTGCCTGCTGGGTGGCCTTGGGCAAGTCACTTAACTTCTATGGGCCTCAGTTTCCTCTTCTGTAAAATGGGGATTCAAGACCTCTTCACTATCCTACTTAGACTGTCAGCCCCATGTGGAACAGGAACTGGGTCTGACCTGATTACTGTGGCTCTGCACACAGTAAGTGCTCAATAAATCCCATCAATTGATTGATTGATTGATTTGAGAAGCAGTGTGGCCTAGTGGAATGAGCATGGGCCTAGGAGTCGGAGCATCTGGGTTCTAATCCTGGCTCTGCCAATTGTCTGCTGTGTGACCTTGGACAATCACTTGATGTCTCTGTGCCTGTTTCCTCAGCTATAAAATGGGGATTAAATACCTGTTCACCATCCTAGTTAGACTGTGAGCCTCGGTGGGTCAGGGACTATGTTCAACCCAAATAATCTGACCTAATTCATGTCCCAGAGTTTAGAACAGTGTTGGACACATAGTAAGTGCTTAACAAATACAATAAAAAAAGGTCTGGGGGAGCAGGGAGGGCGTTCCAGGCAGGGGGAAGTGTAAGAGCAAAGAGGTTGGGCGGAAGAGTTGAGAATGAGGTGCAGTGAATAGGTTAAGGAAGCGGGATTTCAGGAAGGCTTTGAAGCTGCAGATACTTGTGGTCTAACTTCATTGCCCTTAATTATGGCCTCTCTAAGAAAAGTGAGGGAGCAATTTGTGAAAAGGGCAAGGAAAGTGATGGCCTTGGAAAAGAAAGGGGAAAGTGGAAAATCTAGGATGTGGAAGAGAGTGGCGTCCGTAGGGAATGAGGCTACCTGGTGAGACTGAAGTCACATGTTTCCTGACCCCATTTGTCCCATAATCCTTTGGTCTTACTAATCACTATTTTGCCTGCCATGGGGACTTTCAGTTAGTGGGGAGGGAAAACTGACAATTAGAGGAGATAAGACAGTTGATTCTCAGTTCCAAGTGAATTGAATATCTGGTCAAAAACACTTCTACCTTCTCCCGCATTTTGCTGAAATTGCTTGTTTCCAATTTTCAAAGAAATCTGGATTAATATCTTCTGTGTATTTAAAATGAAAATTTGGCATATCGGCAGGTAGGAAGATCTGGATGCAGCTTTCATTAAAGTTAATGAGGACAGGGACCATATCTTCAGCTTTCTTTCTAACTCTCCACCCTGCCTAGAACTGGTCCCCTATTCCAGATGGGCTTAACAAATGTCAAATTAACTGTCGGAGTGGCCCTCAGACCTGACCTGTGCGGCCTTTATGTTGCAGTAAGTCTTCCGGTGGCTTGCTAGAATGTGGTGTAAGGTAGCAGAAAAGACTAAATCTGCCCATACCCAAACCAAAAAAAGAAAATTGCAACAAAACCTGTGTTCAGAAGAGATTATTTGCCAACAATTAAAGAGCATTCTATTGTAGTATGAACTTTTGCACAAATATCGAATTGTCATTCATGAAGCCTAGAATGATCTCCTTTGCATCTCTACCCTCTCAAAACTAGAAATGAGATGTCTCTGAAAGTTTTGCCTAGTTAATTAACTGGTATCTGATAAGTGTTTACTATGTACTAAGCACTTTTTTATGGCATTTGTTAAGTGCTTACTACGTGCCAAGCGCTGTACTAATTACTGGGGTAGTTACAACCTAATCAGGTAGGGCACAGTCTGTGTCCCACATGAAGCTCAGAGTCTTAATTCCCATTTTACAGATGAGGTGACTGAGGCGCAGAGAAGTTAAATGATTTGCCCAAGGTTACACAGCAGAGAAGTGGTGGAGTGGGGATTAGAATCCAGGTCCTTCTGTCTCCCAGGCCTGTGCTCTATCCATTAGACAACACTGCTTCTCACTGGCTTTGCCACAAGATAATCAGGTCAGACATAGTTCCTGTTTCACATAGGGTTCATGGTTTAAGGAAGTGGTAGAAGAGGCATTGAATCCCCATTTTACAGATAGGAAACTAAGGCAGAGAAGTTTAGTGACTTGCACAAAGACACACAGCAGACAAGTGGCTGAGCCAGTATTAGAACCCAGATTCTCTGACTCCTAGGCCTCTGCTCTTTCCATTAGGTCACATTGTTTCTCAAGATGAGGTTTGAGGACTTTTGGAAATTATGTCCTGTTTACCCAATGACTAACTTAATTTATTAGGCTTCAGTTTATCCACTGGTCAAAAACGCAGTTTGGAACTTTCATTTAGGGAGAATATTAAGATTTATGAACTCTCAAGGCTAATATTGATCATGGCTTGGCCTGTGTATCCTCATCATCAGTGGTATTTATTGAGCACTTACTGTTTGTAGAGTACTGGCACACAGTAAGCGCTCAATAAATACGATTGAATGAATGAATGAATGAATGAAGGGCTTGGGAGAGTACAGTACAACAGAGTTAGCAGGCACATTCCCTGCCCATGACGAGTTAGTCTAGAGGGGGAGACAGATATTAATATAAATAAATAATTTATAATATATAACTTATAGATATGTACACAAGTGCTGTGCAGCTGAGGGTAGGGTGAATGCCAAATGCCCAAAGGTCACAGACCCAAGTGTGCAGATGATGCAGAAGGGGGAGGGAAGCAGGGAAAAGAGGGTTTAATTGGGGAAAGCCGATCAGGGCAGGGCTTAATCAGGGATGGAATGTGTAGTGCCACATCCAATCACAATGAAGCAGCATGGCCTAGTGGATAGAGCACAGGTCTCAGAGTCAGAAGGAGCTGGGTTCTAATTCTGGCTCTGCCACTTGTCTGCTGGGTGACCTCAGGCAAATTACTTCACTTTTCTGTGCCTGTTACCTCAATCTGTAAAATGGGGATTAAGACTGTGAGCTCCCTGTGGGACATAGACTGTATCCAACCTGATTAGTTTGTATCTACCCCAGCGCTTAGTACAGTGCCTGGTACATAGTAAGTGCTTAACAAATACCATTAAAAAATGGGTCACAGATTCATTCAAAATTTTTCTCTATTCGTCTCATGGTTAATTGTAATATAAAGCCCTCTTTTTCCTGACTTATTCTCCCTTCTGCATCATCTATGAACTTGGATTGTACTTTCCAAGTGCTTAGTACAGTGCTCTGCAAACAGTAAGCGCTCAGTAAGTACGATTGAATGAATGAATCGACCGTTGGACATTTGATATTCACCCTACCCTCAACCCCACAGCACTTATAAATTATAAGATCGTTATGGGCAGAGAATGTGCCTGCTAATTCTGTTGTATTGTCCTTTCCTAAGCACTTAGTACAGTGCTCAACAAATGATTGATTACTTGATAAACTCCTCTCAGAAAAATAGTAGTTTTCCCCACCTGTAAAGAAGAGCAAAGAACATAATTACACTGGACTCTGAGGAGTGCAGAGCTCAGGAAATTGGAAAAGAATGCATTGGCTGTAACATATTTGCATTGCTATTGAAAAAGATTTTCACATTTGTTCTTTGAATAGGTGTTTGCTGGCTTTTCTTGCTCTATGGGAATGGATCCCAAAAATGTCAGAGCAAAAATTCATATCAAGTGAAACTGTCTTTTCTTCTCATCCATTTCTCTGCTGTTCCTACACCTCCATACCATACCCCAAGCAAGGTTAATCCAGAAAGAAGCATTGTGATCTAGTGGAAAGAGCACAGGACTGGGAGTCAAGAGATCAGGGTTCTAATCTTGGCTAGCCCCCTCACCTGCTGTGTGACCTTCGGCAAGTCATCTAATAATCACAATAACAACAAACAACAATAATAACAACAATAACATTTGTTAAGCACTTTCTGTATGCTAGGCACTGTGTTAAGTGCTGGGGGAGATATGAAATAATAATAATAATAATAATAATGGCATTTATTAAGAGCTTACTATGTGCAAAGCACTGTTCTAAGCACTGGGGAGGTTACAAAGAGATCAGATTGTCCCATGGGGGGCTCACAGTCTTAATCCCCATTTTACAGATGAGGTCACTGAGGCACAGAGAAGTTAAGTGACTTGCCCAAAGTCACACAGCTGACAATTCGCGGAGCTGGGATTTGAACCCATGACCTCTGACTCCAAAGCCGCACTCTTTCCACTGAGCCACGCTGCTTCTCTGATAATCAGGTTGGACACAGTCTCTGTCCTACATGGGGCTCACAGTCTAAGGGGGAAGGAAAACCCCCATTTTACAGATGAAGAAGATGAGGCACAGAGAGATTAAGTAATTTGCCCAAGGTCACATGGCAGGCAAGTGCCCTGCACATAATAGGGGCTTAATAAATGCTATTATTACTACTACTATGCCCTCTGACTCGCAGGTCTGTGCTCTTTCCACTAGGATACTCTGCTTCCTTGTACTTTAGTTTTCTCACCTGTAAACTGCAGTTCAAATATTTGTTCTCCCCCTCACCTTAGACTGTGAGTTCCTTATAGGACAGGAACGGTGTCCAACCAGGTTATCCTGAATCTCTCTCCAAGTACAGTGCTTGACAAATAGTATGTGCTTAACAAATACCAAAAAAACCCCCAGTCGTTTGTTCAATCATATTTATTGAGTGCATACTGTGTGCAAAGCACTGCCCTTTGGGTTTCATTCTACCCACTTAGGGTGTTTTGTGAACAGAAGCTTGTTCAATGTCACTGAAGCTCTGTCTTCAGTCATCTCATTTGAACATGGATATGGATATTAAAAGGACCTGGGCTCAAATCCCAGCTCTGCCACTTGTCTGTTCTGCTGTGTGACCTCGGGCAAGTCACTTAACTTCTCTGTGCCTCAGTTACCTAAATCCATAAAAGGGGTATTAAGACTGTGAGCCCCATGTGGGATATGGACTGGGTCCAACCTGATTAGCTTTCATCTATCCCAGTGCTTAGTACAGTGTCTAGCACATAGTAAATGCAGCATGGCTCAGTGGAAAGAGCACGGGCTTTGGAGTCAGAGGTCATGGGTTCAAATCCCAGCTCCGCCACTTGTCAGCTGTGTGACTTTGGGCAAGTCACTTAACTTCTCTGGGCCTCAGTTCCCTCATCTGTAAAATGGGGATTAAGACTGTGAGCCCCCCGTGGGACAACCTTACCACCTTGTAACCTCCCCAGTGCTTAGAACAGTGCTTTGCACATAGTAAGCACTTAATAAATGCAATTATTATTATTATTATTATTATTATTATTATTAATAAATGCTTAACAAATACCATTAAAAATAGTTTGACTAATTCCTCTCTCTTTTGTCTTGTCAATACATTTTGACCATTAAAGATGGCTTGTCATCAGACTAAATGGAGATTTATTGTTTGTAAGAATGTCAATGAACTACCCTTCAGCCAACCAGCCCAGTTACTTTAAATGAATATGGCCTGGCTCATCAAAGAAGTGGGACAGTCCTTCTCTCCCAAATTTCACCGTGAAGGCAATGCCTAACATGATCCACCAGGGGGCGCTGTGTCTATAGCTATAGTCAAAAGAACTGTATGTAATGCTTGTGGTATGTATTAAGTGCTTACTCTGTGCCAAGCACTGTGAGCCCCATGTGGGACAAAGACTATCCTCAGCCACTTACCTGCTGTGTGACCCTGGGCAAATCGCTTAACATCTCTGTGCCTCCAGTGCCCTCATCTGCACAAAATAGGGATTCAGTACCTGTTCTTCTTCCTATTTAGACTGTGAGCCCCATGTGGGACAAGATTATCTTGTATCTACCCCAGTGCTTAGTACAGTACTCGACACATAGTAAGTGCTTAACAAATAGTGCAATTGTTATTATTATTATTAGCGCTGCCACTGGCCTGCTGTGTAACCTTGGGCTACTCATTTAACTGCTCTGTACCTCAGTTTCTTTGTAAAATGGAGATAATGGTATCTGCCTTTCCCTATCTCACAGGGATGTTGAGATAAGAAAAAAGTGAACATGTTGTGGGAATAACAACTTTTATACACACACATATATATTTATATTTATATAAATATTTATATACACACACACACACTCAGACATAGTACTTAACCTTTTTAAAGTTTCCACACTGATAAAGACTTTTCATTCATTCATTCATTCAATCGTATTTATTGAGCGCTTACTGTGTGCAGAGCACTGTACTAAGCGCTTGGGAAGTACAAGTTGGCAACATATAGAGATGGTCCCTACCCAACAGTGGGCTCACAGTCTAGAAGACTTTTAAAAGCAACGCTTTCTGGGAGGAGATTTTCTTAATCAGCTTTAGTGGAGGATTTCAGCTTTGAAACAAACCTGGAAAGCTTGACAAGGTTGGAAAAGAGATGCTAATCTCCTGGCAGGAAACCAGCACCCTTTATGAGATCCACTACATCAGGTGGAAAAGGATGTGTCTTGGTTTTAATGTGACTTTTTATAGGTACACCATTTTGCTGTAAAGTCTTCCAGCATTAGGAACATTTGATCATTTTTGTTGCATGAAAATCCAAGAGAAGCATGCATCTGCTAAACGTTTGGCTGTATGCCTCTTATGCACTTTGATGCTCACCCTAGCCCCACTGTGCTTATGGACATAACCTTATATTCTACTATGCCTCCTATCCTTAATCTATTTTAATGTCTATCTCTTCCTCTAGACTGTAAGCTCCTTGTGGGCAGGGATCACATCTACCAACTCTGTTGTACTTTACTCTCCCAAACATTTAGTACAGTACTCTGCACACAGTAAGCACTTGATAAATACCACCGAGTGATTGATTGAGACATGTTCCCTGCCTACAAGGAGCCTTACTTTGAATGGGGAACACAGAAATCAAAATATTCACAAATGGGGCCATTAGAATGAACAAATTGACTGTACAGTTGATCATACATATGTACAACAGTGCTGAGGAAGATTATAAATATATATGTTAGAGGTAACTGATGTGATGAGGTGACAGTGTGTTGAAAGTTAATAGATAAACAGTGTGGCCTAGTGGATAGAACACAGGCCTCGTAGTCAGAGGAACTGGCTTCTAATCCCTGCTCTGCCACTTGTCTGCTGTGTAACCTTGTACAAGTCACTTCACTTCTCTGGGCCTCAGTTACCTCATCTTTAAAGTGGGGATTAAGACTATGAGCCCTATGTGGGACAGGGACCATGTCCGACCTGATTATCCTGCAGCTACCCCAGCGCTTAGTACAGTGCTCTCATTTTACAAAATCTCTCACCCCGTCCCTCCTCCCCTCCTTAACTTCCATCTTCAACCGCTCACTCTCCACTGGTTCCTTCCCCTCTGCCTTCAAACATGCCCACGTCTCCCCTATCCTAAAAAACCCCTCTCTTGACCCCACCTCCCCTTCTAGTTATCGCCCTATCTCCCTCCTACCATTCCTTTCAAAACTCCTTGAACGAGTCGTCTACACCCACTGCCTCGAATTCCTCATGCCAACTCTCTCCTCAACCCCCTCCAATCTGGCTTCTGCCCCCTACATTCCATGGAAACTGCCCTCTCAAAGGTCACCAATGACCTCCTTCTTGCCAAATCCAACGGCTCCTACTCTATCCTAATACTCCTCGACCTCTCAGCTGCCTTTGACACTGTGGACCACCCCCTTCTCCTCAACACACTATCCAACCTTGGCTTCACAGACTCTGTCCTCTCCTGGTTCTCCTCTTTTCTCTCCGGCCATTCATTCTCAGTCTCTTTTGCGGGCTCCTCCTCCCCCTCCCATCCCCTTACTGTAGGGGTTCCTCAAGGGTCAGTTCTTGATCCCCTTCTGTTCTCAATCTACACTCACTCCCTTGGTGGACTCATTCACTCCCACGGCTTCAACTATCATCTCTACGCTGATGACACCCAGATCTACACCTCTGCCCCTGCTCTCTCTCCCTCCCTTCAGGCTCGCATCTCTTCCTGCCTTTAGGACATCTCCATCTAGATGTCTGCCCACCATCTAAAACTCAATATGTCCAAGACTGAACTCCTTATCTTCCCTCCCAAACCCTGCCCTCTTCCTGACTTTCCCATCACTGTAGGCGGCACTACCATCCTTCCCGTCTCACAAGCCCACAACCTTGGTGTCATCCTCAACTCTGCTCTCTTGTTCACCCCTCACATCCAATCCATCACCAAAATCTGCCGGTCTCACCTCCGCAACATCACCAAGATCCGCCCTTTCCTCTCCATCTAAACTGCTACCCTGCTGGTTCAATCTCTCATCCTATCCCGACTAGATTACTGCATCAGCCTCCTCTCTGATCTCCCATCCTCCTGTCTCTCCCCACTTCAATCTATACTTCATGCTGCTGCTCAGATCATCTTTGTGCAAAAATGTTCTGGGCATGTTACTCTCCTCCTCAAAAATCTCCAGTGGCTACCAGTCAACTTATGCATCAGGCAAAAACTCCTCACTCTCAGCTTCAAGGCTCTCCATCACCTCACCCCCTCCTACCTCACTTCCCTTCTTTCCTTCTACAGCCCAGCCCGCACCCTCTGCTCCTCTGCCGCTAACCTCCTCACTGTGCCTTGTTCTCACCTTTCCTGCCGTCGACCCCCGGCGCACGTCCTCCTCATGGCCTGGAATACCCTCCCTCCGCACATTCACCAAGTTAGCTCTCTTCCTCCCTTCAAAGCCCTACTGAGAGCTCACCTCCTCCAGGAGGTGAGCCCCCCTTTTCCCCTCCCCCTCCCCACCCCCCCACCCTACCTCCTTCCCCGCCCCACAGCACCTGTATATATGTTTGTACAGATTTATTACTCTATTTTACTTGTACATATTTACTATTCTATTTATTTCATTTTGTTAATATGTTTTGTTTTGTTGTCTGTCTCCCCCTTCTAGACTGTGAGCCTGCTGTTGGGTAGGGACCATCTTTATAGGTTGCCAACTTGTACTTCCCAAGTGCTTAGTACAGTGCTCTGCACACAGTAAGCGCTCAATAAATACGATTGAATGAATGAATGAATGAATGCTTGGTGGTAAATAAGTAAGTTAGTTGGCAGAGAGCCTTGAAGATGATTGTGAGGAGTTTTTGCTTGATATGGAAGGAAATGGGATGCCAGTGGAGAGGTTTGAGGGGAGGGTAGACCTGAGACAAGTGTCTCTTCAAGAAGATGATCCATGCTGCAGTGTGTAGTAAAGATTGAAGAAGGGTGAGGCTGGAGGCCAGGAGACCAGCAAGGAGGCTGTTATAATAGTCCAGCTGGGATCTGGCAAAAGCTGAGACCAAAGTGGCAGCATTCTGGGTGAAGAGCAATGAGTAGATCTGGGAAATGTTGTGCAGGAAGAAACTGGCAGGAATTAGCAGTAGCTTGAATGTGAGAGTTGAAAGATAGTGAAGAGTCATGGTTAAGCGCTTAGTACAGTGCTCTGCACACAGTAAGCTCTCAATAAATACGATTGATGATGATGACACCAAGGTTGTGGGCTTCTGGGACTGAGAGGATGGTGACGTCAATGACGGAGATGGGAAAGTTAGGAGGAGGAGAGAGGGTTTAGGAGGGAAGAGGAGTAGTTTGGTTTTGAGCATGTTAAGTTTGAAGTCCAAGCGGGACATTCCAGTGGAGATAGCTTAGAGACAAGAGGAAATGTGGGATTAGAGCGGTAGTAGCAGAAAACATGGGAGTGGATGAGTTACTCGAGAGAATGGGTGTATAGTGAGAAGAGGAGGGGCCCCAGAACAGAACCTTGGGGAACACCCATGGTAAGGAGATGAGAGACTGAGGAGGAACCAGTGAATGAGCCTGAGTAAGAGAGGCCAGAGAGGTAATCTATCGATCACTGGTATTTATTGAGTGCTTATGTGTGCAAGCATTGTTCTAAGCACTTGGGAGAGTACAATACACAATAGAGTTGGTAGACATGTTCCCTGCCCACCTGGAGTAGATATCAGCTAATCAGGTTGGACATAGTCCCTGTCCCACAGAGGGCTGACCAGCTTAATCCCCATTTTACAGATGAGCTAACTGAGGTACAGAGAAGTTAAGTATAATTGTGTCAGGCACTGTACTAAGTGCTGAGGTGGATTCAAGAAAATCGAGTTGGACGTAGTCCCTGTCCCACATGGGGCTCACAGTCTCATTCTTCATTTACAGATGAGGTAACTGAGGCACAGAAAATGAAGTGGCTTGCCCAAGGCCACATAGCAGACAAATGACAGAATCAGGATTAGAACTCAGGTCCTTCTGAGTCCCAGGCCCATGCTCTATCCACTAGGCCATGCTGCTTTGGGGATTTGACCCCAAAGCCCTTCTTGGTATGGGAGAGAACCAAGGTCATGCTGCAAGGTGTGGCAAGTTGCCACAGGTGCCAACCTCATTGTGACCCAGCATGCTGAGCAGTTTATAAGGCACTTCTTTCAGGTCACTGGGGAGACTGTTGTGTGACCTCGGACAAGTAATTTCCCTGTGCCTCAGCTTCTTCATCTGTAAAACTGGGATTCAATACCTGTCCTCCTTCCTACTTAGCTACTTAGACTGTGACCCCATGGTGGGCAGGGTCTGTGTCTGCCCTGATGATCTTTTTTCTACTCCCAAGTTTAGAATGGTGCTGGGCACATAATAAATGCTTAACAAATGCCACAGTTGTTATTATTATATTATAACTATTATTATTATTGTTTAAAGAGGAAGAGTTGCTCTCCCCACAGCAGGTAGCCCAGAAGCCCAGGCTCTGGGTGGTATCATGGCTTTGTACCTCCTGCTATGAGTTAGTATCTGAGTATATGAGTACTAGTATGTGAGTATTTAGTATGAGCAAGAACAGCAAAGGAGATGGGGAAGAAGGAAGGTGGAACCCAAAGTGAAGCCATGAAACCTTGAAGACTGATGTGGTGGCAGCAGCTCCCCCTTTCCCCTTTTCTCTGCTTTGTAATTTATGGTTCATTTTGGATCCTCCTATTTGCATTTCAGTGTTCCCTCAGTTCTAAGCCTCATCTTTCCCCCTGTTTATTCCCACTTCCATTTCTTCTTTTTCTTATTATCGAGTTCCCACATTAACTCTGTGAATGAGGAAAGGAGAAAGGGGAGTAATGGAATGGTACACCTGTTAGTCTGGGCTTCAGCAGGGAGAACAAAAAGTAAATACAGGCAGTTGGCCCCAGATTGGGAAACACTGTAACACCATGGGGTTTGGGTGGAGTGTTGGGTTGGGAGGCACAGGAACTGGACTTTTTTAAAGGAAGATAGATATTTTTTAATCAACTCAAGTAAAGGCATTTATTGTTCACTTAATGTGTGCAGATTCCTCTACTGAGTGCTTGGGAGAGCACAATACAGTAAATAGACACAGTCTCTGCCCTCAAGGAGTTTCCCAGCTCCTGTGAGCAGGGAAAGTGTCTACTTACTCTAATGTGCTCTCTCAAGCACTTAGTATAGGAACTCTGTACTCTCCCAAGTGCTTACTACAGTGCTCTGCACACAATAATCAATCAATCAATCAATCACATTTATTGAGTACTTACTGTGTGCAGAGCACTGTACTTCAATAAATACCACTGATTGATTTACAATCTAATGGGGGAGACAGATAAGAAAATAAATTACAGGTGGGAGCAAAAGAGTAAGATGTTCTCAGGGGTCAGGGGATGAATCTTTTAGAGGCATGACTTCCATTGGATGAACAAAGTCAAAAATAGGGAAAAGGAAAAATTAGAATGAAAAGAAAAAAGTGAAATATGACCTATTTTCCCCTTTCCATTCTCTATCTCCATTTTCCTATTCTCTCATTCATTGTCTACCTCTCTTCCACTCTTTTCCAATGCCTCATTTATTCTACACTAGTATGTTAAATTAAGCAGTCAGTGGTATTCAGTGCTTACTGGGGGCAGAACATTGTACTAAGTGCTTGGGAGAGTACAATACAGTAGGTAGGCGTCCACCTTCTTGCCTTCAGGGAGCTGACAACCTAGTAGGAGAGAGATAGGAGAAAGTCATAGGGTAGATAAGATATGGACATAGGTGCTGTAATAATAATAATAATGATGGCATTTGTTAAGCACTTACTATGTGCCAAGCACTGTTCTAAGCGCTGGGGAGGATACAAGGTGATCAGATTGTCCCACATGGGGCTCACAGTCTTCATCCCCATTTTACAGATGAGGTAACTGAGGCACAGAGAAGTGAAGTGACTTGCCCAAAGTCACACAGCTGACAATTGGCAGAGCCGGGCTTTGAACCCATGACCTCTGACTCCCAAGCCTGTGCTCTTTCCATTGAGCCACGCTGCTGCTGGGATGAGTATCCAAGTGCTTAGAAGGTACAGGCCTAAGTGCATAAGTGATGCAGAAGGGAGAGAGACTAGGCTGGGGAGATGAGAGAATTAGTCAAGGAAGGCTTTCTGAAGATTTTAGTTGGTCTTTGAAAGTGGGGAAAGTGGTGGCCTGTCAGATGTGAAGTAGAGAGGCCTAGTGGAATGAGTCTGGGCCTGGGAGTCAGAGGCCCTGAGTTCTAATCCCAGCTCTGTCACTTGCCTGCTGGGTGACTTTGGACAAGTCACTTCACTTCTCTGTGCCTCAGTTCCCTCATCTGTAAAATGGGGATTAAGACTGTGAGCCCTATGTGAGACAGGGACTGAATCCAACCCCATTATCTTGTATCTACCCCAGTGCTTAGAACGGTGCCTGACACTTAGTAAGCCCTTAACAAATGCCACAGTTATTATTGTTATCAATTATAATACAATAATATTATGATAACAACATTATAAAATAATATATAATAACAATAAATATGAACTCAAAAAAGAGTATCTGTCTAGGATAGCCCAGCATGCTTGCACATTCAACAAAGGCCTGGATGTCTTTCCACAGTTGTAGACAAATCTATCTTTGTAGAAAAACCAAAAGCATTACTTCATGTTTGTAAACACATGCACCTTTAATATACCTTAGTCACCTGTCACTGTATAAATACTTAACTGAAAGGATTTTAAAATTACTTAAACTTTAAATTGGGCGCATTAAATCACAAATTTGGGGAAGGGAAGTTCTTTGGGGAAATTATGGACCTCCCTCTACAGCTCATCTGGCTTAGTACGGTAAGCCATTCGTGGGCAAGGAAATAGGTTTTCAACCCAGACACAGCCTCTGTTTTGCAAACATTTATCTTTAATAATTAGCCATTCATGGGAGTGAAATGGCCACAAATGTGTGGATGGTAAACTGGCTATTGCTTCAGGAATATGCTTCCTCTGTGTAACTGAGTATGCAAGTCCAACTTTCAAGCAATAATTCAAATGCCCACCTCCCCCACCCCCAACCCTCCCTCAAAGTCAGAGCATTAGTTAAAAAAAAAAACCCAAAAAACAAATGAAGAAAATTCCCCTTAGAACCTTTCTGGGGAACAACAAAAACATCCATTGTAAACAGCAGGTTCGTCTTCTGACAGGCTTTGTTTGCAAATGATAACAATTATAGGTAATTTTTCATTTCAATTGGAGGAGCAGGTATTAAAAAAAAGAGAAAGAGGGAGAGAATAGATCTCCCAAGTGTCTTATTCACTCCCAGGTCTACAACCTAACACGAGTGTAGAGAGCTAGGTACTTTCTCCTCATTCCATTAAGTGAGATCTAATTGTGTCTGTTCTGTCTGTTGGCAGATGCGGTTTCTACATAACAACAGCCCAGAGACAGAGCTGCTTGATTAATGCCTCCAGCTGTCATATGCCCCATTATCTGTGCATTTGCATAACTTAATGGTTTAGGACAGGGGAGAGAGGATGCTTAATTTAATGTTTAGCAGGCCCTTGATAGCTGAATAATTTAAGAACTGTCAAGGGGGGTCAGTTCTACAGCGATTCAGCAAGACAGCTATGATTTCTGCATATCGTTAAAATTCTTGCTTAGGGTAATTTTGAAAAAAAGAAAGAAAGGAAGAGGAAAAGAAAGAAAGAAAAGGACAATGATGTCTGAAAGGAAGAATCGTTTTTTTTCCCTGGTATCCGTTCCTTCTCAGAGGGCAGCAAGGGAAGTTCTTTGGACAGCAGCTGAACTCTGTAATATGACTCATAGGACGGGACTCCCAGTGGCCAGGAGATGGCGGTGACTCTGAGCCCCCAGGCCACTCGAGGCCATAGCCAGCTTTGCCAGGAGGGAAAGGGTTAATCTGTCCTCCACTTCATCTCTCCCTCTTTTTCTTTTCTCTCTGTTCCCTTCCTTCCACCCCAGCCTTTTCCTGCCCTTTTCTTTCTCTCTCCCCTTCCTCCTTTTCTCTATTCCTCCAGGCCTTCTCCCTCTCTCCTTTTCCCCCACCCCTTAATCTGTCTCCATCTCTCTGTCCTCTTTTCTTCTCCTCTCACAGGTCCACCATCATTCTCACTGATTGAGTGCCTATTCTGTGCAGAGCACTGTACTAAATGCTTGAGAGAGGATCAAACAGTAAGTAGACAACATGCCTGCCCTCAAGGAGCATACCTAGATGTAGAATCACAGTCTCTGCCCTCTTGGAGGAACTTTCTATTTAATTGAGGAAACAAGCAGCTATAAATTGCCAAATATTCAATAAGTAAAAGAATAAGAGCCTAGATCAATCAATCAGTCAATCATATTTATTGAGCACTTGCTATGTGCAGGGCACTGGACTAAGTGCTTGGGAGAGTACAATATAACAGAATTGGTAGATACGTTCCTTGCCCACAATGAGCTTACAGTCTAGAGCGGGAGATCGACATCAATATAAATAAATAAATCATGGAGATGTACATAAGTGCTGTGGGGCCAAGGGAGGGGTGAATAAAAGGTGTAAATCCAAATACAAGGGCGATGCAGAAGACAGTGGGAGAGGAGGAAATGAGGGCTTAGTTGGGGAAGGCCTCTTGGAGGAGATGTGCTTTTAATCAGTCTTTGAAAGTGGGGAGAGTGATCATCTGTCA
Source organism: Tachyglossus aculeatus (assembly GCF_015852505.1). NCBI lineage: Eukaryota > Metazoa > Chordata > Mammalia > Monotremata > Tachyglossidae > Tachyglossus > Tachyglossus aculeatus. Next base: position 6,555,786 of record NC_052098.1, on the reverse strand, counting down.
GCTCTGAAGAGGGAGGTAGTTCCAGGCAGGAGGTGGGTGAGGGATCAGTGATGAGATAGACAAGATTGAGGTACAGTAGTAGATTTGGCATTGGAGGAACGGATGTGCGCACTAAATTGTAGTAGGAAATCATGGAGGTAACATTGGAGGGGGCAAGGTGATCGAGTGCTTCAAAGCCAATGATAAGGAGCTTCTGTTGGATGCAGAAGCATTCTACAGAAGAGGGTGAGCAACCATTGGAGGTTCTTGAGGCCTAGGGAAGCATGGGCTGAGAAGTTTTGCAGAAAAATGATCCGGGCAGCAGCGTGAAGTATGGATTGAAGTGGGATGAGACAAGGTGCAGGGAGGTCAGCAAAGAGGCTGATACAGTAATCAAAATGGGATAGGATAACTGCTTGGTAGATACAAACAATAAAACAATTCTACCTCTCTTTCTCTCTTCCTCTTTGTATGTCTGTGTCCCCGTCTGTCTCCTTCTCTAACCCTCTCTTTCCTTTTCTTGCTCTGCTTTCTCTGTCCCTTTCTTTCTGTCCCCCTTCCCTCCGCTTCTGTCTCCTTCTCTCATTCCTCCCTCTTACTCTCATAGATGAGGAAGGGAAATGCAAGAATTTAGTTAAATCCAACTAACAGCCTGACCTGCTTTAAACAGGAAACACTGTCAGTTTCATTAGATACTAATGAATATTATTAAGCTAATTTACCATTTGTTTTCTAATTATGTGTCATAAGGCACCACAGTGGCAGCTGAGGCAACTGACAGGGGATTTTTTTTTTTTCTTCTGACCCTATGTTTACTGAGAATGGCTGGGGTTGATTGATGATGATGTTGATAACGACAATGAATACAGTGATTTGGACATGGATAGCCTATTTTTCAACACTAGAAAACATTTTGGGGCTCTTTTGGTAATAAGGTCCTCTGTGGGTTCCATTGTGGCTGCTGTGGGTAGAGTCTAATGGCTTGAAGCAGCGTGGCTCAGTGGAAAGAGCCCGGGCTTTGGAGTCAGAGGTCATGGGTTCAAATCCTGGCTCCGCCAATTGTCAGCTGTGTGACTTTGGGCAAGTCACTTAACTTCTCTGTGCCTCAGTTCCCTCATCTGTAAAATGGGGATTAAGACCATGAGCCCCACGTGGGACAACCTGGTCACATTGTATCCAGTGCTTAGAACAGTGCTTTGCACATAGTAAGTACTTAATAAATGCCATCATTATTATTATTATCCCCCAGCGCTTAGAACAGTGCTTTGCACAAAGTAGGTGCTTAACAAATACCATCATTATTATTATTGTGTAGTTGAGAGTTTGGCGCTGCCCCTGATTTGCTTTGAGACTGAGAGGATGTCAAAACCTAAACAGCACCCCTGGAACCGAGTTTGAAGCTGTGTGTTGGGCAGATTTAGGGGGGAAGCAGGTCAAGGAAGTCAAACTGAACTTCAGTTCCATCAGGGTGGTGGTGTAAAGGGAACTTCTGGAGTGTGCCAGGCCCAGCACTTAGGCGGGGTGGGGGTGGGGGCGGCGACCATGATGGGAGAGGTTGGTAGTAAAGGGTAAGTACCCATACTCTTTTCTCCTTTCTATCTTTCTTTTCTTCTTTTTTAAATGGTTTTTGTTAATTGCTCACTATGTGCCAGGCACTTTTCTAAGCGCTGGGGTAGATACAAGGTAATCAGGTTTGACACAGTCCATGCCCCACATGGGGCTCACATTTCTAATCCCCATTTTACAGATGAGGGATCTGAGGCCCAGAGAAGTGAAGTGATTTGCCCAAGGTCACACAGCAGACATGTGGTGGAGCTGAGATTAGAACCCACATCCTCTGACTTCCAGACCTGTGGTCTTTCCACTAGACCACAATAATAATGATATTTGTTAAGTGCTTACTATGTGCCAAGCACTGTTCTAAGAGCTGGGGGATACAAAGTGACCAGGTTGTTCCACATGGGGCTCACAATCTTAATCCCCATTTTACAGATGAGGTAACTGAGGCACAGAGAAGTGAAGTGATTTGCCCAAAGTCACACAGCCAATAAGTGGCGGAGCCAGGATTAGAGCCCATGACCTGACTCCCAAGCCCATGCTCTTTCCACTGAGCCATGCTGCTTCACAAGTGATGCCTGGTTTGACGGCATCCTTCTTCCATATCCCTCTGTCATGTCCACTCTCCTCGTGTGAAATTCAGGTGAAGTTGCTGTCAGGGCCAGTGGCAACAGGAACCTTTAGCTTCTGCTAGCTCCTTGCAGCTTCTAGTTCTGTTTGGCCCTGGTGCCTCCTGAGAGCAATCATCTTAAACAAAACAACCAAGCACCCAACCTGAGAAAGCCTATTTGTAATGGCAGAATAAATCTACCCTTACGCTTCTCCTGAAATAACAAGGAGATGAAATCCAAAGAATAAGCCTTTCGCACACTACATAAATCAGTCCCGTTGTTTCAGTCAGCACATATGGTATGGTAACATTGCCCACTGCTCTGAGACCCTCTAATAGAGGACCATATGTGCTTCTGCAATAGCAAAACACAAAGGACTCCATGGTGGTCTGGAACTCACTTGTTTTTATTGGTGTGAGTTTCTGCTTTAACACCGTTCCTACCCTCACAGTACTTTGTCATTCCCTTTACCAGGAACAGAGGGGACAGATAATTTAAAATCCCTTGGCTTAGACTTGGGAAGTTTGTTTCTTTGAAGGAGCGGGATCAGAAGCAGAACGCGGGTGCCGCAGAAGGTCGAGGTGAGTCGTCGTGGGCTGTCTCTGGAAAAGAGTACTAGTGCTTCCTCTCCAAAGCTGAGTCTTTCCCTTACTAGACTGTAAGCTCCTTGAGCGCAGGAATTGTGGCTACCAATTCTATTGGACTCTCCCAAGCACTTAATATGGTGCTCTGCACAAACTAGACTGTCAGCTCCCAGGGAACAGAGATTGTTTCTACCAACTCTATTGGACTCTCCCAAGCGCTTAATACAGTGCTCTGCACACAGTAGACTTAGCTCCCTGAGTGCAGGGAGTATGTCTATGAACTCTATTGGACTCTCCCAAGCACTTTGTTCAGTGCTCTGCACAAAGTAGATTGTCAGTTCCATGAGGGTATGGATTGTGTCTACCAACTCTATTGTACTCTCCCAAGGGCTTAGTACAGTATTTAGTACAGTGCTCTGCACAGAGTAGATTACAAACTCCCTGAGGGCAGGCACCATGTCTACTATATTGAACTCTTTCAAGTGCTTAGCACAGTGCTCTGTACACAATAGATTGTAAACTCCCTGTGGATGGAGATCATGTCTACTAACTCTTTGTACCCTCCCAAGTGCTTAGCACAGTGCTCTGCACACAATAGATTGTAAACTTCTTGAGGTAAGGGATCTTGTCTACTACCTGTTATACTTTTTTAAAAAAATGGTATTTTTTAAGCACTTACTATGTGCTAGGCACTGTACTAAGTTCTGGGGTAGATACAAACTAATCATGTTGGACACGGTCCATGTTCCATGTGGTCTCACAATGTTACTCCCCGTTTTACAGGTGAGGTAACTGAGGCACAGAAAAGTGAAGTGACTTGCCCAAGGTCACACAGCAGACAGGTGGCAGAGCTGGGATTAGAACCCAGGTCCTCCAGTCTTCCAGGCCCACACTCTATCCACTAGGCAACACTGTTTCCTCACTTGCTTAATAATAATAATTGTGGCATTTGGTAAAGCATTTAGTATGTACCAAGCACTGTGCTAAGCTCTGAGATAGATACAATACATTCAGATCAGACACAATCCTTATCCCACATGGGAATCACAGATTAAAAGGAGGGGGAATCGGTATTTAAGCCCCATTTTACAGATGAGGAAACAGACACAGAGAAGTGAAGTGACTTGTCCAAGGTCACACGGTAGGCAAGTGGCAGAGCTGGGATTAGAATCCAGGTCCCCTGACTCCCAGGACTGTGCTCTTTCCACTAGGCCACGCTGCTTCTCATGGAAAGGCTACCATTAGTCATTGCCTGCTGGATATCAGGACCACAAAACAACAAGCTGATTAAGTCACTCTGGGCACAGTTAGGACATTTATGCATATCCAGGTAAGCTACTAAATCTTTTTTCTCCTTAGAGGCTCAAAACATACCCCAGAAACACATTCATTCTGCATAGCTGTATATAACCCACCCTGGCTTGCTGTTTGTTTTCCAACCTCAGTTCAGAGCTTTGAAATCAAGGACTACTAGCGTTTGGTGAAACCCAACCCTAAGGAGGGAGTGCAGGACTCAAACTAGCCTCAAAGAGGCATCCGCTTATTATATTAATGATATTGGGCTACTCTCCCAGTAAGGGCAGAAATAATAATGATAAAAGCACTGAGGTTAAGTGCTTACTATGTGCTGAGCTGGGGTAGAGACAAGACAATCAGGATGGACACAGTTTCTGTCCTACATGGGGCTCACGGTCTAATGGTGAGGAAGGACAGATAGTGAATCCCCATTTTACAGATGAGGAAATTGAGGTGTAGAGAAGTTAAGTGACTTGCCCAAGATCACCCAGCAAGTAAGTGGTGGAGCCAGGATCAGCACCCAAGTCCCTTGACCCCCAGACACTAGGGCACAAACAGCCTCTTCTCAGAATAATAATAATAATGATGATGGCATTTGTTAAGCGCTTATTATGTGCAAAGCACTGTTCTAAGCACTAGGGGGGGGGTTTACAAGGTGATCAGGTTGTCCCACGTGGGGCTCACAGTCTTAATCCCCACTTTACAGATGAGGTAACTGAGGCTCAGAGAAGTTAAGTGACTTGCCCAAGGTCACCCAGCAGACATGTGGTGGAGTCAGAATTGGAACCCATGACCTCTGACTCCCAAGCCCGTGCTCTTTCCACTGAGCCACGCTGCAGAGGTGAGGTCTTGTTCGAGGGCCCAACAAAGGTACCAGACCACAATGGTTTATCTAAATTCTCACCTCAACCCTTGCCTTTTCTGCTAAACTAAATTACCTGCCATTCGCCAACTCCACAGGCATGGTGGCGACAGACCTGTGAAACTCACAATGGGATCATTCTCCAATTTTTTTGGCCATGAAGGTGTCCACCCTCTGTGCCTGACCATGCTTCTTGACCAGCAATAAAGGCTTTCTGCCCATGGCTGCACACACCAGATGTGCGTGCACACGCTTCCCAAAAGCAAATGCTCTTTTTTCTGCACTTGATGTCAACCTGATTGAAATGTTCAAAGAAAAGATTCCCTTTCCTCTATTTCCAGAAGTCATTTGGGTGAGAAGTTAATCAAGGCTTCATCAGAGCTGTGCATGTTTCTATTCATCACGGCAGTTCTAATGCAGCTGTCCACTACCGGCGGAATTAAAAAAGGGTCGGTTTCTATTTTGTCACATTAAAATGTCTTTCAGTGTTCTGTCTCTTCCTCTCACCTCACGGTGATATAAAAAGACTTAAATACAGTACTTAAAGGACAGATTGTCCCAGTGATAAAAGAATGAGCAGGGTTTCATGGTCAAATTGAAAGGGGACCAGCTTCTCCTATAATTCAGGCCCCTTTCTCAATTCCTACTTTTCAAGTAATAAGATATGCCCTCCTATTGGGTCCTGCTGATGTATTATGGCATTTATTAAGCCCTATGTTCCAAGCACTGTACAAAGCATTGGGCTAGTTGCATGATACATGATAATCAGATTGGACGCAGGTCCTGACCCTTTGGAGGCTCACAATCTCACAAAAAGGAGGGAGAGCAGGGATCTCATCCCCATTTTGTTTTGTCTTATGCTGTTGAGTCAGCTCTGACCCATTGCGACACCATGGACACATCTCTCCCAGAACACCTCACCTCTATCTGCAATCGTTTTGGTAGTGGATCCATAGAATTCTTTTGGTAAAAATACAGAAGTGGTTTACCATTGCCTCCTTCCACACAGTAAACTTGAGTCTCTGCCCTCTACTCTCTCCCGTGCCACTGCTGCCCAGCACAGGTGAGATTTGGCTTGTAGCAGAGTCCCTTCCACTTGCTAGCCACTGCCCAAGCTAGGAATGGGTAGGCCTCTGCTTGACTTTCCTTTCCATAGTCAAGACTGGTAGAGTACTGGAAACTCTCCAGGTGCAACCCTGAGAGGTACATCCTCATTTTACAAATGAAGAAATTGATTCCCAGAGAAGTTAAGTTCATTCATTCAATCGTATTTATTGAGCACTTACTGTGTGCAGAGCACTGTACTAAGTGCTTGGGAAGTACAAGTTGTCAACATACAGAGACGGTCCCTACCTAACAATGGGCTTACAGTCTAGAAGTGTCTTGCCCATGGTCATATAGAAGGCTAAAGGCAGGGCTGGGATTAGGGACTGGGTCTTCTGACTCCCAAGTCCATGTGTATAAAGAAAAGATGAGTCAAGAGCCAAGCTCTTTCCCCTAAGCCACATGACCTCTTGGTTTTTCTTCTGAAGTTACTGAACCTTCAGAAAGTACAAGTGTAGTGGCATGTGTGCATCGAAACTTGGGTACATTCAGGATTTTCTCTCCTTAAGAGCAAACTGGAACTACAGTTAGGGGGGAAGGTGAAAAACATTCAGTAGCTGCTCAATAAATGTCAATAGCCAAAAGCAGGTGTCCAGGAAAGAGGACTGAGAAATGGTCTCCAGGATCCACATTATTTAGGTATTGAACTTTCCACACCTTCCCTCCTGCCCATATTTAGCTTGGACTTCAACCGAGAAGATGACAGTTTCGGACCTCTGTTTTCTGTAGAAAGCACCCCTTGGAAACAAACTCATGCTGAATGCTAGTCAAGCAGCTATAGGTTATTATTTTTATTTTATCTGTCAAGTGCTATGTGTCAAGCACTGTTTTAAGTGTTGGGGTGCTTCGCACATAGTAAGCGCTTAACAAATACCATCATTATTATTATTATACAAGTTAATCAGGTTGGGCACAGTCCCTGTCTCACATGGGGCTCACATTCTAAGAGGGAGAACAGGCACTGAATCCCCATTTTACAGCTGATGAAAGTGAGTCACAGAGAAGTTAAGTGACTTGTCCAAGATCATAGAGCAAGCAACTGGCAAATCTGGGATCAGAACCCATTTGCTCTCAATTCACTTAACTGTTCTGTGGCTCAGTTTCCTTATCTGTAAAATGGGGATTCAATACCAGTTCTCTCTCCTCCTTAGACTGTGAGCCTCGTGTGGGACAAAGACTCTGCCTGGACTGATTATCTTCTATCTGCTCCAGTGCTTAGCATAGTGCTTGATACATAGTAAGTGCTTAACAAATACCATTTTTCTTTTATTATGAACTGTGCAGTGATCTGTTACTACCTCCTTCTGTAAGCTAGCTGTGCCCCTCAAATTTGCCCTGAAATTTTAGGGCAAAAGGTACAAGTACAAGAAATCTTCAATTTAAGATGTTTTGAATTATGACTAATGATATTTACCAGGTTCTAAGTTTACACCATGTTTCAGCTTTATAGCATATTGTTTTTCAACTATTGAAGACAAGCTCCTGGGGCACAGGTGGTGAAAGGTAGGGCACCATTCATCCATTTTTTTTTTTTACCAGTCAGTCTGTTTTCCAGTCAGTCTGTTCCCTGTCTGTTTCTGATATCACACTGGACCTTTTTATAAACCAATCAGTGGTATTGATTTTCTTACTGCGTGCAGACCACTGCACTAAACACAATACAACAGAGTTTTTAGATACGTTCCTTGTCCACAAGGAGCTTACAATCCAGGAGAGACAGACATGAACATAATTTACAGATATGTACATATCAATCAATCATATTTATTGAGCACTTACTGTGTGCAGAACCCTTGGGAGACGATGATATAGCAGTTGGTACACACATTCTTTGCCCACAGTGAGCTTACAGTCTAGAGGGGGAGACAAACATTAATATAAGTAAATAAATTAGGGATAAGTTCATAAGTGATGTGGGGCGGAGGGAGGGAAAATTAAGGATGCAAATCCAAGTGCAATGACAATGCAGAAGGAAGAAAGAGTAGCGGAAATGAGGGCTTAATCTGGAAAAGCCTCCTGGAGAGGGGCTTTAAATAAGGCTTTGAAGGTGGGGAGAGTGATCGTCTATTGGATGTGAAGAGGGAGGGCATTCCAGGACAGAGGCAGGCCATGGGTAAGAGGTTGGCGGCAAGATAGATGAGATGGAGGTACAGTGAGTAGGTTGGCATTAGAGGAGCAAAGTTTGTGGGCTGGGTTGTAGTAGGTATTCAGGGACGTGAGGTAGGAGGGAGCAAGGTTGATTGAGTGCTTTAAAGCCAACGGTAAGGACTTGCTGTTTGATACGGAGGTGGATGGACAACCACAGGAGGTTCTTGAGGAGAGGGGAAACATGGACTGAACATAAGTGCCGTGGGTCTGAAGATGGGGTGATTATCTGGTATTTTTATTTTCAGTGTCCAGCTTCCCTCTGCCACTAGTCCTGCCACCAGGTTCCACAGCTTGCTCATCTTCACAGAGATCTGGGAGGGAAGGCCAATAAGTCCGGAGCAAAATGAGGAAGCAAGGGGTCGTTCCGGAAGACACCCACTGAATTCTCTATGATAGCATTAAGTTACATTGCATGGGAAGGTCCTATTAGAGGAAAGGAAAATTGAGTCTTGAGAATAGGCCACCAGGTTGAGTTTAATTTCCAGCTATTTCATGGACTCACTGGCCATGCCTCCATGCCCTTTTGGGAGGTGATATATTCTCAGATTGGGGAATTGTAGGCCTTTTGACTTCTCGGTATTGCCATGTGACTGTCCTCCAAAGGTGAGCTTATCTGTGACTCCAGATTCCAAAAGTGAATTTCAATCCAGAGAAGTGCCATGGTCTATTGAATTCTGCTTGTGGAGGAACAGGAATTGCGTGATTTCAGGAAAGTCATGAAGTCAGGAAAGTCATGAAGGCCCAGTAGGCTTCAATTTATCTATTGGTAAAGCCGGCATAAACATTTCCTTCTTTTGCTCAGCATTCTGAAATTAAGGCAGAATATGGTGGACTAGAGGCAGAAAGTAAATTACCTGCTGCACTAGGTTCTGATTCTTGGGGAAGTGGATAGTGCATGGGCCTGGGAGTCAGAGAACCTGGGTTCTAATCCTGGCTTCACCACATGTCTGCTATGTGACCTTGTACAAGTCCCTTAACTTCTCTGGGCCTCAGTTCCCTCATCTGTGAAATGGGGATTAAGATTGTGAGGACCATGTGGGATATGGACTCTGTCCAACCTGATTAGCTTTACAGTGCCCGGCACATAGTAAGCACTTAACAAATGTCACAAAGAAGAGTGTTGAGCCTCATTTTGGCCTTCACATTTTGAGAGGTATGAGGAGAAATGCAAGAGGATCCAGAGAAGAGCAATAAAAGGATTGGAAAATAGGACCTATGAGGAAAAGTTAAAGAAAATTGGGTTATTCAGTAGGAGAAGAGGAAGTTAAGAGAAGACTTTAAATGCCCTTTGTACTTGGTCAAAATGTGCAGATTTGCACAATCCAGATCCCAGACGATACTTTGTCCTCAGTAATTGGAACATTTTAGAGGAATTTTTTTTCTTTGTGGGGTGTGAGGGGAGGAGGGAGGGGGAACTAAATTACCTGTATCATTTGTGTCATTCAAAGAGAAGGCTCAGCTGTCTTCTATCTTCATAGACCCAAAGGAATGGGTTTCATATGTGGTAAAAAAGATTCCGATTAGACACAAAAAGGATCATCTCATTAGTTGTCAAGTGTGAGAACAGCCTTCAGAGGTAGGTTGTGGACTTGTCATTCCTTGGTATCTTTGGACACGTTAGGTGTAGTACCGTTTGAAAGTTGGGAACTGAACTTGACACCCCTTCCAACTTTATGATTCTTGTAAGAGCGAATGCCTCAATGCTTTTGAAGTGTCTTTTAATTCCTCAGAAGCAAGATCTGGGAGAATAGCAAATCACCTAAGACTCAATTTAAAAAAAAACAACTGACAACCAATTTCCGTAGTCTTCATTTTCATAAATGAAAATCCACTTGTCTATAACTTCAATCTTTGAGAAATCCAGGTCAACAAAGGTCAGCCAATCACTAGACTCAGTTCAACCTGCTACAGCAAGGGTCCCTTTGGATAGAGTGGAGATGGCTCAACAGATCTGAACTCAATCTATTGGAGTAGAGGAGGTGGTTCTCATTGGTCTGGCCTGCTCCATTCAGTCCAGGTCACAAATAATTACACTGTTGCAATTTAAGATAGCAGGGCTCTAACCAAACCTGTTTCCATCAAAGGGTTTCAATCTGATGCATTTTCCCAATCCAATTTCCGTTTTGGAGGTTTCTGTTTGTTAACCGAGCGCTATCATTTCACTATTGGAATGGTGATATGAAAATCATTTTCCTCGGGTTCACTGAGTAATTGGCAATAAATGAATGTGTGTTGTAAGGAAATAAATGATGAGATTGCTCATCTTCTTCACTGCCGCTGTGGCTGCTTCTGCAATACTGTGCAAGATTCAGGAATCCTGTGATTAATTTGACTATGGCAGGCATGGTTTAATTTCTCTTTGTACTTCATTTGGATAAAAGATTACCCACTTGCTATTCCAGTTTGTTATTCCAGAGTTTGTCTGCAACATAAGATACAACAAATCAGCAACTGAAGAATGATTGGTTTCTAGTGGCCAAAGAAGCGAACTTTTGCGCTCTGTGCTTTGTAGTTTTGTATTTATGTTCACAAAATGGTTTGGTTTCTTGGCGGATGAAAGGTGCTCTTTTGATGTTAGATCATTATTTCTGGGGACTCCGAATTTGCTGTCTCTTAGTACTGTGGAGTGATTGATGCTTAATGGACAAAGCAGGGCTATTAATACCCAAACTCCATAAAAGTCAGCATTATTGTGATGGTAGAGCTTGTGTCTTCATCTCATCCATCAAAGAAACCTGTAGCTTTCTCCATGACTAGTCTATCTAGGGCTGCTGACAGACAAAGTCTACATTAGAGGTTCATCATCAAACCCCAGGAATTTGACCTCTTGTTCCCAGAGAGACCATTTTCAATTACAGATGCTTGTGTCAGCCCACTCTTTCTTTGCCTGAGGAATTAAGTTGGCTTTGGATTTCAAGAAGACAACAGTGTGGAAAGGGTTCTACCCGGTGAGAGTTATGGAGTTGTCAGTATTCATGGTGTCCCCAGAACTAGTGTCTTAAGGAAGGCTTAGTGTTGTTCAGTAGAAATCCAGGTGTCATAAATTATTAGTATTATTGTTATAGTTGTTAAGCACTCTCTGTGTGTCAAGCATTGTACTAAGCGCTAGCGTAGATACAAGTTAATTAGGTTGAACACAGTCTCTGTCCCATATGGGGCTCACAGTCTAAGTAGGAGGGAGAACAGGTGTTGAATCCCCATTTTCCAGATGAGGAAACTGAAGCCCAGATAATTTAAGTGCCTTGCCCGAGGTCACACGACAAGGAGGTAGCAGAGTGAGCCTCCCAGGCCCAGGTTCTTTCCATTAGGCCATCCTGCTCTTGAAGCATGAGTGTAAATTTAAAAGCATTAATAGACACTCGTCTTAACTTGAAATGTCTTAAGGTGGAGACTGGCTGTACCGGTTTGGCCTAGGCCATCAAATACCTCAGGCCAATCTTGATGGCCAGGAGACAACTCTGTCCTCTGGCTGGGGCGAATCCTACCCCCCTGCCACCTCTGTTTTGGCCTCCCTACTCCTCGTTCCCTGACCCAGAGTGGTGTTGCCTTCTGGGGGACCCCTGCCCAAGCCCCACAAGTCGGGGGTAGGGAGGATGGGGCACTGTTACTCTGAGGGCTTGGGGAGTTGGGGGAGAGGGGAGACTTCCATGCCATATACATCTCCTTGGTCAACAGGGGTCATGTTCATGTCTAACTGCCAAGGCGTCTTGACTGAACAGCTAGAGAAGCAGAAAATGAACCATCTCTTCAAATGTGAAGGGGTAAGGGGGGTTTGTGGGGATGGTGAGTAGACAGGGTATGTGCTTATGTGGGTCAGGTTCAAGGTCACCCCCTCTATCCTAATTGGTGAGAAGAGGTAGGATTTCAGGAGTTAGAGGAGAGGCAGGTTTCCAGGAAATAAAGAAATAACTTACAGATATGGGAGAAGGTAGTTTAAAAATGCTCATAAGTGAATTTAGTGTCAATTCCCTAAGTGGAGTGGTTTGTTAAATATGATAGCACTTCAAGGGACAGCCTTGGTTTGTGCACAATGTGGCTGGGACTGTGGGTCCTGCAGTGGCCTTTTCAGTCACCTATGCAGTTAGAGGAGGTTTTCACCATCTGAAGGGCAACTCTCTCTCTATCTCTCTCTCTCGATGAACAAATACACATAGAGAAAGGAGTGTACAATCTACTGCTTTAATTGCATAAAATATTTCAGTCACACATGCACCCATAGGGGAATTTCATCCATGGGAGGTAGCAAGGCCTAGTGGAAAGAGCACCAGACTGGTAGTCAGGAGACCCAGATTCTAGTCCCCACTCTGCCATTTGCCTAGACCATAGCACTCCTCATGAGCAGGAAATGTGTCTACCAATTGCATTATATTGTGCTCTCCCAAATGCTCAGTATAGCACTCTGCACATAGTAAGTGCTCAATAAATACCATTGATTAATTGATTGCCTACTGTATGATCTTGGGCAAGTTACAATTTCCATATACATATATATATACACACACATATAAAAATTATGGCATTTGTTAAGCACTTACTGTGTTACCAGGCACTGTACTTAGCACTGGGTTGGGTACAAGCAAATTGGGTTGGGCACAGTCCCTATCCCTTGTGGGGCTCACGTTCTTAATCCCCATTTTACAGATAAGGGAACTGAGGCACAAAGAATTAAAGTGACTTGCCCAAGTTCACACAGCAGACAAGTGGCTAAGCTGGGATTAGAACTCATGACCGTGGCTCAGTGGAAAGAGCACGGGCTTTGGAGTCAGAGGTCATGAGTTCAAACCCAGGCTTCACCAATTGTCAGCTGTGTGACTTTGGGCAAGTCACTTAACTTCTCTGTGCCTCAGTTACTTCATCTGTAAAATGGGGATTAAGACTGTGAGCCCCCCGTGGGACAACCTGATCACCTTGTAACCTCCCCAGTGCTTAGAACAGTGCTTTGCACATAGTGAGTGCTTAATCAATGCCATTATTATTATTATTATTATTATGACCTTCTGACTCCCAGGCCCATGCTCTATCCACTATGCCATGCTCATATATATATATGAGCCTTGCCCGAGGATATATATATCATATATATATATGATAGATAGATATATAGGTTGAACACCTATTAATTAGGTTATTAACCTAGATATCTAGAAGATATATATATCTTCTAGACTGTGAGCCCGCTGTTGGGCAGGGACCGTCTCTATATGTTGCCAACTTGTACTTCCCAAGCACTTAGTACAGTGTTCTGTACACAGTAAGTGCTCAATAAATATGATGAATGAATATATATATATATACATATATATATATACATAGATCGATCAATCGATAGATATATGTGCTATCTATCCTCACAAAATGTCCTGTCTAAATCATCAATGTGATTTGGAAAATGTCTGTTTTAAATGTATGCCCCTTGAGTAATATATATGGTAATAGCTATAATTGTAATGATTGACAGTCCTGGTGGGCAGGTTACAGATTGAATCATCCATCAGGGACTGAATTCTCTTCTTCCAGGTTAAGGACAGTAAAGGTAAATCAGTAGGTAGTTGGGGGAAATGGCATGTCTAATGGCATTTTATCCAGCTCCTCCACCCCCATGAGTTCCAGTCAGCCACTAGGACAGCCCAAACCCTAGGGAAGTTTGGAACTTGTGCTGGGGATTGACACATAGTAAGCACTTAACACATACTAAAATAATAACAATAATAATAGTGAGAGGCCCAGATGAGGAGCATCTGGATCCCTGAGGAACTTTTATCCCTCCTCCCCCCTCCTCAGTGGTCTCTGAGCTAGGACTCCCCCAATCCCATCCCAAACCCCCTCTAGGGTGCTGACAAAGGGGAGTAAGTCCCTTTATGGGACTCTATTCTTACCTGAATCCTGTCTGGAATTCTATGGGAGGTCCTGAGTTTTCCTCCAGATTGTTAGATCATTGAGGGCAGGGATTGCGTCTACTAATTATTGGATTATCCCAAATGCTTAGTTTGGTGCCCTGTACACGGATCGTAAGCTCTTTGAGGGCAAGGATCATGTCTATAGACTCTACTGGACTCTCCTAAGTGCTTAGTTGAGCGGACTGTACAGTACAAGCCCTCAATAAATACCACTGATTGATTAATTCTGTGGGCATTCTAGTGTTGTTTTTTGAAGGCCACCCACATAATAACTGGTATTTGTTAAGCCCTTACTATGTGCCAGGCACTGTACTAAGCTCTGGGATAGATACAAGCAAATCAGATTGGACGCAGTTCCTGTCCCGCATGGGGCTCACAATCTTAATGCCCTCTCCCTGACTTTCCCATCTCTGTTGATGGCACTACCATCCTTCCCGTCTCACAAGCCTGCAACCTTGGTGTCATCCTTGACTCCGCTCTCTCATTCACCCCTCACATCCAAGCCGTCACCAAAACCTGCCGGTCTCAGCTCCGCAACATTGCCAAGATCCGTCCTTTCCTCTCCATCCAAACCACTACCCTGCACGTTCAAGCTCTCATCCTATCCCGTCTGGACTACTGCATCAGCCTTCTCTCTGATCTCCCGTCCTCGTGTCTCTCCCCACTTCAATCCATACTTCATGCTGCTGCCCGGACTGTCTTTGTCCAGAAACGCTCTGGGCATGTTACTCCCCTCCTCAAAAATCTCCAGTGGCTACCAATCAATCTGCGCATCAGGCAGAAACTCCTCACCCTGGGCTTCGAGGCTGTCCATCACCTCGCCCCCTCCTACCTCACCTCCCTTCTCTCCTTCTACAGCCCAGCCCGCACCCTCCGCTCCTCTGCCGCTAATCTACTCACCATGCCTCATTCTCGCCTGTCCCACCATCAACCCCGGCCCACGTCATCCCCCGGGCTTGGAATGCCCTCCCTCTGCCCATCAGCTAAGCTAGCTCTCTTCCTCCCTTCAAGGCCCTACTGAGAGCTCACCTCCTCCAGGAGGCCTTCCCAGACTGAGCCCCTTCCTTCCTCTTCCCCTCGTCCCCCTCTCCATCCCCCCATCTTACCTCCTTCCCTTCCCCACAGCACCTGTATATATGTATATATGTTTGTACATATTTATTACTCTATTTATTTATTTATTTATTTTACTTGTACATATCTATTCTATTTTATTTTGTTAGTATGTTTGGCTTTGTTCTCTGTCTCCCCCTTCTAGACTGTGAGCCCACTGTTGGGTAGGGACTGTCTCTATATTTTGCCAACTTGTACTTCCCAAGCGCTTAGTACAGTGCTCTGCACACAGTAAGCGCTCAATAAATACGATTGATTGATTGATTGATTGATTAATGCCCATTTTACAGATGAGGTAACTGAGGCACAGAGAAGTGAAGTGACTTGCCCAAGGCCACAGAGCAGACCAGTGCTGGTCAGGGGGCTAGAACCAGAGCCCAGAATCAGATACTCACTACTGGTCCAACAAGGACAATAGTGAAAGAGACTGGACATCCTGTTTCTGGATTTATTCCCAGTACCACTGCTATTTGGTTTATGACCCTGATCAATGTTCATTTATTTTCACTGACTGAAGTTTCTCTTCCTCAAAAATGGAGACAATTAAAGATGCAAGTAAATTGTTTTGCGATCCCTGGTCTTACAGCTCTCTAGGATTGTTATGTTTAATTATCCAACTATCCATGACTTCTCTTCAGTTGTTTGTCTATTTTTTGAGCCTTTATTGAAGTTTTAGAGATGCGATTCAATAAAGAATGAAATTGTTGCCTTGTCACCTTGAGCGTGAGAGCGCTGTATCATCTGAGTTCAGGCTAAGTTCTGGCTCTGAAGACATGAAAAAAAGTATTGCTGGAGGCAAGATTATCCCTGCTCAATGAAGCAAAGTAGCCTTCTGTTTACCTGCAGAGGAAGGAAATTAAAATTGTGGGTGCTTAGCACAAAATGGAGAAAAAGATATATATAGATGAATGTCAAAAGTTCGAAGAAGCATTTGGGGCCAAGTTCAAGTGGGGGTGGGGTGTTAACCCAATATTTTTTAAAAGCAGATGTCAATCAATCAATAAATGGTATAATTATTGAGCACTGACTGTGTGCAGAGCACTGTACTTGGGAGGATGCAATACATCCATGTCAGAAACACGTTCCCAGCCCTCAAGAAACTTACAGTCTAGACAGGGAGACAGACATTCAGTTATGGATTTAAATCAATCAATTATATTTATTGAGTGCTTACTATGTGCAGAGCACTGTCATTTGGGAAAGTACAATTTAACAGAGTTAGACACGATTCCTGCCCACAGGGAGTTTACAGTCCATGGGGGAGAGAGACATTAATATAGATTAGGGATAGGGGAAATAGTGGAATATAAGAATATTTGCGTAAGTATTGTGGGGCTGGGGTGAGTATAAAAGAGCTTAAGAGGTACATAGCCAAGTTCATACTCAACCCAGAGGGGAGGGCAGAGAGGGAAAATAAATGGCTTAATCAGGGAAGGCGTCTTGGAGGAGATGTGATTTTAGGAGAGATTTGAAGGTGGAGAGACTGGTGATCTGTTGGTTATGATCTGTTAGTTGAGAAGCAGCGTGGCTCAATGGAAAGAGCATGGGCTGTGGAGTCAGAGGTCATGGGTTCAAATCCCGGCTCTGCCAATTGTCAGCTGTGTGACTTTGGGCGAATCACTTAACTTCTCTGTGCCTGTTACCTCATCTGGAAAATGGGGATTAAGACTGTGAGCCCCCCGGGGGACAACCTGATCATGTTGTAACCTCCCCAGAACTTAGAACTTATTATTATTATTATTTTGAAGCAGGAGGAGGTTCCAGGTCTGAGGGAGAACACAGACAAGGGGTTGGTGGTGGGTTAGATGAGATCGAGGTTCAGAGAGTAGATTGGTATTAGAGTGGAGTATGTGGAGTTGGTTGTTAGTAGGAGATCAGTGAGGTGAGGTGGAGGGGGCAAGTTGATTGCTCACTTTAAAGCCAATGGTAAGGGGTTTCAGTTTGATACCAACTCTGTTATATTGTACTCTCCCAAGTGTTTAGTACACAGTAAGCATTCAATAAATATGATTGAGGTTGTTGAGGAATGGGGAGATATGGAGTGATCTGGGCAGCATTGTGAAGAATGGACTGGAGAGGGAAGAGACAGGAGGCAGAGAGATCAGCGAGGAAGCTGATATAGTAGTCTAGTCAATGCAGGAAATGCTGAGTGCTTGGATCAGCCTAATAGCAATTTGGATGGAGAGGAAAAGGCGGGAGTAGTTTCAAAAGTCATGGAAAAATATCTTGCCCTTTTTCTAAGCCCAATTCCTTACTCTATCCTCTTGCCATTGTGACAAGCCTTTCTAGGTTGTGCTATTGCATGTTTGCTAATATGTCATTTCAAATGCATATGCATATCTACATTGATATTTGTCTTCAAAATTCAAGTTTCTGAGGGTAACAGGTGTGTTGCTGGATGCTGGACACAGTGTGTTGGAGAACACACACACACACACACACACACCCCTCCCCCCCCCCCCCTTTTTTTTTAGTAGAACAATCTTCCCAAAGCCTCTGCTTACATGACAGTTACCTCGTTTCTGGTTGCTAGACCACTAGACAATAAGCTCCGTGAGGGCAGGTATCATGTCTACCAACTCTATTGTATTGTACTCTCCTATGCACTTAGTACAGTAGTCTGAACACAATAACCACTTAATAAATGCCACTGACTGATCAATTGATTGATTGCTGCATTCCAGGCTGACCTGTCTCCTGCTACTTTTTCTCAAATGTCCACTGCTGGGCCACATGGTTTGAGGTTTTGCTCCATAATCAGGAGACCTGGGTTCCAATCCAGGCTGAGCCACTTGTCTCCTGTGTGACTTTGAACACATCATTTTACTTCTCTGTGCCTCAGTTCCGTCACCTGTAAAATAAGGGTTAATTGCCTGTTCTTTCTCCCCCTTGGCCTAAGAGTCTCATGTTGTTATCCTATATATCCTCCAGTGCTTAGCACAGTGCCTGGCTTACAGTGAGTGCTTAACAAATACCACAATTATTAATCAATCAATAATATTTATTGAGCATTTATTGTGTGCAAAGCCCTGTACTTAGTGTTTGGGAGAATACAATGTAACAGAGTTAATGGACACTTTCCCTGCCTACAAGGGGTTTACAGTCTAGAGGGAGAGACAGACATTAAAATAAATTCCATCTATGTACATAAGTGTGGGGCTGAGGGTGAAGTGAATATCAAGTGCACAAAGGGTACAGATTCAGATATATGGGTGAGCAGAAGGAAGAGGGAGTAGGGGAAATGAGGGCTTAGTCAGGGAATGCCTCAGAGGAGATGTGATTTTAATGAGGTTTTGGAGGTGGGGAGAGTGGTGGTCTGTCACATATGAAGGGGGAGGGAGTTACAGGCCATAGTGAGGACATGGGCAAGGGGTCAGTGGTGGGATAGATGGGATTGAAGTACAGTGAGTGGGTTGTCATTGTGGGCTGGGTTGTAGGAAATTAGCAATGTAAGATGGGGGGGAGAGGTGATTGAGTACTTTAAAACTGATATAAAGGAGTTTCTGTTTGATGCAGAGGTGGATGGGCAACCACTAGAGGTTCTTAAGGAGTGGGGAGACATAGACGGAATACTTTTTTAGAAAAATGAACTGGGTTAGCAGAGTGAAATATAGGCTGGAGTGGGGAGAGATGGAGGCAGGGTGGTCAGCGAGGAGGCTGGATATAAGTGCTTGGATCAGCGTGGTAGTAGTTTGGATGGAAAGGAAAGGGTCGATTTTAGTGATATTGTGAAGGCAGGACAGGATTTGGTGACAGACAAAATATGTGTATTGAATGAGAGAGATAACTTGAGGATAATGCTAAGGTTACAGGCTTGTGAGAGTATGCTTCCTTCACTCCTCTGCATGCGCTGCAGAGTGCTGCTGGCAGAAATCCAGATTTCAGACCAACCTTGTCCATCTCAACTTCATCCTTACTTGCTTTAACTCTCCCCTCTCCTTTGCCTGGCACCATGACTTCTCTATCCTTATCGACTCCCAAGCACAAGCCCATTGCCCTCACCAGTTGTTTCAGATATTTAACTCCCTCCTCAAATCCTCTGTCCTCCTGGCCCCCTTCATCTCTTGCCCCTAATGACTTGGCCACATACTTTATTTAAAAAATTGAGACCATCAGGTGTGATCGCCTTTAAATCTCTCCTATTCCTCTCAAGTCCCTCCCCCCTCCTGCCCTTTCTTCTACTCTCCCATCTTTCCCAGCAGTATTTCAAGAGAAGATCTTCTCTCAAAATCTGACCCCTCCACCTGCTCCAATCCCATCTCTTTGCACATTATCAAAATACTAGCCCCCTCCCTGACTGCCATCTTCAACTGTTCACTCTCCAATGACTTCTTCCCTACAGCTTTCAAACATGCTCATGTATCTCCTATCCTTAAAAAAACCCCTCCCTTGATCCCAAGGCTCCAAGGGAGTGGGTGTAGATGGAGAATAGAAGAGCATCCAGAACTGAACCTTGAGAGACCCCCACAATTAGTGGGTGGAAGACAGAGGAGGAGCCCATGAAAGAAACTGAGAATGAGCAGCCAGAGAGATAGGAGGAGAGAACCAGGGGAGGACAGTGTCAGTGAAGTCAAAGTGGGATACTGTTTCCAGGAGGAGAGGGCAGTCGACCTCCTTTTAACACCAATCTATTTGTTGTGCCTCGATCTCACCTCTCTCACCATCAGCCCCTTGCTCACACTCTCCCTCCTGCCTGGAACTCCCTCCCCCATCACACCAGGAAGACTGTTACTCTTCCCATCTTCCAAACCGTAGTAAAATCACATCTCCTCCAAAAGTCTTCCCCAAATATCTTCTCACCTCACCACCTTATTCTCCCTCCCCTCTTCATTGCCTATGCATTTGGGTTTGTACCCATTGAAGACTTTGAAACTCACTCCCTTCTACAACAATTTATTTACATAATACAACATTTAAGTACATAATTCTCACGTTCTGTTCCTTCCTCTATATGAAATTCATGTTAATGTCTCCCCTACTAGACTCTGAGTTTGAGGGCAGGGATCCTACCTACCAACTGTATTGTACTCTCCCAAGTGCTTAGTACAGTGTTCAGCATATAGTAGGTGCTCAATAACTACCATTAATTGATTGAAAGTAAAATCTCACACATG
Organism: Tachyglossus aculeatus; assembly: GCF_015852505.1. Taxonomy (NCBI): domain Eukaryota; kingdom Metazoa; phylum Chordata; class Mammalia; order Monotremata; family Tachyglossidae; genus Tachyglossus; species Tachyglossus aculeatus. The sequence goes on along the minus strand of NC_052098.1, from coordinate 6,535,521 downwards.
AATCGAATAAGTCCCTATTTCTTCCTACAGACAGTAGAGCAGTTGTGCCCACTTTGGGGACTTGGGATTCCTGTTTTTTTTAAAATGGCATTTATTAAGTGCTTACTATGTGCAAAGCACTGTTCTAAGTGCTGGGGTGGTTACAAGGTGATGATCAGATTGTCCCATGGGGGGCTCACAGTCTTAATCCCCATTTTACAGATGAGGTAAATGAGGCACAGAGAAGTTAAGTGACTTGCCCAAAGTCACACAGCTGACAATTGGCAGAGCCAGGATTTGAACCCATGACCTCTGACTCCAAAGCCCGTGCTCTTTCCACTGAACTATGCTGCTTCTGCTGTTGAAAAAGACTTGGAGATTCTCCTTTCTCATAGAAGGAGGGCTAATATTAGAGAGAGAGAGAAGGAGGAAGAAGATTTGTTGGGTGTGGTGGGAGGCCTTAGAATATTTGTAAAGGAGAAAAGGTAAGAGCTAATCTCATTGTCTCCTCTCAGGGTTGCACCTAGAGAGTTTCCAGTACTCGACCAGTCTCGACTACAGGAGGAAGAGTCAAGCAGAAGCATACCCATTCCATTCCTAGCTTGGGCAGTGGCTAGCCACTGAAAGGCAATCTACCACAAGTCAAAACTCACCTGTGCTGGGCAGCAGGGGCATGGGAAAGAGTCGAGGGCAGAGACTCAAGTTTACTTCACGGAAGAAGGCAATGGTTCATTCATTCATTCAATCATATTTATTGAATGCTTACTGTGTGCAGAGCACTGTACTAAGCGCTTGGGAAGTACAAGTTGGCAACACATAGAGACAGTCCCTACCCAACAGTGGGCTCACAGTCTAGAAGGGGATGGAATGGTAAACCACTTCCATATTTTTACCAAAGAAACTCTCTGGATACACTACCCAGAATGATTGCAGATGGAGGTGGGGCTTTCTGGGAGAGATGTATCCATGGCGTCGCTATGGGTCCGCAATGACTTGACAGCAGAAGACAAGACAAGCTCATTGTGGGCAGGGAACATGTCTATCAACTCTGTTATATTTTACTCTCCCAAACGCTTAGTACAGTGCTCTGCACATAGTAAGTGTTCAATAAATATGATCAACTGATCGAAGAGCAAAACACTGAAGAAAGGAATATCAAGAGTAAATACCCTAGGCTTTGGATTGGGGAATAAGGAGGTTTGAAATTGTTCAAGGGAAAGAGAGACTGCCTTCCTTTGCCTGGATTCTGCCTAGATTTGACCACTAAGGATAAAAATTCAGCATTCTGGTTTTTCCCTTAATGCTCATTTTCCTTGGGGACGATTTGCCACTGTGAGGTTTCACCAAGGGAGCCACATTTCCAATCATGTAGGCAATATTCTCAAAAGGTTCTTCTTTCTCTGACAGTCAAATCATGTGACTGCTGCAGAGGAAATACCTGATGATTACAACCCCAAACAAAGTTGCAAAATGATTACAGTCTCACAGCCAGGCTATCATCTACCTCCCGCTCTTGGCTTGAAATCAGGCCTTTATCTCTAACCTTCCCCGTTCTCTGTTCTTCATCAATGGGGAGAAAGGAATGTGGGCTGTTGCTGGATTGGAAAGAAAGGTGACTGATGACTTTTTGAAAATGTCCAACTTAGTGTGGACAAGGAAATCCTTCTGTCAGCATCGACCTTGCTTTGAATGCTGATGTGATGAAGGGGAATGTTCGCTAGGGACTAGGTGAAGGTCGAATTGGGAAACTACTTCTGTCAGCTTGCTGAGGGAATGTTATATGGCCTTGCCAGTGGCCCACACATGATCCTTATTTGGCTGGGGACTCTCAAGCTTTAATAGCAGAATTACAGGCATTGGAGATGGAAAAGGCCTCCCAGGCCATCTCCCTATGTGCTGTTTCTCAGTTCACCTCTGGTGCAATTTCCAGTCTGGTTTTAAGGCACTTGTGGCCTGGGGTGCCCCTGATTCCCTTCGGGACACAGAATATGACACCATTTAACAGAGCCAGGCACTGTGGCTTTCTTGCTGATGTTCTATTTAAATACTCTTTATTTAATTTCATTCCATTATTACTCATTATAGTCTCTTACCCAGTCCTAAAGATTCCCTAGGCTTGTTACTCACAACCCCGAAATAGTGAGAAAATGGGCAATTCTTGCAAAAGACTAGGTATAATGTCTCATGAAAGGAGAGGGGGAGGGAACAGGATCTGTACCTTGTAAGAAGAATCCTGGCAAAGGCACCGAGTATCCTTGAAGAAGCAATTCCTTGGGATATGGTTGCCATTTCAACAGCACTCTCGCTGCCTTGAGCTTTGGCTGGGTTCTATTTAAAGCCTCGATTCCAAGCATCCTGTGAAAAGGGAGGAGAAAAGCTGATTAAAAGCGACTGTGGTCTTCTCCCTCAACCTGCCCGGATAGGCACAGATGCCCTGAAAAACAGTTCTTCAGAGGTGGAAAAAACAAATCCACCTGTAAACCACAGAGGTGGGTTAAAAAAAGGTGAATTATCAGTGCCAATTCAACAAGACCAGAACTGGAAGGTAAAGGGAATGGTAGCTGTCACTCTTAGACTCCCCCTTTTATGAGGATGTCAAAGACTAGAACAGCCTGGTAACAAAGCGGGGAAAGGAAGCACTAGGAAACTCTAAGAGACTTGAAGGAGAGGTACTGAGCCAAGGATGTAAGCCTATGTGTCAGCAACCCCACCTCCACCTTCTCACCCCCAGCTGCTGGGTAGGAGTAGGAGGGTCCAGTGGAGAGCAGACCAGTCCCCCCCCCACCCCCCGGGGGACCACATGGCCCATTGGGGAGGTGGAGGGTGTGGTGGCAGGGCTCAAGACAGAGAAAGCTTTTGTGTTAGAAGGGTAAGTTACTGTAGCCAGGGATCCTGATGCAGGGCTACCCTTAGAGACTATGGGGCCTGTGCCCTGATTAGCCAAGTTTGTCCCATCCTACTCTCCTTAGTGCATGTGTGCTCCTCTGGGCATGGGCCCTCCTCCCCAGTACCCACTGGGCCACTTTTTAATCTTTTTTCAAGTTCAGGTGAAGAAAAGAGGAGACAGAGTTGTCACTGTAGTGCAGGTAGTGGGGGATCACCATCTTCAAAGGCCTTCTGAAATCCCACCTCCTCCAGGAAGCTTTCCCTGATTAATTCTTCTCCTCCCCCCAGGTCACATCATCTCAGCTGTTTCACACCACCTCAGCACTTGAGCACTCACAACTTCTCGAAGCCCTTTGGTATCTATCAATGCATATACTCTGCTATTTAAGCACTTCTTCCTCCAATCTGTAAATTCTTTTGTGTCTGTCTCCCTGTTAGATTTTAAGCTCTCTGAGGACAGGAATCACATCTTCTATCTCTACTGTGCTCTCCTGAGGACTTAGTTCAGTGCTCGGCACAGAATAGGCACTCAATACATATGATTGGCTTAGCGATTGATCGATCAATCCCAGGCAGTGGTCCTTTTCACCCATGGTTAAAGCTGTCTTGCCTGAAGGAGTCTGTCATCCATTACCTGGTTACAAGGCTGTTTTCATGGATCCCCGACCTGAGGTTTACGTGTTCCCAGTGTGGGCCCAGTGTGATCGAGAAGAGGCTGGGTTCCTACCTGGATCCCTTATGAAATAAGCTGCCCAGCGTTTCCCACTGAGTTAGTGACAGGAGCTGAGGACAGGCCTACCTAGGAGCTCCTTGCTTAAAGGTTAGATGGTGAGATTAAAACACTGTTTTATGAAAGGGAACTTCTTTTTGTAGGTCAGAGAAGCATCACAAGCCAGAGAGAAAAAGGATTTCTGCTTGTACAATAGAACTTGAATGAATACCTAACTTGCAGGGAAGAGCAAACTGAGCTAAGTTCTCATGGAACCACTGATCAAGAATCAATCGTCAACTATCAGAGGAAGAAAGCAGCTCCCTTTTTCTGCTTCTTTTTTCCTGTTTCTCTCTATCTCTTTCTTTACTTTGATCAACATTATGCGATAAAGGAGGGGGAAGGAAACTAACATTCTTGGGTTTAATCTATTTTAGGCAACAGGTTTCTGTGGTCACTTTATTTGCCTTATCGTGAAACTGCCTTGCACAGTTGAGGTAGAGAAAGCCCTGTCTGTTAACTAGAGTACACCATAATCATCTAGCTAACTGGAAGAGGGTGAAAGGAGTTCTGAACCAGAGTAGAAACCTTTGTTCCATGATGAGAGAAAAGTGCCTCTGTTTAGACTTGGGGACAGATGTTTTCAGGATCTTGCTTTCTATCAAATTCACCTAATTATCTCAGAAGGGTTTTAAAAATGGGGGGTTTTCAGAGGGGTTCACGATTGTGTTGCTTTGGAGGTGGCCATTCACTGGTGGTGTATTGCATGAAAAGAACAATTTATTAAGAAACAAAGAGGCCATTTGCTAGGCTCGAATTCTGTGGTTGATGTGTGTCACAGCAAGTGTGAGTGTGTGTGTGTGTGTGTGTGGAGGAGTGAGGGGGTGAGGAGTGGGGCGTAAGCCGGGGGAGCACACAATACATGGCTAGGAAGGGATTAAAAACACATCCTTTATGATTGAGCCCTAAAGGAAAGGGGTAGACTTTTTAATTTTTTACCCAGTCTCTGGAATCCATGCAATAATTAGCCAAAGTAAAATGAATATTAGCTTCTGCTTTACTGCCTTTCTAGCATGTTACCCTGCATTGACCCAGTAGTGCTAAACCAATTATTTTTTGAACTTGATGGCTTTAAATAATCCTCTCCTCTAAAACTCCCTCTCCCCCTCAGCTACTTAACCACAGGCCGACTGCCCTAAATCCTTTTCTTATACTTTGTAGCTTTTTAAGCAAGGCCCCTCTTTAGGAAGACATAATCCCTTCTCTGTAGAAAACATGAAAGACCTTGAACAAATCAAGATTTCTCCATGGAGAATTCAGCTAATCCTGTGCTTAGCTCCTAACAAGGAAATCCATCTCTCCACCAAGCACCCCATTACCAGGACTAATGCCTGACTTGAATAACAAGAAAATTATTGTGCTTTTTTAATTGTAGCATTGCTTTGTCACATGGAGCACCTGAGAGAGAAATCAGACTACTTTTTTTTTTTTTTAGAAAGGCAAGTCTTCTCTTTCCTCATCTAAACCCAACAAGACAACTATGATTTAGACCTAGGCTAAATGAAATAACTCAGGAGTGATGCCCTGGAACAGTTAAAGCAATAGGGCAGTATAGATCTTTGAGAACGATTATCATTATTGTAATTCATCACTTGCTGCCTCCTGTCCCATTGAGTCATTTGCTTATGGAAAACCCTGTTATATGTTTGAGGGTTAGCCCTATCTAAGTCAGCTGGGGGTTCTCAAAAGATTGTGGCCTTGGTTCTGCTGATTAGTTTCGATAGCCCGATGAGGAACCTCTGGCAGACCTGGTAAGCTACGATCCTGCAGATTTGGTTCTGGGTGTTCTTTCACATTATGCATGTGCATGCATGCCTGTCTTTCTCTTGCTCTTTGGAATTAAGAGGAAGTTCATTTCCAAGAGTGATGGAAGGTGGTGGGGGCGGGAGGGAGTGTGGAATAATTTAGATATTGTAGCCCTCCTGGTCATACATTGCAATCAATCTCAGGAGAAGCAGAAGCATGGAATCTATGGGAGGTAGAAAAGGGGAGAGAGTATTCATCCCTTTCCTCCGTCCCCTTCCTCCTTCTCTCTCCTTCCTTCCCCTCCTTGCTCCCTCCCCCCCCCCGCCCCTCCTTGCGCCACCCCACTCTAAGACACACATATTCCCACTGTTAGAAAAAGCTTCCCTAGGCTAGAGCTATAGTCAGCAGGAGTTGGAATGAGAAGGGAATTTTTGTGTTTGAGAGACTGGAAAAAGCCCTCTTTTAATCAGGATCTTTTGTTTGCTGTTCAGTCAAGAGTACAAGAAATTACCTGCCCATCTCTAGATCCTGCCTCTACTTTGCTAATCAAGGATTTCCTTTGCCAAGATGTGGTGGTTGACACATAAGGTGTCTCCTGCTGCTGCTGTAGTTATGCTTCTAGATCCTGTAAAAGGCCTAAGAAGAACAGAGCAAGGATTCAGTGTGACGTTAGGCAAATATTGAATAGCATTTTAATTACATCAGTTAGGGCAAATTTATCTCACTCAGGGAAATGTCAAAAACCCTCCTATTTTTAGTAACCTGAACAAAAAGGCATCTTCTGTCTACCTCCTGCAGCAGGCAAAGAGCAGAGGAGAACCGTGAATCAGAGGCCTGTAGTTATCCCGTGGCTCCACTAGATGATGGTATAAATCTTCATAATCAGCCATTGCATGCAGACGGCTTAGATGGGACTCAGGAAACCGAGGGAATCCAGGTGCCGCAGAACCTTCTGAGAATCAGGTATTCCACATCCGCAAGTCCAAATGGTCACATGATACTGTGCCCCTGGTAAGTGGCAGGTGGAAACTGGTGGAGCAATGAACCGCGCTGCTCATTTGATGGGTTTGAACGTCAACTAAGAATGTATTTTGCAAAAAGAATGGGAGAAGGTCATTTCGTATTTTCTAACTCCTGTCATAGATGAAGGCAATCACCTAATTAGTGATGCATTAATTAAAGGGCAAGAAATCTACTGCAATTCATCCTGAAATGAGGCATTTAGAGGAAGTGCTTTCTGGTATATGGTTGGTACATGCAGATGGGACCCAGCATCCTGCAGCTGGAGTGGTGGATGAGAGGGTTTATGGGCAGACATGGTGGCTGCCTGGAGTCCTGAAAGTTTGTGAACCCCAAATCAATTGCTGTCACATAATTGTGGGGTGAGTAGGATCACAGCTGCCCCGCTTCAGGATCAGTTGCAGCTGCTCTTCCATGGTGGCCAAGCTGTGTGTTCCTACCATTGCCCTGAGATTACCTGGGATTTTAAAATCCTGTGGATTGTAAATTATTTGAAGGCAGCGATCGTGTCTCCCAACTCTATTACATTGTACTTTCCAAAGTACTTAGTATAGTGCCCTGGACACAGTCATCACTCAATAAATAATTCATAGTTCTAAACACACCGTCACACCCAGTCAATCAATGTGCACTAAGCACTTGGGAGAGTAAGATATGACAGAGTTGGTAGACTCATTCCCTGCCCACGAGGAGCTTACAGTCTAGAGGGGTTGGGAGAGGATGGGCAATTGCCGGTCTGAAGTGTTGCTTGTACATTCGGATTCTCAGGTTCCAGAATCAGTCAGTCAATCAATCAACCAGTGGTATTTATTGAACACTATGTGCAGAGCAGTGTACTAAATGCTTGGTAGAGTACAGTAAACAGAATTAGCAGACACGTTCCCTATCTTTAATGAGCTTACTGTCTAGAGACAGATAAGGGAGGAAGAAACTCACTGGTGGATAGAGGAGAGACAGTGAGGGGCCCGTGAGAGAGTCCTCATGTAGCATACTTTATGATGAATGCCATTCTAGCTTAAAGGACCTTGTGTTGAAAATGAGTCGTATGCTCTTTGTAAAATGTTACAACACAGTTGGGACTGGCCAGGGAAATAAAGGCCAAAAATATTCTGTCCCCATCCTCCAACCTACCTGATTTTTCCCCTGAACTGACAAGAAAGACCATCTCTATCCCCTTTCTCTCTCATCTTTACTGAAGGCAGCTTCAAAGCCTAACTGAATGCACATCTCCTCCAAGAGGCCTTCCCTGACTAGGCTCTCATTTACTCTTCTCCCACTCCCTTCTGCATCACCCTTTATTGACCCTTTCCTCAGCCCCACAGCACTTATAAATAAATTATGGATATGTACATATTAATGTCTGCCTCCCCTTTTAGACTGTAAGCTCATTGTGGGCAGGGAATGTTTCTAACAACTCTGTTGTATTGTACTCTCCCAAACGCTTAGTATAGTGCTCAGCACACAGTAAGTGCTCAATAAGTATGATTGATTGGTTGGTTGATCCCCTCAATTCCCACCCCCGAGGGGGACCACAGAGCAAAATATCTCTCTAGCTACCTTGCTAATGTCTTGAACATTTTCCTAAATAAAAAGTCATATCAAGACATCATTTACAAGCCTGCTTTGCTGCCATTTGGTTTTATTGATGTGCACATCCATACTGTAAACAGAATCACAGTGAACAGATGACTAAATTAAGGAGTCAGAGAAGAAGCATACAAAAGTAACAGGGAAAGGCTCTAGTCTTCTAAGAAGAACTCCACAAAGTAGAAGACTAATTTATTGGTTTTAACTTGGGCTGGGATACAGTCCTAATTCAATTTACCTGAACTGTTAATTTGTCAACTATCATAGCTGTGCTTTTGAGAGTCAAGTGGTGAACGTTTATGAAGAACTATTGAATATTATATTTTAACCCTATTTCTCTGTCCTCCCCTACTCCAAATTCCCTTTGCACAAGATTCATCCTGTTTCTTTCTCCCTCAGTCCATTTCAATCCTTGTATGTAGAAGGAAAGAGGAAGAGCAACTCTATCTTTATTGAAATAGACTCTCCTCTCCCTTTCTCTTAAAAGTGTTTGTGTCCTTATTGTAGTTACTGTCTTCATGCTGTCTATTTTTCCTTGTTTTAAGCCATTTTATGCTATTAAATTTCATATTCAACAGTAAAAGCAACATCCCAAAGCGCAAGCTCATTGAAATTATAGAAAACCTTTCTTATTTGGCCACTACCTTTCCTGGACATTTTACAGGCAAAAGATGCTCAATTCATCCTGAGCAACAGCAGCCATCTGGCTAGCTAGCCTTGTCACTATAATGCGTAGGCTTTTTGATAAATGGGCTATTTTATCACAAAGCAATAGGAGGAGGGAGGGAGATAGTCTCCTTTTGTGCTGATCTCCTTGTTTCTTGCTCTTATTTTGAATTTTACATGGCTGAAAGTTGGGAAATTTCATGCAATTAACCCTAGGCTGGGTTGAAAGACTGATATTTGGTGAAATTATCAGACACTGCTAATTTTTGTAGCTTCAGAGATTTTCCAAGCCCTGGCAGCTCCTAACTCAGAAGAAATATTGCAAAAAAGTTTTTGCAGCCAAAATGGCTTAGAGGCTGGAAGTCTAGGAGACAGTGGCTCCAGTGATGGATCAGGGTGGGAGACCCTTGGAGAAGGGAGGTGGAGGGGCTGGGGTGAGCTTTAGGCAAGTGTTCTCAAAGAATATATTTGCCTTCTTAGCTGTAAAATAATGCAATGGACACTAGAGGGTTAAGAGATAAGGAGTAACCTTTCTAAACTACCTTACACAATGTAAATATTTTCTTTTCTTCTTCTTCTTCCATAGGGGAGAGCCATTTATCATTAAAAATCATTCAAGAGAAGGTCCCAGCCTCCTATCTCCACCCCTTCCGTCTCTGTTGGGTGGGAAGCATCAGCTGTTTCTGGGAGAGAGTGAACTGGGGAGATAAGAGGATGGCAACACAGAAGAGCATCTCAAACAGTGGGACAAGCTGCCCCCAAATTGAAGTATGTCTGGTTAGATTCTAGAGGTAGAGAGCTGGGTGACCAGCCATGGTCCAAGGGAGGATAGTTGCAATGAACTATTCAACAAGGACTTGAGGGGAAGAAATCACAGCTGGGGAAAATTCATGGTTGTCTGTTCTCCTCATTTCCAGAATGAGGTGGGTCAGCTTTGAAAACAAAAGAAAAAGGTTCAGGCAGTAGGGCTCTACTATAGGTCTGAAACAAGGATCCCCACCAAAATATCAGTTTTCCCCACCCCTGACCTAGAAGGTCCTTCTCAAGCATTCACTGTAGTGCACTGCATCCATTATACACTCAGTAATCAATCTATCAATCACCCGTACCTTTTTTAACGGTTTTTGTTAAGCACTTACTATGTGCCAGGCACTCTACTAAGCACTGCGGTAGATACAAGCCAATCAGGTTGGACACAATTCATGTTCCACATGGGGCTCACAGTCTCAATCCCCATTTTACAGATGAGGTAACTGAGGCACAGAGAAGTGGAGTGACTAGTCCAAGGTCACACAGCAAACAAGTGGTGGAGCCGGGATTAGAACACAGGTCCGTCTGACTCCCAGGCCTGTACTCTATCCACTAGGCAGCTGAGAAGCAGCATGGCTCAGTGGAAAGAGCCTGGGCTTTGGAGTCAGAGGTCATGGGTTCAAATCTCAGCTCCACCACTTGTCATCTGTCTGACTTTGGGCAAGTCACTTCACTTCTCTGTGCCTCAGTGACCTCATCTGTAAAATGGGGATTAAGACTGTGAGCCCCATGTGGGACAACCTGATCACCTTGTAACCTCCCCAGTGCTTAGAACAGTGCTTTGCACATAGTAAGTGCTTAATAAATGCCATCATTATTATTATTATTATAGGCTGCACTGCTTCAATTACTGAGCACGTATGCAGAGCACTGAACTAAGCTTTTGGGAGAGTACAATATAACAGAGTTGGTAGAAGCATTCCCTGCCTACAAATAAATATTATTACTACTCTACTCACTCAGCTTTGCCGAAGCATGTCCTTTCCCTTCTTCCAGGCCCTTCTAAAATTTCACCTCATCCAGGAAGCCTTCCCTGATAAATTCCTCTCCTTTGCTAATCATGCCAACCCACCAGGTAACTCAGCCTTCAGCATTCTTCCTATCTTTTAGATTGTGAGCCCTGTGTGGGACAGGGCTCATATTATTGTTTGATTGATTGGGACTCTGGTGAGTGTTTAACATAGTTCTTGGCACATGGTAAGTGCTTAATTAGTACCATGTTTATTATTGTTATTATTTGTTTATCGGTTTAGTCACTCATGTCTATTATTTGATTCTCTTTTCTTACTTAGCTAGCATATATTCATCAGTTTGTTTCTGTTGCCTCCCTCCATTAGAATGTAAGGTAAGGTTAAGGTTTGGGGATCACGTCTTTTATTTCCTATACATGTTCCCCAGGTATCTAGTACAGTGCTCTTTACAAGGGGTATGCTCAATAAATACTGTTGATACGGCAACTGAGTTGATCAAGCCCTCACTGTGTGCAGGAGATACCTTTCTTCTTTTAGTTCCCATGGAAAGTTCAGAAATTTTTCCCCTTTCCTCCTTTTACAGAGGGGGTGTGACAACCTGCAGCCAGCCTGCTTCCATCTGGGGCTTAATCAATCAATCAGTCAATCAAATGATCACTTTTATCAAGTGCTTACTGTGCGCAGAACTCCATACTAAGCTCTTTGGAGGGTACAATACAACAGAGTTGGTAGACCCTTCCCCTACCTTCAATGAGGTTACAGTCTAGAGGGGCAGACAGACATTTATATAAATGAATTACAGATATATACATAAGTGCTGGGGGACTGAGGGTGGGGTGAATATCAAATGCCCAAAGGTCAAAGATCCAACTGCATAGATGACACAGAAGGGAAAGGGAGCCGAGGAAAAGAGGGCCTAATCGGGGAAGGCCCCCTTGAGGAGATGTGACCTTAGTAAGGTTTTGAAGGTGGACAGAGGGGTGATCTGGCATACATGGAGGAGGAGGGCGTTCTGAGCCAGACGGAGGACATGGGAAAGGGGTTGGTGGTGAGATAGAGGAGATCGGAGCACAGAGAGTAGAAGGCTGGCTCTAGAGGAGCGAATTGTGTGGGCTGGGCTGACATGGCTACTCCATTGTCTCTAGAAGTTTGACTGTTGAATTACCTGTTTTGATTTCAAATAGAGAAAAAGGAGAGAGACCTCCACCTCAGACCCCCTTGGAAACTTTGTAATAATAAGAGTTGTGGTATTTGTTAAGTGCTTACTTTGTTTCAGGGATTCTAAGATGGGATTCTACTCATTGAGAATAAGTTCCAGGCCCTAAATGTGAAGGCAGGTTTAAGTACTGGGAGGTATGTGGAAAACTGGACAATCTAGGACATTTTCCCAGGGGATTCAGGAGCAGAGGAATAATAACACCATATAATGCTATATTATAATAATAAGTAGGATGTGCGTGGCACTGCTTGTTTATGACAGCCGTGAATGATAACTTTTGAGCATCTGACAGCTCAGACTTGTCTCAGCTTTGTAATTATGAGTGGGGTGTGGGATTTTTATATATTGCTTTTTGTCATGCTCCCCTTGGCCAGGAAACAGATTAGAATTCAAGCAGCCTTCCCATAGATCTTTCCTTCCTTGCCACCTCTCTACCCCTCAACCCCTAACAGCCATTCAAGGTCATCAGAAAATTAGAGATTTCAGCTTTAGAAATACCTCTGATGAAGTCCCACATTTGCAGTGGAGGGTTAAGACAGCAAACCTCAGGTGGGCTTCGGGCTTTGAGAATGGCACACGTGCTCAGATCTGCTTGAATTTCTTTCCAGTAACATCTCGGGGATTTAAGTCCAGGATCTTTTCCAGAGTTTTGTACAGCCACAGCTCACTGTATTTCCTTGCATAACTGATATCCAAGCTCCCCTGTACCTGTCTCTTTTTTTCTCCTTTTAAGCTCCAGGAATTACAGCAGATCTGGGATTTGATATGTGTGACCCTTACACTGGGAATAATAAGGACTAACTTTCATAGCCCCCACTCATTAAAAGTCACCTTCAAAAATACAGCACTGTTCCTTTCTTGTAATCAAACGACACCTCCTAACCGCCTAACCATTTTTAATATCCCCTAGCCTCCACTGTGGTAGGCCAGGGCTCAGACGCTGTCTAGCTAGTCAAGGGGAAGAGTATACCATCATATTTAAAAGCAGTTATTGGGACAGATTTTACAGGCAGTGGGTTAAGACAATTCAGAAACAATTGCTTATGTGATAGTTTGAGGATTTGTCCCTGTCAAACAGTTAATATTGCTTTAATACATGAAGTAGGCCATATAAGACAGCAATAATGAAAAATGTCAGGAAAGACAATATCAATTGTTATTCAACATCCACATCAAAGATTACTTTTTTGTCAGTAGCTTTCAGAAAATGTATTTTCCATCAGATCTGATTGCGTTCCTCTTTGAAGTGCTCCATCCTCCCAGTAGATTTAATGTGACATCCAGGCACTTTTTAGTCCCTAGGCCTCTGAGGCGATTCAAAGAGGCACAACAAGCCATCACAGGTTTATCCTCAAAGGCCGACACTGTCTGTCTGATTTATTGTAACTTTAAGAATCATCTCCAGCAAGGCATGAGCCTTCCTACCCATCTGCAGCTTCAGACTTTTATCAATTCATTTGTATGCAGCCTGTACATCTTGGAACAGAGAGCCCTATAGCCACTCATGGAAAATGCATTACCTGCTACTAATCCTTTTTATCTTTAAAGTCTGTATTTTTTATGTATAAGTCATTTTGGGTTATCATAAAATATACATAATTCTCACCCTGCCCCAGCCCCCAAAAAGACAAAATGGAAAGAGAATCTATAATAAGTTATGAGCCTGTGGTGCCCTTATGGCCAAGGATTCTAAATAAACAGCTCTCTTTATGTAAACACCAAGGGATATAAAGCTGTGATTACTTTCAATAGGGAGCAGGGATGCTTCCATTTTTGTTTCTGGTTTCAGAGTGGAACAGCTAGATGATTCATTTTAAAGATTTCCCACTTCATTGGTTTGGGGGCTTCAACTAGCCTGCCAGACGACACCCTCTGCCACATTCCACCAGGCTCCAGAAGCACCTCAGAGTTCCTCCTTGCCACTGAGTGTCCAGTCGATGGCCAGAATTCATCAAAAGCATCAGGTACCTTTTTTTTTTTTCATCATTTGTCAGGAGATGCTCTGCAAGTCTGGCCTAGTGAAAAAAGCTCAGGACTGGGAGTCAGGAGACCCGGGTTCTAATTCCGGCTCTGCCATTTACCTGCTGGGTGTCCTTGGGTGAGTCACTTAACTTCTCTGATTCTCAGTTTCCCCAGTGGGAAAATGGGGATTAAAATACGTGTTCGCCCTTCTTCTTAGCCTGAGAGCCTCATGTAGGACAGGGACCGCGTCTGATCTGATTAACTCGTATCTACCTCAGGGCTTAGCACAAGGCTTGGATCATATTAATTCAATCATATTTATTGAGTGTTTACTGTGTGCAGAGCACTGTACTAGAGTGCAGCAGCGTGGCTCAGTGGAAAGAGCATGGGCTTTGGAGTCAGAGGTCATGGGTTCAAATCCTGGCTCTGCCACATGTCTGCTGTGTGACCTTGGGCAAGTCACTTACCTTCTCAGAGCCTCAGTTACCTCATCTGTAAAATGGGGATTAAGACTGTGAGCCCCACGTGGGACAACCTGATCACCTTGTATCCCCCCAGTGCTTAGAACAGTGCTTTGCATGTAGTAAGTGCTTAACAAATGCCATCATCATTATTATTATTATTACTAAGCGCTTGGGAAGTACAAGTCGGCAACATATAGAGACGGTCCTTACCCAACCACGGGCACACAGTCAAGAAGGGGGAGACAACAGAACAAAACATGTAGACAGGTGTCAAAACCGTCAGAATAAATAGAATTATAGCTATATGCACATCATTAACAAAATCAATAGAATAGTAAGTATGTACAAGTAAAATAAATAGAGTAATAATTCTGTACAAATATATACAAGCTCTGTGGGGAGGGGAAGGAGGTAGGGCGGCGGGGGATGGGGAGGAGGAGAGGAAAAAGGGGGCGCAGTCTGGGAAGGCTTCCTGGAGGAGGTGAGCTCTCAGTAGAGCTTTGAAGGAAGGAAGAGAGCTACTTTGGTGGATGTGTGGAGGGGGAGCATTCCAGGCCAGGGGGAGGACATGGGCAGGGGGTTGACGGTGGGACAGGCGAGAACAAGGCACAGTGAGGAGGTTAGCGGCAGAGGAGCGGAGGGTGCAGGCTGGGCTGTAGAAGGAGTGAAGGGAAGTGGGTAAGAAGGGGCGAGGTGATGGAGAGCTTTGAAGCTGAGAGTGAAGCACTTAATAAATACCACAACTAAGGTCCAATGTTTCCTATGAGATGGCAGGCTGATGTTCACATGGATCATGCTCAGACCAGGGTCCCTGACTTCTGGGCCCAGGCTCTTTCTGCTAGACAACACTGCTTCTTATTAGTGAATTGTGCATTATCTCATTGGTAGATGACCTAGGGGCCCATTTTCTCATCCTTCTCCATGCTGCTTGCCTGTCTTTTGGCCATTTCTCTGGGCATTCATTCCTCTCTCCAGGCAGTGAGCATAGGGAGAGAGGTGCCATGGAAGCCCAGTTGCTTCTCTGCTCCTTCACCACTCTTGAACAGGTTGGAAGAGGTTGACTCCAATGGTTAAAGAAAAGGTTTTGGCTGCTCTGGATTTTTCTGTTTAGCTGTAGTTTCCTGCCACACGGTCAGGCTAGATGAATGAGTTGTCTGTTCCTAAAGAGAAACTGGTCTTTTTTGCAAGCAGACACTCTCCATCTTCTGCAATCTCTGCCTTCATCCAGCTCCAGTCCCCATCCACTGCCCATGGATGCTAGCAAAGACATGCAAAACCATTGTTTCTCCTCCCTCGCCTTGATTTTTTTCCCCTTCTTGTCCACATTTCAGGACTAAGTCTTCTTCTAATGCCATGTGACTTCTGTCAGTGTGGCTTGGATTCAAAAGAAAGCTTCTTGAGGGCAAGAACTGTATGGAACTTGTTCTCTATAGTGCCCAGGATAGTGCCAGATTCAGATGGTATTTAATATATGCTTTGGATGATGTCCGTGTTTTTCTTCTTCAGCCTGGAATACCCAGGTGCAGGAACTGTTCTCCCCAGCTAGTCTACAAGCACTTCAGGGGCAGAAATGGTGCCTACCAACTTGATTGTATTGTCCTTTCCCAAGAGCATAGTACACTGCTTTGCACAGAGTAAGTGCTCAATAAATACTTTTGATTGAATCATGAGAGGGACAGTGAGATGGGGCCACTGCAGAATGCTCCTCAGGGACCCCATTTTCTCCATTTCCTTTTGGGGGTTGAACTGAGGTCAGGGGAAGGTAGTAAGGAAAGCAGATTCCTTCCTAGTGGATCCTCAGACTTGGGGCTAGTGTCACAATCCAGCATGTTCACCTCCTGGCTGGCACAGGGGTAGGGCCCCCAAACCTGACTATGATATTCCCAGTTTCTCTTGGAACTGGCAGCTGGTCCAAACCTGGCTCAGGAGTACCCACTAGAGTTAGGAGTAGGCCTTCTTCCTAGTCAATCAATCAATCAATCATATTTATTGAGCACTTACTGTGTGCAGAGCACTGTACTAAGCGCTTGGGAAGTACAAGTTGGCAACATATAGAGACAGTCCCTACCCAACAGTGGGCTCACAGTCTAGAAGGGGGAGACAGAGAACAAAGCCAAACATACTAACAAAATAAAATAAATAGAATAGATATGCACAAGTAAAATAATTAAATAAATAGAGTAATAAATATGTACAAACATATATACATATATACAGGTGCTGTGGGGAAGGGAAGGAGGTAAGACGGGGGGATGGAGAGAGGGGCGAGGGGGAGAGGAAGGAGGGGGCTCAGTCTGGGAAGGCCTCCTGGAGAAGGTGAGTTCTCAGTAAGGCCTTGAAGGGAGGAAGAGAGCTAGCTTGGCGGATGTGGGGAGGGAGGGCATTCCAGGCCAGGGGGATGACGTGGGCCGGGGGTCGACGGCGGGACAGGCGAGAACAAGGGACGGTGAGGAGCGAAGAGCGAGCAGCAGAGGAGCGAAGGGTGCGGGCTGGGCTGTAGAAGGAGAGAAGGGAGGTGAGATAGGAGGGGGCGAGGTGATGGAGAGCCTTGAAGCCCAGGGTGAGGAGTTTCTGCCTGATGCGCAGATTGATTGGTAGCTACTGGAGATTTTTGAGGAGGGGAGTAACATGCCCAGAGCGTTTCTGGACAAAGACAATCCAGGCAGCAGCATGAAGTATGGATTGAAGTGGGGAGAGACACGAGGATGGGAGATCAGAGAGAAGGCTGATGCAGTAGTCCAGACGGGATAGGATGAGAGCTTGAACGAGCAGGGTAGCGGTTTGGATGGAGAGGAAAGGGCGGATCTTGGCAATGTTGCGGAGCTGAGACCGGCAGGTTTTGGTGACGGCTTGGATGTGAGGGGTGAATGAGAGAGTGGAGTCGAGGATGACACCAAGGTTGTGGGCTTGTGAGATGGGAAGGATGGTAGTCCCAGCTACTTCCAAAGTTGAGGCTGGGAGGACCCAAATGAACGACCTTGTCACCTGCCAGGAGCTAGGGGAGGTCACGCCAGCTGAAGGAGCCACAGAGAAGCAGCATGGCCTAGTGGAAAGAACCAGGGCCTGGGAGTCAGAGGACCTGGGTTCTAATCCCGGCTTAGCCACTTGTCTGCTGGGTGACCTTGGGCAAGTCACTTCACTTCTCTGGGACTCAGTTTCCTCATCTGCAAAATGGGGATTCAATACCTGTTCTCTCCTCTACTTAGTCTGTGAGCCCCATGTGGGATAGGGACTGTGTCCAACACGATCCATGTGTATCTACCCTAGTGCTAAGAACAGTGCTTGGAACATAGTGCCTAATAAATACCATTTAAAAAATCCATCTCCTTCTTTCAAGGACTGCCACTTTGAAAAAGGGAGCATATGAGACCACTCGCTGCTCTCCATTTTCATTAATCTCTTCCTCACAATCTCCTCCTGGGTAACTCTCCTTCCTTCCTTCCTTCCTTCCTTCATTCTATCATATTTATTGAGCACTTACTATGTGCAGAGCACTGTACTAAGTGCTTGGGAAGTACAAGTTGGCAACATATAGAGATGGTCCTCTCCCCCATCACCTTTTGTCTTTCTCACATGGCATTTTTGCCTTTACCTTTTTTGTTATGAAACAGGGAAGAGGAGAGGAGGCTTTGGAAAGAGGAGTGGGAGAGAAGGCAAGGGAGGAAAAAAATAAAGGAAGAGGTCATAAAAAAGGGGATACTCAATAGAATGAACTGAGTGTCTACTGGGTGCAGAGCACTGTGCTAAATGTTGGGAGAATACAGTAGAATCAATAGACACATTCACTGCCCTCAAGGAGTTTACAACCTAGGATGGGAGGCAGGTACTAAGGTAAATTACAGGTAGGAGGAAGTAATGTGCAAATGAGAATTGAGTTAGTGCTTAAGGAGTAGGGTATGTAAGACATGTAGAAAGGTGCTTCTGAAGGCTGTGAGCTCTGACTGGGCTTAGATGATGCAGAAGCACTGGAGGGGCACTAATGGGGAATATAATCAAGGGTGATTAGAAATTAATTGTGGGAGACCTCCTAGAAGAGATGAAATTTCAGAAAGGTTTTGCAAATGTGGAGGACAGTGGTCTGTTGAATTTGAAGGATCGGGAAACCTTTGGCTACATTTCAATAGCTTTAATGTGGAGCAAGTACCAGGCAAAGGGGAGGGTCTGAACAAGAGGTGATGGCAGGAGAGGCAAGAAGGAGGCACAGTGAGTAGGACAGTTTGAGAGGAGCACCTCACTGATCTACTACAGCCCAGCCGGGACACTTTGCTCCTCAATTGCCAGCTTACTCGCTTTCCCCAGATCTTGTCTATTTCACTGCTGACCCCTTTCCCACATCTTCCCCCTTAGCCTGGAACTCTGTCCCTCTCCATAACTGCCAGACCACAACTCTCCCCACAGTCAAAGCATTATTAAGGTCACATCTCCTCCAAGAGGACATCCCCTATTAAGTCCTCTTTTCCCCAGTTTCCTCTCCCTTCTGCATCTATTTACTTGGATCTGTAATCTTTGGGCATTTGATATTCGCCCCACCCTCAACCCCACAGCACTTATGCACAAATTTTAAAATTATATATTGTAAATTATTTATATTAATGTCTATCTCCCCTTATAGGCTATAAGCTCGTTGTGGGCAGTGAACATGTCAGCTAACTCTGTTGTACTGTACTCTCCCAAGTGCTTAGTACAGTGCTCTGTACATAGTAAACACTCAATAAATACTATTGATGTTGATGAAAAGCAATCAATTGATAGTAGCCTAGTGGAAAAAACACAGGTCTGGGAGTCAGAGAAAGGGAAAACTGAAAGTATTTGGTGACAAGCTGATTATGGGGGTTGAAAGAGTTAGAGGAGTCAAGGCTAATACCCAAGGTATGGGCCTTTAAAAAGGGCTTAAAAAGAAATGTAATTTTAACTAATTAAGGTTTCATAAATCCTCTATTCCTAGTTCAATGAATGAATGGATGGATGCACTTATTAACCTGAGAAGAGCAATCAAACCTGCTAGCAAATTTCTGAATAAGCAGATTCTGTTTTCTCTGCTACATTACTTGAATGAGACACTTGTTATTTCTGAGTACTAATTATTAGAGATTAATTAGTCAGCATGACAGTACTTCAGCCCTTCCCCTCTCCCCCACTGGATTGTCCTTGTTAAGTGTACCGGGAGGCATTCTGAGCTGGTGGCGGGAGATTGCCATATTCAGCTCTCTCTCTAGTTCTGTAGTAAATGTTCTTAGAAAGGTCCCTGTTAAATGTGGTCATTCTGGTCAGAAATTACATGAAAAATGTAGCTACTGTCAAGTAAGGAGGCTAATGATCCCTGAATGGGGGGTAGATTTCCCTGAGACTAGAGGGGGCGTTGGGATACTAAAGATAGTGGCGTTCGTTAAGCCCTTACTACGTGCCAAGTGCTGTGCTAGATACAAGATAGTCAAGTTTGATATAGCTACGATCCCACATGGGGCACACAGGCTATGAGGGAGAACAGGCACTGAATCCCCATTTTACAGATGAGGACACTGAGACCTAGAGAAGAGAAATGACTTGCCCAAGGTCACACACCAGGCAAGTGGCAAAGCCTCGATTAGAACCGTCTCTATATGTTGCCGATTTGTACTTCCCAAGTGCTTAGTACAGTGCTCTGCACACAGTAAGTGCTCAATAAATATGATTGAATGAATGAATGAACACAGGTCCCCTGACTCCCAGGCCCCATGCACTTTCCAATGGGCCACACGGCCTGTTGAATATTTTACTCTCCCCATGTGGACTGAGGACTTCTACAGAGTATCTCTAAGAAGCCACTCCCCTCCACCTTTTGGGTCATGCCATCCCATTCATCGGCCATCTCAGTCATTCAGTCAATCCATGGTATTAACTGAGGGCCTAGTGGGTGCTGAAATGATTTCTTGCTCTCATGCAATTTCTAATGGAGCAGGGGGACAGACACTCAAATAAATTCCAGGTAGGAGGAAGATGGAGAAGCAGCCTGGCTCAGTGGAAAGAGCATGGGCTTTGGAGTCAAAGGTCATGGGTTCAAATCCCAGCTCCACCAACTGTCAGCTGTGTGACTGGGCAAGTCACTTAACTTCTTTGTGCCTCAGTTACCTAATCTGTAAAATGGGGATTAAAAACTGTGAGTCCCCCGTGAGACAACCTGATCACCTTGTAACCTCCTCAGCGCTTAGAACAGTGCTTTGCGCATCATAAGTGCTTAACAAATGCCATTATTATTATTATTATTAAGGAAAAGGGGATGTGCAGTGTAGGCTGAGGGGATGTAGGCCTGTTTGGAAGAGTCACTGCCTTTTGTCTCAGTGGACGCGAATATCAACAGATTTCACCCAGCCCATTCACTGTTGCCATTCCTGTGGAAATGGAGAGTGCTTGGAGGCATGAGAAGTAAGAGCCAGTGGGTGTAGAGAGTCTTCAGGAACCTGAGAGCACTGCCAGTCAATCAATCAACTGATTGTATTTATTGAGCATATATTGTGTGCAGAGAACTGTACTAAACGCTTGGGAGAGTACAATAAAACAGAGTTGGTAGACTTGTTCCCTGCACTCAAGGAGCTTACAGTCTAGAGGGGAGAAGCAGCATGGCCTAATGGAAAGAGAACGGGCCTGGGAGTCAGAGGACCTGGGTTCTAATCAGGACCCCACCACTTGTCTGCTAGGTGACCTTGGGCAAGTCACTTCACTTCTCTGTGCCTCAGTTTCCTCATCTATAAAATGGAGATTGACTGTGAGCCCCATGTAGGACAAAGACTGTGTCCAACCCGATTATCTTGGCTTAGTACAGGGCTTAGTACAGTGCCTGGCATATAGTAAATGTAGTAAGTCGACCCCTGGCCCACATTCCACCTCTGGCCTGGAATGCCCTCCCTCCTCACAGCCACCAAACTAGCTCTCTTCCCCCCTTCAAAGTCCTACTGAGAGCTCACCTCCTCCAGGAGGCCTTCCTAGGCTGAGCCCCCCTTTTCCTCTGCTCCTCCTCCCCTCCCCATTACCCCTACTCCCTCCATCTGGTCTACCCCCTTTCCTGCCCCACAGCACTTGTGTATATTTGTATGTATTTATTATTCTATTTATTTTATTAATGATGTGTATATATCTATAATTCCATTTATCTATTTTTATGCTATTGATGCCTGTCTACTTGTTTTATTTTGTTGTCTGTCTCCTCCTTCTAGACTGTGAGCCCGTTGTTGGGTAGGGATTGTCTCTGTTGCCGAATTATACTTTCCAAGCGCTTAGTACAGTGCTCTGCCCACAGCACTTAATAAACATGATTGAATGAATGAATAAATGAAAGTGCTTAACTAATACCACAATTATTAATTATTAAGGGGAGAGAGAGAGACATTAATATAAATAAATTATGGATATGTGCATCAGTGCTATGGGGCTGAGGGCGGGGTGAATAAAGGGTGCAAATCCAAGTGCAAGAGCAACCCAGAAGGGAGTGGGAGAAGAGAAAATGAAAGCTTAGTCAAGGAAGGCCTCTTGGAGGAGATG
Organism: Tachyglossus aculeatus; assembly: GCF_015852505.1. Taxonomy (NCBI): domain Eukaryota; kingdom Metazoa; phylum Chordata; class Mammalia; order Monotremata; family Tachyglossidae; genus Tachyglossus; species Tachyglossus aculeatus. The sequence goes on along the minus strand of NC_052098.1, from coordinate 6,513,927 downwards.
TGTTTTTAATAAGACTTTAAAGGTGGGGAGATTGATCCTCTGTTGGATATGAAGGGGTAGGGAGTTCCAGGCCAGAGACAGGATGTGGGCAAGGAGTTGGTGGTGAGATAGATAAAATGGAGGTATAGTGAGTAGGTTGGCAATAGAGAAGCTAAGTGTTTGGGTTGGACTGTAGTAGGGAATTAGGGAGGTAAGGTAGGAGGGGCAACGTGATTAGAGTCCTTAAAGCCTATGGTAGGAGTTTCTGTTTGGTGTGGAGGTGGATGGACAATCGCTGGAAGTTCTTGGGGAGCGTGGAAATGTGGATTGAACCTTTTTTAGAAAAATGATGTGGGCAGAGGAGTGAAGTATGGAATTCATTCATTCATTCAATCGTATTTATTGAGCGCTTACTGTGTGCAGAGCACTGTATTAAGTGCTTGGGAAGTACAAGTTTGCAACATATAGAGATGGTCCCTACCCAACAGCGGGATCACAGTCTAGAAGCTAGTGAGGAGCGGCAGGAGGCAAGGAGGTCAGAGAGGAGGCTGATGCAGTAGTCGAGATGGGATAGGATAACATGTCCAAGACTGAACTCCTTGTCTTCCCTCCCAAACCCTGCCCTCTCCCTGACTTTCCCATCACTGTTGACGGCACTACCATCCTTCCCGTCTCACAAGCCCGCAAACTTGGTGTCATCCTCGACTCCGCTCTCTCTTTCAACCCTCACATCCAAGCCATCACCAAAACCTGCCGGTCTCAGCTCCGCAACATTGCCAAGATCCGCCCTTTCCTCCCTATCCAAACCGCTACCCTGCTCGTGCAAGCTCTCATCTTATCCCATCTGGACTACTGTATCAGCCTCCTCTCCAATCTCCCATCCTCTTGTCTTTCCCCACTTCAATCCATACTTCACGCCGCTGCCCGGATTGTCCTTGTCCAGAAACGCTCTGGGCATGTTACTCCCCTCCTCAAAAATCTTCAGTGGCTACCAATCAATCTGCGCATCAGGCAGAAACTCCTCACCCTCGGCTTCAAGGCTCTCCATCACCTCGCCCCCTCCTACCTCACCTCCCTTCTCTCCTTCTACAGCCCAGCCCGCACCCTCCACTCCTCTGCCGCTAATCTCCTCACCGTGCCTCGTTCTCGCCTGTCCCGCTGTCCACCCCTGGCCCACGTCATCCCCCTGGCCTGGAATGTCCTCCCTCTGGCCATCTGCCAAGCTAGCTCTCTTCCTCCCTTCAAGGCCCTATTGAGAGCTCACCTCCTCCAGGATGCCTTCCCAGACTGAGCCCCCTCCTTCCTCTCCCCCTCCTCCCCTCTCCATCCCCTCTGCCTTACCTCCTTCCCTTCCCCACAGCACCTGTATATATGTATATATGTGTGTACATATTTATTACTCTATTTATTTTACTTGTACATATCTATTCTATTTATTTTATTTTGTTAATATGCTTGGTTTTGTTCTCTGTCTCCCCCTTCTAGACTGTGAGCCCACTGTTGGGTAGGGACCGTCTCTATATGTTGCCAACTTGTACTTCCCAAGTGCTTAGTACAATGCTCTGCACAGAGTAAGCGCTCAATAAATACGATTGATTGATTGACTGATTTATAAGTGCTTGGATCAGTGAAGTAGCAGTTTGAATGGAGAGGAAAGCCCGCAACCCGCAGATTTTAGCAATGTTGCGATGGAATAACCCACAGGACTTGGTGACATTAAATATGTCGATAAAGGCAAGGGATGTCAGCACTGGGTTAAGGCAGTAGGGGGCTAAATTCAAGGTGCTGGTGTGGTGCTCAGAGACTTGGGAGACTGAATAAGAGTAGGTCTGATAAGAGAGAGAGAGTGAGAGAAAGAGAAAAAAAGAAAGAAAGAGTATCCCCCCACTAGGTGGCAAATGAACCTTACTGAAGCCCATCTGTGACAACTGCCTCTCTGGGTCTACCCACAGTTTTGTATTCTCCCAAGCTTACAGTGCTCTGCTTACAATAAATGCTCACAATAAATACCAGTGATTATCAAATTTGATTTGATAAAATACCTGATTAAATACCTGCTTTCCCTCCCACTAAGTCTGTAAATGCCATTTGGGATAAGGACTGCATCTGATCTGACTGTACTGCATTATCCCAGTGATTGGCATGTAGTAAGCCCTTAACTAATACCATTATTGTTATGCATTTGTCTCTCTGTTATTCATTACTTTGTGCCTTTTATTTAATAATAATAATGGCATTTATTAAGCGCTTACTATGTGCAAAGCACTGTTCTAAGTGCTGGGGGGATACAAGGTGATCAGGTTGCCCCACAGAGGGCTCACAGTCAATCCCCATTTTACAGATGAGGTAACTGAGGCACAGAGAAGTTAAGTGACTTGCCCGAGGTCACACAGCTGGCAAATGGCTGAACCAGGATTTGAACCCATTACCACTGACTCCAAAGCCCGTGCTCTTTCCATTGAGCCATGCCATTCTCTCGTTCTTAACCATGATATAGTCTTCAATTTGTCTATTGATCAATCAGTAGGATTTATTGATCCTGCAGAATCTGTTAATGTCTCTCCCAATAAATTGCATGCTCTTCGAAGGCAGAGATTGTGTCTTTCTTTTGTAGATTCCCCAACAACTCAGTTTATAGTAAGTGCCCAATATATATTGTTGAAGTGAAGGGATTTGAAGAGAAATATTCCTGATTATTCTGGTGATTTGTGGCTTGAATTTGGATGAAGCACTCAACTTCCCTCAGCTTCTATCTAGCCCATCTGTAAAGGTACCTCTTCTGGGCAGTTTTCTTACTTAATCAATTATTAGTTCAATTACTAGTTAAGGACCAAAAGATCCTCGAAAGAAAGACGCTAAGATAAAAAGCAAAGTAATAGTATTATCACTTCATTATGCCTCATCATTTTCCTACCAACTCTATGGGAGGAGAACCAAAATATGCTTTGGTGCATTTTGGAGATAAAAAATGAGTGGGAAAATAATATTTTTAAAATGGAGAACTCATTCTTCTTTGTAAATGGTACACAATAGATTGGATTGGGTTTCTATCTCATTTATCTATATATAGTATAATTTTCCCTTATTAATGAATTTCCCCTTTTGTCCTGTACAAATCTAGGAATGTGACATTTATACAAGGTAATCATTTCCTTGCATTACCAAAAGGATTATTTATTGGTGGTTATCCAGCTAAAGTAAGCACATCTGTCACCAAGTCTGGCTTGCTAGAATGGGTTTTAGTTTTCTTAGCTGAATTATTTGCTGATCAGTTCTTTCTTGTCTTTAGCTTGGGGTGATAATAACCTCAATTTTGGAATCAGAAACTGGCTATTGCTGTGCTCGCTCACCTTGATGCAAGTTCGTTTTTGCCAAAATGAAATCCACCCCTTCCATTCTACTGGGCCTTGGAAAGAACACTGAAAAGGATATCTCCCAAATTTGTCTTGCTGCCTCAAAATTTATTACTGATTATGGCGGTATACAGAATCTGCCTCCTTTGCCTGGGCTGAAATGCCTTTTCCACAAAAAAGAGGGTCCCAACTCTCAGCTCACTGTCCCTAGGCCACACCCCAAAATTTTCACTGGACTAAACCAGCCTTCCATGGTAGGGATAGACGAGGGCAAAGATGGGGAGGCAAGAAATGTTTCTGTCAGATCCCATTCCTGCTGCTTCAAACTTTATTACTGTTATCGTATTAATGTCATTGTGGGCAGGGAAAGTGTTTGTTATATTGTTATATTGTATTCTACCAAGCCCTTAGTACAGCTCTCTGCACATGGCAAGAGCTCAATAAATACCGCTGATTGATTGATTAGTTGCCACGTTTGTGAAGCTCTGAGGGCTCTGGCAGGCATGGACAACATGTTTTAATTCTGCTTTCACCATTTTTTATGGCATCTGTTAAGTGCTTACTATGTGCCAGGCAGTATATTAAGCACTGGGCTAGGTACAAGGTAATCAGGTTGGACACAGTCAATGTTCCACATGGGGCTCACAGTCTTAGTTCTCATTTTACAGATGAGTTAACTGAGGCACAGAGAAGTTAAGTAACTTGTCCAAGGTCATACAACAGGCCTTCTATAGTATCTAATGTTCATGTGTAGACACATCCATATAAAGATGTGTTCTTTTCCTGGTTCTCTGATCAATCCAGTGTCACAAATTTGGGTAAGGATCTCTTGTACCCTTGTACACTTTGTCCATGAAAATAGTCAAGCACTTTCAATCAACCAGTAGTATTTACTGAGCACCCACTACCTACGTAGCACTTGGGAGAGTATCATGATTATGTTTATTGAGCACTTACTGTGTACCGAGCCCTGTACTAAGCACTTGGGAGAGTACAACACAACAATATAACAGGCACATTTCCTGCTTACAATGAGTTTATAGTTCAGAGGGGGAGACATATTAATATACATAAATAAATTATAGATATGTACATAAGTGCTATGGGGCTGGGAAATGGATGAATAAAGGGAGCAAGTCAGGACCACACAGAAGGGAGTGGAAGAAAAGGAAAAAATAGCTCAGTAAGGGAAGGCCTATTGGAAGAGATGTGCCTTCAATAAGGCGTTGAAAGGGAGAGAGTAATCGTCTGTTGGATATAAACAGGGAGGGTGTTCCAGGTCAGAGGGAGGATGTGGGCAAGAGGTCCATGGCCAGATAGATGAGATTGAGGTACAGTGAGAAGGTTAGCATTAGAGGAATGAAATGTGTGGGCTGGGTTGTAGTAGGAGAATAAGGAGGTGAGGTAAGAGGGGCCCAGTTGATTGAGTGCTTTAAAGCCAATGGTGAGGTGTTTATCCCGGCTCCACCAATTGTCAGCTGTGTGACCTTGGGCAAGTCACTTAATCAATCAATCAATCAATCAATCAGTTGTATTTATTGAGCGCTTACTGTGTGCAGAGCACTGTACTAAGCTCTTGGGAAGTACAAGTCGGCAACACATAGAGACAGTCCCTACCCAGCAGTGGGCTCACAGTCTAGAAGGGGGAGACAGAGAACAAAACCAAACATAATAACAAAATTAAATAAATAGAATAGATATGTACATGTAAGATAAATAAATAAATAGAGTAATATTGTTAGTATAAGTTAAGTAATATACTTAATATAAGTTAACAAAACCAAACAAAACCAAACAAAACCAAACATACTAACAAAATTAAATAAATAGAATAGATATGTACATGTAAGATAAATAAATAGAGTAATATTAAGTTAATATAAGTTAAGTAATATACTTAACTTTTCTGAGCCTCAGTTACCTCAACTGTAAAATGGGGATTAAGACTGTGAACCCCACGTGGGACAACCTTATCACTTTGTATCCCACTCCAGCACTTGGAACAGTGCTTTGCACATAGTAAGCGCTTAACAAATGTCATTATTATTATTATGAGGCGATAGGCAACCACTGGAGGTTCTTGAGGAGTTGGGAAACACAGACTGAACGTTTTTGTAGAAAAATGATCCGAGTAGCAGAAAGTGTGCACTGGAGTGGGGAGAGACAGGAGGCAGGGAGGTCAGCAAGGAAGCTGATATAGTAATTAAGGCAGGGTAGGATAAATGCTTGGCTTGTCATGGTAGCAGTTTGGTTGGAGAGGAAAGGGCATATTTTAGCAATGTTGTGGAGTTTGAACTGATGGGATTTAGTGATAGATTGAGTGAGCCCATTGTTGGGTAGGGACCGTCTCTATATGTTGCCAACTTGTACTTCCCAAGTGCTTAGTATACAGTGCTCTGCACTGTATGAAATCTCTCGCTCCATCCCTTCTCCCCTCCTTAACTTCCATCTTCAACCACTCACTCTCCACTGGTTCCTTCCCCTCTGCCTTCAAACATGCCCATGTCTCCCCCAGCCTAAAAAAACCCTCTCTTGACCCCACCTCACCTTCTAGTTATCGTCCCATATCCCTCCTACCATTCCTTTCCAAACTCCTTGAACGAGTTGTCTACATGCGCTGCCTAGAATTCCTCAACAACAACTCTCTCCTCGACCTCCTCCAGTCTGGCTTCCGTCCCCTTCATTCCACGGAAACTGCCCTCTCAAAAGTCACCAATGACCTCCTGCTTGCCAAATCCAATGGCTCATACTCTGTCCTAATCCTCCTCGACCTCTCAGCTGCCTTTGACACTGTGGACCACCCCCTTCTCCTCAACACGCTATCTGACCTTGGCTTCACAGACTCCGTCCTCTCCTGGTTCTCCTCTTATCTCTCCGGTCGTTCTTTCTCAGTCTCTTTTGCAGGCTCCTCCTCCCCCTCCCATCCTCTTACTGTGGGGGTTCCCCAAGGTTCAGTGCTTGGTCCCCTTCTGTTCTCAATCTACACTCACTCCCTAGGTGACCTCATTCGCTCCCACGGCTTCAACTATCATCTCTACGCTGATGACACCCAGATCTACATCTCTGCCCCTGCTCTCTCCCCCTCCCTCCAGGCTCGCATTTCCTCCTGCCTCCAGGACATCTCCATCTGGATGTCTGCCCGCCACCTAAAGCTCAACATGTCGAAGACTGAGCTCCTTGTCTTCCTTCCCAAATCTTGTCCTCTCCCTGACTTTCCCATCTCTGTTGACGGCACTACCATCCTTCCCGTCTCACAAGCCCGCAACCTTGGTGTCATCCTCGACTCCGCTCTCTCATTCACCCCTCACATCCAAGCCGTCACCAAAACCTGCTGGTCTCAGCTCCGCAACATTGCCAAGATCCGCCCTTTCCTCTCCATCCAAACCGCTACCCTGCTCATTCAAGCTCTCATCCTATCCCGTCTGGACTACTGCACCAGCCTTCTCTCTGATCTCCCATCCTCGTGTCTCTCTCCACTTCAATCCATACTTCATGCTGCTGCCCGGATTATCTTTGTCCAGAAACGCTCTGGGCATATTACTCCCCTCCTCAAAAACCTCCAATGGCTACCAATCAATCTGCGCATCAGGCAGAAACTCCTCACCCTGGGCTTCAAGGCTGTCCATCACCTCGCCCCCTCCTACCTCACCTCCGTTCTCTCCTTCTACTGCCCAGCCCGCACCCTCCGCTCCTCCACCGCTAATCTCCTCACCGTACCTCGTTCTCGCCTGTTGCAACTCATCAGTTGCATTTTCTTTAGCCTAGCGAATTGTGGCTTTTTTTTTTCCCCCTTCCAGTTATGATTTCCTTCAACTGAGTCACACAGAAAATAACAAGTGACGCTTTGTTAGGTGACCTCCACTGGGGAGAATCGGAGCAGTCAGTCGGCTGGCTCAGTTCTGTGCTAGTGAGCATCTGCTGAATTGTTGCAGCGCTTACTATGTGCAAAGCATCTGGAGCAGAAGGAAGTTTAAGAGATTTAGCCACCACTTTGTTCATTTAGTACAGTGCTCTGCACACAGGAAGCGCTCAATAAATACAATTGAATGAATGAATATATATATGTATATATATATATATATGTGTGTTATTTATTACTCTATTTTACTTGTACATATTTATTACTCTATTTTACTCGTACATATTTATTCTATACATATTTATTCTATTTACTTTATTTTGTTAATTTGTTTTGTTTTGTTGCCTGTCTCCCCCTTCTAGACTGTGAACCTGATGTTGGGTAGGGACCGTCTCTATATGTTGCCAACTTGGACTTCCCAAGCACTTAGTACAGTGCTCTGCACACAGTAAGTGCTCAATAAATGCGATTGAATGAACCCGTGAAAGAGACTGAGAATGAGCAGCCAGAGAGATAGGAGGAGAGCCAGCCAGTGTCAGTGAAGCCAAGGTTGGATAATGTTTCCAGGAGAAGGGGGTGGTTGACAGTGTCGAAGGCAGTTGAAAGGTTGAGGAGCATTAGGATGGAGTAGAAGCTGTTGGATTTGGTAAGAAAGGCTGTTTCTACCTTCAAGGAGCTAATCTTTTCCTCATTCTTGCTAAAATCCATATAGAGATGTGTTCTTTTCCTGGTTCTCTGATCAATCCAGTGTCCCAAATTTGGGTAAGGATCTCTTGTACCCTTGTACACTTTGTCCATGAAAATAGTCAGGCACTTTCTCAGGCCCCCTGCCTGGAGCATTGTTCAGAAATCAGTGGTTAAGAATGGAAAGTTATGCACTACTACCAGCAGGACATGAGCTTGAGTTGTTTTTGCAGTAGTGGTGATGATTTGTGCTGAGCCATCCACACTCTCTCACCCAGGAGCCCCGGGCCCAGACACACACATTGTGAGACAGCTTAATGCAAAAAGTATGTAAATAGTGAAGGATTAATTTTTTTTCCAGAAAGACCAGTGGAGCAATGTCCACATTCCAGAGGAAAGCCAACAAATCATTTTTCAATAGGTTGTTAGAATCTGTAGTTAGCAGCTAGGAGCTCGATACTCAGCTCCACTTACCCCAATGCCCTATTGCTCTCAAATTTACTGCTGCCTGCTTTTTTTAAAATGGCATTTTTAAAGTGCTTACTACGTGCTAGGCATTACACTAAGTGCTCTAGTAGATATAAGCTAATTGGTTGGACACAGTCCCTGTCCCATATGGGGCTCGTAGTCTTAATCCCCAATTTAAAGATGAAGTAACTGAGGCACAGAGAAGTGAAGTGATTTGCCCAAGGTTACACAGCAAAGTGGCAGAGCTGGGATTAGAACCCAGGTCCTTCTGACTCCCAAGCCCATGCTCTATCCACTAGGCTCTGCTGCTTCTCTATTTTTCAGTTTTTCAGTTTAGTATTTCCTTACGTATCTGTCACTAACCTCCTCCCCTTCCAGCGCCCTTACTTTTAGATTGTGGTCCTCTTGAGGGCCAGGGTTCCTGTTTATATGTGTCCTTCTCTCCCCACCACACCCCACCCCACAGTGCTTCCTTCAGTTTCTTTTCACACAGTAGGAGGCTACTACTACTATTTGCAGCATGGTGTAATGGATAGAGCACAGGCCTGGGAGTCAGAAGGTCATGGCTTCTAATCTCCCCTCCGCTACTTGTCTGCTGTGTGACCTTGAGCAAGTCACTTCACTTCTCTGAGCCTCAGTTACCTCATCTGTTAAAATGGGGATTAAGACTGTGAACCCCATGTGGGACAACCTGACCACTTTGTACCCCCCCCCAGCGCTTAGAACAGTGCTTTGCACATAGTAAGCACTTAACAAATGCCAACATTATTATTATTATCATTCTCTGTGCCTCAGTTACCTCATCTGTAAAAGGGGGCTTGAGACTGTGAGCCCCATGTGGGACAGGGACTGTGTCCAACCTGAGTTGCTTGTATACATCCCATCACTTAGTACAGCACCTGACACATAGTAAGCACTTAACAAGTATTATTATTATTACTATTACTACTACTACCACCACTACAACTTAACCTAGTCTCTGGACTCAGTAGGAAGCTCAGTAAATGTCATTGATTAATTGATCAATCATCATCTTCATCAACAGCATTTTCTTAACTCCTACTTAATGCAGAGCACCAGTATTAAGCTTTTGGGATCATACAATAAAAGCCAAAGGACTGATCCCTCCTCCCTGAGGAGCTCACGATCTAATAAAAGGTGACAAAGGACCCTAAATTGCCAAACATATAAACATAGTTAATTTTTTTCAGGAGCCCAGATAGAAATGATAAAGAAAAATAAAATAAATGAAATAAACATATGCAAATGAGTACTTAGTGGCTGCTGGAATCTCAGGAGGTGGGGATCAATAGGAAAATGCCTTTTGGATGGAATAGCTTGTTAAAGAGGCTTTGAAGGTTTGGCGGATTCGAGGGAAGAGGGAGGTTTTGGCTCTGGCGAAAGGAGAGCCAGAAGCAAGGTACAGTCTGAGGACTTGTTCAAGCCTACTTTTTAGAGTGGTAGGTGCCCCCATCCTTCCCGCCTGAAGTTGAGAAATTCAATTTGGTAAACTAAAGCAACCTTGTCCAAGTAGGCCCTTTGCTTTATAGAGTCCCCTCAGTTATCTTAGACAAACAGGTAAACAAATTACCCTCAAGCTATTACTACTACAACTATTACCTGGGGAGAGTCCTTTTAATCTACTTGCAGATAAAACTGGTGGTCAGTTTTCTTTGCTTGCATATATTCTGCTCTGACAGGACTATTTCTATCAATCAATCAACAATGGTATTTGTATCAATCAATCAACAGTGGTATTTATTGCACACTTAGCTGTGTGCCCAGCACTTAAGCACTTGGGAGAGAACAATATAGCACAGTTGGTAGACATGTTCCCTGTCCACAAGGAGCTTACAGACTAGAGGGGGAGACAGGCATTAATGTAAATAAATTACTGATATGTACTTAAGTACTGTGGGAAAGACTTCCCACCCTATCACACCAGCCAAACTATTAACAAAGTCTTCATTTCCCCTACTTCTCCTCCCCTTCTACATTGCCCTTGCATTTGATTCACTCCTCCCTGAGCCCCACAGCACTTCTGTATATAACCATTATTTGTTTATTTATTTATTTATTTATTTATATTAAAATCCATCTCCTCCTCTAGACTGTGAGTTCATTGTGGGCAGGGATTGTGCCTACCATCTCCCAAGTGCTTAGTACAATACCCAGTTAGCACTCAATGAATACAATTGATTGACAGAATGCTTTTTTAAAAAATGGTATTGGTTATGCATTTACTATGTGCCCTGCACTGTACTAAGCACTGGGGTAGTGTCATCTGTTTGTAACAATATTCAGGCTCCCCCAGTTGAAGGCAGGAGGGAGGGGTTCATAGAAAATTTATTTCTGCAAAACCTACTGCTTAGGAACAAAATTTCCCAGAAGACAAAGGTTCTACATTTCCCAGAATCACCTGCAGATTCATTCATTCATTCATTCAATCGTATTTATTGAGTGCCTACTGTATCCAGAGCACTGTACTAAGTGCTTGGGAAGTACAAGTTGGCAACGTATAGAAACGGTCCCTACCCAACAACGGGCTCACAAAAATGAGAACCAAACCAATTAGGACACTCTTAAATTCAGCTAAGTGAAACCTCACGGGCCCTTTCTTTTCCGGATCCCATGGTGGTAGCGGTGGTATCCAGATCTTTTCCTTTGAAGATTAAAAAAAGCCTGTTTGTATATTTATAAAAGTCAGTGTGTATTTTGAATCATTTTATAGAAGTGGGAACTGAGGCCCAGAGAAAGGAAGTGAGATCTCAAATCCCACAGCAGACAAGTGGTGGAGCTGGGATTAAAACCCAGGTCCTTCTGACTCTCAGGCCCATGCTCTATCCACTAGACCACCCTGCTTCTTGGTAGGGTAGACAAAGCCAATATGTATTTTCTGAAATACTTTTAAAGCAGCAGGCACATTAAAAAGTCTTAATGCCAACTCTTGACTATCAATGAGTGGATTATATACTTTGGGGATTATCCATGGCAGCTGTTGATATTCTCACCAGCGGTGAATCTGCTTTCCCTTTGACTTCCCACATTGTAGTATCTGCGGGCTGCAAAAATGACTCTCTCTCTTTAGGCTCTATTGACTAAAGCCCACCCCCTCCATTAGCTCAGCCTCCCCAGTTTAGAGTTATCTGTGATTGTGTATTGCTCCGGTCACATCTTCCCTTCATTAGCACAGATAACTGGGAGTTAGTTGTATCCTTGTCCCCTTATTCATATGTACCTGCAACATTTCAGCTAGAACATTTTGGCCTTAGGGTTGGAGTGGAGAGGCAGTTTGCAGGCTGTTATCTTTGAAACTGCACCACACCTTTGGCGCTTCCAATTAAACTGTTTTAAGGCACCATGATGGACCCTTTCCTAGAAGCAGCCAGCAGAAGCAAGTGTGAGTTTTCTCAATTAACCCTCTTGGGCAGTGGGGCTTTAGTGGAGATAGTGGTTTCTCTTTAGTGCTCAGTGTTGTGCGTAATTATTTAGGAAGGCGAGCTTTTTTTTGGTTCATTCTGTAATTTCTATGACGTGGGGAGTGTTCCTTTCTGCAGGCAGTACAGAAGGTCTGTCAATCCCTTAGCACAAGCCACAGAACTATTGAGTCAACGCTGGTCCATTCAGTGCAAATACCTCATAGCGACAGGCTAAATGAATAGTTGGGAGAAACTAGACTGAAAACTGCACAGAGGCAACCAATAACTTACAAAGTTACATTTCAGCTTCGGTTTTGGACTGCTCTGTGCAAAATTTCTAGGGAAACCAGAATTTAAAGTGGATTCTCCCAGACCCAAGACAGGTCAGCATTGTTGCTTGATTTCTGGCGGGGGTGGGGAGAGGATGTCAAAGAGAAAGGGTGAGAGAAATGCTTGGAATTCGGATTTTGCTCAATTAATTTTGCATTTCAGGGTATTTTTCTTTTCCCTGCCAAATCCAGCAGAAGACAAATTTAACTATAAGTCCTGGGGGTCGAACTAAGTATAGGAAGATCTAGATTAATTAAGGAAAGAATCCTGACCTTGAGATGTGCCAGCAGCAGCTCGTATCTTGCCTGGAGCTGGTTGGAATTTAGAGGCATTTTAGACATTGGCCAATTCTAGAACACTTCTTGAGTTGGCGGGGGGGGGGGGGGGGGGGGGGGGGGGGGGGGGGGGGAGGGAGGTTGGGGAGGGGGGGCTCTGGCCCCCACACTTATTTGAGTCACTGTGCTCCCCTTTCCTCTGTTGAAACTTTGCCACTGTGTGCAAACCATGGAATTCTAGGCATCAGGAGCTACAGCAGAGGGAGGCTTGGTGTGAGAAGTAAAAAGAAAATTTTTAGCCTAAAAGTATCTGGGTCCATATCAGTGCTAGACAGGGAACAGACTAGCTATCCACTGGCTTATCTGTTATAAAAATGGACCAATGGCCACCCTGTTGATAAGCAAATACCATTTCATGGTGTGAGGAAAACATGGGACATGGAGGGTATATCCTGATAGATATGCCCCTAAACTTGACTTGGTAACAGTAGCCTGGGTTAGGAAATGGCATCGGAGACTTGAGGATTAAAGGATAGGAGGAGAGCCAGCAAGTCAGTCAGTCAATCATATTTATTGAGCTCTTACTGTGTGCAGAGCACTGTACTAAGTGCTTGGGAGGGGACAATGTAACAGACACATTCATACTTCATGTCATTTTCAGAGCTACTGTGAAATACCTCGGTGTGGGTTGGGAAAGCATCTACCAACTCTGTTATATTGAACTCTCCCAAGTGCAGTGAGAAGCAATGTGTCCCAGTGGATAGAGTCAGAAGGTTCTGAGTTCTAATCCTGACTCCACCACTTGTCTGCTGCATGACCTTGGGCAAGTCACTTAACTTCTCTGTGACTCATTTACCTTATCTGTAAAATGGGGATTGAGACTGTGATTCCCATGTGGTACATGGATTGAGCCTAACCTGATTAGGTTGTGTCTACCCCAGTGCTTAATTTAGTGACTGGAACATAGTAAGTGTTTAACAAATGCCATAAAAAAGCAGTTAGTACAGTGCTCTGCACACAGTAAGTGCTCAAATATGATTGATTGTTAATTGACTTTAGAAAGGACTCTATTATTGGTCCATTCAATCAATCAAAGGTATTTATTGAGTGCTTACTGTGTGCAGAACACTGTACTAAGCACTTGAGAGAGATTGATTAGACATGATCCCTGCCCTCCACGAGCTTACAGTCTAGCGGATCTGTTGTTCTGTTCAAACTTTTGCTTTATACTTTTCTTCTGGAGGAAAACATTTTAGAGATACACAGGCAGCTTTCATCCTCAGAGACCCTCAAAAGATGACTGTTTTGGCAGGCATCTTTCATTCTGGTATTTTCCATCCAAGATGAAATATTATTTCTTTTCCCTCCAGAGGACCTGGATTTTGGGATTTGTGATGTTCTAGGATTTAACACTTTGAACTTTTAAAAATAATTATTATAATAGGCTAATCTGCTGTTTATCTGTGGGAGACAGGGAAATTTAAAGTTACTTCAGTACTCCTTAAAAGCTTAGCTTTCCTGAAATGCTGTTTTAAAACTATCATAAGTCAAATTTATCATGGGGATAATGTAATAAAGACAAATATTCAACCAATAATGAAAAGCTAAGTAAACGGGTATGTTTAAGCTCTATTATATGCAGGGGAGTACATTAAGGCAGTTCTAAGAGACACTTTAATGGATTTAACATTAGCAATCAGACCTGGACTTGGTATAAATCAAACACCATTGCATTTCAGCTTAATGCACACCCACTCATTCATTAGCACCATTCAATGCAGATTATAAATATTAGCCAAGAAATCTCCAATTCTTGAAGATTCTTTCCATAGACACAGCAATAATTGAACAATAATGATAATCTTATTTTTATGAATCACTATGACTTTTATTGATTTGCTCTTGGGTCTGAAAAAAGCTTCCTCAGCCAGTAGACAACAGGAAATGGGTTTAGCATTACCAGTTGAGCTGTAAAGAAAAATAAGGGGGATAGAAATAGTGTGGGGAATCTTTTAACTGCTGATATAAGCAAGAATCATTTTCCTTACTTCCACAATAGAGACAACTTCAATTAGCTCCTGCCCCACTCTCCCCTCTCTCTCCCTAACCTCCCCGCCCCCACCTCCCCCTTCATCCTAGCCCAAGGAAACCAAAGCACAGCAGGCTGCAAATATGCCTCCACTTTTCTGGCAAATATTTTGGGGTACTCCATCTCTGCTGTAAGGTAAGGATGGAGATGGGTGAGGGCACTTAGGCATTGCATATGAGTGAGGATGAAAGCTGAGGAGGAGGAGGACTTTCTCTGCTTTCTTTGATGATTTACTGCTCTTAAGTAGCAAAAGCAATGTAGCATTCTGAAAATATGTGATCCATTACTATGAAAAAGCTGAACTCTCACTGTCTATCCTACCTACTGTGTGTACAAGATGTACTGGCATTTTCAGCAAGCCTTTCTCTGCCCTGTATCTCAAGGTGGCAGTGAATTGAACACCCTGTGGTATCAGTGAACAGGAAATATGGACATAGATCCTCCCAGGTTTCTGCTGCTGCTGTTGTTACTTTTTCTTGTTTCAGGAAAAGCTAGCAAAGGGAAGATTTTTGCACACAAGTATGCAGGCACACATTCACACACACATGCACACACAGACGAGTTGTCCATGGGTTTGTTTCACAAGATTGAAATCTGCGTCATTAGTTTTTCTTGAAAGAAATGAGAGAAGACAAATCTCTGGATTCCCATCAGGCTACTACAAGTTTAAAACAGCAGAGGGTATCAGCAGCCTTATAGTCTCTCCATTTCCAGAACAGGGCTCTTGACTTTAAAAGTTAAGTTGCTTAATTTCTTTGGGGAATCTCTTATGAGAACAATTGAATACGTGGCCAGTCTATGGCCGTTTTGCTCGAGGGGATTCTTTTAGTGAGCATGAATAAGGGGGTGCTGATCATGCTGGAGTGAGAGATTACTTGTAGAAGAAGGCAGGGTTTAAGCCTGGCCAGACCTCCAGTATGGTGCTTGTTTTTAATTAATCTGTGAATTTGTGCCCTCTAGATTATAGACTCCTTGAGGGCAGGGTTCCTGTCTACTTACTCCATTGTATTCTCCCAAGAATTTAGCACCATGCTCTATACACTGTAAGCACTCAATAAATACCATTGATTGTCAATTATAAAGCCTCCTACAGTAGGCTGAGCACTCCACCAGATCCATCAGAAGTTACAGTGAAATTACAGACTTTGTTTTCAAGGAGTGGATCATTTAATGGGCAGGAAAGCATGCACATAGAAAAATGCACTTTTCTAGTACAATAAACAAGGACAAAGCTTAGCAAAACAAATTTCATTTAGTCTTGCTACCTTTTTCATTCATTCATTCATCCAATCATATTTATTGAGCACTTACTGTGTGCAGAACACTGTACTAAGCTTTTGGTAAGTAGAAGTCAGCAACATATAGAGACGGTCCCTACCCAGGGTGGGGAGTTGGGGAAACGTGACTAGGTTTTGGGCTAGTAAAAAGGTCCTGTATCCTTTTTTGCTTTGTTAACCAGTAGAGTTCTGGCAGCAACCACAACCTGCCTAGATTCTGACCCAAGTGTATTGATTTAATAAATCTTTGTTGCTCATGAGTTAATTAAAAATGCGCAGGTTTCTAAAATAGTACTGGGTCATTACATTATAGCCCATTTAGATCGCTACTCCCTATGTTGCAGCTCCAGATAAACTGCAGGTTCAATTGGTTTCCTAATATGTTCCTTTTGGTTTTATTCCTGAGTTTGGGTGGGATGGGGGAGACGAGGAATGGGACCCCATAGTCAGAAGAGGTCAGTGAGCCAGCCTGCTCCTTCTCTCCATTCCTCTGTTGCCCACAATAGGGCTGCTGGTCTCGGGGTCTCCTGAGGTGTTGTAAACCCAGAAACTCCCCTAATATTTGTCTTGCCTTAGGCTGTCGAGTCGCCTCTGACCCATAGCGATGCTATGGAGAAAGCACATGACTTGAAGTCAGGAGACCTGAGTTCTCTGCTCCTAGCCTGCTTTGTGACTGAGAAAGTCACTTGACCTCTCCGAGGTACTCTCCCAAACACGTAGTATAATGCTCTGCACACAGGCGCTCAGTAAATGCAATTGATTGATCTGAGCTTCAATTGCCTCATTTGTAAAATGGGTCTAAGGCACCTGTTCTCCCCACTTCTTTAGCAAGTGAACCCCCCGGAGGACATGGACTGTGTTTCATCTGCTAGTCTTTTATCTACCTCATCTCTTAGCACAGGGCTTTGGCACATCAGAAGTACTTTAATAAATACCATCATGAATTGAAATTGAGTTTTTTAGATAGTGTAGAATCTGTAGCCCTAGGGCTTAATTCTGTGGGATGGCACAGAAGTGGAGCTTCTGGACCACTTAATGGGGAGGATGATAAGCATATAGTTAATGCTCAACAAACAGGCAACCAGCTGGAGAGCCAACACTTGAGTTGAGAAGATAGTGGGGAGAGGTGATTTTTAAAAAAGAGGCTTCTTCCTCAGCCACCACCACAAGCTGTTCAGAGCCCCTAGCTCCAGACTGCAGGATCAACATTATTAGGGATAATTAGTAATATCATCATATCAGTAATAATAATTACCCCATTGCACACTTCGGCTCAGAGCTGGAAGGCAACAGGTTTAAGAAAAAGAGAATTGTGTGATGCCAGAATGATTAAATGCCTGTAATAATTATAAGCATAATTAAGATGTTTCACTTTGGGGTAGGAGGGTGGCATAAATTGTGACCTACTCTGTGTGGGAAATTCTAGACTGCTAAAGAACTGTATTGTTCTTTTACAAAAGATAACTGTTAGTGAACTTTTTAGCTGAAAGTAAAATGTCAGAAATATTATTTTTATAGGGTTGCTAATTGTTTTATAGAATATGATCATAAAATCACAGACCACAGAACATAATTACAAAATGAAAGTGATATCAATTACAGGGAGTATTGATTAGGTTAATTCCCATTTCAATCCAGATGCTGTAAATTACAGGATATGTGGAACTGTACGTGAATCCCTTTTCAATGACCAGTAGTGTTTATCAGTCACAAGCCCCATGTCAGTAATCCATAGCTAATGATGGAAACTGCCATAAATTCAATGCTTTCACAGCAAGAAGACGGGGACTGTTGAGTGCATGTTGAAGATGTCATATTGGAGTTTAGGGAAGGGAATGGGATATCGAGATTTGGGTACTAAAATTCAAACATTTTTTTCCTACAAATTGCAGGTGCAGTCTTTGAGGTTTACTCCTGTAGTTCCAGCCATTGTGCATACATTGATCCAATTTTCTAATTTCCTCCCTTGCCATGTTTTTAAACTCTGCAAATCTTTTCAGGGAACCATAGCTCCAATGCTTCAGCTCCTCCCATTTTCCCTTCCCCCCGCCATACCTAACTCTTTTGTCTCTCTTCTGCCTCCCCCTTTGTATTTCAATTCTTGCTAACTGTTCTTGAAATGTATTTTATAATGCATTTCTTGAGTTCAGAATAAAAGGATAATACTTTCAAAATTACTTCAAATTCATTATTAGCCTTTCATAATTCTGCCCGATTTAAGGTTATTGTAGAATACTTCAGCTCTTAGCTAATGCACATTATATCACACTGTAATCACTGCACATTTCAAGGGCTTCTGTCAACAATAGGACCCAAAGTTATAAATGCAAAATAATATAATTATTTCTGCAAATTGGTGTATACATAGAAAGGGAGATGAGATTGATCTAAAGAATTATGTTAAAGGGCAGACTTCCAATTTCAGGAGCTGGAGGACGGGGGGGTAACCTTTTAATTCTGCATTGATGGAGCAATTATTGGGATCATTCTGGAGAATGTATCACTATTTTCTCACTGATTTAGAAACCAGAGTTATTTATCAGTCTTCCTCTTGCTGTGAGAAGTTTCCGGTTCCGCTCCATCCCTTCTCCCCTCCTTAACTTCCATCTTCAACCACTCACTCTCCACTGGTTCCTTCCCCTCTGCCTTCAAACATGCCCATGTCTCTCCCAGCCTAAAAAAACCCTCTCTTGACCCCACCTCACCTTCTAGTTATCGTCCCATATCCCTCCTACCATTCCTTTCCAAACTCCTTGAACGAGTTGTCTACACGCGCTGCCTAGAATTCCTCAACAACAACTCTCTCCTCGACCCCCTCCAGTCTGGCTTCCGTCCCCTTCATTCCACGGAAACTGCCCTCTCAATGGTCACCAATGACCTCCTGCTTGCCAAATCCAACGGCTCATACTCTGTCCTAATCCTCCTCGACCTCTCAGCTGCCTTTGACACTGTGGACCACCCCCTTCTCCTCAACACGCTATCTGACCTTGGCTTCACAGACTCCGTCCTCTCCTGGTTCTCCTCTTATCTCTCCGGTCGTTCTTTCTCAGTCTCTTTTGTAGGCTCCTCCTCCCCCTCCCATCCTCTTACTGTGGGGGTTCCCCAAGGTTCATTGCTTGGTCCCCTTCTGTTCTCAATCTACACTCACTCCCTTGGTGACCTCATTCGCTCCCACGGCTTCAACTATCATCTCTACGCTGATGACACCCAGATCTACATCTCTGCCCCTGCTCTCTCCCCCTCCCTCCAGGCTCGCATTTCCTCCTGCCTCCAGGACATCTCCATCTGGATGTCTGCCCACCACCTAAAGCTCAACATGTCGAAGACTGAGCTCCTTGTCTTCTCTCCCAAATCTTGTCCTCTCCCTGACTTTCCCATCTCTGTTGACGGCACTACCATCCTTCCCGTCTCACAAGCCCGCAACCTTGGTGTCATCCTCGACTCCGCTCTCTCATTCACCCCTCACATCCAAGCCGTCACCAAAACCTGCTGGTCTCAGCTCCGCAACATTGCCAAGATCCGCCCTTTCCTCTCCATCCAAACCGCTACCCTGCTCATTCAAGCTCTCATCCTATCCCGTCTGGACTACTGCACCAGCCTTCTCTCTGATCTCCCATCCTCGTGTCTCTCTCCACTTCAATCCATACTTCATGCTGCTGCCCGGATTATCTTTGTCCAGAAACGCTCTGGGCATATTACTCCCCTCCTCAAAAACCTCCAATGGCTACCAATCAATCTGCGCATCAGGTAGAAACTCCTCACCCTGGGCTTCAAGGCTGTCCATCACCTCGCCCCCTCCTACCTCACCTCCCTTCTCTCCTTCTACTGCCCAGCCCGCACCCTCCGCTCCTCTGCCGCTAATCTCCTCACTGTACCTCGTTCTCGCCTGTCCCGCCATCGACCCCCGGCCCACGTCATCCCCCGGGCCTGGAATGCCCTCCCTCTGCCCATCCGCCAAGCTAGCTCTCTTCCTCCCTTCAAGGCCCTGCTGAGAGCTCACCTCCTCCAGGAGGCCTTCCCAGACTGAGCCCCTTCCTTCCTCTCCCCCTCGTCCCCCTCTCCATCCCACCATCTTACCTCCTTCCCTTCCCCACAGCACCTGTATATATGTATATATGGTTGTACATATTTATTACTCTATTTATTTATTTATTTATTTTACTTGTACATTTCTATCCTATTTATTTTATTTTGTTGGTATGTTTGGTTCTGTTCTCTGTCTCCCCCTTTTAGACTGTGAGCCCACTGTTGGGTAGGGACTGTCTCTATGTGTTGCCAATCTGTACTTCCCAAGCGCTTAGTACAGTGCTCTGCACATAGTATGCGCTCAATAAATACGATTGATTGATTGATTGATTCCGGTTACTGACCCACTTTCTCCCCACTTCAGAAGTTAAAATCAGGAGGAACTATTTCCTCCCCCAAGAAGGGCACCCCTTGGTCAGCCAGTCATCACATTCTTCCACTGCCACTACTGGCCCGTGGATTGGTGGTGGTGGGGCGAAGCCTCTTGTAATTCTTATTGGAACCGCAGAGTTGAGTAAACTTGGGGATGATCGACCTTGACTTGGGGAGCACTGTTTTAGCATCCTGGACTAGCCTGTCAATCAGTGGTATTTATTGAGCACTTATTGTGTGCAGAGCCCTGTACTGAACACTTGGGAGAGTACAGTGCAACAGAGTTGATAGACACATTCCCTGCCCACAAGGAGCATACAATCTAGAGGGGGATACAGACATAAGTGCTGTGGGGTTGAGAGTGGGGTGCTTAAAGAGTACCGCTCCAAGTGCATAGGTGATACAGAAGGGAGAGCAAGTAAGGACAATGATGGCTTAGTTGGGGGAGACCTCTTGGAGGAAGTTTTTTAGAAAGGCTCTGCAGGTGGGGAGAGTGGTAGCCTGTTGTATCTGAAGGGGGAGGGTGTATCAGCCCAGAGGAAGGACATAGGCAAAGGGTCTTTGCCGAGACAGACGAGATCGAGATACAGTGAGTAGGTTGGTGTTAGAGTGAAGTGTATGTTCTGGGTTGCAGTAGGAGATTGGCGAGGTAAGATAGGAGAGGGTAAGGTGATTGAGTGCTTTAAAATCAGTGGTGAGGAGTTTCTGTTTGATGCTGAGGTGGATGGGCAACCAGTGGAGATTCTTGAGGAGTGGGGAAACATGGACTGAATGTTTCTTTAGAAGAATGATCTGGGCAGAAGAGTAAAGTTAAGATTGGAATGGGGAGAGACAAGAGGGAGGGAGGTCAGTGAACAGGAGGTTGGTGCAATAGTTTAGGCAGGAAACGACTAGTGCTTAGATCAGCGTGGTTGCAGTTTCACTGGAGAGGAAAGGGTGGATTTTAGCAGTGTTGCTAAGGTAGAATTGACAAGATTTGGTGACAGATTGAATATATGGGTTGAATGAGAGTGATGAATCAAAGATAATGCCAAAGTTTTAGGCTTGTGAGACAGGAAGGATAGCAATATGGTATACAGAGATGGAGAAGGTTCTGTTTTGGCCATGTTAAGTTTGAGGTGTTGGCTGGACATCCAAGTAGAGATGTCCTGAAGGCAAGAGGAAATATGAGACTACAGAGAAGGAGGGAGGTCAGGGCTGGAGAAGTAGATTTGGGAATCATTTGTGGTAGTTGAAGCCATGGGAGCAAATGAGTTCTCCAAGAGAGTGAGTATAGGTGGATAATTGAAAGGGACCCAGAATGGAGTCTTGAGGGACTCCCCCAGTTAGAAGGTGGGAGGCAGAGGTGAAGCCTGCTAAAGAGACTGAGAAGGAGTGGCCAGAGAGATAGGAGGAAAACCAAGACAGGACAGCCTGTCTGCTGGGTTAGGTGATCTCTATGCTCTTTTAAAGGGTTAACCAATTTTGCCAGTGAAAATTATTCAAGATGTGACCCTTGTCTCCCAACACTGACTATCATTCATTCATTTATCGGGATTTTGGGTACTAGTGGATTAGAGTTGGGGCATGTAGTTATTTGAGGAAGAACAAACCCAACCAGATAGAGAAGTGTTCTGTCTGCCAATCAGACCATTAAAATGGGAGTCTGCCTAGGGATGGGATTTGGGGTGGAGCAGACGGAGGAGTTTTGGAAGTGGGGAATGAGATTAACGTTTGAAAATGCATCTTTTTATTGCTCTTCGACTTGGGGTAGTAATAATAATGATAATAATTGTGGTATTTGTTAAGCACTTACTGTGTGCCAGGCATGGTACTAAGCACTGAGGTGGATACAGACAAATTGGGTTGGACACAGTCCCTGTCCCACACGGGGGCTCACAGTCTTAAGTCCCATTTTACAGATGAGGTAACCGAGGCCCAGAGAAGTGAAATGACTTGCCCAAGGTCACACAGCAGACAAGCGGCGGAGCCAGGGTTAGAACCCAACTCCTTCTGATTCCCAGGCCCGTATGTGATTTAAGTTTCTTCAGCAAAAAACAGGATCTCTTACTGGAGTTTAGCCCTGGGTCAGGTGGAGAGATTCATCATTGTTCCTTGTAGCAGATAGTTCCCCCAGCAATCTCTCTCCTTCAGCTCACAAATGTGAGCTTTCATATTTTTTCCCCTTCTTTGTCTCAATCTCTCTCGCTGTCTCTCTCAGAACATGCCTTCTTGCCCTCTATCAAGTCCTCCTGTCAGCCGATACCGTCCTTGAACCAAACAAAACCCTCACAAGCTGTGCCATGAGTTGAGTCACTTACCTCTGTCTCTAGAGGAGTTTATTGCCCCGACAAGGTTTTGTCTGGTTTTAGTGGCACAGTTAGTGACAGTCCATGCAGGCAACAGCATGTGACCCAGGATCCTTGTATCAGAGTCTGTGGTCGTCAGAACTGTCACACCGTCAGAACAAGTTAATTCAACATGAGGAGAGGGGCAGGCTGTAATAATATCTGGCCTCTGGAGAGGATGCTGTCATGCAGTGTGTTGTTGCTGCTTTCCCCCCCGCCCCATTTCCTCCAAGCATGCAGGTTGGCAGCCAGAGACCAGGGAGCGGAGCAAGCGTGTTAATTTTCAGCCTGTTCGGAGGAACCATTTTTGCCATCTTCTTGCCTGCTGTGGCTTAGAAAAGACCCTTCAGCAGCACTATCTTGAGCCCAACAAATTACCTGGCAAACCAATGGGAACTTGTCAAGAGAAGGTCCAGATTCCTTCTGCCATTGCTGCTGCTGCTGCTGTCTCTTTCCATCAAGGCTGATAAAAACTAAGATGGTGTGTGTCCCTCCCTGGAGGCCGTTTATTGTAAGCTGTTGGTGTCATTAAAGAGCATTTTAGCAGTATTGACTTTGAGAAATCTAATGCCGGGAAACCAATTTTAGATTTCTGGGAGATAAAGGGATTAGGATGCTGGATGGGAAAGGAGTCGGGGTGGCGGGGGGGGGGGGTGCCTGGGGGAGGGATGCTTGAATGTGCTCACATTTTTGGGAGTGGGGCGCTTTGCACCACAGCTGTCCACTTTTACATTGTGAGCTTTTGAACTTCAGATATTGGGAAGGGAAATCTTTAACAGTGACTGTCCTATGGTCTTTCAGGTTGAGGAGTGTCAAATTGACCTTAATAGGTCAATACAGCATCAGATTTGAATTTGAGGGCTTGAGACCAGTGAGCAGTTGAGGTGTTTCTTTTTATAGATGAAGGACTTTGTTTGCAAAGCTATTAAATCAGTTCAGTGAGGAGGAAAAAGCTTCTGCCTGATGACTTCTACCCAGGCCAGATCTAAACAGAGGGTGAAGACCTGTAGCAGCAGCAGTGGCACAGATTTTGATTAATGTTGATGGTCGCCAAGTCTGAAATGCTGCACTCTGAGGCCAGTGGAAATTAGCAGTGGATACGGAGCTACTTTTTATCCCCTCTCCCTCAGACGCTTGGAGATTAATAATAGTAATATCTCAAGTTTGAATAATACCTTTATTTGTCTAGGGAGCTTCATGTGGTTCTTATTTTATCTTCATAACTTCCTTGAGAGTCATGGGGAGGGAGACCTTGGATATGCTCATTTTACAGACGAGGAAACTGAGCCACAGGGAGGGTTAATGACTTGCCCAAGAACTCTTAAGAAGCCAGCGGCCAGTCAGCAGACCCAGACTCCAAACTCCCCAGATTCCAGGCCATGCTGCCTTTCAATTTTATAGCCCTGGGAACAAGAAGTGTTGCTGTGAATTTTTCAGCCTTCCTCCCTCAATCTAGACTTTGGAGTCAATCATATCTGATTGCCTACTTTGCACAGATCACTGTACTAAGAGTATGGAAAAGTAGACAAAGTTAGAAGACATGATCCCTTCCCTCAAGGAGCTTACAGTCTGTGTACAGAGCACTTGGGAGTGTCCAGTAGAGTTAGTTGATACAATCCCTGCTCTTAGGAGCTAACAGTCTAGTGTGTGCAGAGCACTGAATGGAGTGCTTGGGAGAGTCCAATAAAGTTAGAAGACATGGCCCCTCCCCTAAGGAAGCTTCCCATCTAGTGGGGGTGATGGATGCAAAATAAATTACAGGTAGGAGGAAGAGGGGACTGGAAAGATGGTTTTGTGACTGAATAAGCTCTTACATAGTAAAGTATGTAGGTGAACTCTGCACAGAAATGCTATGGATGATTTTGAATTCTGAAGTTGGGTACAATGTTGGGTGAGGAAAAAAAATTGCAGAAGGCCTCCTGGAGATGTGATTTCAGAAAGTTTTTCAAGATGGGGAGAGTTGTGGTCTGGTGGGCTCGAACTGGGAGGGAGTTCCAGGCAGGAGGAAAGGGTTTGAGTAAAGGGTTGGAGGTGGAAGGGATGAAAATGAGGCAACATATGTAGATAAACTTGAGAGGAATGAAGAGGGCGAAGTGGAGTACAATGGATGAAGGGAGAAGAGGGCGAAGTGGAGTACAATGGATGAAGGGATAAGTAGGAAGGAGAAAGAGTTGAGTGCCATAAAGCCAGTAGTCAGGAATCCCTGCTCAGTGTGGAGAGGGAAAGGGAACCATTGCATGTTTTTGAGGAGTGGGGAGAGGCTGGACACAGAAAGACCAGTGATGGGGCTGATAATACAGTTGTCTTGGTGGGATTGGATGAAAGCCTCTACCAGGGTGGTGGCCATTTGGATGGAGAAGAAGGGGGTGGATCTGGAAAATGTTGTGGAGGCCAAACTGAAAGCTTTTAGAGACGGACCGAATGAGAGAGTCAAAAGAGAGACAGGGGTCAAGGGTCATTAGATGTAGGGTTGTTGGGTTAAGGTTGTAGGCTTCTGAGTCAGGGAGGATGGTGGCGTTGGCAACTCATCAACTGAGATGTGAGGGGTGGATGGAGGAAGGGAGATGGGTTGAGTTTTCGATGTATTGCGCTAAAGAGACCAGCGTGATAACCATGTGGAGATGTCTTGGAGGCAAGTGGAAATGTGAAAATGCAGAGGAGGTGAGCAGTCAACAAGCAAGATAGCCATCTGCTAGAAGTGGTAGCTGAAGCTATGGCAGTTGAGGAGTTTCCCAAGGGAGCAGGTGTAAAGCAAAAAGAGATGGTGACCCAGAACAGAGCCTTGAGGAATATCCACAATTAGGTGGTGAGAGAGGGGTGAGGAGCCAGAAGAGGCGGAGCAGGGAGTGGCCAGAGAGAGGAGACACCCAGGAGACAACTGTATCAGTAAAACCAACGTTAGTTTCTGAGAGAAAGGGGTGGTCCACTGGGTCAAAAGCTGCTGAGAGATAGAGGATGATTGTGATAGAATACATTAGATTTAGGAAGGAGGAGGTCATTGGTTGATTATTATTACTGTATTTGTTGAGTACTTATGTGTCAAGGGCTGGTCTAAGAACTGGGGTAGATATAAGTTAACTGGGTTGGACAAAGTGCCTGTTCTGCATGGGGCTCACAGTCTAAGTATGAGGGGGAGCAAGTGTTGAATCCCCATTTTGCAGTTGAGGAAACTGAGGTGCAGAGAAGTCAAGTGACTTGCCCAAAGGCTCACAGCAAACAATTGGCAGACCTGGGATGAGAACCCAGGTCCGGGTCCTTTCCACAAGGCCATGCTGTTTCTCAATTTGCCTGAGATTTCAATCTGCCTTGTTACCTTACCCAAGACTTCTAAACCACTCCCATACTGGCCTGGTAGCCAAATGTGTTATTGGTGGGAAATAAAAACTGTTTTTAGGTCAGAGAATGAACATCATGTTGAACCAGTAGCCAAGGGTCATTGGTTTTGTTTCTGCCTCTGTTAATGGAAAATTTTGGGCTGTGGAGGGTAAGGAGCGTAACCTTTATGGAGTTGTTTCTTTTTGGTAAAAAGACACCCTAAAAATGTCACTTCTTTTCAAATGACACTTGTGTATATATCTTTTGACCCTCTTAGGTACTAACTCATTTATGCATCCTTTTTTCTTTCTTACACCTGTACCTTTCTTTATTACACCTTTCTGATGCCTTGCTAGACTGTAAGCTCTTCTAAGGTAAGGATCAGGTCTACTTGATTGTACTCTCCTAACTGCTTAGTACTGTGCTCTGCAAGTAGGTGCTCAAATACTATTGATTGATTGCTTGTCGTCCCTATTACTCTAAGATTCTTTCTCAAGGGTAAGGATTTGTTCTCTATTTGTTCCCTAAGCACCTAGTACAGTGCTCTGAATACATAGGCATCCAATTAAATACTGCTGCGACTGTGATGATGATAACAATGGTGGCATTTGTAAAGCACTTACTATGTACTGAGTGCTGGGGTAGATACAAGATTATCAGGTCAGACAGTCTCTGTTCCATACAGGGCTTACAGTCTGAATAAGAGGGAGAACAGGTATCAGATCCCCAGTCTACAGATGAGGAAAGTGAGACACTGAGAAGTGAAGTGACTTGCCCAAGGTCATTCGTGCAAACTCACATGGCGCAGAAGAGGCACCCGCATACTTCTATGTGGCAGTGGGCCTGTGACTGGCTAGGGCCTGAAGCCCACCCCGGTTGTGACATATATTCCCTGCCCACAACAAGCTTACGGTCTTCCAAGGGCAGGACCTAGCTGGAATTAGAAAAGTGTCTTGGTATCTCCCCTGGGGCCGGTCAGTCCCCCAAAGCTGTCCTCATCCTGGTGGGTGGTTGCTCCCTGTTGGGAAGTCTGTTCGTGTTGGGAGGTGGAAGAAAAAATCCATCCCTTATAAGCGTCTTAGAAAACGAAGTCCTCTGTTCTGTTTTCCATATGGCCCCAGTTCTAATGACGTACCTAAAATGAATTGCCACGGGTGTCGTCGGGGGAACTAGAATTTTGAGCTCTGAACTAGAATGTGTATTAAAAAATAGTAGGAAATCGGGAAAGTATTTCATGAAAAATAGAGAGGAAAGTAATTGAAGATGAACTATTATAAATAGGACTACTCAACTGGCAGGCTGCTTTCAAATAATGGATATGGTTTCTGAATAGGAGAAATTGAGTCATTCCAAATTTGAGCTGTTTGAAGACGGATCCTTCCTTTAACTACAGATTCTTGTTCTCAGAACACAGATATGAAGTCAGTCCTCTGGAGTACTTTGTAGAAGCAAAAACAAAAATAATGGACTTGGGCCTTGTAGTTATTGGACATTTTATATTTTACTTTTATTTTCACTCTATAGAAGTCAGCATTTAAGGAGCTGGGTAATTTCCACAAACTTTATGGTGTACCATTTTTGAATCTTACAGGATGCATGCCATATATGGTGAACCCATCTCTGATTGTTCCCAAAGTGATAATTTGCAAGTGAATCACTGTGTTTTCCCCCAGTTCTTACTAGGTCACAGGAAATACATGCTAACAATTCTTCAATCAAATATTTCAGTACATAATTGTTTCCACACAACTAGCAGAACATTTTTAGGTTCCTGAGCTATTGTTTTGCAATTCCTGGTTAGAAACACAGACATACTGGGTCTTTTAAATTTTTTTTTAAGTTTGTATTTAATGGTGTTTGTTAAATGCTTACTATGCACCAGGCAGTAGTCTAAGAGCCGGGGTAGATACAAGCCAATCAGGTTGGACACAGTCCATGTCCCACATGGGGCTCACAGTCTTAATCTCCATTTTACAAATGAGGTAACTGAGGCACGGAGAAGTGAAGTGACTTGTCCAAGGTCACACAGCAGACAAGTGGCAGAGCAGGGATTAGAACAGTGCTTTGCACACATCAATAAATATGACTGAATGAATGAACCCAGATCCCACTGACTCATAGGCTTGTGCTGTATCCACTAGGTGTTGGTATTGAGAATGACTTATTTGATCCACTGTTCAATTCTGCCTGCTCCTTAAACCGGGGAATTCATTTGCTCTTGGAGCTCATGGATACATTAGGTGCCAGTTTTAGAATTAGGTGAGAAGTGTGGTTGGTTAAAGCATGAAGTGTGTAAACATTTTCCCTGATTTTTTCTGCCAACCCCTCTTCTCTCCTAAGCTGCAATGACCTGATGAAATGCGACCACCAGCTGTGTGAGGATTTTTATGATGTGGATAAATGTCCACCAGGGGCAAGGATCAGGTTGCTAAACTCATTTTCACTTGTGATCTAAGCCAAAATTTTTAACTCTTCTCTCTAGAGGAGGAGATAATGCATTAACACATTGAACTGCTCAAGCCTCATGACACAAGTGGTATATATTGCCCCTGGCATGCCTGTGTGCAACTCCCATTAGTGTCCAGTGATCATAGGCCAGAAGATTATTTTGGAACAGGAGGGAGGATGTGAGGAGAGGCATGCGAAAGCATCACTGTGGAAATAATCCCTTTTTCTCTCTATGGTATTTCTGCCTAGGCATATTTCCTGTTAGAAATGCAGTGATGATTTCATTCACTTTCCCACATTCCAGACTCCCTCCCTCCACTTTTTGGGAATGATTAACTATTCATTTGACGATGATGGTAACTGAGCACTTGATATTCACCCCACCCTCAGCCCCACAGCACTAATGTACATATTTGTAATTTATTTATATTAATGTCCATCTCCCCCTCTAGGCTGTAATTTTGTTTTTTAGTGGCATTTGTTAAGGGCTTACTATGTGCCAGGCACTATATTAAGTGCTGGGATAGATATAATTGGGTTGGGCACAGTCCTTGTCCCACAGAGGACTCATAGTCTTACTCCTAATTTTGCAGATGAGCTAACCAAGACACAGAGAAGTGAAGTGACTTGCCCTAGATCACACAGCAGACAAGTGGTGGAGCTGGGATTAGAACCCAGGTCCTTCTGACTTTCAGATCTAGGATTTAACCACTAGAACATGCTGCTTCTCCTAATGGGCAGGGAATGTGTCTATTTGCTTTGTTGTATTGTACTCTCCCAAGCACTTAGTACAGTACTTTGCACAGTAAATGCTCAATAAATGCCATTGATTGATAGTAATTCAATAGGAAATTAAGTCTTGGAAACAGAGTACTTAGCTAAACTTATGTAGAAAAGCAGCGTGGCTTAGTGAAAAGGGCATGGGCTTGGGAGTCAGACTGGGTCCTGGGTTCTAATCCCCGCCCTGCCACTTGTCAGATGTGTGACCCTGGGCAAGTCACTTAACTTCTCTGTGCCTCAATTACCTCATCTGCAAAATGGGGATTAAGATTATGAGCTCCATGTGGGACATCCTGATTACCTTGTTTCTACCCCAGTGCTTAGAACAGTGCTTGGCACATAGTAAGTGCTTAACAAATACCAATATTATTATTATTATTATTATTATTATTACTCTAAAGGATGCAGACTGAAGAATCTGTTGGCATGATTCAGAATAGGGTGATTGGCACTGAAAGTTTTACTTCAATTTTGGTGATGGGTGTTGAGAGTATGTGGTAGCTAAAAATATTGAACACACATCATCATCATCAATCGTATTTATTGAGCGCTTACTGTGTGCAGAGCACTGGGAAGTACAAGTTGGCAACACATAGAGACAGTCCCTACCCAACAGTTGGCTCACAGTCTAAAATGGGGAGACAGAGAACAAAACCAAACAAACAAAATAAAATAAATAGAATAGATATGTACAAGTAAAATAAATAAATAAATAAATAGAGTTATAAATATGTACAAACATATATACATATATACAGGTGCTGTGGGGAAGGGAAGGAGGTAAGATGGGGGGATGGAGAGGGGGACAAGGGGGAGAGGAAGGAAGGGGCTCAGTCTGGGAAGGCCTCCTGGAGTAGGTGAGCTCTCAGTAGGGCCTTGAAGGGAGGAAGAGAGCTAGCTTGGCGGATGGGCAGAGGGAGGGCATTCCAGGCCCGGGGGATGACGTGGGCCGGGGGTTGATGGCGGGACAGGCGAGAACTAGGTACGGTGAGGAGATTAGCGGCAGAGGAGCGGAGGGTGCGGGGTGGGCTGTAGAAGGAGAGAAGGGAGGTGAGGTAGGAGGGGGCGAGGTGATGGAGAGCCTTGAAGCCCAGGGTGAGGAGTTTCTGCCTGATGCGCAGATTGGTAGCCACTGGAGATTTTTGAGGAGGGGAGTAACATGCCCAGAGCGTTTCTGGACAAAGACAATCCGGGCAGCAGCATGAAGTATGGATTGAAGTGGGGAGAGACACGAGGATGGGAGATCAGAGAGAAGGCTGATGCAGTAGTCCAGACGGGATAGGATGAGAGCTTGAATGAGCAGGATAGCGGTATGGATGGAGAGGAAAGGGCAGATCTTGGCAATGTTGCGGAGCTGAGACCGGCAGGTTTTGGTGACGGCTTGGATGTGAGGGGTGAACGAGAGAGCGGAGTTGAGGATGACACCAAGGTTGTGGGCTTGTGCGACGGGGAGGATGGTAGTGCCGTCAACAGAGATGGGAAAGTCAGGGAGAGGGCAGGGTTTGGGAGGGAAGACAAGGAGTTCAGTCTTGGACATGTTGAGTTTTAGGTGGCGGGCAGACAACCAGATGGAGATGTCCTGAAGGCAGGAGGAGATGCGAGCCTGGAGAGAGGGGGAGAGAGCAGGGGCAGAGATGTAGATCTGGGTGTCATCAGCGTAGAGATGATAGTTGAAGCCATGGGAGCGAATGAGGTCACCAAGGGAGTGCGTGTAGATCGAGAACAGAATGCTGTCCTTCTGGATCAAAGATGATGCTACTGTGGTAAGATTTCTGTTGATGGATGCAAGTGTGGTGGATAAGACCAGTGCATTACTGAAAATTCCTTCTGCATTGTGTGCAGGTCAAGAAAGTCTCATGCAGCACTGCTACAGTTGTTACCCATGACTTGGGACTATTCAGATTCCCCCTTCTTGGGGTTGCAATGTTTCCAAATCTGCTGCTCCAAGGCAAGCATCCCCTTTCTAATTGATCTAAGCTGGACTGATATGTGTTTTACTGCTGTTTTTCAGTTTTTAATTTTTTTTATTTTAATGGCATTTGTTAAGTGCTTACTATGTGCCAGGCACTCTACTAAACTCTGGGATAGATACAAGCTAATCAAGTTGGACACAGTCTCTGCCCCACGTGGAGCTCACAGTCTTAATACACATTTTACAGATGAGGTAACTGAGACAGAGAGAAGTGAAGGGACATGCTCAAGGTCACAAAACAGGCAAGTGGTGGAGCTGGGATTGGAACCTAGGTTTTTCTGACTCCCAGCCCAGTGCTCCATCCACTAATAATAATAATAATAATAATAATAATAATAGTATTTGTTAAGCGCTTACTCTGTGCCAAGCACTGTTCTAAGTGCTGGGGTGGATACAAAGCATTCAGGTTGGACACAGTCCCTGTCCCACATGGGGCTCACTTTCTCAATCCCCATTTTACAGATGAGATAACTCAGGCACAGAGAAGTGAAGTGACTTGCCCAAGGTCACACAGCACACAAGTGGCAGAGCTGGGATTAGAACCCATGACCACTGACTCCCAAGCCCGTGCTCTGGCACGAGGCCACACTGCTTCTCATTACTGGGTGTTCTCATCTGTAAATCCCGGCTGAAGAGCCCCTGGAGACACTTTACAGTACTTCATAATTATGGTACTTATTAAGTACTTACTATGTGCCAGGCACTATACTAAGCACTGGGGTGAATACAAACTAATCAGGTTGGACACAGTCCCTGTCCCACGTGGGGCTCACACTTTTAATCCCCATTTTAGAGATGAGGAGTTGAGGCCCAGAGAAATGAAGTGACTTGCCCAGGGTCAGCAGACAAGTGGCAGAGCCAGAATTAGAACCCATGACCTTCTGACTCCCAGGCCTGTGCTCTATCCACTACACCACACTGCTTCACTTTAGGAGCACCTGGACCCCCGTCAGTCTCCACTGAGTCCTAAAGTCCTCCGATATTCTAACAGTCAGTTAATTTCAACAATACTTAATGTATTTTTAAATTTGGTAACAGTTCAAACCACCTTTTCCTAGATCTAATACCTCTCCCCCCAGGACTCTCTGTACTTCCCAGTAGGCACACATTGCTCTGGTGCTTTCTCTTCTTCTCCCAGGTCATCCCAGGTTCCAGTCTCACTCTGAAACCTTCAGACACAGGACCTCTTAGTGCTGTTTCTCCCTCCTCAAGGGCGGGATCCTCACTCCTCTGGTGTCCTGGCCACTGGACCCCTGACCCTCCAGGGTCTCCTAACCCTCTCCTAGGATCTTTGCCTATTCAGGGTCACAGCACGAGCCTCCCTCTGTCCTGCTCTCTCAGGAACATGGCTTGCCCTCAGGTACCCCCATCCCCACCCCAAGGTAGTTGGGGACTCCTCCACTACCAGCTCCCCCCCCCCGCCCCCCCGCCCCATGCACCGCCTCCCCATTCCTCCTCTTTGATGGGCTCTGCTAAGTATTTCCACTCCCTTCAGGGAAGGGCACCATGAAGTGACTGTCCTGACTTCTTCTTCTTCCCTCCTCCTGAGTGGTAGGACCAGCAGGACCTGTCTGGATAGAATGCGATCCCAGAAGGAATGGTGGTGTGCATGGTACTGGTCAAATGTCACAAACTCTTAGAGTTCTCCTTAATGTGGAGTTCATCAGGAATGTTACCCAGGATTATGGGAGAATGGAGGGTGCTATAGATTGTGTTGGGACAGTGAGATAACTTATCAAAATCCTGGGCAAAAAAGCAGGCGTTTTGTTGTTTTACAAACTTAATAAAGCGGAGGAATTTATTGATGTTTCTGTTCTCCTAAATTGAAATAGTCTAAAAACACAAGTAGAGAAGATAGCAAATTCATGGTCTGGAAGGGGAAGAGGAATAAATGTAGAGATTGAAGTACTTAGTGAAACCAATTATCTTAATGACTGGGAGGGTTTTGCATATACTAGTTAAACTCTGGGGATTCATTATGGTCCAGCTTCAATTCATAATCAATCACTCAATGGCATTTGAGCACTTACTGTGTGCAGAACACTACTAAATGTTTGGGAGAGCACAAGAAAGTAGACACAATCCCTGCTCTCAGAGGATTTTACAATCTACTTGGGGAGGACAGAAATTAAACTAAATTGCAGGTAGGGGAACCAACCGATTATACAGATAGGTATATAAGGTGGCCAGAGTAGCACTTGAGAGGAAGGAGGAGAGCTCCTCTGAGGATACTGCTGGGAAGGATGGGAGAGTAGCAGAGAGTGTTGAGAGCCAGGGGGTTGGAAAAGGGGAGGAGTGACTTTGGGGAGGTCAGACCTGATGGATTTAATTTTATTAATGAAGCAGGAGGCCAGATCGTTGGGGGTGAGGGAAGGAGGAGGGGGACAATCCGGGGGCCTGAGAAGGGAGTTGAATGTACGGAAGAGCTGACAGGGATGATAGGCATGGGTGTCAATAAAGGAGGAGAAATAGTTTTGTCTGGCAGAGGAGAGGGCTGAGTTAAGGCAGGAAAGGATAAACCTTAAGTGAACGAGGTTGGCATGGTGTTTAGACTTTCGCCAGCAGCGTTCGGCAGCTCGAGCATAAGAGTGAAGGAGGCGGACAGTGGCAGTGATCCAGGGCTGCGGGTTAGTGGTACGAGAGCGGAGAAGGGAAAGGGGAGCGAGTGAGTCTAGCTGAGTAGAAAGGGTAGAGTTGAGCGCAGTAATCTGATCATCAAGATTGGGTAGAGAGGAGAGGGAGGCGAGGTGGGGTGTGAGGCGCTCAGAAAGATGGAGAGAGCAGAGATCAAGAGAGCGGAGATCTCTGTGAAGGAGCAATATGGATTTACAGGGGAAAGGAGTGTGAGTGAGGAGGCAGGTGAGATGATTATGATCAGAGAGAGGGATTTCAGAGTTGGTGAGGGTGGACACAGTGCAGCGGTAGGAGATGATGAGGTCGAGGGTATGATCAATTTGGTGAGTGGGTGAGGTGGGGTGGAGCAAGAGGTTGGCAGCATCAAGGAGAGATAGAAGGCGGACGGCAGAGGAGTCACCAGGTATATCCATGTGGATGTTGAAGTCTCTGAGGATCAGAGTGGGCATGGAAAAGGAGAGAAGGAAGGTGAGGAAGGGGTCAAAATCGTAAAAGAAGTTGGAGGTGGTGCGGGTGGGGGGTAGATGATGGCTACAAGAATCTGGAGGGGGTGGTAGAGGTGAATAATGTGGGCTTCAAAGGAAGGGAAGGAAAGGGAAGGGAAGGGGGAGGAGGGATAGTGGGAAAGTGACAATGGGGGGTGAGAAGGAAACCGACACTTCCTCCTTTTCCGGTGAGTCTGGGGGAGTGGGAGAAGAAGAGGCCGCCACTGGAGAGAGCAGCAGAAGAGACCGTGTCGTCTGGAGACAACCATGTTTCAGTTAGGGCGAGGAGGAGTAGAGAGCTGGAAAGGAATAGGTCCAGGATGAAAGGGATCTTACTTAAAACGGAGCGGGGGTTCCAGAGGCCACACTTGGCAGTAGCTGTCGAGGGAGGGGAGGGAGGGGGAAGGGTGCAAGGGGTGGGGAGGGTTTGGATTGGGATGAGTTGGCGGGGGCCTAGGCGGGGAGAGTGGGAAGAGGGGTGGCGTTGGGAAAGGAGAACTGGGATGGGGTGGGGGTGGGGAGGAGGGGAGGGAGGGGGCTGGGAGGGAGGAGTGGAGGATTGGCACTGGTACAGAGGAATCCTTGGTGGGGGAGAAGGGGGGAAAAAGCTGGGTGGGAGAGGGGAAGGGGAAGGTGAGGAATGGGAATGGCAGTTGGGAGCAAGGGAATTGAAAGTTCATGGTGAGGTCAGCAGGGGGAGTGACAGTACAGTGGGAGGTTAACAATTGAGATGCAGAAGCGATAAAACAGTAGCAATGATATAGGCGATGGCATCACAGGGGGTAGTTAACGATTAACATGCTATGGCAATAATAAAATTGGCAGATAATGATGTCACAGAGAGCAGATACAAACTATTATGTGCTGGAGTAGGGTAGACCTGTTAAGGGGGTCAGGGAGCAGAGATACCTGGGGAGAGGAGTGAACAGCCAACTAGCATGGGAGGGCTGAGTAGGTGCGAATGAGGTTGTTGTTAATGTAACTTGGTGATAACAAGGGCCTTTTTCCCGGGGGAGGGGGGCGGGGAGAGTCAGTCAGGTCCGGACCGGGAAGGGGGGGATGGGGGCACTTTAAGAAAGTACTTAAGGAAGTACTCAAGGAATCCTTGATTCCTTGATCCTTTATGGGGGTACTTGCTGGCTGGCTTCACTTCGGTCCCCTCAAGGCTCCGGACAGCAGCAAGCGGTTGGCTCATTTTGGTTTTCGTCGATCTTCTGAAAAGTCAACTTGATGGAAAAACTGTTGCTGGGGGGAAGGCAGGGGAGAGCTAGATGGGGATGATTCTCCTTAGAGACACGGCAGCTCTTCCCCTTAATTCAGCACAGCTCCAGGTTGCTGTAGCTCTGGTTTCAGGAATAATAATGATGATGATGGCAGTTGTTGAGTGGTTACTTCACGCCAAGCACTATCCTAAGCACTGGGATATGTACAAGATAGGCAGGGCAGACAGTCCCACAGTTTGAGTGGGAGGCTGAACAGGTATTGAATCCCCATTTTACAGATGAGGAGACTGAGGTACAGAGAAGTTAAGTGAGTTTCCCAAGGTCACACAGCAGGAGAATAGTTGAGTTGGGATTAAAACCCAGGTCCTTCTTGATCATAACATGCTATCTCAGCCAGGTGGTACCCATGTATTTTGCCAGAGAAGTTTTTCCCCCCCTTTTCCTTTGCCCTTGATCATTTTTAGACTGTGAGCCCCTTTTAGACTGTGAGCCCACTGTTGGGTAGGGACTGTCTCTATGTGTTGCCAGCTTGTACTTCCCAAGCGCTTAGTACAGTGCTCTGCACACAGTAAGTGCTCAATAAATACGATTGATTGATTGATTTTTCTTTTCCTCCAGTGCCCTTCCCCCACAACCTGCCATCTTCTCCGAGCTGACATTCCACTTTGCTTGGGCATAGGCTAGAGGGATTAGACTGCTCATGCCACTCAGAAGGATAAAATTATCTGGGATGAAGAAATTCCTCCCTCTTATTGAATCCCTTTCCATTAGGTGAGAGCGGCCAGCAGACGTTTGTACCCGGCTAAATGAGGGAAGGAATACTCGGTGGAGGTGAGGAGAAGAATCAGCAGGAAGCACAACAGCCTCTTCTAAACCATTTAACCCAACATGTCTCACATACATAGGAGAAATGCAATATCTTCTTGGGCCTGGAGGCATGTCAGCCAAACAGTTTGCCATAAATTAAGCAGTTCAGGTCCCTGAGCAGTCTGAGTCATAGTAGGAGATGTTTGAAGTTACAAGGGATTAGTCTGTTGTCAGTTATTTTTTCCACTCAGCAGAGCAGGAGTGGCAGAGTGCCCCGTGCTGACCAAGGAGACCCGGGTGGCATGAGGGTCTCCCCCCTCAAACTGGTGGGGTATAGTCAGGAGTCTCTGCCAGGATGCAGCACTGTTCTGGGTCAGGGAGGGAGGAGGCAGGTCGAAGCAGGGGTAGCAGGGGGCAGGGTTCACCCCTGCCTGAGGATGGCACTGTCTTCTGGCCATCGAGGTTGGCCTGAGGTATTTGGTGGCCACTGTGAGGTCACTATTCTGGGTAATTTTGGTAGCAATAGGGCATCCATCCTTGATTCAGGAATCAATTTCCCACATTCATGACACATCGTCTGGGAGAAAATCAATTCTAACTTGTGATGCTTCAATGAAAGGTGCAGTTTTCAGGAGCTGATTGTGCCCCGACAGGAAGTTCTCCAATACTACTACTACTACTACTACTACTACTACTACTACTACTACTACTACTATTTGTTAAGCACTGTTCTAAGCACTGGTGTAGGTACGAGTTTATCAGGTTGTCCCCCCGGGGCTCACAGTCTTAATCCCCATTTTACAGATGAGGTAACTGAGGCACAGAGAAGTTAAGTTAAGTCTCTTCCCCCCTTTCTCCAACCTCCCGGCTCTCAACACTCTCTGCTACTCTCCCATCCTTCCCAGCGGTATCCTCAGAGGAACTCTCCTCCCTCCTCTCAAGTGCTACTCCGGCCACCTGTGCTTCTGACCCCATTCCCTCTCATCTTATGAAATCTCTCGCTCCATCCCTTCTCCCCTCCTTAACTTCCATCTTCAACCGCTCACTCTCCACTGGTTCCTTCCCCTCTGCCTTCAAACATGCCCATGTCTCTCCCATCCTAAAAAAACCCTCTCTTGACCCCACCTCACCTTCTAGTTATCGTCCCATATCCCTCCTACCATTCCTTTCCAAACTCCTTGAACGAGTTGTCTACACGCGCTGCCTAGAATTCCTCAACAACAACTCTCTCCTCGACCCCCTCCAGTCTGGCTTCCGTCCCCTTCATTCCACGGAAACTGCGCTCTCAAAGGTCACCAATGACCTCCTGCTTGCCAAATCCAACGGCTCATACTCTGTCCTAATCCTCCTCGACCTCTCAGCTGCCTTTGACACTGTGGACCACCCCCTTCTCCTCAACACGTTATCTGACCTTGGCTTCACAGACTCCGTCCTCTCCTGGTTCTCCTCTTATCTCTCCGGTCGTTCTTTCTCAGTCTCTTTTGCAGGCTCCTCCTCCCCCTCCCATCCTCTTACTGTGGGGGTTCCCCAAGGTTCAGTGCTTGGTCCCCTTCTGTTCTCAATCTACACTCACTCCCTTGGTGACCTCATTCGCTCCCACGGCTTCAACTATCATCTCTACGCTGATGACACCCAGATCTACATCTCTGCCCCTGCTCTCTCCCCCTCCCTCCAGGCTCGCATCTCCTCCTGCCTTCAGGACATCTCCATCTGGATGTCTGCCCGCCACCTAAAGCTCAACATGTCGAAGACTGAGCTCCTTGTCTTCCCTCCCAAACCTTGTCCTCTCCCTGACTTTCCCATCTCTGTTGACGGCACTACCATCCTTCCCGTCTCACAAGCCCGCAACCTTGGTGTCATCCTCGACTCCGCTCTCTCATTCACCCCTCACATCCAAGCCGTCACCAAAACCTGCCGGTCTCAGCTCCGCAACATTGCCAAGATCCGCCCTTTCCTCTCCATCCAAACTGCTACCCTGCTAATTCAAGCTCTCATCCTATCCCGTCTGGACTACTGCACTAGCCTTCTCTCTGATCTCCCATCCTCGTGTCTCTCTCCACTTCAATCCATACTTCATGCTGCTGCCCGGATTGTCTTTGTCCAGAAACGCTCTGGACATATTACTCCCCTCCTCAAAAACCTCCAATGGCTACCGATCAATCTGCGCATCAAGCAGAAACTCCTCACCCTGGGCTTCAAGGCTCTCCATCACCTCGCCCCCTCCTACCTCACCTCCCTTCTCTCCTTCTACTGCCCATCCCGCACCCTCCGCTCCTCCACCACTAATCTCCTCACTGTACCTCGCTCTCGCCTGTCCCGCCATCGACCCCCGGCCCACGTCATCCCCCGGGCCTGGAATGCCCTCCCTCTGCCCATCCGCCAAGCTAGCTCTCTTCCTCCCTTCAAGGCCCTGCTGAGAGCTCACCTCCTCCAGGAGGCCTTCCCAGACTGAGCCCCTTCTTTCCTCTCCCCCTCGTCCCCCTCTCCATCCCCCCGTCTTACCTCCTTCCCTTCCCCACAGCACCTGTATATATGTATATATGGTTGTACATATTTATTACTCTATTTATTTATTTATTTATTTATTTTACTTGTACATTTCTATCCTACTTATTTTATTTTGTTGGTATGTTTGGTTCAGTTCTCTGTCTCCCCCTTTTAGACTGTGAGCCCACTGTTGGGTAGGGACTGTCTCTATGTGATGCCAATTTGTACTTCCCAAGCGCTTAGTACAGTGCTCTGCACATAGTAAGCGCTCAATAAATACGATTGATTGATTGATTGATTAAGTGACTTGCTCAAAGTCACACAGCTGACAAGTGGTGGAACTGATACCATGGTACCAATACTGTGGTAGTTCTGTTCTTGAAGAGTGTGGGTGACAGGAAAATCATGTTACAGTAACTGTTATTTCCATGGGAAATGATCAGTGAGGAGTTAGATGGTTTGAAGACGCCGCTGTGACTGACACATTTTGATACAAATTTATTATTATGTCCACTCGTAACAGAATGTTTACATCCCCTAAGTTCATTGTAAGCTTAGACTTACATAAGCTCGTTGTGGGCAGGGAACATGTCCACCAATTCTGTTATATTGTACTTTTCCAAGCACTTTAGAATGCTACTCTGTACACAGTAAGTGCTCAATGAATACGACTGATTAAGTTCCTTGTGGGCAGCTACCAGCTGTTATATTGTACTCTCAAGCACTCAGTACGGTGCTATGTAAATGCCATTAATTGATTGATTGCTTGATCCTCAGCACTCGTTGTTTTAGTGGATTAAATATCATCAAGTTTCAAAAACTCAAAAAGAGACAGTCCTGTATGTCACAGGCCAGTAAATCTGAGGCAGAGGCTGGGAAGTACCTTGACTGATGCCAAATGCAAGTGCCCAACTGTCTCATCTTGCCTCAGATCTACTTGGATCCACTTGTGGGCCGTCTTATACCAGAGCAGATTTGTGTTGTGGGAAGAAAGTTCCCTAGTTTGTATCATCGTGTAGTATCAAATTTGTGTACACAACAACCCAGCTAAAAACTGAGAGTCAGTTGCTGATGACAGACCTGCACAGCACACTGCCATCAAGAATGGTATGGCTCTCCTTGAGCCAAAGTGTCTCACTAAAAGAGGCGAAAGAGAAAGGAAAGCTGGGTGCTACAAGTATGAAGCACACCACAAGGCCTGAATGTTTGTGTGGCCAGGACTGTGGGTACCACGTGGGTCTTTTTGGCCACCCACATGCTCATAGGAGAACTTCACGGTCAGTGGTGCCTTCGAATATGGAGGACGGGTAGATATGCCACCATCACCCTGGCCCTGGAACCGAGAGGCAGAGTGATCCCTTCAGGGTCTGGTGTCTCTCGCCCACATCCTCCCTCTGGCCTGGAAGGCCCTCCCTCTTCATATCTGACAGACAATTACTCACCCCTCCCTTCAAAGCCTTAATGAAGGCATATCTCCCAAGAGGCCTTCCCTGACTAAGCCCTCACTCCCTCTTCTCCTACTTCCTTCTGTGTCAGCTTGATTCACTCCCTTTATTCACCCACCTGCACCACCTTGAGCCCCACAGCACTTATGTACATATCCATAGTTTATTTATTTACATTAATTTCTCTCTCCCCCTCTATACTGTAAACTCATTGTGGGAAGGGAATGTGTCTGTTATATTTTATTTTAATGATGGCATTTATTATTAAGCACTTACTATGTGCAAAGCACTGTTCTAAGTGCTGGGGAGGTTACAAGGTGATGAGGTTGTCCCACGGGGGGCTCACAGTCTTAATCCCCATTTTACAGATGAGGTAATTGAGGTACAGGGAAGTTAAGTGACTTGCCCAAAGTCACACAGCTGACAATTGGTGGAGCCGGGATTTGAACCCATGACCTCTGACTCCAAAGCCCGTGCTCTTTCCAGTGAGCCACGCTGCTTCCTCTCCCAAGTCCTGGTAGATAGAAGCTAATCGGGTTGGACACAGTCCTTGTGCCACATGGGGCTAAGGGTCTCAATCCCCATTTTACAGATGAGGTAGAGAAGTGAAGTGAGTTGCCCAAGGTCCCAGCAGACAAGTGGCAGGGCCAGGATTAGAACCCAGGTCCCTCTGACTCCCAGGCCCGGGTGCTATCCACTAGGCCAAGATGCTTCAGTTTGCGGGGACAGTGACGGCTGCTCAGAACAATGGATTGGACTCTCCCGGCTTCGGAACATACCTGTTCGGCTTTTGCGATGCCTTAACGCCGTGACATCACCTCTCCGTGTCCTCTGCTTCTTGGCCACGGTTGCCCAGTCCTGGCTCAGCTGTCACTTCTATAACCTTGTAATTAACATTGAGAAGGCTTGCAGGTAATTTATGGAGTCACTAAGCACAGGGACAGTTATCTGCTAAATGTTTGCTGTCGCACAGGCTGTGGGTGGGTTGAGTATATCTAGAGGCAAGTTAGAGAAATGAAAAGTGAGTTTATGACCCATAAATCAGTTGCAAGGAGAAGAGGAAGGTAGGTGAAAAGAACTTCACCCTTGTACTATATCAATGTGCAGAGTGAACATGCCCCCAATTAATAGAATGGCCTTTGGGAGTGTAGCTTTAGAAGAGGGAGCTCTCCTGGCTGAGGGGGAGCAGCGTGGCCTAGTGACAAGAGCACAGGACTGGGTGTTGGGAGACCTGGTTCTAATCCTGGCCTCACTACTTGCCTGCGATGTATCCTGGGGCAAATTGCTTTACTTCTCTGGGCCTCAGTTTCCTCATCTGTAAATTGGGGAGGAAATACCTGTTCTTTCTCACTCTAACATCTCCCTGAGTTCTTAGCAGAATGCTTGGCACATAGTAAGCCCTTAACAAATATTCTTCTTATTACTAATGATAAATGCTCTTCTCGGGCAGAGGGCTAATAATTTCCTGTCCAGTAACCCCTTCTAGACTGGAAGGTCGTTATGGGCAGAGAATGTGTCTTCCATCACTGTTATATTGTACTCTCCCAAGTGCTTAGTCCAGTGCTCTGCACACAGCAAGCGCTCAATAAATAGGATTGACTGATTGATTCTTATGGACTATGTTGGGTTGGCCCCCTCTTCTCCTCCCACTCCTCCCAAAATGCTAAAACTGAACACATGAAACTAGTGGCTAAATTGAACCATGGTGAGCCTGGGTTGAGTAGAAATTTGGTCACCACGTAGAGTATCTCCTTAGGATAATGGTTTAGTGGCAATGGTAAGAAGCATCCTCATCATAAAGTATATTGATTGTCTACTGTGTATGCAGCACTGCTTGAGGAACACACAGAAATAAGCTGTGAGCTCTCCCTTCTTAGAGGGGAAGACATGGGAACAAATTGACCATTGGAGCAGCTCTATTTATATTCCTTGCCTTACAGACTTATCAATTAATCATACTTATTGAGTGCTTACTGGATGCAGTGCAGCGCTTGGGAGAGTACAATAGAACAGTATAACAGTTGGTAGACACTGTTCCCTGCCCACAAAGAGCTTACTCTATCCAACCAGATTTGCTTGTATCCATCCCAGCACTTAGTACAGTGCCTGGCACATAGTAAGCATTTAACAAATGCTATAATAATAATAATGATTATTATTATTATTAAATTCTAATGGGAACACAAATAGTTATTCTGGTCCCACAGCACTTATGCATGTATCCTTTCATGCTGCCATTTTCCCTCTCCGTAATTTATTTTAATGTCTGTCTTCCATTCTGTCTCCTGACAGGCAGGGATTGTGTCTACCAACTCTATTTTATTGTATTCTCCCAAGTACTTAATACTGTGGTCTGCACACTGTAAGTGCTTAATAAATACAGTGATAGATCTACATTTATAATCAACACCCAATATCAGGCTGTGTATTCCCTGTCCTGGATATGGTGGCAGACAGAAGATACAGAAGCAGCTAGCAATCAATCAGTTCCCTCTAAACTGTAAGCTCCTTGTGGGCAGGGAATATTTCTGCCACCTCTGTTGTATGGTACTCTCTCAAGCGTTCATTACAGTGCTCTGCACACAGTAAGTGCT
Source organism: Tachyglossus aculeatus (assembly GCF_015852505.1). Lineage (NCBI taxonomy): Eukaryota > Metazoa > Chordata > Mammalia > Monotremata > Tachyglossidae > Tachyglossus > Tachyglossus aculeatus. The sequence goes on along the minus strand of NC_052098.1, from coordinate 6,471,279 downwards.
CAATAAAAAACGTTTGATTGGGCTTCACGGAGCACATATGGTACGCATATGTATAAAGTATAAAGCCTTGTATAAAGTGCTTGGGAACCTACAATATAATAGAGTTGGTAGACATGATCCCTGCCCATAAGGAGCTTACAGTCTACAGGGGCAGACCAACAAGGAGCTGGGTTCTAATCCTGGCTCCGCCACTTGGGCAAATCAGTTAACTTCTCTGTGCCTCAGTTACCTCATCGGTAAAATGGGGATCGAGACCGTGAGTCCCATGTGGGACAGGGGCTGTGTCTGACTCAATTTACTTGTATCCACCCCAGTTCTTAGTACACTGTGTGGCACAAAGTAGGTGCTTAACAAATACAATTGTAATTAAAATAAATAATGGATAGGGGAAATGAAGTGTAAGGATATGCATATAAGTACCTTGGGGCTGGAGTGAGTGTCAAAGTGCTTAAGTTAGCAATAAGACTAACTTGTTCCTGGCAACAAGATTATAGTTACTCTAGCATTATGCTTGAAGACTTGCACATTTTCAGATGTGAGGTAATGGCTCCTTTGGTGCTAAAGTCTGGCTTGTTTTTCAACCAGATACCTGTGGTGTCATAGAGCAAAGCCACATGTAAACACATGGAAGGGTGGTGACTTTCCTGCAGCTTCTGAAGCATAAAGTGAGGAAATGGGTAAATAGCTCAGTGGGTGCATGGGGAGTTGGCAGAGTCTAACAGCTTGCCGAGGAAAACAAGCCCTCCAAAGTGCAACACACTTGTCACACATGCAAGCTTTCATTTGATGCCAAGAACTGGCTTCTAACTCGCCACCCCTTCCCCCGCTGCCTCAGTCCCCCTCTCCCAGAGTCAAGTTGAGGAAACTTTTCTAAGAGGGGGCATAAGAAGAGAAAAAATACACTCACAAAAACCTAGGCCATAACTGTGAATCTGAAATGATCATGATTCCCTGATTCCCTACTGGTGGAACTGAAAATTGCTGAAAGTATAGTGAGGCCTTTGTGAGGAAGCTAGGGAACAAGTTTTAGAATATCTACTTTCAGCCAAATTGGCAGGAATAGAGTGACTTGCCCAAGATCACAGGGCAAGGGATATAATTGTACCAGTTTCATCAGTATTTATGGACATGACCTGTTTTTCAGAATCAGTGAAGCACTGTGGACTGACAATTAGTCGGATGGAATCCCAACTTGTACACCAACCTGCCCCAGGCGAACACTGTACTCTTACCAGGAGTGTACATCATTGCCAGAATTAAATGCTGTCTCTGAATTCTTTGACCAGGCCATCACATTGCCCACTCAGGCACAGATAGACAAGGAGTGGAAAATTGATTCAAGAAGGCTAGCGTATCCCTTGGGAGACTCAGACAGTGTGGCATCGATGTAACAAGATTCAGACTGAACCGAAGGAGGACAGGTCCATTGTATTGTCCAGCTTCCTTGCGGGCTGTAAAGGCCTGGACCTACCACGTACGTAGCACCACGCATACCAGGACTGAACATCAAGTGTCAAGATGGAATCACGAAGAATGAGGTCTTGGAATTCAGTGAAATGAGCAGCATTTTTTTTCCAAATGGTATTTGTTAAGCGTTTACTATGTGCTAGGCACTGTGCTAAGCACTGGGGTAGATACAGGTTAATCAGGTTGGACATAGTCTTAATTTCCATTTTAAAGATGAGGTAAGGGAGGCATAAGAGAAGTGAAGTGACTTGGCCAAGGTCACACAGCAGACAAGTGGCAGAGAGAGGATTAGAACTGGAGGTCCTTTTGACTTCCAGGCCCGTGCTCTATCCACTAAACCACTCTGTTTCTCAATCAATCAATCAATCAATCAATCATATTTATTGAGTGCTTACTGTGTGCAGAGCACTGTACTAAGCGCTTGGGAAGTACAAGTTGGCAACATATAGAGACAGTCCCTACCCAACAGTTGGCTCACAGTCTAGAAGGGGGAGACAGAGAACAAAACAAAACATATTAACAAAATAAAATAAATAGAATAGATATGTACAAGTAAAATAAATAAATAAATAGAGTAATAAATATGTACAAACATATATACATATATACAGGTGCTGTGGGGAAGGGAAGGAGGTAAGACGGGGGGATGGAGAGGGGGACGAGGGGGAGAGGAAGGAAGGGGCTCAGTCTGGGAAGGCCTCCTTGAGGAGGTGAGCTCTCAGTAGGGCCTTGAAGGGAAGAAGAGAGCTATCTTGGTGGATGGGCAGAGGGAGGGCATTCCAGGCCAGGCGGATGACGTGGGCCGGGGATCGATGGCGGGACAGGAGAGAACGAGGCACGGTGAGGAGATTAGTGGCAGAGGAGCAGAGGGTGCGGGCTGGGCTGTAGAAGGAGAGAAGGGAGATGAGGTAGGAGGGGGCCAGATGATGGAGAGCCTTGAAGCCGAGGGTGAGGAGTTTCTGCCTGATGCGCAGATTGATTGGTAGCCACTGGAGATTTTTGAGGAGGGGAGTAACATGCCCAGAGCGTTTCTGGACAAAGACAATCAGGGCAGCAGCATGAAGTATGGATTGAAGTGGGGAGAGACACGAGGATGGGAGATCAGAGAGAAGGCTGATGCAGTAGTCCGGACGGGATAGGATGAGAGCTTGAACAAGCAGGGTAGTGGTTTGGATGGAGAGGAAAGGGCAGATCTTGGCAATGTTGCGGAGCTAAGACTGGCAGGTTTTGGTGACGGCTTGGATGTGAGGGGTGAATGAGAGAGCGGAGTCGAGGATGACACCAAGGTTGCGGGCTTGTGAGATGGGAAGGATGGTAGTGCCGTCAACAGTGATGGGAAAGTCAGGGAGAGGGCAGGGTTTGGAAGGGAAGACAAGGAGTTCAGTTTTGGACATGTTGAGTTTTAGGTGGCGGGCAGACATCCAGATGGAGATGTCCTGAAGAAACAGATATGTGCATATGAGCTGTGGGGCTGTGGGTGGGGTGAATAAAAGGTGCAAACCCTACTGCAAGGGCAATGCAGAGGGAGAGGAAAAAGAGGAAATGAGGGCTTAGTCGGGGACGACCTCTTGGAGGGGGTGTTCCCTCAATAAGGCTTTGAAGCTGGGGATAGTGATCGTCTGTTGGATCTGAAGGGGGAGGGAGTTCCAGGCCAGAGGGAAGACATGGGCAAGGAGTAGGTGGCAAAGCGATAACAGCATTTTTGAAGCGCTTGCCGTATGCAGGGAACTGTACTAAACACTGGGAGAGAATACACAGATGGGAATTAGACCCAGTCTGGGGCTCTTGTAGAGCTTACAATCTGATGGTAGGGTCGGAGAGGCAGTAGGGACCTTAAGAAACTGTCTAGTCCAAAAACAATCCAGGTTTTCCACTCCAAATGTATGTGTTTTATTAGTCAGATGACAAAGTCTATCACCTATGGTGGAAACAGGACTTCCTGTTCCTATCAAGGCAAATTAGCATGGGTCTGGGAGTCAGAAGGACATGGCTTTTAATCCCAGCTCCACCACATGTCTGCTGTGTGACCTTGGGCAAGTCACTTCACTTCTCTGGGCCTCAGTATCTCATCTGTAAAATGGGGAGTAAGAGTGTGAGCCCCATGTGGGACAGGGGGCTTAACAAATACCATTTGGAAAAAAAAATGCTGCTCATTTCACTGAATTCCAAGACCTAATTCTTCGTGACTCCATCTTGACACTTGATGTTCAGTCCTGGTATGCGTGGTGTTACGTACGTGGTAGGTCCAGGCCTTACAGCCCTATCTAACCTGATTGACTTGTATCTATCCTGGTGCTTAGAACAGTGCTTGGCAGCATGGCCTACTGGCTAGAGCAGAAGTGGATAGTCAGAAGGTTGTGTGTTCTAATCCCAGCTCTGCTACTTGTTTGCTGTGTGACCTTGGGCAAGTCACTTAACTTCCCTGGGCCTCAGTTACCGCATCTATAAAATGGGGGATTAAGACTGTGAGCCCCATATGAGATGGGGACTCTCTCCAACCTGATTAGCTTGTATCTACCCCAGTGCTTAGAACAGTGCTTGACACATAGTAAGTGCTTAACAAATACCATCATCATTATTATTATTATAGTAAGCACTTGACAAGTACCATAATAATAATTATTATTTTTATTCAGCAGCAAAGACTTGAACAATAATACAGTTTGAATTTTCAGGTGAAACCATTTTCAGTTTTCATTTGCAGCTTCTCATAAAAGGACCAACTGTGGCATCTGCTTTTTTTCAAGGACTAGTATTAGTTTTAAGACCAGATCTTTTGAATCAGTGAGTTTGTGTTGAAATCTAAACACTGACAGCACTAAACTCTGACCTTTTGCCCATGTCCTGCATCTGGCTTGGAATGCCCATCCTCTTTATATTCGAGACAATTGCTCTCCCCACCTTCAAAACCTTATTAAAAGCACATCTCCTCCAAGAGGGCTTCCTTGACCTAGCCCTCATTTCCTTTTCTCCCACTCCCTTCTGTGTCATCCTTGCATTTGGATTTGCACCTGTTATCTACCCTATGCCCCACAGAACTTATGTATTAATAATTATGATACTTGTTAAGCACTTATGTGCCAAACATTGTTCTAAGTGCTAGGATAGATACAAGTTAATCATGTTGGACACAGTCCCTGTCCCACCTGGGGCTCACACTCTTAATCCCCATTTTACAGGTGAGGTAATTGAGGCTCAGTCATGTGGCAGGGTGGAATTAGAACCTATGACCTTCTGACTCTCAGGCCTGTGTTCTATCCATTAAGTCATGCTGCTTCTCTATGTACAACTCCATGATTAATATTAATGTCATTCTCCCCTTCTAGATCAATCAATTGTATTTATTGAGCACTTACTGTGAGCAGAGTACTGTATGAAGTGCCTGGGAGAGTACAATATAGAAGAGTTAGCAGACTTGTTCCTGGCCCACAATGAGCTTGCAGTCTAGAGAGAGAGAGACAGACAAAGACATATAAAGAAATTATTAATATTTACATAAGTGCTGTGGGGCTGAGGGAGGGGTGAAAAAAAAGAGCAAATCCAAGTGCCAGGCTGATGCAGAAGGGAGTGGGAGAAAAGGAAAGGAGGGCTTAGTCAGGGAAGGCCTCTTGGAGGAGATGTGCTTTCAAGGCTTTGACGGTGAGGAGAGTGATTGTCGGATATGAAGAGGGAAGGCATTCCAGGTCAGTGAGGGATTGGCAGTGAGAGATGAGATTGAGGTACAGTGAGTAGGTTGGCATTAGAGGAGTGAAGTGTGTTGAGCTGAGTTTTAGTGGGAGAGCAGAGAGGTAAGGTAAGAGGGGGAAAGGTGATTGAGCGCTTTAAAGCCGGTGGTAAGGAGTTTCTTTTTGATGAAGTGTAGACTAAGTTCCTTGTGGGCAGGGAATGGGTTTACAAATTCTGTTATATTGTGCTGTCCCAAATGCTTAGTTTTAGTGTTCTGCACACAGTAAGTGCTTAATAAATACCATTTATTGATTGATCCTACCCAGGACATTATCTCCTCTGTTCCATTTGCCCTCTCTTCTGCATCACCTATGCATTTGGGTCAGTATCCCTTAATCTCTTGATATTCACCCCACCCTCAGTTCCACAGTACTTAGGAACATACTCATAATTTAATATCTCTCTCCCCCTCTAGACTGTAAGCTCCTTGTGGGCAGGGATTGTTTTTACCAACTCTGTTATGGTATACTCTCCGAAGCACTTAGTACCGTGCTCTGTACACAGTAAGTGCTCAATAAATATTATTGATTGCTTTACCAGTTCACTGGCCCACAACCAACTCTTTAGGCCACAGGACTCTTGTAGATTTGAAATTTTAGGAAACAGCCCCCTTGATATTGGGAAAATTGATAGAATCTTTGGTTCTTCATTTTCATTTAACCTGGGAAGGGCTAGTTTCTTTCATGATGATGTCCTCAATTGTAAACCTAGGGGTGGGTCCATAATTCCATAATTCATCCTCCCTCCCATCCCCACAGCTTATATATCTGTAATTTATTAATTTATGTATATTAATGTCTGTCTCCCTCTCTAGACTGTGAGCTCATTGTGGGCAGGGAATGTGTCTGTTGTTGTACTCTCCCAAGCACTTAGTATAGTGTTTTGCACACAGTAAGTGCTCAATAAATATGATTGAATGAATAATGATAATTGTGGTATTTGTTAAACACTTACTATGTGCCAGGCACTGTACTAAGCTCTGGGGTACATGCAAGATAATCGGTCAGGATGCCTGCACCGGGGTCAAAGTCTTCATCCCAATTTTACAGATAAGGTAACTGAGGAACAGAGAAGTAAAGTGATTTGCCCAAAGTCACAGAGCAGACAAGTTGCAGAGCTGGGATTAGAACCCAGCTCAAAATGCAGTTCCTCTCAGCATCAGGAAATGTAACATTTTTTAAATGTTTTCCCATTTTTGATATGTTTAACAAGAATAATACCCTGGAAGCATATAGTGTTTTCTCCCTGAAGAGCTACAAACTTCTGTGAAAGCAAATGGGTATTGTTCAGTCAAGATTCATCATCTCACTCTCTCAATCCAGGTTATTCTCTGAAGGGCAGCTGAGTGATGGGTTTTCGGGTTCATCAATAATGTCTGTCATCACCCTCTGTCTTTATCTTTCCAAGCATGCTGCTTGTGACCCAGAATCTGGAGACCAAAGGAGGAAGATAAGACCCCCTAGGCTGCCATGTGTGTTGATGTGAATGTGGCAGTGGTCTATCTTTTCTTGATATTAACATTTTTTTTCTGAGAAGCACTGTGCGCTTTATACCTAGTATCCACTTCTCTTGGTCTCTCCGAGAGTGAGTCTTTGCTTTACATATGGGGAACTGTAGTATGAGATGTTTCTGAAATCATATCTCTGCCCCTGATTACTTTATCTCATTCATTCAATTGTATTTATTGAGCACTTGCTGTGTGCAGAACACTATACTAAGTGCTTGGTACAGCAACAAGCAACAGAGACAATCCCTACCCAACAATGGACTCACAGTCTAGAAGACGGGACCTCCTCACCCTATTTCACCCGCTACTGCCCTGTCAGCACTTCCTCGTCACCCAGGCACTTGGCTACTCACACCTCCACCTTTGCATTTATATACGTATCTTTATACTCCATTACTCCCTCCTATCTGTAACATTTTATTTTAGTACCTTATCAAAATGCTTCCTTCTCCCTTTCCTCCCTGACTGCCATCTTCAACTGTTCTCTCCGACAGCTTCCTCTCTTCTTTCAAATATGCTCGTCTTTCCCCTATACTAAAAAACCCTCCCTTGAATCCTCGGCTCCCTCCGGTTATCATCCCATCTCCCTCCTACCATTTTTCTCCAAACTCCTTGAACAAGTTGTTTACACCCACTGTCTCCACTTCCTCTCCCTCTCCCCTAATTCTCTCCTTGACCCCCTCCAATCTGGCTTCTGCCCACTTCACTCCACAGAAACTAGTCTCTTAAAAGTCGCCAGTGATCTCCCACTTGCCAAATCAATGGCCTCTACTCCATCCTAGCCCTCCTCGACATCTCAGCTGCCTTCAACACTGCCAACCACCCCCTTATCCTGGAAACATTATCCAACCTTGGCTTCACCAACACCTGTCATCTTCTGGTTCTCCTTCTATCTCCCTGGCCACTCCTCATTCTCTTTAACAGGGTCTTTTTCTGCCTCCCTTTCCCACTTCCCCAGATGTGAGAGTCCCTCAGGGCTCAGTTCTGGGTTCCCTTCTATTCTCCATCTACATCCATTCTCTTGGAGATCTCATTCGGTACCATGGCTTCAACAAACATCTTTATGCTGATGATTCCCAAATCTAAATCTTCAGCCTGGTCTCTCTCCTTTTCTGCAGACTCACATTTCCTTTTTTTTTTTAATGGTATTTGTTAAGAGCTTACTATGTGCCAGGCACTGTTCTAAGCACTGGGGTAGATACAAGGTAATCAGTTTGGACACAGTCTGCTGTGTGACTTGGGGCAAGTCACCTAATTTCTCTGTGCCTCAATTCTCTCATCTGTAAAATGGGAATCAGACTTGGAGCCCCATGTGGGACATGGACTGTGTCCAACCCGATTAGCTTGTCTCTACCCCAGCTCTTAGTAGAGTGCCTGGCACATAGTAAATGTTTAAGAAATTACCCCTACCCCCAACATCTACCTCAAATTTAACATGTTCAAAACAGAACTCCTTATCTTCCACCCAAACATTGTCCTCCCTCTGATTTTCCCATCACTGTAGATAGCACCATCATTGTCCCTGTCTCTCAAGCCCAAAACATTGGCATTACCCCTACTCATCTTTCTCATTCAACCCACATATTCAGTCTGTCATTAAATCCTGTTGGTTCACCTTTTACATCATCACCAAAATCTGCCCTTTCCTCTCCAACCAAACTGCTACCTTGTTAATCCGAGCATTTATCCTAACCCCCCTACAATTACTGCATCAACCTTCTTGCTGATCTCCCTGCCTCTTGTCTCTCCCCAGTCCCGCCCATTCTTCACTCTGATGCCAGGATCTCTTCTCTACAAAACCATTCAGTCTACTTGAGGGCTGGGATCTTGTCTAGTCATTGATTCAATCGTATTTATTGAGTGCTTACTGTGTGCAGAGCACTGTACTAAGCTCTTGGAAAGTACAATTCAGTAATAGAGACAATCCCTGCCCACAATGGGCTTACAGTTTAGAATATGGGTTTACAGTCTCTGTTGTACTCTCCCAAACACTCAGCACAGTGCTGTGCACACAGCAGACTAAGCCCTTCTGTGTCATCTATGCACTTGGATCCATACCCATTGGGCACTTGTTAGTCACCCAACCCTCAGCCCCACAAAATGTATGTGCATATCTATAAAAACATAATGAAGCAGCATGGCGTAGTGGACAGAGCATAGGCCTGGGAGTCAGAAGGTTCTGGGTTCTAATTCCGGCTCTGCCACTTGTCTGCTGTGTGACCTTGGGAAAGTCACTTAACTTCTTTGTGCCTCAGTTACCTTACCTGTAAAATGAGGATTGAGACCGTGAGCCCCACGTGGGACAAGGGACTGTGTTCAACCCGATTTGCTTGCATCCACACTAGTGCTTAGAAAAGTGCCTGGCACATAGTAAGCACCTAACAAATACCATTATTATTATTTATTTATATTAATGTCTGTCTTCCCCTCTAGACTGTAAGCTTACTGGGGGCAGGGAACATCTCTAACAACTCTGTTAAATTGTACTCTCCCAAGCATCTAGTACAGAACTGTGCTCACAGGAAGTGTTCAATAAATACTATTGATTGATTGGCTGTTTAAAGTCCTCACTGCAGTATCCTGGAAGAGAGCTGAGATATTTGAACACTCTCTCAGCCCTGTACCAACCTGCCTTTCTCCAAGGAAAATGATTGGGGAGCAAACCTAAGTATTCTCTGATACTTGGCCTGGAGTAAGTGGCTACTACTCATAGGACAAAGATGCTACAATTATTTTAAGAGGAAAAGTAGCTTCAAGTAAACACCTATAATACTGCCAATACTCATTCAGACATGTGTCTTTGTTAGGATTTTTTATTCCTCCTGGGGTATTTGCTTCATGAAATGTCACTTTATTTCATTTCTATTAAACTGAAATTGGCAGGTATTTGAGAACATGTCATAAGACATGTTTAACCTATTTATACAATTCCAAGCCTCTTGGTAGGGTTCTCTTTAAAAAAATATTTTTCTTAGTCATAGGGACCATATTAACCATTTCAGACAGCACCACTCTTAATTTCAGAGGTTTATTGACAAAATATAAAGCCCCAGCTCCTCCTACCCATCACTCCTGTCAAGGCACATTTCCCAACTCCTTCGTATGTTGGCTGGGTTGGTTGCGGGGTGTGGGGGGGGGTGGGAGGGAAGGAATATACTAGGTGGTTACCCAGATTCCCTTCTAATCAATAATCAATCAAGCAACGGTATATATTGTGCACTTACTGTGTGCAACACCACTCTCTCCTCCTTCAAAGCATCATTAAGGTCACATCTCCTCCAAGAGTCCTTCCCCGGCTAAGCCCTCTTTTCCCCAGCTCCCTCACTCTTCTGTGTCATCTATGCACTTTGACCTTTGGACATGTGATATTTGCCCCATGTATCTTTAAATTATATATTATAAATCACTATATTATATTATATAAATTATATATTATAAATCACTATAAATATAGAGAAGCAGCATGGCTCAGTGGAAAGAGCACGGGCTTTGGAGTCAGAGATCATGGGTTCAAATCCCAGCTCTGCCAATTGTCAGCTGTGTGACTTTGGGCAAGTCACTTGACTTCTCTGTGCCTCAGTTATCTCATCTGTAAAATGGGGATTAAGACTGTGAGCCCTCCGTGGGACAACCTGATCACCTTGTAACCTCCCCAGCACTTAGAACAGTGCTTTGCACATAGTAAGCATTTAATAAATGCCATTATAAATCACTTATTACTTTATAAGCTTACATTCTAGAGGGGGAGACAAACTCATGTTTTAATGGGCAGGGAACCTGTCAGCTAATTTTGTTGTCCTCTCCCAAGCACTTAGTACTGTGCTCTGCACATAGTAAGAGCTCAATACAATTGATTTCAGAGCACTGTACTGAGCACTTGGGAGAGTATGATAGAGTAGGTAGACAGGATTGTACAATCTCTTATTTCACCAACTCTGAAATGTCATTCTTTGACCCTACCTCCTAACCTATCTGCTCACCCACCCCAGAGACCTCTGACTTCTTGACCCTGCTCTACTTAACCCAGGCCATCATGTCCCATTTGGCTTCTATACCCAACCTCCCATGGATGCATAAGTCCATTCCTTCTCTACCAAACTCTATTTCCCATTTTTTAATGGTATTTGTGAAGTGCTTACTGGTTGCCAAGCACTGTACTAAACGCTTGGGTAGACACAAGAGAAGCAGATTGGACACAGTCCCTGTTCCACATGGGGCTCCCAGTCTATCCCTCCCTCAGTCAAGCCCAAGCCTGGATCACCTGGAACACCCTCCCTCTTTGTAGCTGTCAGACGATCATTCTCCCCACCTTAAAAGCCTTATTAAAAGCACATCTCCTCCAAGAGTCCTTCCCTGACTAAGCCCTCATGTCCTCTTCTTCCACTCTATTCTGCATCACCCTTGCACTTGGATTTGCACCCTTTATTCACTTCTCCCTCAACCCCACAGAACTTATGTTCATATCTTTAATTTATTTTTGTTAACATGTCTCCCCGTCTAGACTGTCAGCACATTGTCGGCTGGGAATGTGTCTACCAACTGTTACACTGAAGGGTTTGGGAGAGTACAATGCTCTGCACACAGTAAGCACTCAATAAATATGATTGATCATCTCCACCTGTGCTCGTGCCATGGAGCACTGCTGGAAGAAATTCAAGCACTGGATCAACTCTAACCATTGCCCTCAGAGACTATGACTTTTCACTCTGTCCAGAAACCCCCAGGGCTCCCATGTCTACCCTGCAGGGCTTGTCCTTACCCCTGATGAATTTGTAGACTCCTTTGTTGACAAAATCAAAACGATCAGGCATGACATCCCTAAAAATCTCCTTCCTACTTCTCCCACGTCCTTCTACCTCCTCACCCAGCCCCTTATTCTTCTCAGCTGTCTCTCTCAAAATCTACCCCCTCCACCTTTGTCTACACCACCATCCCTTCATACCTTACACAAACACTTTTGCCTGCACATCTCTCCCCCTTCCCAACTGCCATTTTTAAACGCTCACTCTTGGATGCCTCCTTCCCCTCTGCTTTCAAAACACCCATGCCTTCTGGTATCTTAAACAAACAAAAAGCCTTATTTGGATCCCATCTCCTTCCTCCCATTCCTATATTGTGCTCTGCACATAGTAAGTTCTCAGTAAATGAGTGCATTGGTTGATTGATGAGGAGTTCGATTTTGGACATGTTGATCTCGAGGAGCCAGCAGGATGTCTGTGTAGAAGTGTCCTGAAGTCAGGAAGAATTGCAAAATAGCAGAGAAGGAATTAGGGTTAGCGCTAGTGATTTGGATTTGGGAGTCGTCCATGAGAAGGCGGTAGTTGAAGCTATGGAACAGGAGGAACTGCCCAAAGGAGTGAGTGTAGATTGAGAAAAAAAGGGGGCCCAGAAAAGAGCCTTGAAGGACACCCACAGTTAGGGAATAAGAGATAGAAGAAGAGCCAGTGAAAGACCTAGAAGGAGTGGCCAGAGAGATAAGAGAACTGGGAGAGGGCTGTACTGGGAATAAAAACCAAAGTTAGTCATTCAAGCAATCAGTCAATTATATTTATTTGGTTTTTATTCCCAGGGTACTCTCAGGCCCGTACACTTTCTGCTAGGCCATGCTGCTCCCTTCTCTTGGAATGGGAACATATCTACCAACTCTGTTATGTTATGCTTTCCCAAGCACTTAGAACAGTGCTCTGTACACATTAAGCTTCAATAAATATAATTGACTGATTGCTTGAATGACTAACTTTGGTTTTTATTCCCAGTACAGCCCTGGTTGCCAAGCACTGTACTAAACGCTTGGGTAGACACAAGAGAAGCAGATTGGACACAGTCCCTGTTCCACGTGGGGCTCCCAGTCTATCCCTCCCTCAGTCAAGCCCAAGCCTGGATCACCTGGAACGCCCTCCCTCTTTGTACTCCCTCTTTGTAGCTGTCAGACGATCATTCTCCCCACCTTAAAAGCCTTATTAAAAGCACATCTCCTCCAAGAGGCCTTCCCTGACTAAGCCCTCATGTCCTCTTCTCCCACTCTGTTCTGCATCACCCTTGCACTTGGATTTGCATCCTTTATTCACTTCTCCCTCAACCCCACAGAACTTATGTTCATATCTTTAATTTATTTTTGTTAACATCTGTCTCCCCGTCTAGACTGTCAGCACGTTTTTGGCTGGGAATGTGCTGCTTGCGAAATCCAACGGCTCCTACTCTATCCTAATCCTCCTCGACCTCTCAGCTGCCTTCGACACTGTGGACCACCCCCTTCTCCTCAACACGCTATCCAACCTTAGCTTCACAGACTCCGTCCTCTCCTGGTTCTCCTCTTATCCCTCCGGTCGTTCATTCTCAGTCTCTTTTGCAGGCTCCTCCTCCCCCTCCCATCCCCTTACTGTGGGGGTTCCCCAAGGTTCAGTTCTTGGTCCCCTTCTGTTCTCGATCTACACTCACTCTCTTGGTGACTTCATTCGCTCCCATGGCTTTAACTATCATCTCTATGTTGATGACACCCAAATCTACATCTCTGCCCCTGCTCTCTCCCCCTCCCTCCAGGCTCGCATCTCCTCCTGCCTTCAGGACATCTCCATCTGGATGTTTGCCCGCCACCTAAAACTCAACATGTCCAAGACTGAACTCCTTGTCTTCCCTCCCAAACCCTCCCCTCTCCCTGACTTTCCCATCACTGTTGACGGCACTACCATCCTTCCCGTCTCACAGACCCACAACCTTGGTGTCATCCTCGACTCCGCTCTCTCATTCACCCCTCACATCCAAGCCGTCACCAAAACCTGCCGGTCTTAGCTCCGCAACATTGTCAAGATCCGCCCTTTTCTCTCCATCCAAACCGCTACCCTGCTCGTTCAGGCTCTCATACTATCCCGTCTGGACTACTGCATCAGCCTTCTCTCTGATCTCCCATCCTCGTGTCTCTCCCCACTTCAATCCATACTTCATGCCGCTGCCCGGATTGTCTTTGTCCAGAAACGTTCTGGGCATGTTACTCCCCTCCTCAAAAATCTCCAGTGGCTACCAATCAATCTGCGCATCAGGCAGAAACTCCTCACCCTCGGCTTCAAGGCTCTCCATCACCTGGCCGCCCCCTACCTCACCTCCCTTCTCTCCTTCTACAGCCCAGCCCGCACCCTCTGCTCCTCTGCTGCTAATCTCCTCACCGTGCCTCATTCTTGCCTGTCCCGCCGTCGACCCCCGGCTCACGTCATCCCCCTGGCCTGGAATACCCTCCCTCTGGCCATCCGCCAAGCTAACTCTCTTCCTCCCTTCAAGGCCCTACTGAGAGCTCACCTCCTCCAGGAGGCCTTCCCAGACTGAGCCCCCTCCTTCCTCTCCCCCTCGTCCCCCTCTCCATCCCTCCCGTCTTACCTCCTTCCCTTCCCCGCAGCACCTGTATATATGTATATATGTTTGTACATATTTATTACTCTATTTATTTATTTTACTTGTACATATCTATTCTATTTATTTTATTTTGTTAATATGTTTGGTTTTGTTCTCCGTCTCCTCCTTCTAGACTGTGAGCCCACTGTTGGGTAGGGATTGTCTCTATACGTTGCCAACTTGTACTTCCCAAGTGCTTAGTACAGTGCTCTGCACACAGTAAGTGCTCAATAAATACGATTGATTGATTGAAGTTGAGGTGAGACACAAAAATAATTTACAGGGAGGGGAAAGAAAGAAAAGTGGATAAAGCTGAATGAGTGTTTAACCTGGTGTATACAGAAGTGCCTCAGGTGATGACTGTGATGTAAGTGTGAGGTTGCTGGACTATAATTATAACCAGCTCTGGGAGTCTTTAACTGCTGCCCTATTGCAGCCCAGATTTGGGCTCGCTCTAACTGGGAAAGACAGGTTAGAGTGAGAGTGGGAGCAGAGGTGGAAGAAATCCAAGTGAAGCAGATGGATGGGAACTGTATTCAGTGCTGGGTTCCATCTAGATATGGCCTGATCTGAGAAGCACAGTGGTCTCATGGAAAGAGCACAGTTCTGAAAATCAGGAAACCTGGGTTCTAATCCCAGCTCTGCTACTCAACTGCTGTGTGATCTTGGGTAAGACACTTCATTTCTCTGCACCTCAGTTTCCTCATCTGTGAAGTGGGGATTAAATACCTGTTCTCTTGCCCTCTTAGACTGTGAATCCTGCGTGGGACAGGGACTGTTTCTGATCTGATTATCTTGTATCTACTCCAGTGCTCAATACAGTGCTTGGCACAAAGCCTTAACAGTTGTTACTGTTGTTGCTATTATTATTATTATTGTTATCCTGGCTCTGTCTGGTCTTGTTTTGGTCTTAATGATTCCCCTGGCAGTCTCCCAAGGGAATTGCCTATTCCAATCAACAGCTTTTTCCAAGGCCAAAAGTTCAGCCATTTTCTCTGACATAACTTCACCCCATAAGATGTAAACTGGTTCTAGGGATCGGCACGTTGGAATGGAGTGTGAGAGTGGAATAAACAGCGATGAGAGCATTTCACCCTATGCAGTTCAGAGACTTTATTTTGAATATGTTTCTGGTTTTTTTTTTTTGTTTTTTTCCCCAAATAACATAAGACCCCCACAAAGAAGAGGAAGTTACTACAGGAAGGAAACTCCCTTTCTGGCTAACAGGACTATGTTTTCCTATGCAAATGTAGCAAAGCCCAGAAATTAGCAATGACTGCTAAATTAACACACTTGGAGAGCTTGGCTGCTTCTAATAGGCCGTCAAATAGCCTTGTTACATTGTAATGGTGCCAAGCTAATTGAAGTGATTACTGTTGCTCATGAGCAGCCCCTTTTGAAGTAGAAGTCTTTTAAATTATCCATAGACGTTAAATGTCAGACACTATTGTGTAATTATACTTTGTAAATGCTGAATGTCATAAGGCATCACAGGTAATTGAGGTTTACAGAGAAGAGCTTTTTCTAAACCTAATTGGGCATCAACTCTTTGTCACTTTTTCTAAATCTAATTGGGCATCAAGTTTTTGTGCCCAGGGACACTCTGCCGCCATCGAGTCCCCTGTCGCCACTTCTCCCGGGAGAGCTCAACTCCCGGGTGCTCCTTGTCGGCCATGGTTCTTCTGATCTCCCCGAGCTCAGCATTCTCACTCTGTCTCCAGAGCCTCTTGGAGAAGTTCTGGGTCTCTCTCTGGTGGTTGGGAAGTCCAGCTGGTGGCAAAAATGGGTGAGGAGCTCCCCAAAGATCCTGCTTTGCTGCTTTCTGCTAGGCCAATGCTATTATGACTTTATTTCTTTAACTTCTGTGGGGACAGAATGTGGAGAGGAAGCAACCCTGGACAGTGTGTTCTAATTAAACTGTGGCGCTCCAACTAAACTGACTATCCAGTCTCCTTCTCGGGGTTTCTTAACACACAGAAACTTTGGCCTTGAAAGCATGTCAGGGGTAGCCATCTTCCTTGGCATCCCAGCTGCGGGTAGGGAGACCGAGGAAGAGTGGTCTTAGAATTCTCCTGGTGCTCTGGAGTTCGCTGTCTGTCCCTGCTTTCGAACAACTGGAGAGCTGGAATGCAGATTTGGGTCCCGACAGGCACGTTCTGCATTTCCCTCATGGGTTTGATAGGAAATAGTGAAGTGGGCATTTTTAGTGCAGTCCTTTGAAGGCACACGGTCAGCTGGTCACCAAACATCATTAAATACAACTGTAATGAAATCGATGGGATTTCATGACAGGTTCCTCAGCCCATGTTTTCAGTGTGTGACACTTTGTGGAAGTGCCAGCATATCTGGAAAGCTAACTTTATCTGTGATACTTTTGCATTTGTTATTCTTTATGATGAATTAAATTGAGACTGAATAAAGTGTTCTCTAAGCCACACAGGAAGACATTGAGGGAATTTTCTTTGCCTGGAGTTGTTGGTGTTGGGGGTGTTGGGGGAGGAGGGGGGGCATCTCATGCATATGGATTTTCTACAATCTGAGAAAAGAGCACAAAGCAGCTTCAACTTTTCCCAAGACTCTACAGAGGTTGTTGTTAATGGGTAGCATTTATGGAAAACTG
The DNA here is from genome assembly GCF_015852505.1 of Tachyglossus aculeatus. Taxonomy (NCBI): domain Eukaryota; kingdom Metazoa; phylum Chordata; class Mammalia; order Monotremata; family Tachyglossidae; genus Tachyglossus; species Tachyglossus aculeatus. The sequence goes on along the minus strand of NC_052098.1, from coordinate 6,454,576 downwards.
CTAGCATGTGAATGGCTCTGGATGGGCAGCCTTGCCTTAAATTAAATGTTTAAAAACAGCATTTCCTTTGATCGCTTGATTATGATTGTATTTGTACAGTGATGGCGTGATGGTAAATTGAACTAGTATGTCAAGTGAGATTTGTTATTTATTAGCTGGTGTAAAGGCAGATTTGCCTGAAATAACATCAAGTAGCGAACTTTGTTTTTCAGAAGGCTGTTTGAGTAGAGCTCAGGCCAGCCCCAGGAGACAAGTGGGGTTTGGAAACACGGATAGAGCATGGGCCTGGGAGGCAGAGGGTCATGGGTTGTAATCCTGGCTCCCCCACATGCCTGCTGTGTGACCTTGGGCAGGCCACTTCACTTCTCCGTGCCTCAGTTATTTCATCTGTAAAACAGAGATTGAGACTGTGAGCCCCATAAAGACAGGGATTGTGTCCAACTCGATTTGCTTGTATCCACCTCAGTGCTTAGTACAGTGCCTGGCACAGAGTAAGTGCTTAACAAATACCATCATCTCTATTATTGTTATCTCTGTTGTAAAGCACAGTAGAAGAATCAGTGATGTCCAAGATGCAATACAAAACATAGACATAGTCCTTGGTCTGTGGTAGTTGAGGCATTTTTCAGTGCCACCTCAGAGCAGTCCACTGGACTGAACGATCAGTGGTACTTATTCAATCATATTTACTGAGTACTTACTGTGTTCAGAGCACTGTACCACATGCTTAGGAGAGACCATACAACAGAGTTGGTAGACACATTCCCTGCCCACAATTGAGAGCCCATTCATTGTGTGTAGAGCCCTGCTCTAAACACATGGGAGAGTTCGACTGAATTGGAAGACAAGATCTCTGCCTTCGAGGAACATAGTCTGGAGTGGGACAGACACAAAATAAAATACACTTGGAAAGTCCAACAGAAGCACAAGACCCATTCCCCTCCCACAAGGAATTTGCACTCCAACAGGGAGCCAGCCATAAAAGTAATCATGCAAATTGAAACCAGAATAAAGAAAATTGAAGGTTCAACCCCACAGCACTTATGTACATAAATGGCATATTCTAAATTATTTATGTTAATGTCTGTCTCCCCCTCTAGACTGTAAGCTCATTGTGAGCAGGGATCATGTCTGTCAACTCTGTATTGTACTCTCCCAATCGCTTAGTACATTGCTCTTCACACAGTAAATACCATTGATTGAATATACATATATCCACAAGTGCTGAAGATGGGAATAAATGAATATGTAAGTGCAAGAGGCAGTTGAAGGGTTGGTAAGATTTGGGGTGCTGTTAACTAGTTGGGGAAACTTGTTTGAGGAGGTGGGATTTTAGGGGCACCTCAAAGATGGGAAAGGCTGAGGTCCATCAATTAATCAGGGGTATTTATCGAGCCCTTCCCATGTACAGAGCACTGTACTGGTGGATATATGGTTCATCTTCACTTTTTTTTTTAAACGGGATTTGTTAAGCGCTTACTATGTGCCAAGCACTGTACTGCGCCCTGTGGTAGATATAAGCTAATCAAATTGGAAACAGTTCATGTCCCACATGTGGCTTACCATAGTAATCCTTATTATACAGATGAGGTAACTGAGGCACAGAGAAGTGAAGTGACTTGCCCAAGGTCACACAGCAGACACGTGATGGAGCTGGGATTAGAACCCAGGTCCTTCTGGCTCCCAGGCCCATGCTCCATCTTAATGGAGCATCACTTGCTTTCTTGGGTGTCTTTGACACAGTTCTTACAACCGTGGTAGGAATTTTTTCCTGTCTCACCACTTTGGACAGGGCCCCTATTAAAACATGATGGGTGCAGTATATTTAAAAAATCAAGTGTGAATGACTCAACTTCATTTTCTTGCTTACCTGATGTTCAGGGAGTATCCATGGTGGATTTTTTTGCCTTATATCTCAGGATACTTGATAAACACTGGATCATAGAGCTTTCTTTGTAGACAGAACATCAGATTTACCCTAGGGTTGTGAAAGAGTTTATGTCTCTCCCGGAGGTAAGTTACCATACCCCAAACTCATTTGTAAGATTAGACCTGTTATACTTAGTAAACCTTTCAGAATTCCCTCATCAATCTATCATATTTATTGAACACTTACTGTGTGCAGAGCACTGCACTAACTGCTTGGGGGAGTATAATATAACAGAGTTGGTAGACACGTCCCTGCCCATGACGAGCTCACAGTCCACTCTACTATTGCTTTCATCCAACGTGGTGAGAAGATGTGATTTATTTCCAAGTTATTTTAGGGTAGTCCCTTATTTCAGTATCCTGTCCTGTTTCCAAAAAGGACTGTTGAGATACCTCATTGTCCTATTTTTCAGTGAGCTCAGAGCCCCAACACTCAACCCTTCTCTCACTTCCTGCTGCCCACAGCGTCTTCCAACTACGTTGTACTGTACTCACCCAAGCATTTAATACAGTGCTCTGCAGTAAGGGCTCAATAAATACCACTGATGATGAGGACAAAAAGCAATAATGGGGCTTTTCCCACAGGGTGATATTCCAGGACAGCAGCAGCTCCCACTGGGCTTTAAGCAGAGTTGCTGAGGGCCATGATGTTTCTCTGATTGTATAAGGCAGCTGGGGATTGGAGAATCAAATGCCCAGACATCCAGAACTTACATTCCTCTGGAATTCCTCTGTAAGCTCACTCTGGGCAGGGAGCATGTCTACCAATTCTGTTATATTATGCTCTCCCAAGCACTTAGTATAATGCTCTGCACAGGTTAAGTGCTCAATAAATAAGACCAATTGATAGAACATCGTTGTATTCAGTTGGTACCCAATCAGAGCTGTTAATAATAATACTATTATTATCAAAGCTGATGATTATTATATCATCACATTACAATGTATCAGCATACAATTTAACATTATTTAATTATATTAAGTTAATATATTATCAAAGCTGAAAATGATGATGGTATTTTGTTAAGCATTTACTATGTGTCAAACACTGTTCTAAGTGCTGGGGTAGATACGGGCTTATCAGGTTCATTCATTCATTCAATCATATTTATTGAGCACTTACTGTGTGCAGAGCACTGCACTAAGTGCTTGGGAAGTACAAGTTGGCAACATATAGAGATGGTCCCTACTCAACAGCGGGCTCACAGTCTAGAAGCGGGAGACAGACAACAAAACAAAACATATTAACAAAATAAAATAAATACAATAGTAAATATGTACAAGTAAAATAGAGTAATAAATCTGTACAAACATATATACAGGTGCTGTGGGGAGGGGAAGGAGGTAAGGCAGGGGGGATGGGGAGGGGGAGGAGGAGGAGAGGAAGGAGGGGGCTCAGTCTGGGAAGGCCTCCTGGAGGAGATGAGCTCTCAGCAGGGCTTTGAAGGGAGGAAGAGAGCTAGCTTGGTGGATGTGCGGAGGGAGGGCATTCCAGGCCAGGGGGAGGACGTGGGCCGGAGGTCGATGGTGGGACAGGCAAGAACGAGGCACAGTGAGGAGGTTAGCGGCAGAGGAGCGGAGGGTGTGGGCTGGGCTGTAGAAGGAAAGAAAGGAGGTGACGTAGGAGGGGGCGAGGTGATGGAGAGCCTTGAAGCCGAGAGTGAGGAGTTTTTGCCTGATGCGTAGGTTGACGGGTAGCCACTGGAGATTTTTGAGGAGGGGAGTAACATGCCCAGAGCGTTTCTGCACAAAAATGATCCGGGCAGCAGTGTGAAGTATAGATTGAAGTGGGAAGAGACAGGAGGATGGGAGATCAGAGAGGAGGCTGATGCAGAAATCCAGTTGGGATAGGATGAGATATTGAACCAGCAGTAGCGGTTTGGATGGAGAGGAAAGGGCGTATCTTGGCAATGTTGCGGAGGTGAGACTGGCAGTTTTTGGTGACGGATTGGATGTGAGGGGTGAATGAGAGAGCAGGGTCGAGGATGACACCAAGGTTGTTAACAGTCCCTGTCCTACATGGGGCTCACAGTCTTAATCCCCATTTTACAGATGAGGTAATTGAGGCACAGAGAAGTGAAGTGACTTGTCCAAGGTCGCATGGCAGAAAAGTGGCAGAGCTGGAATTTGAACCCAGGTCCTTCTGACTCCCAGGCCCATGTGGTATTCACTAGGCCATGCTGCTTCCCTTGTGATGGTGAGTATCTTCTGCAGTCAAGGTTCCCCAGCCCTGAAAACCAAACCCATCTGTCAGCCCATTGATCATTCAATTCCTTGGATTTGTATTTGGGGACATCTGGCAACTGGGAGACCGGTAATTGATGTGGCTGCTGTAGATGAGCTAAATAGAGTGCTGAGGTGATTTATTTCGCAAGCACTTTGATAGTCACCCCAGCTTCATGGCACTTGAGAAAATATCCTTACACTCTACTATTTCCCCTATCTGTAATTTATTTTTTTGTCGGTCTCCCCCTGTTTGCTGTAAGCTCCCTGTGGACAGTACTACCAACTCGCTAGTACTGTACTTTTTCAAGTGCTTAGTACAGTGCTCTGCATACAGTAAGCACCCAATAAATACCATGGATTGATTTGATTAATTTATCTATGCAGATGCACACAGAACAGGTGTTGTTCAGCATGTATAAATGAAATGAATAATTTAAAACATTTTACATTCAGGGGTAAGTTTTAATGTTTACAGCTTTGTGCTGAAAAGTGTGTGAGTTGGTCATTGAACAGGGGGGTTGTCAGTGGTGGGAATCACTTAACTTCATCTTAACTTACTCTCTTCCTCTGTGAGCTCCTTGTGGGCAGAGAACTTGTCTACCAACTCATCTGTATTGTACTCTCCCAAGCACTTAGTACAGTGTTCTGCACAGAATAAGCACTCAATAAATACCATTGATTGATTGGAAGAATTGGAGCTTTAGGAAGTCTTTGAGGGTGGAAGGAGGAATTCTAGCTGGGGGAGAAGAAGTCCAGTAGGGATTGGACAAACTGGATGGAGTGGGTAGGGTGTGGAGGGAATATTCAATAGCATTTATTGAGTGCTTACTGTGTGAAAAGCACTGTACTAAGTGCTTGGGAGAGTACAATATAACAACAGACACATTCCTGCCCACAATGAGCTCACAGTCTAGAGGAGGAGATAGACAATATATAAATAAATAGATCAATAAATAAATTACAGATATATGCAGATATATACATATGTGCTGTGGGGTTGGGAGGGAGGATGAATGAAGGAGCAAGTAAGAGCTCCAAGAAGGGAGTGGGAAAAGAGGAAGGGAGGCTTAGTCAGGGAAGGCTTCTTGAAGGAGATGTGCCACTTTAAGGCTTTAAAGTGGGGATGTTATAGTGAATCAGTCAATTGTATGTATTGAGCACTTACTGTGTGGAGAGAACTGTACTAAGCACTTTGGAGAGTACAGTATAACAGACACATACCCTGCCCACAATGAGCTTACAGACCGGAGGGGAGACAGACATTAATGTAAATAAATAAATAAATGGAGCACGGTGATGACAGAAAAACTAGAGCATAGGAAAACAGCCTGGTGCATTTCATTTCAGAATCAATTCCTTGACAACAGAGTGACGATAAAAACGGGAAACAAGAACTATATAAAATAAAGCAATGCGTTGACTGGGGCGGGGTGAGTACGCTTCCCGATGTGTCCAGGTTTTCAAAGATTTCAAACCACCTTTCTCTGTCTTCCCTCTCTCAGACATGTCCTATTTTAGTTTTCCAGCCATCTTAGAGGAAACTGAGTTTCTGCCTTGGACTGGGTCATGTTCAAACTTGTTGGCAGTGAAGCATTTCAGTCTCCCTTGTCTATAGCTAAAAACATGAGGAAATGAATTTCAATCTGGGCAGACAAACTCACTTCACTAAAAGCATCAGCAGCTTGCTGAAGCTGTCTAAGGCTAGTAGCAGGAATCAATCAATCAATCGATGGTTTTCATTGAGTACTTACTATATGCAGAGCACTGTACTAAGCACTTGGGAGAGTACAATACAACAGAATTAGCAGACACATTCCCTTGCCATAACAAGCTTACAATTTAGAGGGAGAGACAGACATTAATATGAATAAATCAGTAATTTATAATATACAATTTAAAGATACGTACATTTGTGATGTGTGGTTGGAGGTGGGGCACATATCAAATGTCCAAAGGTCACAGGTCCAAGTGCATTTTTGTCAAGTCATTTACAACTCATAGCGACACCATGGACACGTCTCTCCCAGAACGCCCCGCTCTCCATCTGCAATCGTGCTGGTAGTGGATCCGTAGAGTTTTCTTGGTAAAAATAAGGAATCAGTTTACCATCGCCACCTTCTTCACAGTAAACTCGAGTCTCCACCCTGGACTCTCTACCATGCCACTGCTGCCCAGCATGGGTGAGTTTTGGCTTGTAGCAGATTGCCTTCCACTCGCTAGCCACTGCCCAAGCTAGGAATGGAATGGATAGGCCTCTACTCGACTCTCCCTCCTGTATCTGACTGGTAGAGTACTGGAAACTCTCCAGGTGCGACCCTGAAGGGGTCCAAGTGCATAGATGGCCCAAAAGGGAGAGCGAGCTGGGATAAAGAGGGCTTAATTGGGGAAAGCCCCTTGGAGGAGATGTGATCCTAATAAGGAATAAGCTGAAACCCACAGTGGGGGAAAAATTGTCACAGAGAAATTAGCACAAAATTAAGATGTGAACAACATTGCTCTCACGTGTCTTGAAGATGGAAAACAATTTAGGGAAATAAAGCAATGGGTACACATTATTTGTTACATTGATAAGTGGAAATTGGCTGCCTTCCAAGACTTTTGCATTTAACTTGGAACCGAAATGCTTTTTGAACAGAGGTGATTTGACGAAGAATTTCTCAGATGCTGGTGGTGTCCACGGGTTATGAATAGGCTAGGACAGGGAAACTTGGTTGTATTTTTGCCTAAATGTACCCGTCAGGTTGGTATACTTTGGATTTGAGTAACACCAGCTGCTGCAATCTGGAATCACCAGTTATTATTCACTACCCCTTTGTGAAGAGAACCAGGTGTAGGAAGGTCACACAGAGACAGAAAGCGAAGTCATGTGCAAAAGCCAGAACAGCTTTTTCAGCTGCGTTTTGTACCATACCTGGATCGGTGAACTGTTGTTTACTAAAAGATGTCCGCATGAAGAGCGAAATCTACTTAGGACGGTGCTAAGCACTGTATGCAGTGCTCTGCGCACAGCAAGAGCTCAGTAAATGTCTTTGATTGATTGCCTGTCTAAATGTGGACTGTTAATGGGGTACTTTAATGGCAGTAGATTCCCACAGCTAGGTCGGGGTCTATTAGGAAGGCATGTGAAGAATAGCAAGGACTTGTGAGAGCAAGTGAGCCTCAGTGACCTTGTGAGCAGACAAACTACTTCCAATGCAGCTGGGATCAGTTTCCAGTTAAATTGAAAAGAAAATAAGTTGAGGTATAAACAGGGTAAACCATAGCCACATGGGTCAATTCTGGTGGCATCGATCAAGCAGCCACTCTCGACATCCTTGGTTTATCCTTCCTGTTTCCTCACTTATCAAATATTTATTGTCAACAACGGGCAGTTCTGTTTGCACACAGTGCGATGGGGTAATGAGATAGGTTTACTCTTGTTATTGATGGGGAATGTTGATGGCATGAATAATTTCCTCTCTTTATAAATGGGAATTTAATTATTGATGCCTTGTTTAGGCAGCGACCAAGGTGTTAGCACCGTAGAGCTTACAACAAGAGGGCAGTGGTAGTCGCCAGGCCAAAATGCTTGATGATTTCATTATATCAACTCAATTAATTGTTTGGACAAGAAGGGAATTTTTTTTTGACAGTCCATGGATGTATTTTCTTTCTAAACACCAACAAAAATATAGGTAGACCTTGAGTGAACCAGTAGAAAAGCAGAAGCTCAGACTCAGAGAATAGGAATTAATTCTTAGTTGAGCTGACAGTCAGTGGCATTTGTTGAGCATTCTACTGTATGAGGAACACTAAACCAAGCACTCGTTAGACACAATCCTTGCCTGCATGGCCCTTAAAATCTACCAGGGAGACAGGTATTAAAATAAATTACAGGTAGGGGGAAGCAGCAGGATATTTGGGACCTACTGATTCAATTCAATTGTATTTATTGAACACTTACTCTGTGCAGAGCAATGTACTAAGAGCTTGAGAGAGTACAATTCAACAAACGGACATATTCCCTACCCACAACGAGCTTACAGTCTAGAGGGAGGGAGACAGACATCAGTACAAATAAACGAAGTACTAAAATAAAATAAAAACAATAAATACTAATAGGCCACAAGATCTCCGACTTATGATCCAGCAATTCCCCCCCAGTCCTAGTGACATTAAGAGGCTCAAATAATGTTAGAAATAATTGTGGTATTTATTAAGCATAATTGTGGTATTTATTAAGCACTATGATGATGCAAGTACGGAGATGATCAGGCTGGATCCCATTTCTGTCCCACATGGGGTTTGCAGTCAAAGTAGGAGGGAGAAAAGGTATCAAATCATCATCATCATCAATCGTATTTATTGAGCGCTTACTGTGTGCAGAGCACTGTACTAAACGCTCAAATCCCCATTTTACAGCTGAGGAAACTGAGGCTCAGTGAAATGACTTGCCCAAGGTCACACAGCAGACAAGTGGCAGAGCCAGGATTTTTTTTAATGGTATTTGCTAAGTGCTTACTATGTATCAAACACTGTTTTAAGCACTGGGATAGATACAAGTTGGTAGGTTGGACACAGTCCCTTTCCTGTATGGGACTCACAGTCTAAGTAGAAGGGGGAGTAGGTATTCCCCATTTTACAGCTGATGTAATGGAGACACAGAGAATAATAATGATTGTATCTGTTAAGTGCTTACTATGTGCCAAGCACTGTTCTAGAAGTGAAGTGGTTTGCCCAAGGTAGCACAGCATGCAATTGGCAGAGCTGGGGTTAGAACCCAGGTTCTCTGACTCCCAGGCCTGTGTTGTTGACCCTTGACAGAGGCAGCGTGGCCTAGTGGAAAGAACACAAGCCTGGGAGTCAGAGGACCTGGGTTCTAATCCCAGCTCTTCCACTTACCTGCTGTGTGACCTTGGGCAAGTCACTTCACTTCTCTGTGCCTCAGTTCCCTCATCTGCAAAATGGGGATTCAATACCCTTCTTCCTCCCACTTAAACTGTGAGCCCCTTGTGGGACCCGATTACCTTGTATATACTTCAGTGCTGAGAACAGTGCTTGGCACCTAGTAAGCACTTAACAAATGTTACAGTTATTATTATTTGAAAAGCTCATGGTTTGTGACCTCCAACACAGCGGCATAAAGGTGAAGCACCGGCGGGCATCCACTTTGAGCAGACTGACCTGGTTAGTGGTGGTCAGACAGCAGCAGCCATCCGTTTCACCTTGTGTCACTCTGTTGGAAGCCACGCTTCAGGAGCTCTTTAATGAGAACAGTAGTTGATTCAGTTGTATTGAGTGCTTACTGTGTGCAGAGCACTGTACCAAGTGCTTGGGAGAGTACAATACAACAATAAACAGACTCATGCCCTGCCCACAATGAGCTTCCAGTCTAGAGACGAGTTTACGTGTTAAGTGCTTACTGTGTGCCAAGCACTGGAATATATATAAGTATATACTGGAGTATAGAGAAGCAGCGTGGCTCAGTGGAAAGAGCACGGGCTTTGGAGTCAGAGATCATGGGTTCAAATCCCGGCTCTGCCACTTGTCAGATGTGTGACTTTAGGCAACCCACTTAACTTCTCTGTGCCTCAGTTATCTCATCTGTAAAATGAGGATTAAGACTGTGAGCCCCCGTGGGACAATCTGATCACCTTGTAATCTCCCCAGTGCTTAGAATAGTGCTTTGCACATAGTAAGTGATTAATAAATGCCATCATTATTATTATATAAGGTAATAAGGTCCCACATGGAGCTCACAGTCTAAATAGGATCACGGTACGTTCCCCATGAAGATTTGCATAGGTCTCGTCTCCCCCTTCCTTCCGTGATGCTTGGTACCACCTTACTGTGCTGTAAGGGTCTGGGTCAATTAAGATAGGTGGGTAAAAAGGAACAGAAATGACAGACGTCAAGAAATGGCAACCCTCATGGGAAAAATGATGAGACCGGACCCTGCAAATTGCCTGTGAAGAGAGTGCACGGTTTAGGTGAGGCTAATGCAAATCATGTACAAATCACATGTAAACGGACCCATAACTCTCTCAACTATCTCAAAACCCTGGATGTACTTCTCATAGAAAATTCTCAGGGAGACTGCCTGAGACTGCCTCTCTCCCTTTATCCTCTCAGGGGTCTAGGAGAAGCTGGAAGCAAATGGAGGGTCTCTTTTCCAGGTTTAACTTCAAAAAAGAATCATTCCTGAAAAACTATTCAACCTCCACCCAGCTCCCCTTCTTCCCTGAGGGGTGTACAAAACGAAGGGCCTGTGTCAACCATGAGTCCGGAAGAGCCTTCCCGATGATCGAGTGCCAAAAAGATCAATAATGGAAAAAAAGATAGTTGGGAGTGGGTCGGGTGGTGAGGACCAGGAGATCTCAGACCAATTATTTTTCTACAAAATACTTTATGTGACAACAGCAGCAGCCCCCAAAGGGCAGCATGTAACAACAGAGCCTAATTAGAATGATTTCAGTGTAATCATTAACTCACATCTAACACCTACGAGAGTATTTCTGTTTAAACTAAAACATGACCCTCATGGTGGAAAGGCCTTGTAAACTGTCTCTGAAATAAAAAATGTGACAGTAAAGGTCAGAGCGGCACTCATTTGAATTTCAAGTAGAAAGCAGGCTCCACCGTCAGCATGTCAAGCAAGGCTGGTGACTCTCTTTCCTTAACAAATCCCTGCCAACAGTAGCAGTTGGAGAAATCCTCCAGGACTAATTACTGAGGCTGCAAAACACATATTATTCTTCATCCTGCCCCCCGTTCCCACCTTTCCTTTTCCCCAATCTGGCAAAAAAATGAAGGTTCCAGTGATCTGGAGGAAAAGAGGTGGTCTGGTTTGTTGTCGCTGCGGGTCTGGAGGTCACAGGTGCCTCTGTTCACCGAACACACGCTCACTCCAACCTCCCGCTGACAGATTCTGTGAAATCTCTTCCGATCACATCTCCCTGCCAGTGAGGCAGGGGAGGGCTTGCTAATAAACTCTCCTCCAAGCAAGAGCGATGCTAACACATTGCCTTCCGCTGGGCCGCGTAAAAGCGGCTACCAAATCATCAAGATGCAACGTGGTTTGCAGGTCTCCGGTGGAATTTCAGCAGGCGAGACTCTAAACCATTCAGGGAAGGAGAAGCATGAAGACATTTTTAAGGAAAGTATTTAAAAAGTCAGAGACAGACATAATAATACAAAAAAGTTAGCAGGGTGGGTTTTATTTATTCATTCTGAAACATTGCGAAGAGCTCTGTTAGCGGCATTTATCTGCTTTTCCTGAAAAAAATAATAACAAAAATCCACAGCTCAGAAAGCAAGTGAGTTGAATTCATTTCCTATTTCCTTCTGTGACTTTTTAAAGCCCTGTATACACATAGAGATCTTTTTGGCATTTGTGGGAATTTATAAAGCTCATTTAGTACGTAAGCCTCACTTCACTAAATCCTCTTCCTTTTCTGGACCTGACTCCGCCCTCTCCCTTCTCCTGCAATTTGGTACAGAGGCCTTCTTGGTCTGATTTACTCATTTTTCACTTTCATCTCATTTGCATTCTTTCATTCATTCATTCATTCATTCATTCAATCATATTTATTGAGTGCTTACTGTGTGCAGAGCACTGTACTAAGTGCTTGGGAAGTACAAGTTGGCAACATATAAAGATGGTCCCTACCCAACAGTGGGCTCACAGTCTAGAAGGAGGAGACAGAGAACAAAACAAAACATATTAACAAAATAAAATAAATATAATACATATGTACAAATAAAATAGAGTAATAAATATGTACAAACATATACATATATACAGGTGCTGTGGGGAGGGGAAGGAGGTAAGGTGGGGAGAGGGGGAGGAGGGGGAGAGGAAGGAGGGGGCTCAGTCTGGGAAGGCCTCCTGGAGGAGGTGAGCTCTCAATAGGGCCTTGAAGGGAGGAAGAGAGCTAGCTTGGCGGATGTGCGGAGGGAGGGCATTCCAGGCCACGGGGATGACGTGGGCCGGGGGTCAGCGGTGGGACAGGCGAGAACGAGGCATGGTGAGGAGATTAGCAGCAGAGGAGCGGAGGGTGCGGGCTGGGCTGTAGAAGGAGAGAAGGGAGGTGAGGTAGGAGGGGGCGAGGTGATGGAGAGCCTTGAAGCCGAGGGTGAGGAGTTTTTGCCTGATGCGTAGGTTGATTGGTAGCCACTGGAGATTTTTGAGGAGGGGAGTAACATGTCCAGAGCGTTTCTGGACAAAGACAATCCGGGCAGCGGCGTGAAGTATGGATTGAAGTGGGGAGAGACAGGAGGATGGGAGATCGGAGCGGAGGCTGATACAGTAATCCAGAGGGGATAGGATGAGAGACTGAACTAGCAGGGTAGTGGTTTGGATGGAGAGGAAAGGGCGGATCTTGGCAATGTTGCGGAGGTGAGACCGGCAGGTTTTGGTGACGGCTTGGATGTGAGGGGTGAACGAGAGAGCGGCGTCGAGGATGACACCAAGGTTGTGGGCTTGTGAGACGGGAAGGATGGTAGTGCTGTCAATAGTGATGGGAAAGTCAGGAAGAGCGCAGGGTTTGGGAGGGAAGACAAGGAGTTCAGTCTTGGACATGTTGAGTTTTAGGCGGTGGGCAGACATCCAGATGGAGATGTCCTGAAGGCAGGAGGAGATGCGAGCCTGGAGGGAGGGAGAGAGAGCTGGGGCAGAGATGTAGATTTGGGTGTCATCAGCGTAGAGATGATAGTTGAAGCCGTGGGAGCGAATGAAGTCAGCAATCAATCAATCAATCAATCGTATTTATTGAGCGCTTACTGTGTGCAGAGCACTGTACGAAGCACTTGGGAAGTACAAGTTGGCAACATATAGAGACGTTCCCTACCCAACAGTGGGCTCACAGTCTAGAAGGGGGAGACAGAGAACAAAACCAAACATATTAACAAAATAAAATAAATAGACTAGATATGTACAAGTAAAATAAATAGAGTAATAAATACGTACAAACATATATACATATATACATGTGCTGTGGGGAAGGAAAGGAGGTAAGGCGGGGGGTGGAGAGGGGGAGGAGGGGGAGAGGAAGGAGGGGTCTCAGTCTGGGAAGGCCTCCTGGAGGAGGTGAGCTCTCAGTAGGGCCTTGAAGGAAGTGAGTGTAGATCGAGAACAGAAGGGGACCAAGAGCTGAACCTTGAGGAACCCCTACAGTAAGGGGATGGGAGGGGGAGGAGGAGCCTGCAAAAGAGACTGAGAATGAATGGCCAGAGAGATAAGAGGAGAACCAGGAGAGGACGGAGTCTGTGAAGCCAAGGTTGGATAGCATGTTGAGGAGAAGGGGGTGGTCCACAGTGTCGAAGGCAGCTGAGAGGTCGAAGAGTATTAGGATAGAGTAGGAGCCATTGGATTTGGCAAGCAGGAGGTCATTGGTGACCTTTGAGAGGGCAGTTTCCGTGGAATGTAGGGGACGGAAGCCAGATCGGAGGGGGTCAAGGAGAGAGTTGGCGTTGAGGAATTCGTGGCAGCGTGTGTAGACGACTTGTTCAAGGAGTTTGGAAAAGAATGGTAGGAGGGAGATAGGGCGATAACTAGAAGGTGAGGTGGAGTCAAGAGAGGGTTTTTTTAGGATGGGAGAGACGTGGGCATGTTTGAAGGCATCCTTTTCTCCCACTTGTTTTCCTTTCTTTACCACCCCTTCCTCTCCCCTCGCCCACCCTTTCAAATCCATCAACCTCTGCAAGGGACCTCAGGGACAAGGGAAGGATACCGGTCTGACAAGCTAGGGGCTGCTTGCTTCCCCTTTTTAATGGGCAGAGAAGAACACAGTAAGCACTCAATAAATACGATTGAATGAATGAATGAACTGAAGGGAGAGCGTTGAGCTGAGCCATCCCACCTTACTTCAATGCGTCTCACGCCACTTTAAGCCTGAGTGGTTTGTTGAGTCTCCGCAATTTTTTCAGGCCTCTGCTGAGGCTTTTGACTGGTGTGCGTCAAAGCCAGTTGAGGTACAAAAGAATCATAGAGCTGAAAGGGGCTTTGAGAACTCACTTAGCGTTTCCCTCAGCAGGACCCCAGCAGAACCATCCTAGGCAGATGCTGCATTAGCTTGCTTTTAAAGCCTTCCCCCCTGCTCCAGGAAAATTCATTCCTCTTTTTCTGACAACCCTCACTTCCATAAAGTTCTTTCTGATATTCTCTGCCGGCACTTGGAGCGCAATGTGGATCAAACTGAACTCCTCCTTCTCCTCCAAACCCATTCATTCATTCATTCAATCGTATTTATTGAGCACTTACTGTGTGCAGAGCACTGTACTAAGCACTTGGAAAGTACAATTCAGCAATAAAGAGAGACAATCCCTGCCCACACCAGGTTTACAGTCTAGAAGGGGGGAGACAGACATCAAAACAAGTAAACTGGTGTCAATATAAATAAATAGAATTATAGATATATGCACATCAAAACAAGTGAACAACATCAATATAAATAACTAGAATTCTAGTAGGAGCCGGGGTAGAGGAAAGGGAGTGAGTCAAGGTGATGGGGAGGGGAGGGGAAGCTGAGGAAAAGGGGGGGCTTAGTCTGGGAAGGCCTCTTGGACAAGGTGAGTCATCAGTAGGGCTTTGAAGGAGGGAAGTGTGATTGTTTGGCAGATTTGAGGAGAAAGGGCGACCCAGGCCAGAGGTAGGACCCGGGCCAGGGGTCGATGTAGGGACAGGCAAGAACGAGGTACAGTGAGAAGGTTAGTACCAGAGAAGCGGAGTCTGTGGGCTGGGATGTAGAAGGAGAGAAGGGAGGTGAGGTAAGAGGGGGCAAGGTGATGGAGAGCTTTGAAGCCAATAGTGAAGAGTTTTTGCTTGATATGGAGGTTGATAGGCAACCACTGGAGATTTTTGAGGAGGGGACTAACATTCCCAGAACGTTTCTGTAGAAAGATAATCCGGGCAGCGGAGTGAAGTATGGACTGAAGTGGGGAGAGAGAGGAGGTCAAGAAGGAGGCTGATGCAGTAATCCAGTCGGGTTAGGATGAGTGATTGTACTAACATTCCTCCTCCTACCTTTCCCATTATAGTTGACAGCACTGCTCAATCGATCCATCAGTGGAATTTATTGAGGGCCTACTATTTCTAGAGCACTGTACTAAATGGTCCTCAGAGGGGGCTTTCACATAATGGAGGAGGAAGAACAAGGAGATGCAGCATAGCCCCGTGGAAAGAGTACAGAACAGGGAATCAGAGGACTTGGCTGACCTTGGGCAAGTCACTTCAATTCTCTGTGCCTCAGTTACCTCATCTGTAATATTGGGATTTGATACCTGTTCTCCCTTCCTCTTAGACTGAGAACCCTGTAGGGGACAGGGACTGTCTGACATGATTGTCTTGCATCATCATCAATCGTATTTATTGAGCGCTTACTATGTGCAGAGCACCTTGCACCTACCCCAGCGCTGAGTACAGTGCTTTGCACATAGTAAGCACTTGACAAATACCACAATTATTCTTCTTAGTCTTATGCTGATTAGCTACTCAGAGGTAGAAGCATCACTTAGAGCCCAAGTTGGCCCACACAGTCACCTGTCTGGTGAGATTTTTGCAATGACTAATGGGCCATTTTGGCCCTATTCATAGCTAAGCCAAGCCTTTTGTATGCAGTTTAAATTCATCACCTCTTTTCATCACTGATGGGGAATGTTTTCTATTTTGGTCATCGTTTAACATTTACAGTATCAGGTACCTTCTAGAGAGCCACTTCAATTAGTGGCATTTATTCATTCATTCATTCATTCAATCATATTTATTGAGCTCTTACTGTGTGCAGAGCACTGCACTAAGCACTTGGGAAGTACAAGTTGGCAACATATAGAGATGGTCCCTACCCAACAATGGGCTCACAGTCTAGAAGGGGGAGACAAACAACAAAACAAGACAGACAGATAAACAGAGTGCTTACTCTGTGCAGAGCACTGTATAGAACACTTGGAAAGGGACAATATAGTTGGTAGATATGATCCTTTCCACAAACAGCGAATAGTGAAGGAGGTGAGACAGATAATAGCGGAAGCAACCGAGTATAAGGATATGTACATAAGGGTCTGGGGGTGGGGGTGAGGTGAATATCAAAGTGCTTAGGGGGTAGGGATAATAATAATAATAGCATTTAATAAGTGCTTACTATTCATTCATTCATTCAATCATATTTATTGAGCGCTTACTGTGTGCAGAGCACTGTACTAAGTGCTTGGGAAGTACAAGCTGGCAACATATAGAGATGGTCCTTACCCAACAGCGGGCTCACAGTCTAGAAGGGAGAGACAGACAACAAAACAAGACAGATTAACAAAATAAAATAAATAGAATAAATATGTACAAATACAATAAATAAATAGAGTAATAAATACATACAAACATATATACATATATACAGGTGCTGTGGGGAGGGGAAGGAGGTAAGGCAGGGGGGATGGGGAGGGGGAGGAGGAGGAGAGGAAGGAGGGGGCTCAGTCTGGGAAGGCCTCCTGGAGGAGGTGAGCTCTCAGTAGGGCTTTGAAGGGAGGAAGAGAGCTAGCTTGGCAGATGTGCGGAGGGAGGGCATTCCAGGCCAGGGGGATGACGTGGGCCGGGGGTAGACAGCGGGACAGGCCAGAACGAGGCACAGTGAGGAGATTAGTGGCAGAGGAGCGGAGGTGCAGGCTGGGCTGTAGAAGGAGAGAAGGGAGGTGAGGTAGGACAGGGAGAGGTGATGGAGAGGTAAAGCACTGTTCTAAGGGATGTAAATGCAGCATGGCTCAGTGGAAAGAGCACGGGCTTTGGAGTCAGAGGTCATGGGTTCAAATCCCGGCTCCGCCAACTGTCAGCTGTGTGACTTTGGGTAAGTCACTTAACTTCTCTGTGCCTCAGTCACCTCATCTGTAAAATGGGGATTAAAACTGTGAGCACCCCGTGGGACAATCTGATCACCTTGTAACCTCCCCAGCGCTTAGAACAGTGCTTTGCACATAGTAAATGCTTAACAAATGCCATCATTATTATTATTATTAAATGCATAGGCAACGCAGAAGGGAGGGAGAATGGGAGGTTAGTCAGGGAAGACGTTCTGGAGGAGATGTGATTAGGAGATGGGGAGTATGGTGGTCTGATGGCTGTAAAAGGGGAAGGAGTTCCAGGCAGGAGGGAGGGTGTGAGCCAGGAGGCCACAGTGAGAGAGATGAGATTGAGGCTCAATAAGTAGATTGGTGTTAGAGGACTGAAATGTGCAAGTTGGAGGAAGTGGGAGATGAGCGAGGCCGGGTAGGAGGGAGAGCTGATTGAGTGCCTTAAAGCCCATAGAGAAGCTGAAGTGATTACAAAGTCTATCTGGGCAAGTTTCATTTTGACAGACACGAACTCTGCTGCCATGTCCCTTTTACATTTTTCAAAACTGGGCCCGTGGCTGGGCCTGGACATTTTAGGTCCTGAGACCCAATCCTTCCTGTGACCACTGACTTCCTTGACTCCTCTTATCCTCCGTGTTCCTACTTCTGTGAATAATAGTAGTAATTATTGTAGTATTTGCTAAGTGCTCACTGTGTGCCAAGCACTGTACAGGCACTGGGCTGGATGCAATACAAGCAAGTTAGACACAGTCTTTGTCTTTGTTCATGTGCGGAATTTGCAGTGGAAGGGAGAAAGCGATCTTATGCCCATTTTTACAGATATGAAGAAACTGAGTCACAGGGAAGTGAAGTGGTTTGCTCAAGATCACAGCAGGAAAGTGGTGAAGCTGGGGTTAGAACCCAGGTCCCCTGACTTCCAGTCTTGTGCTCATTCTACTAGTTATGCTGCTTTGCTTAGGAAAGGCAGTGATGGCACCCAACCAAATAGCATCCTGAGGTGAGTCAAGGATCATTCCAAGTTTACAGGCTTGTGGGACAGTCTCACATTTCCTTTTGCTTCCAGGACCTCTCTACTTGGATGTCCCACAAACACTTCAAATGTAACCTGTCCAAAAGAGAACTTCTCATCTTCCCACCATATCCTGTCCTCCCCCGACGTTTTGATCAATGTGGAACAGCACCATTATCCTCCCTGACCTTTGATAATGATAATTTTAGGGAGAAGGGATGTGTACCGATGGAGTAGCATTCTGGTTCATCAAAAACTACATACCCCAGAAGGTTTTGACACCCAAATGAAGCACCTGCCCAGACGTGGAAACTTAAGCAGGGAGCAAGAGTAGCTGCAAGTTTGT